>NC_135332.1:114338774-115588774 GCF_023851605.1 Tamandua tetradactyla | reverse complement strand
GCCAATCCTATAAGGAACTCTGGAGCTGGGATGGACTTTCAGAGTTGTTCCAAACTGATGCAAGAGAGCTGGTTCATTGTATCCCTGCATGAACCAATCGTTGGTCACAGACTATTACTTGAAATGGTAATAACTTTGGGAGAGGCAGTTCTCCATGGCTGAAAGCAATTCTCAGTGAGGGCATTTTTTCAGACTTTACCAAGAGCTGGGAGGTGCGCTCACAGGCCCTCAGGAATGGATCTAGGTAAGGGACCACTGGGTCTGCTACACCTCAGAGTGAGAACTTCCCTAGTCACCCATTATAAAGTTGCAATGTACCTCCACCTTGCTTTTCTAAATTCCTGACAGAAATTAATTTTTGCAATTTGGAAAAAAGAAATTAGAATTTCCAGGAATTTTATGAGTTCCCAAAATCTTAAGTTATTTCGTATTTTCAACACTTGATGTGTTTTTAGAAAAATGAGTATGATTTCCACTTCTGACCAGGATGGAGTTACAAAAATCAGATTTACCCTCTCACCTAAAAATCCAAAGCATCGGATAAAATATATCAAATGATGTTTTTCAAAACACTGGATACCAGGAACAAAGGATCAACAGAGGAACCCCCTCAAATATTGACCAGAATACTGATAAGTGCATGTATGTGAGGAGATAATCTAAAAGAATAAGAGAAAATAGACCCCATCACTCAAAAAAGAGTAGGAATAGTGAGTGTTTCAAATAATCAGACTGGAAAATCTCCTAATACGTGAGACCTTGAGTAGAGGATGTAAAAGGCTTTGCCTCAGTAGTAGAGAAAAATTAGCTCTAGAGCAAATACTCCTCTGATCTTACCTAATGAATTTTAAATGTAAGAATTGAAAGAATCATACTGTTTCCAGGAAACTTAGTTGCCTCCTAGAACAAAGCTCAAGAATATTTATAGAAAGAAAAAAATGTCCAGCACCCAACAAGGTAAAATTCACAATGTGTGTTATCTAATAAAAAATTATCAGTCATGCAAAGAAGCAAGAAAACAAAGCCAATCAAGCTAAACCACACAAGAACTGACACATGTATTAGAATCAGCAGACGAGGATATCAAAACAGTTACTACAACTGTGTGAAGCATCTTCAGAAGTTAATTAAAGGCATGGAGGATATTTTAAAAGACATCATCTAACTCCTAGAGATGAAAACTACAATGTGTGAGATGAGAAATAGGTTGATTGGTAATAAGGACAAGTTAGACATTGCAGAAGAAAAGGTTAGTGAACTTGATGACCCACAAGAAAAATTAGTCAGGATGAAATACAGAGATAAGAAAAGAATTTTAAAAATGAACAGAGCATCAGTGAGCTGTGTATTATCATCAGAGTCTAATACATACGTAATTAGAATAGGGATCCCCACCTGTGAAAGAAAGAGGATGGATGCAGTATTGAACAGGTACAGAAGTCTACCTTTGATGAAGGCTTGGCAAAGACTCAGCCAACCCGGCAAAGAGCTCTGGGGTGAGTGTGCCAATCAGGACATCCCAGATCAGGTCCAAGTGACCTCACATCACTCAGTCCTCAGATAGTTTTCCCAGGAGAGGTGTTTTACCCCAGTTAAGCAGCTGAAGTAGAAAGTCACCAAGTTGACAACAGAAGGATCTGCTCAGAGCACTCACTGCAGCTGGACAAGTGCTTCCTTGAAGAGGTACCTGGTAGCACAGCGCTGTGTCCACCCCAGAGAGCATGGCTTCAGAGCCAGAGTGTGTGTTTACAAATCCCAACTCTGTGTTCTGGTTTCTCCCCTGGAGAAACCTACCTACCTCCCCTTCCCCCAACTACCATGACTAGAAAGAATAAGTGGCATCTGGTTTCTCCAGTGTATTATGGAGTTAATAATAATACCTACCTCCTGGGGATTAGAAAGGATTAAATGAGTTGATATGTATAAAGCACTTAGAATTCTGCCTGGCCAAAATTAAATGTTCTATAAATGTTTACTATTATTGCACATATTATCTCACTTAATATTTCTGTTGACCCTGCAAAGTAGATATTATTGTCTTTTTCTTGTAAATCAGGTCAAGTAACTTGCCTTCAATGACCCAAGTAATACATGGCAGGACCAGTATTCAAACTTTGGTCTCTTTGGGGTCAAAGATTACCCATATGTAATAACTTTTTGTTGTTATTTTGTTTGTTTCCCCCTGTTAAAGTTCCTCTGCTGCTAAAACAAATACCATATAATGGGTTGGCTTATACAATGACAATTTATTTGGCTCATAGTTTTGAGACTAGGAAAAGCCCAAAGTTGAGGCATCAGCAGGGCAATGCTTTCTCCTTGAAGATGATGGCATTCTGGGGCTGGTTGCCAGTGACCTCCATGTCCTTAACGTTTCTGTCACAAGGCAATGCACATGGTGGCATCTTTTTAGACTCTTCGATCTCTTCCAGGGTCCATTGACTTCCAGCTTCTGGCTGGTCTCTGTAGCTTCTCTCTCTCCTATGACTTTCACTCTGATTAAAAAGGACTCCAGTAATCCAGATTAAAATCCAATGTGATTCAGTTGGGCCACACTATAACTGAAGTCACATCTTGAAGAGACCTTACTTACAATGGGTCCATACCCACCAGAATGGGGACAAGACCAAGAAATGTCCAAACTGGGTACATAATTCAGTCCACAACACCCCCTGAATTACCTATGTAGAGGTAAGTCCTTTAAGTTTTTTTCTTCTCCAGGACATAGCACAATATCCAACACAGACTAGACATCCAATCAATGTTTGCTGACTGGAAGTATGAAAAGCTGATGGCTTCCTTTGTTCATAAAGACCTGGCCTGGTACTCATTTGCCTAATTATACTGTTCCTAATATGATTTTGTTCTAATCATTAAAGGGCTTTACATTCCACATTGATACCTTGCCCCCTACAAATAACCTCATAGGTGAAGTTAGTTAGGTAAAGTTCAAGCACATAATGTAAATTTCTCTTCTTTTTTGCCATAAATCCACATTTGTGTTTCTTTTTTACTTTTAATTAATAAATGTCATTGGAGAAGACCTATTATTTATTTTCTGACTGTACCTTGTTTATTTGTAATAATTAAAATGAGTAAGGGATTGAAGGAATTCAGTCAAGTAGTTACTAATTGCTCTACCTCCCCTTCCCCCAACTACCATGACTAGAAAGAATAAGTGGAAATATTGAGTATTTTAAATGCAATCTGGAGATGTAATAAACAGCACATATGCAATATTTTTGCAAGTTTATAGCAGTTAAGTGTTTGAATAAGTTAACATATTGGCATAACAATGGTGTTAGAAAGCAAAATTTGGTCTATGTCACTCATTGATGTCATGATACAGCTTCCATTTTATGCTCATCTGGGGTTAATGGGAATGTTTTGTGAATAATCAAGACCAGGATTTTTCTTCCTAGTTGGTTCTCTGATCAATCTTAACATTTAAGCAGCAATCAAATGTCTTGGAGAAAGAAAGCTCAAAGAAAAAAAAAGATCTGGTTAAGTGAAATACTATAGTTGACATGTGAGATTTCTGTCTGTCTCCCTCTCATGACAGCACCATGATTCTCCTTTGAAAATACCCATCCCCAGTCTGAGTCTATGTGGTTTGAGTAGAACCATGCCTAGAGAGGGACATGTTTCATAGACAAGGTTCAAATGAAGCACTGCACACTGCTGGACCCAGGAGGAATTGTTCACGGATGGATACATGAAGCAGTTGGAACCAACTGGATTGAATACCAGGGCTTCTCTTGGCTCTCTTATAAATAAAGACTCTCTCTTTTTGACAAGGTTGATTTGTAGGTAGGATGTGAGGTAGTCGTCACTGCAGCTATCCTATGCCATCGTAAGAAAGCTTTGACTACTAGGGAATATGGAGTCAATGTGGAAGGAAAGCATGAATCCAGAGAGAGAGATAGACCCAATGATACTGTTTAGCCATTATATCAAGCTGTACTTCAAATTTGCCATAATGTTTTTCAATTACATAAGCCAATCTATTTTTTTTTTACTGTAAGCCAGTGTGAGTTGAATTTTCTGTCCCATACAATTGAAAGAGTGCTAAAATAATAGCTCTTACCTTATAAAAGCATCAGGTTCCATTATGTTCTAAAGTATTTGAGCCTTAGACTTATATATAGCAAATGAAGCAAATACACTTTCCAAGTACTTAAGGTTATTTTCCACATAACCCAAAAGACCAAGTGAAAAATGACGTATTTAATCTATTGGGTTGACATATTTCAATTTAATTAATAAATTACCGAGTGTTTTAGTCTTAGCCATAATTTACACCCTCTTTTTTTGCTGTTACTATAATTAAGATACACCCAATTAGGCTGATAAATGTCAAATTATAATTAAAATCACAAAATAATTACAAATTAATTTTTTAACTGGTAACTATATAGAGAAAGGGGAGATCACTGTATTCTGATACTGCCACTCAACAATAAACTTAAGTATAAGCTTCCTACCAATCATAGCTGAAAAAAATTAGAAGGGATGTCATAATTTCCATTGTCCGAAAAAGGAAGCTTGTCAGTTATTCAAAAGAGACAAAGCTCTTACCAAAATATTTCCTTTTAAAGTTTTTGCTGAGAACCAAGAGTCATGGTTCTTTAGGATTTTTGTTAAAGAGGTCTCATTTTGTTTGCTTTGTTTCCATTTTTTTCCCTTCCATTTGTCATGCAACTTGGTAGCGACTTTAATAAAATGCTGTGATAACATTTTCATGGCTTTCCTAATGCCTAATGATTATGGGAAAGATACAAACCAGCTGGCGCAACCTTCAGCCAGCCCAAGGCTGAAGCCATGTATCTTATCAGGCAATTAAAACAATATGCTCGAGCAAGATCCCCTCCTCCAAAGGTCAAAGAGCTCATGTGCAAATTCGGGATGCTTCTGAAAGTCTTTTTAATAGACTTCTGGGTGGTAAAAGCTTGGCAAAATGACTTCTTCATGGTCTCTGGAAACACAAACCCAATATTTTTGCAGAGTCTGGGCAAAAGTGGTTGAATTTGACCCTATTACTTCAAAGCCTCTATAGCACTCTTAAAGATAAAGGAAAACATTGCTGCCTCCAAACAAATGCAATGCTGGCTCCAAGCAATCGTTGGAGGGTACTTAAACAGTCAGAAACCATTAATGTTATCACAAAGTTGGACCACTCTTTTTAGGAATCTTGAGGCTACAGTTCGGTTTCCTTTGCTTGCATCTACGTTTGTCTCCATTTCCTTTCCTTTCTCCAGTCTGCAAGTGCCCGGTTTTTAAAATAAGTGCTTCATCAAACAGTTTATGAGACTCAATTAGTCCCTTTCTCATTCTTTCAGAAACCTGTATCCTCTGTGAGATTCCAACTTAATCAGTTTTTCCCTAAACTTTTTAAGACCTTTTCTACTTAATAGCTCATTCATAATTTATATAAACCCTCAAGGCCTGAATCATTTGGGATATTTATTAATAATTTTATCAGAGAATTCTCTTGAGATTAAGCATCTCAATTTCAATGACCTCCTCAAAGAAGATAATGCAGGTAGCAAAAACAAAATACAATAAAATAATTGAAATGACACACAATTATATTTTCTCAAAACAAAGCTAAGTTTTTCTTAGAAATTCCAGTGTAATTGCATGTAATATTGCCCTCTACAGTGCCCTTTTAGTCTCATAAAAGCACATTTCACCCCACAATATTGTATTATACTCTAATGGAAAGATTGTCCCTCAAACCACAGAATTCTACTACTGAGACTGGTTTGTGGTACAGTTTCAGTATATAATCTACCATGTAGCAATGATTTCTAAAAATAAATAAAACAAATTATAAAATGAAAATAAAATTTAAAAATAAAAATGACAAACTATAACAGAAGAATAAGATACATTTCTACAGATGAAAGAAACCATTGTACAAGAAATGTGAATAGCAGATATTAACTTTTTCTAGTTTTATACACTGGGATATGCATTTGTTGTAAAATGAATGGCAAATATAAGACTTCTATTAATCAGTAGTATTCTGAATCTGCCCATTATGTCAAAGACCATAGTTTCGAGGTGGCCATAATAATCTTTGTGATAGTCATGTATCAGCTCAACACCAAGACATTGCAAATCTCTACATAGCAGGAATTTAAGAACATCTTGGGTTGGATGGAAGGACTAGAGAAATAGCCCAGGAAACACATTACCTTTTCTTGGATTAACGTCTCTTTGGGTATCTTGGAAAGGAGATGGTGAGTTCTAAATGCCACCTGCTCCTGCCAGTCTACTTCGACTCTATATATGACTCTGCTAAAAATCTAAGTACCCAAAATAAACAAACTCAAAAATATTTGTGGGAATAAACACTAAGATCACAGAACTTTAATGTTTTTAATTTGTAACCTGAATGCCCATATTGAGTATATAGAGAGAATTTTACCCATACTTAACTAGCACACTTTGATTTGCCAATTCTTCAAACCCTCACCACAAATTAACGTACATCATATGATTTAATAGTTACAATACACTGTCTGGTGCCATTACCAAACAGCTCAAGTCTTTATTCAATGAACAACAATACGTCATTTATCAGTGATTCTCCATGTTTGATCAACTGCCATAAGCAGTTCTTATCAGCTAATAAAGTCAAAATAAATGCTTTTGCCAGTTGTGACATGTAAAGAAGCTATCATTCCATAGATACGTTATTTTAAACCTTTATCTAAGGGCTATATACTAAGGGTTCTAAACATTGTTAGCATGATCTAAAATTAGCTCTTAAATCGGTTGCCACACAAAGCTGCCACTGCAACGAGGCTACCTATACGCCAGTTCCAGGAAGGCTGTTTTGTTATCAGTGCACCATCAGTGTGCTTGTGACTTGATCACGCTCTTTCATTGCTGCTATTCTTGCTTTTTAGTTATATGGGCCATTGAATCTGGTATCTTCATTTTCTGTTCAGTTTATTGAAACTTTGTAATATCGATGTAAGATACATGCTTATTTGTTTCATTTTACAGATGAGGGATCCAACAATTTGGCTGTATTTGAACAAATGATCAGTGACTTTGAAACCTATTTGTCAGGGATATAGAGATGAGTATGATATCAATCCAAAGAGCTCACATAAAATTGGGGAGAGTGACAAATAAGTAAAAATTCACCTTACAGCAGGACAAATGCTCAGGTGAATGTATGTAAAAGGTACCTCAAACAAAGAGATTGTATCTTTAGGGGCATGTTTTATTTCTCCTACTAAATTCTTGAAGCTTACATTTATATATTTTTCTGACACACTGCCTTGTGAATACTGGGAATTTAGTAAAAACTTGTTCAACAATTTAACTTAATTAATATTTCCAGTCCAAAATGTTAACTAGACCAAACCCAAGGAGTATCTAAAATTTTGCACATTTGAATATCACAAATCATTTATAACACATACTTCAGGGATCTATCCTACAGGTAATGCTCTTAGAATCTAAATGGAGACTGTAAAAAGTTGTTTATTCCAGCATTATTTGTAATAGCCAACATGTATTCTAAATGTTCATCAAAACTTTGCAGTACAATTGAAATATCTACAGCCCAAAAAAGAATGAGAAAGCACTTACGTGTTGATACAAAATGTTTCTGAAGACACACACACACACACACACACACACACACACACACACACATGGTTTCAGCTGAAATATCTTCAGAAGTACAAAAGCTGTCTGGGGAAGGATTGAGAACTGGGTAAAAGAGGCTTTTCACTGTTAATAGAAATTAGTTAAATTAGAATCAGCTGCATTTAACAGAAACCGAATGAGGGCTTAAACAGGTGATATAAATTAGATAACTTTCTCTCACACATGAAAGAAGCCCAGGGCTGAAGCGACAGCCCCATAAAGTCAGAGGCACCCAGGCTCTTTGGACTCCCCACTCCACCCTCTCAGAGTGTGACCTGTGCCCCGTGGTTTGAGACGGTGATTAGAGCCCTGCCATCAGGTGCCCTTCCAGGGGGCAAGATGCAGCAGAGGAGGAGAAGACCCTCCCTTTCTGGGGACTCCCACTTATACATCACCAGCTGGACCTTAGGGGCGTGGCCACTCTTTTCTCAAGAGATGGTTCGGGTGGGAAATGGGAATTTGGGCTGTTAGGAAGAAAGAAAGGAAGACTGTATATTGGGAGGTCGGGATCAGTCTTTTTTGTTCTTTTCAATTTTGAACCATGTGAATAAATTACCTATTTAAAAACTAAATAGAAATCAAATTTAATATGTTAAAAAAAACTCCACATGCAAAGTTATACAACTTCAGGCCCTGCAGCCTCCTCTGAGGGCTCACCTCCAGCCCCATGCCCTAGGTCTGCCCAGTGACTGCCCTTTCCTCGCGTCCCAGCCTATCCCAAAAGGATCCTGGGCTGCCACAGGGTCTCTCAACCTCTCTTTAAGCCAACGCTCCCTTGTGGACACCTCATGGCATAGGACCTAGGGAGCCCTGACCAGGTGCCTGCACACTTTCTATAAAGGTCCATCTTCTGCACATGATCTCTCCAAGGTCACTTGCAGAATCAAATGACCATCACTCCACCAGGTGAGTTCAGAACCATTGCTCTTAGAGCATCGTTTTTAAATACTGTCCCAATTTTGTTGATGAAAGCAAAATGTTTTTCTGCATAACTAGCTATAGAGTGCCATCATGACCTGGTTTAAAGTAGCTTTGTGTATTTCTATTCTAGGAAAATAAAGGTTTTAATTTCAAGCTCTATTTAATATGCTTTGGGGCCAAGAAGTAGTTAAGAGAAGGTACAGTTTAAGCCTGGCATCCCAATTACTAGAGAAGAATAACAAATCATTTGAACATGTATTTATTAATATCTTCAACTATCCAAAATAGAAGTCCACTTAATATCCTTTATATATAAACAACATTTTTCATTTAAGAGTTTATAAATAATTTTATAACTGAAATCAACCAAGCACCTTTGTCAGGAGCTGCAGCCGTTAAAACAAGAGTGAATTAATTTTAGAAATTCCTAGTCAGCACCTTTTACTTCATGCCCTGACAATGTCAATGGTGAATCATAAATATTAATGGCCAACTACTTTATCCAATAACAATGATGATGACCAGGGGACTGTTTTATTGAACACAACTATCCACCTGCAGACATTAGACCTGGCATTCATCATCCGTGTATCTCTGCCGTTCACAAAGCTAGGCTTGTTTAGCAGAGTTTGTGCTGTGAGAACTGGTAGTATCATTTACTACTGTGATTAGCCTATCCTGTTAGAAATCTACAAGCAATTTGTAGTTTATTTAGACCTGGACAGATGAGTTCTGTTGGAAAAAATTCCTTAATATCTGCTGCTCAGTTTGCTGTATAAGAAGAGGGTCTGCCACTGCCTTCCCCAGGAGGGGGCAATATTGGAGTGAAACTTGATTGTGAGATCCCTGCCTATCGAAGTAGGTTATTTGGCCTCAGAAGCAGAAAACTGACTGCCCCTTCCTCACCTCGGGCATTGCTGCAATAGGTGCACCTGGGCGCAGGCACACCTGGGCCACAGCCCACTCTCTCCTGCGCCCTCTTGCTCAGCCCATTCTGCCTGCTGGCCTGGCCCGTGCAGCAGCTGCAGCTTTGGGGAAGTGTGTAGAGCCTGATTTGCAGACCTAGTTCCCCACCAAAGGCTCCCAAGATGCAGCAGTAGCTCCCCCTTTCTACAAACGAACCATTGCCCAAGAATCTTGAATAAAACTTATGTGCAGTGGTTGATAGCTATGGGAAAATGTGCGGGGGACCCCCAAACCTTTCTACCTCACCCCCAGTTTTACCCATTGTAGTGGCTGGCACTGAAACCTGGGGAGTCATCTTTGCTACTCCTCTTTTCCTCAGGCCCACCATGCTAGCTCATCCACAAGTCCGGAGCCTTCTCCATCCAAAATACATCTTAAATACGCCCACTTTTCTCCAGTGCATGCCACTGGCATCCCTCACCACATAACAACAGGAGCATCTTAACTGGTCCTCTCACTCCACACCCGTCTTCACAGAGCAGCCAGGGTCGCCTTGAAACATGTCAGTCGGATCACGGTAGACCCTTGCTTAAAAGACTCCGCGTGTTTCCAAGTGAGTAAGGAATAGAGTAAAATCCAGACTCCTTCCTAGACCCTAAAGCCTTCCAAAGTCCAGTCACTGGTTACCTTTCTAACCTCATCTCATCAGGTTTTCCCTCTCAATAGCCAGGGGCCAGGCCTTGGGGTCTCCCGTCCATTCCCACAAGCTTGCAGGCTCAGTCCTGCCCAGAGACTTTGTGCCTGCAGGTCCCTCCTCACCTCTTCACAGAGCTGGAATCTCCTCATCCTGGGGGACACGGTTTATACTCACTGCCCAGAGAGGCCTCATTAGGCTTTCTTGTCTTTACTCCTTTCAGTTACATGTAGTTTATGTTTTCAACAAACCCTGGTTATTTTCTTCGTAATGCTAAATACAATCTATGATCACCGCTTTTTGCTTTGCTTTCATGGTCTGATCCTAAAGGAAAGCAAGTTCTTTTTTTGCTCACTTCATTACCCCTGGAGTGCAGCACTTTTCATGGCACATGGTGGTTCCCGGACAAATATTTGACATTTGAATAACTAAACAAATGAGCAGGGCTGCTGTTGAACTATTTGTGCAGCAAAGCATTTTGAGGCCCTGGAATCAATGTTATCCCCTTAGCAACACGATTAAAAACTTTTGTTTAGCACTGGAGCGTTTAACAGAGCATGAAGGAAGGCCCAAGGAAAGCAGTAGCATGTGCCAGAGTAAATGAAAGTCACTGACAAGAACATAACTACCTTGTGGCTCAATATTTTAAAAATTAGTAGGCATACATCTTTTGTAGATGAAACTTGATTGTTTAAAAATATTTTGTATTGAGAAATATAACATACAAAAAAGCAATAAACTTCCAAGCCCATTGTAACAAGTAGTTATAGAACAGATTTCAGAGTTTGATATGGGTTACAGTTCCACAATTTTAAGTTTTTCCTTCTAGCTGCTCCAAGATACTAGAGACTAGAAGAAATACCAATAAAATGATTCAGCAGCCACACTCCTTTCTAAAGTCTTATCTTCTCTGTAATAACTCCTCCTTCTCTTTTGGTCCTTACCCCAATTTTTAGGGGCATTTGGGCTATGCCCATTCTAACTTTTTCATGTTGGAAAGGGCTGCCAATAATATGGGATGGGGGATGGAACTAGCTGATGTTCTGGAGATGCTGGCCCCTCGGGGTTTCAGGATTTATCTGGCCTAGGAACCCATCTGAAGGTTTTAGGTCTCTGGAAAGTAATCGTAGTGTATGGAACCTTTGTAGAATCTCAGATAGAGCCCAGGTATTCTGTAGGGTTGACATGAATGGTGTCCGTTGAGGTTTGGAAAACGACGGTAATTAGCACTATCTAGCTGAAGCTTGCATAAGGGTAGCCTCCAGAACAGCCTCCCGGCTCCATTTGAACTCTCTCAGCCACTGATACCTTATTTGTTACCCTCCTTTTCCCCCTTTTGGTCAGGACGGCATTGTTGGTCCCACGGTGCCAGGGCCAGGCTCGTCCCTGGATATCATGTCCCACGTAGGGGTTTGGAGGCATCTTTACAGTCCTGAGTACAGACCACAGTTGGCATCACAGGCATTATATCAGGCTCACTGCTGCCCAGGGCCCTTGCACTTGCTGTTGACTCTGCCTGAAATGCTCTTCTCCAGACACCCACATTGCCTCCTCTTTTGCCTCCATCAGATAATGGTCAGGGGTTTCTCAGTCAGCCCATCCCTGGCCATTCCATTAAAATTGCAGTCCCACCCCCACCCCCGCCCCACTAAACACGCACACACACATGTACGTGTGCTTTCTCTCTGCTCCCCTTCCATGCCTCATTTTTCCTGATGGCTACACATTTTATTTTTTGTTTATTGTCAGCCTCATCTCAAGACGTTTTGTTTGTTTTCTTCACTACTATCTCCCCAGCCCTAAGGTGGTGTCTCCCATGCTGTAGGTGTTCAGTGAATATAGATACATTAACAGGGAGTGCTGTATTGGAGGAATGAGGAATTACTTTTCGTTTCCTCAAAGTCTTCAGTTCTATTTATACGTTGACTTCAAATATTACGTGTCAATGTCAACAAAGAGTTGTGTGCAATCTAGCCAGTTAAAATTGGCGGTTCTCCCAGGCTTGGGCGGGCAGCAGCTCAGGCTGTGCACTGCCGGACTCCGCTGCTCCGGCTCACGGAGACTCCGCCCCCGGAGTCCCGCCGCGCAGGAAACCTGCAGCCGCTGGTAGAGTCCCTGGGAGGGGTGAATTTCATGTAGTTATTTGAAGGTGAGGGTGGGATTTGAAGGGATGGAAGAAAGTGAAAAGCAAAAAGGAATGAGAGAAAGATGGTGGGAAAACAGGAGAGCACAAGGGAAAGAAAAGGGAGTATGTAGGAGAAGGAAGAGAAGAAAGGCAGGAAAAGGAAAAAGAAAGAGAGATCTAGAAAGGGGGATGGAAAAACTAAGATCCTCCCTAGCGCTCCCAGTGGGCTCCTCAAGGACCTTCCATTGACTCCCCACTGCAATGTACATATGAAACTTGAAAGTCAACCAGGCGCTTAGACCACTCACAGTTTCAGGTCCACTGAGAGCTAATGTATATACATAAACATAAACTGTACCCTTTCATTCAAAAAGAGAATGCTTCCTTCCTACACTTGAATTCTCATTCATTCACAGAAGGCCTGCTCTCCACGTGTTAGGTTGACCAAGCCTGTAGCTTAATGAGCTTTAAATTCAGGCAGGGAGAGAGTAGAAGCAGGAAGACTGGCTAAGAGACTGTTGGTGTGATAGAGGTGGGCGTGGGACGGTGACTGAACCCTGGACGAGTGCAGTAGCTGTGACATGGGTATGGGATATAAAGCCAAGAGATAGGGGTGGAGAAATAGCAAGATTTTTAAATGCCTGAATGCAGTGAGGGAAGGAATAAAAAAGCCTTGGGACCCGGACAATGCTGGTTCTATTGTCACAGAAAATATTCTCCTTAAATATGAGAAGCTATGTGGGAGCAATTGGATGAAGATGGAAAATTAGTTTTTAAATATGTTTAGAGGAAATTAATCCTTTGGGATTTGAAGTGAGTCCTAGAGAATGGGAAGATTTAGCATGACAACATAATATAAAGATTACTCCATAATTAATTCCTTTTCACTTTTACCCTTAATTATGTGAGGATAACTCAATTATATGAGGAAAAAAACTTTAATTTATACAGCACCAATTTCCTCTTCCCCTTTCCTAATGAGGTTTATACAGGCAAAATAGCAAACTACAAAAATTTGAACATAATTAGGAAAGGAAATTTTTAAACTAACTTCACCAGTTTCCAGAGTTGTCTAAAAAAGGGAAAGAAAGCTGCACATATTTTCTTTGACTCATAGCCCCAAAAGTGCACTTCAAGCGTCACAAGAAATCAAAGTAGGGGAAAATCTGGCAAAAGCAAAAATAAGTGAGGAATTGGCAAAAATTTCAGTAGAGATACAGCCTAGTTAGAAGTAAAATACTAAGGAAGGAAAGTCTTATATGAACTATAATAGTAATCAAAATTTTAAACCTCATTTATTCAGAAGAAACATCGAGATTTAAGACTTGATTGACGTGCACATAGAAAACTCCATGTTCTTATCACACTCTACTACTCAATTTTAAATCAGCTTTACCATTTTATAATCATGTGACACTGGGTAAAGATAGTATCAGCTTCAAAAGGTGGTTGTCAAAATTAAGTGAGATACTGGAGGTTGCTCCTATACAAGCTTCAGGTGGACCTTGCTACCTACCATAACCTGCCAACGCCCAACCAGGACCATTCCAGCCAATCCTAAAGAACACCTAGGGCAATTTATAAGATTCCACAAAAGTTCCAGATACTAAAGTAACTTTCCAGAAACCTACAACCTCCAGATGGGTCCCTGGTCCAGATAAGTCCTGAAACCTAGTCCAGCCTCTCCAGAACATCAGATAGTTCCATCTCCCTACCTCATATTAGTGACAGACCCTTCCAATATGAAAAATTCAGAATTGCCGTAGCCCAAACATCCCTAAAGAGGGGATGGAAACATCAAAGGTGATGGTGGAGTTATACACAGAAGATAGGTTTTAACAAATGAGTATGAATGCTGAATCATTAAATTGATATGTCTTTTAGTCTCCGATATTTTAAAGCAGCTAGAAGTAAAACCTAAAATTGTGAAATTATAACCCATTTCAAACTCTAAAATATGTTCTACAACTAATTGTGGTGCTGTGCTTTGAAATTTATAGCTTATATATATATGTGTGTGTGTTATTTTTCACAAAAAAAGAAGGAAAGAAAGTCGATTGTGCAGATAAAAAAGTATTTAAGCCCTCTAGCCTCCTATATTCTGGGGCAGCTAGAAGGAAAAATGTGAGAGGATTGTATGGTAGCCCATGACAAACTCTGGGATCTGTCCTATAACTACTTGTTGAAGAGTGCTTTGAAAATATTGCTTTTTTATTTCTTTGCTTTGCATATGTTATACTATACAAAAAAATTTTTTTTAATTGAGCACACACACACACACAAAACCTGAGCATCTGTGTTGTATTCTGGATGGGGGTCCTGGACCAGAAGAAGGACGTTAGTGGACAAACTGGTGACATCCAAGTGGACTGTGTTGTTTCATTAATGTATTGCACCAATGTCAATTTCTTAGTTTTGACAAAAGTACCGTGGTTGTATAAGGTGTTAACATTAGGGGAAGCCAAGTGAAGCAAACTTTATCTTTGCAATCTCTCAATAATGCTGAAATTCTTCCAAAACAAAAAGGTTATTTAAAAAAAGTGAGAGAATCCCATGAAAGGCTGAGCACAGTGCCCCATGTAGAAATGTGCTCCTGTAACCCATTGCCGTTCCAATTCTCTGCTATTCAAAAATGAGATCTCGTCTTTGCTGAAAGACTAAACACTGACTTTCCCTTGGTTTTGCCCATTGTTCATTGAGGTCCTGGACAAATATCCTTCCAGCTCTATAGCAGTGGCCAGCTCCCAGTCCAATCCTCACTGGTTCACAGGCAACTTATCAAGGATAGTCATGCTCCCAGGGGTCAGAATCCCTTACTCCTCCACCAACTAATTTTCTGAAGCACCAAACCAAATATTCGAAATATTTCAATCCATACCATATACAGGACTATCTTTCTCTTTCTGCCTTTGCCTTCAGCACTTTACATGTGCCAGAAGACAATAAACCCTCTGTCTTCCTTTCTTTCACTCCTCCCACTCACACCCCCAACTCTTATTATTTTCTAGGCACTGTAGTCTTCCAATAGATATGGAAGTAATGGGGGCTAGTGTGACCAGGATAATACTGGTAGTGGTTAGCCATGTTCAAACTATTTTATGTGTGAAACTCTCATGTAATCCTTGCACCATCTCTATGAGGTAGGTTCTGTTATCTATAAAATGAAACAGGCTCAATTAAGCTCGTTGTGGCAGTAGGTAAGTAGCAAAACTAGTACTTGAATCCAAGTAGTCCAGTGCTAAAGGCCACTCTAATCTATTGCACTAGTCTACCTCTCTAGAGAAAGTATTCTAGCATCTGGGTAGCAGAGCAAGGACAGCCTGTTATACTGTGTCACCCTGGAGTACAGATTACAGATTCCATTCAGACTCCTCAAGCAAACAAGGACTCCCTCTTTTCTTCAAGGGAAGTAAAGCACAGGTAGTTTACTAATTACTTTTTTTAGTATATGCTTTAGTTTGCTGGCTGCTGGAATGCAATATGCCAGAAACAGAAAGGCTTTTAAAAGGGGAATTTAATAAGTTGCTAGTTTATAGTTCTAAGGCCGAGATAATGTCCCAATTAAAACAAGTCTATAGAAATGTCCAATCAAAGGCATCCAGGGAAAGAGACCCTGGTTCAAGAAGGCCGATGAACTTCAGGGTTTCTCTCTCAAGTGAGAAGGCACATGGTGAACACGGTCAGGGTTTCTCTTTCATCTAGAAAGGCACGTGGTGAACACAGTCATGTTTCTCTCTCTCATCTGGAAAGGCACATGGCAAACACAGCATCATCTGCTAGATTTCTCTCCTGGTTTCCTGTTTCGTGAAGCTCCCCAGGAGGTGTTTTCCTTCTTCATCTCCAAAGGTCACTGGTTGGTAGACTCTGCTTCTCGTGGCTATGTCGTTCTGCTCTCTCTGAATCTCTCATTCTCCAAAATGTTTCCTCTTTTATAGGACTTCAGAAACTAATCAAGACCCACCCAAATTGGTGGAGACATGCCTCTACCTAATCTAGCTTTACAACCACTCTTGATTAAATCACATCTCCAGGGAGATGGTCTAATTACAGTTTCAAACATATAATACTGAATAGGTATTAGAAGAAACGGCTGCCTTTACAAAATGGGATTAGGATTAAAACATGGCTTTTCTAGGGTACACACGTAATTTCAAACCAGCACAGTATAATCCTCTCTTGCCATACTATCAGAGGAAATTCCTCGTAGACATCTTCTCTTGTTTGGATAGAATCCTGGGGCTTTCTTTAGAATATTGGAGAAAGGACCTTTTCTTTGGTCCTTGGTAGCCACCATTTTCAATTTGCTTCCTCTGCTCCACATGTCCTCTGGCTCACTAGTTATGCTCCCACCCTACCATCAAGGTGCTGGCCACAGATAAAGGCCCAATAGCCAGAACCAGGGTCAACAGGTATAGCTGTACAGGTTGGATACCGCATAACCCAAGGGGGCGCCATATGCATTATCAACTTCATAGAGCTATCTATTTATTACAGCAATCAGCAGATGGCATTCAAGTGTCTTGTTTTAACAAAATGAGTTGATCGTCACAATTTTCTGACAGAAGCAGTGTTTTGAGGCAGAAGCTACTCTTCCGCAACTTTTGAGGAAGGCATCAGTGGGTTGCTTGTGGCCCCAGCCAATGTTGACAGTGTTGTCCTACTCAGGCAGGCTTCATCTGAGCTCCAACTATCTCCCACAGCCCTGGTCCATTCCCACCCATCCCGCTTCATGAAGCAAGTTAATTCTCTCTGTAAAGCCTCCAACGAAACATTATTGAGGAGAGGAGGTTGTCTTCACAGAAGCTGTACTTCCACCTGGCCTGAAAATACAACAAAACCATTAACCAGTCTACCCCACCCCCACCCCCACCCTGGTCCCAATCTGGCTGTTTTTCCTTGGGGAGGAAGGACTGGGGAGGGGATATTGGTCCCAGGTATGTATAGAACAAGGGAAATGAAGGACTTCCCTTAATCCTCCATCCCCCAAATAATCCCTGTTGGATTAATACTTCCAATCATCTTCTTGCTGATCTTTCAAAGAAGCTGGTTCTGAAGATTACTTTTGATTGACTGAAGGGTAAAATAGATGAGGATGCAAATGGGGTTGCTCTCTCAACATTTGTGGGTTTTTTTGTATGCTCTATGGCGGGCATCACATTTCATTCTTTTTCCATGTGAGTGTCCCATTACTGCAGCACCATTTGTAGAATTTTCGTTTGTTTGTTTTGAGGGGGAAGTGCAGGAATCGAACCCAGGTCTCCTACATGGCAGATGAGAATTCTACCACTGAACTACCCTTGCACCCCAGATCTCTCAACATTTTTGAATGGGCTTGCAAAGACTCAGAGAAATACTCCAGAAATTACCTGGAGAGAAGCCATAGGAAAGGAGATTCAGCAGACTGGTTAGAAAGAGATTTGAACTGATGCAAAGAGGCTGGAATTTCGGGAAAGGGGAAAATGTCTAAGTTGGGTTTTTAGAAAGTTTTGCTGTGTTCTGTGTCATGCAACCCTTTCCTCAATTGCCTTAAAAGAACTTCAGAAGAAAAAAAATACATTACTTTGAAAGACAGTAGGAGGTTGGCATTGTGTTTCTTAAGAATGTGACACTGTGCTTTCTCCTCTTACAGGAAGAGAAAGAAGACCCAGAAATATTTAGGCTATGTTAGTTTGTGGTGTGATGTTCTTTTCCTGTGTCTTTCTTGGTTAAACGTGCCCAGATGTTGTTAAAACACAAGTTTCTGGAGGCATTGGTAACTGACAACAAAGAAAAGCTGCTTTTAAGTAATTTATTCTATAGCCTCCTCTTAGAGACTCCTCTATTTGGACATTAAATGTGTGGTGAAGTCCTAAGGAAAACTGTAAATTGTCTATCACTGCTTGGAGAAATGTAACAGATATATCAGTGAAAACAAAAAGTGGCCATGTCAGGGACTACAAGCCTGAAACCATGTAAAACTGGAAGACATGACTTTTTTCAATGTGGGAATAATGCATTTTTTAAACTTTTTTTATTGTATAATACAACATATATACAAAGCAAAGAAAGAAAAAAGCAGTAGTTTTCAAAGCACTCTTCAGCAAGTAGTTACAGGACAGATCCCAGAGTTTGTCATGGGGTACTATACCATCCTCTCAGATTTTTCCGTTTAGCTGCTCCAGAATATAGGAGGCTAGAAGAAATAAACACATTTTATCGGCTTTTTTTTTTCTGGAATAATGCATTTTTTCTTCAAAATTGTGTAGTGAAAAATTGTGGATTCAAATTAAAGATGTAACAGCAAACCAAGTAAAAGTGAGTTTGAAAAATTTCAAAACAATGACTGTATCGGAGAATAGGAAACAGAAGAAAATTACTGTGAATTGAGACCAATTTGGTTTCAACTGAAAGTGATTTTTATTAAATTATCTGTGATTCTCTTAGAGTTAACAGACATGCAGTAACCAGGCTTGTTTCATTTCACTTAGCAGCAATGCTTTCTCAAAGGTGCTTTTTATTAATTAGTAGTAATGCGGAGTGGTTCTGGTTGGCATTCTGTCAAAGGCAATGAGTTCTAACAAATGTTGCTTGTTGATGAGGTTTAATGAGACATTGCCCTTGGTGTTATTTATTTGGAATTTGCAGTGATGAGCAAGATGTATTCAGTTTCTGAAGAGTTACCCCAAATTTAACTACAAGTTCAAATGCTTGTGTCATCTAAAATGCATGTATTTAGAAGATAAAGGAAGGGTAGGGGCAGACAATGACTTTAGGGTTAGAGGCAACATTTAAGTTCATTTAAATCAATGACTCCTGTTTATTTTCCTTAGGGACTCTGGGCTCCATCAGATTTCATCGTATCACACACCTGCATCTTCTGGGTTTGGTTACTTTGCACCCGGTGACTACCTGCGGTAAACAGAACTCAAAGTGATAACACAGAGACGAGGATGATGGGGAGAATCTGTGATAGAGAATCTGTACCTTATTTCTTAAAATTTAATTTGAATAATATAAAATGTCATTATCTTAATTTGGGGTAGCTGTTTGAAATTTTATATTAGCTTTATAACGGAAAATAATGCATTTGAGAGGATGCTTCTGGAGGACTCTTTTTTGCATGAGATTGCTGCTAGTTTAATGTAAAAAATAAACAAATGCCATCCCATACTTAGCTCATCTTAATAGGTGGCTGAAGCCTGCTATCTCATTGCTCTACCTTTTTAAAAAAGACTTGTTCCTTTTATTCCTTGGGGTTACATTTTTTAGGATGATTTTAAATCACTGTTCAGATGAATGTTGTATCTCTTCACGTCCGTGCAGTCATGCAATGGAAGAGGCTTCTGTGGGTTCTTGAACATTATTGATGGAATGCATCCCTCGGGAAGAGGGAGCTAACAAGTAAGTCTCAGATGTTGTTAATTACACATAGAACACCCGAACACTGTGGTCTTAGAAACTATGCAATGGGAATTTGAAGAACTGATTTTTGTTTTTCACAGACAGTGTTAAATCCAGGTGGGGACACATCCCCATTAACAGTTATATTCTCTAAGACTAAAAACGTGAAGAGATGGAGGAAAGCTACCCTCTCAGAACCTTGCAGGATGCACGGTTCACAGTTGGAAATGGATATTGCCGAATTGATTTGAAATGTAATTATATAAGATCATCACATACATCAGATTGTAGAATCAATCTGTCTTAGTACTGGAAAAAGTAATAGCAGCCCTTCCTTTCATCAGTGGGAAAATAGGGCACTGAGCAGGATCAAAGCCACTAAATCTGCATCTAAAAGTCTTCCAGTGCTGTTCCTCACTTACCTTTTCAACTTTAATAGAGTCATCAACTCTCAGGGTGGGGACAGGTCTGAGGTTAGAGACGGTCTGTGATGCATGCAACTGCTTTAAAATATGTTCTTCAAATAAATTCCAAGACTCTCAGGGATGTGTTGAGGTGGAAACTATTTCACTTCTGAAGCAGCCCACTTGATTTCTGAGGAGCTCTATTTTTCTTTATATTGAGTTATCTCCTTTCCAACAACTTCTACCACAGTCCTTGTTTTGCTATCTGATGTTAAAAAGAACGTAATACTTCTCTTCCACATATTGCATATTTGAATTTGCATTCAAATATGCAAAAAACTTTATTTCAGTTCCATTGAGCAAGCATTTATTGAGTTCCTAATGTGTGCCAGGCATTGCTAGGTGCTGAAATCTTAGAAACGGAAGGCTAAGTATTCACAATTCCTTCCCAAAAGTCCATACAAGAATGTATTTTGAATTTCTAATTTCCATCAAAATCCAGTGACGACAACTACCAGGTCTACTGAGTATGATCGCACTTGTGTGGGTATAAGGAGACCATTCAATATCAGCCTAACCAGCCTCTGCTAAACAGCTTCATTGCTGCCACATTTTGCTGGTCCTCCAGCAATTAGGAAAATTCATTAGTAAGAACTTATTCAATTCACCCTGCATCTTTCAAAGTTCCTAAACTGAGGGCTGACTTAATTCTTGTATAAGAAGGATATATGTTCATTACAAAAAGCAAATCAAACAGTACAATACAAATGACAGTGATTTCTGGACACGTAATTTTGGATATACTTTACTGTATATATCTATTGTATGCATACTGTTATAATGTAACACAAGTCCAGATATATTTTGTATTACCTTATCTTGTTATGAAAATATCATATACACATGAAAGGGTGAAAGAATAGTGGGTGGGAAGAAGTTGATATAAATAATTGCATAAAATGAGATACTACTCTGCACACAATTTTAATAAGATGTTCTTATTTAGCAGAAGAAATAAAAATTAAAATAAACTTGAAAAATTACTGCACTTAAGTTAAATGTTTTTTACTACTACAAGATGTGGTCCTAAACATTTATAGTAAAGTTAAGAAAGATATTATAGAAATACATGAAGAAATTTTGGTCATTCTGTATATATTTCATTTTCAAATTATTATTTTGTTACCTACGAATCATCAGATGTCAAAATGTGTTCTCTGACAGTCTCTCTAACTCTTCCTCCTTTATTTCCTGATTTTGTTTGCTATGTTCTCATTAGAATTATTTTTATTTCAAAGAATAGAACTTTCCTATTTTATCCTGTAAGTGTAATTTCAAGTTACTTGATCTTCGTTTAAATGGATTCAATATCCACCACTAATAATTTCCTACCAGCTTCTTTACTGCTGTTTTTAATTTTATTTCACATTTTGATTGGCCAGATTTTGTTGTTGAACAGGTTTTTCAAGAAAGACTTGTAGGTGGTAATATCTCAGAACTCTTGCATACTTGAAGATGTCTCTTTCCTCTACGTTGGAATCACAACCTATTGAGCACAATGTCTGGGTCACACAGAAAATATTGTGCCCCAGTCTTGGCTTTTGAATACGGCACATAGTCTTTATCTTGGCTTCTCTCTTCTTAATCACGGTTTTGTCCTTGCTGCAAAGGATTTTCTAAATGTCTTTGTTTTCCTTTTAAACCTATCAGGAACAAGATGATAATGTTCTACATGTGAGACGTCTACACCAGACAGGGAGAAAAGGGGCAGGGTGGGCAGACCAAGGCTTCACACCTGAGATACTGTGGGAAGGAGGGAAGAAGAGATAAGTGAGCTAGGAGGAAGCCAGGGCCTCTCTCCCATGTCCATTGTTTTCCTAGGACCAGCCCTTAGGCATAGGTGGGAAGTTGGGCTTTATAAACACCCAGGTGGGAATAGTGGAGTCTGAGAAGACTGAGTGGGGGGCTTGCTTCCCCAAGCATAATAAGGAGGTTGAAAGGCCCTGGAAGAAACACCAGCCTTGGCCACTTCTGACATGGCACAGGAGCCAAGGTGAGAAGATGTCAGAAGGCAGACAGGCAGATGGTGAGGCTGAGGTACTTCTCCAGGTCCCAGACAGGGTCAAAGAGAGGTGCATGATCACAAGAAATAGGATGAAGCGAATGGGGACATTGAGATCAGTGAGAAATGACTGGGACCAGGGGCTCCAGGGAATGAACCACCAGTTGCCCCCAAAATGCCAGACGGGACATGCCCCAAAGTGCCCGATAGCTCTGGTTCAAGGACTGGAACCCATCAGTCAAGGTGCCGGTATCCAGAGACAGAAGGGAATCTGAAGCCCCCCTACTCTGCCAACATGAGGTTATGCAGCAAACACAAACACAAACACACACACACACACGTCCCTCCCCAGTGACCTAGAACTATTTTGGAGAGAACATGTGATGGCTCCTGATCTTAGAAACTGTGCATTTTGGAATGTGCTAGTTTGGGTGGAGGGAGACAGGAGATACGGACTGGGAATATGAGATAGAGACAGAGAGAATCCAAGAGGCTGGGCATTTACATAAAAAGGATGAGGAATTTCTCATTACAGCCAAAATGCAGTAAACCTAGTACAGCATACCTCTAAAGCTGATTTTAACCAACAACTCTGGACAGAATAAAATAGCAATACCTGAACACTCTGAAAAGTAAAACAGCAGGCAGTTTGGGGAGGGAAGTCAAACTTGAAGCATGCCTCACTGCAGCAGTGAATTTATTGTTTTTTTTTTTTAACCTCTCCTGGCTTTAGTCTAAGGGTGACTGGTATCCTGGAAATGAGTATCAGGTATAGACAAAAAAGTTTCAGGGCAGTACTCCTTGTCTGTGGCCAAAGGATAGAGAAATGTGGCCCCTGTACAGCGGAGAGTAGAAGGGCTTATCTGTTTTGTTTTCTGTCTCTCTTTTTTTTTTTTTTTTTGTCTTTATTCTCTCCTGGCCCCTGAGGTCTGAAGAGTGTGGGGGAATCTGTCTTTTTTTTTTTCTCGCCTTTATCTTACTTCACCACGAGGACAGCTCAAGTGTTCGGTTCTAATTCTTAGAGAACGACCCAAGCTCTCTAGCTGGAGAGCTAGGTGAAGGGATTCCTGAGAGCCAGAAAGTTGAGGGGGGTGGGTAGATGGATTCTAGAGAGGAAAAAGTAAAATAGGGATCCCCTAATTCTGGGTATGAACTAACGGAAGTTCTGGGCTCATTCCTGAGCTAATCATGCAAAGCAACAAGGCAAAAGCTTTAAGGTCTGAACTATGATACAAACCTCCACCCAAGCCTCAGACTAACCACTGAGTGACACACGTGCAGAGCCAGTCCAAACAACACAGCAACTGGTTCCAGAAAACTAGAACCACTGCCCAGGAGAGGCAAGACAGAATTTGTGGACTGAGCATAATTAGGTTGGTTGCCTGCTAAAACAAACAAATCAACATTCTCTAGAGGATTTTAACAGGTCCCAGAGTCTCACAATAAAATATCCAAAATGCCCAGGATATGATCCAAAATTGCTCAGCATACAAAATATCTGATAAATTTCCAAGACAAAAAAAAAAAAAAAAATCAGCAGGTGCCAGTGCTGATAAGACCCAGATATTGAAATTATCAGACAAAGTCTTTAAAGTGAGATAAAGGTGAATGCTCTTGAAATAAATGCAAGGCTAGAGAAGCTCTTAGCAAAGAAATATAAACTATAAAATAAAATAGAATTTAAAAACCAAAACATGCAAGAGTTAGAATAAAAAAATAAATCACTGGATGGGCTCAGTAGCAGAATAGAGATACCAGAGGAAAGAGTTGGTCAACTTGACAATAGGTCAGTAGAAATAATCTAATAAGGAAAGCAGATGTGGTGGTTTGGAGCTGTATGTACCCCAGAAAAACATGTTCTTAAACTTAATCAATTCCTGTGGGCAAGAACCCATTGTAAGTAGGACTTTTGAGTGAAGCCACTTCAGTTGAGGTGTGGCCCACCTCAATCAAGATGGACCTTAATCCTATTACTGGAGTACTTTATAAGGAGAATAAAATTGAGAGAGAAAGCCACGGAGGTAGCAACCAGAAGCTGAACATCAATGGAACCCAGAAGAGAAGGGAGAGGCCAGGTGATGCTGCTATGGGCTCTGCCATGTGACAAGCTCAGGACCAAGGATCACTGGCAGCCAGCCCCAGACTGCCGGTCTTCAGGAAGAAAGTGTCACCTTGATGATGCCTTGATTTGGACTTTCTTTTAGCCTTGAAACTGTGACTAATAAATTCCCTTTGTCTAAGCATACCCATTGCATGTATTTGCTTGAACAAATAATAGCTGAAAACTTGCCAGCTTTTGTGAAAGTTATAAATTTACAGATTGAAGGAGCTCAGTAAAGGCCAAATAGGATAGACTCAAAGAAAACCATACCCAGCGCATCGTCATCTAATTGCTGAAAAACAATGATAAAGAAAAATCATGAAATCAACCAGAGAAACTTGACACATTACACATAGGGGAACGGTTACTAAATGAAGTGGATTTCTCATCAAAAACATGGAGGCCAAAAGACAGAGAACAACATATTTAAAGATCTGAAAGAAAAAAAGTGCCAATCAGAATTCTATGTCCAGCAAAAATATCCTTCGGGAACCAAGGTGAAATAAAGACTCCTCAGATGAGGGAAAACGAAGAGAATTTATCACCAGCAGATATGCTCTGAAATATGTGCTAAAAGAAATTCTTCAAGCTAAAGAGGGAAACCTGGAACATTGGGAATGAAGAATGAGTAACAGAAATGGTAAATATTTGGGTAGATAGGATAGACTATTTTTCTCCTCATAAATTCTTTAAAATATGTTTGCTGAAAGCAAAAATTGTAGCGTTGTCTGGTGGGATTCTCAGTGCATATAGAGGTGATACGTGTGACAACTGAAACATAAAGAGGCTCAGCATTTACCTACAAGTCTTTTTTTGGGGGGGTGCGTGGCCTGGGAATCGAACCCAGGTTCGGTTGCCTCCTACAAGGAAGGCAAGTATTCTACCACTGAACCACCCATGCACCCCAGATCTATTTTAATCACAGAATAAGGACAACTTTACTGGAATTTCCCCTGGCATCTCTTTGGGTGGGGTGCTTGTGAAGAAGACCAGAGCACTTACAGAGAAAATAAATCTTTGCACAACTCAATTGTAACATATGTAAATTGGAGGCCTTATTACACAGATTTCTCTTTTTTAGTTTCTCTTGCTCTCTTTCTTTCCTCTTTCTTTTGAGGGAGGAAGTAAGATATTTTCATGATTACCAAATTATTTCTGATTATATTTCTATGGGCAGCTCTCCTCAAGACATCCAAAAACTTTGATACGGGTGTAGATTTTTCTTGACCCTTACTTCCTTTCCCTCCAAGCAACCATTTGCAGGTTGGGGAGTTGTAGTATTACCTCATTTCTGTAGCCTGAACAGCCTTGTTGGACAATCTAAACTCTGCTCTCTCCCCTGATTTTGTTAAATGCCCTGCACCAGACTCACCACCATCCCAACCCTTGTTCTACCTGAGCATGCTTTTCATTCCCAGGGCAGGTTACTTCTGCTTTGGATTCTTGAGTATAGACCATGGGCTCTTGACTTTTTTTTTTGAACTTTTTTATTGTATGACATAACATTTAGACAAAGCAAAGAGAAAAAAGTAGCAGTTTTCAAAGCACTCTTCGACAAATAGTTACAGGACAGATCCCAGAGTTTGTCGTGGGCTACCATACCATCCTCTCAGATCTTTCCTTCTAACTGCTCCTTTTAGCCGGAGGCTAGAAGGAATAAATATCTTTTTATCATCACAACTGACTTTTTTTTCCTTTTTTGTGAAAAATAACACACAAAAAAGCAATAAATTTCAAAGCACCTTGCAGCAATTAGTTGCAGAGCAGATTTAGAGCATGGACTCTTAATTTTAAACTACTTAATCTGGAGTTTTTCATGCCTCTAGTGAACTACTGATGATAGTAAGTAGGGGCTTCTACCCTTGAGAATTTTCCCTCTAATTTCGAGAAAACTGGTTACTCATTCTTTTAGTATACACTGCTTTACAATGGGGGTGTGTAAAGGAGAAGTCTCTGGGTTTTCTTGACTCACTCTCTTCCCCTGATACAGTTTTTTTGGAGGGGCAGCACTAAGATTGGAAACTATACCAAAATGTTCTGTTTTTTTCCAAAGTTTATATCATGGAAGTTTATCAGCTTCCTTGTTGGTTTGGTATTGATCTTTTTTTTGCTAGATTCTTCTCCTTTTGTTTGTGGGTTGGGGGTCATTTGTAAAATATGGGGAGAGGAATTATTGGTGATCTGGTTTTATTCATCTATCTTTACTTAGGGGGCTGGGCACAAGATAAAGGTTTTGGCTACAACATGATCTATGCATTTCTAGGTAAGTTCACATTCTGCAAAATCATACTAAAAATACCAGGGCTAGTGAAAAAATGATCCTGTACAGAAAACCTATGCAACTTTGTAATCAGACTAACAAAAAAATAACAAACAAATAAAAAAAATAGCAGCACAGTTAAAAGACATGTTGAGTTCTAAAAAAATATTAAGGTGACAGTGGTGTGATGGGAGGAAGGAAAGACGCAGCTTGCTGAGGGAGGGAGACCAGGAGAAGATGCACACATGTGGGGAGAACTGTGCTAAGATAGAGTGTGTGAACAAACTCAGCTATGAGGGGGGCTGCGGGGTGCAAGAAATTCCAGTAGGCCATGGAATTCTTCTATAGCTTGCATTCAGCAGTGTTCATGCACTTTATGTTCAAGTGCTGTTACTTAATGGTGTAAAACATTGTCACGCTAGGAATGATTCCATATGAAGTAATACACCCTTCTCCATACACAGTCATCATTTCCCTATTCACCGGTCAGTGTGAGCTAGCTTGGATACTGGAAGACACGTTATAACAAAACAGATTCCTCTATTCAAATGTGATGTTTCCTGAGAAGATAATTTCAGCAGAATCTCTGTAAACTAACTCATAAAAATGGTGCCATGCCACATGTTAGAAATGACCTTTGTCAGTATTTTAAAACACCCAAAGAGTGAAGACGAGGAAAATAATGAACATAACACTTACTGAGCATACTTAAATTATCACTGAATATTTAAAGATTGCAAATAATCTAGATATCTAATGGGGAAGAATTTGATAAATTATTGTGCATCAAATGATCATGATGTTGAATATGCAACTATGTGATGATATTGTGAATTACTGATTATATATGTAGAACGTAATCAGCATGTATTAGGAATGCTTGTGTTTTTTTCTTGTAATTTTTTTTAATCAACAAAAAATTTAAAAAAATATATTGTGCATCAATTTGCCGGAATATAATATGGACATTAACAAAGATTTAAAAGTACATGCATTGCCACAGAAATACATGTAATTAATATTATGTAAAATTATACCTAATCTGCAGAATCCTTTTGTGCAGATGTACACCAAATGTTAACCATGGTTATCTCAATGTGGTAGGATTACAGATGAATTTTATTTTGTTTTTTCCCCCTTATCTGTATTTTTTTCTATAATAAACTTATGTTATTCTTGAAATAAGATAAGGGGATGTTAGTATTAAAACTCACACACGCCTGAAAATATTTTAGCTCTCACAGTATTTTATTTCAGGGAGCAGCAAGCAGTATAATTGGAAAAACATAGGGAGCTAGTTTTCTTCTGTTTCAACCTTTGAGGCTGGAGGAGCTTGGGATGTGTGAGCTTGGCATGAAATGCAGTGCTAAGGTCTAGAGAGGTTAAACCAACACTCACTTAAAGGTCTATTGGGTTTAGTCTATTCCAACATCCTATGTTATCAACAAAATTCATTTTCAGGCCCCATCCATCTCTTTCCTTGGAGGTACATGGAGATGCAACACAACCCAGAAATCTTTTCTGGGAGAAGGAAAGAGTGACTACAATAACAGGAATGCAAGTTACTGCTACACCGTGAGCCAAGCCACCAAAAAAGTGTTTTCTCCCACATCATGGTTTGGGTCATCACAGAAGAGGGAAGATTCTGTTGGCTCTGCCTCATTTACAGAAAAACAAGCTGAACCCCAGTGGCTGGGTCACAGTTATGGCTGGTCATGACAATAGCATCAACCTAACCCTGAGCTGATGATGTCTTAACTCCTGGGGCTCTCGGCTTTCCTAGTTACAAAATGTTTTCAGTGATCTTGGAGGCTCTCCACTGGCTGTGAAATTGTGTGACATTGTAATTTAAGGGAAATCTTTGAATATTAACTGAACACCTACTATGTGTTAGAGGCTGCAGAGTAATCTATGGTCCCTGCTTCAGGAAGCTTACAGTCTGATAGGATATGCAGGCATAAAAATAATGAAGGCAAAACGAAAATACCTCTGGAGCAGAGTGTAATGTCCTGGAAGTTAAAACATGGAGTACAGCCTCCTCAAAATGTCAAAAACTACTCTCCTAAACGCTCTTCTTTAACCATGTTCAATTTCTCCTAGACTCTCTTCTTTAGCCATGTTCAGTTATTTGCCATCTATTTCTCTACAATATGAATAGATTCCTTTCAAAAACCTGAGTAAAACTGTAACAAGCCAATACAAATAGGAATCTGTTCGGATGGAAACACTAATGAAATTTACTCCAGTGAAAAAGAGCAAAACGTCAATAATTCAGACCAAGGAAGGTAGGAATTGAAAATTAATGCAAAGTCAATTATAGGTTATGGGCAAAATGTGATTTTAATGAACTGTAATACTCTTACAGGTATATTCAGGAATATTGCCTGGAAGCTTTTACAAGAGGTACTTTTATAGAATATAAAATTTGAAAGGCCTGTATGTATCTATTCCAATTTTCTCAGTGTACAGATGGGAAAGCTCATATAAATTTGAGGGCTAAAGAGAGGAATAATATTAAAATAACACAGCAGATGTTTGTAAATGTTTTTAATATAAATAACATCACATTTAATGTCATCGCTGCTTCTACCATCCAGTCTATGTTTATAGTCAAAACGATGGCATTATTTTGCCTGAATGGGCTTGTTGACAAATAAATCTTGATTTATAAAATTATAATAATTTCCAAATAATAACTCAGATTTTTTTTGATAATTTTTTTTGATGAATGTGAAATTTTGAAAGACAGCTTGTTCTCCAATGTGCCCCCTGTTCCCTACAATCTTGTTCAGTCTATTAATTTGGATTTCATGTAGGCTAAAGAGGTTTGGTAGGAAAAGTAAGCTTCCATCCATTCATGGCCCTTGCCATCCATCCTGGCTTCAGCTGGACAATTTCCTGCCTTTCTTGTTCATATGGGGTGTATTTAGGGAGGAAGGAAAGTTAACACATGTTGATCATTCATTTAGCGTGTTTCCAGGATGGGGGCTGACCTTCTTGCATTAGCAAATTAGAAAACTGCCCATAGGACATTATTTGAAAATTGCCAACAAGGCATTTCAGTCCCTTAAATATCGCCCCTGCTGGACTGATAAGGATAAATTATGTCATTATGAGTTCATTCCTTAGGCATAAAATTTTTTGCCATCAGATGTCATGTGTGAACAGTACTTTTTCACTGAGACTTTATTAGGTCAAACCATGTGAAATTGCTACTTTTGTAGATCATCAGTGAAATATTGATAATTTAATATGACTGAAACTGTGCTTGACAGGATTAATTTATTAGATATTAATGATCAACTTAGGGGGAAATAACAGGATTCTAAAGGAAAGAGACACCAAAAAGTTATATTTTGACAGAAAAAGAAGTTAGGAGTCAATGGCATAGGGCAGGGGATGTTGTTAAGAGAGCAGACGTGGGGTGGAGCATCAACAAGGGATGAGAAGCAGAAAAACTGGGTCTACCTGACAGTTTCTGTAAATGCCAGCTGTGTTCAAAGATATAAACAAAGGAAGAGATGCAATCCTCACTTTAGTTAGGAAGTAAAGTACCTACAAAGTTGCTGGTAAGCCATACAAACCTATATAAAATCAAGAGCTAGGTTGTTTTGGACAAAACAAGAAAGATCAAGCCAAGTGTCCAGAGTGTCCTCAAGTGAACTGAAGGATCTGGATAAGTAGGAAGGAGTGTTGTATACTTAGGGTGGAGTTTAACCAAAAAATATGTTGGCAGCTTCAAAACAAATACAAAAAGGAGCCCTGTCCTCAAAGCTCCTCTACTCTTCCCTTCCCTCTCACCTTGCTTGGTGGAGCCTAAGATTCCGTCATTTGTGATTGAATTCCATGTGAGCTAATTTACTAGATGTTCACCTTTGGAACAAGAATGCAGACGAACAAGGGGATGGCAAGATAGAGAAAACTCTCCATGAAACAATGCTTATCTAGTCACTGCCTCAAGGTCTGCTTTATGGAGCAAGAAAACTCACGGGAACAAGAAGGTGGCAGAAAGTCCTATCTCTTAGCTTGTAAATTCAATGTCAGTTTGGATTGATTGCTAGAAAATAAATACAGAGAACTGAGGAAGAATCAAGTCCTCAGCACCAGCATGTTGACGTCAAGATGTGCAAACATTTTTAAGCATAAATGTAATACCCAAATAGCCCACTGAGAAAAGAAAAATTAAGGCTATAATTCACAGTGCATTTGACTTTAATACAAGCATATGACTGGGTACCCTGAAGATGACAGGGAAATTTTGAGCAGAGCTCACAGATGCTTCTGCTAAATAATAACCCCATGCATATTTCTGAGAAGTTATCAGATAACTTATTTAAAGGAAGTATTTTTAAAGCTAATTGCCCCCATTTTGAGCATTTATGATCTTTAGATTTGCTTTTGTGTTATTATTTTAAAATTACATAAATGGAACTATCCTGGGGATGTATTTTTACTGACAAGTGGGTGTGAAAGCCCTAAGATTGCATTTTGGCAGTAAGAAATTACTTAAAAATGACATTCCAAAAGAAGCCCCAAAGCCTGCAAAAATATTATCTATTACAGTGGTTCCTAAACTTTTCACCACCAGGCCCAACTTTTATTAATCTTTCTCCCCAGTCAAGGATCCCATGCTTTACAATTATTGTTGTCAGATTAAAATATCATTCTCTCTGTTCTCATAATTTGTTGTATTTCAGATTTAGCAATCTATATTTATGTCTCAATATTTTGAAATCATATATATGACGATGAAATTTGGAAAGCTAAAACAATAACATTTGCAAATCATAGTGGGGAACTGACTTCCCTTTGGGTTCACATTCAAGATCCATCGCCTCCTGGAATTCATGTCACATTCCCCAAGAACTAACCAGAGCTCTTGACAGGGAAAAGTAGCCTGTTTTTTCTTTTCTTTTTTCCCTTTTATCTCCAGCCCTATTTTTAATATTTTCTGTTTTAAGTTCTTCTGGTCACTGTGTTCCCTAACTCTAAATTAATCCTGTATATGTCTATGCTTTATCCACTTTTAATCAAATTTGTTAAATCTTGCCTCTGCAAGATGAGAAATCAGCTTAGGGTAATCTCTCTACTGTCCCCATCTTTCCACAAATTTGTATTATTCATATTTTAATTTAGTTCTGTACCTGATTATCAATGTAATCTTTTTTTGTATGCTGTGTGGTGGGGTCACATTGCATTATTTTTCCGTGTGAGTATTCTGTTACTGCAGCCCCTTTTGTTGACTTTTTGTTTGTTTGTTTGTTTGTTTGTTTAGGGGTTTTTTGCTTGTTCGTTTGTTTTTTGGGAAGTGCATGGAGCAAGAACTAAACCCGGTCTCCTGCATGGCAGGCGAGAATTCTACCACTGAACTACCCTGGCACCCCCTGTGATTAGCAATGCGATTTTAACTAGTAGATTAAACCTATCATTCTTGACTTGTCATTTTTCAACAGAATATCTTGGCTCCCCGTTATAGAAGCTGAGGAAGTTACTGGCCACAGATATCCCTGGACCATCTGTTCTCATTTACTCTACTTTCTGTCTTCTGTCAGCCCTGGTTACTTTAAAAAAAAAAAAATCTCTAACTTTTTACTATGAAAAAATTCAAACATGTATAAAGTAAAAACAATGGTACAGTGAACTTTTATGTACTCGTCACTGAGCTTCAACAGTTATCCATATCTGCCATCCTTTTATCGACTATTCCTTCACCCGTGCTCCACTCCCCTTCATTTCATCACTATTATTTTCTACCACTTTGAAGTGTCAAAATTTAAACATTCGTCTTCTCCATCCAGTTTTTTTCCCTGAGAAGTAATATAACTCTAGCAAAAGACAAAGAAGTTTAATATTTATTGGATAGAGTCATCAGTGCACATGAATGTACAATTTCTGTCAGATTTTTAAAATTCAGCTCAACTCTGAGGTTGTAGTGCAAAACAGCCATAGACAATACATAATGAATAGGCATTGCTGTGTCCAACAAAACTATATTTGCAAAAACAAGTGGAAAGCCAGCAGCTAGAGTTTGCTGATAGCAGCTCCTAGCTTCTAGTGTCCTGTGCTGAATGGTGGCAGCTTCTAGAATACCGGGTGGATATTCCAGGAGTAATATCTGCAACTACTATTTTTGGACTACATTTGATGAGCAGGCACTATATAGATGCATTAATTTTTGTCTCCTTTAATCCTCCAAAAAATACTGTAAGATAGGTATTATTTCCCATTTTATAGATCATATGAGTGAAGTTCACATATAGATCATAGAAATGAAGAGGCTAAATAATAGATCCAAACATCATACAGAAAATGAGTGGAACAAGGATTTGTATGCAGATCTGACCCTAAAGTTTACATATTTTCTTCCATATTCCTCTGTCTCCCTTGATGAATTAGAAAGTCCAAGCTTCTGGGTTCCACTCAGTTATGACCTTCAGAGTCTTGAGAAAGGCCTGAGAGCAGCTTCCTTTTCCAACCAAGATCCTTCTCTCCAGCTGCAGAAATCCTCTCCTCATTCTAGTTCCTTTAGCTTCTCCAAACCCTCTTGAGGCCCAATTCAACCTCTTCCTTTACTCTCTCAGACACAGATCTGTGACTTACTGGCCCAAGGTCTCTGCTTCTTCAGGGAAAAGTCCAAAAAAGTTGAAAAAACATTTCTCATCCTGGAATTGGGAATGGAGGTGCTGTGTTTCCTCTATTCTGGGTAGTTTACCTTTGGGAAGCTTGAGGGGAGTTGGAGAAGTTGCGCTGTCATAGGGTTGACCCGAAGCAAAACTATGAAGTGCCTCTTAGCACTGAAGATGTCAGTGTCTGTGCATATAACTAAATATGTGCCAGAGCAATTGTGTTTCCCAATTACAATTTTAAATATTGCTCAGGTATAACTCAGTCTGTAAATATAATAGTTTCACATAGCGATTTGTTGATAACCTTAAAAAATTGGAGGGCAACCATATCTATTATCTTGGAAAGCTCTCTTTTTACTTCTTCTCTGAGCTCTGACGTGTGGTTCAGTGGACAATTCTGAAGTACAAGTCAGGCAGTAGCAAAGCATCCCCTGTTCCAGCCCAGCCCAACTCCCTCCTTACCACCTTCCAATAAAATGCCTCTTTCTTATATCTTGTTGTGATGTAAGGGAACAAATCTACATACTGGACCTGCTTTCTTTATTCCATTTCATTCTTTCCAGTCTTATCTTCCCTTAATCCTAAGAAGGAGTAGATACTTTCTTGTCCTGACCTTGTTGTTTATTTCTGGACTTGTGAGTGGAAGTTATATGGCAGTATGATATTCAGGAGCAGGTTGGCAATCTGTCAGAGAAATTGCAGAAGGAAGTTCCGCTCTGGGAAAGTGGTTTTTTAATGCTTTGATAGAGTTGTGCTGGTCCTGGGTGGTATTTTAGTATAGATGATAGTAAATTACCAACTACATGAGGAAAACGAACAGAGTTAAAAGAGAAAATACCTCCCATTTGCAGACCATGTGCTTGGAGGGAGCATTCTTCTTGTAGAAACAGCTGAAAGGATGAGAAAACATAGGTCCCTTGAGCTGTATCCTTCCTGAAATTGCCTCTGCTAACGCAAACCAAACCAGAGGACCTTTCTTTCTTTTGAAGGCTATTCAGGTCAATTGGAATGTCTGTGTATGTAAGTCATGTACTTGACTCTCAAGTAACTCTGACAATCCCCACATTTCCAGTTCTAAACTTGGAATATAAGAAGAGATCAGATAGAATTAGGGAAGAGAGAGCAGGAAAACAATGTTAGCTGTTGACAGTAGCACCTGTCCATGGGGGGGAAAAAAAATTAAGGTCTAAGAAGTTAGTACATGCTCTAGAGCCACCAAGTTCAGAAGATTTAGTGAGCTTTCTTAACCCTTTCGTACTGAGCTTTCCCATTTGTAAAATGTGGACACAACCTGTCTTAGACTTTAAAATAAACCAAGTGTATTAAGTTCCAGGCATGTAAAAGGGTGTTCTTCAAGCTGTAGCGCCCTGCTATATGTGTAGAAACTCACTGGAAAAATAAAATCCTTTCAGGGCCCCTAACATGGATAGTTCCAATATCATACCCTACTTCTTCATTCCTGGTAATATTTTTGATGACCTCCTGACTTCATTTGATATTCTTGCCCTTCACTTACAGATGAAAATAATTTTTCTCTCTGCCTTGGTGAAGAGTACCTAGATTCTGGTTGCTCAGTAAGCATCATTTATTCCAAAGAAATGATGAGTATCATGATGATGCAATATATTTTTGAAAAAACAGAAACGTAGAACTATTCCAGGACCCCAAGTCAATGAGAGGCAGAAATAGATTCTAAAATCGTTGACATGTTGTTCTATGGTCTGCTAACTCAAGGGATCTTTCTTTTAATATCTCTATTTGTAATTAAGTGCTCAGTTCTTCAATCATGTATTTTCCCTCTGCTTGTAACTTTTTTTTTTGCTGATGGTCAAGGGCATTAACTCCTTTCATTAGGCAGCAAAGCCTTGGGAAAAATCCTCAAAGAAGAGAAACCCTATAACCCTGAGAATAAACCACAAAAATGTAGCAGAGGCATCTTTTATTGGCTAATGATAGAAAGAGTTACCCAGCAGGTTTGAAACTGAAGCTGGACTTCCAATCTCAGCAATACATCAAATGCAAAAGTTACATTTCCAAATCCTGGAAATATCACCTTTCCTCATGATCTTTCTCTGCTTTCTTGTCCCTAGAGATTGCTTTTATGTTTTATTTGTGAAAAGGAGTTTGTTTTCCCCTGAAGACCCTCATGAAATGATGGTGTTCTTCATAATAGGAAAGTTCTCAGGACAGAATGGTGACAAAAGTAGAAATGCCTCACATCTCTATTCAAGTCACTTAGAATTCCTCAATAGTGAAATGAACTTCAAGAGATAAATATGCAATCGATCTTACTTTCTATGCTCTCCTCCAGTGGGAAGGGGTTAAATCTCCAGCTGAAAAGTGTGTTGTGATCCGGCAGAGAGGAGCACAGAAATTCAGCCAAAGTGAATGAATCCTGTGGTTGAGAGGTAGCAGAACTAGAGTGATCAAGAAATGATCAATTTTGAGAAATTATGTTCATTCTAATGGTCTCAGTGCTGGCTATTTTGTCCAAATAAAGAGGAAAAACAGAAATTTTTTTCAAAGTGGATTGCTATAGGAAACTTTTCCTCTTTTTTGTTGATGTTTCTGGCATTAAAAAATCTTACCCTTTCTGTTGAGCAGGGTGGCCTTGTTGGACTTGGAAGCCATGCAAACCCCACTTTCCCTAGTGAAACCAAAATATCAGCCTTAGAAGTGATTGTGGTATCATTTGCTAAGATTCCCTCTGGCTTCAGAGATCCCTCGGACAAGCCGGAAGAGACCTATTCCCTGCTGGGTCCTGGTGACTTTCCTCATCGTCCTTCTGCTTCCCTACCTAATCCACCTCCCTTGAAAAGAGGGCCAGTGATCAAAACTTTTAAATGATACACTGCCATCCTGGTGTAGCCTGAGCACACGAGTAGAGCAGATTGGACCAAACTACTAAAATCAAGTGGAAATTCACTCTTCTTTTCTCTCGCTTATGTGTCTTTCAAAGGGACTGTCGTTAGGAAATGCCAGCTTTTAAGAACACATCTGAAAATGCGTGGCTAACTTAAAGTAGCCACAAGTAGCAAAACATAAGCCCTCAGCAGGAAGAGTGGCGAGCATGCACAGCATTAAATGCAACCCTGAAGACACTCCAGAATCAGGCCGAGTGTAAATATCCCTCCCAAATTCCATGGCCTTGAACTTTCTACCGGGGGCATCACGTTAGGCCTTAAGATGTATTTACGTGTTATGAGTAATTTGGGTTTTCTTCATTGTGCCTCTCAGTATTTACCAAATTTTCTATGACACATATTCTCCTATAATCTGAAGAAAAGTCCACAATACATGTTGCTATATTGACTATTACAAACTATATTCAACACCTTGATTTTAGCACTCAGGAACACACTCATGTGCTTGTTGACCATCTGCTGAGTGCTAGATACTGAGTACCATCCTGCAGGAATTATTTTTCATTATTTTCTTTTGTTTTAAGAGATCAAGGCCATAAATAAAAGAAACCATGGTTTTATATATGTCAATGGTGAGAACATGGGCAAAAATAAATACAGAAATAACTCAAATGGCCTAGGAAATTGTTTATGTCACCAAAGGTAAATGGAATATTATGGGATTAAGCCACTAAAGATAACAACTCAATAGAGAATTATAATTATATTTAATGAAAAAACAGAATAAGCACAAACTTAAATTATAAAATGTACTTCTACGCATTAGGCAAGGGGTATATGTTTGAAAGGAAGGAAGCACTGTTTCTTGCTCAGTGAATGTTTATATCTGTAAATTAGACTACAATCACCACTATCTAAAAAGAAATAATTGGAAAAATCCAGGCTATGGGGCTCTGATTTAGAATGGTTCTTTGAGGTGGGGCCCTGAAAATATGGTGGCATATTCTCACCAAGAAGAACCAGGAGAAAAGGAGAGAGCCACAGACCATATAATGTGAAGTTCTGCCTGGGTCCTGGCCTAAAACAGTAAGCAAATGGCAAGATTTAGTCCTATCCCCACAAAGTGTTTCTATTTCTACTCACAGTACAAAATGCTTTTCTCAGTAGGATACAAATGATATTTTAGACCCAACATATCTGCTGTATAGAAAAACAGATGATGAAAATTAGAACTAAAAATGTGTTAAGAAATTAAAACTTAAACTTATTAGAAATGCTTTCAAGAAAAGTAGCATAAAACCACAGACCATCTAAGGGTGACTTAGGCAATAAAGATATTGAATTAGCTTACATAAAATGTCTGGAGGTGGGTAGGCTGTTCCGAGTTTGGTGAAGATGCTCTGTAATATCATTAAACTACCAGTCTCTTTTTGTCCTTTCTATCCTACTATATTCAATATGTCTTTTTTTGCTTCATGATCATAAGACAGCTGCTGATGCTCCAGTCATTGTGACCTTGTGACCTTGCTCCAGCACCCCAAGCAGAAGAAAGAGGCAAGGACAAAAAAACTATTCTCATTAGACTATTTGCTTTTTAGCCCCAGCAGAATCTCTATTACATCTAATTGCTGAAACTGAGTGTTTTCTCCTCACCTAGACTGACAAAGGGAAATAGAGGAGCACGATTTGTTTATGCCAATCTTGATTAACCACTGATGAATTTTATTCCTTGGAACTGAAATTGTCTTAAGATCAAGGGACTCTGCTGGTGGCCTGATTAACAGCTAGGGTTGTTTTAGCTGGGAGAATGACAGTGAGGTGCACAAAAACCAGTGCTTGTCTTAACAGTCTCTTCCCTGCCAGACTGAAAGAAAGTGGGATAGTATAAAGTTGATGTTTCTAATGTTACTCAATCTGTATATGTAAAATAAAAAGCATACTGACACACTTTTTCTTCAAAGAATTCCTAAAACAGGGATTTTGCAATTTCTTTCAAGAGCACCTTACTGGGATTTACTAATCTTACTCTTTGGGATATTGGTGTAATACATGAGATACCCATTCATGTATCCCAATATCAAAAGAATAAATTCAAATCCTTTTGAACTGTACCTTTGAATTTCTTAAAATGCATCTAAAAATATGAATTGGCATGTATGGTTGGTTGGGCTTGTTTAACAAAGTGCAAGATTTTTTGAAGTATATAATTTTGAAGGTTTTTTTGAGAAAAAGGATCTATTTGAAATATGGACAAGTAAATGTGACATGTGTTACACAAAAAATGCCTACAAACATAGCTGAAATGTTCTGTTTTTCTCAAGGGATTTTTTGTTCTATTTGAATATAGGTGATGTTTTTATTTTTTAGGAATTTTCACTCAAAGACATATTTGAGATGATACATATAACCAAACTCTCTTCAGGTGCCAATTTTAAGCAATACCAGTAGGCATCTTTTTTCTTGCTCTCATTTCCATATAAAGTATTTAATTACATGGCATAGAAAATAAAGGTATTTCCTCCTAGCTATGACTAATAGGTTTTTTTCCTAAAGCACAGTGTAAAAATGTACTTTGAAAAATTTCCCTGGTATATGTCCATAAATAGCATCATTTTTTCTTAGACAACAATTTAACTTCGGGAAGGGAGCTAGCTATAAAATTACATGTATGACAATGAATTCCATCACATTTTTTGCTTTAAAATTGCAGCCCAAAGAACATAAATGATCTCTTAACGAGGGTGCAAAACTGGAGTTGGCATACACAATAAAGAAAAAAAGTATATGACATCTCTTAAATTTTTATTTTTAGAATAATTTTCTGTGGACCTTTCAGATTTTTTTATGCTTTAATCATGAAATAGTACAGAATTTAAGTGTTTGGATTTGGCATGAAATATATAGGTTCAAATTTTGCTTCCATCACCTATTACTTGTATAGTTTTGGGTAATTTGATGGATTTCTTTGAACCATAATCCCCTCATCAATTAAATGGGGATGAAAAATTGTTAAAGAATAATCTTTTAAAAGGTAAAATCATGATTCTCATACAAATATAAAATGAACACATGTCCAAGACTTTACTCAGTCCATTAGTAAAGAGGAAATCAATGATTCACAAAGGAGAATTCAAAAACATACACTTACATGTCATTAGAAATGCTGAAATGAATTTATTAATAAATGCAAAACTGGTCAATAGGCAATAATCAATTACATCTCCACCAGACATTTACTTGCATTTCTATTTATATGAATCATTTGCATTGCAACCGTTTCCTACAACTTAGAGTTGTACAATATTTCAGATGGTGAAAGACACAAATAAGCCAGAGGGATGTGATAGGCAATAGTTACTTTTGCTCATTTCAAAAGCCTTTCACATTTTTTTCCTGTAAAACACTATTTATGGTTATTATAAGTATTTGAGGACATATTTGAAGCTTTCAAACCCAGATTGTACTTTTCTTGTAATTTTTCTTACTGCTCTGCAGTTCTCTACTACTGCATACATTACTTCAAAGGAGGATGAATACAATCTAAAACAATGAAGGCAATTTTAAACAATAGTAAGTTCAAGAGTCTGAAATCAAATATCTTTTGATTTTTAAAAGCAGGGTTCTAGAGAGAAAAAGGTTTGTCTGAATTGCAAATACTTCCTTTAAATATCAAGAAAGAGTCTTTATTCTATTCCTGGTCCATGCACTGCCCCCAAAACAAACAAACAAACGAAACAAACAAACAAAAATTCAACAAATGGTGCTGTAATAACGGGATATTCACATGGAAAAACAATGAAATGTGACCCTGCCATACAGCATACAAAAAAAAAAAAAAAAGAGTCTTTACCCTAAATCAGAAAAGAGAGCATACAGGATGTGATGCAATTTTCTCACCATACAGAGAGTGGGCACACTTCTAGATCTAGAAAGGGGAGGCTGAAGGTGAAGGGAGAGGAGACCTGGAAAGTCAAGAGCTTCTCACCCCAGAGTTGTTACCTTTGGAAGGATGACAGGTGTTCCCAGATGGAGTTCCAGGTCAGGATTCTGAGAGCAGGAGACTGGGACCCTGCTTCCATCTGCAATTCTGGAAGGAGGCAGCCTCCTATTTTAGTTCCTATATGAGATTGTAACAGAGAAAACATGGAATATTTAGGATGCAAGAAAGGCCAATATAACAGCTTTCAACCCTGTGCTCCAGATGTGGTGGTGGGTGGTGTTGTGGGGTCGGGGAGTATGCAGCTGTGGACAGAAGGCATGGCAGGGTGCAGAGGGCTCCATTCACACCCACCCCCCATCCCACCCAAGCCCGTGGCTGAGATGGACATCAGCAACAGGAGATGCTGGTACAGGACACATGGGTGAGATCAGTGACAGCAGCTTCTGTCAGGGCAGGAGAGAGACCAGCACCACAGACCAAGCAGGACAACAGAAACCCAGAGAGGAAAGGAGGGGACACACAGATTCCGTACACCTCCTCTACACATTGACACCCACCCGAGGAGGACATCCTTGAGATGAGAAAGCTCAATGGAAAGTTTGTCCTTTCCAAAGACTGAGCCTGTAGCCTGTATTGATTATTTATGCTAGAATCTATACCCCAAGCCATGATGACTGAGTCACCCTGGATGGGACAGCTTTAGCTATTTTTACTACCAAGAACAAATGAGTCTTTAATAATAACTGGAAGGTCACCAGGCAGACTTGGAAGAGGGTGTGAGGAGCATTTCACGTAGAAAAGATAACATAAAAGATGTATAGATGCATGAACAATGTGAATGAATTCGTAGTGAATGGAGGACGTGATGAATGAGTGAATGAACTGTTGAGGACCTAAATCCAAAGCACTGAGGGGTCTACTTTGGTGTGTCCCAATGATGTCAGGTCCATTCCATGTACACTATTACATGGATGACCCCTTCAAACATCTCTGCCCATTCTCAGCCTATGCCTTTCTCAATGACAGGACATGATGCAAATGCTAACCTGAAAATACATACTGGGACTCTCCCGTATTTGTCTATACCACCCGTTTACACCTTCCAACTTCCATTGCAAATGGGAATGAGCCCTAAATTCATTGCCTAGTATTTAATTCAGAACCCAAAATATCTATGGGATATCATCGTTTGCCCAAGACCAGGGAAAATCCATTGGCTGGATACTTTTACTTGCCCTTCTAAATCCACATTGTTCCCTTCTCTGTCCTACTTTCTGTTAGGGGAGTTTGAACTGAATGGACTGAATTGAGGGGTTGCCTTGCACTCTGGCTTCCAGCTGATTTCAAGCAATAGGAGACAGAACCTAATAGTCAGTTACAGAAGATCAATGGGCAGGAAGAAAGTGCTGGTTTGAAGTTGTATGTACCCCAGAAAAGCATGTTCTTCTTCTTTTTTAATACTGAAATAAAAGAATGGTAAGATTTCAGATATTCTGTAAGATCATTTACCAGGATAGTAAAAATCTTTCCACCTGGGTCTTTTTAAATGTGAAAGTGATCACGTCTAAAATGATGAACTTAATCCATTCCTGTGGTGTGAACCCATTGTAAATAGGACCTTTTGATGAGGTTACTTCAGTTAAGATATGGCTCACCTCAATCAGGATGGGTCTTAATCCTGCTACCAGAGTCCTTCATAAACAGGATTAAATTCAGAGAGAAAGTCACAGAGGGAGCAGCCAGAAGCTGAACATCAATGGAACCTGGAAGAGAAGGGAGAGGCCAGAAGATGCCACCATGTTCCCCGCCATGTGACAAGTTAAGAATTGCCAGCAGCCAGTCTTTAGGAAGAAAACCTCAGCATCGCCTTCATTAAACCTTGGACTTTCTTTTAGCCTCAAAAACTGTATGTTAATGCATTCCCCTTGTTCAAGCCAACCCATTGTATAGTATTTGCTTGAGCAGCCTGGGAAACTAAAACAGAAAGTAAGGTGGAAATTTTATTCACCTAGCTCTCCCAGCGTCCCCACTCAGCAGGGGTTGGATGCTTGTAGCCCTCTCCATCCAGTCACTCCCTCTGACTTCCAGGAAGTTCTCTTTCTCTGGCTCCTCCAGGTCCAACAGTGCCCCCTTGGTGATGGTACCAGGGTACTCACCATCCCTCTTTGGTTTCCCCAAACCTGGCTCACATGTTTGTATATAACCTTTTCATTAAGCCCCTCTCTGTTTACCCAGTTTTATGTGCTAAGAACATGACTGATACAACTTGGAACGAGAGAAATTTCCATTGACTGTTCCAGGCAGACTGATGTCTGCACCCTCATCCCAGGCCACCCAGTCCCAGAATTACCCGTGTCCTGACAGGGCGGGGGCAGGGCGGGGTGCCCAGCATATGATTGGTCAGTTATTCTGAGGCATTAGCCACTATGGTGACACACATGAGACGATTCAGTGTTGATATTTTACAAAAATATCCTAGCACAAACTCATGCTCTAGAGCACCTTAGTGTTTTGCAAGCATCTCTACTGCAAACACTTCCAACTGATTTCTTATATCATAACTAGTTGTAAACACAAGTATTTCTCCTTTGTTAGATTCTGTGAGCCCCATGGGAGCAAGGCTTAGCTTTTATGCAACTTTTTATAGCACCTACTCTTATATATAGTAGGTGACCAATAAATGTTTATTGATCTGAGTTGTTTTTTTTTCCTAAATTAAAGTTTCAGTGTTTCTTTTTTCTAAGGATAAATATTTTCCTCAATCAGCAACAATTTAGAGCTCAAAGAGTTATGTATTAATCTTTAATTTTATTTTGTTCATATGCTTTCTGATGGAAAATAATGACAAAATCAATAGCATATATATATGTATATACACACACATACATAACATTGAGACACATATGAATATACATGTACATATACAGTGAAGACATAACATGGCTTAGTAGTTTCTTTATTGATCCGTGGTTGTTCTAGTCTGCTAGCTGCCGGAATGCAATATACCAGAAATGGAATGGCTTTTAACAAGGGGAATTTAATGAGTTGCTAGTTTACAGTTCTAAGCCTGAGAAAATGTCCCAATTAAAACAAGTCTAAGGAAATGTCCAATTTAAGGCATCTGGGGAAAGATACCTTGGTTCAAGAAGGCCAGCAACGTTCAACGTTTCTCTTTCAGCTGGAAGGGCACATGGCGAACATGGTGGCATCTGCTGGCTTTCTCGTGGCTCTACCAAAAAGGGACTCTCTTCAAAATGTTTCCTCTTTTAAAGGATTCCAGCAAGGAACTCCACCTTCAGTGGGTGGAGACACACCTCCATGAAAATCATATGATCAAAAATTACCACCCAGAATTGGGTGGGCCACATCTTCATAGAAACAATCAAAATGCTCCCACCCAACAAAGAGCATGGCTTTTCTGGGGTCCACCACAGATTCAGACCAGCACAGTGGTCTTCTCCATATATGCTGTGTCTTACATACTGCTGGGGCATTTGGGCTGTAGTGACCTATCATTTGGGCATCCACACCCCTCCTGAGTTACACATGTGCCCGGCTCTCTTTTCACACAGTCTTCCATGTTCGGGTGCTGACAACTGTTATATACTAAGCTTCCACTGAGCTGTCCAAGTGGCTTTATGGATGGGTAGACCATTGTTTTTCCCCTGGCATGTAAAAATTAACCCAGAATTCATCATTGCATAAAGTCGCTGAATTGTTCTTTCCAACAGACATTGCCTTTTACTTAACAGACTTGTGTTTGCCTGCCTGAAATTTGCAGTGTCTGGCATATGAGGTGCAAGCTGCATGAATTCAGGGCTACCTAAGCACAAAAATATCAGCATTGCAGAGTGGCTGCATGGTCCATGCCCCCATCTGACCCAAATGACGAGTCCATAACCAGCCCTGAAGATGAGAAACTGCGGGTCCAGCACACCAAGGGGCGGGTGGGTTCGGGTGGACCGCAGCACCGCTGTGAGCGCGCAGAGCGTGGCAGCAGGTACTCAACCCCGCCCCAGCATCTCCCCACTCTTCGTGATTTTTGCCTCACGGCTGATTCTGCAAGCTGATTCAGCACCTTCTGCTTCATTTGCTGACTCTGGGCATTCCTTAACTTTTCTCCACAATACTTGTCTGCGTTCTGATAAGCATCATTCTGCTCCATCTGATTTTTCTCTTCCTTGCTGAAGGTAGCCTCAGACCGCAGATGTGAGTACATTTCTGTCTTTCCTTTCACTTTCTTCCTGGGTACTATTGAGATCTCAAAAAAAAACCCAAAACAACTCTGTTGTCTTAACTTGCCAACTACCTGGCTAAAAATAAGCCAAGAGATTTCATGAAATGCTGTGCTACCTCTGTCCTACAAAGTAATTTTCATGACATCTTTAATCATTCTTTCAGGAATATGCATAAATGTTCTGTGGCAAATAGCCTGAGATTTTGCCATGTTTTGGTGGACTATTATGAGCACCTGTTAATGGGTTTTTAGTCTGGATGACTAAAGTGTAAACTTTTACTACTGAAAATGTTTGAACCTTTGTGATTCAAAATACGGAATCATGATAAAATCTTTGTGACTCAAACTACAACAACTTGACTTTAAAGTACACAATCAAAATAATGTTTAAGCAGTATTCAAAACAGTTATTAAAGTTTAGGACCACATTACACAACTTTGCACAATATATTCTTATTTCGGATCCTATTCCAAAAGATGCCTACCCTACATGAAAAGGTAAGCTGCCCTCTCCACCCCTCCCCTGCTCCCATGGATTACAGAATTTAAATACAGGCCAGTTGTGAAAAGATAATTCACTGCTTTCTACAAGGAAGATGCAGATGGTTTATATCATACCTACAATCTGAATTATTAAACTTAAAATGACACATGGACTTTATAAAGCCTCTATCCTGTGTATGGATTTCAAATTGTTCAGCAATACAATCTTAATGGTTTATGTCATTTTCTAAGAAATTTCTTTTGAAATTAAATTACGGTTTGATGCTTCCCAAAGTTGATTTGTGGGTAGGAGTCTGGTCTGAGAGAAATCTGCTTTTATTTTTAAGTGATAGCAGCATGAAAGCAATGTATTTTTTTTTTTTACCTCCTTTGCCTTTTTTTCTTTCATTTAACCAAAAACATCTAAGACTTAAAGCATCAGACAATCCTTACAGGTGGAGCTTGATGAGAAAAGCAACTTGGAAAAAGTTATCCAAAATGTAATGAAGTGATTCAAGATGCCAGCCTACTTATATTAAATAGATTAGATTGCCTAAAGCAATAAAGATCTTAGTCCAGTTCATTACAGCAAAGCAAAAAGTTTGCCAACAGTTACTCCCAAGATGCAAATACAAGAGCAATCAGTTTAGACTACTTGTCAATTTGGTCTTTTAAAAAAATGAAATGAAACAGCTGATTGAAATAAGTGATGGACAAATTCTTTTCAGTGTCTATTTGACTTTGCATCAGATAAGTCAGAAATTTTGTGTAGCAAAAAACTACAGGGCAACCAGGGGCTTAGGAATATATGCCACCTGCACCCCAGTGCTTCAGTTCAAAGAGAAGAAACTCAGAGGTTCTAGCAAAACAGTTAAGAGAATTCAGAGAAATGTGCCCTGAGGATTCAATTGATATCATTTATTTTCTTTTACAAAGCATAACTTTTCTTTGGTCCAATTCATATGCAATAACCCCTTCAAATTAAAAAAAGAAAAAAGGAAATGGTTCTCACCAATTAATTTTTAAAATTCTTTTTTGGTTTTGCCCTTATCCATAATTCCTTGTACGATGGACTGAAGTCTGTTTTCCTGGTTTAGAATTACTCGGGATCTCCAGGTCGCAATTCTGGACTTGATCCTTTCTCAGAACACCATGTGTAGAGATTAAGTTTAGGTGATTGGGCTGAACATGGACTATCTCTGGGATGCAGTCTAGAAGTTTTGGGGTTTGGCGTTGTTTTACATATTCTATGGTTTAAGTTTGTTTCCCTCTAGTCCCCTTCTTCCTCTTAATAATAGATTATAGGAAACAAGCAATTATATGAGCTTCTCAATGACTAGATGCTTTGCTCTGATATTATTAGCCTATCTATTTCATACATTTGTTTTATAAGGAGCATAATCAGTTTTACCGATATTTTATTTCATTTAACCAATCCTGTCCAACCCTTTGAGGCAAGCTATTAAGACTTCAAGCTGAAAACACACAAAATTCGGGAAATGCCTAAATTAGCATTTTGTTGCCAATGTTTACACAGCTGCAGTAGACACACAGAGAATATGTTCTAATCACAAATACATTTTTCATTTATTTATTTTTGCCTAAAATATTGGTTCCAAAAGTGTTTTGGACAAAGTGGGCAGCATGATGATGACGTTGTCTTCCAATTAGAGATCAAATTATGATTCCCTTTGCAAACTCCTGATTAGGAAAGAAGATAGCCAGCCTCCCGCATTAGAAGGCAGGGTAGCTCTCAGGTTGGATTTCCCCTGTTTTTATGCTCCTTTCAACGTCGTTCATTTTATAAACAGTGGATGCCGGACCAAATAATGGGTGCTGGGAAAGCAAAGCTGAATAAGACATTGTCCTTACCTTGCAGAACTTGTACTACAAGAATGAATGGGTAAATGGGTAGATAAAAGCAGGCAAATTGATAAATCACTATCGAGTAGAGCACCTAAGGGGTTCGGGACATTAGGGGGAAAATCTACCTCTAACGCTAAGCTCTTTTCATACATTAGCCAATGTGCAAATCCTATCACATCGCCACCAGCACACGCAGCCCTGAGTAAAGTCCTCTCATGGCTTTCCACTGATTTGAGGATGAAGACAAAACTCTTTAATTCTGCTCATCTACAAGACCCTGTAGTGGCTGGCTGCTATCCCGACCCCATATACCCCTTAACGCCCTGGGTTCCAGCTATGCCAGCTTATTTTTTTAACAGCTTTATTGAGATTGAATTTATAGTACATGCCACGAAATTCACTCTTCATCTGTTTTAAGTATACAATATAAAGAATTTTGGTATATGTAAAGAGCTGTACAGCAATTACTGCAATCTAAATTTAGAACATCTCCATCATCTTAAAAAAAAAAACCCTCATGTCCATTTATAATTATTTCCCATTCTCATCTCCCATCCCTAGAAAACCACTAATCTGCTTTGTATGTCTTTGATTTGCCTTTTCTGGACATTTCATATAAATCTAATCCTATAATATATATTCTTTTGTTTCTAGCTTCTTTCACTGATTGTGTTTTTGGGGTTCATCCACATTGTAGCATGTGTCATTACTTCGCTGATTTTTAATGTAGAAACAGTATTCCATCATATGTATACATACCCCATTTTGTTCATGCATTTATCATCAAAAAAATATGACGTACATTTGGGTTCTTTCCACTTTGGGACTACTATGACTACGTTTCCAAGAACATTCTTGTATAAAACACTTGGGTCTTTGTGTGGACGTATGTTTTCATTGCTCCTGGGTAGATATCTAAAAGTAGAATTACTGGGTAATAGGATAAGTCTATATTTAGAACCAAAGTGATTCTACCATTTTCCATTCCTACCAGCAATGTAAGCAGCTTCCAAATTCTCCACATTCTTGCCAACACTTGTTACTGTCCGCCCTTTTTATTATAGCCATCTTAGTTGTATGAAGTGGTATCAAATTGTGATTTTGATTTGCATTTCCCTGATGGTTAATTTCCCTAATGATTTACAGTTCCTTATTGTTGGATAACTTTCCATGTGTTTATTGGACATTTGCGTATCTTCTTTGGAAAAATATCTATTCAAATTATTTACCCAGTTTTAATCTATTTGTTATTGAGTTGTAAGAGTTCTTTATATATTCTGGATACAAGTCACCTATAAGATACATGATTTTCAAATATTTTCTTTCTATGTGTAGGTTGTCTTTTCATTTTCATGATGGTATCTTTTGAAGTGCAAAAATTTTAGTTTTGATTATGTCCAATTTATTTTTCTCTTTTAATACTCGTGTTTTTGACATCATATATAAGAAATCATTACCTACCCTGATGCTGGCTCAGTTTTGCTCTGATTCTCACTGCAATCCTTCCCACTCGAACCTTCATGCATGCTGTTCCCTCAGCCTAGAACACTCTTTTTCCTCTACTCTCCACCTATTAACTTGAATCTCTCCATCAGCTATCTAGCACCAACATCATCTCCTCAAGGAAGTCTTCCCTGACCCTACCAGCTAGATCAGAGCAATAGAAACTCTACTCTTCCAAGTTTTCATTTGTCTAAGTGATTATTTCAAGAATTTTTGTCTCTTCCACTAGACTTTCATCTGCCCCCAAACTTGATTGATCTGATTTTGGCTTGCAACCATATTCCCTACACCTTACACAGGCCTGGCACATAGGAGGTACTCAATAAAGATTTGCAGAATAAATGAATTAGTAATCAATAGTAAATGCATGCCTTAGGAGGGTTCTCTGAGAAAGTAGCATTGGAACTGCATCCTCAAGTATGGAGTAGGAGTTTAACAGACAAAAAGAAGGCAGGAAAGGGCACTGCAGACAAAAATAATGAGCATCTACCAAAAAAGTTAGGAAAGGGCATAGAACAAAGCCCATCCGTGAGTTCACTGTGATGAAGGGCGTGTGGGTGTGTGCGTGTTTGTGTGTGTCAAAGTTTGTGCAACTGCACAAAATCACAGAAGATGACACATGGGATGAAATGTTTAGACATAGGTAGGAGAGTTAACTGGAAGGCATAGGGAATCCCAGAGAGGGGGCTGGAGAGGAAAGAACCTATAGGCAGAGTGAGCTGTGAAGAGACTGCAGTTTCCTAGTACTGCTTCCTTCTTCCCCTCACCCTAGGCATCTTGGGGTACAATAATTGAATAGGATGTACCTCCCAGGAGGAAGTATCTTTAGGCAATATCTCTAATGATGGAGTGTCAAACACCATAACCCCTGTTCAGGGAAAATATTTTGAGTAGCAAGTCCTTCAATATTATTCAGATTACAATCTGTAGGGAACGAGTTGAATGTGTAGACAGGTACAAGAATATTTTTGTTATTCTTGACTCAATACTTCTTCCTTGTTCAGTTTGGTGAAAGATTTACAAATGACAAACTCAGACATGTTTTAGCGTGGGGGCAAGATGCCTCAATCTATCTATTGGGGAACTACGTAAAACAATACCAAGAAAGTTGAGTTCTGATAGCAAAAATCTGTGTAAACTAAATTACACATTTCAAAGTCTGTAGAATAACTTTTGGAACCACATATTTTCACTCTCAGTTTTTTTATGATGTTAAAAAAAAAAAAGAGGGAAAAAAACCAAAAAGAACCATTATGAGATTTATAGCTGCAGTAAAAAAAAAGATTGTGTTTGCAAACTTTTCAATCTTTTCGGTTTACACCCTGGCAAGATCTTTTAGGTTTACCTTCTTAAATTGGATCTTTTTGGCTGAGTGCAATGATTTATTTATGTTTTTGTTTTTTCTATTGGCATTTTAAAGATTGGACTTTTAAGGTGCCTAACAAAAAGTAAACTCATGCACTGATAAATCTGCAGCCCAGCAAAATTTTAAAACCACATGTTCACAATAAAACAGAGAGAGCTTTGAATTTCACAAATCCAAGCTAAGCTTAGGATGAAACCAAAAATGTTGCTGAAATGTTGAGCATTTGAGTATCCGTGTATTGGTTTGCCTTGTTTCATCTGTGTGATGGAAAATCCCAAAAGTTACAAAATGAGGTCATATGGAGAAATGGACACCTCCTGAAATTAAAAGTTTTAATTTAGACTCTAAGCATCTTCTCCTTTCTATCTTCTTCCATTCCATATGAGGATATTTTTCCCTAAAAAAATAAATACTGAACTCAACTCTTTCCCGGATTTCATGGCTAATTTGAGTGGTGTGGAGAGAAGACTATGCTAATAATATCTATGTAGCAGATTTTTGTATTTATGTTCTATTTTTCTCATAATTTGTACTGATCTTGAGCTATTTGTTCAGTTTTTGTTTAATATAAATATTTCTTCAGATCTTTGCTGGTTTACTTTTTTTTAAAATAATGTTCTCCATATTTTCCAGGGTCAGTAGTTCGTAAATTATGAACTAGTATGTTTAGCTTTAATGTGTGGCAAAAATAAGTCTGCGTTGATATTTTGGTCATGATTTAAAGCTACTGTCTTTTATAACAACATTGAAAGCGATTCCTTTATTTGCCATCATCATCCCAGTTTATTTCACATACTGAAACTGAACGGCAAGCCCTGCATTTTCCATTCCGGCCACTTGAGGGGATCAGACTTTAGAAATGGTAGATAATTCAAGTCTTTATTTCAACAGATAGGAGAATAAATGTTTATTTGTTGCCAAAAATGGTTCTTATGTCACTTAGACATCAAGAAGTTCACAGATCCCAAGTTCTGAGATAAATGACTCTTTATATACTTCATATCCAAGTGGAAAAGAGAACTTCTTGATAAATGGGAATCCAGGGAGGTACCAAGAGAGGTCCCCGCACACAATTTATGATCAGCACTCTTGGACTTCAGAATGATTAATACCTTCTAGTCTCACTGGAATAAGAGCTGTTTTAGCCCAGGAGAGGACTGCATATTACTGTTTATAGAAGCAGATAACATCAAAGTAACCTACGGCTTGTGTTAAGCAAATACAAAATTCTGGGTCAGCGCAAATTAATCCTAAAGGAGTAACGGAAAGTTCTTAATGACTGGGAGATCCATACATTATCACTTTTCATTCAAGTGGTGGAAAATGGTAGAACTATTAATGAGATTTGCAAATGGACTTTTTTTACTGCATTGTGCTAGCAGCTGTGTAATAGCATGTTCTCTAATAAAGAGCCCTATTATCTATACATCTGAAGTTTGTTAATGAAGTGTAGAAGTATATGTAGCTTTTAAATTATGTTCAGGAGCATCTGAACCATTTTAATATTATGTTTCACAACAAAAATGCAGCAAATCACATTATACTTTATATATTCTTGCACTCTAAGTGGCTGTGTGGATGGATAAATTAAAGACTGTTCTCTTATCTATATTATACAAAACAGATGTTATTTTCAAGGGTATCAGAAAGAGATTTTTCCCCCAAATGATGGTACTAAGTGAGTAATTATGTATCCCTTTGTTTTTAGGAAGATGAGAAATTTGTAAACAAGATTAAAATATAGGAATTAATTTTAATATTTAAATGTTTTATGTACACATTTTTTAAAATATCTTGGGAATTTTTAGTATGATTCAATTGAAATATGAATAAAGTAAGTTCCTCAGAGAATATTTTTTAATTTTTCTTTCCATATAGTTAATTTTTGCTTTAACACATTTTACCCCAAATTTTATTTCCCCATTTAGATTATGTCACTTATCCATCTTATTAATTATTTTCAAATGATTTACAGAGTACCCACCCTCTTCATATAATCATGGTGATTACTTTAAATTCACCAATAATTCTAAAACGTTATTAAAATCAGCTTCACGAAGTCTGCCTGGAATGAAGTATATAAAGAAATACTCCCTTCCCCCTCCCTTCTACTTCAAATCTTACCAATTTCAAAGAGGTGAGAATCTAATTGACTTGAATTTCACATCGTTTTCCTTATTCTACAAATTTTGCTAAATGTTAAACTAGACAATTGGCAGCCTGAATAATTTTCTAATCACTTAATCCAGTCTCCAATAGATTAAGTTGATTTCCTTTGGAAAACACTCATAGGAAAAATAAATGTCAACGAAATTACTCTGCAGGAAAAATACATTATTTAAATATTTAAAGATTATTTCATTAAATCATTGGCTGAAACTCAAATTCCTAGGAGCAGTATTTGACCATAAGTTTTATTAAGGTTGCAATCTAGGGCAGTAAGATTCTCCTGCTTTAGATGATACTGAGAGAAGTTAGATTATCCTCATGAAGGCTTCATATAACTTTTTTTATTCTGATTCAATCTTTACTGACTTTTTGTTTGTTTCCAACAAGTCATGTAAAATCAGGACTCACTTTGTTCTGCCTAGTCATGAGATAGCCCACCTTAACCAACTCTGAAGTTAAGCATTCAAACAGTGGTCTCTAAACCAATGGCTACTGGCACTAGAAATGGCTGAATGCCATTACAGAATCATGAATATTTATCATTTCTCATGTGATTTCCTTGGAAACTTAAGTTACTTAATGTAAAAGATTTGAACACATTAGATGCTTTACATCCCTTCCCTTGCAGGGTCCCATTTTTAATATCATGATCCAAATTCTTGTAGATGCTTCTGTTAGCAAACAGCTAATCCACTGAGACAACCAAGTTGACCATTATTTGGCTCCATACAATCACTGTTTTTAACAAAGCGTTATTGTTACATTAATATACTATTTCTGTGCCATTTTAAACTTGTTCACGGTATTTCACTTTATTGATTGATTCTGGAAATGGCATGAGCCATTTGTTTTAAACAGAACGTTATAAACCTAGTATTTTATATACATATTTACATACCTGTATAAAGTATAACCATTATCTTTAAATAATAGCAGTTATCTTAAATTGTAACATGATAAATATTAATGATTTCAGTTTTTCTCAAGAGCTACTTCTTCCATTTTTTCCCTACACCAAATGAATAACATATTTTCCTATCATTTGTAAGGAGCAATAAAAATCATTACTCCTTGAATGGAAATAAAGCCAAATGTCAGCATGCTGTAGATTAAAACAGAGCTTCTTCCATCCCTGTTTAGAATTTATAAGGATCCTTTCTCTTGGTTTCATACCAGTCATTTTAAGATGCACTAGCCACTTGGGCTACCCTAACAGTTGAGAGTTTATAGCGACTGTAAATCTATTAAGTCACAATTTGCACATAATAAAATGAAACAGCAAGTAGTTAAATGAAAGGCTCAATTCTGAGCTGCCGAACATTTTCCAGGAAAAGTCATTGAAACTGCTTCTGCTACTGCTGCCTGCCTTTGAGAAATTCAATCTCGTTGATTGAGGAAACCTGGAGAGAGTTGGCTGTTCCTTCCTCCAGTTCATAATTGCCCTGTAGACCATTTAATCATCTGTAGATGAAACAAAGCTGGTGCTGTAGAGGGCCGGAAGCAAAGGCATGTGCTTATCAATTGCTTCCTACCACCCCGCGGACCCAGCACCCATTTCTGAGCCGGTCTCGCCGTCAGACGGGGGAGCTACAGGCAGACTGGATCTTCCGGCTGTCAGTACAGTGGCCTTTCTGAGCGCCTTTATTTTATTACAGTAAAGCCCTCACCGGCTAAGTTTTTAGGAGCTAAATTCAGGGCAGAGACCAAAGTCTTTTTACATGCTGGAGAATGCACATGGGCATAAATAGACAAGAACTTGCCGGGTACTAATTTGTGAAGAAGGAAAACAATTCTGGAGTTGACTAAGCAAAAGCAAACGATTGTGTTCCTTCAAATGACCACTGACAGATAAATTTCAATAAGAGGATGACATAAATCTATACTACAAATATTACATGTAAAATAAACATACAACCAGATGTTTATGTGTCTGCTTATTTTTCCACATCACTATTGAAGCTGCCTTTTTTTTTTTTTATGGGGGGTGGTTAGCAGAGGGGTTCACTGGCCTGTGTTGGTGGGTGACCCTGGTCCAAGACACAAAAGGTCTGGTCAGAAACCACATGCCCAGTTTCATTAAATAAGAAAGAGAAGCCAGGCTGGCAAGTGGAGACACTGAGAACCAGAAAACCTGATACATCATCCTAATTGACTTGGAATATTAGTCTTTTGTAGAGCCATGAAATGCATTTCCTCCTGAATAGAGACAATGTGCCCAGCAGCTTAAGCCCCATCGGGAGCTCAGTGGTGGTGTCGTAAACCACAATATACCTAACTTTCCGAATGAATTTGGGTGGCTATTATGTTTACAGAGGAATTCCGTAAAGAATAACCCCATTGTTTGGAGCTGTCCATTTGATTATTACAAAGCCGTCTTCTGCATTTTCTTCTTGTTAAAGCCTTTCTTGTCAGTGGGAAATTTTTGAAGGAATTTTAATTCTAAAAAAACACTTACTTCTGGCTAATGTGTGCCAATTAGGTTCTATTCATTGAATCAACAGTTTTCTGTTACCTGTTCCTTCAGGTAGAACAGAGTCTGATAGCCCTGCCCTTTCCCAGGCTTCTGTGCAGGGACCTTTGCTGCCTGCAAACAGTAGGGACAGCTGTTCCTGAGCAGGGAGGGCCGGCATCTGAAATCTTAGGAATGGGGCTGCTATTGAAAAAGGGGTGCTTGATAAGGCAGCCACTGTGATAGGCAGCGGAAATTTGATAATGAAAGGAGATGCCTAATAGATTAATCTGGTGTGATTTGCCAAAACACAAGGTTTTCTGGAAGATTATCCACACTCGCAATAGGAAGCTCTTTGTTTTGTGAAAGTCCCCACTTATCATTGTATTCTTTATCTCAATAAGAAACATAATGGTTTACTTGTTTACATGCACGGTAGATATATTCAGAGCTGGGCTGTGGGACTGTGAACTCCCTTTCATTTGAAATGTTTCCAGTGTGCAGGTTATTAGCTAAGGGGGAACAAGCAGTTGGACACATATAAAATTTAAATCTGCCTTGCTTGGATTGGCAAAAATGACTGTTATTTCATCCACTGGGAAAAGGTTTTATTTCCTGCTCAAATAATTTCAGAGGAAAATCACAAGCTGATTTCGTAGCCACTCTGAGTGCATGTGTATACATTCAGGGCTAAGTGACTTGTGTACTGAGATGGACTCATTACAGTCAACTGGTAATAATTACCACTAATTTTAATTTTTCATTAGCTTCTGTTGCTCTGCTCCTTCTACTTTGTTCAACTCACTGTAAAGTGAGGCTCGTGCTTTACATCATTTACACTGAATCTAACCCTTGATGTATCTTGAACACTGTTTTTATTTCTGGAATTGATGTTTAAGTATCTGGCATATCCAGCAGGACCGAACTACCAAAGCACAGTGCCCCTACTCTCTGAAAATAACAAGTGTCCCCATAGTTGAACATGACTTGATTAAAGCTCTCCCTACTCCTTTTTTTTCCTTTAAGTACTCCTCTTTTATTGACAGTACTTTTCTGTTCTCATTCAAAACAATGCTTGCCAGAGGAAATAACTATCTGTGCAATGTAGTAATATATGCAGAATTGTATGTGCTATGCTGCTCACAGTTTCTCCCTGTTGGGGGTTCCAAGATTACATCTCTGACCTTTCGTATGAATAGCTAACTTCTATCAGCTACTTACATCATGCCAGGCATTGTGGGCCGACTTTCTAGGAGGTTTGAGTTTGTCACACAACACAGTGGTGACTCTCACAACAATTACTAATCCCTCATACGGTTACAGATGGGAAAAAAATAGGACAAGGTTTAGTCAATGCCTAGGGTTGCACATCTAGAAGTAGCAAAATTAGGACCTGGACCTAGGTACTTGAACATCCAGAGAGTGGAGTGCTTTGTTTCATTGCTTTGTGGGTGCCTTGGACTTCCCTTGGCATTAAATATTTAAAGAAACTGACAGTGAAGTAGGGGAGATTCGCTTTTTTGGAAGTAGGTAGGGAAGGAACTATTCCCAACATGAAAATTGGGGAAACATAGAATGCACAACTCTCCCTTCCTGCTGCTCTTACTGCTGTTGAAGACCAAGGCCATTGAATGACCTTGGTCACCATCATCATTTTACATGAGCAAGCAGGTAAGACAGGAGAATGTAGAAAATTATAAAGGGGGTATGGGGGTGGAAATCTGACAAACTCATCAAAAGAGAATGGATCTCAAAAGCACTGTCTCTCTTGACCAACTAATGTCTACAAACAAAAGTTAACTGCTTCATGCAACTGAAAATGGATCCAGTGCTGGGAAAAAGTAACACCAAGTTGCACATGGCAACAGAAACATGGCTTCATGCCTTCTTCAAACAGGTCTTAAGAAGTTGAAAGCACTGGAAATCTCATGTCTACATTTATAGTTTTTGTTTCTTATTTTACAATTGGTTGAGGCACTTATGCCCTTTCTGTCTTTCTTTTTTAATTCTCTAGTTAATACAAATTGCATCTATTTTTGTGTAAAAATAACTTTTCACTGGTAGATAAATTTGCATCACGTATTTTGAAATTATACTCAAGTGATCAAATTTGAGGCTGATTTCAATGCTTTTCTACAAGTTTTTTGAATAGTGTTTAAGATGTTTCTCGCTTAAAATATATGCTTGATGGGTCCCTGGTCCAGATAAGTCCTGAAACCTAGCCCAGCCTCTCCAGAACATCAGATAGTTCCATCTCCCTACTCCACATTAGTGACAGACCCTTCAATATAAAAAATTAGGTTTTGCTATAGCGCAAATAACCCCAATGAGAAGTATGAAAAGATCAAAGGTGGTGGTGGAATTATACATAGAAGATCGGATTTAACAAATGAGTGTGAATGCTGAATCATTAAATTGATATCTCTTTTAGTCTCCAGTATCTTAGAGCAGCTAGAAGTAAAAACCTAAAATTGTGAAATTGTAACCCATGTCAAAGTCTGAAATACGTTCTACAACTAATTGTGGTGCTGTGCTTGGAAATTTATAGCTTTTGTTGTATATATGTTATTGGTCACCAAAAAAGAAGGAAAATGAAAGCTGATTGTGATGATAAAAAAGTATTTAAGCCCTCTAGCCTCTATTCTGGAGCAGCTAAAAGGAAAAATATGAGAGTTTCGTATGGTAACCCATGACAAACTCTGGGATCTATCCTGTAATCACTTCTTGAAGAGTGCTTTGAAAACTATTGCTTTTTAATTTCTTTGCTTTGTATATATGTTATACTACACAATAAAAAAAGTTTAAAAATATGTATATATGCTTGAATAGGATCATTACATGCTTTTGTTTATTCAGCATTAGCTTTCATTATTAAAAAAAAAATTGCCCATCTAATTGGAGTGACTTTGATTGACCTGAGAACAGTAATTGTCAGTCATTCTGGTATCTCTTCTAGAACTGCACATATTTTCAATCAACTGATTTATTTAAGGAAAATACCCCCTCCCAGTTATGTTTCTCAATGGAAATGTATGGCTGCATGACCAGACCTAAAAACCATGGTATTTCCTTTTCATAGATGTTAAAACACCATGAATAAGCAGGATTCCTCACCATCAAGCACCTTCATGGTTAATTAAATCTCTGCACATAGACACATAGAAGACCCTGTGTCTCTGTGGTGTAGTAATGCAGTCCCAGGGATAAATAGAGAATAAAATTGTTTGTTGGCCTTGGAAAGTTTTCAGTAGAAGCTGACTACTTCAAATAACTTATTTTACTTTGGCTACAATTATTTACTTTGACTAGAATGATTTTCTTTTCAGGAGTAGAAATGGTCATTACCCTCCAAAATATCTTAACGATGAGGAGTCCTATATGAAAAAAAAATTAACATAAACAGTCACATTAAATTCCTACTGCACATTTATAGAAAGATTTGAGTTGCATAAGAGTCTCCATTTTATAAACATCTTCTGCCCCGTTTTCGTATTAAGCACAAGCCACATGAGATAGGGTTGATTTTTGAGCCTTGAGGGTCAGATATTTCTGTCTAGTGCAACGTCTAGAGAATAGGAAAAAAATTTTTCCTTTTTCTTTTTGCACCCAAAATGTTTTTTTTCCTCTCTGTATTAATATAGTTTCAGTTTTCCAACTCAAGGATCAGAAGTTGATTCTACCACACAAGAAGTTCTCTGCAGCTTTGCCCAGGAAAATATGCATCTACATGCTAAATATTTCTCAAATCCATCCCCCAGAATGCATTTCTCACTATTGCCTTAGTCCATCTGCTATCTTTTTTTTTTTTTTTTTTACCACAGTAGCCTCCCAACTAGTCTATCCGCATCCACTCTGGCCTCCTCAGTTCCATTTTCCACCTTGAAACCAGAGGAACTTTTCTAAAAATGCAAATGTGACCATATCACTTTGCATAAAATCCTTGATAGGTTTCCCATTGCTCCCAGGATAAAGTCAAACTCCTTCTCATGACTTAGCCCCTTTCTGCTCTTCCACCCTGCTCATTATCTGCCCTCCAGTAACTCTGGGCTTCTTTCAGAAGTGCATCTTCTTTTGAACGCACTCTGTTGTCTCTTGCTGCAAAAATTTTGCATACGTTGTTCCATCAGCCTGTAAAGCTCTCCCTGGTTCCTTTCACCTATCATTTCTTCAGGGCAGCTTCCCTTTACCTCCCTGTTTCAGTCAAATCTTCTTATAAGATCTCATAACACTGGGAATCTCTCTCCTGTAGTTCTGGTTCCAATAGCAACTTTATTTTAATTTACATGACTCTCTTCTCCATTAGAGATAAACTCCAAGAACAATAACAGGGACATGTCATATTTTGCTCCCTGCTGTATTCACACAGTGGTCACTTAATATTAATATTTGTGGAATGAATTAATGAAAAATGGAATGCTGGATTTTGCTAATATATTTGTGGTAAGTCTCAAAGGCGTTAAACAACCTAAGCTGACAAATGTTTTCAGTATCGGGAATGACAGATCGTCTCTTCTCACAGGTAGTGCTATCTGAAGCATAATCAGCCGATTGTAAGGCAACATAAAGTAGATATCCCTCATGTATACCAGCCAAGTGCTGGGATCCCTACCAATAATATCTGTGTCCAACAGCCTCAGCCCTTCTCATATCTGTATCTCATTGCTCCTAGCCCACAATTCCCCAGGACAGTATACATTTCTGGCTCCAAATATGTAAGCACTGGCATGGTGTTATGGCAAGCATAGGGAAATTCTTTTAGTGAATATTATAGCAAAATAGTGCTCTCCATCTTTTATTCATTCAACAAATAGGTTCTGTGCACATTGTGTGCATTGCAGTAAACTTAATGGCCAGAAATTGTGGACATTTGCAGGAAAAAAAAGTGATATTATTGCCATGTTTAGTGAAGGTAAGGAATAAGCCCTCAAGCTCCAACAACACATCTCACCATGGAGAATGCTATCAGCTGGGGTGATGAGAACTTGTTTAAACCAGGTGATACCAGCCTCTTCATTACCAATTCCCTTCTGTTGGGACCACTTGACTCAACAAACCCATGATGTTCCCGGTACTGAGCTAAGCGGCCATGAGAAGTACCAGAAGGAATAAGGTCACAGTTCCTGTCCTCAAGATCCTTACAATCAACGAAGGAGATTTTGCATCGGAGATGAAAGACGCTTTTTGTGCCAAAGGCTGGGGAACTGAAGGAATTCTTCACACAGAAATTACATTTGAACCAAACTTTGAAGGAAAAGTAGGGTCACCAGGGTCAGTCAGAGATGAACACCATCTCAGTCAGTGGGAGAATCTTGACCCAGAGCAGGTAGGTGGGAGACCACAAGGCAAATTCAGAGAGTCGAGAATAATTATTATGGCTGGAGTTCAATGAGAGAAAAGGGGAAAGAAAGAAGTGGTGTTAGTACAATGCTGGTAATTATCCATCAGTGGATGAAAAAATAGCTATTATCATTTCTACACTGAGGGCATGGTTTGCCACTTTCCTTCAAATCAAGTAATGTTTTAAATAGTTTAGTCTTTCTTTTTTCTTTTCCTGAAACCATTATTGCTATTTGCTATTTTTATGTGTCATTCTGCCACACAATATTTGGACTCCAATGGAAATGGACTATCTTGTGCTAATATGTAAGTACTAGTTTTCTATTGCTGTATAACAAATTACAAAAAACTTAGTGGCTTAAACAACAAGATTATTATCTCACAGTTTCTGTAGGTCAGTCCAGATGCTATGTGATAGGTTCTATACTTAGACTCTCAGCTGGGCTGGAATCCAGGTGTTTGTTATTAAGTTCTCATTTGGGGCTCAGGGTTCTCTTCTAAGTTCACTTATTGTTAACAAAATTCACCTTCTTGCCCCAGTAGAACTGGGGTCTCCATTTACTTGCTAGCTGTCAGCCCCAGACCTCTCAGCTTCTAGAGTCTGTCCATTTAACTGGCCTCATGGCCCCCTATACATTCAACCCAAGTCTGGTACAACAAATCTTTCACTTCCTCTTCTCTAACCAACTGAAGAAAACTCACTGCTTTTAAAGAGCTTATCTATTTCAGTCGAGTCTATCCAGTAATCTCCCTATGTTAAGGTGTTGTGCCACATAACAGAACTTAGAAGTGGAACTGAAGTCCATTGTGCTCACGGTCTCAGGGATGACATAGGGTGTGCACAGCATGGAGTAAATCTTGGAGGTCAGCCTATAATTATGCTTACCACAATGAGCCTCTACAATGGCTGTGATTCAATTCAGTGTAGAGCAAGAAGGCAATGACAATTTAAAATACCTTCCGAGCTACCACCTGCTCCCTAAACTCTCCTCTACTGATAGAACATCACTGACTCTGAAGTTCCTTCCATAGATGTTATTCTTCTAGGTTAACTAACAAACAAAGGAACACTCTCTAGATGTTACATGGTGACCAAGAGGTAAAGGAAGACAATAGCTGGAGCATCCTGCTCCCTCAGTTCTCTTACATGAGCACAGTCACATGCATCAGTTGAATGGAATCAGCTGAGAGACTCCAAAAGCCAGCCATTGTATTTGACTGCCAGATGGGCATTCCCTTTCTTTTGATAGCAGCATCCTTATTTTCCTTTGGGGAACCACCCTTACACCCACTCCAAATCTCTGGGATTTGGGTGGAAATGCTCCCCTGCCCAGTCACAGGAGGGCCTACAGAAACTAGACTTGGCCTACGAGAACACAACATCTGGCCACAATGACTTTCTCAAGGATGAGTGTGAAACCCAAGCTGAGTCAATCGGAGCCAACACACCCCAAACCTTCACTAGAACTTTCAGGATAAAGAAATATTCTTTCCATTGGTGATGGGGGCCTTGAGCAGTGTTTTTCAACCTCAGCACTGACATTTTGGGTCAGATAATTATTTGTCGTGAGGGCTGTCCTATGCATTGTAGGATATTTAGCAGCATCCCTGGCTCACTAGATGCCAGTATCACCACCCCCACTTCTCAGTCATAACAATCAAAAATGTTTCCATGTACTGTCAAATGTCCCTTGGAGGATAAAATCACCAAATGATAAGAATTTCAGCCCTTGAGCTACTTGTACCCATCGTGGCATCAAGGGAACAGAGGCTGACTGAGAACTAAACCAATATCGAGAAGCAAATTTGGGTGATATCTTTTGAGTGCCTTTGAGTCTTTCCATACTACACAGATCCCTAGACTTTTTAGCTATGTGACACTAATAAATTCCTTTTTTGGCTTAAGCCTATTTTATCTAGGTTTATTTCACTAAATCAGGCACTTTGAATGGCATAGAGGCTTCAGATGTTAGAAAGTAAATTTTTATTGATTCTGGTGGCGGGGGTCTAGGTCAAACACTTAGAAAGGTAAACTTCTTAAAGGAAAGGAATATGGAATTTAATGGTAAAGTTCATCCACTTTATAATTTTGTCTTTTTCTGGCCTAGGATGCTTTACTTCAAATTTATCTTCATAGTCAAGTAAGTAATAATGTCCCAATAGCTGTCTTACAGCTTCTGAAAGGAGACATTCTGCAAAAACAGTAGTAAAGAGCGAATACAATAAAATTTTTCAGTTTCAAGTTATGGAAGCAAAACCCCAATTAGCTTAAGAAAAAAGGAAATGTATTTAATCACACACGCACACAAAAGAAGAGTTTGAACAACTGAGAGCAGGGATGCCTGGAGATGGAGCTGATCCCAGGACAACTGAAACCAAACCCCTCACTCCTTCCTCAATCTCTGCTGCTCCCTACATGTTGATTTATTTTTATCTTAATATAAAATAGCTTCTCGTAATGGTACACTATTAGTTCTCAGGACTATGTCTCCCAGCCACAGAGGCCTGCGGGGAGTAGGAAACCAAGATGGGCTTTGTGCCTACTCTTTCTGACCCTTTGTGGGGTCATGTAAAGACATTACAAAGCCCTGTAGTTACTTTATGGACTGAATGGGGAGGGGTTTTGGAATAAGTGTAAAGGGTAGACAGTAGTCATTTTGGAGGGAAGGCACACAAAGTAAACTTGCTTAAAATATTTTCCCAGAAGCCCAGGCAATTAATTTAGACCCTGCTGTACCTGCTGTATTTATACTCATTCTTCAAGTTCAGCCCATTAGCAACATGGATATAGGATACTGAGATGTCCTATCCAGTGAAACTAAACTGGGAAGAAAAAAAAGATGGCTTCCTCACAGCACAGCAGAGCCTCATTAACAGTGGCCTTGTTAAGTAAAACTTATAGCTATAACTGATAGGCGCCAGCCCAGAAGTTGAAAGCAGTATCTGTGCAGGCCCAAGTATCCACACCTCAGAGCCTTTTGGACAGCTCCATTGTTCATAGAACTTTAGCTTGATCTGGAGCTCGGTGCCCTGTTGATGCCAGGATTGGTCTGCCGGCCTCCCGAAGGACTTGCTGATTACTGGATGGAGTACAAGTTCCCTGTGTATTAGTGTGGTTGAGAAACTTTTCCACGTTCTTTAGTTTAAAAGCCAATTACACGATGGCTGGGGCTAGAATGTAGGAGGAGAAAGAGAGGCAGAAGGAAGCTGCTGGCCAAATAGAAACACTCCAGTTTTCCATAGAAAATAACAAATCGTCCTGGTCAACCCACAAACTGATTCACATTTTCTTTACTCAATGAAGATTACCAGAGGTGAGAGTTTTATTTTGATCAGTTCTGAGCCATGATCCTGAAAAATCTGTTGTCACTTGAAGAAAGAAAGAAGAAAGTCCAGCTATCCACCCATCCTTACTGCATGTACATCAGTCAACAATGGTGGTTAGAAAACTTATAAACTGCAAAGGAGCAGTCACTACTTATTTTTTTTCTGCAAGAACGAATGATCTTGACAAGGATTCTAGCCTAAACCAGAGCAAAAGAAATTACGAAATTGAGGCCAAGATTCTGGGCCAAAAGGAGAGAGATGTTTTTCTTCCCTTCCTACTTCTCAGTAGCCAGTGCTTCCTGGTGATAGATGATATGTAGATAAGAAGAGCATAAACTATTTGTTTTCCTCAGTACCCTAGCCCATTCTTTTCTCTGCAAAATTCATCTGAGGTAACTAAAGCTAGGGAAGGGTACAAATCTAGTATGTTATCTTAAATTTTAAAGTCTTAGACCTATTTGTCAAAACAGTGTTTTTCAAACGTTTTTCCCCAGCAGTCCCACATATAATTTCACAAGGAAACCCAAAATATAAAACAGAAAACTGTGGAGTTGCTGAGGTTGAAATTGAAGCAGGAGGCCCAAAGTTCCCGGTACTTGGCTTCCTCTCTCCTTCACTGTCCCACAGAGAATCACTTGAAAACCACTGTTGTAAATCACTGTTAGCCTATGTACCTGGACGAAAGTCAAACCACGGTCACTCCAAGACATCGGAAAATAAAATCTGGGGCAGATTCTGTAGGCGGTGCTGCAGATAAAGCATGCCCTGGTGTCTTGGAGGTCTAGGTAGTCATTATAGCATCATAAAGATGGAATTCCAAGCTGGAGGTCATCAATGAGGATCTTGGAAACGGAGAGGCTTACCTACAAAGGCAGGGTGGCCAACTTCCCATGCTATGAAGTTAGGCTACATTTGCAGAGAAGCAGGAATCTGTACTCCTTCCTACCCCTGGAAAAGTCCAAAAAGACCATGTTACCACATGGGTCACCAGAGCTTTACTCTAATCACCCCTTTGACACTCCAATCCTTTGCTCCAAAGAGAGAAGAAAGGGCTTGAAGGTACTGAGCCTACTTCAGGGTCATGGTCGCCCGGGCAATTGAGTTCCATGTTACTCGTTGTTCACCTTAGACTTTCTCCAAGATCCAGGTGTCAAACATGAATGAAGTCAAAGTGTGCCATTAGAACTAGAAACCCATGGGATTTGGGAGATTTGGGGATCAACTTGCTACTTATGGCTTTCTTCCTATGATCTCTAAGAACTTAAATCTGATGGGATATTTCAAGAATATTTTCTTGCTTTTTCCAGAAAAACAGAGATTCACTAGGCTAAAAGTGGAAAATTTAAAATCCCAATTCAATTTGCATTTTTAATTAATTCAATTTAAATCCAGATCAATATGTGTGTGACTAATATCATTTCATTTTCTCCCTAAAACATCCTTGGGAAATAGACAGCCTAGTCGCTGCTATGTATTTGGTCATATTTAACATTTATAAGACAGAATTCCTTGTTCTTCTGTCCAAATCTATACTTTCCCTGCCATCATTATCCCTACATCTGCCCAGTAACTAATTATTAGGAAGACCCTTAATTCCTTCAGACCCACAGTCAGTAGATTAGTAAATTATCAGCAGTACCCCCAATATAGACTCTTAATCCAACCACTTCTTGGCTACACAAAACCCTAGTCCAGGTCATCACTCTGTTTTACATCATCATATTGGTTCCCTGCTGCTGTTCTCCATTCTCCAGGTGGCAGCCAGAGTGATCTTTTTAAAGCCTAAATTACAAAAAAAATCTGAACTATTCATCATGCCCTAAAATTCCTTATAATCTGGCGAGTCATCTCCCACAACTCTTACCTTCCTCCCCTACCCCTACATATCTTCTAAACTCTAGCCAGATTGGCCTTTTTTCTATTCCTCAGACTCACTCTCATTTCCATTCTGGATCTTGACAGTGCTATTTCCTCCACCTGAACAATCCTTCCCTTAGGTCTTTCCACAGCCACCTTCCTCTCGTCATTTATGTCTCAGGTGAAGTATCAACCCCTCGGAGAGTCCATTTGACCATCTGAGTTGAAATGGCCTTAAACCATACCAACAAGGCATGCTCTGCATCACTGATCTAATTTATTTCCTTTATGATATTGTTCACTACTTAAAATTATCCATATATTTTTACTGTTTCTTCCCATACTAGAAGGTAAATTTTATGAAGTCAGGGTATTTGTCTTATTGCTCTACTTCCAGTGTCTAGAATGAGTCTACCAAATAGCAAATACTCAATAAGTATTAGTCAGGGTGAATCGACTCATTCTCTCCTAATTGTAAACCAGGTACTGTGCTAAGCCTTTTACACATCTCATCATAATAATAGCTAATTAAGGAAATAGTAAAACACCATGGGTGAGAGTGTGGCTTCTGGCACCAGATTCCTGGATTTAAACTGCAAGTCATCACTTACTAATTGTAAAACCTTGGGTTGTGGATTTCGGTAAACTTATCTGAAAAAGAAAGAATAATATAATGCCTACCTCAAATATACAGTGCACCTAGGGTAATATCTATCTGGTTCATAATAAGCATTTAATAAATTCTAGCTATTACTATCATGTTAGCTCACTTTATCCTCACAGCAACCTAATTGTAATTATTGTCTACATAATACATCTGAGGACATACTCTCGGCCAGATAGAATAATTTCCCCAAGGTGACAGAGCTAGTAAGAAGTTGAACTGAAGATGAAATCTCTCCAAAGACTACATTTCTAACTACTGTGCCACCATGTTGCCTCACATAGTAAGGGCTATTTACACTATTCTCAAGATTTCTGAGTTTATCAGAATTCCCATCAGGTTCTTATATTCTTTGGCCTTTGGGTAAATTTATAATCTTCTTTGGTGAACCATCCTTGCTAGAGGAATGTTCACTCATCCTAATGGTTTCAGTGAGAGCATGCATCTTGTAAAAGTTGACCTGTCCCCTTGGCTACAGTCAGTTGGTCCAGAGATGGCCTGACATAATTTAGACCAATAAATCCATGTCCCAAAATTTTCTGACTTGAGATGAGTGAAAGCTTCACATTAATTTCTAATCAGTGGTTGAAGATGTAAAAGCCAAATATAGGAGCTATCAATCATTACATTTCTCACAAGGTGGTTGTTTTTTTTCAAGGGACATCTGAGTGGGAGAGATAAAGCCAAAACAGAAAGATAAGAAAAAGAATCTTGAGGGCCTTCAATTTCCTGATTCATGTTGTTCCTGAAGCTTTGTCCTTCAATTTCCTGATTCATGTTGTTCCTGAAGCTTTGTCTTTCCCTATCATCCACAGAACTTGAATGTTCAACCCTTCCTTGGATCCCATAAGCCAGTAAAGTTTTCTGTCAAATTCAAGTTGAATTTCTATAACTTACAGCTGAAATTGTTCCAAATAATAGCCTTTTCCACTGGAGTGTGAGTGTGCATGTGTGTAGTGAGCATGCATGTGCATGCTTTCAGTTGATTACCCAACATAGTGAATGCTTACTATATACTGAATTTGTTTTCTGTGCTTGGCCGTGCTGCTCACTAGAGATACAATGATAACTATCACTGCCCCAGTTCTGTAGGAGCCTCTGGTGGTAGAAGACAGATTCAAAACAAAGACTAACAATACCATCAATACCTTACAGTAAATATTATAACAAAAGATATGCTTATGCTGTAATAGGAGTACAGAACAAGAGTAGCTAAAGGGAAACTTCCCTGTCACCAAACTTCCATTTTATTCCTTGTGTTGCTCACGCTCTTCCTTCTCTTCTTGGTGAGCTCACTTTCCTTCAGGCAAATATTAAATATTGATCTTCCTCATGGCTCTTCTCACTAAACCCACTGCCCCTGGATTGCATCATCCGCTCGCCATTTCATTGATAGCCTGTTGGAGGGATCTTTTAAATCTTTATCTACAACCCAGACTTCCCCTCAGCTCTAAACTATTCCACCTAACTGACTCAAGCCCATCACCTGGATTTCTCTCCTCAACCTCAATATATTCCAAACTGGACTCATCACCTTCCTCCAGAGTCTATTACTTCTAGGCTCTCTTTCTCAATTAGAGACTCCATTATCCACTCAGACATTCAATCCAGAAAGCTGAGATACCCCTAACTGCAACCCCTTCTTGTCCTTACCTGTCCCCTACTGGCACTGCTTATGGCAAGTCTTCATCATCTCTCACCAGAACTACTGTAAAGGCCTTAATTAACTATTCTCTGCACAGCCACCAGAGAGTCACCCAAATGGAAAGCTGATCATGTCGGGTTTCTGAACCCCCACACCTCCATTGTACAGGACAAGTGCCAAATTCCTTTGAATGGCTATTCTGTTGCCCCTGCTCATGTATTCAGCCTCATCTCCTGTCTTTCTCTATCTCAAAATGTTTGCTCCTATAACACTGAACTTCCTGTAGTTTTCTGAATATGTTTGCCATACTGTGCCTATGTGCCTTGGCATGTGTCTAATTTCTGTGTGCCATGCTCTTCTCTTCTATCTCCTACTCTTGTCTCTCCTCTTACATACCTAGTTGACTAACTCAGACTCAGCCTCCATCACTGAGCTCAGATATCACTTCCTCCAGAAGTCTTTCCGGACACTTAGGGGTATATCAGACAGTTACACTTTGTAGTCCCATAAAGGTGTCAGTTCCTTCCTTTGTCCGGTGCTTATCATAGTCCATTAAAATTATGTTGCCCACTCTACTGCAAATTTCTACAGCAATGACAGAATCTTTTTCATCTTTGTATCCCTAATTTCAAGAACAGTTACTGGAACACTCAGTAGGTCCTCAATATGTATTTCATGGATTAATGAGTGAATGAGTGAATGAGAGAATAAGTGGTTGGATACATTAGAATTCCTCTAAATCTCTACCCCTCTTCTGTGATCGTTCTGCCCACACCCAACCTCTAATATTGGGTGAAGTAGAGTGGTGGAGGTAATGACGAATATAGGCAGGTTCTTCAGATTCTGTACATATCACTATTACTCACCTCTGTCTCAGGCTTTCTTTCAAGATGTATGCACACACTAGCCCCTCCTGTAATCTGCAAATATGTGCACATGTTTACACACACATGTGCATTACAGATGCCCCCCCCTTATTATTATTATTAGAGGAGATCCCACTATGAGATAAATGTTGGGACAAACTTTTTCTTAATGTCTCTTCCGGGTCCCAAAGTGAAAAGATAGAGGCAACTGCTTACGCTGTTGGGCAAAAGAGCATTCTCCTTCTCTGTTCCTGACACGCACACATGCATTGCCTTACATGTCATCACTATCTCTTGGATTTCCTTTAGTCTGTCCCATTCACCCAAACAAGCCTTTAAACGAAGCCACATCCATCGCATCCTCCACACCATCTCCCTGTACGGGCACAGGTATTCACACTTGTTTCATCTGGTCTTCTAGGCTCTTCATCTGAAATAATAACCTCTAACTGGAGAATGTTCATAGACTGCCCTGGGGCAGATAGACAGGGAGCCAGAGAGGGCAGGTCTAATAGTAAGGGGTAACTCTGGGAGAGGAGACTGAAAATATGGAGCCATATTGTTCCAAAAGAGAACTTCTTTCTCCTTCATCTTTCCTTTGGAGCAATCACTCAGCAGAGAAAAAAAAAAAGTATAATGAAGCCATACAGACATTAAGGATAGAAATTTATCAGCAAAAAGAGATTTGAAGCTATTATAACTCCATATCATATGGCAACAAAAACAACGATACCCTACAAAGAGTCTTGAAAGAAAGCAAAATGGATGAATGGATGGATGGATGAATAGACAGGAAGATAGAAAGATAAATATTTATACTTTCCTTTCAAAATATATGTTGTAACCTTTTTACATATTGTACATTACCATAATATAATCTGGTACTATTTATATACTAATGTGTATATATATATATATTAAATGTCTCCATACTGTAACAAACATTGAAAATGGGCAATTATCCTTTCAAGTTAATTGTTCATATATTTCCAATCTTACTGGTCTTTTTACTGTAATCTCTTCTTCCAGATATATTTCAACGTAATTTAGTTTAAGGAAATTAAATATCAAAAGAGAGGTACCTTTATTTTGGTATGATAGGAAATTAAACAAGATTTCTAAATTTTCTTACTAATCATATGAAATGACACATGACATGTCTAGTGAAGTGCTGGGCCCATGGCAAGTTGTTAGCTCCACTTCTTTCTATCCCTTTAAATGATTACGGTATTACTGTGTGGTATATATCAATGAGACTCATACAGAAATAAGTTACTAACTAAAAAGCTTTCCTCAATATTGACCATGATGGTTTAAACATCCAAATATTTATATATATTACTCCTCATTGTGGTAGTTTCTTTGAAGCCAGTTTATCTGGGGGTCAAACTATGATTTTGATTCTGCCATTTTCTAACTATGAGACCTTGGGCAAGTTACTTAGCCTCTCCAGGACTTGGTATGTTCTTCTTCTATAAAGAGGATAGAGAATTGTTATGACAATGCCAGAAGCTAATAATACATATAAGGGCTTTGGGCTGTGTCCTACAGGTAGTGCACACTCTATGAATGCCATGTTAGGGATGGTTTTTGAAGTTGCAAGCTGGAGCAGAATTGGCCTCTCCATTGGAAGAGCACCTGGAAATTTGAAATGTACCAACCACAGCTCATGGACCTGAAGCCATACAGAGATAGATACCATGGGAACAGAAAGAAGGCACTGTCTTGCATATACTGCTTTTAGAGACTTTGTGGGATTGATTAGCTTTATGTACCAAAAACAGCAATTATCATTTTCAGACTATGTGAAAATATGCCTAATGCAGAATAATACAGGAGTAAAATATTTTTCCATTCTGTAAGCTGGTTTGGAATTGAATTTCAGCAAAATAGTATCAATCCAAAGGTATTTTAGAATTTTTTAAAAATAATTTAGGGGCAGCCCAGAATATGTAACAGAAATATTATATGTTATTAGAAAGTAAATTATGTTTTTCATAGAGTGAGAGACAACTCCATAGTTTGGCCTTTTTTTTTTAATGTACAAAGAGCTCTTATAGATTATTTGAGTAATAATAAGTAATGTAGACTGCAATTAATCTGTTCTTGGAATTACTACAAAACCATACTAGGATATTTTCTGATAGCAATAAAGCAAAGAAAAGAAATTATATGGATGAAAAGTGACTAGAAAGAAAAGAGATGAAATATATCACCTCTAAACTTACACTACATATACTCTTGAGGTTCATATTTACAATTCTAATAAGCATGAGACCTCACTGGTTTTTAGACCTGAAGATGCCACAGCACAAGGTGATGTCTCCCAAAGGGAAGTGGAAGAGAATCTGTGTCCTGGCTGCCCTGCGGCTAGCATGTCCCATGGAATCATATCCGGCCAGGAATCTGGTTTTGGACTTCCCGGTTTGAACCACGGAGAGTATGCAATTCAGAACTAAGCATTATGAAAGGTAAATAGGACAAGGAAATGCTTTATTTTTATTCAAATTCCTCATTTTCATATTAACAGACCTTAGCAGCAACAAGGGCCATAAGAGAGAACAGCAAGGAATTGATCAAAACAGCACAAAGAAGGGAGAAAAAACAACCTAGAAATAACAACCACCACAAAAGACTCCTTTCTTTTGGCATTGTTACCTTGTATCCCCTTTTCAGTGTATTTTAACTTTTATTCTGTTTATCAGTTTCCATCTAAAAAATAATGTCTGAGCCAAATTTTCATCCTATGTAACTCTATGAGGATTCTCTTTGCTTTCTTGGAGTCTAATTCTCCCATGGCGTTGCTTAAGATGTAAATCTGACCCCTAAGGGAATATTATTTCAGAGAGAGAAGAAACTGCCTTTTATGGTGGCATGGTATCATTTAAGTGGCTTTTAAGTAATCTTTAAGGGAGATATAAAATTTATAAGTGGCAATGATATCATTTTAATCATTTGAAGATAATAGAGAACACCAAATGAGAGTGTTTTCTTCTTAAGTGGACTTAATCAAATGCAGGGTTTAAGCGTCTCCAATTTAGAAACACTTCATCAAATAAGTACTTTTCCTGCTGAGTCACTTGTGGTTTTCATGGAATTGGTTTTTGAGGGTTGGAATTTGCATAGTTTAACATTTTTTTCTCAGTCTCAAAGAGACTTTTTCGATCCCCCACCCCAGCTCCATTCTCTGGTTCACTTGCTCTCCTGAGCCTGAGGATTTTCCAGCATGAACAAGCCACAGGAATATTTGGCTCCATGGCTTCCCAGTTGACTTTTTATTCAGTCTTTCTTGAAGACTGCAACAGGGTCTACGCAGTACAGTCTATTACCTGCTCCACTTGACTTCCTTTAGGCCCACGAACCTGGAATGGCCCCAACCACAGTCCTGAGATCCGCGTAGGGAAACTTTTCATATGGTAGAAACCTAGAATATGACACTAATACCATGTGTCTTTGGACTTAACTTAGGTATTTTATAATGATTGCTTCCCTCCCTTCACCGATCAGTTCCATTCTTCCTTTGTCCATTCATTCACAAATTCTTATCAACAACATCTAATGGGATGCACAGGTAGTTCAGTGGTTAGAATGCCTGCCTTCCATGTGGGAGACCTGAGTTCAATTCCTGGACCATGCACCCCCCCCCAAAAAAAAAAACAAACAAAAAAACATCTAATGGAGGCAGCTTCTCTGCCAGGCACTGGGAAGACAAAAATAAGAGAGGCACGCAACACTCCTACCCACAAGGAGATCCAAATCTATTAGCAACCACCATGTTACCCATCTCACTATCCATACGTATTTTTATACTAATAATTCTTTTTCCTTACAACTTTATCAAGATCTAGTGTAAATCAATTCTCATACTCCAATGAACTGGTATGCCTTTTCAGTGGCTTGCCAAATATTAAAGTCTTTCTTTTTTTTTTTTTTTAAGAAATTGTCAGTTTTTATCACCAATGCTTACACTCATCAGAAATACACCATTTCTTAAAAAAGACTAGGGAATGGCCTTTTGGAATATCAGTACTGGTTTTCTGGTTAAAAATCGAGGGAGGAAAAGAAGGACCAACTGGGCTGTGCATGCATAATTCTATACGATTGAGGCTGTTTTCCCTTTAATATCTTTGCTGCCAGTACAATAGCCATAGCTATATTTGGCTACTGAGGATTCTAAGTGTGACTATTGCAACTGAGGAAATGAATTTTTAACTTTAATTGATTAATAAAAATTTAAATTTAAGTATTCACACCTGGCCAGTGGCTACTGTACTGGCTACTACAGTTTTAGAGTCTTGAGTTGTATAATGTAGAGTCTACTTTTTTTATATCCTGAAGAGTAATTAAATATTTACATTTCCTCTTGGCAGTTTCAAATTTGATTGCAAGGCACAAAGCACAAAAATTCCAAATTATCTTTTTATTTATCCAAAAGGAAAATGTTCTTCATTGTTCTCTCTAAAAACTCATCCTACTGCTAGAGCTTCATTCACCTTTTATTTGCTTAGGAAAAAATTTTATTAACTGAAAATAAGTAAAATCCTAATATGATTTTTGCTCTAGGAAACCTGGTTCCAAAGTACTATTTTGGTCCTTTTAGTATGAAATTACTGCAAGACCAACTTTGCATTCGTAACCACGACATCTTGATTTTTCATTGGTCAGTTGTTCTTTATGGTAACAGTGATCTCAGGGTCCACGCTGTGAATCTTAACAGAACAAATTTCTTCCAGCAGTTCAGTAATTGAACCCTCTTAGGAGGACCCAAACCTATCAGTATTATACCAAATTCTATATAATGTTTGGGTTGCAATAAAATACCATGCCTTTATCTAATGTTCTTATGAAAACTTTTTAATTTATTACATAAAACAAAGCTTTATTTAGGAAAATCAAGATAGAGGTGTTTCTACCTAACTTGTGGAATTCTAAATAGATAAATTTGGAAATAATAGTCATTTTATTTAAGTAGATATATTTAAAAATTTTAGTAATAAAATTACTAAAATAAAAAATGCTTTTAATCATTCAAATGTTTCAATTTGTGAAAGTTTTATCATGCAAAAATCTATAATATAGGCTTGATTGCTATTTTTCCTATAAATAGCACGTGGTAGGTTACAAGTATTATTTAAAACATTGTGCACCATAAAAATATATATATTGACTATTAAAAACAGTTTACTTTCTAATAATTACCTAGAATTTTAAGTACAATTAAATATAAATTGGGTAAGGCCCCTTAACACCACACACATACCTGTGACTTTATTAAAAATTTTGTATAGGTAGAAACAAATACTGTCATAAAAAGAAATAACGCTTTAAAAAGTTTAAATACAATTAAAAGAAGTATCTCAGTGTTAACAATATATAATTACCCTGTTCTAACACTCTTGAAAATTTAAATATGACAAAGTAATAAGTGAAATAATAAGGAATAAAGTAATAACAAAGTAGTAAACATCTCTTTGCTAAAATAAAATCATTTATTTAAAAGAGGAGGGTAAATATTTTCTTTACTTAAAACTCTTTCAATCATAGTTGCAATGCGGTAACTAGGGAATTGTAACCAGGGAAACAGGTGATACTAAACACAACAATCTGGTCAAACGTCAAATCGCAAAAGATGGTAAAAAATGATCCCCATGTGATAAAGACTTCTGCTACCTTGCTAATGTTCAGATGTGAGGGTACTAGCCTTGACATTAACCATGTCTCTACTAGAGAATAACACAGGAGTGCAGGAGTGGTTTTTAGACTCTGAACATAGAGCTGTGAAGGTCTTTTCTTTACAGCTGCTGTTTTGCAGGATTTGACTTCGTGACTCACTTTCTCTCACTACTGAGCTAATCAAAGCCTTTGCTTGATAAGAACGATTGTGTGCTTAGGAAGAAATTCACAAGTTCTCTATCAAGACTTTAGAACAACCTAGATATTTTCATGGAACTAATATATAACCAAATGTAATAGCAATATGAAATATACATATACCTGTAAAACCATAGAAATGTGATATAAATTTAAAAGAACATAGCTCAAACATGAGATAGTAAATGTTTAGGCAGATAAGTTAGAAGTGTGCATTAGAAAAGTAATGACTTTTAAGAAATTAAGATGGGGAAATTGTTTAAATGCCATAGTTTTGCTGCTATTTAATTTAAACTGTAGGTAGGGAGAAATATGAAAGGCCATTTGGAAATAGGTCATTTTCAGGAGAAGAAACATGATATGTAAACTGAGTGTAATGGATGAGAAGAGTTCAAGAAGTCATGAGCAAATTCAGGGATGTTGAGAAACCAGCTCAACTTCCTTGAGCTTTTCATTCATTAAGTATCTAGACACCAGAGGTAGAAGCAAAGTGATGGATTTTTAAGTACCATATGCCACTTTACGATGATTGACCAAAGCCTTATTAAAATCACTTAAATGTTTATCAGTGACAAGGTTAGAAAAATACCCTTTTAAAGAATAAGTTTTATCAGTGATTTCTAAAAAAATTTTTTGAAGGCACTACCGAGGCAACCAACACGTAGAATTACTCTGATATGGCTGTTGTGTTAACTGCAAGAAGCATCATGGTGCAAACCTGCAGTGGCCTTTGGTGGATAGGATCAAAGTTATGGTTACTGAACTATAGAATCTTAGGGTTAGAAGTCATCTTAGATGTTGTTAGTTCAACCCAACCTTTTCTGCAATATCCTTGCTGAAGATTCATCCAGACTCTTAGTAAACACTAACAGCATCCGAAAACTTAGAAAACAGGTGGTTTCCAGCTTCAGAGAGTTTTAATTTTGAAAAAGTTCTTCCTTGAAGCCTTACCAAGTGCATCTATCTTTAAAATACCTTTCTCTGTTACTACTTATACTTTCCCAAGATATTCAGTGTAAGTTAAGAGCCTCCTCCCCAGGATAATCTTCCCTTCTTAGGCTTTTTCATCATTTCTCAATCATCATGATTTATGGTCTTTACCAACTTTTCTGGGTCTCGCCAGTTTGTCAACATCCCTGGTCCATTAGGGCCAAAAGAAACTAGCACAATATTCCAGATGTTGTCTGATCTAAGCAGAATATAGCACGATATCACCACCTTCCAAGATCTGGGGTGGGTTCTTTGGCAGCTACTGCCAATTCATATTGATCATGTAGCCCACAGGATGATGTCAGCGGCAGATATTCCACAGATACCCTTCGTTAGATTAAAGAGGTTTCCTTAAATTCTGAGTTTGCTAAGAATATTTATTATAACTGAATGTGAATTTTAATCAAATGCTTTTTCTGCATCTTTTGAAATGACCATATAATTTTTCTCTGTTATTCTAGGATGACATAAACCTCAATGACGCAGTTTGCAAATGTTAAACCAACATTGTATTTTGGATACCAGTCCATATTGGTCATAATATATTTTGTGATTTATGCATTGCTTGATTCTGTGCGTATGTACTTTGTTTAGCATTGTGCATCTATATTCATAAGTAGCATCACCTTAAAATATTCAGTTTTTATAATATCCCTGTCAGGTTTGAATGCTGAAGTTATGCTGACCTCATACAACTGAGTTAGGGAGTGTTCCCTCCTTTACAATTCTCTGGAAAACTTAATGTGCTAATTCTTTCTTAAATGTTTGGTAGCATTTTCAGATATCCATTTGTCCTAGGGTTCGGGTATTATTTTGGGGGGTGGGGTGGGAAGGTTATTGTTGAAGTTTCAAAATTACAGAATTAATTTCTTCAGCAGCTACTGGATCTTTCAGATTTTTTTTCATTGTGACTATTTCATTAACGTCTGGTTTTGCTTTATTATTTTCTTCCCCTTAATGCATTTGTTTTGTGTTCTTATCTAATTAATTGAGATAAACCTTCTCCAATTGCTCACTTATTTTCAACCTTTGTTCTTGTCTTATATATGCATTTAAAGCTGTACATTTTCCCATCAGCATAAATGTATTGTATTTTCATTGTCATGCTGTTCTAAATATTTTCTAATTTCTTTTGTGATTTTCCTTTTTTTAAACATGGGTTATTTAGCAGCTTTTTCTTAATTTCCAAATATATGAGGATTTTCTAGTCACTTTTTCATTGTTAATTTGGATTTTCTGGTCACTTTTTCATTGTTCATTTCTATCTTCAATGTTCATTCAGTGTGGTCATGGAACGATACGTCATCTAGGATTTCTAAGGGCCGCACCTTTTGTCTCCAGTGTTTATAAATGCTCTGTGTGTGCATGAAATAAAGACTCTTCTGGGGTTGTTGAGTAAAGTGTGTGCCCACCAAGGCCCCTAGGTCACAGTTGCTAATAGTCTTGTTCAGATCCTCTGTGCTGTCACTGGCCTATTGCTTGCTTGCTCTATTAAATTACTGCAAGAACAGAGTTCAGCTCTTCCACTTTGAAATTTTTTCATTTCTCCTTTTAGTTCTTTCCATTTTATTGTACTATCTGAGGCAAACTTAATAGGTTCATATAAATTTAAAATTTTATATTCCTAGTGAATTAAAAATATCATTAAGCAGAGACTCCCATCATTCTCTAGTAATAATTTTTGCCTTAACTTCAATAAATCGATTTTATCTGATATTAGTATAGATTCATCAGCTTTTTGTTGTTGTTATTGTTAGCTTAACAGGGCATCTTATTTCCATTGTCTAATTTTCAATGTTTCTACACCCTTATGTAGTAGCTATTATTCTTGAAAACAGCATGTGGTTACTTTTTATTTAATCCAGTATTATTTTTTACTTTTGATCATTTAATTTATTTTTAATGTAATTGCTGATATATTTGGGATTAAATCTACCATTTTACCATGGCCTTCTATTTGCCTGTTTTTTTTTTTGTCACTTTTTCACTCTATTGTTGCCTTATTTTAGATTAATTACTTCTCTTTCTCCTATTTATTTTCTTTATTTAGAAATTACGTGATTTTTTACAATCTTATTAGTGTCTACCCTAAAAATTATATGCCCTAAACTCATCAGAGTTTTGGATCAGCCAAAATTGAGTAACAGGGATCAGATTTATCCTCCAACCTGGAACAACTGAAAATCCAGATAAAACATATGAAACAATAACTCTCAAGACATTGGACATAAGGGAACTAAGGAAGGTGATCTCTGAGAGTCAGGAAACAAATGAGATGAGCCAGGTAATTGCCCCCGTTGCCTACCTGGGCTATGGTACAGAGAGGGGAATCCCATGGAGAGCCAAGGGGTAATTCTGAGTTGTGGAGACAGACCTGGGGGTCAAGGGAAACAAAATTTCCTAGGATTTGTAAGACCGAAGAGGAGGGAGCTACACAAAAGGGAACTCTGGAGATTTGCAAAATGTTTTCCTCAAGTAGTCAACTCACGCATATGAAGAAACTACAAAACCGGAGAAAGAACTACCCAAATATTAGAAGAAACAAGTGCCCCCAAGTCACCAGGACCAGGGACAGTGCCTGTTCCCAATAGCCAGGGTTGAAAACATCATAATTCACAAGCCATCTGTTAGCTTACTAGGGAGGGTCTTAACTTGAGTACTGAGGAAACATTAACCATCAGGCAGATCCTACCCTGTCTCACAAAGGTGACAAAGGTAAAACAAGACCTGAAAGTATCCTTCTGGTTCCAAATGACTCACCCGTGTCCCAGAATAAAACTCAAGAAAATTTGTAAGAATACAAACTATTCAGTACCCAAAAGAGGTAAAATACTCAGTGATTGGCATCCACTAAAAATTTATCAGGCATGCAATGAAGAAAAATACAACCCATAATAAAGAAAAAAGTCAAGCAACTGAACTTGACTCAGATTTAACACAGATGATAGAATTAATGCAAAAGCCCTTTAAAACAGTTATTTTGTTCAAGAAGCTAGAGGGAAGATTGAACCTTTAAGTAGGGATAGGAGAGGTGTAAAGAAAGACACAAATTCAACTTCTAGAAATAAAATTCACAATGATTGAGACCAGAAACACACTGGATGAGATTAATGGCAGATTAGACTTCTCAGAAGAAAACATGAATAAACCCAAGTACATAACAATAGAAACCATCCAAAGTGAAACATAGAGAGAAAAAAATACTGAATAAAAAAATAAATAAGAGAGGGCAGTGCAACTGCGGCTCAGTGGCAGAATTCTTGCCTGCCACGCCAGAGCCCTGGGTTTGATTCCCAGAGCCTGCCCATGCCAAAAAAAAAAAAAAAAGTGAAAGAAGATTCATGATTAGTGAACCTTGAGACTTTTATGGAGCTAAATAGGCATGTAAATGGAGTCTCTGAAGAAGAAATATAAAAGGGATGTGAAGAAAAAACCTGAAAAATAATGGCCAAATATTGCCCTAACTATATGAAAACATTTAACCCACAGATTCTTGAAGCTTAATAAACACCAAAAACAAGAAATATGAAGAAAAAGTACACTGAAGATCATCATAACCAAAGTGGTTAAAACTAGTGATAAAGAGAAAATCTTAAAAGCAGGCAGAGAAAGAGGAAACAAAATTAAAGATAACAGCTGATTTCTCTTTGGAAACAATACATACTACATAGAGAGTGAGGCAACATGTTTAAAATACTAGAGAAACAATCTGTCAATCTAGAATTAATTCTATATCCAGTGAATATAGAATTCAAAAAGAAGATGAAAAAGACATTTTTTTACAAAAGTTAAAAGAATTCATCACGGGGAGACCCGTATAACAAAAATATTAAAGAAAGTCCTTAAAGTAGGAAAGAAAAAGAAGATAGCTGCTTAAAACCTGGATCTACAACAAGGAAAGAATGAAACAAATCAGAAATAATAGCTACTTGAGTATTCAGGAAAACATTCTCTTACTGTTTCATTAAATTGTGTTAAAAGATAAACAACTTTTTAAGGCAAAAATTATAATATATTGTGGGATTTGTAATACATGCGGAAGTAAAAATCCATGTCTTGCCATAGCAGAAGAGCTCTTTCAAGGGTGTCTGGGTTTGCAAATGACTTGGTTTACCTTCAAGGATTTATTGACTCATGATCTCAGAGGCTAGAAGGCTTGCTCCCTCCCAGGGTCAGGAGCATTCTGGCTGACCAGCAATCTTTGGGTTCCTTGGCTTTCTGTCGTGTGGTGATGTCCTCTCCTTTTTCTCTGGGTTCTGTTGACTCCTGTTTTACAGCTCCTTCCCGTGGCTTTCTCTCCTACTATGTCTGAATTTCTTCTGCTTATAGAGGACTGCAGTAATCCAGATTAAGGCCCTACTCATCCAATTGGGCCACACCCTGACTCAAATAACATCTTCAAGAGATCCTATTGACCCTCAGGAATATGGGTCGAGACAAAGAACATGTATAAGTTGGGGCACATAATTCAATCATCACAAAGAGAAATGGGAGTGTACTGCTGTAAGGCTTGTGTGATATGCATGCAGTCATATATAACTTGAAAGTAGGCAGTGATAAAGATACATAATTTATATAGAAATTTTAAAGCAACAACTAGAAAAACACAGCTAAAAGTTGTAGTTAATAGACCAGAAAAATCATTAAAAAATAATCCAAAAATACTCAATCCAAATAGGGCAGAAAAAGGAAACAAAGGGGAAAAATCGGATAGGACCAGAGCCAGCTTCATAGGCATCCAACCTGTGCAATCTATGAGGCCATGCATTTGGATGGGCTCCATGCTTGTCTTAATGCTTTGCTGTTGCCATCTTTAAAATTTTGCTCCCATCCAAAAGAAGAGGATAAAACTAAAGAAAACACCAATAAAGAAGACAGGAATGTGGACATACCAAAGAAAGCCTTTTAAAAATTATCTTAAAAATTCTTAAGGAGATGAAGGAAAATATACAGAGAAAGAACTACAGGATATCAGGAAAACAATAAATGAACAATATGAGATGCTAAAAGGTAGAAAATTTTAAAAGGCGCCAAACAGAACTACTAGAGTTGAAGACCACAATAACTGAAATGAAAAATGCCCGGGAGGGTTTCAAGAGCAGATTGGAGCTGGCAGAAGAAAGAACAGGTGAATTTAAAGCAAGACACTGGAAATGAGAAGCAGAAAGAAAAAGGAAATATTAAAAGTGAAAATAGCCTAAGAAAACCTCTGGGACACTATCATGTGCATCAGGATACAGGGAGTCCAAAAGAAGAAGGAAGAGAGAAAAGGGCAGAAGGAGTAGTCAAAGAAATGATGACAGAGAACTTCCCAAACTTACCAAAAGACATGATACATACATTCAAGAAACTCAGGAACACCAGACAGGATAAACGTAAAGAAAACTACACCCTGTCATATATTCATCACACTATCACATGCATAAAGGAAAGCCACATGCTATGTACAAGAGAATCCCAATTAGATTGAGTGCCGATTTCTCATCAGAGACCATGGAGGCAAGAAGGTAGCGGGTTGAAATATTTAAAGTACTGAAGGAAAACACAGCCAGTGTGGTGATTCCACAGGCGGCTGGGGGAGGGGTTGCCATTTGATCCTGCAACCCCATTGCTCAGTATATATGTGGAGGAACTGAGTGTGGGGACAGAAAGGACATTTGCACACTGGTGCTTATGGCTGCAGTGTTCACAATTCAAATTGAATGGAGGTGGCCTAAGGATATAACATATGAGGAATGGAAGGGGGAACTGTGGTGTATACGTACGACGGACCACTGAGTGGCCACAAGAAGGAATGAAGTTCTGAGCATGCAACTTGAATGAACCTTAAGGACTGTATGTTGAATGAAATGTCAGAAGCAAAAACAAATATTATCATGCCTCACTCATATGGACTAATTATAATATAAAAACTCAGGGAACCGAAGTCGAGAGCATGGGTTATCAGGTTGGGGCCAATTGTAAAGGGTCCTAGGTTGTAAGTTCTTACAGCAGTCACATATATTCAGGAGTTGTAACTGTTATTTCTAAATTTCTGAGATACTGAGATGTTTGTATATAACCTGGTCATTTCCGAAAACTTTGGGTATTTATGTGACACCTGAGACTCAGAGTTAGAGCTCTGAAGCTATGAAAGTCAGCACTATCCCCTACAGAAACTGTTTAAAAAGTTGAAAAAGTGATCAGACTTCAACTACAGATGTGAATGAAGCAGATCTGGATAGGGCTAAGGTAAATCAGAATACAGGGTAAAGGCTGATATCGTCCATATTTTAAAACTTCAATTTCTGTGTGAGACCAAAGGGAGAGATGTTTATTTGGTGCAAAATTTATATTTTGGGTAGTATGTTTCCTAATTTAATTTGTTTGGTCAGTTTAGTTGAATACCATAAGTACATGGAATCTTGAATAGGACATGAGATTTTGTTGGTTTGTCCAGGTTAGCATGATGCCAGAGTAATTTGGGCAGTGAATCCAGAAGTATTTGCAATGTGCCCTTGGAGGATTGGGGAGAAAGGAGGAAATATTCAACTTTCCCTTGTGGAGAATTTCTGATATTCTCGCAAGCAGTGGGAATGACCAACTCAATAGGCTGAGCCCTCAATCTTGGAGTTCACTCCTGTGAAACTTATTTCTGCAAAGGATAGGCTAAGCTTACTTAAAATTATGCCTGAGAGTCACCCCCAGATATCCTCTTTTGTTGCTCAGATGTGGCCTCTCTTTCTAAGCCAACTCAGCAGGTGAACTCACTGCCCTTCCCCCTACGTGGGACATGACTCCCAGGGGTGTAAATTTCCCTGGCAATGTGGGAGAGAAATCCTGGGATGAGCTGGGACTCAGCATCAAGGGATTGAGAAAGCCTTCTTGACCAAAAGGGGGAAGAGAGAAATGAGACAAAGTTTCAGTGGCTGAGAGATTTCAAACAGATTGAGAGGTTATCCGGAGATTATTCTTATGCATTACATAGATATCCCTTTTTTAGTTTATGATGTATTGGAGTGGCCAGAGGGAAGTACCTGGAACTGTTGAGCTGTGTTCCAGTAGCCTTGATTCTTGAAGATGATTGTATAACGATATAACTTTTACAATGTGACTGTGTGATTGTGCAAGCCTTTTATCTGATGCTCCTTTTATCCAAGGTATGGACAGATGAGTAAAAAAATATGGATAAAAATGAGTAAATGATGGGGGGACAAAGAATAAAATAAATTGGGTAGATTGAAATACTAGTGGTCAATGAGAGGGAGGGGTAAAAGGTATGGAATGTATGAACTTTTCTTTTTATTTCTTTTTCTGGAGTGATGCAAATGTTCTTAAAATGATCATGGTGATGAATACAAAACTATGTGATGATATTGAGCCATTGGTTGTACATCATGTATGGATTGTATGTGTGTGAAGATTTGAAAATAAAAATATTCTTTAAAAAAACAGAGGACTTCATGGTTTAAAAACCACAGCTTTTTATATCAAATTATGGCATACTGGTTGGAGATGGGGAAGTGGAACTATGTAAGCAATCTCCCATTCTATATTAATATTTAGATGATAAACTATATGAGGTATAAGCATAGAAATATGTTATGGTTAGATGTTTCTATGTTATAATTACGTTTCTAATATAAATGATATATTTCCTATATATATGTTATATACATTAATATATTATATGTATGAGAGAAAGAGCTTGCTTCAAGTACTGCTTTAACAAATTTAATGGAAGAACAATTTTTTAAATCTTCGGCTATTACTACATTTGACATTATCTATAAATGATTAAATGTACTATATCAGAAGATTTTGCCCTTATTTTACTCATAGTAGAATACTCCATCTCATTTATTATATTAAATAAAATTGTACCTTAAAATTAAAAGCAAAAAACTGCCAGCCAAGAATTTTATATCCAGTGAGATTCTTTTAAAAATGAGGGAGTAATCAAAACATTTTAGGTTAAAAAATGAGAGAGTTCATCACTGCTAGACCTGGGCTACAAGCAATGCTAAAGGGAGTCCTTCAGACTGAAATGAAATGACACTATACAACGGTTCAAATGGCATAAAAAAAGTATCGTAAAAGTAACTATTTGGGTAATTATAAATGCCAGTAATATTGTAGTGTATTGTTTGGTATCTAACTCCACTTCTTACTTCTTTCAGATGCTAAAATTCAAATGCAGAAAAAGTAATGATAAATCTATGTTTTCAGATTTGCAGTGTACTAAGAGATAAGTGGTTACAAGTCCAAAAACATGGTAGGGGAACAGACGGCTATAGGAAAAATATATGTTAATGCTATTGAACTTAACTTGGTATCACACCAAATATGATTGTTATATATTTAGGATGTTAAAATTTAATCCATGGTAACCACAAGAAAAATAGATTTTAAAATATATCCAGATAGAAATGAGAAGGCACTTAATGTGGTACGACATAAAAAAAACAAATAAATATAAAAGTAGGCATTAAAAGAAATAGAGACACAAAAGGTATAAGACTTACAAAGGCTAAATAACAAAATGGTAGTAGAAAGTCCTTTATTATCAGTAGTGACTTTAAATGTAAATGGATTCAACTCTCCAGTAAAAGGCAGTGATTGGCAGAATGGATACAAAAGCATGACCCAACTAAATACTGTCCATAGGAAACTCACTTTAAGGTAAAAGCTACAAGTAGGTTGACAGAGAAAGGATGGAAAAAATATATCATGCACTGGTAGCCAAAAGGGCACCCATACTGATATCAGATAAAATAGATGTCAAGTCAAAAATAGTTGTGATGGTCATTATATACTGCTAAAGATGGTTTTTTATACTGATAAAGGGGACAATTAAACAGGAAGATATAACAATAATAAATATATATGCACCTAACAGCAGAGCCTCAAAATATATGAACAAATACAGACAGATTTAAAGGGAGAAATTGGCAGTTCTACATTAATAGCAGGAGATTTTAATATACCACTCTCAGTAATGGACAGACATCTAGGCAGAAGATCAGTGAGGCTTGAATAATACTCTAAACCAACTAAACCTAACAGGCATATATAGAACATTTCACCCAACACAAACAGAATACACATTCTTCTCATGTGCGCTTGGATCATTTTCCAGGATAGACCATTGTTGGTCACAAAATAAGTCTCAAGAAATTAAAAAATATTTTAAGTTTAAAATATTGAAATTATACTATGTGTGTTCTCTGACCACAATAGAGTGAATCTAGGAATCAATAACAGAGGAAGAAATGGAAATTTTACAAATATATGGAAATTTAACAACACACTATTAAAGAACCAATCAGTCAAAGAAGAAATCACAAGGGAAAGTAGAAAATGTCTTGAGGGAAATGGAAATGAATCATGGTATAACAAAACTTATGGGATGCACAAAAGGCAGAGCTGAGAGGAAAATTTATAGCTCTAAATTTTTACATTAAAAAAGAAGAAGGATCTCAAATCAGAGGACTAAAAACACAATTGGAAAACTTAGAAAAAAGAAGCAAATTCTAAGCAAGAAAAAGGAAAATAACAAAGTTTACAGTAGAAATAAATGAAATAAAAAACAACAACAAGATAACAACAGTAGAGTGATTCAACAGAAGAAAGTTGGTTCTTTGAAAAGATCAATAAAATCAACAAACATTTAACTAGACTAACAACAGAAAAAAGAGAGAGAATACAAGTACCAAAAATCAGGGAAAAAACGGGGATATTATTACCAACCCTGAAACATGAGAAAACATAGATGAACATGGAAGACATGTTGAGTGAAATAAGCCAGATACAAAAAGGACAAATCTTGTTAAGATCCCACTGATTTGAAACAAATAGAATAAGGAAACTCACAGAGTCAGAATCTAGAATATAGGTTACCAGGGGATGGGATAGGGAAAGGAAAGTTAGGGCTTTAAATGTACAGGGTTCCTATTTGGAATGATGAAATGTTTTGGTAATGGATGGTGATATTGGCAGCACAATGTGGCAAATGCAACTGACACTGAAATATAAATTGAATGTGATTAAAAGGGGAAATGTTGGATTATATTTATGACAACAGAATAAATTGTTTAAAAATTCATGGAACTACATTACATAAAAGTGTACTCTAAACCATGGATTTTAATTAAAAGTACAAATATTAAAATGTGCTGCTATCAATTGTAACCAGTATTCCACATCAACGCAATGTGTCGGTGGGGTCATGTATGGGAATCATGTATTTTATGTATGTTTGTTTTATAAATTCACAACCATCTAATAAAGAAAAAATTTTAAATCAACTATTTCTCTAAGAACACGAAAAAAAGGAAAATGTAATCAAAATACCCATTATAATACTGTTAATATGTGAAAGACTGAGAGAAAAATCTGGGAAAAGATGTCCACTACTGATATGCTACAAATTAGAAAATATTGTTGAGAGAAATTAAAGAAGAGATATATAAATAGAATGATATATTGTGTTCATAGATCAGAAGATTTGATATTGTTCAGATTTCAATTCTTCCTACATTGAGCTACAGATTTAACACAATCCTATATGTAAGGCCTAAAATTTCAAGTGATTCCTTGAATATGAGCCTCTCAGGGCATCACAGTCCTAGCAGTGAGATCCCCTGCTTCGCCATATATGCTTTCCACAGCCAGCAGGAAAACTCCCCACTCGGTTGGTTCCCCTCTCAGTCAGACTGGCTGTACTCCATCCAGCACTCAACCAACACTCCTACTACTTTTAAGATTTTCTCTTTGCTTTGGTTTCATTCAGTTTCTCAATAATGCATCAGGGTGTGGATTTCTTTTTTCCCTTCTGGCTTTGGATTTGTTAATCCTTTTAAATCTGTGGCTTGATGTCCTTCATCACCTTTGGAAAATTTAAAGTAACAATCACTTTAAATATTGCATCTTGTATATTTTTAAACTCCTTTTATTTCTGGGTCTCCAAATCAATGTTCGTTAGACCACCTCATTGTATTCTCTATGTCTCTCATTCTCTCTCATGTATTTCTCATGTTTTTTTTTGTCATTCTGTGCTTCATGATGGATAGTGGTTTTTTCCTTTCTGTTTTACCTATCATCAAGTTTTACTGTTTCTCTCTTTTGTTGGAGTTATTTTGCTCTCAAACTCATCCCTTGTGTTCTCAATTTTGGTTATTGTACTTTTCAGTTCTGAAACCTCTCTGCGTTTCTATACAAATACAAAACATCATATTTTAGTTCACAACTTCTTGCTGAATTTAAATCCAGTGTGTATTTCCCTGAGCAGAGGAGGCATAGTTACTTTGTAGTCTATGGTAATACTACCTGGAGCATATGTTGGTTTCTAGTGTTTGGTTTCTGTACTTGTTAGGATTCACATTGTCTTGACTCCTAATGTGCCTAGTTATATTTGGGTGTTTGGTGGAAATTGTATTTGAAAATAGTCTTTAGACATTACTTGTTACCTAAGAAGGTATTATTTTCCTCCAGAAAGACCTATCTCCTTTTCCCAACATTTTATTTTAATAATGTTCAAAAATAAAGTAAAGTTCTAAGAATTTTACAGTGGACACACATATACACCATTTGGACCTTACTGGTAAAATTTTACCATACTTGCTTTATCATATCTATTTACCTACTCAACTGAGAAGATTCTTTTTTTGCCTCTGGCAGTACATGAGGATAATAACTACCCAGGATCACCTCAATATAATTTCAACACTTGAGATTTTCTGAACCAAAAAAATGAGTCCAAGTCTTCAGTCAGTGCAGAAACTGCTTTCCTTCTGATTCCTTTTCCCTTTTAGAGTGTAACCTTTCAGGGTACTAACCCATGCCACAAGGCTGTTTACTACCACTCTCTCCCTCAGCAGACCCTTTGACTAATATTTGCCCCCCCTTTCCCCAGTTTTTTAAGGCTACTAAAATCACTATTTATGCTCTCTGCCACATCGTTCAGATCGACAAATTCACCCTGGACAAAACCAGCCCCATATTGCTGGCTCATTACTATGGATTTGTGTTTTCTTGCATCTTAGGATGGCACCTACTCATTATTTTGTAGCTCTTCAATGCTTTTAGGAATTTTAAAAAGATTTCACCCATATTTTTGAATCATCCTAGTGGCAGCATTAGGTAATTGTCCTGTTCTCTCATGACCAAATCACCAATTTGTCCCCAAATTGCTCTAAGACAGCTCTTCTCAAGGTCACCAGAAATTCCCAAATTGACCATTTCAATGGTCAATTCCCAGATCTCATTCTATACGTCCGGCAACTCCTGGTACAAATGGTCAAACCTTCCTTTATTCACTGGAAGGGTTTCCAAGGCATCCCCCTCTCCGGGTTTTTGCCCACTTCAGTAGCTACTTCACCCAGGCTCCTATGCTGGAAGCTCTTTTTTGCTAAGTATTGCTGTGGTCGGGGCTAAATCTTTTCAAAAATTCACTTCCCTATACCTACTTCCTAGGTGGTCTCTCCCAGGCCCAATGGTTTAAATAATATATATACCATTTTAACTGTCAAAATTTATGAATCAAATGTTACTTTTTTTTTTCAATTACCTAAGCATTATATTTTGTCTGGCTTACTTTTGGAGAGTATTGTATACATATTCAAAATAGCATTCAGAACCCCAAATGGTCTTGTAGTTTAATGAAGCTTTTATCCCAAATAAAAAATGAGAGGTCATTCTCATTTACCTAAAATCACACAGCCACCTGTTAGGTAGAAATAAAGTAAAACCTATAGGTTCTAATTTTTCAGTCATCTGTTTCCTTATCAGGTTGTCTGTGAAACATTTTTACTAAAACATGTTACATTTTATATTATAGACATCTTGAAATTAACATATTCACAACTGAATTCTTTTTTTTTAAGAATTGTTATTATTTTTTTCTGTTCGTTTTCGAATATTTTTATTCACACATCATACAATCAAATCTAAGTAAAAAAATCAATGATTCCCAGTATAATCACATAGCTCTGCCTTCAGCACCATAATCTGTATGAGGATATTTCTTTTTCTTCCACAAAGAATACCATACCCCTCACCCATATCCCCCACTTATTGACATTTAGTTTTGGCATATTGCCTTTATTACATTCAATGGAAGCATAGTACAATGTTACTGTTAACCATAGACCCTAGTTTGCATTGATTATATTTTTTCCTATATACCATCCCATTTTCAATACCTTGCAATGTTGACATTCATTTGTTCTTCCTCATGCAAAAACATTCTCATGTTTGTACATTTAGTCACTGTCATTGTCCAGTCTAGGCATTACTAAGTTATTCTGTCTCGGTCTTCATGCTCTGTCTTTCCTTCTGGTGTCACACATGCCCCCAGCCTTCCTCTCTCACACTCAGCTTCATCCAGTGTACTTCAGTTACTTTTGTGCTACCCATTTCTGGATCTCTACAATCAGTCCTGTTGAATATTCTGTACTCCTTCAGCACCAAATGCCCAGTCTCTACCCTCATTCTGTCTCCTGATAACCTGTGTTCTTAGCTTTAACTCTCAAAGTTCACTCATTAATGTTAGTTCACATTGTTGAGACCAAACAGTATTTGTCCTTTTGTTTCTGGCTAATTTCACTCAACGTAATGTCCTCAAGGTTCATTATGTTGTTGCATGCATGTTGTTACATGCTTTATGACATAGCTCTGTCTTACAGCTGCATAATATACCATTGTATGTATATACCACGGCTTGTTTAGCTATTGTCTGATGGACATTTGGGCTGTTTCCATCTCTTGGCAATTGTGAATAATGCCACTATAAATATCAGGATGCAAAAATCCGTTTGGGTCCTTACCTTCACTTCCTCTGAAAATAAACCTAGTATTGGGATTGCAGGATCATATGACAATTCTATACTTACGCTTCTGGAGGAACCACCAAACCACCTTCCAGAGTGCACAACTGAATTCTTGATTCCTTCAATCTAACCTTCACTGAAATCTCTCCTCCTTAATGTTATCCATCTCATTAAATAAATGACACATTATCATTTATCAAGTTTTTCAGACCCAATCCTATATGTCATTACCAAATTAATAACTTTATGGCCTTCACTACTTTTAAAATATTTTTGGCTCCCATATCTCTAAATATTGCTTCTGCCCTATTCTTTTCACCTTCTCCTTTTAGAATTAAAAAAAAAACCCAACCCCATATGCTTTAACTTTTCACCATGACTCACATATTTCTTACACATTTTTCCATTTGCGCTCCATCTCTGTTCACATATCTTCCAGTTTATTAATCCTCTCTTTGTCTGTGTCTAGTGTGTTGTTAAACCCAACTATTAACTTCTTAGTTGTAATTATTTTACTTTTCAGTTCTAGAATTTTTGTTTTCACACTTCACTTTTGTATTCTAAGTATCTTCTGAATTTCACCATCTTGTCCTTTATTTTTTGAGCATGTTAATCATGTTTCTGAAAAAAAATCATATCTGATACTCCAATAACTGGATATCCCGCAGCTCTGTTTCTGTTCTATTATTATTATCTTGGTTTTCCATCATTTAACTGTATTTCCTATATGATTTTTTTTTTTTGAATGTCAGATATTTGAGGCTCTGGATGATGTTATTGTCCTCTAGATAATTTACTTTCACAACCAGCAAGAAATTGGACTAGGAGATCTTAAAGCTGTTAGGGTTTGAGCTGCTTCTGATTTGACTTTCAGTCTTCAGGAAGTCTGAAATATGTCTAATTCACTTTTACTTCTAGGGTGTATCCCTTTAGGGGTCTTAATAGAGGGTCCGAGGTATTAATAGAGGCCCCTCCATCTTCGTAGGAACTGAACTCCAATTTTTTTCTCCACAGTCTCATGAAACAGCTGAGAGTTCTGTTTAGTTTTTCAGCTTCTCCACCACACTTGCTGAGCTGTATCTCAGGATGAAAAGCAGCACTGAATGCTGGGCTCACTATCTGCATTTACCTTTATTTTTAGGGAGGGGTTAGGGTTAAGGGCAGATATTCTCGGACCTTCAAGTTTTGGTAGCTCTCTGGTTCCTTTATATCTATCTTTTATTTCCTGTTTTATCCAGCTGTTCTAGTTCTCAGTGTGTGGTCTGATACAAACTAATCCGCCATAGCCAGAAGAGAAGACAAAGGAGTCCATCTTGATTTTTTCTTTCTCTTATATCACATCTGCATTTGCTCTGCTAGAAAGTCCTGTGGGGTCTACCTTCCAAATATATCTTGAATGTAACCAATTATTACCAGCAACATTATTGCCACAATATTTTAAGCTAAAACCATCTCCCACTTAGATAATTGCAGTAGCCTCCTAAATGGCAGAGGAGTGAGCTTTAGTTAACAAGCCAGCTTTTATTCTGAAGCAGCAGAGAAGAACAGCAGGGTATGGATAAAGGTACTTTTGTATATTTGGTGTTGACTCAGAAACATGAGGAAGTTTCCTTTCTGGTCCCTGCTATTTTCTCTGTAACTTAGGAGTTGAGGTCTTCTGCTGAGGGAGGGACAGGGGCACAAGGTCGGAGTTTTGCAGAGAGTAGGGTGGTTTGACCAGAGAAATGTAGGACTGTTGAGGCCCCATTTGAGGCTGTTCATGAATTCGTAAAACCAAAGTGCCGTGTTACATAAAGTAGAGAAAGTAGATTAGTTGAGCTGACCCAAACTTTGGTTTTTAAATAAATACAGCCAAAAGAAATGAGTGACAGAACTTAATTTATTACAAAGATGACTATAATTGCTGAAATGATGGACCACAGGCTCTCATTTGCATAGGTGTGACATAATGAAGACTAATGGATTTGAATAAAGTGAAATATTATCTGACCTGGAGGCTACTAACAAGATGCAAGAATGATTTTAGTGAGGGTAGTTGAACAGATGAGCTGAGAGCAGGAGGTTGTGGTCACAGATGGCCTCCAAAATTAGTGATACTGGAGATGGGGAAACTGTTGGTGGTGGTAGTGTCTAAGATGAGGGTAGGAGCTGGGTGGTTAAGTAGAGTGGTGTGGTAGTTAGATTCATTTGTCAACTTGGCTAGGTGAAGGTGCCTATTTTTCTATTGCTGTGGACATGAGCCAATGGCATGTTGAAACTCATCTGTTGCTGATTATATCTGCAGTTGGCTAGGAGGCATGCCTGCTACAATGAATGATGTTTGATTTAATTGGCTGGTGCTAAATGAGAGAACAACGTAGCACAGCCCAAGCAGCTCAGCATATCTCATCTCAGCACTAGCAACTCAGCCCAGGCCTTTGGAGATACAGAAAGGAATCACCCTGGGGAAAGTTGTTGGAACCCAGAGGCCTGGAGAAAAGGCCAGCAGAGATTACCCTGTGCCTTCCCACGTAAGAAAGAGCCTCAGTTGAAAATTAGCTGCCTTTCCTCTGAAGAACTAATGAAATAAATCCCCCTTTATTAAAAGCCAATCCATCTCTGGTGTGTTGCATTCTGACAGCTAGCAAACTAGAACAAGTGGAGAGTGAGGTCAGGAGAAGAGGAACTGAAAAGCCTTGATGATGGCACCTGAATCGGCAGGCTCAGCAGCAACTCAAGATAAGGGCAGGGCTTGAGGTGACGACAAGGATATAAACCAAATGCCAATGGTTTTCAATAGGTGGGAGGTTATGGCCTGATAGCCTGGCATGGGCTGCAAGCAGGAAGTTACTAATAATCTGAAAGCTACAGTAGGAGAAAATTGCCCCCAGGTCCAAGTAGCGTGGCTTGTTAGAACATAGACAGCCACTACTTGCCAGGGCTTCATGAAAGTGGTTTCTTTGCTCCCCAGCTCTCAGAAGTGGGCCAAGGACAAGAAGATGTAGTGCATTTGGGGAATGACAAAAGAAAGGGTGATTGAGGGTCAAGTGTTTGTGATGGCTCACCTTCAAGTTACCTTTCAACCTTAATATCCTAGGATAAAAAGATTTTATGAAGGATTTATAGATATTGTTTGGCCATGATGCTTCTTAAATAAAACACACCAAAAATTCTTAATTATTTCTGGAAGATGAAATTATTTGTGATATTAAGTAGTGCCTAAATATGGGGGGAAACCCATATTATTGGAAAATACTATCTCATTGATGAAGGGAAAAAAAAAGAAATCATTAGATGCTCATTATTTCTCAAAAATTTGAAGTATGCTAGCCATTAAATGACTCCATTAAGGGGTTGCCAGGGTAGTTCAGTGGTAGAATTCTCACCTGCCATGCAGGAGACCCAGGTTCAATTCCCAGCCCATGCACTTCCCAAATGAAAAAAACAAAGAAACCAACAAAAACAAACAACCTGACAAGTAAAAAGTTCAACAATGGTACTACGATAATGGGAAACCCACATGGAAAATGAAATGTGACCCTGCCATACAGCATACAAAAAAAAAAAAGGACTCTGTTAAGATAAAACAGTAAAGCTGATCATTTTGGTGCAGATAGTATTTCCATGTATATGAAATAAATTATGTGATCTCTCTCAGTAATATATCCATAATGGATTTTTAATAAACAATATAGTCAGCTCGTATACATGTATATCTTCCAAAAATAAGTAGAACATGCTCTTCTCTTTACATAGAAATTTAGAATAAAGTTTTTTTTTTCCATATGTGGATTAGTTCTGAGGTATCCATAGAGAAGCAAATTAACCAGAAATATCTAGGTTCACTTTTTCATTCACTCAACAAATATTTACTGACTCCCTAGTACATGCAACATACTGTTTTAAGTGCTAGAGATATTATACAAAAAAAATGTAGATTTTTTTTCCTGCTACAAACTCTTTATGATTGTGTAGGCCTGTTGTCATATCAAAGACCATTTAATTAAAAGACAAAAATGGTCATGAATTCTGATCTAAGGAACAGCAAATAGACCAGAATAATATGGATTTCTGATAACTCTGTAGCTCTTATGAAAAATTAATAGGCTGTTTAAGATCCTTGCACCTTTGTTTTTAGTGTGCTCTGGTAATCAACATGGATATTAATTGATAAAAATCATGGCTTTATTTTTTCATAAAACCACAAACTGATTCCACAATCTACAGAATTAGATCCTTAGGATGATTAAACCTTTGCTTATAGATAGGATGACTTTCCATCTCTCTTTTCCTTGGACAATCCCTGTTATTCTGGGCAATACCCTCAAAAGTATTCTGGTTTGGAAAATAAAATAGATGGTCAGTTACATGTACATAAATGAGCTGCAGGATACAACACAGGGCTGTATTTCAAAAGAAACAAAGGAAATGTAGAGGAGCAAATTATGAATTTATAAAATTGCTTTATAATAGTCAGGTTGAAATTGTCTCATTCATAACCTTCTGTTGATTCCCTGTAAGTTCGTATGTTTTTTTTTTCATTAATTATTTGAAAACAAAAACAAAGTTGATTAATGGGAACTTGGGTTTTAGAACAGATTTTTAAGGGGTGGTGACATATGATATTTATCTGCAGAATCAGTAAAAGCTATTAGCTTTTGGTTCCACCACAGAGAGACAGCAGCATGCTATGCATGATATCCAGAAAAAACACTAAAATAGTTTAACGAGCAAATTTCATCGTACCCTCAGGGGTAATTGTTAGTCAAGATCACTCCAAGTCTGCTATAACAAAGGTCAGGATATAAAGAACACAGAGGTACTGCCCAAAGTACCTTGATCTTTTCATGATGACTTTTAGTGTAACTGTCACCCATGACATTCCTAACTGATGGTCTTTCCTTTGAGTCTGGAAATATTACTTTATTATTCCTTTCATTTATTTTCCCCACTGGCATTTGTAAATTTTTGCGTGAGATTTATACATACACACACACACACACACACACACACATACATACATACATACATACACAATTAGTTTAAGAATAAACTGAAATTTACTTTTTAGAATTAAATCTGTTTAGATAGATTATCTTCCTATTCACACTAATGAAGCAAAAGCAAAATTATTGCCTGGGTTTCTGGAGTTAAGAAATAGGCCTAACAAAAAGATAGCTCATATATCGCTAAATGTCAGTTCATTAAACATTTTTATTTGCAATATTATAAAGATAATATTTGAAATATTCAATTCCGTTTAAATATGTCTTAATAATGTCTTAAAAGTTTACCACTACAGGGCGAGCCACGGTGGCTCAGCAGGCAGAGTTCTTGCCTGCCATGCCAGAGACCCGGGTTCGGTTCCTGGTGCCTGCCCATGCAAAAAAATTAAGAAAAGTTTATCACTACAAAGTTCAGGGTGGATATATGCCCCTTTTATACATAAAGAAACAGGAATTCAAATGTAAAAATCACAAAGGGATAAAAACAAGAAATGTAGGGTCCCAGGCGTCTGTCTATGAAAAATAGAAATATATTATTTGCTTTTTTTTAAGGCATTGGAAAGGGGGTGGAGTTCAAATCCCACTTGCTTGTTTTACTGTTATTCAAATAATGTCAATAATAGTATTGGCATATATTGAGCCCTTACTGTCTACCAAGAATTCTACCAGGTGTTTAATCTGCATCATCTGATTTAATTCTCGTAACAATGAGAAGCATGTTGTCTTCATGACCACTTTACAGATGAGGAAACAAAGGAAGAAAAAATTAAATAATTTTTTTTTTTTGCATGGGCAGGCGCTGGGAAATGAACCTGGGTCTCTGGCATGCCAGGTGAGAACTCTGCCTGCTGAGCCACCGTGGCCCACCCAAGATTAAGTAATTTACCTCTGTTTCACAAAGCCAGGATTCTGACCCATGTCTGTCTAAATCCAGAGCATCTGCTTTACACCAGGCTCCTAAACTACTTCTCAAACCACCCATGTTGCATCATGGTTGTGCAATGACCTCAAGCTCAGAGAACACACCTATGAGTTTATATCACTTCCATTTTGCAGCTAGAGAAACAGAAGACTGTAGCTCTGTACAGGATCACAGCCTTGCTTAACTGCAAAAAGTCAGTTTCCCCCCTCTATCATGTTGCCGCCTCAATCCCATCTCCCCTGATGTTATTTTGCTTTAAAAAAATGTAAGTAATCAATGTTCTTCAGGTCTCCCTCTGTATAGTCTAGTACTTTTCTCTCCCAATGAAGAGGATTTCTCCATATGGGTTAATGAAACTTTTCATGGATCTATACCCATTACCTGCGTTATGAAGTGGCTTACCTCTCCCTACCTCGAGACCCATTATGCTGTCAATGTGCATGATGTCTGAACATGATGTATATTTACGAAAGATAATGAAATTGGTGGTATGGGGGTGTAGTAAGTGATATCACAACACACTGATATATTTTCACAGTAACTATTTTGATGACTCTCCTCTGATATTTGCACATAATACTTCCCAATGTTATGAAATAAAGAAAGTGAGGGCAGGATTTTAGACTCTTAAATCACCTTAAAAGGTGTTTTTTATTATTTGATGTACACTTATTATTATAGAAACCCAATGATCCCGGTGATTGACCATTTGCCAGTAAAATATTTGTGCCATAATCTTCAGCAGTGCGACATCAGATTAGGTTCTTTTCTGTGACTCAGTTTCCTCCTCTGTAAATGGGAATAATAAATGTACCTATTTCAGAGGATTATTGTAAGGAATAAATGCAGCTAGTTCATATAAAGATCTTATATCTTAGAATTCATGCAAAGACCTTGCCAACAGGTTCTTTTTATCAGATTAGAATTTTCCTGTACTTGGATTATAAAGGTATTTAAATGCATACACAACACATCAATCAAAGACTTCCAATGATTTGTTGCATGCTTGCTTTTCCTTTTCCTTTGGCATTAACTTTGTGGTAAATCTATGTTTCATGAATACAGATTACATAGCCTCCTTAATTGCAATCATTTTGTTTTTGAGATTGCAAAAATGTTGAACTACATCAGAAGTGACCCATGAAAAAGACATTTTGAAACTAACAAAATAAAGAAGCTTACTACTAAAAAATGGTAGTAAACATTGGTCTAAGAAATTTGGCGCAAGATCATCTTGTCTATATTTATTATCAATTATCTTCTAAAATAGATTGTGGCTATTGTTATCATCTTTCATATCAAAGAAATCTTGAATCAAATGACTACTTGTTGAAATGCCTTCCAGAGTTTTTAGATAGATGAAATACAGCATGTTGCTCATAATAGCGGGAAAGCATATTTTTAAAAGGACAAACCAAATACAGATTTTAAACCCAAGAATATTAGCAAGAAGTTAGCCTTATCTATAAAACCAACACAACTGACAACCATAACATTGAGACAGTTGTCCAATCTAAGCATATACAACTCCACTGTAGGTCCTCAAAATAGTAACATGACGACTACAGCAGGAACACAGAGAGGATAAACACCCAATATTTGCCATATTTGGGTATTTTTAAAGACATCTATAATGAAAATGCTGACATATACTCTTTTCCAAAGATTTGTTGGCAAAGTTAGATTTGTGTTTGCATGAATACTTACGGTATACATGTTTGTGTCCAATGTTTTGAGTGAAAAGTTCATGATAGGTTTCATTATTTTGAACTATGTTTTTTTTTCTGTAAACTTGGCTTTTATGGCAAGTACCGTGAACTTTGTTGATTATCATTTTAAATTGGCAAAGCTTGGATTTTCTCTGCCTATGAGGTGGTGCCAGAGCATACTCAGTGAAATCTGCCCATTCTGGAAAGATTATAGATTAAAAGCAAACATAGAAAGTTAAAGAAGACAAACATGCTTCTGAATGCTAATTAATACAGTACATCACATAATAAAGCATACAAATCTTTCATGTCCATATGGTATTATGCTTATATTTGTATCCCTGCACCAACAATGTGACTGTTATCTTTTGCTATGTACATTGCATGTTCTGATTTAAAATTTCAAAATGCTTTCCCATGTCAATGACAATCTTAATAGAGTCCAATTAGTTCCACAAGGCACTTTCTGATGCACAAGCCTCTGGCTTGATTGCGGTGAATGGTGGGTATTTCCTGTGTTCAAGCCCACATATGGATTGAGTAAGGCAGTGGCAGAGGGACTACTGTTTTCCTTTACTACATCTTCATTTCTTTTTTCACAGGCTAAGCCTTTTTTGTTTTTCCTGGCTCTGTTGTCAAAATACTGACCAAAGTTTTGGCTCATGGTTTAGAACACCAGGCCAAAACAATCCTCTGGAAACCAGTGTGGCAAAATGTATTTTAATCTATACATTCACCATTCAACCATGTGCATTACCACACCCACTGACCCACTCTGTGGTTTAAAAACAACATGGGTTTGCCCCCAGAACAGTTTGATTTATATGGCAAGTTTTTTTTCAAGCCTGCTCTATCAACATTAAAAATGTTCTGAGGCTTGGTTTCATCACATCTCTTGTGGAAAAAAAAAGTATTAACTACACTGGGATCATTTTTGTTTCTGTTTAAAAAAACAAGATGAATTCCTTGTGCATTCTGCAGATTTCTTTAAAAACATTCAAATAATAGATTTCTTCTGATAAATGCAAGAAAATATGTCTAAATCAGAAAGTAGTTAATACAATTATAAAAAGTATGCCCTAGCAGGTTACAAAGAAGAAAAGGTTGAGCACTTTCCTTGAATGAGTCATCATATTTTGCTTTCAGGGTAATTCAGAGTGATTAATTCCATTGTGTCTGAATCTACTTTTTTTTTTTTTTTGGTCTTTCCAGAAGTGCTGGATTATTTCTTTATTAGCCAGATTTCACAATACATTAGCATCAAGAATTATCTGCCAGCCCACTTTTAGTATTTCTGAGAAATAATCCTTTCTGAGGATTTCCTGAAGAACTTAACTACCTGTAGATCCTGCGCCTAATTACTCATCCATTTCATTTACTCCTCTGAATCCATTTTTAAAAGTTATAAACTAGTGAATATTCTAATGAATGTCAATTGACTTCTCTGTCAACAAAAACAGATTTTGATTTGCTTCTAGAAGTACCTGCTCCACTCAAGACTTCTACCTTAAGGCTATGTTGGAAAGTTTTACTGAATTACATTAAATCTGCCACCTGGATTTTCTCCCAGATGAACAGCAAGAACCAGAAAGTAGTCAAAAAAAAGTCCTTTGACTTTAAATTAAGTATTAAAACTTTCAGCAAAATACAATTTATAGTGTGTGATGCAGAGAATTTTACAGTTTCCCCTCCCCTACTTAAAAAAAAGTGAAGGGCAAGACGAGCTTCTTTAAATTCTCTCATTCTCCCTCTCCCTCTCCCCCTCTGGCCCTCTCTCTGCTTCTCCCTCTCTGACTACCCAAGTCTTAGTTAACTTTATATCTCCAGTAGGTCTCTGCAAGGTTGAACTTTTCAAAGATTCAAAATCTGGGTCCTCTTTTCGCCTGTAATCAACACTGTTGATCTGGGAACATGGCACATGAGAGAGAAGGTGGAAAAAAAGAATGGGGTGACTTTCTGATTGCTGGTGACATATTTTGGGCTATCCAATAATGTGGTGTTTATGGGTTATTTTAGTTAGTTTGAATCTTTAGACTATTGTCCCCTATTCTCAACCTAATCACTATTTTCTAAACTGTAAATTTCCATATACCAGAAGAATTTCCAGTTTGAATAAATTGGTGCTTTTCGAGCTCTCCACTAATGATACCACCTAAAGGTGCATTTAAGGCAAAGCTTTAAGATCTTGAAGCAGAGGCAGACTATGCCTATTGTTATCAGGTTGCGTGCATTCTCTCTATGCATCTAAGCATCTATGACCCCTTTGTCTTCACCTGGATTCCATGGAGGTTGCAAAACCCACAGTCCAAGCACAAAGCATAATCTCCCTCTCAAAACAGGCACTTGGAGGTGGAGGAGGGAGAGGGGCTGACATCACATCATTACACAAATCTCTTTGAATTGTACATCAATTTTCATTCTGAAAACTAGGCGCATAACCAGACTGCAGTGCTCAATCATCAAGGAAAACCCACAAATGCATTAGAAGGTCAATGGTGTACCTGAGTCCCTAGCATCTAAATGAGCTGGGACTTTCATAAACTAAATTGTACCTTGGAGTGCTCTTTATAGATGATAAAAAACTTTTAGTCACTTAGTAGGAAACAAAAGGGAGAAACCAAAAATACCTTGAGCAAAAAGTCGCAAATATTTGTGAACAATAAGGCTTTTATTTATGATCTGTGATCTGCTTAAATATTTGTCCTAGAAATATTAGATATTAACTTACCAAACATTTTTATTAACTATAAGACAAAATAATCCTTGAAGGGCTGAAAATAATAGAAAAATTATTGTATTACACTATTTTATTAGAATGTGCAGTTTATCATCTATTAATAATACATTCTTATTTTTTTGCAACAGGAATACATCTGTTTTTAATACTTACTATATAGATTCATTACTCTGCCATCTTTCTGATCTGTTTCTGCAGTGGCAGAGTAAATATCATAATTATTGCTATTTTTATACCTATATGTTCCTTTTTTTTTTTTTTTAAGAGTATCTGCGATGTTCTTGGGTCTGCTAATATTGCCCTGTTTTTCAACTCAGGTGATTAGTGTAGGGAATTGAGTGTGTCTACTCATAATGCATAGGAGATTGCAAAGACACAGCAGACAATCAAAATCATAATTCCAAATGAGAAGAAAGCATGATTCTTTAAAAGTGTTTAGAAGGGTGCACAGCAGGGCATATTTTCTTTCTTACTGGCAAGAGTTTGTAACTGGACACGTTAACATTACTGAGAATATGAAAACATGAAACAAAAGTATTGATTCAAGAATTCACTGAAGAAAAGACTCCAAGTACACACTGACTGGTTTTATTTTATTCTTTAAAAGAATGAATTACATCAGTTATTTATGGTGGGCAGGTACAACTTGGCTGGTCCTTCTCTTCATGCATTTTTCAAACATTACATGAGAGAAAGTGTTATTTATATTGTTAAATTTACATTATCTCCTATTTAATCGCATCAGCTGCTAACAAAATCTAGAAATAATGACATTTAAAGAGAAAATGGCAGCCATCTCCACAAGTCTTCAGTTTAATGGAAGAACCTAATTAATTTAACCTTGCAATCCTCCATAATGGCTGTGCTTCATCATTCCCACAGATGGAGCTCAAAGGAATTAACAGGATCTTAAACCCCAGACTCCACAGATTGTCTGATCAATGGGAGATTTTTCTTCATATTGCTTCATCTAATGTATTGGCAATGTATGCTTCGAGTATACTAGGAACAAGACGTGTGTAACTGTAAAAGGTGAAAATGTAAAATCCATTATTAAAAAATGCCCTGCCTTTGGTTTGCGGTAAAAGCAAAAGGAAGAAGCTGTCTTGGCTGAAAAGATTGACAATTTAAGATTACCTGTAAATATTCTTTCAGCTTTGAAGTGTACAGAAAAAGGAAAAGTCAGGAAAATGGGAGAGATTTGCATGTGTCTACAGTTAGTCTTCGAAAAATGTCATTATTCATTATCTTTTCTGAATGATTTGTAATATTTCCCCCCAGAACCTTTGCTGATCTAAGGAAATGGCGGGTTGGGGGGTTCCTGTATATACACATGCACAACAATAAAATAGGGGCTACCTGAAAAAGATAGTTGAGTAGCTTTACGCCGATTTTTCCTCTTTGGTGACTATTTCCCCATGACTTATGTACTGCCCAAATTCATGATCGGTGAAGAAATCTGGAATCATCTCTCAGTCATTTTTCTCCCGAAGAAGCCAATTTCTTTTCCATGTCAGAAAAACTTTTTTGTTACTATACATTCCTTTACTGTGAATGTAAACATAGATTCGTGTTTCTGGGTTCACAGTGAACAAAGGCAATCTCAGAGAATATTTCCCTACCAGTAACTTATATGCATTAAAAAGCAAAGCAGTTCCTTGGACTGCTTTTCAACTTGATTGACAGCAAGCACAGAAACTTACTGGGGCGGGGGGGTGGGGGCGGTGTTAGGTGCGGAGGAATCGCTGGAGGATAGAGCATTTCCCGTGTTATCACAAGTGCTCACACTTATTCATTCAACGATCATTGCATTTCTATGTGCCAAACCCTGTGCTAGGGCCGAGTATCGGCCTTTCCTGCAGGTGTCCTCAAAACCAGTGTGGAGTTTTACAAATGTTTTCCTGTGAGAGCGTGTTTTTAAAGCTGCTGATGCAACGCTCCCAATTGCAGCAAATCTCTCTCCTCCTTGTGAAAGCAGCCGATTTCCGCCCTCTGGGGGAGGGCGTCTTTACCTGCAAAAAGTCTCTACGGTTTTCAGGTAACACAGGGCTGAAGATTAACGAACTCCCTAAATGCATTCGCAAAAGCTATTTCTCCGGTAAGCGGCAACCGGTAGTACTTTGAGCTCTACACAGCTAGGTTACTGCATTTGCGAAAATAACGCTAGATAGCCGCTGGCCGGCTGACCCAACTCGACCGGTCTTCTTTTCCGGCGATCGGACTCGTTTGAAGCTTCCCCCAGCGGTGCCCCACAGTTCCCACAGAGCAGTGGCAGCCCCCAAAATTCTAAGGGGCCTTAGGCGTTCTTCAAGCTGCAATGCTCTGCACGCACGCTTTTTGCCTCTTAGATTGTAGTAAAAGGAGGGATGCTAAAGCTTCCCCAAGCGACCCACTAAAGGCGCCACCCTGCTGAAGGTTTGTACCTGGCCGCAGTTGGGGCGCTGATACACACGCACGCACGCACATACACACACTACAACGGGGGAGGGGTGCTCATGAAAAGGGAGAGCGGAGACTGGGCTTCTGCTGTTTGTCATATTCTGCCTGCAGCTGCTTTTGATGCTAAAGAAATAATACCGACCACAAGACAGCTTCAGAACTGCATAATGAAAACCGAGGTGGGGTGAAGGCTGGACATTGCGGAGTCTTAGAAATCGGAAAAGAAGGGTGACCTGGTCAGGGTTTGGTCTGCGGGAATCTGTCAGATTAAGAGAATCTGTCACTCTTAACCTTAACACTCCAGGTTAAGAGTGCTTTACCCTCGCCTTGCAGCGCGCGGGGTTGGGCAAACAGCATCCGGGCACGTGGTTACGCTTCGGTTCCGATTAAAGAGGATACACAGGGAGTGGACCTGGATCCTGGTCCCAAGGCTATGACCACTTGGCTGGTGACTGTTCACTGAACACGTATTTACATTGATGGCTCTCCATGCGCTAGGCACTATTGTGGCATACAGAGGTGTCAAGTTGGCCAAGTCATTTAACCCCTCGGAACTTGAGTTTCTTAATCTCCAAAACCGCTGCAGGGTTGGACGGTTATAAAGCCGCTAAGATCACTTCCAGCTGTCAAATATGACATCGGCGCGAATGGGTGTGCCCTTCGCTGAGGATGAGCCCCGTCCTCTTCGTGGTGGGCGGGGAGAAGAACCCGATAGGCCGTTTTGCTTCGGTCACTTCTGGACAGGGGAAATATGATTGTTCTTGGTGCTAAGCCGGCAAAACAAACCTGTGCGAAGGTGCCGGAATCTGTCAGATTCACCCCAGCTACCACAGGCAAACCTAGCTGAAACCTCTTCGGAAGCGCATTCCTTCTTTAGTGCCAGAACAGGCCTCTGCGACAAGCGGACGGGCATTAGGCTTCTCTTAGAGCGGGGCATGGTACCTGGCCCGACTTCACCCGGTGACTTGCCACGCGGCCCCGGGGTTCCACTACCAGCTGACGCTCGGAGAAGAAACCAGCTGCAGCCCGCCGGCGTCGAGCCCACCACGCTGGCCCCACCAGCCGCCAGCGCGGCCCCGCGCTGCCGAGCCCAGTCTGTGTCCCGTGCGTCCCCCTACCCCGACGTCCCCAAGGGCGTTCGCTCTCGCGTCCCAGTTTCCACCAAAAAGTTCATGAGCGCCTGCTCTCGCTTCTTGGGTGTTTGTTTTCAGCAGATGCGCAAAGTGAAGGCGAGGACAAGAAGGGAGGCCGCCCACGCAAGCTGTGCCCTGGGTGTCACCACGCGCACTCCCCCGGCATCCCCAGGGGAATTGTTTCCCGAGCCTCCGGGAGCCCCGCGCTGGGAAAGCCGCATCCCTGCACCCTCTCCGCGGGGTGGCGTCTCCCAGCTGTCTCAGGTGGTGGCCGCGCGCGGCTGCGCCTCTCCCTCGCCCCAGGCCTAGGGCGCTATCCTCGGCGCGCAAGGCTGGTGGAGGGGCAACTTTCGGCAGCCAGCCAGCCAGCCCCGGCTCCCTTCCTGCCTGCGGCCTCCTAATCGCATCGCCGCACCCCATCCACGGCCTCGGAACCCGTGTCCCAGACTGCGAGGCTGCAGCTATGGGCCGCAGGCGCGGTGAAGGGGGTGGGGTGGGAGAAGGCGGGGAAGAGAAGGGGGACTGTGCGGGAGTGAGGGGGGTGGCGGACGCAGCCAAGGAAGAGTATGTGAGTTGCAGCGAATTGATCCTTGTAGGGCTAAGCAGAAGCAGCTGCTGATAATAGGCGCCGCCAGGGAGAGAGCTGGTTTCCCAGTCCCGGACGTTCGCGGCTGCCGCGGGTGGCAGCGCGGCCAGTACTACCGCCCTTAGGAGCGACCCGCAACCGAGGCGCCCGCTCAGAAGGCAGGCCTTATTACAGACCCACCTAACTGACCGTGGAACCCAACAATCCCAGCGGGCTTTCCTGATGCGTGCTCTCCGCCTCACCAAGAAGGGGTGATAAAATGCTCCCCACGCCCCACTTCTCCCTCCCAAAGATCACTCTTTTTCCCCTCCTTGCTCCTAAGGAGGTGGGAGGTGGAGGGCAGTTGAAGTCCCATCACCTCCTGCCCACACACCCAGCATCCTTGCTAAGATGGCCAGTCCAAATACTTTCCATTGTTTCCCGAGGTCAAGGAGCAAGGGCATGCTTTTCTTAGAAGTATCCCTTTTAGTCATCTTTTTTCCAAGTACTTCTGAAAACCCTGATAAGGAAATTATGTATGCTGCCATTTCAGAAGCTTAAAGTAATGGACAAATGCTATTTGTAAATGGAAACTTTGGAAATTAATAAACACTGAAATCCACGACAAGCCATAACAATTTATTTTTATCTATCACTTTTGATTCATCCATTACCCGCCTAAATAGAAAAAATCCGTAAATTTATGTAGCTTATACAAACCACAGGCATTTGGTATTTGCTCTTGTGTTTCATTCTAATATATTAATGAGTTGGCAATGAGCCTTCAAAAGCTACTAAATACATATTTGAATCCTGGGGAAAAAACTCAGCACAATTTACTTCATTTACATTTTATGCAGTTTTTTTCTTTTCTTTTTTTTTAATTTGGGGAAAGATCTATAGAGTTTTCCTGCCCACCTCACCCCCCACCCCTCAATTAGAACCCCACTGCTACGTTTTCCCTGGACTTTCATGGCCTCTGATTTCACTACTTCAGGACTATCTAGCAATAAAATCTCTGCAGCACCAGAATATAATCAATCTAGAATTTCTTTCTTTAGATGTTTACATCATGCAGAGTTTTTGTTACAATCTTGTTAACAAGTTTTGTTTAATTCAAGACATGTTACAAAAGAAAAGCAAAACTGAGTAATGTTCTGCTGGGGGTGGGGGAGGACTAATTTTTCTTAAATCTTAACTTGATTGAGATCAGCAGTAGCACCATGCTTCTCCTTTCCAAAGAAAATTTGCTTTCAATTTTACTTATCAGATGGTGCATCGATATTGTCAGAAGTCTGTGTCTTTTTTTTTTTTTTTTTTTTTTTTTTTTTTTTTTTAAAGGAAAGACAGAGAGAAGGAAGGAAGGATAGAAGGAAGGAAGGAAGGAAGAAAGGGAAACATCTTTAAACATTTTCTTGTTTTATTGTATTTTGTTTCTTTGTTTTTGTTACATGGGCTGGGGCCGGGAATCGAACCGAGGTCCTCCGGCATAGCAGGCAAGCACTTTGCCCGCTGAGCCACCGCGGCCCGCCCAGAAGTCTGTGTCTTTTGATTTTATTTACAATAATATATTCTTTTAGCATGAAGGAAGTATATTCTGAATACCCACAAAACAGCCTCCGGAAGTAAAGCACCATCTTTTGTATATTTGCCTACCTGGTCAGTTACCCAAAACACACCATAAAAGGGTGCCTTTTCATCTTTACTTCCCTAATTCTTGAGGGCTTGAGATCTCTCTGAATGAACGAAATTTAAATGTCCTGTTTGAGAAAAATTATACATTTATGTATCTTGGATTTGAACAAAGGAGCTGTTCATGATCTTTGCAAAAATAGTCTATTCTTCCTCCTCCTTAGAACCTCTCTCAGGAACAGCATCTCTCTTTTACAGTTTCCCCGAAAACTCCACACAGCCGAACTGCTTGTACATTTGTGTCCACAGACATGTCACTGTTCAGGCCATCATCTTCCCTCTTCCACTTTTATTACATAAATGCATCTGTGAAGAACCCAAAACAATATATATTGGAAAAGAATACGGAAGATTCTCTAATTCTAAAGCTGTATCACAATTTCTAGTTTCCCTTCTCCCTCTTCCCCCCTCCCCAATTTGTAGGACCACGTGTGTAGCTCAGCATCCCACAGCCTCTGCTCGAGTTTCTTATACAGTTTGTGTTTTTGCGTTCTCTCTCCTCTCTCTGTCTGTCTCTCTCTCTCTGTTTCTCTCTCTTGTAGCCAGAAAAATAATGCCGACCGGCTAAAAGGCCTGAAATGGAAGGGCAGAGCCATTACGCAGAGCGACCGACGCGACAGGACAGAAACTCCGCGCTGCAGTCTCCCGGGGCAGTTCCGAGACAGCGTCAAAATGCACCGCACTCCCCGGCTTGGGGAAAAGAGGAGCTTTGCGCAAGAACCGAGATTTCAGTTAGCTGAAGGCTAAACCAACAAAGGAGATCCTTCTACTTGAAGTGAATTTCGCTCAACTATCTAACCTGGGCTCAAATCGTTTCATGGTCTTTAGTCACGCGATTCTTCCCACTAGCCACACACCCGCGCGCGTCCCCCCAGAGAGAATCTCTCTCTCCCCCCTCCCTCCCTCCCTCCCTCCACCCGCCCCCGCTCTCTCTTCCTCTCTCCTCAGCTCAATTTTCACATCAACTGAGCCATCCATTTCTGATCCTTGCAGACACATTTCCACTGTTTTTTTGAATAGCGAACACCTCCTTCCGTTGCGGTTTGACAGTCTGATCAGCATTTCTGGCTCACGTTTAATTCTCAGTCTACATTCAAAACTCCCGTGCCTGGCCTCATTGGAAATCCACTTCTAACTAGCACAAAGTACGGGCAAACGCAGACTGCGTTTTGCTTCCTTCAGTGTCATGCTCTGATTGTGTGTAACAATTCACCCACGTTGCTGGAACACGACCCAAACCTATTAAATTAGTAGCTGGAGACTGTTAAGGAATTTTACATAACTTCAAAGATTGAAATATTATTAGCGATTGCACTGCAATGATTACATGAATGTTTTCTTGTTCATATATATATATATATATATACACACACACACATATATATGAATAACTCATTTTTCACTGCAACAAATATTTTGCCCTACTTGATCACCAGCGGTTCTTTTAGCTGCTTGTGACAGCTTTAAAAAAGTTGTTTTTCTTCTGTACATGTAAATAAATTTTATGTTTGAACGAAATATCCATGTCATTTAGGATTTAGGCAAATCGTTGTGATAGCCATTTACTTCTGAATCTACAGCAAATTTAAAAGTGAAATCTCGGGAAATAGATTGCAAGTACAATGAACATTAGCTGTCATATACTGTACTCTGAACAATGAAAAAATTTATTGGATTCCATCCTTTCAAACTCACCATAAACACATGCTTTTTTGACTACGTCTCAGATAATATATGGATTTAGTATCATGTAAAAGCCCTGCTTAAAATGCTATAAAGCAATTTTAAGTTTTGTTCCTTAAAGATTATCTTAAGCAACAATACTTTCGTTTGATAAATAGAATACCCTACCTTACCCTACCAAAACAAAATCTATGATGTAAGGAAAAATACAACAGGGAGACTAAGAATATAACAAAGGAAAAAAAACCCCAGAAAAACAAAAGATGTGCTCTCCAATGACCAATTCAGCCCTCATTAAACCTAATATTCAAGTACAACATAGGTTTCATTACCAAAAATAGCTCTTCAGTGTCTCTTGTTACATGTAAAGAAATAAAAATAATTACAATGTTGGAAACATAATTTTCCTCCCTCTGAATATTTTATGTTTATCAAACAGACAATGGATTATTTTTCTCCTTTCCACCATTCCTTTGGCACTGGTTTTGGCACTCAGATGCTTGGCTTGGCATACAAAGCAAGGCAGTTTGAAAATTATCTGGACTGCTACCTTTGGTGCTATTCTTCATCCTTATTGTTAGTCAAGGAAAGCTGAGTGTTTCTCTAAATGGGCCACAGTCCACAAACTATGCTGTTATAGAAAAAATACTCTGTATTACATCTTTTCAATGAACCAAAGCTTTCTTATCCTGGGTTTTCTGAAAGAAGGGTATACCTATTTTGCGTTATCTTTGAATGATGACAACTCACAGAATGGAATAGATTTTTAAAAATAATACTTAATAATTTACAACCATAAACCAAAAGTCAACAAAAGAACTACCAGCTTATCTGACAAAAAAAAAAAATGGTCAGGAAATAGCAAATGAGATCTAACCTAGATAAGTGCAAGTAGTATGTCTGGGGAAATATAACCTAAAAGTCATAAACTTGAGGTCCAACTCCATACTCTTCATGAGTGAAATTCCTAAATGTTTCCATTCTTCTGTCCATTAGCATTTGCTTATGGAGCATGTAATTCTGTCCTAAACTACGCTGGAAGAGCAACATTTGGGATATTTTAAAAAATCTACCTGCAATTTTATTTTTGGAGGAAAAGTCGCTATTTCAAAAATTCCCTAGTGGTGAGAAAGAATAAATCTGTTGCTTGTTTTTCATATGATATTGGAGACATTTAAAAGAACAGTCAAGCCACTGCCTTTGGGGGATGCAAACATGTGATAACACACTGAGTAATCATATTTCCCCAAAGCACTTGCCAGAGATCGTCTCTTTATGAAAGTAGGGGCAGTTCATAAGTGGGTATGTGAATAAATAAAAATGATCTGGAGGAAAACAAATTGGAAGGTCAGAAAATCTCCACCCGTAGCACTAGCAAACAATGAAAAGCACATATATATATATACATGACAACAGACAAAAGTGTTAAAGGAAAAATTAAATATGTGGAAAGACTGTATCTTAATAACTTTGAAAGAGTCAACTAAAAGTAAAAGATCAACAGAATAGTTTTTTTTTTTTAATTAGTCAAACATTAAGTAAAGTTTACCATAGTAACTAATACTCAGTCTTTGCTAAAGTAGAAATCTGGTTAAGAATCATAGCATGGCATCCCTCACTGGCTCTCCTAAACCATAAATGCCTAAAGATAAAGGTAAACTTGCTTCCTTCAACCTAGAATCACTCACTGCCTACCTCCAAAATCCCTTCTATGAGTAAAGAATCTGATTATATCTTTTAGAAGTCTTGAGAGGGGAAAATATATTTCCTAACATTAGTTAGCAATAAATGCTTTAGAAATTCCATAACAAGGAATTGGATGTAAATGTCAAAATTTATGGCTCATGTAGTAAGTTCCGACCTAGTAATAAACTCCCTGGTTTACCTCATCTCATTTTTTAAGTGGGCAATAGGCATACTATTAGCTTTCAGATTATGGGACTTTCCAATTGGCTTAAGAAGCATATGTACTTATTCATAATATACAGGTCCTAGAGAATAGAAACTGTTTTTAGTCTTGGGCATAACTTTTGTATTATAGTGCCTTTGATTAATGTTCTCTAGCCTGACGCACTGAAAGAGGTAATGTGCTTCCTAACAGTATTATTTTAACCCAGCATCAGAAAAAAATTATTACTCTTTAAACGCTTTTTAAACTGTTCCTGTAAATAGGAAAATTCCCAATTTACACCTAGGAAATCAGCCTCAGCTCTTGGCTCTTCCCATCATAATTTAGTTTTCTTCCACTGAGGCTCAGGAATAAATCCTGAGCTAAGTTAGTGGGTTGGATCTGTATACTTCTTTTCAAGGAAAACCCCGATTACCTGCATTTGACAAGTTTTTCTATGTGAAATTGCACTTCCTAAATAAAAGACTTTTAAAAATGTGCGTGCGTGCGTGTGTGTGTGTGTGTGCGCGCGTGCACACTGGTGGTGGGGGTGGGAGTGGGGGTGTCTGCCTGTCTTACAGAATGGGAGAGGGAAATTTCTCTTTTGAATCAGGATTGATTTCACAACATACCTAACATTTCAGTGCAGGCAGAATGCAAATGTTCAAAGAAGTACAAAACTTGGTTTTTGCCCTTTGCCTTCTGTGGATCTGCATTTGAAAGTTTAAATAAGACCCAGTTTCAAATGCACATTTCTGTTATAAGTGTTCTGTGTTTATGTTGTAAAACTGAGTAAAACTCCACACTTCAGGAATTTTTGTCTTCTCATGTACAAATATCTGTCATTTTTTATTAAACATAATGCAGGATAGGATAACAGGATTAGCATTTTATGACACCTAGGCAGCTGAATGTTCTAAGTCCAATATAAATTAACAGACACATGATTGAGTCCTTATTACATTTACTAGTTATTAACACAGAAAGTCTACATGTATCTATAAGTGCTTCCATTTATTAATATGAACTCATATATACTCTCAAATAGATAATTATGAATGTCTTAGTGTGTTTTGGCTTGTTACCAAGGACATTTAAAATTTTATTGGCAATTTTGTTCATACTTGCAGGCATGTCAAATTAAAAAAAATAAGTATATTTTATGTCAAAAATAAACCTATCTTGGGTGGTATAATGCATTTACAGATTATGACCCTATGCCCAGGCAGGACTGTAAATCCATACTGTGTGCCTGTAGCTGATCTGTGATTTGGATTTCTGATTTGGCTGAGTGATGTGTAAAAAGCTCAAGTAGTCAACAGCTCTTTATTGGCTGTGCATCTGAGGGGCTTAAGAGCATTGTTTATTCCAGCAAGTGTCTGGAATACATTATACTGGATAATATCGTTAGCTCCTGCTGCTCCTGTTTTAGAGAATACGAAGAATTTGTATACTGCACTAGAATAAATGTACTTTGCCCTCAAAACAATTTTCCTTAAAAAATTTTGAATATGATTCTATCTCCTGAATCTAGTACTGGCAATAATTTAAACATATGACATTTCTGGAAAAAGCCATAATAAAATAATGCTCCATACCTTCAAATTCAGAAACTAGTTAAGAACTTAAATCTGTTTTTATCCAAAGGCCATATAGTTTTTTTTTTTAAGGTAGGATATTTGGATTGAGAGCTATTCTATATTTTATTTAAGGCAATGCCATGATCATGGAACAAAAGAATCCCTTAATACAAAATATTTTAGATTTGTTTTACTTTATTTACTTACAAACTTTATAAAGTTTGACTTTTTTAAATATGATTTTCAAATAAGTATCATGCTTGCAATCTTCAACAATAGAAACGTTCATTTTGGGTGAGTACTTAGCAGGCGCTTATGTTCAGTAGTTGCGGTTATTTTGAACATTTGTTAAATAAAAGTTTTGCTTTGGAGGTTATGGAAATTCTGTATTTTTATGAATGCATAGAAAGGATAAGCAATGGATTCAAAAAGGTAGGGCCATCCTCATCAACTGCCTAATTTGGGTAATATTCTTATGGACAAGGTATTGGGACTTCACTGGACTAACGTAATTTATCAATTCATTGGCTTCTACAAGCAGCTCTTCTCAGCCAATAACACGGTCTATTTTGGAAAGTTACTGAGTCTGCATACACAAACATCCAACAGTTTAGGACCAAAACTCAGTCTTCGTGTGGATTTCTAATTATTTCCTGTGTCTTGGTTTTATCTCTCAATCTATAATCTGTGGTCTTTGAAGGTGAAGGATTAGACCTCATTGTTCTAACTCCAGTGTCTCTAGCACAAGTCAACAGACACTCAATGACTGATAGAAACAACAATCAAGCGTGTGAATCTAGACATTTTGAAAGTATGTACAATTAGACTTACATTCATGCCATGCTTTATACTTTCCAAGGCCCCTTTGCTTACATTATCTCATTCGATGTGAGTAATTGAGTGGGGGTGGGGAAGAGATTTCATTTGAGCTGGAGAAAGAAATGATAAGTCCTTATAAGAATAAATCATCAAGGTATTTGCATATCTGTCACTGTTTGTGATTGGGTTCCCTAATCAAGTAAGAGGAAGTTTCCGAAGATCTCAGATTACTAGCTTCTAATGGATGTTTCATCAGAATGCTGAAATATTTTGCAGGTTGAATTGAGTCTCTCTAGCCCCTATTAAGTCACACTGTGCAGAGGGACTTTGGCGTGACAGTCACATTTTCCTCTCCTCCGCATTCCTTTGATGTAAAGAAAAGCAAAAGGTTTAGTAGAAAGGATGCTGGGCTAGGCATGCGCATTTAGCTCAAGCTCCCCTGCACGCCTCTGAGCAATCCTGTCTGTGCCTCAGTTTCCCTCTCTGTAAGAAGGAGTTAGAGTAAATATTTTTTAAGGCCCACCTTGAAAGTCATTACAGTCTCCATATGTTTAAATAAGTCTTAGTCTGACAGTTTTCCTTTACCGCACCGTCCCCCTGCCCTCAGCCACCACCAGAAAAAAAAAATCACCAAATCACTCCACCCACCCTTCTTTTCAGGTCCACTCCATACACCTAGTTCCCCCCTCCCCCCACCGCCGACAGACACACACACCTCCCCACCCCAGGTTAACAGAACAAACCCCACCATCCCCTCCCTTCAGTCCTAAGGCGACTTCCTGGCCTCACGCTTAGGAAACGCTGTAGGAGGCCAAGGCGTCCGCGACACCCCGCGACACCAGGCCCGGGCTCGGGCGCCAAGGGGAGTCGCGACCCAGGGAGGAGTGCGGGGAGAGGCGGGGCGGGGGCTGGGTGCCGTGGAGAGGGTTCGCCCGGCCAAGCCGGCCCGGGTGTCGCTGCGCACTCCGAGCCGCGCGAAGGGCGCCCCTCGACGCGGAGATAAAGGCGCATTGAAATACAGAGAAGAAAGTAAGAAAGAAAAAAAGCCACTACTGGCTCGAATTTCTGTAAGCCAGAGCAGGGATTTTGCCCTAAACATCGAGAGAACCCCTCAGCGTTTGTCTCGGCCTCTCCGTTACCCATTTTCGGTTTGCTTTTGGAAGAACCGGTTCCTCAGCCCCGCGTCGCCGAAGTTTTGCCGCGAGTAAGTCCAGCCGCCGGGTCCTCGTCACGGGCCCCCCTCCCCTCGTGCCCTCCCTTCCCACCTTCCCACCTTCCCACGGCAGCGGCCGCGGCGCTCCAGCCCTTGCCCCGGCCGGCCTGGGCCTCGGGTTTGGTTGCGGTGACGAGGAGACGTTGTTGTGAAACTAAATCTGGCCCTTTGGTTCCCAGGCGGCTGCCGACGCCCTCGGCTCCCGCGCCTCCCTGCCCGGGCCCGGCGGGGCGGAGAGGGCGCAGCCGGCTCGAGGGTGGCGCCCCCCAACTCGGAGGAGCCGCACCCCACCCCACCCCGGGGGCCGCCTCGCCGTCGCGGCCGGGGCATCGGCTGCCAGGTACGCGGAGCCTCCCTGAAGGGCGGGCCGGCCGCCGCCGCCGCGTGCGCAACAATGGGGGGACGCGCGGCGTGGCCCGAGGCTCCGCGATGAAAGATATCGCCCTCGCCGGGCAGCCGCAAGGCACCGCACGTGGAGGGGATGTGTCTGGGGCCGGTTTGTTTTCCTTCGGGGAGGTGGTGACTGATTGGGTCGTCGGGGGACGAGGGAGGGGAGAGAGTCATCTTGGTTGGGGCCTTATTTGAGGTTGTGACTACTGTCTTGGCCATGTGCTTGCACGCGAAGCACCGGTAATGGGAAACATTTGGGGGGCAACGGGGGCAAGCAGATATTTACTTTTAGGTTCTCTGGTCCCTGTAGTTCCTTCCTTTGCTAAAAAAAAAGTAAGTGATTGTTTCAAATCAAAGAGGCCGGTTAAAAGAAGTAGCAGATAAATTGGAGGGACCAACAAGGAGGAGACATTATTATTTCTATGAATAATTAGGAAGGCAAGGAAAAATAAACAAAATCCTTCCTTTGCCCTTGATGGGGACGGCAGTGGGAATAATGCGTATACTGTGTAAACAGTTTTCCTTATGTTAATTAAGGCCCACCCCACTGTTTGTTCTGATAGCTCAACTAATGCTAGCTGGGGAAGTCATCTCAGAAAATTCAGAAAAGCTTTTTCTGAGACAACTCAGAAAAGCTTCTTAGAAATCATGCCCTGAAGTGTGAACTGATTCCATCAACAGAATCAGTAGAAGGCATCTGTTCCGCAGAGAGAATCCCAGGCTGTATGGGTCACAAGTGAAGGGTGTGGGCGGTGCAATAGTAGACTCAGTGGCAGAATTCTGGCCTGCCATGCTGGAGACCCAGGCTAGATTCCTGGAGCCTGCTCATGCCAAAAAAAAAATTGAAGGATGCCCCTGTGGACCACTGAAGGTGGACAGCCAGACCTTAGTTTTCTAAGTGTCCTTTTGTCTATAACTCTGAGCTGTTCATTCTGCCAGTAGTTCAAAACAGGCCATGTATCAGGCATCTTGTTACATGGATAAAAATGGTTCCTGCCCTGAAGGAGCAGCCTAGTAGACAATTGGGACCCAGGGTGCCTAGTGCTCTGATGCAGAAAAGCAGAAGCATGCAGGGCTTCCTGGAGGAGAGGACTGGGCGGGTCTTGAAGGGTATGTAGGAGTTTGGGTGGAAGGAGTGTTCCTTAGGCAAGGAGTTGTTGGCACTAGTGATACCTGAAAGCAGTCTGGTATAGCTGCAAATGAGCAGGTGAGGCCTGGGTGGTGAGAGATATGCCAGGGTGGTTTTTTGGGGGCCAGATATCAGACCATGGTAAATCATAGCTGCTTCCTGGTCTGGATGATGGCAGTCTACTGTATTTCATACATTAGAATATGTGAAGACCTTATAGAGATGGCAGAGGAAAGTGCTAAAGGAGATAAACTATGAAACAGGAACTGTGGAAAAAAATCTAACAATGGGATTATTTAGCCTATAAAGAAGTCAAAGTGTTCACAAAAGGTAATTAAAGATAGGTTGCACTACAATAAAAATATTGCTCTACTATTTGGATTCTTAGTAACCTGAAATGCAGCCTCTAAAGGTGTCCACTTGCCTTTGAGTAGCTGATTTATGTGATCTGGTTAGATTTTTACATGTGAAAAATAGAGACAAGGATATTACCTTATAGTTGTCTGACTTTTTATCCTTTACAAAGTGTTGAGTGTTCAGTATGCATTTATTGAGCACCTAATAATTTAGAACACATTATTGATTTTCTCCATCCAGTATGGTTGTATTCATGCCATTATACAGATTAAGAAACTGACTCGGAGAGGTGAATTGATATTTCCAAGATTAAAGAGTTGATAAGTGCCAGAGTTTTGGACTCAAATCCCTACCTCCTCTACCGTTAGACTCATGAGGACTGACTGTTTTTGGCTTTCTCTCCTTCAACATTTCTGTATCAGTGACTTGAAAGAAGAAAGCTAAGGTAATTTCAAGATTGGCATATTAAACGAAGCTGGAATGGATATCTCACTCAGTTAATTATAGAATCATGAGCCAAAGAAATTTTTTGGGGTGATCTTAACTGATAGCAGAAATTAACAAGATGAGGATTTCTCAGGGATGAATCAGTTGCCCAAATATGAGACAAAGGAATCATGACCTGAAAACAGGTTACTTAGGCAGGGGAGTTTGTTTCTGCAAGCTCAGTAAGTGCCAATGGTGTTTAAATCTGGGAGGCCACTGATGAAGCAGCATGCTCTGTGGAGGGAGATCAGAAAGCTAAGTAACTTATTTTTTTAAAAAAAGGATGAGTAATCCAGTTTGGGGCCTAGGGGCAGAATCCTTAGGAAATATCACTGTTGTCTTCAAATATGTCAAGGACTATTTTACATAGGAGGATGTTGAAAGAGGTGTGTTCACTGGTGAAGAAGAATTGACTCTATAAAAGGGAGCTTTGGCTGGATGGTTTCTGCTCTTAATAAGGTTAAACCTTCCATAGGTTAAATTGGTCCCGCTGTGGACCAGGTGGCTTCACATGCTGGTGAATTTCTCTCTATCTCTAGAATTGTTCAAGAAGAAGCAGGTTGGCCTTGTGCCAAGGGTGATTGGGATGATTCCTGCCCTAGATGGAAATTTGGATTCCACAACTTCCTTCTGTGGCCCAGTCACAACATATGATACCATGTATATTCCTGTAACATTAAGGTTACCCATTAAATTTTTTCTCATGGAATTGAAGGGGAGACAGATTTCTTCTACTTTTCTAGCTTTCTTCCATGTTATTGTCCTTGGATTTTAAGGAAAGAGTGAAATACAAAGAAACCCTGAGTCAGTGCCTCTTTTTTGACAGCTTAATGCTTTTTCCATTACTGTCTTTATTTTAATTTTTTTCTTCTGGCGTGAGACTGCAGTCCTGCAAGTCATATTCCATCAGGCAGTTCTTACTCTAGTCAAGAAGTCACTAAAAATAAGGATCAGCATCCAGGAAATGAGGAAATTGCTTTGCTAAACTTAAGTTGTGATTGTCAAGGGTCTGAAGAGTAGTGTCAGAGCAGAGCAGGGAGACGCTTAATCTCTAGTTTTTCCTAAACTGGCACATGTACTATGTCTTGATTCTAAAGTCTACTGATGAATTTGAGTCCCCAGTATTAAATACATTACCTAATGAGCTGAACATTGAAGTTTGTGCCCCTATCTGTGGTTGAAATTGGCTGTGGATTTTAATTGCAAACTAAAAGGAAATGCTATAAGAGTCTGAGAAATAAATATGCTTTCATCTTTTTTTTTTGGTGGGGGGGGCAGGTGGGTGCATGGTCAGGAAATCAAACCCGGGTCTCCTGCATGGAAGGTGAGCATTCCACCACTGAACCACCCGTGCACCCTTCATCTTATTTTTATAAGTAAAAATGCATTATGATTCTTGCTGGCTGAACTGATTGTGGGATAAGTAGAGACCAGGTACTTTATGAATTTGGCCAATAGTGTTGCTGAAAACCAGACCACCATTCTGATTTAAATCCTGGGAAAAAATCAAACTTTCAGATCGTATCAGTTATTGACATATCAATTGAAGTTTAACATTAAAGAACGTGACATCCTCAAATTCTCAAACCAAGGATATGTTTTTAAGCCTCTACTTCACATCATAAGACAACCAGTGTTGTTGAACCCATATAATTTACCTGAGTAGGAATCAGTACCACCTACACTACAGAGGAGTATTAGTGGAATGAATGAAAATCTAAGCAAAGATCAATACTAGTATCATGTTTGACTTGGATGGGAAAAGGCTAGTTATTATTCCAAATGATGAAGGTACTCACTATTTAAACAGTTTGTTTACTTCCTTGAGAATATTGGGGAAAAAAAGAGATTTGCAGCTGAAAGGAGATATGAGGTGTGGCATATTTTTGAAAATGAACTTAGAGGTGTACAGTTTGAAGATTATATATACCCATGTGACTAACCACTAATGTCAAGGTATAGAACATTTCCATCACCCGGAAAAGTTCCCTTGTGCCCTGTGTAGTCTGTCTACTTAGCTTCCCCTCAGCTCCAGGCCATCACTGTTCTGCTTGTTGTCCTTTAGAATGAGTTTTGTGGGTAGTTTTCCATCTTAAAAGAAGTATTTGGTAGTATATTTTTTCTGTATGAAATTAAAGGAGGTATAATTTCATATTCTCTCTTTCCCTTCTGAATGAAGTAAGAAAATGCATCATTTAGTTATACTTGTCACCAGTTGTTCTATAGCACAGTTATTTTAAAACTGCAGCTTTAGTCTTAAAAGACTGAGAAACTATTTCTGTGATATGATGTGTACAAATGGTATTTGTGGGGAACAAGCTGTGCCCTAAGTAGATTCAGCAGAATACAAGCCTAGTGAAACTTCAGGTACGTTTACTATATATGGTCATGTTTTAGACTGTTTTCCCCTTGGATGCTTGAATTTCCTCACTATAAATAATATTTGTAGGGCAGTGGTTCTCAAGGAGCATGCTGCAGCACACCACTATTCCTCAAATCCCTTAGGGATGTGCCGACAATCATAATCAATCCGCAACATTTAATTTTTCTACACTTGTGTAAAAGGGTTTTTATGAAAATGACTGTTAGACTCAACTGACTGGGTCATGTGACATGTGATTCACCTTGCTGAGGGTAACTGGTAGGAAAAGAAAGTTATCACAAGAATAGTGATAAAGATCCCATGTTGATTAGAACGTGTGTTGACTATGTCTTGAGTCCGTGAGTGCAGGTTCCATTCAAAGCGCAGTATCAGGTGGAGAAAGAGCAAGTGAAGAGTGTGGTAGCCGTGCTGGCATGACGCTGTGCTGTACCAGTGATTTGGTTAAGGCTTTCAAATATCCTGACACAATTTTTAGTATTTGAAAGTTTGCCATGAACACAACAACATCTGGTATTCTCTGATATAGGGAAATCCTTGAATGCTGTGGCTTTTACAGATTCCTTTCTAATAACTTCATCTGAACACTTTTCTTGGGTGACTTTTGTTTTTCACCACCCTTCTAGGGCCAGTGTTATATATAGGAGAAATTTGGATAAGTGAATTTGACCTCACTTTATGAGAATTATTATTTTTATCTAGCATGACTTTTGATCCACCGATTACATTATTTAGAGTTTATCCTTAAAGAAACAATGTGAAAGAAGGAAAAACTTAATGAATGAAAATGTTGAAGTGTGATATACAATAGTGAAAAAGTAGAAGAAATCCAGATGTCAACATTATAGGAATATCTCTCCAGTGGAATATTACATAGGCATCAAAATGTGTAGATTGTGAAATGTTTATGAAACAATGTTAAGAGAAACAAGCAAAACTCAAGCATGAAGATTCACTATGATTATAGCTATGTAAAATTATATATGCTTGTGGGCAAGTTGGACTGAAGGGATTATGTGTGAATTTATTATAATTATATTTTTCTTAATATTGTCGCTTTAGTGAATTCTACATTAAAATAATTAATGGGTCTAATGATCTTAAAAATATAGTTTAAGTTCAGCTTTAGGTAGTTACCCAAGTAAACATGTCATCATTTTCCTAGTGTGTGTCATCTCATTTGATCATCTGCTTGCTTTCCATTCGTCATCTGAAGTTTGGAGGAAATAGTGTATTATATTTTTTTGAAAGTTCCATAAGGAATAGACAGTTTTCAACATAAAAACTTTAAAACAATGTATCAATTAATCAATGGAAATCTATAAAAAAAAATTAGTGCAGGCATTTATTTTGATAGAAACCATCTGGAGTTGACCAAAGTAAGCTCATCTTCAAGAATGGCTTCAGTGGTTGGGACATGCTCCTCAGCTGTTTGAAAAGCCGAGGAGTATATAGAGTCACATGACTGCCCAATTGACAGTTTTTATTGTAAGAACTTTAAAACAACAGTATCAATCAATGGAAATATATAAAAGAAAATTAGTAGAGGCATTTATTTTGATAGAAACCATCTGGAGTTGACCAAAGTAAGGTCATCTTCAAGAATGGCTTCAGGGGTTGTTGGGGCATACTCCTTAGCTCTTTGAAAAGCCAAGGAGTATATAGAGTCACCTGACTTTGCCCAATCTCTTTTCCTTGATATTTAATCAAATTTCTTAGGAAGGTGAGGAAAACAAAGAAGAGATGGCAGTGAGACCCAAGGCCTCCTGGCTTTTGGAGTCATGGAATTGTGTGATATCCAAGTGTGACAACCGAGTAGGACTCTGAGATCAGTTATCCCATGGTTCACTTCACTACAGGCTTCTGTTTAAATTTTCTTAGAGACCCTTTGATCTGATATGTTTATTCAAATCCGTAGTTATAGACTTCTGGGGACATATTTTAGAATAACCCTTTTCTTTTTCTATAAAGCGTGTTCAACCCCTGGTTTTCTTCTGCTTCTCAGGAATGTCAGAAAACTCAACACTTGGTGAGAAGGCAGAGATTAAAGTGAGGGTGTGTTGTAATGAAAACACACTTTAATCTAAAGAGCCAGAAGTTATTAACAGTGTCTGATAGGTCTCTGGTCCATTAGAGATGATTTATGTGTCACCTAAAATATAATCCGTTTTTCAAAAGCAGCAGGAAAAATTTATATATATATATTGTCTACAAAAGGGAAAAAGAAATATTCTGTTCTTCTCAATCATATTCCTCCCCTCCTCTACCCCAACCCTATTTTTCTTCAACCTAGAATGTCTGTCTCAAGGGCTTGCCTGACTTGACTCTTTCTTTATCCACTTAACAAACTTATTACAACTTCCCGTCTCTCAATCTTGTTCTGAAAATAGCCAGGATGTTTGTGATGAGCTAGAACTAAAAAGATAATGTTTACATGTGAGTTGGAGTGCTATTGCTTATTTTTTCAACTGCACACTTTAGTAGGAAAAATATAGCAAGTGTGTCTGTGGGAAAAATATGGAGGAGTTTACTGAGCCTAGAGAAAATAATGTTCAGGGCTTTTGTGAAGATTTTTTTTTGAGTAGTAGGGGCTGTTTATAGAATTGGGAAGAAAGTGGCAGTTTGGCAAGAGTTTAAATTATAGCAGGAATATACAGAATAGATGTTTTGTCTCACATACTTCAACATTCCTGTATTTAGAACTATTCTGTATTTACAAATTAATGGCCTTATTGCTCGCAGTTAGAGCATAATATATCACTGTCAAATATGCATCACCAGACTCTACAGGTATAATGATAATGGTTTCATAAAGGACACAATTTCATAATGCCTCTGAGCTCAGTGGGTGATTTTGTGTAACTGCAAATTTTGTTAGTTGTCCCAATTTTTGTTTCCTGTAGTACCTGTTTTATCCGTGTGTGAATTTAACATATATTTGCCTTTGTTCATTTGCTATTGTATATATAACCTTAATTTCAACCCCTTCCCACCCCACATCCCCAAGAGTGTCAAAATGTAAAAGAAGTTCCTAAATCTTCTATTAGTCCTGGGTAGCGTCCCACAAAGTTATCTCTTTAGAAGTATTTCCTGACATCCTAAAGAACCCCCTTGGTCAGCAGAGATCATGAATGAGCTCTCCTCCTCCTCTTTCTTTAGGTGTGTTTCTGGAAGGGTAGGATTGAAGAAGGCGTAGTACCTTCAGGTGCTGAAAGCACCAGTTTATACTGGGCTAGTACTCCTTGTTTTTTACTTGTTCAGGTCACCTCTGGTGTCCCTCTTGTTGCCTGCCTGGTTCTGCTCACCACAAGGTACCCAGATTAGCATCTGGCCTGGGGCTATGAATGTAAATCCACCTTCCCTTCCTGGGACTGTGGGTGCCCCAGGCCCTTCTCCTGGGGGCCTACAGTGGCCTTGGTGATGGCCTTTGCACCGGCTGATTACTGCTGTCTACCCTTGGTGAGCAGCTCCTCGGATTGCCTCACGCAGTAGAGAATACGAAGAGTCTCGCTGAATCTGGGTCCATGCCCTGCCTTACATTGTGCAACTCTTTATCACTATTTTGTTCAGTTTATCTTTGTCTCACTTAAATTGCTGGTGCACTTGACTTGTAGGACCCCAAGGAAGTCTCTCAGTTCCTTGTTTCCTCATTCAGGCCCCTTTCACTTCAGTGGCTAAAAGAGGAATGGGACTCCATTGAATGCAAGTCTAAGGAGCACTCTTCTTCAGGAGCATGGCAGAAGAGTTGACTGGGGGGAGTGGGTAATGAAAGGATTTGGTCTTCTTGGGTAAATGCACAAATGCCTTCCCCTGTCTTGGCAAGGTGAGTGGTGGGGATGAATGTGCACCAGCAGACTCATGGAGCCCTGCCCCACAGGGACTCCTCTGACACCAAGGCACCTGCCTCTAGCACATACCTCTCAACTTTCCAGGGAAAAAAATATCATCCCAATGACTCTCCCCTCCCCATATACCTAGATTAGCGTGCCTGGACATTCTTCAAAGCAGTTCTATGCCCTCTTTTCTAGGAACCAGTCTTTGGTGTAAACACAGTCCCTGAGAAATGTACTTCTAGGTTACTTATATGTGCTTATGTATAGGCACATATTTATATGAGTAGAGCTACCTCTGTAGGTGTGTTGTTAGACACACACACACACACACATACACAGAAAGAGAAAGAGATGGATCAGGTAACCTATTTTTTGCTTTGAGCCAATTTCTTAGGGTACTTGAAACAAATGTTTAGGAGTAGAAATTTTTTATTGTTAATTTTTTTTTAATTTCAGAAAACAAACAATACACTTAGAACCACCAACAATGGATATCTTAGTTAGCTTAACCATAGGCATATTTAAATAAAGTATCCATATAATCATTGTAACGCCTGCGTGTGTGCAGTAAGCTTCATAAACCAATTTGAAATTAAGGCAACAAGGAAAAAAATCTATATATTCAGATAGCAAAGTTCTTAAATTCTAAGTATTAAACACTAACTTAGATACCATTTGATCAACTGTCAGAATATCAACTTGGAAGTTCTTACAAATATCCGCATTGCTATAGTAATGACATATGTTACTAAATATTTTCCTTATTTCAGGAAAATATGAAGATACAAATATTTTTACAATTAACATATGGAAATCTTAATCACCTAAAATGGATATCTGTTAGCTTATCCTTAGGCATATTAAAAAATATCTAATCATCATAAAGCCTGTTTGTACAATATGCTGCATAAACCAATATAAAATTAAAGTAAGGAAGGAAAAAAATCTATAAATACAGGTATCAAAGTTACTTTGAATTCTGAATATTAAACAGTATCTTAAATACTATTTGATTAACTATCAAAACTGTATGCATTCTCAAAATATCAAGTAAAAAGTTATTGCAGCTATCAACTTTGCAACAGTAGTGAGCTATGTTACTAAATATTCTCAAATTTTTTATTTCAGGAATTTATTTTATCTAATGTTACTATAACTTCCTAGAGTTTTTTTAAACCATTTTTTAAGTTGTGAAATGTAACATATATAAACAAAGAAAAGAGAAAAAAAGCAATAATTCTCAAAGCATACTTCATCAAGTAGCTACAGAACAATTCCCAGAGTTTGTCGTGGGGTACCCTGCCCTCAACTCAGATTCTTCCTTCTAGCTGCCCCAAAACAGTGGCAGCTTTATCAGAGTCATAATAATGGAGTCATACAATATCTGTCCTTTTGCATCTGATGTATTTCACTCAGCATTGTGTCCTCAGGGTTCATCCACATTGTCATATGTTTCAGGACATCATTTTGTCTAAATGCTGCATTATATTCCATCGTATGTATATACTGCATTTTGTTTATCCACTCATCTGTTGATGGGCACCTGGATTGTTTCCATCTCTTGGCAGTTGTGAATAGTGCTGCTGTGAACCTTGGTGTGCAAACGTCTGTTCATGCTACTGCCCTCAACTCTTCTGGGTGTATACCAAGTATTGGCAGGAGCAGAAATTTGATGGCTCCTTTTTAAGTTGATTGAATGATACCAGCATTTAGCTGCCCACCTAATTGTTGCTCAATCAGAGTTTACATGTGTTCAGAAGATACTGACTGAGTGCCATATGTGACAGAGCAAGATGCATAAGGCATGGTCCTAGCCCTCATGAAGCTATAGCCTAGTCAAGAGACAGGTAGAGATATAATTACACTCCCATTAGATAAGTGCTTTAATGGGGGCAGGCTTACCTATAAACCAGGAAAGATCAAGCCAGCCAAGGAATTAGAGTTTACCAGAGCCAGGCTCCTAAATATCAGTAGGCCCAGTCATGTCATATATTTCATGGCTTGAAGTGACATGGAGAAATCTGGAAACAACTATGCTGATTTAGCAAGCAGTGAGGATTTGTAAATAAAGTCCCTGGCCCTCTGATTTTTTTTTTTTTTTTTTTTTTTTTTTTGAGTGGTAGCCTTTCTTACTGAAGAAATCTACCTGAAGTGGATGAAGGCAGACTTTTCTGACTTTTCAATAATCTCAGGCTTTTCTTTTTAACCAAGGAAACAATAACAAACATGATATTTAGTATAGAATAGTTTCATCTTCAGAAGAAATAAAATTACAGATGAAATACCTTTCATGCTCATGTAACTTGACCATCCTTAATACCTTAAACTGTTCAGTAAGTTCAATATGGAAATATGGAATAGAAACACATGGGAAATAATCCTGGAATATCAAATATACAGGTTTTGATTGAAACATGTTCTCAGGACAGGTATGGAGAGGATGGGAGTTTGTGGGAAATCAGAGGGGGCTTTGTCTTTGGGCCTGCTCCCTCCTGTGAGGAATGAGACTGGACTTTGTCTCACCATAATTAGGAGCACTGTGAGCAATTTATGTGAAAGCACTTTGTAAACTGCAAAGCGTTTTCCCAATGTAAGGCAGGATTATTATTTTTAAATGCTACCTTAGTGCCTGGGAAAGTTAGTGTGCCTCTAGCCTGTAACTTCACAGTTGAAAAAAGTATAGTTTATTTGTAATAAGTCTTCCCTAATTATGTAAAGAACCCTCTACAAGAAATACTAGTGAATTTTAAGATGCAGTTCTGAAATTTTGTACAATTCAAAATAGAGCACTACATTGTGTAGTCTTAGTTTAAGAAACCATAAATACATCTGTGTGATTTTTATTTACTCATAACTTTAAATTGTTTCTTGCTAAAATTACAGAAACACTGTGCTTTTAATAAGAACTCTCCAAATTTTAAGAGTCTTACTATTTATGAGATTTAGGAATATCAACTTTGTATTCACAGTGGATAAGGCATTTATTTTCCGAAATTGAAGACTGAGCAAACAAAAGTAGGAGAGAATTCCTCCAGTATTTCAAAATTACTTCCCAAATGGGCCATGTTTGGAACGCTTTACCTGAAAATCATGTGTGCACATGCATGCATTCCTTAAATCATAGAACTTTTAAGCTGTAAGAGATTTCACACATCATGCAGTTGAAATCTCCCATTTCATAGATGAGAAAACTGAGGCTCAGACTAATTTTTCGTCTGAGGCCATTCAAATAGTTAATGACAGAGTCAGAACCTGAACTCAGATCTCTCAAATTCTACTATAGTGGTTTTCCTACCATGCTAACATGCAGAAGTTCAAATAAGTTTACAAAAAGTGATGCTGGAGTGAAACTACTGTTTGTTCTCTCTTCTGTCATTTTATCTTAGGCAATATTAAGATTCTCTCTTTTTTGTTTAAAATTACATGAACATTTCAGTATCTTCATTAAAGTTTGTGTGAGGCACGTACAATAATTTCTCAGTTGCCAAGTTCAAAAAGAAAAGAAAAATCAAGAGTCTGTTTTGTGTTCCCCACCTGAGCGTAAGCATGAAAAAATAATTCTGAAAGATAGGAAATTAGAATGGCCAGCTAGATGGCTATATATATTTTTTGAAGATAGTTAAATGTAGAAAATGTTTCAGAATACTGCATTTATTGTCTATGCTCTGAAGTATACCAGACTCTATTCTTTTGGAAGGCATTGCTTCTCTGAAGGTTCAGATTTTATCACCTGTGAAACTGTGACCTAATGTAAACTTGCTAAGAAATAGTATATTAATATCTGTGCCCTGAGGGTAACATACTCAACTCTTGATTTTTCTCTTTTATCCTTGCTCAGACTACAAACATGGATCTTTGTTAGTATTTCCTTTTTGCATTGTGGTATTATTGATGTTGATAGATAGCATGAAGAAATTTAATTCAGAAACAAAAGAGTAAAAGGAAAAGGAAAAGCTCTTGTAGCATTGGCTCATAAACACTGTCTGTGGAAAGTTCTCTAGCTGCCAGTGCCCAGCCCCACATCTTTTTTTCTTGGACTGCAACTGCTGACAGCAGACCCTAAAGAGTTATAATCTGGCCACATTTTACCCTTGTAAATAGTGATAAACAGTGTGCCCGTAATTTGTATTAAAGACTCATTCAGTGAAGGTAAATGTTTTTGACTTGTGTATACATGCTGGTTAAAGGAAAGTTGTAGATGTACAGATCAGCTCTTTATATCATGCCACACAATTAATATGGGTGCTTGGTGTATTGTTCCTCACAGGTGCACGGGTGGTGGAACCCTTTGAAGAAGCGTGTAATTAATAACCCATATATAATTCAGAAGAAGAAGTCTTCAATGGAAGACCCTCGGGGGATAAATGGACAGTGTGTAAGTAAACAGAATGTCAGTCCTAAGGAAAGAGTTATTACTTTTAAAATTGTAATTATTATTCTTGTTATAAAGTGAGTGTCTGGAAATTCCTCAAAACCTCTGTACTGATTTTTCTTTTTATGCATCAAATACAGGCTTCTCATATACCACCCTTTTATTAACACCTTGGCTTGGTATGATGCATTTGTTAACAATTGAAAGCAGGCAAATTTTAATAATGGTACTATTAATAATACTCCGCAGGTTAATTTAGAGTTCGCTGTTGTGCAGTGACTTTTTTTTTAAAAAAACATTATTCTAGTCACATATATACAACCTAAAATTTCCCCTTTTAACCACATTCAAATACATAATTCAGTGTTCTTAATTATGTTCACAATGTTGTGCTACCATCACCATCAGCCATTACCCAATTATTTCCATCATCTCAAGTAGAAATTGTACATTGTAAGCCTTAACTCCCTATTTCCCTACTTTCATGATAGGAAAGTAAAATGACAGCCTACACAATGGGAGAAAATATTTGGAAACCACATATTGGAAAGGGTTTTTGTATCTAGAAAATATAAAGAAAACCTTCAACTCTACAACAAAAAGGCAACCCAATTAAAAAATGGGCAAAAGGCTTAATTAGACATTTCTACAAAGAAAATGTACAAGCTGTCAAAATGCACATAAAAAATGCATATTTTTTTCAATGTACTTTGTCCCACAGCTAACCTGTCCCCTGGTAATTTACATTCTAGATTAGAACTCTATTTCATATCAGTGAGATAATATAATATTTGTCCTTTTGTGCCTGACTTATTTCACTCAACATGATGTTTCCAAGGTTCATCCATTTTATCACATATATCAGAACTTCATTTCTTTTTAGGGGTGAATAATATTCCATTGTATGTATATACTGCATTCTGTTTATCCATTCATCAGTTGATGGGCATTTGGGTGGGTGCAAATATCTGTTTAAATCCTTAATTTCAGTTGTGTGGGGTGAACACATAGAAATGGGGTTGCAGGGTCATATGGTAATTCTATACTTAACTTTCTCAGGAACTACCAAACTGTCTTCCACAGTGATATCACCATTTTACATTCCCACCAGCAATGACTGAGTGTTTCTGTTTCCACACTTCCTTTCCAACACTTGTTTTCCATTTTTTAAATAGTAACCATTCTAGTGTGTGTGAAATGGTATCTCACTGTGATTTTGATTTACATGTCCCTAATGGCTAATGATCTTGAGCACTTTTTTAATGTGCTTTTTGGCTGTTTATATTCTTTGGAGAAATGTCTGTTCAAATCTTTTGCCTATTTTTAAATTGCACTGCTTGTCTTTATATTCTTAAGTTGAACTGTTTCTTTATATGTCTGAATACTAAACCCTTATCAGATATGCAGTTTCCAAATATTTTTTTCTCATTGTGTGGGTTGTCATTTTACTTTCATGATAAAGGCTTTTGATGCAAACCAGTTTTTAATTTTGATGAGGTCCCATTTATCTATTTTCCCTTTTGTTCCTGTGCTTTGGGTGTAAAATCTAAGAACTCATTGCCTAACACAAGCTCCTGAAGATGCTTTCCTTCTTCTGGATACTTCCTGAAGGCCTATAACAGCCTCAGGAGGATGATACTTCCTCCTATTCTTGAGTCTTATTGTTCTGGCTCTTGTATTTAGGTTATGGATCCATTTTGAGTTGACTTTTGTATTAGGTGTGGTGCAAGTATCCACCACCATTCTTTCACAAATGGCTATCTGGTTTTACTGGCACCATGTGTTGAAGAGACTATTCTTTCCCAATTGAGTGGTATCTGCCCCCTTGTCAAAAATCAGTAGGGTGATTTCTGAGGTCTCAGTTTGATTCCATTGGTCTGTAGGTCTGTTCTCATGCCAATTCGATACTGTTTAGATTACTGTGGCTTTGTAAAAAGTTTTAAGATCAGGAAGTATGGGCCCTCCAACTTCATTCTTCTTTTTCAAGATGGCTTTGGCTATTTACTACCTCTTACCCTTCCATATAAATTTGATGATTGGCTTTTCCATTTCTGCAAAGAAGGTTATTGAGATTTTGATTGGGATTGTGTTGAGTTTGTAAACCACTTTGGGTAGTATTGACATATTAGCGATATTTAGTCTTCTAATCCATGAACATGGAATGTCCTTCCATTTATCTAGGTCTTTGATTACTTTTAGCAGTATTTAGTAGTTTTTTGGGTACAAGTCCTTTACATCCTTGGTTAGATTTATTCCTAGATATTTGATTATTTTCTTTGCTACTATAAATTATTTTTTTCTTGATTTCATGTACCAATTGTTCATTTCTTAAGTACAGAACCACTGCTGATTTGTGGGTGTTGATTTTGTACCCCACCACTTGACTGAATTAATTTATTAGCTTTAGGAGGTTTGTTTTTTCAGGATTTTTTGTATATAGGATCATAGCATTTACAAATAGGGAAAGTTTTATTTCTTCCTTTCCAAATTGGATGTCTTTTACTTCTTTTTCTTGCCTAATTCCTCTTGTAAGAACTTCCAGTACAATGTTGAATAATGGTGACAGTTGGGCATCCTTGCTTTGTTCCTGATCTTAGAGGGAAAGCTTTCAGTCTATCATCATCAAGTAGGATATTAGCTATGGGTTTTTCATACATCCCCTTTATCATATTGGGGACATTTCCTTCTATTCTTAGTGTCCTATGTGTTTTTATTATGAGGGTTGCTGGAATTTATCAATTGCCTTTTCTACAGCAATTGAGGTGTTTATGTGTTTTTTTCTCCTTTGTTCTGTTAATATGGTGTATTACATTAATTTCTTTTCTTATGTTGAATTAACCTTGCCTACCAGGGATAAATCCCACAGTCATGGTGTATAATTCTTTTATTGTGCTGTTGGATTTGGTTTGCTAGTATTTTGTTAAGGATTTTTGCAACTATATTCATAAAGGATGCTGGGCTGTAATTTTCTTTTCTTGTAGTATCTTTATCAGGCTTTGGTATGAGGTAGTGATGGCATTGTGGAATGAATTTGTGAGGGTTCCCTCCTCTTCAGTGTTTTGGAAGAGTTTGAATAGGATTGGTATTCCAACCAATTCCATTATTGGAATGTTCGGTAAAATTCCAATTTTTAATGATTTTGAAAGTTGTAAATTACATGGTGTATAATTTTATCAGCCCAACCAAATTTATATCTTTTCTTAGTGGTTTCAGTTATGAAAAGTAGAGTCATGGAAGAAAAAGCCATCCTTGATTACTACTTAATCAATATATGTAATTTTAAAGCTTACATTTTCCTTTGCCTCAGAGGAAACATATATTTGTCTCATGAAATTTGACATTAATGCCTAAGTTTTAAATCCTTGTGCATGTATTATTTTATGAATATATGTATGTGCTTATTGTGGGTGTATTTTTTAAATGCGTGTTTAGTTATGGTAGTTCTACAGTTTGATGAACTCTTGAATTGTCTTCAAATTAAGGGGTATCTTACGTTTCTTAGATTAAATCTTATTTATCTTGTGGGTAGAAGAGAAAGTGTTCTGCAGTTTTCCTCATGTTCATATCAAGAAGAAAGCAAGTTTCCTTTGGCTCACACACAAATATTCCCAATTAAAAGTAATTTTGTAAATATATTTTGAGTTATTAAAAATTTGAATAATTCAAAGGATTTTAATTTTAAAGAGGTATATTTTGGCAAATTAAAGTTGTTTCATTGGAAAACTTCCATAGGGGGCACCTTATGTGATTTTGCATTTTAACTTCTCCGATCAGACAGAATGCTTTTAGTCGTGTGCTTTCATAGCTCAGCTCTGTTCACCATAGAGTTATTACAAACCCAAGTGTGACCCTTAGTAATGCTGTTGTGACTCCTGTCAATGTGTGTTTTGCGAGACCCTTTATTGTTATACATAAAATAACTGCCCATGGATGAGGATTTTAGTAACAAAAGATCAAATGCTATCAAGCCAATTTTGCAGTTATACTGTGTATTTACAGAGTATATTTTATGGATCTCCTAAGCCATCTTGTGAGCTAATTCACATAAACCACTTCAAGATTACTCTGTATAGTGTAGACTTTACCCCAAACAGAAAAACCACCCCTGACCCATTTCATTTGTTTGGTTTTTTAAATGCCTGGCATGGGTCTGTGATATTTGATTTTATTATTATGTCAAAAATGCTTTTGTCGTTCATATAAAATAAATGAAAAATAAACACACTTAAACTTAATACTGCCACCTTGTATATAACTGTTACTTATATGGATGCAAATTGATATGCTGAGGAATCCCTAATGAATTTAACAATGTTTGCAAATATATGTATTGCTCATAAGATTTCTTTTGAGGTTTCATGTTATGCACATTCTAATTTTAAAAATTAAGGTTTTGGTTAAGATGCAAGTCTAAAATTACAAATAAGTAGATTGAAAAATGTGAAGATTTTTTTAACCTATCATAACAAAAAGACCTGTCAGTAGGAAATCTGTTTATGGACCATAGTGTTGTTGTTGTTTAATTTTAGCTACATAAAGAGTGAAGCAGTTTTGTTCTTGAAAAATATTTTGCTAGCTGAGATGTACAAAACTAAGGAGAGTTATTTCTCAAGAGCAAACATCATGTGGCATTGGAGAAGCTGTTTTCTGGCAATTTGACTTCTGCCTGCTCAACAATGAGTGGAACAGTTTCTTTAGAGGCCCCTGTGCAGAGATTTGCATGGGCTCCTGAAGGCACCTTTTATTCCACTCTTAAGTTTCAGGTTACCACGTCTAGTAAGACTTAATACTTGTGAAATGTCCTTGCTTGCCTAAGCATATTCCGAAAGGCATAGACCCTTTGCTTTGTTGTCAGATGGTATTTAAACAAACAAACAAGCCTCTTGAAGGAGTTTGCACACAACACCAATTTACTAAATACAAATTTAATGTTCACCATATACAATTATTAATATAACATTATGACTCTGCACTACCTTTGTAAGCAATAATTTTTTTCAAGTCATTGTGATTCTTTCTCTATAGATAGGGAAATACGTGAAAAGAAAGCCCACAGTTTATCACAGGGTGAGTGTATGTACTTGTGTGTTAGTGATATGGCATGATGTATCCTCATTTCTTCTTTCAGCCCAGAGATTGTGGTCTGGGCAGAGGGCTAACTCTTGCAGCAAGAACATGCTCATACTTAATTTGGTGCCACCAGGCAGGCATTGTGAGATTCAAAGCTGACATTTTGAGGTGGCTTGTGAGACTTGAGGGAAAAATTTCAATATTATTTGAACACTGAGAAGTACATATTCCTGTATATAACCTCTTGACTCTAGTAGGGCATTGGAAATACCATCTGCCATGAGACAGGGACCCATAGGCAGAGGTGAAGGAGCTTCTGATTTTGAGCCAATGTAGACCCGGCCCTGGGCAAAAACATTAAATTAGAAATTCTAGCTTTCGTATGCTGCAGTGTTCTGTTTGTGTTTTCCACATCTAGGAAGAGGAAGTAGCTCATGTTTTTTCATAAGGTCTGTTTACTCCTCTATTTGCCTCATGGTGAACTAACTCTCTTCCCGGTGAGCAGGGCTATACCCTTTCTCAGCGGTGCCATACCAGCAGAAGCACTGCTATTTCTGTGGCTCTCCTGCTCTAGAGGTAAACGCCTCTGAAACATGAGTATCAAAGAGCCATCCCCTCACTGCATCTTTCCATTTATTTAGTTTACAAGGATTTCAAGAAGGAAATGATGTCAAGATGAGAAAAGCATCTGTTAGCTTTTTGAAAAACAAACGTGAATTACAAAATAAGTCACTATTATCTCCTATATGAAACTGTGAGACCTGTAGTTGAATACCCACTACACAATAACCAAAACCTTGTGTCTGAGTTAGACAGGCAGCTTGCTATCCTAGAAACTTTTTTTCTGAGACCTGAGTTTAATTTTATTAGTTGTCTGACCTGGGACAAAATTGCAAGCTTCAGCCCCTTTCACAGTAAAATAGAAATTATATTAGTTGCCTTCTTTTTTTTTTTAAATCACAATTTTGCTAGTCAAGTGGGGTTATGTATGTAGAAGTTCTCTGAAAACCGAAAAACGCAGTATTAATATAACTAATGCATTTTTAAAATTAGTAACACCTTTAGGGAAAAATTCATCATGAATAAAAAATTGTCTGACCACCTACAAGTGTATATTAGAAGTTTAAAAAGGCAACATCAATCTGTACCAGGTATTATAGATGTCAACAGTACGAATACTTAAAAATTGCTTGTTATTTAAAATGTATCTGACTGGGAGGTGAGGTAGAATCATTTAATTTAAATATAATGGCCAGACTCACTAAGCTGAGATGAGGTTATGTCTTGGAATATCAGACCATGCTTGAAGGAATTAGGCAACATTTTCAGTTTGAAAAGGCAAGTCAGGTTTGGAGCACAGGGAAAAAAGCTAAGCAAAAGAACCCAGGTTGGAATATGATCTAAAAGTTTGGGAAGGACTGGCTTTCAAAGTTCAAACTGAACACCTAGGTTATAACAGCAGTTGCTGGATGTGTTAAAGGTGGAGAAGAAAACCAAGACAGGAAAACTGCTCTAGAGCCAGGACAGGGAGTTGTTTATACTCCCAGGGCCAAGCACCACGTCAGGCACTTGTCATGCACTCCATAAACGTTTGTTTATGTGAGCTGGCCAGCACCTTGTGCTCTGGTATAGCTCAGCTGATCCATACGCATAGAACAAATGGAGTGTGACAAGGATGAAAATTCTTGTGGCTGCTGCTGGAGAGAGAGGAAAGAGGAACTGTACCCATGCAGACTTACTACCCCTGGACCTGCCTCTGATCTGACCCTGGTCTGTTCCGTGGTCTGAGAACTCAAAAGACTAGTGGTCAAACCAGGTGTGGATGGACAGGTAGCTGTAATGGCATGGGGTTCTCTCTTCCAGAGTAAAAGAAACAGTCTTTGGAATTTTGCATTTTACGGAGTGGGAGAGCAGTTTAAATCCTTTTAAAAAATGAAAACAAACAAAAAAACTTCCAGGTTCCCAACTGCATTAGGGATGAGGCTGATCACTAAGAGGGTGAACTAGTATAAGAACCCCCTTTCAATATAGCAGTAAGATATTCAAAGAATATTGTAAGCACATTTTTTTTCTAATTTGATTTTGGTAGTTGTTCTAGTTTGCTAGCTGCTGGAATGCAATATATCAGAAATGGAATGGCTTTTAAACAGGGGAATTTAATAAGTTGCTAGTTTATAGTTCTAAGGCTGAGAAAATGTCTCAGTTAAAACAAGTCCATAGAAATGTCCAATCTAAGTCAATCTAAGGGAAAGATACTTTGATTCAAGAAGGCTGATGAGGTTCAGGGTTTCTCTCTCAAGTGGAAGGGCACATGGTGAACACAGTAGGGTTCCTCTCTCATCTGGAAGGGTACATGGCGAACACAGTGTAATCTGCCAGCTTCTTCTCCTGTCTTCCTGTTTCATGAAGCTCCCTGGGAGGCATTTTCCTTCTTCATCTCCAAAGTTTGCTGGCTGGTGGACTCTGCTTCTCGTGGCTGTGTCGTTCTGCTCTGTTCTTTCTGAATCGCTCTTGTTCTCCAAAATGTTTCCTCTTTAATGGGTGGAAACATGTCATCACCTAATCCAGTTTAACTACCACTCTTGATTAAATCACATCTCCAGGGAGATGATCTAGTTACAGTTTCAAACATACAGTATTGAATAGGGATTAGAAGAAACGGCTGCCTTTACAAAATGGAATTAGGATTAAAACATGGCTTTTCTAGGGTACATACATCACTTCAAACCAGCCCATTCCATCCTCTGGAGCCTAAAATAGACATGTTTTTCCCACATACAAAATACATTCTTCCATCACAAGATCAGAAAACTTTAAAGCATTTCAGTAACAATTAAGCAATACAAGATTAAAACCAGTACAAAATCTCATCAAAGTTAGATACAAGCATGGTCTGTGCTCAGGCAAATTCTCCTCTGTCTCTGGACCTCTGAAAATTCATAACAAGTTATTTGCTACCAACATACAAAGGAGGAACAGTCACGGGATACATATACGCATTTCCATAGGGAGGAAGGAACACAGGGGTCACAGGACCCATACAGTTTCGAAAACCCACTGGGCAAAGTCCATTAGACTTCAAAGTCTGAGAATCATTTATCTTCGGGGCTTCTGAAAACGGCAGTCCCACCCCTTCTAAGGGCCTACACAGAGGCCTGCCTCTCTCCAAATGTAACCTTGGCAGAGATTGGGGAGACCACCTTTTTCTCGACTCCACCCTCTCCAAGCATTGGGAACACACCCCGACTCTCTGCCATCTCCTGGGCACACGCTCAACCCCTCCATGTGGTGACAGCAAGGCTCTCCCCAAACCCCAAGGAATGTGCTTCATCCTCTCCAAGACCTGAAGCAGCATGACTCTTCCACTGCAATGAGGTGGAAGGCCTACCTCTGTCTTTGGGGAAAACTCACCCCCTCCATGAGCTTGGGTGGGTCTGCTCTCCTGGCCCAGGGCTTCTTGACTTCAGACCTCAGCCTCCATGGTTTTGCCTCTAAAGTTATTTTTCCTCCAATGTGTCCCTTCTCTGACACCCCCAGTCCAGACTGGCAGCGGCTCTGTTTATACAGGTCCCACAGCACTCTCGTTGGCTTTCTATGCAGTAGCCTTGGATCATGCCCATCAGACATAAGGAGTTTCCACAAATCCTTCCTGAGTAACTCCATGTCCAATCCTGGCTTTCTCTGAAATGGCTGACTGGTTCCACATTTAGCCAAGACCTCATGTGGGGCACTATTCTCTGGGGTCTTCCTTCCTGGAAGCCCAGAATTTTCCAGAATATTAATTTCTACTTTCTTTGTACCCAAGAGTTCAGTTCTCAGCTTATCTCTTTCCTGTCATATTGCATTATAAGCTGTGAGGAGAAACCAGGCTGCACTTTCGACATTTAATTTGGAAATCTCTTCTGCTAAATATCCACGTTCATGGTTTTTAAAATCTGCTTTCCAGCCAAAGCCATTAGTCAATTTTGCCAGATTATCTGCAATTTTAAAACAAGCTCACTTTCCTTCCAGTCTGTAATAAAACATGCCTCATTTCTGTCTAAGTCTTTATCAGAAGTGTCTTTAGAGCCCACATTTCTACCAACAGTCTCTTCAAAGCATTCTAGGCCTTCTCTATCAAGCTTCTCACAACTCCTCCAGATTCTTCCCCTTTTCCCTTTAAAAAGCCGTTTAATTCTTGGTATTTGCAAACCGCAGCAGCACCCCTTTCTCCAGTACCAAAATCTGTTCTAGTTTGCTAGCTGCTGAAATGCAACACACCAGAGACGGACTGGTTTTTAATAAAAGGGAATTTATTTCTTTAGTTCTTCAAAGGAAAGGCAGCTAACTTTCAACTGAGGTTTTTTCTTACGTGGGAAGGCACAGGATGGTCTCTGCTGGCCTTCTCTCCAGGCTTCTGGGTTCCAGCAACTTTCCCCGGGGCAATTTCTTTCTGCATCTCCAAATGCCTAGGCTGAGCTGCGAGTGCTGAGCTGAGGAATGCTGAGCTGCTTGGGCTGTGCTACGTTGCTCTCTCTCATTTAAGCACCAGCCAATTAAATCAAACATCCTTTATTGCAGCAGGCACGCCTCCTAGCCGACTGCAAATGTAATGAGCAACAGATGAGGTTCATGTACCATTGGCTCATGTCCACAGCAACAGAACTAGATACCTTTACCTGGCCAAGTTGACAACTGAATCTAACTACCACAGTAGTTTAGAAACTTCATATTAGTGAATATGAGAATTTCCTATGCTTCACATTCCTATTTATTTTGACTGGAAACATTTCCTTCAAAAAATGGAGGGCTTGAACATTTCTGGATAGTTTTTACATAGACCTACAGTTACTGTTGAGAGTTACAGTGAAAATCATTTTGGTATCTGGGCTGAATTGAGAAATAATAGGCTGGTTTACTCCCAGTTTCTCCTGCACTGAAGAGAGATTCTGTCCCTATCATTTACCCCAAGGTTCTCTTCTATGAGAGAAGCTGGGAAGCCTGGGCACTTCAGGGCCTGCGGGGCTGGGTTGAGGAGAAGGTCAAGGAGGAGGACTTAGACAGTAATGGATTGCCTGCTACAGGTCAGGCACTTCATAGCCACTGTCTCTTCCCAACTTTGCAATTCCCATTTTACAGATGACACCTATTGAGTATTAATTCTGCATCAGACAGAGAATAGGATTTAGATCCTACCTTCAAGGAACTTCACAATACTTAAAAATACTTAAACAAAAGCGTTCTGGTTCACAACTCTGATAGGGATGGCAATCCCCAGAAGTGTGACCAATAAGAAAGCCATCTCATTATAGCAATAATGGAAAAACCATTTTTCCTCAAGGGCCAGGTTGTAAATATTTTAGATTCAGTGGATCAGAAGCTCTCTGTTGCATGTTTTCAACTCTGCAGTTGCATGAAAGCAGCTGTAGACAATATGGAACCATCACAGGGTGTTCAACAGGAGATCGCTGCTAGCTGCTAGACTGACTTTACTGTATGGTAAAGATGATAGGTAAGATAAAATGAGGAGGCAGTTTCAAGTCACACCTTTGTTCTCTCGTTAGCATTTGCAGGCAAGGCTACAGCTATGTTCCCTTCCCTTTCAGAGTTTCTATTTTGCTAGTATTAGGCTAGTGCTGTCATTTTGCATTTGACGTATTTTTCTCTGGGCCCCATTTTTTTCATTTCTAAAATGAAAGATTTGTTGTAGGAGCTCTGCCAGCTCTAACACAGTGTGATTCTGTTGCTGTTTTTCTTGTACTAAATAATTGAAGTTAATAATTATTGAAGTTAATAAAAGTTCTTACAAGATAAAATATGGATGGTGGTTGCCAGGAATGGACAGGAGAATACAGGGAAAAATTTCAGCATCTGTTAGAACTTACTAAGTGCTCAATACTTGATGGATTAAATTCCACAGTTTCAGGATTCCATTGGGACCCCAAGGTGAAATTCTGTTACCTTTCTAAATTCTGCTGGGCTTTTTCTTTTGCAACCTTCTTTATCCCTCAATCAATGAATATTGTGGTTATTTTAGAGCCCATAGTGTGTGTATATGTGTATGTATATTAGCAGTCATGCTGTGGTAAAATTGTGAGGATTCTTTGTGCTCACCTTTCTGTATATTTACTATTTTATTTGTATGTAATATCACATACAAATGTTCTTCTTATTCATTTTAAAAGGTGCTTGGTATATCGATCAAGAAGCACTTCAGTATTTCGTATCCCATTCCCAGAATGTATTTGTGGCAGTTTAAAATATGTTCACAAATGCTTAGATACTCCTACCTTTGAAAGGTAGTGCTTCCAGCCTTAGTCAGGACTTTAGATGATGGCAGGCCCTCCTGACGGCTTAGGTCCATCCTCGTGAGAGTCCCTGAGCCAGTATGACACAATTGAAGATCCCTCATCCCTTAAAGTGCTTGAACCCCTGAACACCATGTGAGATAACTGTTGTTTTAAGGTCCTGATTTTGGGTAATTTGTTTTGCAGCAATAGATGATTAATACAGTGTACCTTTCAACCTATTTTTGCATTAAAAATGTCTTATTAGATGTTTTTGAACAGAAATGAAGCCTAGTGATGATTATTACGAGTCTTCTTTCTCCTATTGTATTTTATACTTAATGCACAATTAACCATGGGGTATTTTTATTCTTTTTACAGACTGGGTACATTCAGATGAAAATTTATTTTTCTTTGATTGCTTCCCCACTTCCAACAGAATATTTTCTTCTTCACACAATAAGTGCTTTGCACTGCTAATTAGTGTGTGTTTTATTCTATCTTGAATTATCCATTCTTATTTAGAAGTCATCTTGCCTTCTAGACTGTGATGTGTTTGTGGGCAGGGAGCATGAGAGGACAATCACTTCTCTGTTTTGCACGTTGTAGATACTCAAAGTATTTTTGTTGACTGATTGGATGAAGTACAATTGCCTAGAGCAGAGGTTTTGTAAACAGAGAGAAGTCTTCACATGTGCTCATTTGACAGCTTTCATTCCACGTGGCTCTAGGGAACCATGCATCTTTGGAAACAGACCAAATCAAGCTCAGAGCTTTTCTTGCTTTACTGTCTTTCAACGAAGGGGGAGTTTCGCTGAAAATAAACACCATTGCTGTGAAACCTGTTTAATTGAAAATTGTGTATAATTTGAGCAAAGCATGGGGTTAATTTTACATATGTTCTTTTATGAAAATAGGATTGTAAAAGAAATTAACAATATAGATTCATTTTACCTATGACCATTAGGACATGAAAATTGGTCTGCAAAATAAATTAGCACAGACCAAAGATTTCCTATGCTTTTTACAAATAATTCTTACTTGTTGAAGAAATTCCTTGAAGGTTCTTTATCAGGTTAACCTAGACCAATTTAATGTTTATATTTTAAAGGGATTATTGAACTTTCTTCAAGAGACTCTCAAATTTAAACTTTAAACCAGACTAACATTCTCTTACTTTTAAAAATTTTTCTTGATTAATGTAACCCCATGAACCTGTACTCCCATCTTCATTGAAAGAACAATAAGTAAACTGTGTTCTTAGTTTAACCCATTTGACACCTGTGAGGGTTACAGGAGTGTGGGAGAGAGCGAGAACTTGGCTGACTTTTGAAGACATGTGTTGGAGTCCTGACTCCATTGCTTCCAGAGGGTGAGAAAATCTCTGAATTTTGCGGAGCAAGTGTCTTCATTTCTAATATGGGAAAAACATTTCAGCCCCGTTTATCTTACAGCTGTTGTTAGGACCAGAAAGGGAATTTCGAGTGCTTTTAAAAAAGCCCTATAGCAATGTAAGTACAAACATCCTGTGTTTATAAAAAGCAAATCTTAAAAACAATAATGGCAGCAATAAATGCATGTCTTTTCTTCCCGGCAATATTAAAAAAAAAAAAAGCACAAAAATTTCCTGTATTCTGTTTAGCAGTTTTCTCTTTTGTTTGTAAGGGAAAAGAGAAAAGAAAATATTTTTTTAAAGATTATTGATTTTCTTTCATTCATTATTTCATTTTGAAATTTGGTGTGCTTAATATGAGCGAATGCAAGAGATAATTGCTCTTGGGCAGTACAAATGTTGAAAAAGATAATTATTTATTCTATAGTACTCATTTTTCTTACTATGTCAATCATGTATACAAATTCTTTTTAAGAATAAGAATCCCCAAATTTATTGTAATTTATTCATATATCTAGAAATTCTCAAAATTTGTATTCTGTAGAAACTTGTTCAGCAAGGTATAGGTTGATTTCTCTCTTTAATGAGACCATCGTAATTCTTTTAGCATATACCTATCTCTGAATATTTATTAAAGGATACAGTTTTATGCTTTGAGTATTCAAATATTAACATCAGTACCTGCCCTATTTATGAAGATAAAAATAAAGGCTAGGTTCATGATTATTTAAAACTTCATTTGTACTTTCCGTTTACAAAAAGAAAGAAATTTTTTAGCATGAGAAGTGACCAAATATACATTTTGCTTCATTTACTCTCAGTAGTTACATTAGTGATTCGTTCATCCAGGTTCCTATGGAACACTTTAAAAATATACATTTACCTGGCCTCATCCTGGTAAACTGGGAGTGTTAACTTTAAAAATGGGTTTAAAAGCATTTTGTGTGTGGTTGTGTGAAATGATATACCCTGAAAAATATTTATAATTGTTAGCTATGCCTGCATTTACCTATTTGTGTTTTCAAAATAGAAAATTCTCAGTGGTGAAATGAAACCCAAATAGATTATAAATAATTTCATTCATAAAGTTCACTTTTATTAAAATTCATTTATTAAATGAAAAGTTCCCAGAAAGCATTAGAATTAGCTGTTTGCTCAAATTCTAAATTTTGGGGATAAAGTATACTCAGTATTCATTATGAACTAATAAAATCAGAGCCATATTTTAATTTAATCAACTGGTTTTTTATCTTGGCTTTTAAAAAATGCTTATTTTTCTGTTTGCCTCAGGATCATTTTTAAAACACAGTGCCTGATTTCAATCAAAATGGATATATAGCTTTGTTATATATTTAAAATTAAAAGTTGGAGCCAGACTGCCGTCTTAAAACCAAATGGTAGCCAACAAAATTTTAAATGAGCATGTGATCCATTTATGACAACAAATGAAGACTACAGTTCACATAACCATTAGTAATGGTAGCAAATAAGTAACTTGGCTAATTCAAACAAATGTGTGATGAGATGATATGGTGAACTTCTCATTACTGTGATCATTAGAACGCTTTGAAATTTGGAACAAGTGAGATCCCCTGGATTTGGAACTGAGGTTAGCGGTTTTCACCTCCACAGATGCTAGTAGTTGAACAGAATCTGGTAATACTCTGGAAAAGGAGGTGCCAAATTCTTATAATGTTCTCACTTACCTTAAAAAAATGAGAAAAGGTACTATAATATTAAAGGTATTTGATGAAAGTAGAAAGAAATAAATCATAATCCTTAAATTTAAAGTTTTAGAGAGATAAGTGTATTTAGCTAGAATGAAAAAAAAAGCTTATTAAATTAACTGAGATATTGTTCCAAGAGTTCTTTTAAGTTATAAAAAAAGTTGCTAAATTCCCTTAAAAATGTCTTTTTTTCTTTTTTTTAAGTCATTAAGCCAGTAACAGTCCTTAAACAATACAAGTTACAGGAAGAGATGAAATGGACTAATTTTCTTGGGAGGCATTGACTTTTGATTTGGAGATGTTCAGTGCCTGACTCCCACTACTAAGAATAAAAAATGTTCAAGGCCCTTAACTATGTAGCAGGGGCTCTCCTAGCACTTCACATGTTCAACATTAGCTCATTACTACGTGGTGGTAATCTGTTGGAGACTCCTGGGTGGGGAATAATGTAGAACTGGATTACTTCTAAAATCCCCTCTACCACTGAGATTTAGTGAATTCATGATTTATGATCTAGTGCTTAATGAAAGAAGGAAGTGGGACTATGAGGAACCAGGTGGTTTTTCCATATTCAAGGAGGTGTTAGATGGTAAAATTCATAAATGCTCTCTCTTGTTCTTTTGGGGGTAACAAAATGAAGAAAACTTGCTGTATTTTTCCAGAAAGGGTCACATAAAGCACCTACAGATTATAATTACTCTGATATTTCTTGCCAAGTCAAACTCTTTATGTGCCCCAAAATAGAATAATGAAGTTCCTCAGCTCTTTTTTAATAGCTAAAAAAAATTACTTAACTGACTTATGATCAAGCAATATAAGCTTTAGCTGGTAATAAATTAAGTCAGGGAGATAATTCTGTTCGTTTCTTTTCTTTTCAACAGTTTGATAGTTCCAATCTGATTGAAAAATGAGAAATCAATTTGAATACTTGCTGAATAAGTAATAAAAACCTTTGAAAATCTGGCTTTTTTGAGAGAAAAGCATAACAGTTTTGCTTGTGAAATTTGGAAATCACTGCCCTATGCTTTATAAGAAATTCATGTAACTTTTTTGCTGTTAGGAAAAAAGAAGTATAGTTGGATTATGATGGTTAAAAAATACATATTGGAGCCATATTCCCCATTTAAAGTTTCAAGAAGTAAGAGAATTCTACACTGATTTCTTCAGTGTCTAGATTCTTGCTTTTCCATGTATTCTACTTTTACAAATTTCTGTAGGGAATCTAGAGTTGAATCTTCATTTTGATTTGAATAGTTTTATCTTTTAACTTCTTTTGTTTCTTAACATGTACGTGAATCACTTCCTATATGTAGTTTCAAATTTTTCAGAATATTAGTCGTGAACATTTGCAGTAAAATTAGAACAAAATCCACAAATATGAAATTTTTTTAGCCTTAAGTACATATAGCTTAAATGTGAGTGATATTGAAAATGAATTTGAAATATGACTGAAAGCATCATAGTTAACCAGTTTAATAGTTTCTTCTCATGATTTGTTGTTGATATTTCCATACGTTATTTATTGGCATCAGACCCTACATATATTCACTCTGATTCAATTCCAAATAATGTTGGTTTAGTTTGATTTAGGAAAAAAAAGTTTTTTTTTTTTTAACGACAGGATCCTAGTATAAGATTGGGGGAATAGTTCATTTACTATGTCTAATCTTATGATAAATATTTTTAAAAAGAACATTTTAAAAAGTTAAATGTTGAGATTCATGGAAATTGGGGGACCAGGATATATTTGCAGTGAACCCCAAAGACAATAAAATTGAAATTCTTTATAAAAGTTTTAGAGTGACATGTAATTTTAAAAATTTCTTGAAGATACCTTATTTAGGTATTGTTTTAAATGTATACATTTTTTGATCTTAAAAAAATATCCATTGCTTCAGTCGGTATTTCTGCCTTCATGACCTCAGCTTTGATAGAATTAGCACAAATAGAGGAGGAACTAGATTCTGCTCACTCCATCTGAACTCTGGCCTGGGGGTGTGGAGGTGGGGAGAGGAAGTGTTCTCTATCTGTTTCTCAGAGGTGTGGTTCTGTTTACTTTGGAAAGAAAAGATACAAGTATCTCCTAAATGGATTAGGCATGGCAGGACAAGATGATACTTTCACACTACAAACTCTCAAGCAGCAGTGAGAATGCAGTACGTGTGAAATTTCTTACCTTCTTAAAAATCTTGATAGAGTTGTAGCTAAGCTCTTAACAGTCAAAAACAAACCGCCAATGAAGTTTATTTTCCTTTTTGCTGAGTTTTCTGGACCATTGTTCCGCTTGAGGGGCCCTGTTTGTTAGTTTTGGCTCACAGACTTTTCTTCCTTAAGGATAAACTCTCCTTAGGTACTTGTACCGCTCTGTACTCTGGGGCTGCCTAACAGTTTATTCACAGCCCTGGCTCAAGCAGAAATTCAACTGCGTGACTTCCTGCCTCAGAGGAGGGGGTAGTCAGGGAGTGGGTTTGTATCTGTAATGTAAATACATAGTTGATTTTGCGGAAAACTGGGACATTTTTATTTGTTCTCATAAAAGATTCCTGCTGCAAGTTTTATTTGAAAGTTGGCTTTTAGCCTTTTCTGCTGTGACTTGGATACTGATCTGATTTTCTGCTTTCATGACCTCTTTTTTTTATTTGAAAAATTTAATTCAACATTAACTGTGCTTATAAGCTACATAGCAGAATAAAATCACATTACAAACATTGTAGTATTAGATTTTATCACCATTTATTTCTTCTAGCCTGTCCAGGGATTTCTTCATGTTCAGTAGAACGAATTTGCAGTCAGACATTGAGTTCTTCTACAAGGCCAGCAGGCTCCAGAAATTAATTTATCCAAATAACCGATCCCTCCTAGGCCAGCCATAGAGGAACACCAAAATGGCCTAAGAAGGCAGAGCCTCCTTTTGAAGTCTGGAATGTTTTGACTCACTTGAAACAGGCGGCTGGAATGAAAGGATAATTTTCAGTGACCCAGGGGATTTTTTTTTTTTTTTTTTTTTTTTGCCATTTTCAAATATTAGGTAAAACAAAGAGAAATTGCTTGCTCTAATTTAGGAAGACTTAGTAATCAGGAAGGCAACCAGACTGAAATGAATTTCCAAGGTATAAAGCAGAAGTGTATTTGCTAAAATTAGGTTGCTGGCAAAATCAAAATTATTAGACCATTAAAAAAAATCTTAGAGGGGATATGTTTTAGTCAGCATGTCTGTATTTTCATCACCTACACCTGAATTTTTTTTTTTTAGTATTTGAAAGAGAAAATTAATTGCTTCTATTTATTGCCATCGAAACATACTGTTATGTTTGAATCTTAATTTTTTAAAAAACCCGGGAAGTTATAAAATAGTTTACTATACTCAATTAGTTTACTAGAAACACTAAGTATATATTTCATATTTGCCTAAATAATAATAATAATAAAAGAATAGATTTTAAAGCCAATGAAATGGCTTTCATTTAAAGTAAACTATCACATGAGCTGAAAGCTCAGGACCATCCAGGTGTAACAAATGTTTTTGACTACCAAGTCAGATGGCTAGATCAAAGTCATTTTGAAGGAATTCCTTCTTTATACTGGAGATAAATATTTATTGTCACAGGAAAAAAAATATTATTTTTGTGTTTTTAATGAAGAAAATGGATTTGAAAGTAGGAATTGGTAAGCAAACAACTGTGCATTAAGATAGAAATAGGGTATGCTTCTTTTTACACAGTACATTCTGCATTGCCTGTTGTGCAAATATGGACTTATTTAGCATTATTTAAGAAAAAAGATTAAATACTTGTAGTTTAAAAGTTCTCTATGTTAGTTGATGCCAACTGACTTTGTGAACTTAGGCTTTATTTTATAATGTTAAAGAATTACAAAATAATTTATGTACTGATGTGGCCAAAAGGATGCGTAATCCTGTTACTGGAAATCGATCATTCTTTTAATTTGTGAAATGCATACCGAATTAATTGGAAAGAAGAAGAAATGGTAATTTTCTTTCTTTTGATTTATCCTTAGATTTGTCTGCTACTTTTCATTTGAATTGATTGGTACTCAATATTCTTATACTGAAATTGTCAAACTTTATTTCTCTTAAGTTTCATCTTTAATTTTTGTACCAGCTCACCACATGATTGGCTTAAAAAGCTTTGCAAAGTTCCTAGTAGAGAGAATAACCGCCCCCCTGGAGGCAAAGCATTCTAATGGGAGGTGAGATAAGTGCCACATTACTCCTGGGAGTTGCAGAGCAAAAATATCATTATCCCTTTATCTTTATATCATCTTTAAGGTCTTCTTTTAGCTACTGAAAGAGTTATAAAAAAGAAATCAGCTCTTTAGTAGGTTGTGGGAATTAACCTTTGGAAAAGAAGAAAAGAGAGTGCTTAAGTAATAGTTGACTGTGGCCAGAAATGTTGATGAACAGAGGAGGGGAGGCAAATTAAGCTGTCTTAGGTAATAAAAGAGTCTGTAGAAGTATGTAGTAGAGATTTAGAAATGTGTGCAGCTCTAAATATAGGAGGACAATTAGGAGATACCGGTAGGTTATACCAGTAGATTCCAAAGCGGAATGGCCCCTAAGGTTGTACAATCCATTGAACCATGAAAAGAAAAGAAAATTTCTCGTTTTTAATCTTGCTCTGTTGAAAAGTAAATATTTGGGGTAGGTTTTATATTGTCTATAATATATTAGTAAAGCATTATTGGTATTTAATTTATAGATGCATGTGTCTTGCAGTTTTTTTTTCCTGATAAAGAATTTGTGATTTAAAAAGTTTGGAAACTGTTAATTATAACAGTAGTTAGTATTATGTGATTTATCCTGAATAATTTCTATTAGGAATCAGGGATCATATATGGTGATCAAGAACCTAAGTAATTGATGTTTATGGTGGCAGTGTTCTCATTCCACAATGAATCGAGGTGACCTAAGGGTACAACAGACTGAGAAATGGGAGGGGGAACTATGGTGTATACATACGAGGAACTACTGAGTGGCCACTAGAAGGAATGATGTTGTGAGGCATGCAGTTAGGTGAATGAACCTTAAGGACCATATGTTGAATGAAATGTCAGGAACAAAAAGACAAATATTATCATGCCTCAATCATGTGGACTAAGTATAATATAAAAACTGAGAACATGGGTTATCAGATTGGGGCCTAATGAAGGGTCCTAGATTGTAAACTCTTACAGCAGTCACTTATATTCACGAGTTGTAACATTTCTTAATTCTGAGATACTGAGCTGTTTGCTTATAACCTAGTCGTTCCCAGAAACTTCAGGTATTTATGTGACACCTGAAACTCAGAGTTAGAGCTCTGAAGCTATGAAAGTCAGCACTACCCCATACAAAAATTGTTTAAAAAGTTGGAAAAAGGGATCAGACTTCAACTACAGAAATGAATGAAGCAGATCTGGATAGGACTAAGGTAAATCAGAACACAGGGTAAAGGATGATATTTTAAAACTTCGACTTCTATGTGAGACCAAAGGGAGAGATGATTTTTCGGTGCAAATGTATATTTTGGGTAGTACATTTCCTAATTGATTTGTCTGGTCAGTTTAGTTGAACACCCTAAGTACATGGAATCTTGAATAGGGTGTGAGATTTTGTTGGTATCAGGTTAGCATGATACCCTGATATATCCCAGAGTAATTTGGGCAGTGAATCAAGAAGTATTTGCAAAGTCCCCTTGGGGACTGGGGAGAAAGGAGGAAATATTCAACTTTCCCTTGTGGAGAATTTCTGATATTCTTGCTAGAAGTGAGGACAACCAAATCAATAGGCCTTGCCCCTATGAAACTTATTCCTGCAAAGGATAGGCTAAGCCTACTTGAAATTATGCCTGAGAATCAGCCCTAGAGAACCTTTTTTGTTGCTCAGATATGGCCTCTCTCCAGCCAACACAACAAGCAAACTCACCATCCTCCCCGTGTCTATGTGGGACATGACTCCCAGGGGTGTAAATCTCCCTGGCAATGTGGGACAGAACTCCGTGGATGAGCAGAGACCCTGGCATCAAGGGATTGAGAAAGCCTTCTTGACCAAAAGGGGGAAGAGAGAAATGAGACAAAATAAAATTTCAGTGGCTGAGAGATTTCAAACAGAGTTGAGAGCTTCTCCTGGAAGTTATTCTTATGTAATATATAGATATCCCTTTTTAGTTTGTGGTATATTGGAGTGGCTGGAAGGAAGTACCTGAAACTGTTGAGCTGTGTTCCAGTAGCCTTGATTCTTGAAGACAATTTTATAAAGATACAGCTTTTACAGTATGACTGTGTGATTGTGAAAACCTTGTGTCTGATGCTTCTTTTGTCCAGATGAGTAAAAATCTGAATAGAAAATAAGTATTGGGGGGGACAAAGAGTAAAATAAGTTGGGTAGGTGGAAATACTTGTGGTCAATGAGAGGAAGGGGAAAGGGATGTGGGATTATGAGTTCTTTTTATTTCTTTTTCTGGAGTGATGCATGTGTTCTAAAAAATGATCATGGTGATGAACACACAACTATGTGATGATATTATGAGCCATTGATTGTACACCATGTATGGAATGTATATGGATGAAGATTTATCAATAAAAATATTTAAAAGTAAAAATAAAACCTAAATTAGTGTAAAATATGACATTCCTTGTTCATGATAAGTAAGTACATGTAGATATTTTTGTTTTGGAGATGTATACTTTCTATTTTTTTTGTACATTCTGAGCAACAGATTTCAGTTGGGCTTGACTATCTTGTATCTTTAACAAGTAATATTACTTCTTTATTTAAAATCACTGTAATGTGAATGCACATATTACATAAATATTACCTTATGTTTATATATAATAATGAGAAACTGCATAAAAGGTAGCTTTTTTTTAAAATTACATGAATGACTTTATGATGACTATTATTTTCTCAGTGTTCATCAGTTTGTCACCTTGTTCTATTTTAAATTGTTTTAACTTTGATCTCTGGAATAGTAATACTGTTTGGGAATAGAAGGATTAGTGAGGCAGAATGCATTTGCTTTAAAAAATTTTTATGGGATGAGCCATGGTGGCTCAGTGGCAGAGTTCTCACCTGCCATACTAGAGACTGGGGCTCGATTCCTGGGGCCTGCCCATGCAAAAAAAAGAAAAAAAAGGGGGGGGGATTTTTATGTAAAAGAATTGATCTTTTGTTTAACTGCAAAAGACAGGGTATCATGATTTTAGTTTCAGCAGTTTGAGTCCGGGGGTTTTAAGATATCCAGGTATTTTTTGTAGACAGTTGAAAATTTGGGTATGGGTTTCAGAAGTGTCCTGGCCTAGAGGTATAAATTTTAGGGTCATCAACAAATAGATTGTATCAAAGCCAATATATGAAGTAAACCAGAAAAAGTGGATTGAGGGAGAAAAGGGCCAAACAAGAGGAGATTTCACAGGGATATCAGAGCTGGGGTGGAAAGGTAGAAACACCAGGGAGACACAGCTCTGAGAAGGGGAACGGGCAATGGGGCCAGTCTCCTTTGAGGATTAAGCAGGATAAGTATAAAAAGGTGTACAGTGAATCAGGTACCATCACTCCTAGTAGTTGGAGCGTGATAGTGAAGGGTGGAATTCCAGATTTCCACTTGTGTGTTGACAAATGAAAGGGAACTGAGGTAATGGGGGTAGAGTATTGAGGTTTGACTTCCCTTTCTAGAAGTTTGGCTGAACAAGGAGAGTTTAGGGTTATAGCTAGAGGGAGACAAAGGACTGAGGAAAGGGGTCCATGCAGATGGAGTCGTGGAGAGCCGCCCTTCATCATCTCCTCCTAAACTCTCTAATGTTTCTCTGTCTCTTGGGAACTGTACTCTTCAGAGAGCACAGTCTTGTGGAAAATGAGAGGAGCATTAATAAGGCCGTATTGTTGGCTATTGGATATGTATATTTTCATGGTAGCAAACAGTCATTTATGTGTTACCGGTGAGGATCAACTTGGGCCAACTCTCAAGATTCTGAAAGCCATACCTTCCTCTGGCTTTTCGCATGCTGCCTTCTTCTCCACCTGGCGACAACCTCCTCTTTCTTCCAGTATGAAATCAAAGGCCAACCCTATGTGCAGTCTACCCTGGTCGCTCCAGCTCGGTGTCCTTTCTCTTCTGTAACCTTTTACAGTGCCACTGTAGTCCTGACTAAGTTGATTTACAACTACCTTTTATTTCACATTTCTGTTCTAATTAACTGAATTTCTGGAGGAGGCACCCTCTCTGATTACAACCACTAGCCTATCACATTGCCTGGCACTTAATGCTTCTCGGTTAATGTTGCTTGAACTCATGATTGAATAAAGGAGTACAAGAGAAAAGACAAACTGTAAATATTATGAGAAGCACTGAAATTCTGTGCTTGTAACTATAGGCTATTTATATTCATTATGCTCATTGCATATAACTAGTTAAGGGACAATTTGATCTGTAAAGGTGGAATAATTATTACAGTTAATTGAGAAGTTTACACATCTCTTCATCCCTGTTTATTCAAATTTGGAACTACTTAGTTTATTATATTCATCATTATTTGGCGAATAAGAGAAAGTAAATTAATATTACAGAATGAAATTTGAAAAAAATAAAAGTAAATTTAAAAATGAAGTTTGAATTGCAAATGTCTTGTTGGGAGTAATTAGGGTATATAATTATAGTTTTAATACAAACCATAATGTTCAGTGGACTGTTGAAAAGTTTTGTTTTAAATTCTTATTTTCTTTACAGTGGTTGCTACCATTGCACAAGTAATCTTGAAAATAAGTAAATGGAATACAAATCCAAGTAAAAAAGACTTGGATTAGGAGATGTTTTACATAGCTTTCTGTGTCTTCCATCATTTACTTCAGTAATACTAAGCTTGGTACTTTTCTGTCATGGCACTGTTCTGGTATGAACTGTTTAGTAGTAAAAATGTTCTACCACATAATTAATTAGCTTATTCTTTCGACATTGCTCAGAGTCAAGTTGATTTTGAACTTGTGGTTACCTGTATACTTCTACAGAGTTGTAATTGAATGCTCTATTTATTATAAAAGGATAAGTAGGATTAATTTGTATTAGGGTTAGGATCAAGAAATTGTGAAGCGGAGGGTTAGAGAGGCTGAAGCATGGCTTTGGGGTCATATGACTCAGGTTCTCAGTGGGCATTGCCATCCACTGAGTGTGTGCATTGGATTGAATGGTGGCCCCCAAAAGCTATGTCTGCATCCAAATGCCTGGAACCTATGAACATGACCTTATTAGGAAAAGGGTTTTTGCAGATGTAACTAAGTTAAGGACTTTAAGATATCATCTGGGTTACCTGGATGGGCTCTAAATTCATAACAAGTACCCTTATAAGAGACAGAGGAAGACAAAGAAGAGGAGACAATGTAAAGATGAAGGCAGTGATTGGAATTCTGCAGCCACAAGTCAAGGAAAGCCTGGGACCACCAGAAGCTGGAAGTGTCAACAAAGCAGTTCTCCCCTGGAGCTCCCAAAGGGAGCATGGGTCTGTAGACACTTTGATTTCAGACTTCTGGACTCCAGAAGTGTGAGAAAATAAAATTCTGTTGTTTTCAGCTCCCAAACTTGTGGTAACTTGTTACAGCACCCATAGGAAACTAATATACTATATGATCCATTCCAAGTTACTTATCTGAGCTTCCTCATATAAAATTTTATGAAGTTGCAAAAAATGCATGATACAGTGCTTAGCCTAGGATAGCTGGTCAGCTAACAATAGCAATTAACATTGGTCTTTTTCTTCCAAGATTATTTTGTTCTGCTTTCTTTTTGCCAGATATTAAAAATATGTAACTCATTATCCTTTCTTTTTAATCTTGCCACCAGATACATGAGAAGCAAGTTTAGTGCTAATTATTAGGAGATGTTTTATTCCAGTTCTAGTAAGTTCTCTTTTGACTTTATACCTTTACTTCTTTTTATGTCTTTATGTTTCCTTAAAAGAATGTGTGATTTCTATAAAAAACTTGTACACTGCAAGTAAAACTTTGCATGATGCCACAAATTATGAAAAAAGATAAAGCAAAAAAAATCTCAAATTCTTCAGAAATAACTATTGATAATTTAAATATTTATCATTCTAAACTTTTGCTGTTACATATTTGCAGTTGAAAAATAATTTTATAAATATTGGATCATACTAGATATATTTTAATTAAAATATTTAATTCTATTTTATTTTTTGTATGCTGTATGAGAGAGTCACATTTCATTATTTTTCCATGTGAGTATACTGTTATTGCAACACCATTTGTTGAATTTTGTTTGTTTGTTTTGTTTTGCTTGCTTGCTTGTTTTTGGGAAAGTGCATGGACCGGAAATCAAACTCAAGTCTCCTGCATGGCAAGTGAGAATTCTACCACTGAGCTACCCTTGCACCCCCTTTTATTTGATTTTGAAAGAAAAAGAACAAAGTGAGCCAAAATGGATGAACTTTAGGAAAATGTTATTTTTATAAATGTTAGTAATTTATAAAGATCAATCTAAAATTAAGATAAAAAAGATTAATATGAAATACAAAGTTGGTTACTTTTAAATTACATGTATCAATTTTAGATAGACTATAGAGTTCTTGCTAAAAGAGTTGAAGAAATTAGCCCACTTCTTACTTCCTTTTTCCCATATGACAGTTTTTGTTAGTTGTATTCTTTTGACATTATCAAAGTTTATAATATTCTGTTATGGAAATTCAAATATTAATCTTATTTATCCTAAGTGCTAAATAGTCTACTATTTCAGTGTTTTTCACCATGCCTTTTTCCCTTTGTTTTGAAATTTATAGAATACTATTTTTCAAGGTCTTTATAGGTGCATTGCTCTCTGAGTTTGTGCAAGTTTGAGAATGTCTTTTTTTTCTTTTGATCTTGAATCAATATTTTCTAGATGGATGGACCTTTAAAAATTACAGAATAAATGTAACTCATAAGATCAAATGTAGCAATAAAATAATACCTATTTTATGTTGTATAGAAATCTTTAGGCTGTAAGTTGTGTGTGCTTACCATAATGTTTTGACCTGGAAAGTCAGTAAATGGGATTTCTTACAAATATTTATTGCCATGATACAAAACAAATATGTGCAGCTGCAGGGTCCCTAAAATAGCGCTTAGAGTTTATAGACAGAAAGATGTCACTCTCTGATCAAATATGCAAGAGATGAGATCTCCCACAGGTTATAACAATGGACAGTAATCACCACAGTCTCCTCCTCCTTAGCCTTCTTCCCTGTGTAATAGTTTTTTACTCTTTTATTTTGGTTCTCACATTCCCACAGCAATGCATGATCTTTAACATGTTCTTCAAGGAACATTGGATACCATTCCAAGTTTTTTGCACTTCTGTGAATAACATGAACTGTTTTGTGCAAATCTGAGGCCCTCGTTTTTATCAAGTTCATGATTTTCCTTATCTATTTTATTTCCAACTGACATTTTTACTGTGTCGTTTTTCATGCAGTATGTTTCCAATCAGTTTAACCAGTTATCCAGTCTAAGAAAGGTATCTTTTCTTGTGATGTCATAAACTAAACACCCTATGTGCCGTGATAATAGCTGGGAATTAATGTTCTGTACCCCTCTTGACCAGCAGTACCCATACTGCAAGTTTAACCTTATTTCTATCCCCTAAAACTGTTTTCACCTAAAAATCAACACCTATTGTTGCTACAAGTTCTGAATCAGAAGTAGCATCTGTGAACCTCAAGAGCAGACTGGACTTAACCCACCCCTCTGTCTCCTAGGGCAAGGATCTTAAAAATCACAGCCTGTCCTCATTCATCCGTACCACCCTGCTCTGAGCCCCACTGCCCTCCCTGGCCCAGCCCTGTGAGAATGTCTTTACACTGCCTTCATACTTAAAGGGCAACTTGGAAGAGTGCAAGGCTATTGGTTCTCACTTAACTTTGTAGACTTAATATTATCATCTTTTCTGTTATTGCATGTGACTGTGGGGAATGAGTTCAACTTGAACTTCTCACCTTGTATGTGAGTAGATTCTTCTTGAATACTCATTTGATCCTTCTTTGTCCTGGAGGTTTAATAACAACATATTTGGGGAGTCTTTTTTTTTTCTTTTTATTGTAAGATGTGGTTTATCTCTTTAAATTTACTTACCAGGAAAACTTTAAATATTAACTAAGATCAGTGTGCCCTTTTGAGTAAAAAGTTAAATCTCAGGAGGGTCTTTTTTCATCATATTTAAAAATTACGGTCTCTTTCATTTGCTCGATTGTGTTTGGATACTCATGCATGAATTAGATATATTTTATTTATCCTTCATAGCTCTTATTTCTGTAAATCAGTTTTTAATTCTTTATTCTTTTCCATTTTGTTTTGAGTCATTTTCTCCAATTTCTCTTCAGTGTTGACTCTGTTTAATTATTTTTATTCTATTTCTCGTTTCTGTTGTGGCTTATGTCTTTGTAACATTCTGGAGTTCTGCCTCTTCACTTTCTATCACCCTTGGCTCTTTTATATTCTGTTTGAGGTTTTTTTTTTTTTTTTTTTCCTGTACAAGATCACATAATTTATAATTTATTTAAAAATACTGAGAATTTTTTTTCTGAACTTTTTTCATTTTTCTTGCATAATGTCTCTTGTGACATGTAGCTCTGAACTATTGGGTACCTTTCTGAAATTCAGCTTTGAATACAGTGAGATTTGGATATACTGCCATTAATCTCTGAAGCTACTCTAAATGAGTTATAGGGAAGCTAGTGTTTTCCTCTGATAAATTGGGGTTAGCATTACACAAAATATACCATCTCTTACATTCAGTAGCAATGCTTAGAATTCACATGGTAATTTCCAGATTGTGAAGTGCTTTTATACATATCATTTACTCATCATGGCAAAATATGCTTTTTACTGTGGAAATGACTGGATTTCAAAGAGGACGTGTGGCCTGGTCTGTGAGCTAGAGAACCAGGATAGGATGAGCAGAACTGGTTTTGTTAGTTGTATTCTTTTGACATTATCAAAATTTATAATATTCTGTTATGGAAATTCAAATATTAATCTTATTTATCCTAAGTACTAAATAGTCTACTATTGAAATCCCCCTATTTGGGGATTCCTTCTCCTGCCTGCTTTGCTCTTCTTGGTGTAAAGTTGGCACTTAATATTATTGTAGTAATTGCAGAAATTCTTAGAACTTTTGATACAATCCTGAGCCTTAATTTAGAAAACAATGACAGCAGCATTAGCATAGGGCGTGGACTTTTCAAGAAATCTCATGGCTTCATGAACTGGCTACCACCTTTCTTCCCCACATCTATCTTGGATTCTAACCATGTTCCTTTGTACTATGGCACAATTGGTGTTTTCATGCACACTGTTTACTCTGTCTGGAATAGCCCTGCTAGTCTTACCTAAACCCTGTAGATCATTTTGGTGGAGTTAATTTCTATTCATTAAAGTGAAACAAAACATCTCAACGTAAGCATCATCTCTTTTGAGAAGATGTTTTTGTCCCAACCCTGAAGGTCTGCCAGTGATTTGAGCACATTTCTGTCATGTTTTTGTCTCATTGCTGTGTAACAGTTCACTTGCTTGTCCTCCTCTCCCAGGAGCCTTTAGGTTCTGTTGCGTCAGGGACATGTCTGGTTTGGCTTTTTATTGAGTCGCAGGTACTCGATAGATATTTGTAGTTCAGTCTGCGTGAGGACATGTTGAAGGTTTCTCAAGAAGACATTTATATTACCAATTTCATCAGGACCTTTAGTTTGGCTTTTATGTAAAGGGTAGTTTAAAGAAACTGAGGAAGATTCTTAGAGTAGTCAGTGTGATACAGAGATGAATTCAGCTGGGGTCAGAGCAGTGAGAAGGAAAGGAAAGCGGTAGGCACAGGAAATATTAGAAACAAAGGAGAACAGATCTTGTTGAGTGGTTAATTAAATGTCTTGACTCACACGATTCGAAGTGCTTTCTCTTATTTTCATGTGCTTAAAGTTATATATATCCTTAATGTCCATTTCAGAAACCATCATCATTCAGCTTTTTTCACAATAATGCTGCATAACAAATAAATTTATCATCTTAGTGGCTTACAACGTCAGAGTATTCTCCTGCTCAGGTGTCTGCAGGTCGATTGTGATTTGGCTTACTGAGGCTGAGCTTCCCTGGGGGCTCTGTTTCAGGCTCAGAGTCATCTGGGCTTGTCTTCAGGGTTCACATTGGTTGAGAGTCGCTGCGAGAGTCTCTCGTCCTTTTGGGTCTCATAACTACCTGACAATGGTACAAGTATAAAAGCAAGCACATTTAAAGCCTCTCTTAGTGTCACATCTGTTTACATGATATTGACCAAAACAAGTCACATGGCCAAGCCCAACTTTGATAAAATAATACATTTTACCATAAGTTAAGATAGTAAATAGCGTATGCCGGAAGGGTTGGGGAATCTATTATTACAGAACAAAAATCCTAAATATCACACCATTTTATGATTCTCTCAGCTGGAAATACTTTTGCTTTTGAGTTCCTGTTGCACTCTGTTTGGTATAACACTTTCTACTTTGTGCTTTTAAAGCATGAACTTTTAAGACAGAAAGTGATTCACTACTTTTAAGTAACAGGACATTGTGCTCTCCAGTGGAGAAGATTTAAGTGTATAGGAAACATGCTGTACATCTACAGCTTCTCTAAATGTATTCCCAAAATGAAAATGGCATTCTTTATATTTATGTGCACTTGTAACATTTATAGATATATCCTTTATGAGGTATGTAAAGATAAGTTATGTTTATATTCTATTGACTTACATTGACTGAGAAACTGTTTGAACTTTATCTTTAAATTGTTGAAAGTCAAAATACATTGGAATTCACTCAGAAAAAGCCATATATAGTCTGGTGTCAAAGGATAAGATCCTCTGTTGAGGAGATTACAAAACTGTTTCCTAGACAGGAAATTAAGATATTTAGGGGTAGTTTATTTTCTACTTAGGCATACTTTCTCAAGTTGCCTTTTGAAGGAGCTTTCTACCTATTTTTGTATGAAGGTGGTTTCTAAAACAAATTATGTGTGAATTATAAGAAATAACAACTTATTGCATGATTTATAAGAAAGTTGACCTCTTGTGAAGGAAGATTTGTTTTCTTTACTTTTAATAAAATATTATGAAGTTGTGTGATTTAGGTTACTTCCAGAAAAAATGGTATATGTGCTTGCTTTAAGAAACAGAATAGGCATACAGAAACATAGAAGAACCTTGAAACATGCTCTGTGAAGTAAGCAAATCATACAAAAATTGTATAATATCACTTATAAAAGATGACTAGAAATAGCAAATTCACAGAGATAGAAAGTATATTTAAAAGGATGGGGGAGGAAGTGCTTGTAAAAAAGAAAGTTTGCGTGTCAAATTAATGGGAGATACTTCATCAGGAGGGCAAGCCAACCAACAAACAAAAAGCAGAGCTGCTGTAGGTGAAGAGAGCAGGGAGCTCCCATCCCTCTAGGAAGGCCCCTGAGGAACCCCTGAGAAGTCTTAGGTCTCCAAGAAATTCTTTATAAACTGCTGTCCTAAACGAGCTCTGCGATTCTGTAATTCCGAAACCCTAGGACCCTATCAGGAATCAAGCCAATTGAAATAGCCAACATTTGTATAAAATCTCACAATTTACCAAGTCTTCCCATGTATGCCCATTGTCTTGCAGTTTATGTTACAGCGTGTATTCAGAGTGATATACATTGTGCTCTATGGGACTGTGAATTTGGTAGCTCCAATATAGTGAGTGTGAAACAATTAAAGAATAACCAACAGTGATATCATGGGGTCAAGGGAGAAGGATGGGGGTTGGATGAAGGCAGAAGACTAGGACACAAGAATTGTTATCCAGAGACTTTGCCCAGAAGGTGGGGTATGTCTCCAGGAACTCCTTGTTGAGTCAAAGCAAATATGGCCTTTACATTATCTACCAATTCTATGGGCCAAATTAGGGAAAGAGCAGAGAGAGAGATGAGAAAAAAGCAACAGAACAGGTTGTTATGAGAAATATTTTTCTGCCAGCTTGGTCAGTGCAGTAGAATAAAAGGTGTTTTAAGTTTTTAGGGCACCTGCAACAAAGTACCATAACCTGGGTGGCTGAAGATGACGGAAATCTGTTGTTTTACAATTTTAAAGGCCAGAAGTCTGAAGTCAAGTGTAGGCAGGTCCATGGTCCCCCTGACATCTGTGGGATTCTGGCTGTGGCTTGCTGGCCATTCATGAGGTTCTCGGCCTCTGTCCTAAAGCCATCTTCTCTCTCTGTCTGTCAGTGTCTAATTGTCTCTTTTTGTAAGGACACGAGTCATATTAGATCAGAGTCACCCCTAATCCAGTTTCGCCTCATCTTAACTAATACTGTCTTCAAAGATCCTATTTCCATATAAGATCACAGTCATGGAACAAGGGCTTGGGCTTAGGGCTTGAACATATCTTTTCTGGGGAGACAATTCAATCCATAACAAAGGATGACAAAATCTGCTTTCTCTGGATGGCCCTGTGCTAGTGTCGAAATTAAGGCACCAACAAGAGGTTACCTTCACTCAAGAAAGGGTGTTGGGTATGGAGCACCTCTGTCAGCTGGGAAGTCACGTGGCTGGCATCTGCTGGTCCCTGGCTCTTGGGCTCTGTCCTTCGGTCTCTGTTCCTCTGGGGGTTCCTCACTTTGCTTCTCCATCGCTTGGCTTTCATCACTTGGCTTCCCTTGGCTCTTTCCAGGTTCTGGCTTGCTTAACATCTCGTGGCAACATCTGCTGGGCTCCAAGTATCTCCAAACATCTGTCTCTCTTCTCTGCCTGTCAGCTCTCCTCTGAAGTTTCTCTCGGCTCTTTCATTTCTAACTCTCTCCAAAATGTTTACTCTTTTAAAGGATTCCAGTAAACTAATCAAGACCCACCTGGAATGGGTGGAGTCACATCTCATCTAATCAAATGCTCACATCCAAAATTGGGTGTGTTACATTCCCATGGAGATAATTTCATCAAAGATTCCATCTACAGTGTTGAATCAGGATTTAAAGAATGGCTGCACCCGCAAGACTGGATCAGGATTAAAACATGGTTTTTCTGGGGTACATAATACTTCCAAACCAGCAGAACCCCTTTTAAGCAGTGCCCTTTTAAACAATCAGTTTGCTCTGGTGAGAGTTTGGTATACTTGTAGTGTCATGGAAGACCCTACAGAGAATATGAATAGAAAGTTAGTTGGTACAATGGAGAACGAGGGAATTCAAACAAATGAGAAAGCCCAGATCTGGAAGCACAGAGTAAGTGGTCAGTAGAGAACTGGGGTCACCCCACTTGGGTGGTGAAGGACTCCACTAGGTGGAGGGTCCTTTAGGCAAAAGCACACTTCCTAGAGCATGAAGTTTAAACCCCAGCAAGCCACAATCAGATTAACTGAAAACTTTGGTTAGAGTAGACACTCATTAAAAAAAAGATTATGCATTAATATTTTATCAACTTAAAAGACATAAGGGTATAAATATTTGTCAATGTCTTGATGTTAGGTCAAAGCTTTTCTTTTGAGAATGGACTGGGGGTTTGGAATTCAGGATTCTCTTTTACTTCCCCTTCTCCTGTACATTGAATATATGTTCTTATTTTTCCTTTCCATGAAAAAGATATGACACTATACACATTGGTCTGCACCTTGTTTTTTTTTCTTTTACTATATCTTGTTTGTTTCCATATCAAACATGGAGTGCTGCTTTGGCTCCTTTTATAATTGCATAATATTTCATTGAATGGCCATCTTGCTGGGCATTTGGAGGTTTTCCAATCTTTTGCTCTTACGAATAATGCTGTGTGAATAATGACCTTAAAAATATGCCATTTTGCATGTATGTAGTTATATGTGTAGAGTAAATTCCCAGGTGTGGAATTGCTGGGTCAGTTGTAATTTTTAAGATGCTGCTGCATTGTCCTCAGTGAATATTATAACTTTTTATACTCAACCAGAAAGGTATCAGAATATCTATGTTCTCCAATGTTTTGCCTAGATAATATATATAAAAAAATTTTTTGTCAGGCTAAAGGGTGGAAAATATCATCTCAATGTGGTTTTAATGTGCATTTCTCTTATCACGACAGGAGGTATGAATAATGTTTAAGAGCACAGACACTTTTGGAGCTCAGTTGCATGAGTTTACATTCCAGCTCGGCCACTTACCAGCTGTTTCGGTTTGCTAAGGCTGCCAGAATGCAATATACCCGAAACAGGTTGTCTCTTATAAAGGGAATTTATTAAGTTAAAAGTTTACAGTTCTCTAAGGTCATAAAAATGTCTAACTTAAGGCATCCAGAGAAGAATACCTTGACTCAAGAAAAGCTGATGACATGGAATACCTTTGTCAACTGAGAAGGCAAGTAGCTGATGTCTCCTGGTCCTTTGGCTTCTGGTTTCAGACAGCTTCCTTGGGGAATTTTTTTTTTCTGCATTTTTCCAAACATCTCTGTCTGTGTCAGTTTTCTAGCAATTGCTCTCCCATGTCTGAGCTTCCTCCAAAATGTTTCCCCTTTTAAAGGACTCCCGTAAACTAATTAAGACCCACGTTGAATGGGTGGGGTCAAACCCACGACTGGATTGTCACATCTCCATGGAAACAATTCAAAGTTTCCATCCTAAACAATAGGCCTGCCCCAAAAAGACTGGATTAGGGAAGAAAACATGGCTTTTCTAGGGTACATAGCAATTTAAACCCGGGATACCAGTTTAACTTCTCTGTGCATCCATTCCCTCATGTTTACTGCAAAGAATAACATTAACTACTTTTTATGGTTGTTTTGAGATTTGAATGTGTTAACATTTGTAAAAAGTGAGACTAGTGCCCAGCACATAGTACATTTTGGCTATTATTATTGTTATTATTATCAGTGAAGTTGAGCTCAAGTTTCTCTCTTTCGCCCATCCTTTGTCTATTTTCTTGGTTTGTCTCTTATGGATTTTAATATGTTAAGATTAAAAGCTTTCTCAATTTATGATTTTCAAGTAGTTTTATTCTGTTGCTTATCTTTCCATTTTGGTTATGGTATTTTATCTTGTGTATGAGTTTTTGACATTTATGTGGTTGAGTTGATCAATTTTCTATGATTTCAGAATTTTGATTCACATTAGAGAAGGCTTTCCTAGTGTAAGGTTATAAAGCAACTCTCCAGTGCCTTTCTTGGTACTTTTATGTAATTTCATTTTTTTATATTTGAATCTTTGATCCATTTCACATTTATTCTGGCAAATGGTTACAGAAAATATTTTCGTTTGCTTTAACCAAAAATTTTCTCCAAAGTGTTAAAATTAGTTTTTTAAATAAAAAAGTCTTTTTCATAATCAGAGTACATCTTATATAATTAAAATGGCAGAGTTGCAGCTGTAAATACAGCAAGCATGCACAGGTTTGAGAATAAATACCTGTAGAAGTAGTACATGCCCTGTTGCAGTAATGGAAAGGATACACATCACATCTCACAATCAGGAAAAAAAAAAGACTGCGTACTTAGATAAACAAACAAAAAAACCAAGTTTATCCAATCTAGCTCAAGTTCTCAAATTAAATAGAGCTTTGAGCTGGTTCTTCTAAAGCCTAGACTCCTTTGCAAACCTTCTTTGCAAGTGAACTTCTTTAATTGTCTAAATGCTTTTGCCTGAGTCTTCCTTTGACGTATCTAAATAATAGTGGTGCGGTTTTAAAGTTCTGTGTGAAAGTGAATGAAGGTTCCACTTCTTCACCCTCATTATTTTGGTTCAGAGCAATGGTGTTGGGGAGTGGAAAAAGGAGAATAAAGGTGGCTGTACAAATGGACTCTGGTTTTTTGCCTTCTAAAGCATTTGAGGGACCAGTATTTCTGGAAGAAACTGGCTGGGTTCTCCAAGCTGACCATTGCTGTTGCAGCATCCACAAAAAGCTGTTAGATGAGAAAATCAGAGAATGGAAATGGTGGCCAACTCAGCTACTATGAAATTATTCCAAAGTTTCAGTCCTTTTGAACACTGAGGGAAGGCCATGGTCCCTTCTCTGTGGGTGGTCACCCCAAGAGTCACTATTCCTGTCACAAGTTGCTAAGAAATGAAAGACGAAAAAATTTAATGAGTGGTTTTGTTGTTTTTGTTACTTCTAAATAGGAGGTTTCCTTATTCATGAAGTCTGATTCCACAAACCACATGAGGAAATGTGTTACAGTGTTCTGTAGTCATCCCTTGTATTTGTTGAGCCAGTGGTTCTGAACCTTGACTGTAGATCCAAATCACCCAGGGCACTTTAAAAAATACACTTGACCAGGCCTCGCTCCAGACCTAGAGATCCTGATGTGCTGCCAGCGTTGGGAACCACTGCATTAATATGCATTTCATTTTATTTTTGTGGGAAATGTCATAATGAAGAATACAAGTCAGGGGTTCTTAAAGCGAGGCCTTTGGTCTATGTGCTGAAATCACCTTCATTATTATAGTGGAAACTCAGGGACTCTGCCCTAGATTTAGTGAAGTAGAATCTGGAATTGGAGTCCAGAAGCCGGTATCAATAAGCTCCCAAAGGTAACTTTGTTAGGCACTAAAGTTTGAGAACTGATATGGGAGTAAGAATATTTGAAACTGACAAAATCCAATGAACTTTATTATTGTGAAGATGTAGAAGAAATTTTGTCTTGAGTGCTCTCTGAATAAAGCTTAGGAGATCTACTTCATTGGAGTTTGTTTTTTAAATATACTGAGGTATGTGTTTCAGTAGTAAAAGATATACATCAAGAAAAGGATAGTGGAAAGTTGGTTAGGTGGTTTAAAAAGAAATTTGATAATCATTTTCAAATGGGGCTTAAAAGAATCTAGGTTACTATCTTATGTGTGTTTTGAAATTCACTTGATTTCAAATTTTAAAGTTTTTTCTTAATGTCTTGGATAAAGCTCATACAAAATTAAATGCAAGCTCAAGCTGTGTATCACCAAAAATCCTCTTAAAGTGAGTAATTCAGTAAATGATACTGTTTCTGCACTCTTACAATTTTTATTTTAAATTCAAATTCTCAAAAATATTGAAAAGTAAATGAAAATGTGACCTGTGCTATTGTCTCTCCATGATCAGGAGGCTCAGGGTGAAACAAACATATTAACACATCAACCCCCTGAAAGATAATTTCATGGAAAGTAACAAAAGAAAACCTATTTAAACCCAGAAATGATCAGATTACCTATGAAAACATAATTCAAGTGCCTCTTCTTCTGAAGTGTAACTGACAGCGGAACACCCAACAGTCGGAGGGCAGCTTCGAGATGTGAGACCAACAGTGGGAGCTCTGGAGTGTGGGGGTTGGTCATGTGGGTTTTGGAGTTGCTGTGGTTTGTGGGGGCTGTGGGTGCCTTGCTAGTCTTGGGAAACCTCTATTTCCCTCATTGATAAAGTGAGGATGTGTAGTTGAACCTTGTAAGGATTAAATAATGCACATAATACCTGCTCAGTCAACATTGGCTATAATTAGTTGTCAAAATAGTATTCCTATTATTAAATAAATATCAGAGCCCATGCAATGCATATGAAGATATTCTGACATTGGCATCAAGGATTACTTTGGGTGAGGGCATGTTTCTATGTTCCCAGTAGATAGACCTCAAGGATAGGACTATATTCTGGACTCCCCATCTTTACATTGGGAGTACTGAAGTCCCTGCTTTCATTTTGTGTACTATCTGTTTATTTAAACTGTTTAACAATGTCAGAGACTTATTAAGTATTTATTAAGAGGCTACCATGAACCAGGACCCTGTGTGAGCCACTGAGTATATGAAGGTGAATACTCTTGTTGGGGAGAAGTATATGTAAAGAGTGATTACAGTTCCGTATCCTAAGTGCTATTATGAAAGTAATAGTTAACTGATTACCAAGTTTCTTTTTCTTAAAAAAATATTTTGTTATAATCATGGGGAAGAACCCATCATTCAGTTATAGTGGAAATACCCTGTACCCTTGGGAGGAATACTCAGCTACACAAAGGCAAGTGGATAAGTTTAACCAGATGCTTTTTACAAAGAGGCAACACTGTAGAAAATCTCTTGACTGAGGGTTTAGAGGCCTGGGTGGCAGGGAAGGCTGTTGCCAAGTTCCTGTTTGAGTTATAGAGATCTCTTAATCTCCATGTTTCAGGCTCCTTATCTGTGAAGTGGCAAGTTCTAACTGTTAAACAATGATTTTATCAAATGACTAGGATTGCCAGATAAAATATAGGAAATCCACTTAAATTTTAGTTTTGGATAAACAACAAATAATGCTTAGTATAAGTATGTCCCATGTAATATTTGGGATGTACTTACACCAAAAAAGTGTCATTTATCTAAAATTCAAATGTAACTCTGCATCCTGTGTTTTTATTTGCTAAATCTGGCAACTCTACAAATGACCCCAAGTGAATCAGAATGGCTAAAAATTGAGCCCTGCCAGTATCAATGATGAGAGCTTAGCATATCTGGAAAGCCAAGTAGTTTTTTCCCTGTAAAAGTGATATAACGAGCACAAAAATAATAATGAGAAAAAAATTATTTGGAAAACAGATATTGGATGAAATCTATACAGATGAGGAAATAATCACACAATTCACAGATCTGTCATTTCTGGGTGTTCATTGAGTCCTTTTTGTGTTATCTAATCTAATGAAATGTCAGAGGGGGAGAAAAATTATCTGGTGTTGCATTGTTTGTAGATACCAATCAATGAAGTTCTCTGAAATATATATGAAACATTTTTTCTGGTTTCAGACTTAAGAAACACTTATTAGGCACTTAGTATACATCAGGTAACATACTAGATAGATATATTTACTTGCATGTCTCATAAAATATTGGATACTGGTAGTATGTTCTGGAATTAAAAGAGCTTTACTGAGTCTGAAACTTTAAGGTATTAAAAGAAACAAGATACAGAATTTATTGTTGCCCCAGTTGCACACACCCATAAAAATAAATTTACAGTTGATTATGAGAAATGCTTCCTTAGCTAAAAGAATTAAGTGTACATTTTTGGACAATTCCAGAAAAGCTGAATTCTGTGTTAGATTTTTTAATTGTATAGAGCTCTCCGAAGCTCTGTCAGTGGGATCATTATCTTGAGTTGATATAGCTGATGCCTCTTTTTCCCTGTGGAGCATTTTCCTTCTACTATAAAGTCCCAGAGTTGTTTTATCTCCCGGCATGGGTGAACTGAGAGTTTTCTTGCTTTTCTTTACATAGATATAGAATAAAATGTGGGCTGGTTTATGCTTTCAATCATCTAAATTTGTCCAGGCATGATAGAGGATGCCATACAATTTTCTTTTGGTAGTTAGAGCTCTACTGACATAATTGCAGCCCAATCACATTCTAAGATAACTAGTACAATATGTACATATTTAATTCAAAGTTTCCTGCAGGACTTCAAGCAAGTAATGACCATGTTTTAAATCAACCCCAAAACAGAGACTCAAGTGAAAGCACTTTTTCATCATCTGGGTTGCTCTAGGCAAATTTGTTTATTCCTTCTGTTTTTGACATCCTTCCACCCCAGGGATCCCTGCCTCCATTTTATTCCAGACTTTGACTCATATTCTGTACCATTCTCTTCCTCCTTCCCTACCACCCACGCTAAATATACATTCTAATATCTTAAAGTCATTTCAAGTGACTTGTAGGCTAATTTGCTATAATATGCTAATGGCTCTTAATTACGCCAGATGACATATTTACATTTTAATGGTGACCACCATTGACTTGACACCAAGTTGAGGCAGTAGTGGGAATGAAGCATCAGGTGGAATGGGTTGAGATGAAGGGAAAGATTTTTTTTTACAGTCTCTTAGCTATCATCAAATCACATCACTAGACATTTGTATATCTGGCCTACATTTGGAGCTGACTTAAAATTTAAGATTATGAATGTTCAGTTGAGTTGAGAGACCCATGTTGCTTTAAAAAGTTCTTTACTTTTTGTAATGGTAGAAAATAAAGTTGTGAAGTTGCCCTTGTGTGTGTGGGTGAGTGTGAGGGTGTGTGTGAGTAACTAAAAGCTGTATATATGTTGCATATGCTGTAGTGAAGTGGTAGTAAAATGCTGAATATTGATCATTCTCTCCCATTTGGATCACATACATACTTGAAACAAAAATATGGAAACATCAGGGATTGAAGAAGATGCATTTATTTTTTGTTAATGTAGCCACTGGATGAGTAAATAACTCTTGGCAGATAATATTCTGTTCTTTTTTACTATAAAAATATTCCTAGACTCTTAGAGAAACTAGGAAGAAACACTGAAACACCACAGAAAACTTAGGAGTAAAAGGATAAAACAGTGCAAGAAACAAAGTGGAGAAGGAGAGAGAGAGGACCTTAAGGAGATGAAAAATCAAGAATTATTTTGGAAATTCCACAAGGAGTCATCTCCTAGATAGAAGGTAGGGTAGCTTCTGATAGCAATAGAAGTAAGTCAAGACTAATTTCTATTTTCCTCATATATGGAAGTCAGACTTTCAAATTTAACTTGCTTTTTATATGTATTTGTAACCTGGAAACATCTCTGATCTTTTTTTTCTTCTAAAGTGGTTGCAATGGATTAGAAAAAATTATTAATACACCAGTATTCTCATACCTTTATCTTCAGTTCAGACCACTGCTTGGAGGATCATACTCATATATTCATATGCTCTCGGGGCATCCAGGATGTACTGAACGTGGAGAGCTCAATTTCAACATGCCTGACACTGGCCTCCTTATGTTCTCAGTCCCATTTCCTTTTACCCTGGGAGGCATCTTTTACTGCCCCTTAACTATCATTTTTATATTCAATCAATTAAATCCAGCTAATTTTATCTCCAAAATACTTTTTAACTCTTGCTGCAGGTATATCTCAAATACTACCCCACCTCATTCAGTGAATTTGCTCCTTAAATTTTCTTGATTGGATTATTTCAGTAATTTCCAACATCATCTGTCGGTCTCCATTCTTGTTCTTTTCCTATCTGTTTGTTATATGCACCCAGAATGATCTAAAAGGCAACACTCCCAGAGCAACAGTTTAAATCCAAGTCTTGGGCATTAGCAACACATTCGGCCCATTTCCCATCTCACATTCTATATTCCAGATTGAGTTGATGTTTCTCTCTTGACCCTTCTATAACCTTCAACCCACCACTGCTCCTGAAAACAAGCAAACAAACAAGCAAGCAAAAAATCTCTGGCCTTCTAGAGGGCAGGGACCAAATGTTATTCATTTTCGTATGCTCAGCATCTATAAGGCGTTGATAGCGGAGCGTAATGGCTCTGAGCAGATCCTGCGATCAGACTGCATTCAATTCTAGCTCTATCATTTAGGGACTGGGCAGTCTCTAGTAAGCACTTGACGCCTCTGTGGCTGGCTCAGTTTCTGTGTTTGTAAAATAGGGATAATAGTAACTACTTTACAAGGTAGTTGTGAGGCATAACACAGGTATCTAGGATAGCATCTGATGTAGAGTAAGCAGTTAGTTATTACATATTATAGAAATGTGCTCAAAATCTTATTAAACTGAAGATGGTTAAAGAGGTGTCACTGCAGAGAAAGAACCAGCTGGGTTGCTGGATTTGGTAGGTGCCTGATCTGGTGGGAAGAGTTGATTCTATTCTACTTTTCATCTGGAGACTGACTTAGACCATATGTGCCTGAGGTGTTGTTTAGAATATGAGAGACCTCCCCAGACAGGGAGGGGGTCCCTGACCTTACACCCCGCAGCTGCACTCTGGTTGATTTAGTGCCCCGTATCCTTAAGGGACGGCATCTCCTTGGAAGAATCTGCTTCTCCCGTGGAGCTGGCACAAGACATCTTGACTTTGTCTAAATTAAACTTATTCAACAGCCACCTAGTTTCTGTTTTAGAGGATAACAGATGCTCTTATCTGAAGGATGATTCCAGTTCATGGCTTGACAGTGATGGGAGGATGATGGACACCCCAATGAAAGCTTATTCTTTTTTGACTCATTTTTCCAGTGCTGCCCACTTCCCTGGTGTGGTCTTTGATCACTCACTCAAGTGACTCCTATGGAAGTCTGGAACTTTCCAGACTCCTGTCTTACTGAAAAAATAGACTACATATGCTTTATCAGATGCAGAAATATGTTTCCCCCTGGGAGATTGGTCCTTCAGGTCCACCCTGATTTTCCTTGTGGTCGTTGGGACCCTTCTCTTCTCACATGGAGAGGCATCCTGAGGGTTCCCTTGTGTTGTCTCCAGCCCTGCAGTCTGAATGACAGAGGCTGGTTCAATAGTTAATATTTAGGGACATTATGTCCCCTGAATGGAGATCATTCTTGGAATGATATGGAAGTTTAATCTTCTGTATACTTCTTCCTCTTTTACCATCACTTTTCAATTTGCATGAAGATGTTAGCATCCAGAACGGTTCTGAGACCTGGTTAATCAATGGTAAAAGGAAAAGTCTGAAGGTAATTCTACTCTAAACTGGAGGATATTTTGATGACCATTATGCAATGGTTCCCTCAAAGGCCAAGACTGTAATGTGATTTCATTTTAATCAATAACTCTCCTGCATTTTTGTCTTTTCTAGACAGTCTACCATGCTAGAAAAAGTGAGAGGTGTGAAGAGTGTATGATGGATATCAGATTTTTCTGGCTCTTGGAAATTTAATCAACCGACATAATTGGTGGTAATTGGCTGATACAATTGTTTTTTCTGTGGTTCCCTGAAAAGACTGTGTGGTAAAAGATTTAAAGACAAAGGTAAAACTGGCAGCCATTCTGAAGTTGCTTTTAGGCCATTAAAGTACCATTTAGTAAATAAGTGTTTTATTGATGAATTTTGATTCAGGTTAGTTTACAGAATAAGAGAAATTTGTTTAAAACATTTTTTAAAACGTTGATATATTCTCTTTGTGGGTAAGTATAACTTCTAAATTACAGTAAGAATAAGTATTTTAAATTAGAAACAGAATAATCTGGTTTCCAATGAATATTTAATGCAGTTTGAGTTATAACATTTTGGTTAAGTCTAAATAGAAATTACAACTCATATTTAATTAAACAATTCAAAGATCCCTTCCTGTTTTATAATCTGTTTTCGGTATCAGGGTATAATCTAAGTGAATTAAGTGCAAAAACCCATAATACAATGATTTGCATAAAGGCTGCCAACAAAAATAAACCTGGCTGTGATTAAGGCTATGACAATGGTATTAGCTTAGCTATACAGGCTCATGGAAGCATGCAAAACCAGTGCAATTAGATTCACAAACTGATTTATTATGTAGGCTGCAGGTGTTGAGTTTTATGGGCATTGGGAATTATCAGACTTGCCTCCACATATTTCAGTCTAGTCTTATGGCTTCTTAAAAATTATTCATTGGTACATTTATAAAAACTAGATGTAATGTCTTAATTTGTGATTAAAAAAAGCTAATTTCATGTACAAATTTTTAAATCTTGGCTTGAGTTTTAGTAGTTTTAGGAATAATAATTTGCTTCCTATGCATTATAAAAGTTTAGGGTCTACAGTCAAGTGAACAATGAGTCTACTTTGCTGATGGGACATTTGCTGGGAGTGATCTGCTGGGAAGGCCTCACATCTCATGATGGAAGATAGGAAGAAACTGTAAGAGGTTCCTATTCCGCCCAGAAGGGCTATGCATAGTCACTAATTTTTGAATCATGCGTGCCATTTTTACCAATTGATTTTTTTTATGGAGGACTTCTTAGGAGTTAATCATGTTAGTCAAGGAAGAAAAAAAAAATAATCACCATAGAATGTTGACTTAAAACTGAATATGAGATGCTAGTAGTTCCAATAATTCCGAGAATTAAATTTTATTGAACTCTCAAAATAAATTTCACATCAAATCAGACCTATTGCCATGATTCATTTGCTGAATTATTTTTGTTGAGCCAAACTATGCAAATAACTTTGAATATTTCAACCATTTCATTGCAAAAAATGATAATCTTTTATAACAGCAAAGTTTAGAGAGCCACTAATGTTTATCTCTTTAATGTGTGGATTTTGCTTTTCACAATTTCCTTTAAAAATAAATATAAATTGGCAAGGTCATCAGACTTGAGTTGGTGGTTTTATATCAGTATGAGGAGGTGTATTTTAAGTGTGTTCTATATTGTGTAATCTTCCAGGAGTTACAGAAAATATTCATAAACTTAGAAACTTTGCTATTGCTATGTTTGTAAATACAGTGTTTTTTTGGCCATAAAAAATGACATGAACCTTAAGCAAGTTTAAAACATTATGGTTGATTTTTTTCCTATTAAGTTGTTTAACGAATATTTTATTGAATTTGGCTTAGAAATATTCACATATGTGTTTCTCAGGCTTAATTCTGTTATTTACAGGGTGTTTTCCTTCTACATATTTTAGATTATAAATGCTTGACTTAAAGCAGCTGTGTGTTCACTTCTAGTCTAGCCCTTGGCATGCAATCCTTGCTCTAGGCCTTGACTTCATTTACCTTTCACCAGATTTCAAATGTGCAGCATTTTTCTTGCACTTTTGAAACTGAGCAAATTATTCACAAATGTTATATGGTGACTGAAGCTAATAGTGTACTTTTCTTACACATTCTTTTGCCCCTGCACTTTACTTAAAAGAATACTGATTTTGGCTAGGGTGTTTATATTGTTGAGAGGCATAAGAGTAATTTGAATGCACGAGTGAGAAGAATTTCTTAATAACTTACTATTGATTAAATGTTCATTTAAATAATATGGCATTATTGTTACATGGTTGAAATTGCTTAAAATAACAAATTGATTAAATGGAGGAAAAGTTTTATAGGCTAAAAAAATAAGCAAAGTGGAATTTTTAAGTGAATTAACATTGAAGCATAATGCATTTCTATTTCCAAGGAAGAATCAGCTTTTATACTTTATTATTGTCTTGCAATTTTATTATGCTTGAGGTTCATTTGGAATCTATGAAATGAGGCACTAATTTCAGATGTACAAAGCTAAGATAAAAAATTATGTGCAAAGCTATTTTGCCTTAATAATATAAGTATAATTTATACTGAAACCTAAAAACAATGTATTCTGAAATTTTACGTAATTGATCCAATCTTAAGTAGACAAAAAAAAAACCCTCTTGAAATGACTCAGCATTTCACTACTTAAAGTTTCACTTGGAAAAACAATGCATAATACATAATGAAACCTACAATAATTTCAATGTTCATAAGAATGCAAATACTTCTCTTCCTTAGTGAGAAGAAGTGATTTTTATATGGGATGTTACATGAGAAGGATTTCACAAGGCTCATACAACGGTTTCTTATTAGTAGTTAATTCCCTGTAATATTTTTATATGGTGAGAAAGGTGTATCTAGGTCTAAATTCATTATTGACAGCTTTACTGTTTGTATACCACTGGCTATTGTACTACTATTTACTTGATCAGCTACCCTGGATAATTATGGTCATTCTAACTGTTAAGAGCCGGCTTCAGCCAGGGAGATTGGGTGGGAAGGCTAGTGAGGGGAATGAATATAAGTTGAGATAGTAGGTAAAAAGGAGATATAGCTGTTCCTAGAGAATATAGTACACACATATATAAAATATAATTAAATATAAATATAATTAAGTATATATTTATATCATTAAATATAAAAATATAATGTATATAATTAAATAGAAATATAAAATTTATGATTTTTAAAATTATAAAGGTGTAATTTTTATTTTATATTAAATATAAAAATAAATATATTTAAATGGAACTGTATAATTAAATATATCCATATAGCTCTATTTAAAATAACGGTGCACATTAATTGCTTACATTGATTGATTTATGGTTAAGGCCATCATTCTCCGGGGAGGGGATGCCATCTGCCAAAGGCAGACAATTCCTATTTCTTTCTGCTCCTACCTCCTTTCTATATTTTTATTTCATTGAGAATGTGTTATATTCATCACTGGTTTATTAATACAGTTTTCAAGAATAACAGAACATAAAGGGTGACTAGCTTGTGTCCTAGGTATTTATTTAACGGGTCTGAATTTGGATGGTCTGCTCCCTGGTGTTCACCCATCCTGCACCCAAACGTGACCACAATCACTGACAGTGAATTGTCTGGAGTTGGCACTTGACCTGAAGCCCATTTACCATCCTCCCGTAGGGATCATGGTTACCTCTGCCTGTGAGGCGCCATAGTTGCTGTGCGGTCTAAAATAGGCCCAGGGTTTCTAACCCCAGAATGCCAGGATCCCGCATTCTGGGGTTAGAAACCTGGATCTGAGGGTGCTATCAAGCCAGCTTTGCCTGTTAAGAAAAAAATGCAAATTTTAAATTAAAATAACCGTATAAATTGGTCGATGACTACATTTACTAAGTGAAACAATTGTAGAAAACAATGTTTCACCCCTTCATTTACTGTTAATAATCACCACATAATTGAATTTAGGATTGCAGGTTTTTACTCTGACCCTTAGGACAGAAGTTGTCAATACCTGTTTTAGTGTCTGATTAAAAACTCCATGCCTGTCTTCTTTTCTGGGAGCCTTATCAGAACCTGGAGTCACTGTTTGCTCTGTCCTGCACGTAACTACAAAGTTAAGCTTTCTCAACAAAAGATCACAGTGAAATGCAAAAAGTAGTAACTTGGGAGATTTGGGCTGGGTACTAGTCCTACTGATTAGATCTCTGGTCTTGTCGATGCAACTTTACTGTATTTGCTTTGTCTTCTCTGTAAAATGGAGTGGTGGGACCAGATGATTGCTTCGGTTTCTCCTAGAGCTAGTATTTTGAGACTCTACCTAGCATTACTTTATTCATTCAGTCATTTAATTATTCACCATGTGGTGGTGTAGCTCACTTTACCCTCTCCCAAGAAGGGCCAGTGGTAGCCAACCGAAGTAGCCAGAGTTCCTCCTACCTTTTGACTTACACACCCCTTTCTATGATAGTTTCTTTTCTAGTCAGTACTTCTTTATGGTCCTTGAATCACTTCCTCAATTAAAATTCTTTAAGTGTTAATGTTAAACAACCTTCTCTGTTAAACAGCTTTTCAATTTGTGAATTCTTTTCTCCTTGATTTTTGCGCCTGAAAACTATTTGCCAAAGATGTTAAAACTTTTAAAACATGTTTTAAAAAGTAACTGCACAGTAGTTTCTCTAATTAGGTTTATCTTATAAATGCTCTAAATCATACCCTTCCTTCATGCCTTTATATGATTATGATTATATATATGATCCTGTGTATAAAACCTATCCTTCAGATATTTTTCAAAGTATTTCTTTTTGTATAAACATGGGTATTTGTGTATCCAGTATTCCCAACATTTATAATATATCTTTAATTAACTTAGAAATAACCAATTTTCTAATCATTTCATTAGAAACATAAATTATAAAAGTTTTTATGGTTCTGTTTATTATGTAGAGTGACAGTAACACAAAAAATGAGTACGGCTCAATTCTGAAATAAGAATTCCAGCATTAGTTACCCTATGGTTACTTAATTAAGCGAATCAATAAATCTTGTCAGTCAATTTTAATGGTGGCGAATCATCTCCCTTCAGGAAGTCTTGTGGTCAGTGGGCAAAAATGGCAACCAGCTTCTCAAAATCTGAAGGCATTATTATGTACTAAAGGTCACCCACAACTTTTATAATGGAAGACCAGCTGTGTAAACTGTAAGATGTCTAAAGGAAGTGCCAAGCAAAACTTTGGTGCTGTTTGCTGACTATGCTGAAGGGCAGGGAATCTAAATTCTTGCCAGTAGTTTAGAAAATTGTTAGGAAAAGTGCAGCCTCTGGGATGTGCCTACCCCCAGGGCCTGGGATCCAGTCCTAGAGATCACACTTTGGTCCAAGAATTTAGTCCTCAAATTCTACCTAAAGACTAGGCCTGGATCCTCCAGGGTTGAGCTCAGGAAACCGCTGGGTAGGTTACCCTCCTAACTGTCCTTGCCCAGCTGCAAGTTACCAAAACCTGGAAGTAATTCCTTAGAGGATTTGGAACCAACGTCAGCTATGATGTGGTTGGAGCACTGTTGACTGGAGTTGATTAAAATGCATGTTGTCCTCTATGACATTATAATTAAAATAGCCCAATTTCCAAATGGTGTGCAAGTTTTCGCAGGCCTGGAGCAGGAGTTCTTTCATGGTTTGAAAATGTTGTTCAAGCCCTGCATCTCATGATCGGAAGCCATTGCCATTAGCTGTAATTGCACAGGAGCAGTCAAGTGGGGCTTATGTGCCTACCGTACCCCTGAAACTGTTAAAAAAAAAAAAAACTCACACACGGCTGTAGTTTAAGACATAAAACAAGCCTATGTGAAAAGGTCAGTGAGCAGTTTGGCTGGAATACCCTTTCTTACGTATGTATGTATGAATGCATCTATGCATTTGCTTTTATTTGTTGATACATTATGTTGTTTTAAAATAAATCATCTATAGTGGTGGTTATAGGGAACAGCAGTAAATATTAAAATAGGATGAAATTAATAAAGAAATCAGTAAAGGTGTACAGAAAATAAGGATAGAGTAGTAAAATGTGGCTAGGAATAGTAGTAGTTAACATAGCTGCTTATGGATAAAAACAAGCATCTTACGAATGCTGTTCGTCCTGTAACTGAACTTCCTTGTGGTCAGAACAAAAAGGGAAACCCCTACATAGATTTGCTTGTCATTCTTTCCTGGTTTTCCACCTACATCTCTAACCATGCTTTTTAAGAACTTTCTGGAATGTAGCTCAAGAGAAATAGCAAAAGAATTTTCTTTAATGTTTCTCCATGAAGGGAATGTAGTAGAAATATCCTCATAAGAAAATTACCCCAAATTTTGCCTTCTTTCTTATACAAAGCCTTCAGCACACGATAGGAGATGACTCTAAAGCATGGTTCAGTAAAAGCAATTTCTAATTAGAAGCTCAAAGTGTTCAGTCAGTTGGGGAGTATGGATCTTTTTCACTCAGGAGTAAAATTTAGACTCTCCCAGATAATCAGTAGATTGGATGCTCTTCAGTTAATTCTCATGAATGTTAGTTTGTGAATTTGGGCTTTTATTATTATTATTTTTTTTTACTGAGGTATAACATATGCATAATAAATTGTGTAAAGATAAACTAATCACTGCTCTGACTTCAATCACAATTGATAAGCCATGCCTCTAAGTGAACTTCCTGCAAACTGGATTATATAGTAACTGTCCTCTTGAATCTTGTTCAATATAATGTCTGTGAATTTCGTCCCTGTTCTTGGGTGTCATAGTTCCTTCTTTTTTGCTGCTGTACAGTATTCTATTGAATGAATACATCCTGGTTCATTTATCCTTTATACGGTGATGTACAATTGGATTGTTTCTAATTTTTTTTTTTAGTATTATGAATGAAATTTCTATGAAAATTCTTGTGCATGTTTTTTTGCTGGACATTCATTTCTTCTGGAAATGAAATTGCTGGCCATAGGGTAGGTAGGTGGATGCTTAAACTTAGATGTTCCTGCTAAACTGTTTCCTAAAGGGTACCATGCATAGATATTCCTACCAGCAATGTTTAAGTTTTCCAATTGTTCCATATTTCACCAATCTTTTGTATAGTTATTCTTTTTCATTGTAGCCATCCTGGTGAATGCAGAGTTGTTTCATTTCTGTTTCCTTGGTGAGTGGAGTACCTTTTACTATGCTTGTTGGACATTTCTGAGTAGCTTCTTTGTGAAGTTCCTGTTCTTGACTTTGCCCATTTTTCAAAAAAAAAAATATTATGTTGTCTTTTTCCTTATTCATTTGTAGGAATGCTTTGTATTTTCTCATCATGGCTTCTTTGTTGGGCATATTTATGCTGAATTCTTTCTCCCAGTCTTTGTCTTGCCTCTTCATTCTCTTAATGATTTTTTAGATGAAGAAAAGATGTTGAGCTTTGTTTGGAGTTGAGTAGCAGAGAAAGACTTTCAGATGCTATTCTTTGACAAGAACCTACAGTTTGTAATAATGTTATAGTTAAATGCTTAAATTATAGGTACAGATAGAGAATAGGGTGGTAGAGAATAAAGTAGTAATTGTACGGTAGATAAGTACAAGAAAAGTTACAGGTCTTAATAGACTGATTTGGGCTTAAAGACTTAGAGAATGTTCACACTGGGAGGTTTTTGGAAATCTTCTACATGAACCCCTCATTCTAAAGATGAAAATGAGGCCTGAAAATGTTAAATGATCATGGTAATTAGATTGGACTTGATGTAGAAAGTTAGATTAAAGCTGTTTCTTGAAGAATACATGAACCATACCTGGGTTGATTTTCTGGGATAGTACTTAGGTCAAATAATTTGTCCCACTGTCCAAATAATGCACTCGAACTTGCAAAATTGTTTCTTGATTTTTGGAAAGGCAGGGATTGGAAAATGTAGTTACCATTAACAAATAGCTTACTAGGTATGTGATTTTGATTCAATCATTTGTCTTTTATTATATTCTTGTTGAGAGTTTCAGGGACTATAATGAATCATACCTTGTCTCCCCCCACTTTGGAATTTGGAACCACCTGAGAAGTGACATAGGACTCACATAGATGGAGATCAAAGTAGCACCTTCATCACTGATGAAGATGAATTAGAAAATATGAGGTTACCAGCCAGAGTTGGGACCTTGAATATTCATCCTCTTTCTCCCTTTACCCCAGCCTGACTTGGGAGAACCCCATTGAAGAGGGAGGGTTTGATTCTGCAGGGTAGATGCCCTTACCAAAACCCCTTCCTAGCACCCTGTGGGAATACAGAGGGGAGCTGGACCTTTAGATCTACCTCTGAAAATCCAACTTGGGTTCTGGGCTCTGGCCCTGAACCACGTGTGCTTACAGGGAGAACCAGAAACAGGGCAGGGCAGTCATCTCTGGAGTAGGACCGTCCAGAGGAAGAAGGAGGGGTCAGGAGTCATGCCACGCCTGCTCTGTCCTTCTCCGCCCACCAGCCACATGTGTCACCTCTCCTAAGAGAAGGCCCAAAGTTCCTTTCCTAAAGCTGTTTTCCTTGGGGACAGTTGCTGAAGTTTCCTAAGACTACAGTAGGAACATGAGGGAAGAGAAGGTATCCTTTTAGCACCTTAGTTTCTTCTCTATCATACGGGGTTAATTTTACCTCTTCTTTTATGCCTCACAGAATTGTTGTGGGGATCAGAAGCACCAGCCTAACTGAAATTTCCTTGCAACAGTACGAGTTGCCCAATAAAGAGGAATTGTTTGTATAGTGCTTTTTCCACTGTTAGAGTTCTATTTCTGCCTCCACTGTTAAACTGGGAATTTCTTAAAGTCAGGGACCCTGCCTTGATAATAGGTCTGATAGTACTATGCTTACTGCTAAGTCTAACCGCAGCAGGTGTTCTATACATGCTGTGATATTCTGCTCCTCCCCTCTAACTACTGCAACCTGATACCCACGACCAAGATTCCTCCAAAACCATCCCCACTAATTAAACTATTTTTGATATCCTAATCTCGATGGGGAGGACAGGGACATCACAGATCTCTTTTAAAAATGATAAGAAGCTATGGACTCTTTCCTCAATAAAAGGCCTGTAAAACACAGAATTTTGTATACTGTTTCAGAAGGGTCAAGAAAGCCTTTAACTCAATCCATGGGTCCCTTAGGATGCCTTGGACATCAGTGAAAAACCCTTATTGCATATGCTAAATCTTTTGAAAGCTTTTCAGTCCTTAATTTATTAATTCTTTTGCAAAGTTAGTCACTATTTCTCACATACACTGGATTAAGAGAATTAACTCTATAGGCTTTAATTTAACACCCAATAATTTTAAAAATATAGTATAAAGAAAATAAAAAACCATAAAGCATTTATTCAGAACTAATTAAGAACCTGAGGTGTCAGCTTCTAAAAGTGATAAATTATTTTTTCTTATTGGCTTGCTCTTCTGCTTTGTACTTTTCTTCTTATAAAGTCCATCTTCTTCTTGATGAAAAGTTCTTCTTACATTATTTAAATTAATGAGAAAACTAAGTTAGATATGGTGATATGAAAAGATATGATGGATATGAAATTCTTAGCCTATGATTTTTCATCATTGCCAAGCTCATTTTGTCAATTTTATGTTGCTTAACAACTTTCAGAATGAAATCATTATTTGTACATTTATATAGAGATTTATTTTTCTAAATTTAAAGGCAAATATTTCAAGCTATGGAATTGAATATTAGTTTCACATATGGGAAATCACAGATGTTGTTCAATGTGAAATGTTGGATGATTTAAAAAATTTTCATGAATCTTGATCAGAGGAAAGCATCTTTTCTTTTTTTTAAAAATATTTTTATTGTGCACAACAAACATACAAGCATTTTTGACATACAAACATTCTGTACATGGTGTACAATCATTGGCTCATGATATCATCACATAGGTGTGTATTCACCACATGATCATTTTTTTGAACATTTGCATCACTCCAACAAAAGAAATGAAAAATAAAAAAGAAGAAACTCATACATGCCATACCCCTTACTGTTCCCTCTCATTGACCACTAATATTTCAATCTACTCAATTTATTTATTTATTTTTACTATTTTTATTTTTTTTTAATTAAAAAATCTTTTTTTTAAAAATAACAACATGCGAACATGAACATTCTTACCATACGATCATTCCATTCTTGGTATATAATCAGTAACTCACAATATCATCACATAGTTGTATATTCATCACCATGATCATTTCTTAAACATTTACATCAATTCAGAAAAAGAAATAAAAGAAAAAAGAAAAAAACTCATACATACCATACCCCTTACCCCTCCCTCTCATTGATTGCTAATATTTCCATCTACGCAATATATTTTAGCCTTTGTTTCCCCTAATTTTTTCCTATACCCTTTCTCACCCCCTTTCATTGATCACTAGCATTTCAATCTACTCAATTTATTTTAACCGTTGTTCCCGCATTATTTGTTTATTTTTTTCCATATTTTTTACTCATCTGTTCATACCTTGGATAAAAGGAACGTCAGACACAAGGTTTTCACAATCACACAGTCACATTGCAAAAGCTCTATCATTTATACAATCATCTTCAAGAAACATGGCTACTGGAACACAGCTCTACAGTTCCATGTACTTTCCTCTAGCCACTCTAATACACCATAAGGGGATTGCTATATAATGCTAAGAATAACCTCCAGACTAACTTCTCGACTTTGTTTGAAATTTCTCAACCACTGAAACTTTCTTTTGTCTCATTTCTTTCTTCCCCCTTTTGGTCAAGAGGGTTTTTTCAATCCCTTGATGCCAAGCCCCAACTCATCCAGGGATTTCTGTCCCACGTTGTCAGAGAGGTTTGCACCCCCTGGGAATCATGTCCCACACAGGGGGGAAAGAAAGTGAGTTCACTTGCCCTGTCAGCTTAGAGAGAGGCCACAACTGAGTGACAAGAGAGGTTCTCTGGGAATGACTTTTAGGCATAATTTTATTTTAAATAAAATATATAAATCTTTACCTATAATTTTAGGTAGGCTTAGCCTATCCTTTGCAGGGATAAGTATCATAGGGGCAAACCCCTAGATCGAGGGCTCAGCCTATTGATTTGGTTGTCCCCACTGCTTACAAAAATGTCAGGAATTCTCCAAATGGGGAAGTTGAATTTTTCCCCCATTTCTCCCGTTCCCCCTAGGGGACTTGACAAATACTTCTTTATTTGGTGTTTAAATCACTCTGGGATTTATCAATTCATCACACTAACCTGGACAAACCAACAAAATCTCATGCCCTATTCAAGGTTCCATGTACTTATGATGTTCAGTTAAACTGACCATACAAGTTAAATAAGGAAATGCACTAGTCTAAAGATAAATTTTGCGCCATCATGGCTCCGCCTACCAGAGGGCTTCTTTCCCTCTCTCACCTCGACCAGTGTTTGCCATAAGAGGATTTCGCGTGGTCCTTCCTGGTGTCTCAATCTATGCATTAGATTTCTGCCTTCCTCCCTGTTGCCTTCCTGATGTGTCAAGGCTAGGGCTGTGCCCTACTTGGCATTTCTGTGTGAATAAAGCAGCACTTGAGCAGGCTGGAGCCCAGGCCTGCATGAATCCAAAAAAAAAAGATAAATTTTGCACCAAAAAAACATTTCTCCCTTTAGTCTCACACAGAAGTTGGAGTTATAAAATATGAATGACCGTCTATTTTCAACACGCTGCAATACTGACATTCCTTTGTTCTTCATGCAGAAACATTTTTTAATTTGTGCATTTAGTCACTATCATTGTATATTCTAGGCATTCTGAGATTATACCATCTCAGTCTTTATCATCTCTTTCCTTCTGATTTCATTTGTGCCCCCAGCCCTTCTCCCTTTATCATTCTCACATTCAACTTCATTCAGTGTTCTTACATTATTGTGCTACAGTCAGGTAGTATTGTACTATCCATTTCTGAATGTTTGCAATCAGTCTTCTTGTACAATCTGTATCCCTTCAGCACCAATTACCCAATCTCTACCCTATTTCTATCCCCTGCTAACCTGTGTTCTTAACTTAAATTCTTTAAGCTCACTCATTAAAACATCTTCTCTCAGGCAGACCATGGTGGTTCAGCAGGCAGAGTTCTCACCTGCCATGCCAGAGACCCAGGTTCGATTCCTGGTGCCTGCCCCCCCCCCCCGAAAAAAAAAAAACACCATCTTCTCTTGACACCTAATCCAAGAACAGATACACAAAATTTAACATACTCCGATAAGTACTTTGAAGTTAAAATGTACACCAGTCAAATTCTTCCAAATTTTTTTCATGAAATCTACTTCTACCTACATTCAAATGACTATCACGCTATTTAGGGGGCTTGGCAAATGCCATTGAGAAGGCTGATGAATTCCCCAGGCATGGTGCCCAATTCAGTACCTGTTCCCTACCCTCCAAGTCCCCTGGGACAGGCCAGTCTGGAGCCAAGGCCTGGGCTTTCACCTACTGGGTGGAGGGAGGGTTAGTAAGAAAGTGCTCCTTAGGGATGGCTTGGGGGTGGGTGTAGGATTATCACTGGTAGTGGGAGGTAGACTCAATCCCTATTAATGGAGAGTCAGTATTTGCTTCAAGGCAGCAAAGTTATGTGCAGACTGTTATGTGGATGCCCGGGAGAAGCTCTGGAGCACCAGAAGGGTAGGCTGCATGGTCACGTGCTTTGTCTCTGCTGGTGCAGTAGGACCCTGCCACCTGCTTTTGGAATAGTATGCAGTTCCCTGCTGGAGATGGCATGGCCTCACTCCAGAATCCTAGGGGTCTATGTTATATCACATAGCCTCCTGTTGAGGCTAGCCATAAACTCCACATAGCATCTTTCCCCATTACAGATACTGCTAGTACCATAGATCTGCTAGGTCATAAGTTTCAGTTGGCAGAGCTGCTTGCATCACCCTCTGTTTGCAGGGCATCCTGGTAGCCTTTCATGTCACCTGGGAAATGAATTCAATCAGAATACTCAGGTGTAGAATATGTTGACTACAGAACCCACAGAATTCCCAGGTGTAGAATCTGTTGCCTCCAAAACCCTGTCTTGTTAGGCTTCCTTCTTGGTGGTAGGAAGTACAAGATGTGATGACTTATCCTTTACTTCGGAGGTGATTTCCCATTGTGCCCCTTTCCACTGTATAGGGACAGAAACATAATTTGCAGAGCCCAGTGTAAAATGAAAATGTGGGTTCTTGGCCAGGGACAAGGAAGTCAGTCTCTCCTTCCCATCTGTCATACCACCCAACCCATAGCAGATCGGCAACCCCCAGGAGACTGCAACTTCCATGACAGGACACACTTGGTACCTAGAGCAACAATTCCCTTGCTATCATATCAAGCTTTGGGAAAGCTGACGACCATGGCAAAACCAAGCATGAGATTGTATAACTATATAGCTTTTACAATGATTGTGTGATTGTGTAAACCTTGTGTCTGATGCTTCTTTTACCCAGGGTATGGACAGATGAGTAAAAAAATATAGAGAAACAATAAATAATAGGGGTGATGAGGGGTAAAATAAATTGGGTAGTTGAAAATACTAGTGGTCAATGACAGAGAGGGGTAAGGGGTATGGGATGTATGCGATTTTTCTTTGTATTTCTTCTTCTGGAGTGATGCAGATGTTCTAAAAAATGATCATGGTAATGAACCATTGATTGTATACCATGTATGGACTGTATGTGTGTGAAGATTTCTCAATAAAAACATTTTAACAAAATGAATGGGAGATGATGGTGACGTTGGTATGATGTTTGGATTTATAATTAATGTATGTTAATTATAATATGGGATGTACTTCATTAATTACCAATATGATAAATACTAACAATATGTAGTGTTAAAATAGACACTATTTTTTTTTCGTTCCCTCTGATGCCATTGAGATTTAAGCCATCTTTGATTTTGGTTTATTTGCTCAAAAAATGATGTGTGTATTTTAAACGTGATATAAATTGTTTGAATTTTGTAAGTTGCTCAAAGAATGTTGAAATTAAATGTATCATGCTGCTTGATTTTTTTTAATGAAAATAAAAGTACACAACCAGAATAAGAAAACAAGCCATAATAGCCAAGATATTGGATTCAAGTCTATAGATTGTCAGGGTCCTATTCAACTGAAATTCTAACCTTAAGATCAGAATTTGATTGTTTATAATTCTTTATCACCTGCTATCTTCATTGGCTCCTGTGTGACTCTCTATTTGTTTATTTAAATTGATATGAAGAACACTTATGAACCCACAACCTCACTAAAGAACTGGAATATTATTCATCCACCTATGTGCTTTTTTTCTACTTCTGAATATTTTCTCATGCACTTCCCCTTTAAAAATAATTTCATCATGTTTTTATCTGTGCCTAATTGTACAGTCTTCAGTTTTGCTTGTTTTTGAATATTATAGAAAGAATATCCAATATATATAGTCTTCTAGGACTTGCTTTTATAAATAATAATTAAGTTGCTAAGATACAGTTGCTGCATGTATCTTGCAATCATTTATTTTCACTGTTGTATAATATTTCATTATGTGAATATCTCACAGTTTATTTATCCATTCTTTTATCAGTGGACATCTGGGCTGTTTTTTCTATTTTACATAATGCTTTTAAGACATTCTTCTTTATATCTATGGGTCATAAATGCAAGAGTAGCTCTTGAGTTTACCTAGCAGTAAAATAGCTAGGTCTTATGGTATGCTGATAATCACCTGTGTAAGATGATGCCAAAATGTTTTCCAAAGTGGTTGTAGCAATTTGCACACCAAATCTTCCTTTCTCTTAGCAATTTATATTCCCAGCAGCAACCTTGCTATTATAACGTTAAGATCATTTCAGGGAAAATAAATAAATAAGAAAGTGATACAATATGAACTCCAACCAAACTATCATTTAATAACTGCCAAAGTGGCCAGTTCTGTTTTAGGGCAGATGTTTTAAATAGACCACCCAAACTGGCCTTTTGGTTACGTAAATATTATAAAAACCCTTTGATGGAGGGTGATGTAATGGTAGCTCAGTGGCAGAATTCTCGCCTGCCATGCCAGAGACATGGATTCTATTCCCAGTGCCTGCCCATGTTAAAAAAAGAAAGAAAGAAACATGGTGGCTAACGTTTAATGTTGAGAGCTAGATGCCAGAATTGTTGGAAATGTTTTCGAGAAACACTGGGAGTCCAGACACCAGCAGGATTGCTTGGGAGCCTGGAGGACAAAGCCCAGCATGGAATTGGGGAAAGAGCCATTCCTCTGCTTCTGCATGGATCCTGATACTCCCGTGGACTTCTGCAGATGGGTCATTTTGGGGGATGGAATTACTTTTCCCATTACCTGATAGTGTGCTGGTTCTTCATTTGCCCTCCATAACCAATCTCTGTGCTTCTTGCCCTACTCTGTGTCCCAAGAGGTGGACCTATAGAGACTTCTCACCAGACTCCCTATCTTCTGGCTTTGGGTTGGTTCAGTTAACTAAAAATACTGCAGAAGACTGGCAGATGGGAGGACAGCGGGGTCCCTGTTTCCTGATAGGTTGTGGGTTGGGCAATGGCGTTGGTCTCCTATTATGGTCATAGCTCTTGTTTGGTGACCTTTTTCCTTCAACTGCAGTTTTCTCTGGCTTCTACTAATGCCCCCTCCCTCAGCTCTTGACCCTGCAGGCCATGATGGCCACGATAGGTATGGTAGCTTACCATCCAGTGTTTGTTCCCCAATCCTGCCCATTCCTCTGGGAGTAGTCTCTTCTTTAAATACTCTGAAATCACTCTTTGAGGGTGCTGTTTCCTGACGGGGCCCTGACTAATGCAGACATTGGGTTAACTGAACCAACCCAAATCTTTCTTGCTCATCCTTCCTTTGGTCTGAAACACTGTTCCCCAGTATCCTCCAGGCTCATGCTCCCTACCCCCTCAGATAGGACCTCTCAGTGAAGCTTTCCCTGACCACCTTCTGAAAATTAACCCCATTCTCTATGCAGTACCTATCTCTCTTACCATGGTCTGTTTTTCATCTGATGAACTATTCTTATTTATATTTTTCATTGTTTATTATCCCCGCCACAATGGAAACCCCATGAAGGCAGAATCTCTATTTATTGGTTCAGTGTCATAAGCTAACATTCTAGAATGAATACAGAGTGCTCACTAAATATCTGTTGAATGAGTGAAATGAATAAATGAATGGTGGCATAGAAGAGATTATTGTTTCTCAATGATGTATTTTGAATCTGCTGATCTTTTTTGCTCTCTTATTATTTTAATAGCATTTTAAGAAATTGGGTTCTCTAAGTGTGTTAATCATATCTGTCAATTATTAATTTTGCCTCTTTCTTTCTATAAGTTACATTTTGTTTCTCTTTCCTGCCTATAAGAATTTCAATGAGTATTCCTTAGAATTAGTTATAATGTGGGAAGATTGTAAATTTTAATTCACATATAGGAAGGCTGGAATTGGAGACAGAATGAATAGCTAAGATGTTTTAAGGTAGTTACATGATGAATGCTTGTGCTCAGATTTAAGAAAAGGTAAAAAAAAAAAGAGGAAGAGATATCTCTATAACATCTTTTAGATAAAGAAATGACTGGATATGGTGACATAGAAAGGCCATGAAAAATGGTGCCTGGGACTGAGTTTGGGCCCAGACACAGCTTGTGCAGAGCCTGGAAGAGTGTGGGTGCTAGACCAAAAGCACACCAGGCACAGAATAAGATACAGATTTGTTGGGACTTAGGAACAGGAGAAGTTCTCCAGTGGCAGCTGTCCAGACTTGAGCGCTCTGCAAAGGGAACAGAAATGTACAAGGCGATATATGATTTCAGAGCAAAGACATTCTGTATAGTATGAGGGCATCAGATTTCTAGTATAACCATTAAAGGGGCCTTAGACCTGACATTTTGCTTAGTGTTTAATACTAAGGTACAATCAATGCCATTTTTACATCCTGGGGGATTGTTTAATTTCTTGACCTTTGTTCTTGGCTAAAGTAGGTTTGTCATGGGCTCTTAGGAGGGGGCCTGGGCATTAGGCCACCACTGGCTCTAGTCTCGATATAGTGGATGAGTTCATAGTGACCAGAAAAATGACTGTGTTTTTAATATTTTCTGAAATTCATAACAATTTGTTGATCAGAAAGGAGATGAGATTAAGAAAACTAATGATAACCTTTGCCCCTAAGAATGTGCAGTCAAGAGAAGTTAAATATTAAAATTTTCTCTTATACCTCTATATCATCACTTAAAACAACTGCATTATTTAGTCAACAGTGCAGATAATTACCATGATTAACATTTGCATCTTCAGTTTACAAAATAATTACACTTATGTGTTGACTCATTTGGTCCTCGTATGTGTTGATTCATTTAGTCCTTTGTGATAAGTAAGAAAATATCTAACATTTGCGCAGTACTTTATAGTTAGTACGAACTTTCCCTTTCATTGACTAATTTTATATTTGGGTTCTGGTCTCTCATTCTTCTAAAAGGCACCCTTTAGCAAAACTGATCTTTCTAATTTTCTGAACCTGTTTCTCTTGTTTGTGTTTATACCCAGGACATACTTATCTTGAAATAAGGTCTTTCTATGCCTTCATCTCTTAAAAGTCTCTTGAGGCAAGCATCAGAGTTTTCCCTTTCCCCAGTTGAGTGTGTGTGTGGGTGGGGGCGGTGATGCTAACAGGTGCTTTTTGGTAATCTCATCGTGCAGAGAACGAATAACCCATCATGTTGCCGTCCTGGACCATTGGAGTCCACCGGCAGACTGATAGATGCTGGCCAAGTGTAATTCAGCAGCTTCCCTGTATTATCTGTGAAAGACCCTGCAGAAGCCCCCAGAACTATGGGAGTTGTGTGGCTGGGACACCCTTCTCCTCTTTATTGCTCCCATGATGAAAGAAAACACTTCGTCCTCTCACTCTGCTTATTCGTCCTTTGTTCCCACTTCTAGCCAAGTACTTCATCCTTGCTTAGCCAAATGAATTTCTTCAGCTTGAAGGAAAAACCAAAAGCGCTCTATCATGTTTGGGGGTTGATTTGAGGACACAGTGAATGACAAATCCTTAGCTTTGCATTTGGACCCAATTTTAATCATTACATGGCTGCTTTCAATTCTTCCTTCCTGTCATGTATGTTTGCAGACCCAGGAAAACACACACACTCATGCACAAACCCATACGGGTGTGCACAAATACTCACATACACACAAGCACAAATACTCACATACACACAAGCACGTACAAACACCAGTGACACTGTGGGAAAATGGTCATGTTCTTCCCATATCCTGTTGGTTTTCTGCAGCTTGCCCAGTGGCCACATTAAAAAGTCTTTTTATATATCTGAACTATTTGTTGAAGGCCAAAGAAGAAAGTATGTGAATAAACTTTGCATATTTATAAAATTGTTAAAAGTTAAAAAGAAAAAAGAAAAAGTAAGTAGTTTTCTGTTTCTTGATAATTCATAATGCTCACTTTTTTCTTTCTCTAGTGTTATCAACATGATTGTTACTCATCCCAATCAAACACACATGCACTCCCCCACACACTTAAAATATGAAAATCTTCTGGTGATTCCCTCTTGCCTATAAGTTAAGTCCTAAGTTCCTTGGCGTGACAGATAAGTCTTCACACACTGTAACTTCTGGCCTGTCTCCCATATACAGAGTCCCCTGATGAGCCTCTTTCTATTTCAGGATATGCTCCTCCCTTTACCTGCAATTTTTCTATGCTTCACAGTTTCCTGCCTAGTAAAATCTCTCATTCTTTAACACCTACTTCATATATGAAATCTTCTGTATATCCCATACTAAATTAATTCCTTTCTATTATAGCACTTAAAATATTTTATCCTAATTATTTGCCTGGTATATAACATGCACATGGCAAATGTTGTTGAGTAAAATATTCTTCATTGGGTCAATTCATTCAGTAAACACTTTTTGAGCACATATTATTGAGCACAGTGCCAGATGCTATAAAAAATCTGAACAAAACGGATACAAATACCTGCCCTTATAGTGCTTACATTTGGGTAGGGAGACGGTTGTAATAGTTACTTATATTTTGGAACAGTTTGAAGGCGGGAAAGAAAAACAGAGCAGTGGAAGGGATTATAAAATGCTGGGATCCCAAATACACACACACAGACACACTCACCCACAAAGCCTTCAGTGAGGGCTTTGCAGTTTTAAACAGGTTGATCGGAGTAGGCTTGAGTGATAATAGGACATTTGAGGAAACTCTTGAAGGAGGTGAGGTAGTGAGATATGGGGGTATCTGGGGGAAGGATAGGACTTTATAGGTGGAGGGAACAGCCAGGGCAAATTCCTAACACAGGAATGTTCAGACCATGTTTTAGCAGCAGCAGGCGGTCCAGTGTGGCTGGAAGCAGAATAAAAAGAGTAACGGGGAAATTGTGCAGGTTATCGTGGACCATAATAGGGAGTTTGACTTTAACCCAGAGTAAAAGCCAGTGGTGGGATTTGAGCAGAGGAATGTTATGAGCTGGTTGGAGTCTTCAGAGAGACAGGTGACCAATTAAGAAACTCAGTCGTGGCGGTAGCAGTATATATAGTTCAATTAATTTTGATGTATGTATACACTCCTATAACCCCCATGCAGAAAAAGGAATGAAGTATTTTCAGCACTCAGTTGTGTGCCGCCTTCCAATTTATACTGACTCATAAGGGTAACCACAATTCTGACCTTTAACATGAAAGATGCATTTTCCCTCTTCTTGCATTCCATAGAAGTGGAAATAATTTAATAAATACTCTTTTTTTTTTTGGTATGCTGTATGGCCGGAGTCACATTTCATTCTTTTTCCATGTGAGTATCCCATTATTGTAGGATGATTTGTTGAATTTTTTTGTTTGTTTGCTTGCTTGCTTGTTTGTTTTTTGGGAAGTGCATGTGCCAGGAATTAAACCCCCCAGATGACAAACAAGAATTCTACCACTGAATTACCCTTGCATCCCCTAATAAATAATCTTTTGTGTTTTATGCCTGGCTTCTATTCCTCAACCTTATGTCTCTGAGTTTTGTCCTTGTTGCGTGTTAGTGGTTCGTTTTTTTTCGTTGCTGTGCACTATTCCATTGTATTAATATGTCACAGTTTGTCCACTCTACTATTGATGGGTATTTGGATTGTTTCCAATTTGGGGCTATTTTGAATAAAGCTGCTATGAACTTACTTAAACAGGTCTTTTGGAAGACATATGCATCATTCTTTGGTACATACCTAGAAGTAGAATTGCTGGGCCATAAACTGGACATATGTGTAGCTTTTGAAGATGCTACCAGTCTTCCAATGTAGTTGAACCATTTTATACTTCCAACAACAATGTATAAGAATTCCAGTTACTCCACATCTTCACCAATTAATTAACATTAATTTCAATTTTAACCATGCTAGTAGATGAGTAATGTCATATTATTGTGGCTTAAGTTGCATTTTCCTGATGAATAATGATGTTGGACACATTTCATGTGCTTATCAGATAGCCTTTCTTTGAAGTGCCTGTTCAGATCTTTTACCTGTTTTTTTTTCTTTAAATGGGTCTTTTTGTCATTGGTTTGTAGGACTTCTTTAGGCTGGATGGAAGTCCTTTGTTAGATACATGTTTGTGAATAACTTCTCCCAGTCTGTGGCTTGTCTTTTTACTCTCTTCATAGCGTTTTTTCAGAAATAGAACTTCAAAACTTTAATTAAATCTAATTTGTTAATGCTTTCTTTTATGGATGGTACTTTGTGTGACCTATTAAAGAAATTGTGGTCTGCCCATAACTTTGTTCCTAAACAGTATAGTCATAGAAATAGACTTAACCAGGATTGAGACTAAGCCATTCAAGAAAACTTCTTGTTCTTCCTTCTTTTTCAATCACTCAGAAGGGAAACGGCATCCTGCTGTGTTTGCCCCAACTTCAGTATAACAACTCCTTATGCTGTCAGCCACTTCTAGGCCATTTGCAGACTGCCCTATAGGATTTCAGGAAAAGTGAGGGAAAGAATTAGCATGGACAAAAATTTATAACACTTATATATTTTTATTACATATAAATAGTATCTATATAAATTGTAACAAAAATAGTTTCCTGTAGTCAGTGTAACAGCTTACAACTTATCATTCTTTCCCGTATGTTGAGGGAAACTATATAATAAATATTTTTCTGGTTATTCCGTGACTTTTAGCATTGGCTAGCATGTGCTTCCAATTTTTTTAAAATAAAAAATACTATTCATTCATATACAATTATGTAGTTTGTACATTTACTACCTCATATGCTTATAAAGTTTTAAGTTTAAAACTCTTAGTGTTCAACCTTATTTTTTAAATCTTTTTAAAATTGTGAAATATAACATGTATATAAAAAAGCAATAAATTTCCAAGTACATTTTAACAGGTAGTTGTGGAACAAATTTTAAAGTTTGGTATGGGTTATAGTTTCATGAATTTTTGTTTTTTTCTTCTAGCTGCTCCAAGATACTGGAGAACAAAAGAAATATCAATATAATGATTCAGCATTCATACTCACTTGTTAAATCCTATCTTCTCTGTTATATTCCCTTTTTTCCTTTTTTTTTGTGAAAAATAACATATATACAAAAAACCAATAAATTTCAGAGTACAACGCAACAATTAGTTATAGAACAGATTTCAGAGTTTGTATGGGTTACAATTCCATAATTTTAGGTTTTTACTTCTAGCTCCTCTAAGGTACTGGAGATTAAAATAAATATCATATAATGATTCAGCAATCGTACTCATTTGTTAACCCTACCTTCTCTGTATGCCTCTACCAACACCTTTGCTCTTTCTCCCACCCTTTGGGGGTATTTGGGCTGTGCCCATTCTAACTTTTCCATGTTTGAAGTGGCTGTCAATAATATGGGATGGGGGATGGAACTAGTTGATGTTCTGGAAAGGCTGGCCCTTCTGCATTTCAGGACTTATCTTGTCCAGGGACCCTTATGGAGTTTGTAGGTTTCTGGAAAGTTACCTTAATGCATGGAACCTTTGTAGAATTTTATATAATGCCCTAGGTATTCTTTAAGTTTGGCAGGAATGGTTTTGGTTGGGGTTTGACAAGTTATGATAGGTAACAATGTCTATCAACCTTATTTTTTATGTTATTTACTTTGTTGATTATAATAAATTATATGAAGTTTGTTTGCTTTTCTAAAACAATGGAGTAAAATCCATGCATTTTCTTTATTCATTTATACATAATTTCCTGTTTTTACAATCTTTCTGTTAAAATGTGGGTATAATGTCTTGGGATACTACAACAGATGTGCAGTTTGCTACCTAAAATGTATTTGAAACAAATTTTTTTAATGAAAGTAAGTTAATTCTTTTATTGATATTTTTGTGATAAGTAATAATTGTTTTTATTTGGTAGACTATGTATTTGTATTTTTTAATTATTTATTTTTATTGATATATATTATATATTCACGTACCATGTAATCATCCAAAGTGTACAGTCAGTGGTTCACAATATCATCATATAACTGTGCATTTATCATCGCAATCGACTTTTTTTTCTTTTTTGTGAAAATAACATATATGCAAAAAAGCAATAAATGAAACTAATTTTTTTTGTTGTTGGACATTTTTATTTTTTAGAATTTTAACTTTTTTTATTGTATAGTATAACATATATACTAAGCGAAGAAATAAAAAAAAGCAGTAGTTTTCAAAGCACTCTTCAACAAATGGTTACAGGACACATCCCAGAGTTTGTCATGGGCTACCATACGATCCTCTCATATTTTTCCATCTAGCTGCTCCAGAATATAGGAGGCTGGAGGGCTTAAATATTTTTTTTTATCGTCACAATAGACTTTTTTCCTTCTATTTTTGTGAAAAATAGTATATATACAAAAAATAAATAAATTTCAAAGCACAGCACCACAATTAGTTATAGAACAAATTTCAGACTTTGACATGGGTTACAATTTCACAATTTTAGGTTTTTACTTCTAGCTGCTCTAAAATACTGGAGACTAAAAGAGAAACCAATTTAATGATTCAGCATTCATATTCATTTAAGTCCTATCTTCTATGTATAATTCCATTATCATCTTTGATCTTTCCATACCTCTCTTTGGGGTTGTTTGGGCTATGACAATTCTAAATTTTTGATATTGGAAGAGCCTATCACTAATATGGGGTAGAGAGATGGAACTATCTGATGCTTTGGAGAGGCTGGGCTAGATTTCAGGACTTATCTGGACCAGGGACCCATCTGGAGGTTGTAGGTTTCTGGCAAGTTACTTTACTACCTGGAACCCTTATGGAATCTTTTTTTTTTTTTTTTTAACTTTTTAAATTGTATAGTATAGCATATATACTAAGCAAAGAAATAAAAAAGCAGTAGTTTTCAAAGCACTCTTCAAAAAGTGGTTACAGGATAGATCCCAGAGTTTGTCATGGACTACCAAACGATCCTCTCATATTTTTCCTTCTAGCTGCTCTAGAATATAGGAGACTGGAAGGCTTAAATACTTTTTTTTATCATCACAATCAACTTTTTTTCCTTCTTTTTTTGTGAACAATAACATGTATACAAAAAAGCTATAAATTTCCAAGCATAGCACCACAATTAGTTGTAGAACATATTTCAGACTTTGATATGGGTTACATGTTCACAATTTTAGGTTTTTGCTTCTAGCTGCTCTGAAATACTGGAGACTAAAAGAGATATCAATTTCATGATTCAGCATTCATATTCATTTGTTAAGTCTTATCTTCTATATGTAATTCCACTATCACCTTTGATCTTTCCGCACCACTCATTGGGGTTGTCTGGCTATGCCAATTCTAAGTTTTTTTTTTTATTAATTAAAAAAAATTAACAACAAACAAACAAAAATATTAACATATCATTCTATTCTACATATACAATCAGCAATTCTCAATATCATCACATAGTTGCATATCCATCATTTCTTAGAACATTTGCATCGATTTAGAAAAAGAAATAAAAAGACAACAGAAAAAGACATAAAACAATAACAGAAAAAAAAAGATTATACATACCATACCCCCTACCCCTCGCTTTCATTTATCACTAGCATTTCAAACTAAATTTATTTTAACATTTATTCCCCCTATTATTTATTTTTATTCCATATGTTCAACTCGTCTGTTGATATGGTAGGTAAAAGGAGCATCAGACACAAGGTTTACACAATCACAGAGTCACATTGTGAAAGCTATATCATTGTTCAATCATCATCAAGAAACATGGCTCCTGGAACGCAGCTCTACATTTTCAGGCAGTTCCCCTTAGCCTCTCCACTACACCTTGAACAACAAGGTGATATCTACTTAATGTGTAAGAACAACCTCCAGGATAACCTCTCAACTCTGGAATCTCTCAGCCATTGACACTTTGTCTCACTTCACTCTTCCCCCTTTTGGTGGAGAAGGTTCTCTCAATCCCTTGATGTTAATTCTCAGCTCATTCTAGGGTTTTTCTCAATCCTTTGATGCTGAATCTCAGCTCATTCCAGGATCTCTGTCCCACATTGCCAGGAAGGTCCACACCCCTGGGAGTCATGTCCAACGCAGAGAGGGGGAGGGTGGTGAGACTGCTCGTTGTGTTGGCTAGAGAGAGAGGCCACATCTGAGCAACAAAAGAGGCTCTCTTGGGGGTGACTCTTAGGCCTAGATTTTAAGTAGACTTGACCTATCCTTTGTGGGGTTAAGTTTCATATGAATAAATTCCAAGACTGGGGGCTCAGCCTATAGCTTTGGTTGTCCACACTGCTTGTGAGAATATCAAGAATTCAACTTGGGGAAGTTGAATTTCTCCACACTCTCACCATTCCCCGAAGGGGGCTTTGCAAATACTTTTCCACTCACTGATCGAATTGCTCTGGGATTCATCGGGACATCACTCTGGACAATGAAACTAATTTTTATAATAGAATTAGTGCTCCAGAAATTTTTCTTAATCCAGTTTTTTTTTGGCATGAGCAGACTCCAGGAATTGAACCCAGGTCTCTGGTATGGCAAGCGAGAATTCTGCCACTGGGCCACTGTTGTACCACTCTCTTAATCTAGTTTTAACATTTGCTTTTGTAAGTTCATTTATTAGGAAAAAAACTGTAATTCTCTTACCTATGAGAAAAGTCATTTTTATCTCAAAGGTTTTATGAGACCTTTTAAGTTAATGTACACATAATGGAAAAATATTTAAATTTATATTGAGTAAATATAAATAACTGACATTGTTTTAGAATATTCTAAACAAGTTGATAATTTATTAAAGATCTGTTTAAAATTGACATCTTAAATGTCCCTTGTACAGATCTTTTTTTTTCTATGTGTGTATTCGTATGTGTGAACCAGACATAATGTTTTAATTCCTTATATATCCTCAATTCATTAATTTTGGACTTCACAGAACTGGGAAATTTAGTTCAGGTTTGAAAACAAGAAAATCATCTTTTTTTTTTTTTTTTTTTGGCTAAAGGTGCCTGTAATTTTCTGCCCCCTTCAGCAGGTAAATAAATTCCTCAGCGGCTAATCTTAATCTCTCAATTTTACAGACATATCAATAGGGGGATTTAGTTGAAATGGTTCTAGACAATATGTGTATGTGCAAGTGACTTACCTGGTGAGGACAATAGAAAACAGCATCAGCTTTCAGCCAAGTTTTTTCTTTTGTCCTGTTGTATAAAGACAAACAAAGGAGCCTTACTTGACTGCATTTTATATTCTGATCATCTCATGTCATATACGGATAATCCCCATTTACGATTTTCACACATTTCCAGATGAACATTTTAATAATGAAGCCCTTTCTGTTGATTAAAAGTGTCACGATTAAATTGCCTTGCGTTTTCTTAGCCTGTAAATATCCAAGATTAGGCAGGAATTACAACAAAATCAAGGAAGCCTTAGCAATACATTACGGATAAAACTTAGGGATAAAACACCAGAACTTTTTTTTCTTTTTCTTCTACTTCTCCTCCTCCTCCTCTCCTTCCTCCTCCTTTTTGAGAGTAAAATAAGTAAGAACAAGATGAAGCAATGAAAAATTTAAGTGATTGCATGCACCCCCTAAAATAAAGGAATTTTGAAGAATCAGAGACGTTTTAGAAAATAGAGTGAAAATATTTCTCTTCTACTTCATGGTTTCCAATCTCTTTTTAAGTATTTGTGGGAAAGTCAGACCATTGCCTAATAGATATTCTACATAGAAATCATTTTCACCCACCCACATAGCTCACTAAAGGTGTTAATGAGAAAAGCAGATATGGGAAGCACAGTTGAGTGTTCAGGTATCTCAGGAAATGCTGTCCACTGGTGAGTGACAGGGTCTCTTCATCTTCTCATTTCAAGGGCTGGTGTAGGCCTTGGTGCCATGGGATTATAGCTGTGCATCCAGGAACACTGTTAGTGTTCCCAAAGAGCCACTGCAAGGGGACTTCCTTGTAAGGAAAAGTATTCTAAAGGCATTAGTATTGACGACTTTTGTTTGTTCAAGAAATACTTATGGAGCATGTGCTGTTGTAGGTGCGAGAGAGAAAGCAGTGAGTAACACAGACAAAACGTTAACCCCTGCTCTCATACAGAAGTGGGATACTAAACAATAAATATAAGGAACAGGTAAATAACCTAGAATGTTAAAATGGAATGTGGAAAAGGAGATTAGAGCAGAGTAAGAACAGGAAAGGTGTGGGGTAGGCAGGTTGTAATTTAAAATAAGATAAGGTAGGGCTCATTAAAGGAATGCTGTGAGCAGAATCTTGAAAAAAGTAGGAAAGGTGATCCATTACGGTCTCAGGGGAGGCAGATGGAGCATCTAGTGCCAAGGCCTGCCCGAAAGCGCATGCTTGACAGGGGTGGAGGAAGCAAATGGTAGAGAAGTTGAAGATGAGGTCAGAGAGGTAAAAGGGGAATCCTGGGAGGTGTGGGGCTCAATCATAGAAGGCCTTAGAGACAATTGTAAGGACTTTTACTTTTGTTCTCAGAAAAATAGGCAGTTATTGAAAGGTTGTAAGCAGAGGATCCTGTCATTTTGCAATCTTTTTTTATTAATTAAAAAAATTAACAAACAAAACTTTTAAGATATCATTCCATTCTACATATACAATCAGTAGTTCTTAATATCGTCACACAGTTGCATATTCATCATTTCTTAGAACATTTGCAATCTTTTTGATACCCATAAAAGAATGTTACTCCAAAAATAATCCTTCTCTTGTATCCCCCCCCCCCCCCCCCCCCCGTGCCTGATGCATGACAGGTGCTCAGCAAATATTTGTTGAATGGATGACTGAAATTAGGGACATACCCATCCAAAGGATTTTGTTCAATTTGATGATAAAGTGCTTCACTGTGGTACTGTTATGTTTCTCTGGGCAGGATTCTGGGACTAATATGCCTTTCCTTGATAGCCCTCATATGCTTCCCATCACCCCACTGTAAGCACGCTAAGGGTTTTGTGACTCCTTCTAGATCTGCGGACAGTAACTTGAGAAGTATCTTCAGAGGTGCTCCTGCCTCCAGGTGGCTGGGGTCAACAGGCAGTATTTCTCCTGAAAGTGCCCTCTCTGGCTGAGTGACTGTTCACAGGTAGAGGTCTTTGAAGTATGACTTTAATCCTTGTGAAGCCCTCTTCATTCACCTCCATGAATTTGTCACAGTAGCCACAGGTGCTCCAGGGACCAGATTTCTTAAAGTGACTGTTGTAGAGAGTATGCATATACTACTCCCTTCCTGTTTCTCACCTCTCTGTTTACATAGATGACTTTATTGGATTATGGTAAAAATGTCTGTACATTATCAGTGACAGATTTGCATTGATAGATTTATATTCTATCATTTGGTTTCCTATTTATCTATTGGTTTGCTGTAACGGGGCACCAAGTTGATTAGAGGAATAGGTGGGCCAAGAGAAGGGAGGAAAGTCCACACAGAGACATATCCATGGCTATAAAGTCATGTACCTTCTTGTTTGAAGAACCTTGCTTATTTTCTAAGCTCCAATACAGACAGTCGTCTGCATGTTGAATAAAGTCATATGTAGTTGTAAGCCTCTGTCTCCTTAGAGTCATCTGGCCCATTCTGGTTCAGATTCCATACTTTTCTCTCACTGTTAGATTAGATGGTGTAACAGCAGGGCAAAGAGCAGCTCCCTGTGAAAGAGCCTCGGGGAGATCACTAGAGCTCAGCGTAGCAGCTGGGTTCTGGTTGTCCACTTACTGGCAATTTCCGTTTAGTGTTTGTTTAAAAGTGTAACTTAGTACTGAATCAGAAGCTTGCTCTGTATTAGTTGTATTCTGCCAATCCTATGATCTCCTAGATTCATTGTCTTATTAAAAATGGGGGTACAAAATTTTAAAAATGTTTTTGCATGAGGAAGAACAAAGGATTGTCATTATTTCAGGGTGCTGAAAATAGATGATATCTAATACTTTAAAATGTCACATTATGTGTGAGACTAAAGCAAAAAATGTTTATTTGTTACAAAATTTAGATTTTGACTAGAGCATTTCCTAATATAACTAATGTAGATAGTTTGATTGAATGTCATAAGTACTTGGAATCTCAGGTAGCACATAAATTTTTGTTGGTTTGTCCAGAGTGATCCCCGATGAATCCCAGAATGATTTGATCAGTGACTGGAAAAGTATTTGCAAGCCCCCTTCGGAGAATGGTGAGAGTGGGGAGAAATTCAACCTCCCCAAGCTGAATTCTTGATATTCTCACAAACAGTGTGGACAACCAAAGCTATAGGCTGAGCCCCCAGTCTTGGGGTTTGTTCACATGAAACTTAAACCCACAAAAGACAGGTCAAGTCTACTCAAAATTTAGGCCTAAGAGTCACCCCCAAGAGAGCCTCTTTTGTTGCTCAGATGTGGCCTCTCTCTCCAGCCAATATGATGAGCATTCTCACCACCCTCCCCCTCTCTGCGTGGGACATGACTCCCAGGGGTGTGGACCTTCCTGGCAATGTGGGACAAAGATCCTGGAATGAGCTGAGACTCAGCATCAAAGGACGGAGAAAAACCCTAGAATGAGCTGAGAATTAACATCAAGAGACTGAGAGAACCTTCTCGACCAAAAGGGGGAAGAGTAAAATGAGGCAAAGTGTCAATGACTGAGAGATTCCAAACAGAGTCGAGAGGTTATCCTGGAGGTTGTTCTTACGCATTAAGTAGATATCACCTTGTTGTTCAAGATGTAGTGGAGAGGCTGGAGGGAATTGCCTGAAAATGTATTGCTGTTTTCCAGTAGCCATATTTCCTGATAATGATTGAACAATGATACAGCTTTCACAATGAGACTCTGTGAATGTGAAAACCTTATGTCTGATGCTCCTTTTAGCTACTATATCAACGGAAGAGTAGAACATATGGAATAAAAATAAATAACAGGGAGAACAGATGTTAAAATAAATTCAGTTTGAAATAGTGGTAGGTGAAGGCAAGGGGTAAGGGGTATGGTACGTATAGTTTTTTTTTTTTTCTTCTCTATCATCATTTTATTTCTTTTTCTGTTGTCTTTTTATTTCTTCTTCTAAATCGATGCAAATGTACTGAGAAATGATGAATATGCAACTATGTGATGATATTAAGAATTACTGATTGTATATGTAGAATGGAATGATTTCTAAATGTTTTGTTAGTTAATTTTTTTTAATTAATAAAAAAATGGGGGTATATTTCTCTTCATAAAAATATCATCTACCTCTATGAATGATATTCTGTATATTCGTAAGTTTAATTTTGGAAACATTATTTATTCTGGTAATAGAATTAAAATGAAAAAAATAATGTCTGTTGCTACCTCTATTTATTAAGTTGAATGTTGATCTTTCCCTACCCTTTCTTCACCTTATCAGCCTTTCACAAGCTCTTAAAAATAATTGTTGCTGACTTTTATTCCCAGCCATGTTAGGATTATTGAGTTGTAATTTATAGAGAGTGGAATGCATTAATCTCTCCCCATTCACTATTTTAACTATTTTAAAGCATACAATTCAATTGTTTTTAGTATGTACATAATGTTACCCAACCATCACCACTATCTCATTCTGGAACATCTTCTAAAATCCCCATATCCATTAGCAATCACTCCCAATTTCCCCGTCCTCTATCCCTTGACAATCACGAACCTATGTTCTGTCTCTATGGATTTGTCTATTTTGGACATTTCATGTAAATGGAATCATGCAATGTGTGGCTTTTGTTTCTGACTTCTTTCACTTAATGTCTTCAAGGTTTCCATGTGTACCATACATATATTAGGACTTCACTCCTGTTATGTCCTAGTAATACTCCATTGTATGGATATACCACATATTGTTTATCCATTCATCAGTTGATGGGCATTTGGGTTGTTTCCACTTGTTGACTATTTTATATATTGCTGCTGTGAACATTCTTTCACAAGTTTTCATGTGAACATATGCTTTCAGTTCTCTGTGATATATTCTTAGGAATAGAATTACTGGGTCATATGCTAACTCTGACTTTTTGAAACACAGCCAAACTTTGTCTATACCATTTTACATTACCACTGGCACTATATGAGGACTACAGCCTTTTACATCCTCACAACCTTTGTTTTATTTTCCATTAAAGAAATATCTAGCAATTGTAGTGGGTGTTAAGTGGTATCTCATTGTGGATTTGATTTGCATTTTCCTAATGACTAATGACATTGAGCCATTTTTCAGGCACGTCTTGACCATTTATATATGTTCTTTGGAAGAATGTCTATTAAAATCCTTTGCTATTTTAAAATTGGATTGTTTGTCATTTTATTGTTGAATTGTGAGAGTTCTTTATTCTGGACAGTAAACCTTTGTCAGATACATGATATTTACAAATATTTCCTCCAAGTATGTGAGTTGTTTTTTCATTTTCTTGATACTGTCCTTTAAAGTACAAAAAATTTAATATTGATAAAATCCAATATATACATTCTTTCTTTTGTTGCTTGTGCTTTGGGGGAAATATATAAGAAACTGTTGCTTAACTCAAGGTCATAAAGATTTGTATCTATGTTTCCTTCCAAGGGTTTTATATTTTTAGCTTTTACATTTAGGTCTTTCATCTAATTGAGTTAAATTTTGCATATGATATGAGTTAAGGTCACAATTCATTGTTTTGCAAGTGAAGATTAAGTTCTCCTAGCACCAATTGTTCAAAAGACTTTTCATTCCTCATTGAATTGTCTTGGCATCCATGTTGAAAAGCAAGTGACCACATAGATGGTAAGGGTTTACTTTTGGACTCTCAGTCTTACTCCATTAAGCTTTATATAGCTGCCATTTTATGCCAGTACTGCATTGTACTGCTTACTATAGTTTTGTAGTAAATTTTGAAACTGAAAAGTGTGAATCATCCAATTTTGTTCTTTGTTTTCAAGATTGTTTTGACTTTTTGGAGTCCCTTGCATTTCCATATGAATTTTAGGATCTGCAAAAAATGGTAGTTGGAATTTTGATAAGGATTGCACTGAATCTTTTGATCAATTTGGATAATATTGCCATCTTAATAATATTAAATGTTCTAATCCATGAATGCTGGATGTCTTTTCATGTATTTATGTCTTCCTTAATTTTCAAAAATGTTTTGAAGTTTTCAGTGTGCAAGTCTTGCACTTCCTTAGTTAAATTTATTCATAAGTATTTGATTCTTTTTGGCACTATTGCAAATGTAATTTTCTTAATTTCACTTTTGTATAATGCATGAATCTTAAGTGTATTGTTCAGATAATTCTGAAAAATGAGAGCACTTAGGTTGTTGATTTTTAATGACTTCATGTAGCCAGCAGTTTGGGTGTAGAAATCTCTTAAGTAGATTTTATTTAGGTTAGAGGAAGGTGATGACTTAAGGAAAACATACTTTTTTATCTGGGTCCTATCTGTCCCAGAAGAATTGAATTTTGTAAAATTTTTTGTAGAAGTTCTGTACTCTTTGAGACCAACAGAGAATGTGCCAAATGTTGTAATTTGTAAGACTTGGAGATCATAACATGGTTAAAGTGGATATTAGGGATTGGGGGCTTGGGGTAGGCAGAAGGGACTAGAAATTCAGATTTTTTGGCTTTCAGAGTTGTTTGTAAGATCAACTGAATCCATGCCACTTCATTCACCATGAAATTTCAGATGAGAGTTTAGGTGAATCATAATTTGAAAGGTCTAAGGTGATTTGATATAGTCTTTCTGTTGAATAATCCTTTCAAATTGGGAAACCATCTTGCAAAATTTCTATGATTTTTAGGTTGCTTAAGGAGCCTATCTAGTGAAAGCTAAAAGAATGTGTTAAGGTTATTAGTTTGAAATTTGCTTTTATTTATCAACAACAAAATGGGTAATAATTTAAGGCTCTATTTTAGGATAGACCAGGTAATAGAATAAACAAATTAGAATTATAGACATCAAAGATTTTTGTTTATAAAAGATCCCCAATCTCGAATGATTTGCCCAGCTATGTAAACCAGACAGGAGTAATTTAACGACCAGAAAAGAACCTGGAGAGGGAGTGAAAGCTTTTTTTCTGTGCCTGACATGTGTTTCAGCCATACTGTTGTACTTATTTGAATCTGTAGAGCTTGATTTTGGGGCAGATGAAATGGAAGCAATACTGTAATAAAAGTAAGTTCAATATGATTTGCTGCATAGTTCTTTCTGTAGTTAACGTTCGTTTGTGCCCATCTTTATAGTAAACAGTTAAAATTTGGAACCAAACTTATTTTATCTTATTTTGTTTTCATAAAAATAGCATAGGCACATTGTTAAAAATATTCAAGCAGGATGAAAGATCAATGAAAAGCAAATTATCTTGCTCTAGAACTCCAATTTCATTTCCCACACAGTTATTTCTTTTTGCCTTTCCAGGTTATTTTCATGCGTGTGTGTGTATATATATATATACACACACCTAACCTTGTTTGACCCAAACTACACACATTATTATGTAGATTGGCTATAATTTATTTAACCTATCACTTATTGCTGAACTTATTTCTTTTATTTTCTTTTTCCTTTTAAATTCAAATGATCTTTACAATTATCTCTGATGTGGGAAAAAAATGAAAAATAGTATTTGTCTTTCCGTTTGCTCTAAAAATTATTCTGTGCTGTCTATACTGAAGTATTTAATGTAGGTTATTTTCACAATTTTATGTAATATGTCATTACTTAATAGGTATCTTCCTAAGGTTGATTGTGGGTAGAATTAAAAAAATTTGTAAAGTTGAGTATGACTGTGTATCCTGTGATAACTATGATCTTGATGATATAGTTCCTTAGGTAGAAACTTATTCTGTCCTACTGCAAAACAGCATGGTAATGTGGGATGGCTGGTTGTCTTCTTAAGACGGTTACTGAACAGTGTGGCCTAAAATGAGTATTCCTTTTCTGTGGCTCTTGTTTGTATGTTCAATTCAACTCTCATCTCTAGAGGACTTCAGGGTTGTGTACTCACCTGGAAATTTGAGCCGATGATAGGCGCTTGGGAAAGCTATTTGAATGTGAGCTCAGGTTCTCCTAGCTTTTGGCCTCCACATACATACACCATTGGACCTATTTAAAGATGGAGTCAGCAGCCAGGATTTGTCCCAGATCTCAGTGCTGTGAGTTGGAGACAGTTATCCAAAAGACCAAGCATGAACAAAAGGAGCTATGGACCATGTTATTGTTTGGTTTCAATACCTTTTAAATAGTTATTTACCAGAACAAGAAGGCATTGGCCCATTCCTGGTAAAGCCATTGGTTGTTTAGAATTCCATTCTGTAAATGACCACAACTCAGCCTGGCTCCATTTTTGGCTCCCCCCTTTTACCTCCTCTCTATCTGTCTAGTGATACTCATTTATTAAAGTCTGTTGAAGTCCCATTGGCTTCATGAAAATACCCCCTCATCCTGAGATACTTGATGTGCATCCCTTTCTCTGTATTTGGTTGATTCATTATATGTACTGACATTTCTCAATGTATATGTTGTGACAGGTCCTGCATATCATTGTTGTCCTTATATCATACTGTGCTTTCCACCACTCCACCCCAGAGTGTCCCATGTGAACCTTACCTCTTTGACCACAGCCATCTTCTGACCATCTCACTGACTTTGCTCCTTCTGCTACAGAGCCTTTGAACAGGCTGTCCTCTCTGTCTGGAGCACTTTTGCATCTCCTCATTGCCTCCTCATCTTTCAGATAAATAATCAAGTATTCTGACTTCAGGGGAGCCTTTATTGATACACCTGCCAAATAGCCCTGGTTTCCATCTTTGTAGAATTATATACCCCTCCTCTGTAGCACTGGCATTGATTGCAATTTTATATATGAGATTATCTGATTAATGTCTGTCTCCTCCACTGGACTGTAAGCTTATTGAAGGCAGGGGTTTTGCTCCCCGCCCCTTTCACTATTATTTCCCTTGCTTAATAAGTATTTCTTGAATAAATAAATGAGTTAATTAATCCACATTATAATATCATGATTTTGTACTTGCCCTCTTTTTTGTTTCCTTAAGTGGGAAAGAAAGGAATGGACTTAAAGCCACCATGCTGGAAATGGATGTTATTTATGCTCATTTTTATCTAAGCCATAGCATGGCAGTTTAGAGTATTTTGCATTTTTGCCTTGCTAGAAAAATATTGCTTTAAATTATTAGTTTGCCAATTATGCATTTTTTTTATCCCCCTTGCAAAGGTTTGTACCGTTTCTGTGGCCCAAGAGTAAACTATGAAATCTAAAATACATGTACTCAATAAATGTTTGCCTGGTGTAGTGGTCAATGAGTACATGGTTTTCGTCAGGAAGCTTGAGTTGAATTTTGGTAATGATGTCACTTAATGGCTGGCAATTCCCTTCTGGAAGATACTTAATCTTTCTGAACATTAGTTTCTTCATCTGTTAAACTGAGATAATAGTATCCCTGAGTGGATTGTTGTGAGGATTAAATGTGATTATGTAAAGCACTTAGATAGTGCTAGCATAATAATAATGGCTCTCTTTTGAGCATTCATTAACTCTTATCTATAATAATTAATGAATGAATGATCATACCTTGACTTATTTTAAATTTGAAACTGCAAAAGGGTTAAATCAGTCTCCAAAAGTACAGTGAGGGATTTTGAACCAAGATGCAGTTTAGTGGGATTTAGTTCATCTTCCAGAGTAGCTAGTAAATAGCCAGGAACAGTACAGAACAACTGCTGGGGCCACGTCAGTGACTGGACACACAATGTACACCAGTCTGGATAAGCTGGACCAGCTGCAAGCCTACCCAGAACCCTGAGTCCCCCAAGCCGTGGAGGCCAGCGCCCATCCCCCACAGGCTGCTTCCCAGAGGGGAAAGGAAAGGGACTTTACTAGCAGCAGGGGCTGAGGGCAACGAAACTCCAACTGTGGAATTAATTCACAAATTCTGACTACTGAAGATAGGCCCCCAGCTCAGCTGAACCTCGAGTAAAAACTGAGGTTATGGTTTTTGCCCCAGCGCATAGGGGGCAGGGCTGATGGAAAAAAAAAAAAAGAAACAGAGGTTTTTTTGGATTTGGTAGCACATAATATTTGAAAGGTCTGGGCCCTGAAGAAAAGGGGGGCGGGGGGACACATAGGACTTGAAGATACACAAAGCAGCATACCAACTTAAGTTCATGATTGGCAAACCCGAGGAACAGGGGTCCTGCTCCGAAAAGGATTTTTCTTTTTCTTTTTTGTGGCTGTGTTTCTACGGCTTGACTACTTGTCGCATACAGCTATAGGGCTTCTCAGGCTCCAAGTGTCCCAGGCATAGGCAGAATTAAGTTTCTTTGAGTGTTTGTCTGGAGACTGTGCCTTCCACGGGAGGTGGGGCCCAGCTCAGGTGGCTCCCCTCCCTCAGGGAATTCAGACCCCAGGATCTGGAAAAGTGAAGTGATTAAAGCCAGCCTACAACCTCTCCTCTGTCTTGAACACACCCCAGCAGGGAGAGTCTGCTGAAGTTAAAGGTACCACATCACATTATGCTGGTGGGATCGAAAGGTAGAAAAGCACCACATACTGGGCAGGATAGGAAAAACACAGAGTCCAGAGGCTTCATAGGAAAGTCTACCAACCTCCTGGGTCTCACTCTCAGGAAAAACTGATGCAGATGACTCTTTCCTTCTCAGAGGAGGCCAGTTTGGTCTGGGAAAATCTGGCTGGGGTCTATAATACCTAAGTAGACCCTCCTAAGGGGGGAAAAAGGCGCCATACAGGCAGGGCAAGAAACAAGAAAACAAGAACTGAAAAATTCTGATCTCTTAAGTGAATTCTAAACTAGAGGTCCAGAATAAGATGAACTAAATGTCAAAGAACAGATAGAGAACAAAGTCATCCAGCAAGAAAATTGTAGGTAAAAAAAGTGAAAACAATCTCCAGAATAAACTAATTAAGATAATTAAATGCCTAGATGCCAGCAAAAAATAATAAATCATACTAGGAAAATTGAAGGTATGGCCCAGTCAAAGGAACAAACCAACAATTGAAATGAGATACAGGAATTGAAACAATTAATTCAGGATGTTCGAACAGACATGGAAAACCTCATCAAAAATCAAAAATCAATGAATTGAGGGAGGATATAAAGAAGGCAGGAATGAACAAAAAGAAGAAATTGAAAGTCTGATAAAACAAATCATAGAACTTACGGGAATGAAAAGCACAGTAGAAGAGATTAAAAAAACAATGGAAACCTACAATGTCAGATTTCAAGAGGCAGAAGGTAGAATTAGTGAACTGAAGGATGGGACATCTTAAATCCAACAAGCAGAAGAAAATATATGGAAAGGAATGGAAAAATATGAGCAAGGACTCAGGGAATTGAATGACAATATGAAGCGCACAAATATATGTGTTGTGGGTGTCCTAGAAGAAGAGAAGGGAAAAGGAGGAGGAAAACTAATGGAGTAAATTATCCCTGAAAATTTCCCAACTCTTATGAAAGACTTAAAGTTCCAGATCCAAAAGCTGCAGCATACCCCAATCCAAAAAGACATACTCCAAGACACTTACTAATCAGAATGTCAGATGTCAAAGAGAAAGAGAGAATCTTGAAAGCAGCAAGAGAAAAACAATACATCACATACAAGGAAAGCTCAGTAAGGCTATGCATAGATTTCTCAGCAGAAGCCATGGAGGCAAGAAGACAGTGGGATGATATATTTAAATTACTAAAAGAAAAAAGCTGCCAACCAAGAATTCTATATACAGCAAAATTGTCTTTCAAAAATGAGGGAGAAATTAAAACATTTTCAGACAAAAAATCACTGAGAGGATTTGTGACCAAGAAACCAGCTCTGCAAGAAATACTAAAGGGAGCACTAGATAGGAAAAGACAGGAGAGAGAAGTGTGGAGAAGAGTGTAGAAAGGAAGACTATGAATAAAGGTAAAAGGAAGAAAAATTAGATATGACATATAAAATCCAAAAGGCCAAATGGTAGACCAAAGTACTACCCGTATAGTAATAAGATTAGATGTTAATGGATTGAACTCCCCAATCAAAAGACATAGACTGGCAGAATGGATTGAAAAACAGGACCCATCTATATGCTGTCTACAGGAAACACATATTAGATCCAAACATAAACACAGGTTGAAAGTGAAAGGTTAGGAAAAGATATTTCATGCAAATAACAATCAGGAAAGAGCAGAAGTAGCTATACTAATATCCAACAAATTAGACTTCAAATATAAAACAGTTAAAAGAGACAAAGAAGGACACTATGTATTAATAAAAATAAAAATTCAACAAAAAGACATAACAATCACAAATATTTATGCACCAAGCCAGAATGCTCCAAAATACATGAGGCAAACACCGAAAAGAGAAATAGACACATCTATCATAGTAGTTGGAGACTTTGATTCCCCACTCTCATCGATGGACAGAACATCTAAACAGAGTAAAGAAAGAGAATTTGAATAATAATATAATAAATGAGCTAGATTTAATAGACATTTATAGAACATTACACTTCACAACAGCAGGATATACCTTTTTCTCAAGTGCTCATGGATCTTTCTCAAGGATAGACCATATGCTGGGTCACAAAGCAAGTCTCAAATTTATAAAGATTGAAATCATACAAAACACTTTCTCAGATCATAAAGGAATGAAGTTGGAAATCAATAATAGGCAGAGTACCAGAAAATTCACAAATATATGGAGGCTCAGCAACACACTCTTAAACAACCACTGGGTCAAGGAAGAAATTACAAGAGAAATCAGTAAATATCTTGAGGCAAATGAAAATGAAAGCACAACATATCAAAATTTATGGGATGCAGCAAAGGCAGTTCTGAGAGGGAAATTTATTGCCCTAAATGCCTATATCAAAAAAGAAGAAAGAGCAAAAATTGAGGGATTAACTGTCCACTTGGAAGAGCTAGAGAGAGAACTGCAAACTAGCCCAAAGCAAGCAAAAGGAAAGAAATAATGAAGATTAGAACAGAAATAAATGAAATTGAGAACATGAAAACAATTGAGGAAATCAACAAAACCAGAAGTTGGTTTTATGAGAAAATCAGTAAGATTGATGGACTTAACTCATCTTAGTTAAGTTGACAAAAAGAAGAAGAGAGAGGATGCAAATAAATAAAATAAAAAACAGAAGAGGAGACATAACCACTGACCCCACAGAAATAAAGGAAGTAATAAGAGGATACTGTGAACAACTTTATGCTAATAAACTCAACAATGTAGATGAAATGGACAACTTCCTAGAAAGGTATGAACAACCAGCACTGACTCAAGAAGAAATAGATGGATCTTAACAAGCCAATCACAAGTAGAGAAATTGAATCAGTCATTAAGAAGCTCCCCCAAAAGAAAAGTCCCAGGACCAGATGGCTTCACATGTGAATTCTACCAAACATTCCAGAAAGAATTAGTACCTATCCTGCTCAAACTCTTCAAAACAATGGAAGGGGAGGGAAAGCTACCTAATTCATTCTAGAAAGCCAACATCACCCCCATACTAAAGCCAGAGAAAGGTATTACAAGAAAAGAAAACTACAGACCAATCTCTCTAATGAATATAGATGCAAAAATCCTCAACAAAATTCTTGCAAATCGAATCCAACAGCACATTAAAATATTTATACACCATGACCAAGTAGGATTCATCCATATGCAAGGATGGTTTAACATAAAATCAATTAATGTAATACACTATATCAACAAATCAAAGCAGAAAAGTCACATGATCATCTCGATTGATGCAGAAAAGGCATTTGACAAAATTCAACATCCTTTCCTGTTGAAAACACTTCAAAGGATAGGAATAGAAGGGAACTTCCTCAACATAATAAAGGGAATATATGAAAAACCCACAGCTAACATCATCCTCAATGGGGAAAAACTGGAAACTTTCCCCCTAAGATCAGGAACAAGACAAGGATGCCCACTATCACCATTGTTATTCAACATTGTTGGAAATTCTAGCCAGAGCAGTTAGTTAAGAAAAAGAAATACAGGGCATCAAAATTGGAAAGAAGAAGTAAAACTCTCACTATTTGCAGATGATATGATAATATATATCAAAAACCCTGAAAAATCCACAGCAAAACTACTAGAACTAATAAATGAGTACAGCAAAGTGGCAGGCTACAAGATCAACACTCAAACATCTGTATTGTTTCTATACACTATTAATGAACAAACTAAGGGAGAAATCAAGAAAAAAATTCCATTTACAATTGCAACCAAAAGAATAAAATATTTAGGAATAAATTTAACTAAATATACAAAAGACATATACAAAGAAAATTACAAGAAATTATTAAAAGAAATCCTAGAAGAACTAAATAAATGAAAGGGCATACCGTATTCATGGATTGGAAAACTAAATATAGTTAAGACATCAATTCTACCTAAATTGATTTACAGATTCAATGCAATACCAATTAAAATCCCAAAAACTTTCTTTTCAGAAATAGAAAAACCAATAACCAAATTTATCTGGAAGGATAGGGTGCCCTGAATAGCTAAAAGTATCCTGAGAAAGAAAAATGAAGTCAGAAGTCTCACGCTACCTGACTTTAAGGCATATTACAAAGCTACAGTGGTTAAAACACTGTGGTACTGGCATACAGATAGATAGATTTTTCAATGGAATCAAATAGAGTATTTAGATATAGAACCTCTCATCTATGGACAGTTGATCTTTGATGAGACAGTCAACCCAACTCACCTGGGACAGAACAGGCTCTTCAATAAATGGTGCTTGGAGAACTGGATATCCACATGCAAAAGAATGAAAGAGGATCCATATCTCGCACTCTATACAAAAATTAACTCAAAATTGATCAAAGACCTAAACATTAGATCTAAGATCATTAAACTGTTAGAAGAAAATGTAGGGAATATCTTATAAATCTTATAATTGGAGGTGGTTTCCTAGACCTTACGCCCAAAGCATGAGCATTGAAAAAACAAATAAATAAATGGGAATTCCTCAAAATTAAACACTTTGTGCATCAAAGAACTTCTTCAAGAAAGTAAAAAGACAGCCTACACAATGGGAGAGTCTATTTGGAAACGATGTATCACATAAAGGCCTAGCATCCATAATATATAAAGAGATTGTTCAACACAACAACAAAAAGACAGACAACCCAATTACAAAATGGACAAAAGAGATGAACAGACACTTCTCAGAAGAGGAAATGCAAATGGCCAAAAGGCACATGAAAAAATGCTCAACTTCCCTGGGTATTAGGGAAATGCAAATCAAAACCACATTGAGGTATCATCTCACACCCACCAGGATGGCCATTATCAATAAAACAGAAAAACACAAGTGCTGGAAAGGATGTGGAGAAAGAGGCGCACTTATCCGCTGTTGGTGGAAATGTCAAATGGTACAACTGCTGTGGAAGGCAGTTTGGCCGTTCCTCAGGAATCTAAGTATAGAATTGCCATATGACCCAGCAATACCATTGCTAGGTATCTACTCAGAGGACATGAGGGCAAGGACACAAATGGTCTTTGCACACCAATGTTTATAGCAACATTATTTACAATTGCCAAGAGATGGAAACAGCCTAAATGTCCATCAGTGGACAAGTGGCTAAACTAGCTGTGGTATATACATACAATGGAATATTATGCAGCAGTAAGATAAGTAAAGTTATGAAGTATGTAACAACATGGATGGACCTTAAGGACATTATGCTGAGTGAGATTAGCCAGAAACAAAAGGACAATTACTGTATGGTCTCACTGATGTGAACTGACATTAGTGAATGAACTTGGAGAACTTCAGTTGGTAACAGAGACCATCAGGAGATACAAATAGGGTAGATATTGGATAATTGGAGCTGAAGGGATACAGATTGTGCAACAGGGCTGATTGTAAAAATTCAGAAATGGATAGCACAATACCACCTAACTGTAATACAATAATGTTAGAACATTGACTGAAGCTGAATGTGAGAATGATAGAGGGAGGCGGCCTGGGGGCACAAATGAAATCAGAAGGAAAGATAGACGATAAAGACTAAGATGGTATAATCTAGAAATGCCTAGAGTGTATAATGATAGTGACTAAATGTAGAAATTAAAAAATGTTTTTGCATGGGAAAGAACAAAGGAATGTCAATACTACAAGGTATTGAAAAATAGATGCTAATTCATATTTTAAAACTAATTTATGTGTGAGATTAAAGCAAAAAATGTTATTTGGTACAAAATTTATATTTTGACTAGTGCATTTCCTAATATAACTTAAGTAGACAGCTTAATTGAACACCATAGTACATGGAACCTTGAGTAGGGAATGAGAATTTGTAGATTTGTCCAGAGTGAAGCCTTGATAAATCACAGAGTGATTTGAACAGTGAATAAAAATGTATTTGCAGACTTCCTGGAAGATGACGGCTTAGTAAGACGCGCGGATCTTAGTTTCTTCTCCAGGACACCTACTAGGGGAGTAGAAACGATACAGAAAGCGCCCAAAGCCACAACAGAGATAAAAAAGACAGCGTACCCCATCCTGGAACGGCTGGCTGGCTGAGAGAAGCAGCTCGGGTGAGATCGCCGAGGCGCGCGGGCCTTACCGGGCGGGGCGGGAAGCGGCCGGAGTTACTCCCTTCCCCCTTCCCGGGCCGGCTGGGAGAATTGGAGAGGTGGTCCCCTGAAACCAAGGCGACTGGCGCCCACACCACGCGCAGCCCCCGGACCAACTGAGAGAATTGGATCGGAAATCCCCAGCCCGCGGAGAACGGTGACGGGTAGGGGAGGCCCCTTCCAAACCCGTGACTTCCGGGGAACGTGCACTCTCTCGGGTGGGCCGCTGCCGCTGGCGCCCTCCCGCCACGCTTGTTGCCCAGGGCCGACTAGGAAATTCGGACGGGCTCTTTCCCTGGCTGCGGCGACCAGCAACCCTCCCTGCGTTCGGACCGAGGGCTGGCTCAAGCCGCTTCGGCTAGCGAACCCCCAGGACGGCGAGAGTTTTCCAAAGTTTAAGGTCCCACAGCACCTTTTACTGGTGGGACCCACAGACAAACGTGTGCCACGAGCGCCACCTACTGGGCAGGATAAGAAAAACAGAACCCAGAGATTTCACAGAAAAATATTACAACCTTGCTGGGTCCAACACCAAGAGAAATCTGAATAAATGCCCAGACGCCAGCAGCAGAAGATAACTGTCCACGCTCAAAAGATTGAGAATATGGCTCAGTCAAAGGAACAAACCAATAGCTCAAATGAGACACAAGAGCTGAGACAACTAATGCTGAATATACGAACAGAAATGGAAAACCTCTTCAAAAATGAAATCGATAAATTGAGGGAGGACATGAAGAGGACATGGGCTGAACATAAAGAAGAAATAGAAAAACTGAAAAAACAAATCGCAGAACTTATGGAAGTGAAGGATAAAGTAGCAAACATAGAAAAAATAATGGATAGTTACAATGATAGATTTAAAGAGACAGAAGACAGAATTAGTGATTTGGAGGATGGAACATCTGAATTCCAAAAAGAAACAGAAACTATAGGGAAAAGAATGGAGAAATTTGAACAGGGTATCAGGGAACTCAAGGACAATATGAACCGCACAAATATACGTGTTGTGGGTGTCCCAGAAGGAGAAGAGACGGGAAAAGGAGGAGAAAAACTAATGGAAGAAATTTTCACTGAAAATTTCCCAACTCTTATGAAAGACCTAAAATTACAGATCCAAGAAGTGCAGCGCACCCGAAAGAGATTAGACCCAAATAGGCGTTCTCCAAGACACTTACTAGTTAGAATGTCAGAGGTCAAAGAGAAAGAGAAGATCTTGAAAGCAGCAAGAGAAAAACACTCCATTACATACAAGGGAAACCCAATAAGACTTTGTGTAGATTTCTCAGCAGAAACCATGGAAGCTAGAAGACAGTGGGATGATATATTTAAAATACTAAAAGAGAAAAACTGCCAACCAAGACTCCTATATCCAGCAAAATTATCCTTCAAAAATGAGGGAGAAATTAAAACATTCTCAGACAAAAAGTCACTGAAAGAATTTGTGACCAAGAGACCAGCTCTGCAAGAAATACTAAAGGGAGCACTAGAGTCAGATACAAAAAGACAGAAGAGAGAGATATGGAAAAGAGTGTAGAAAGAAGGAAAATCAGATATGATATATATAATACAAAAGGCAAAATGTTAGAGGAAAATATTATCCAAACAGTAATAACACTAAATGTCAATGGACTGAATTCCCCAATCAAAAGACATAGATTGGCAGAATGGATTAAAAAACAGGATCCTTCTATATGCTGTCTACAGGAAACACATCTTAGACCCAAAGATAAACATAGGTTGAAAGTGAAAGGTTGGGAAAAGATATTTCATGCAAATAACAACCAGAAAAGAGCAGGAGTGGCTATACTAATATCCAACAAATTAGACTTCAAATGTAAAACAGTTAAAAGAGACAAAGAAGGACACTATATACTAATAAAAGGAACAATTAAACAAGAAGACATAACAATCATAAATATTTACGCACCGAATCAGAATGCCCCAAAATACGTGAGGAATATACTGCAAACACTGAAAAGGGAAATAGACTCATATACCATAATAGTTGGAGACTTCAACTCACCACTCTCATCAAGGGACAGAACATCTAGACAGAGGATCAACAAAGAAATAGAGAATCTGAATATTACTATAAATGAACTAGACTTAATAGACATTTATAGGACATTACATCCCACAACAGCAGGATACACCTTTTTCTCAAGTGCTCATGGATCATTCTCAAAGATAGACCATATGCTGGGTCACAAAGCAAGTCTTAACAAATTTAAAAAGATTGAAATCTTACACAACACTTTCTCGGACCATAAAGGAATGATGTTGGAAATCAATAATAGGCAGAGTGCCAGAAAATTCACAAATACGTGGAGGCTCAACAACACACTCCTAAACAACGACTGGGTCAAAGAAGAAATTGCAAGGGAAATTAGCAAATACCTCGAGGCGAATGAAAATGAAAACACAACATATCAAAACTTATGGGACGCAGCAAAGGCAGTGCTAAGAGGGAAATTTATTGCTCTAAATGCCTATATCAGAAAAGAAGAAAAGGCAAAAATTCAGGAATTAACTATCCATTTGGAAGAACTGGAGAAAGAACAGCAAGCTAACCCCAAAGCAAGCAAAAGGAAAGAAATAACAAAGATTAGAGCACAAATAAATGAAATTGAAAACATGAAAACAATAGAGAAAATCAATAAGGCCAGAAGTTGGTTCTATGAGAAAATCAATAAGATTGATGGGCCCTTAGCAAGATTGACAAAAAGAAGAAGAGAGAGGATGCAAATAAATAAGATCAGAAATGGAAGAGGAGACATAACTACTGACCTCACAGAAATAAAGGAGGTAATAACAGGATACTATGAACAACTTTACGCTAATAAATACAACAATTTAGAGGAAATGGACGGGTTCCTGGAAAGACATGAACAACCAACTTTGACTCAAGAAGACATAGATGACCTCAACAAACCAATCACAAGTAAAGAAATTGAATTAGTCATTCAAAAGCTTCCTAAAAAGAAAAGTCCAGGACCAGATGGCTTCACATGTGAATTCTACCAAACGTTCCAGAAAGAATTAGTACCAATTCTCTTCAAACTCTTCAAAAAAATCGAAGTGGAGGGAAAACTACCTAATTCATTCTATGAAGCCAACATCACCCTCATACCAAAACCAGGCAAAGATATTACAAAAAAAGAAAACTACAGACCAATCTCTCTAATGAATGCAGATGCAAAAATCCTCAATAAAATTCTAGCAAATCGTATCCAACAACACATTAAAAGAATTATACATCATGACCAAGTAGGATTCATCCCAGGTATGCAAGGATGGTTCAACATAAGAAAATCAATTAATGTAATACACCATATCAACAAATCAAAGCAGAAAAATCACATGATCATCTCAATTGATGCAGAGAAGGCATTCGACAAGATTCAACATCCTTTCCTGTTGAAAACACTTCAAAAGATAGGAATACAAGGGAACTTCCTTAAAATGATAGAGGGAATATATGAAAAACCCACAGCTAATATCATCCTCAATGGGGAAAAATTGAAAACTTTCCCCCTAAGATCAGGAACAAGACAAGGATGTCCACTATCACCACTATTATTCAACATTGTGTTGGAGGTTCTAGCCAGAGCAATTAGACAAGAAAAAGAAATACAAGGCATCAAAATTGGAAAGGAAGAAGTAAAACTATCACTGTTTGCAGACGATATGATACTATACGTCGAAAACCCGGAAAAATCCACAACAAAACTACTAGAGCTAATAAATGAGTACAGCAAAGTAGCAGGTTACAAGATCAACATTCAAAAATCTGTAGCATTTCTATACACTAGTAAGGAACAAGCTGAGGGGGAAATCAAGAAATGAATCCCATTTACAATTGCAACTAAAAGAATAAAATACCTAGGAATAAATTTAACTAAAGAGACAAAAAACCTATATAAAGAAAACTACAAAAAACTGCTAAAAGAAATCACAGAAGACCTAAATAGATGGAAGGGCATACCGTGTTCATGGATTGGAAGGCTCAATATAGTTAAGATGTCAATCCTACCTAAATTGATTTACAGATTCAATGCAATACCAATCAAAATCCCAACAACTTATTTTTCAGAAATAGAAAAACCAATAAGCAAATTTATCTGGAAGGGCAGGGTGCCCCGAATTGCTAAAAACATCTTGAGGAAAAAAAACGAAGCTGGAGGTCTCGCGCTGCCTGACTTTAAGGCATATTATGAAGCCACAGTGGTCAAAACAGCATGGTATTGGCATAAAGAGAGATATATCGACCAATGGAATCGAATAGAGTGCTCAGATATAGACCCTCTCATCTATGGACATTTGATCTTTGATAAGGCAGTCAAGCCAACTCACCTGGGACAGAGCAGTCTCTTCAATAAATGGTGCCTAGAGAACTGGATATCCATATGCAAAAGAATGAAAGAAGACCCATCTCTCACACCCTATACAAAAGTTAACTCAAAATGGATCAAAGATCTAAACATTAGGTCTAAGACCATAAAACAGTTAGAGGAAAATGTAGGGAGATATCTTATGGATCTTACAACTGGAGGCGGTTTTATGGACCTTAAACCTAAAGCAAGAGCACTGAAGAAGGAAATAAATAAATGGGAACTCCTCAAAATTAAACACTTTTGTGCATCAAAGAACTTCATCAAGAAAGTAGAAAGACAGCCTACACAATGGGAGACAATATTTGGAAATGATATATCAGATAAAGGTCTAGTATCCAGAATTTATAAAGAGATTGTTCATCTCAACAACAAAAAGACAGCCAACCCAATTACAAAATGGGAAAAAGACTTGAACAGACACCTCTCAGAAGAGGAAATACGGATGGCCAAGAGGCACATGAAGAGATGCTCAATGTCCCTGGCCATTAGAGAAATGCGAATCAAAACCACAATGAGATATCATCTCACACCCACCAGAATGGCCATTATCAACAAAACAGAAAATGACAAGTGCTGGAGAGGATGCGGAGAAAGAGGCACACTTATCCACTGTTGGTGGGAATGTCAAAGGGTGCAACCACTGTGGAAGGCAGTTTGGCGGTTCCTCAAAAAGCTGAATATAGAATTGCCATACGACCCAGCAATACCATTGCTAGGTATCTACTCAAAGGACTTAAGGGCAAAGACACAAACGGACATTTGCACACCAATGTTTATAGCAGCATTATTTACAATTGCAAAGAGATGGAAACAGCCAAAATCTCCATCAACAGAAGAGTGGCTAAACAAACTGTGGTATATACATACGATGGAATATTATGCAGCTTTAAGACAAGATAAACTTATGAACCATGTAATAACATGGATAGACCTAGAGAATATTATGCTGAGTGAATCCAGCCAAAAACTAAAGGACAAATACTGTATGGTCCCACTGATGTGAACGGACATTCGAGAATAAACTTGAAATATGTCATTGGTAACAGAGTTCAGCAGGAGTTAGAAACAGGGAAAGACAATGGGTAATTGAAGCTGAAGGGATACAGACTGTGCAACAGGACTAGATACAAAAACTCAAAAATGGACAGCACAATAATACCTAATTGTAAAGTAATCATGTTAAAACACTGAATGAAGCTGCATCTGAGCTATAGGTTTTTGTTTTGTTTTGTGTTGTTTTGTTTTGATTTTACTATTATTACTTTTATTTTTTTCTCTATATTAACATTCTATATCTTTTTCGGTTATGTTGCTAGTTCTTCTAAACCAATGCAAATGTACTAAGAAATGATGATCATGCAGCTATGTGATGATGTTAAGAATTAATGATTGCATGTGTAAAATGGTATGATCTCTAAATGTTGGGTTAATTTCTTTTTTTCCATTAATTAAAAAAAAAAAAAAAAGAGAAGGGATAATTGGAGATGAAGGGATACAGACTGTACAACGGGACTGGATATAAAAACTCAGAAATGGACAGCACAATACTACCCAATTGTAATGCAATTATGTTAAAACACTGAATGAAGCTGCATGTGAGGTATAGGTTTTTTGTTTTTGTTTTTTTTGTTTTTTTTTCTTTCTATTATTGTTTTAATTCTTATTCTGTTGTCTTTTTATTTCTTTTTCTAAATCGATGCAAATGTACTAAGAAATGATGAATATGCAACTATGTGATGTTATTAAGAATTACTGATTGTACATGTAGATTGGAATGATTTCTAATTGTTTTGTTAATTCTTTTTTTAATTAATAAAAAAAAAAAATGTATTTGCAAAGTCCCCTTGGGGGAATGGTGAGAAAGGAGGAAAATTAAACTTCCCCAAGTGGAGAATTCTTGATATTCTCACAAGCAGTGGGGACAACCAAAGCAATAGGCTGAGCCCCCAATCTTGGGGCATGTTCTTATGAAACTTAACCCTACAAAGAATAGGCTAAGCATATTTAGAATTAGGTCTAAGAATCACTCCCAAGAGAACCTCTTTTGTTACTCAGATGTGACCTCTCTCTCTCAGCCAACATGACAAGGAAACTCACTGCCCTCTCCCTCTCTATGTGGGACATGACTCCTAGGGGTATGGACCTTTCTGGCAATGTGGGACAGAAATCCTAGAATGAGCTGGAACTCCGCATTAAGTGATTGAGAAAACCTCGACCAAAAAGGGGAAGAGTAAAATGAGACAAAATAAAGTGTCAGTGGCTGAGAGATTCCAAACAGAGTCGAGAGGTCATCCTGGAGGTTATTCTTACGCATAATATAGATATCACCTTCTTAGTTAAGGTGTAATGGAGAGGCTGGAGGGAACTGCCTAAAAATGTAGAGCTGTATTCCACTAGCCATGTTTCTTGAAGATGATTGTATAATGATATAGCTTTCACAATGTGACTGTGTGATTATGAAAACCTTGTGTCTGATGCTTCTTTTATCTACCTTATGGACAGATGAGTAAAACATATGGATTAAAAATAAATGAATAATAGCGGGAACAGATGTTAAAATATTTTGTTAGATTGAAATGCTAGTGATCAATGAAAGGGAGGGGTAATGGGTATGGCATATATGAATTTTTTTCTGTGTTCTTTTTATCTCTTCTGAATTGATGCAGATGTTCTAAGAAATGATCATGATGATGAATATACAACTATGTGATGATATTGTTAGTTACTAGTTATATATATATAGAATGGAAAGATCATATGGTAAGAGTGTTTGTGTTTGTATGTTGAATAAAAAAAAAAAAGTACTGTGATGAAATTAAGACTGGGGACACCATTCCAGGAAACAACTTGCAGTGATTCCCTATTAGACATTGCCACCATCTTGATATAATTTCCCTGCTAATTGAGAGAATGTTTTGATTTCTTTTAAAATATCTTAGAAAAATCACCTTTTCTTTAATGAAGATGTTGACAGAGAGAAATGGTGACTGTTTTGAATTACGCAGTGTTTAAACGTGGCTGAATGCCTTGTTTTAAAATGAAAGAAGAAACCAAGCAGTAAATAATAGACTAGTACTTGCATACAGAACTATTTATGAAAAAGAAAAATCCACTTGCACAGTAGGGCAAATGTTTTTATAGCTAAAGATAGAATTTATATTAAGCCCCAAATGATCTTTATTTCTATTAATTCTGATAAAGACAGGATTCTTGGTTTCTAGGGAATAATAGTGGCTGTTCTAGTTTGCTATCTGCCAGAATGCAATATATCAGAAACGGAATGGCTTTTAAAAAGGGGAATTTCATAAGTTGGTAGTTTACAGTTCTAAGGCCGAGAAAATGTCCCAATTTAAACAAGTCTTTGGAAATGTCCAATCAAAGGTATCCATCCAGGGAAAGATACCTTGGTTCAGGAAGGCCGATGACGTCCAGGGTTTTTCTCTCAAGTGAGAAGGCACATGGCGAACACAGTCAGGGCTTCTCTCTCTCAGCTGGAAGGGCACATGGCAAACACGGTGTCACCTGCTAGCTTCCTCTCCTGGCTTCCTGTTTCATGAAGCTCCCCAGCAGGCGTTTTTCTTCATCTCCAAAGGTCGCTGGCTGGTACACTCTGCTTCTTGTGGCTCTGGCATTTTCTGCTGTCTCAGGATCTCTCCTTTTCTCAGAAATGTTTCCTCTTTTATAGGATTCCGGTAAACTAATCAAAACCCCCCTGGAATGGGTGGAAACACATCTCCACCTAATCCAGCTAAACCACCACATTTCATTGAGTCACATCTCCAGGGAGATAATCTAATTACAGTTTCAAACATTTAGTACTGAATAGGGATTAGATGAAACCATTGCCGTTACAAAATGGGATTAGGATTAAAACATGACTTTTCTAGGGTACATACATCCTTTCAAACCGACACACTGGCTACTTCAGTAAAACTGTATGTGTATTTGAAGGAGGTTTGGAAACCATATAATAAGTTTGCAAAGGGTAACTGTGCATTTTCCAGTTTAAATTACTAGTTTATAGTGCAGAAATACATGGGTTGTATATATGGTGTTTGCATGATTTGATATAAAAATTAAAATTTGGACATTTGATAACCACAAGTATGCCACAATTCCAAAAATTCAATTTCCATTATAGGATAACTTCCTCTTTTCCCATAATGCCCCAATATACAAGCAAACATAACACAGAAAATAAAATCACATTTCTACTTGGAGAAGTTCCAAGCTCTGTGCTGATGGGGGATGTTCCCATATCAAATAATTTGAAGAAATTTCAAAATTTCTTTTGAAATTTTGTAATATATTACTATGGGGTATAAATATAACTAGTATAAAAGCAGCCTGTGAAAATTGAATACTAGGTCATTAATAATCTTTGTGTCTTATTTATGAAAAAGCAGTTCTTTATTCCAGGTCTAATTTTGTTTAATATATGCAAGTAAATAGGCAGAGAGACAAATATATACTCATACATACATAGAAACATACATACATACATCTATAAAATCCTTATGTTAAAGTTGTATATATTTGTGTATTATTTATTATGTTGTATATGTAGTTTTCTTTGTATAGATTATATAACAAACTCTCCATACTTTAAGGAAATAATAATTACATGCATTTATATTATCATCATCCCTGAAGTTAATTAAGAAACTCAGTTGTACAACAGTTATTTTCTATTTATAGCAATACCGTGTAAACAGTGTGAATTCTGACCCTTTTCCCAGAGTAAGAGTCGATTCAGTTTCTGTGCTGATTGAGTCCTGGGAATCTTATGAAATATTGGTTTTATTATGGGGATTGCTGTTCTCTGGGGTTTGAGCTAGGGTTACAACATATAAAATTCTGAACCACACATTGTTTATGGACAGCTAATGTCTCAAGATGAGTTAAGTAAGAATAGCAAATATTTGAAAAGATGTGGGAAAATGAATATGTCTTGAGGGTAAGATTTTTCTTCGTCTTTTCCTTTGTTTTAAAGTCTATTGGCACTGCTGTTTAATATGTTCAACATTTGGAGCAACCACAGCAACAGCTCTGCTCAAGGAATTAAAGGTAAATCAGACCTTTTTTCATAATATTAAGATAAGTGGGTATGTTTTATTTTTTTAATGCTTCATACATTTATTAGTCATTAATATTAAGTCTGTATAATTACCCAGACTTCCCCCTAGAGACTGACTACACCAAACATCTCATCTTCCAGAGAAGGGAACAGAGGCTTCAGTTTCTCCTAATGAATTAAAATTGTTTCCTCCATTTTTTTTCAATGAAATTCCCAAGTGTGCCATGAGTTATATCAGAGGAATATCACTGGTTCTACTTTGCTGATAGAAAGATGGTCGGATTAGAGAAGTAATAATGACTTACCCTATATTTCAGATTTTAAAGTAAAAGCTAGAATAGAGAACCAATAATTTGAGATCAAATACACAGCCTTTCTATTTATTGTCTGAGATCTTTTCTGAGAGCAACTGCATAGCTGGATGAATAGGCCATGCTCAGGGAGACTCATATGTTTTGGTGGAAAGTCTAATCTTGCTAGAGAACATTCGCAAGGGGAAGACACTTTCCCAGTGCTAGTTATGGTTTCTTACCTCCTTGTTTGCAAGTAGCAAATGCTAAGTGAAGAGAGGGGCCGGCTGGAAGGAAACTAGAATAGCTCCCAGAGTCAGAGGACTTGCAGAGCAGCCAAGCCTCCAGGAAGGTAGCACTGTGATGGTTCAGGGACAGTCCCTCCAAAACTTTGCTTGGTTTTTCAGGTCCAGTCACCTTCCATTTCTCTGTGTATCCATTTCAGTGGTCAAATGCTCAAGAGGAAAAAATCTGATTGACCAAGACTAGACCATGATTCTACCCTCACATCAGTCAGTTATGGTCCAGGGACAAGGACAAGGACTCTGATGTGGGAGATACTTGAAGCCCATATCTGTGTATCTGGCTGTTCCCAGAGAAGGAGAAGCCCCTGTGAGCTGAGAATGCACCTAATTGATATCTACCTAAGTCCCAAATGAGTCGATAGATAATATAAAAACAATTGAATGTGTAATATATAAATATTCAAACACACACACATACACACACACATCTGAATCCAGATTCAGAAATCAGAGTGTGGTTTAGATTCAGTGCTACATTGTAAGGCAAAAGATGAGCTAATATTTATTGGGTGTTTACTATATGCTAAACCTAGTGGTAAGTCTGACACATGCATTATTTCATTTGATCTTCATGACAACACTGAGTATTATTTTCATACCCATTTTACAGGGTAGGAAAGCTGAAGTATTTGAGAAGTGTTATATCCCAAAATTGAGCTGTTAGCTAAGTGGTAGAAGGATTATTGATATCCAGCTTTGACTCTAGGGCCCACATTTCTAGGGAGTAATTATCTTTGTGCCAGTTGAAAAACTCACACCCAGTAGTTACCAAATAGAAATATAGCTGTTTGTTTCCAGATTTTTCTCTCCTTCTAAGATTTGAGTAAGTTGAGAACAGGTATCTTACTTATGTCTACATTTAACATCTAATAGGGGGCCTGACATAAAGCAGTTGTTGCATGTATTTGAATTAATAAAAGAATAAATGAATAAACATCTGGCTCAATTGCTTACCAAGTTCCAAGTTAATAAATATCACAGAATTAGCTATTAATGTCTTATTACTGCAAAACCTTTCTGCCAGATGACAAGCTGACTTTAAGAATCATTTGTTTAGCCCTCACTCTCTTTAGGACAGGCAAATTGAGACATCATGGATATTCAAAGAAATATAAGACATATTGCCTCTCTTTCAAGGGTTTATAATTTGTTCTAAGTGGCAAAATTAATTTAAAAAGATAAAAAACATTTGCTAAGTATTAAATTAGTGGCACTATCAAATGGTCAGTAAATAATGTAAAAACTCAGAAAAGTGTGTTGTCCCAGAGGCTGGGGCTATGGGGAAAGTCATGGAGGACGTGGAATTCAACCTGGGTATTAGATCTATTGGACTTACACAGATGAAGGGAACTTTCGAGGCAAGAGAACAGCATAAAGAAGGAACAGCATTAAGAAATATTTGTGGCATTTTTCAGAAAACAAAGATAAGACAGTTCTAACCAGTTACCTGCTTAGAGTCTGGTCAGTTTTGGTTATTTTCCATCATCCCTCTTCCCTTCCTCCCCAGTTTATGGAAGAACTTGCAACATGACTTCCACAGACCTAGAATTGTAAAGCCAGAATGCTTGAAAGCATGAAGTCAAAACATAAAAGATAAACCATACAGAATGAAAAAGTAGTGGAAATCCCACTAGCTGTATACACTGGGGACCAGTTTTACTAATAACTGTGCTATCAGCATGTTTCTATTGCCTATTGGGATGAATTTGGTTGGGCAAGTTATCTCTGTCTCTAAGAACCCTTCTCAATAGTAAATCCCAAGAATCCATATATATTTAAATGGTTTATGAGAGAACACTCTGTATTTCACTGAAAATGGGGAGTAATTTGGTCTTAGTACCAGATGCAGAGGCCCAAGTCTAGCTCAATTGTACACGACTCTTAGATCAGTTATGCCTCCAAGAATCTGACTTTGAGCAGGGAAAACTTCCCCTTCCCCCCAGACAGGGGTACAGACACCTTTCCTACTGATTTTCAATTCAATATGGTGTCCATCAATGAAGTTTTAGTAAATCATTAGCCAATAAAGGAAAATTCAAATTATTCAATACTTAACTGAGTACAATGGAGTATTAAGAAAATTTAGCAAAATTCATGCTCTAGATGTTCTAATGTGTAAAAATCATTATTGTTATCAGGCTATTGATATTTCAGATAATTTTGCATATATATGCATGAAAATCATATACACACACTCAGTAGTTACCACATAGAAATATATTTATTTGTTTACAGATTTTTCTCTCCTTCTAAGATTTGAGTAAGTTGAGAACTCCAAAGGTGCCAAACTTGGAATTAGGAAATAGTTTATTTGTTCAATATGTTAAATAAAACATACAAAGAACATCTATAAATTAAATTCACTTTCCTTTTTCCTAGATACTGCTAATTTTTTGTTATTGTTTCATCTCAGAAGGAAATATGCTCCAAAGGAAGGATATTAAAGTGTATTTAATACTCTGTAACACTATCCTCGCTGACTAACAGCTAAAGGTGGCTCAACTGCCTGCTCCGTTGCACACCATCTCAAATACAAGGAGATATTCAGCATGCTAGCTCTGGAAAGCACATTAATTTCGTGCACATTAAAAAAATGTGTACATTTAAGTTAGGTGTATGTTGAAAATCGTGTACTTTATAAAAAAAGTTTTTAAATGCAGGTATAATTATCTCTCACATTTAGTTCATTGTTACTTGTGAGAGAAGAACAGGCCTCTAATATACCAGAATGATATCAGTTTATAAATTTATTGTATTAACACCTACAATTCTCGAAAGGTTTAAGACCAATTTATTCCCAATTGGTATTTCATCAGATAATGTAAATAAATGTTCTAAAGTACATATAGGAACGCTCTTGTTAGTAAACATCAAAGCTTAAAAAACAAGTCACTTTTAAATCCATGTGTCCAGATGCCTTTTATCCAAATCCCAGTGATAGGAAGGATAGACTGGAGTCTTCTGAAGACCAGCAATGTGAGAGTCTGTTTCCTATCTTAACTTCCGGGGTTCTCTTTTCCTCCAGAGGTTCTACTTGCAAAATATACTTAAATATCTTCTTCTTCCATTACTTTTATTCTGTTTTAAAGGAAAAACAATAATACCATGTTTAATTCAGAACCCGCCCTTTTAAGGCATTCCATTGGGAAAGGCTTTGTCAAGGAATATAAATCTGTGGTCATAAATTTATAGTGTGTGCAGCTGCCCTGAATATTCATTAGTGTTTATATCTCTTCACCTGCTCGTATGAAATGGTAAACATTCTCACTGAAATTTTGTAATCACTGTATGCTAGTATCATAGTCTTTTCTAAGACTTTAGATTTGAGTACAAATTTAGTCAAGTAATTCTGTCTGCACAGTACTGCATATTTCATCACTCAATACAGAGGGTAAATTTTAAGGACTACCCCCTTTCCTAATGCCAGTGTTTTAAGTTCCACTGAGCAAGCATAGTTTTTTGTATGTTTTGTGCTTGCCAGAATATACATAAAATCTTTATTTTTCATATGTATTCTGGCATCCTGCATGTTGCCAAGAAATTTTGCTTGTATATCTCTATGTTCAGTCTGAGACCACTGAAGTGGTTATAAAAGTTTTCGGTACAAATCTCCCTGTCATTTAATTATTATTGCTAGCTCTCTCCTGAAATCTTTTGATCAGGCTTTCCATAAAATAACACAGTTATTTTACTGCAAAAGGGCATATCTTCTCAGAACAAAAGATTTCACTTACCCATCTAGGACAGAATGTTTTGGTAGATTATTTCATCTGTAAATCTTTCTTTCCTTTTTCCAAGAAATACAGAAGAGACCTTTTGCTTTCTTTAAAAATTTTGTGTCCTTCCATCACTTTGGATATAAGAAGTAACCAATATATATTTTAATAAATGAGTGAATGAATAAGATATGATGCAATTATATTTAAGTAGAGAGTAAATCATTTTGCTTTGCCTCTTCTGATTCCATAAATGGTATCTGTAATTTCTATGTGATTTGGGGGAATATTTTAAGTGGGTGAATATTCCTTTTCTATTTCTGATAAGAGTTGCTGAGCTCTAAGTGTGGAATTCTTACTTTCTCTAAGGAAATTGAATAATAGAAAGTATGATTTTTTTCTCAGAGCTTAAGAACTCCTGACCATTTTTAGCACAGTGCAGCAAATGATTGAAAATAATCCTAGTGCATGAGCCAATTAATGGAGTCACAGTGCAAGAACATGCACAATCAAAACTTGAACTAGAAAATGGAAATGTAGTTGACATGCTGTTGAGAATGAGTATTCTGATTTAAGAGAGTAAGTTAGTGTAAAACATTTGCAAAAGAAAGTCTGTCCTTCCAGCGCATTAGCGGGCAGAACTTTGTGTTGACTGTATTCTTGTAATTTGATAACTGTCTGGAATGCCTGTGGGTGGAGAGCTGCAGAGTTGTACACAAATCTCTGCAGCTGCCTCCAGGTTTTCTTGTTGTTGTTTTATTTTCTAACTTAAATCTCTTCCTGTCTTAAAATTGTTTTTATTTTTCTTATGCTTTTAATGAGTGAAGGGAGCAATATAAACTTTTCTTGATAAAGAATGAGTTGATGACGTTTAGAAAAGAAAGGGAAGTTCTAAGATTATGCCAATGGGATGGGGGATACAGGACCAAGTGGCTCCCAGGTGAAAAGATTTTATGCAGTGTGCAAATCCACATGCTGCTTATGCCACCCATTGGGTGGATAATTGTCATCCACTGTGAACTCTTACTAGTTACGCTTCCATCTCCAGAGTGCCTATCTGGAAAGCAGACTTGACCTGGTGAGATGATGGGTTATAATCCTTGCACCTAATTTTTTTAAAGATATTTTATTTTGAAATAATTTTAAACTTTTTAGACAGTTGCAAAAATTATGCAAAACCTATGCGGAGCAGGCCAGCATTCCCCAATAGCCAGATACCCTGATCCACCAACTTTTAACGTTTTGCCAATTTGCCTTATCATTCTATTTACCTATCCATCTATCTATCCATCTGTTCATCCATCCGTTTATCAGTCTGTCTGCCTCTCTGTCAAGTTCAAGAAATTTAACATTGATATAAAGCTTACAGTCTATCTTCCATTTTTTCATATATCCTAACAATGTCCTTTTAGGCCTGGAATCTAATTTTTAAAGTTTTTAAGAAATTTTTCAAGAGGATCATATATGCCAAAACATGGAGAACATACCTATATATTTTAAAGAATAATGAAACAGTTTGGGTGTTGGATACCCAGTAATGAAATTGAACTCTACCAGTCCTTAGGTTGCATATGCCATGCTGATGACATGCTGCTCCCTACAACCGCACTCCTAGAGAGAAGCATTGTACCTCAATTTTTTGTTTTACCTTCTATGTACATATCTATAAATATACATTAAATTATATTATTTAACTCTGTTATTAAATATAGATTTAACTGTTTAAATTAGCAGAATAAATAATGATGTCCAGTGCTGATTAAGATGGAGAAAAATTGAAATTTGTTATGCTGGTGGCTGTGTCAAACAGTACTACAGTTCAACTTTATATGCCCTTTCATTCTTCTACCTCTCTTAGGTGATCAAACATACAAAATTTAATTTTATGTGTTTTTCTTCATATTATACATTACTGTGCATTACAAAATGTATCTACTTCCATACAGAATTTTATATATAAGACCATATATATGGAACTATATTTTTATGGACACAAATCCACTGTAACAATAAGCAATTTGAAATAAATACTAAAAACCATAAAAAAACTCATACCCTTTGCCCCATTAATTCTACTTTTGGGAATTTGTCCTAGTGATATGTTCTTTTTTCCTAAAAGAGTGAAGTTTGTATGATAAAGATCCTTTTTGAAGCATTATTTATGATCTTCAAAAATTGAGAATAATCTAAATATTGAACAATAGGGGAACAGTTAAATAAACTCTGTATTTCTTCTCATCGAAACATTTATAACTGTTGTGCAGCAGTTATAAATAATAGTGTGAAGACTACACAGAAACATGAGAATACTTTTGATTTAATGTGGAGTAAAAACAAAAACGAGATGTACAATTTGTTCAGTGATATATAGAAGAACACATGAAAAGCTGGTATATAAATTAAACAATGAAATGGTTTTTCATTGGTTGTGGAATGTCAGCTAATTTTGCTTTACTCCTAAATTTTCTATAATGTTGTAGAAATGTTATGATTTAAGTTTTAAGAAAAATGAAATAGAAGATATTCAGTAGAAACTTTTCTTTTAACTAGCTTCTGTTGAAAGAATAAATTTATTTATTTTCAGAATGAAATTGAAATAGTGCTTTGCATATAATTGGGACTCAAATATTTATTGATTGTATAGCCACTGAAATGACAATTTACCTTTCAATTGGAGTTTGAAACAGTTTTTGACTGCATAAGGATTTAATAGGGTAGTGTCTCTATACCTTAAGAATCTTTTCAGGAAAACTAAAACTATATAAAATGAACAATAACAGTTACCTTCCATCAAAGTATTCTGAATACAGCATAGAAAGTTGAAAGTCTAAGAGAAAAGAGCAGTAAACTTTGCATTTAAGAGGTTAACTAGAATAGAAGCTTTCCTAATTGGCCTTCATTTTTTTAACTCAATAGATCAACTAATGGGTTTCATTCCTTCTGTGAAATGTACTGGCTGGCATAACACTCTCCAGTTAGTGTCTCTCATACACTTCCGCTCCTGCTGGTTGAGCTGTATGCTTATCAAGACTCAATTGTTTGTTCCTAAACTTGTTTGTGACAGTAATATTTGTGGTAATTACAAAATGTAAATATGCAAACCAATGAAATTAATATGAAAGGAATGAGTTGTTTCTAGAACTAGGCTGAAATTCTTTGGAAAGACTTCCTAGGAAGAGTTACTCCCTGATTAGGTGTGGTCATAACAACCACAAAAAAAGGAAAACAACATTGTAAAATTCTAGAAAGAAGTGCACTAAATTGTTTTGCGTGTGTTAGAGTTCCATTTTCACTCTAATGTGCCAGAACTGGCATTTGTAGAAGATACATTATGGCTATTGCTTATGGAAGAATTGATTCTGAATTACAATATCCAGAGGAAAGAATGTAATCTCACATTGCCAATGTGAATTTACATATTTAAAAAAAAACAAAATATTTTAAGTGCTTGTGCATTTTTCATGAGTCTCCTTTCTAACCAACTCTTTTGAGTATGTTGTCACTTACCAGTGTTGTTTGAATTTAATGAGGGAGTTTTCAATCTGTTCATTTACTTTAATGTGGTCAGCAGTTTCAGCATTGTATGTATAATTGCATGGTGGCAACAGAGTTTTAATGGTAACACAATTTACCGCTTGTCTTTAATCCTTTCTGAACTAGATGGGCTGTAATAAAGTATTATCATTTAAAGGTAAAATGTTAAATTTAAGCATAGGGTATTTAAAAAAAAAATTCGACTTTTTTCTTTCCAAATTTCTTTAAAGCTATGTATTTTGGTTTACTAAGGCTGTCAGAATGCAATATATCAGAAACAATGGTTTTTAAAAAGGAAATTTATTAGGTTGCAAGTTTACAGTTCTAAGGCCATGAAAATGTCCAAATTCAGATAACGACAAAGAGGTTGCGTGTACTCAAGAAAGGCTGATGCTGTCTGGAACACCTCTGTCAGCTGGGAAGGCATGTGGTGACATCTGCCAGCTTCCTCTCCTGACTTCTAGTTTCATAAGGATTCCCCAGGGGCATTTTCCTTCTGCATCTCCAAAGGTCTCTGAGTGTGTGGGCTCTAAAGCTTTTTCCAAAATGGTTCTCTCTTAAAGGACTCCAGTAAACAACCCCACCATGAATTAGTGGGTCACATCTTCATGGAAACAGCTTAATCCAAAGCTCCCAGTCAGCAATACTGAATCAGGGTTAAAGGGCACAGCATTTCTGGGTTTCACAACAGTTTCAAATCAGCATATGTATATGGATCCCACATATAAATTATACACTGGGAAATATTACTAAATATTATTATGAGTTAAAGAAATGATCCTTTGTTGCTCAGTGGGAAGTATGATTCTGTTTTTGAAAATAGACAGTATTGTATAGAAATTCTATAGTTTTGAAGATCACCAGCAGGAAGTGGGTCTGAAAAACAATTTAAATGTAAGCCTTGTAATTTTGGTTAGGTAGTACAAATAGAATGCACGTCACTACTGTATATAAAAAAAAGATGATAGTTATAATTTGTTATCTTTTAAGTTAACTTTGTTTTATATGAAGTGAATAGATCAAAGCTTAGAAATCTGAAATGATATTAATAAGTTATACTGCAGCCAACACTAGACAAATAGAAATGCCATGGTAAAGAATTTTTTATGTAATTATACTTATTACTCAGTTACCATTATTGTACCAACATCACAAATGTATTCTAAATACTGTCTTCTAGCTATATTTATTGAGGGCCATTGCATTGCCTGTTGCATTTGGTTTTGGAGTCCCTTTACCTGTGTAAGAGGTGCAATCTGGGAAAAAAGGAGAAAGATGATGAAGATAATTTGAATAGACTGTTGCAGCTTGGAAAGGTACCTCATGGCAAGGAGGTAAAAGATGTAAGCAACAGTGAACATTTGTCATCAAAGATGAGGAAGAACATGAAGGAAAAAAACCACATACATGAAATCAGTAGCTGAAAAATCTAAGTTTTGGGAGATACAAATATTGGTATCAAACTTGCAACTTTTAGAAAATGGGATATAGGTAGGTTTGGAAAGAGGCCACAAAGGTGAATGAGAAAGAAACAGTGTGGAAGTTATTATTAGTTTTCTTTTTCCTTTATTGGGAGAAACAGCAAAGAAGAATACCTGATGAAAAATTATTTAGATGTGGTAAACAGTTTTATGAGTAACTACCTAAAGAAGACCCGCATAACGGACTGTTTTATTATAATACTGCAGATGTGATGAGAAAAGGCATTTACAAGTTTAAATCCTAGGTAATATTGTACTCTCAGTTGGTTTTAGATCTGTAGAGAATTGTTATTTACTCTACAGAAAGCATAAAGATAAAAGGATTCCAAGAAAGAGGGAAACACTTAGGGATGATGACAACAAGAACGACAGAATTAAAGACCGTGTGATTTTGTAGAATTAAGCAGTAATCCTAAGGAATTTGCAGACTCTTGTGTGATGACTATGGCAGCCCAGAAAGAATGGAAGGCTTTTGAATTGTATTGTAGTTAAGTAAATAACACACATTCACACACACATATGTAAATATATATGTATTTGCCCTGTGTGCGTGTGAGTGAACATATATACATCAAGACATAACCTAAGCATAAACACATGGCTAGAAAAAACATTGTTTCAAATGTCAGTATCAGACATGCAATGTCAAAGCTAGAATTAAATTTAGAGATCATCTGATTCAACTTTCTATGCCTTGATAAAATATTCATGGCTCACCATTTCATGTAGGTGGTTATCTAACCACTGTTTAGGGTTGTCCAGCAAAATGAACTCATTGGGTTTATAAGGTAGTCTATTCCATAGTTGGAGAAATGGGTAATTCTGGAATGAAATGCAGTTCCCTCTGTTCTTGTGAGATTCACTAGCACAAATCATTTGGCTTCTTCAGCCTTGATTCAGAAAACCATATAAACATGCCTAGATCTGGGCTGTCCAATATAGTAGCTGCTAGCCAGTGTGGTTATTGATTTCTTGCAATGTGATGTGTCCCAAATTGAGATTGCTATATACACCCGATTTTGAAAACTTAATCTGAACAAAAGAATATGAAATCTCAATAATTTTATATTGATAATATGTTGAAATAATATTTTGGGTATATTGAGTTAAATGTTTTTAAATTATACATTTTTCCTTATATTTCTACTAGACAGCATTGGTCTATATCACATTTACAACCAGTTCTATTATTAGAATATCCTTCTTTTCTTTCCTAAGCTCCAAATTTCTTCCAGAGGACATGATTAACCATAAAATCTAAAATTCCAAATTATTTAATTTCCATTCCAAACTTGAAATGCCCTAGAGCTACTTACCCATTTCCTAGCAACTGTATTATTTGTTCGTGTTTCCCAAACGTGCACAATCACCAGAACCACTTGGGGTGTTTGATAAAGGATTGATATCTAAGACATCCCCAATGCTACTGAACCAGGATCTCCTGGGGTGGTGCTCTGCATGCTTGTTTGGGAAATGCTGCATTAGGGAGGATGGGTTTTGTTATTCCTGTAGGACATAATAAAAACTTTTCTTTTCCCCTTGAACTTTTTATTTTGAAATAATTTCAAAATTACAGAACAATTGCAAAAGTAATACAAAATCCTTCCAGAGAACTCTAACATACTTCCCCCTGAGATACCCAGATCCACAAATTTTAGCATTTTGCCACATTAGCTATATCACTCTGTCTCTCCACCTCCTATCTATCAAGCCATCTGTCTCTCTATCAATCTGTCTAGTTTTCTAAACACTTGAGAGTAAGCTGTATATATTATACTTCTTGAACATAATGTAGATGTTTTGAAATCCTAAACAAGCTGGTTAATCCTATCTGCCTTGTCTTCTCCCTTTCATCTCATTCACATCATTTTCCAGCCAGGCTGATTCACCTGTTAGGTTTGTTCTCAACTTGGGTTTGAATCTGTTCCTCCCCCTGCCTAAAAACCCTCCTTTCCTGGTCCTACTAAATCTGATATATTCTACTTACCTTTAATTACTTGTCCCATTAAAAAGCTTTACTTCATATTCTGCCCACTCCAGGAAAAGATATGTGCTCTCTATACCGTGTCCTACTCTTGCGGGGGTGTTCAACTTTGACTACACATTTGAGTTTCCTAGAAACTTTTTGACTGACTTGATCTGAGCTGGGCCAGGGATTTTGGAATTTTTCTTTTAAAACTTCTCAAGCCTGTATTGACGATCATATTGATTGGTTTGAGCACATTTCTGTTTCAAAGATTTGTTGCAAATTGTTGCAATTATTTGTTTATGTCTGGCTTATATTAGATTGAACACTCCAGAATGTGGGCTATATTATTTATTATTGTATCACAAATTCCTGGTGTGAAAAATTGCTCTAATACTTTTTGAATAAATATGTTAATGAACTTCACTTTTAGTGGTTGCTGAATAGGTAAGGGAGTTAACAAAGTGACAGGTAAAAGAAATCATTTAAATCTATTTTCAAACACCTTGGGGGAGTTGCTTCTCTGATTTCAGATACTGATAATGCAGAATTTACCTGCAAAAGTGGAAAATGGGCTTAGTTGTAAGATTAGTTTATTTACTGAAAAGAACAGATATATTAGATATGCAAATTGAATGATACCTTCACAATCATGAAAAATAATAGCAGTTTAATTGAAGAAATGAGAAGGATTTTGACCCCAGACTATAAAAAAAATATTGACAGCAGTTTTATCAACAAATAAAAAGCTTATCACTTGTCTCTACTTTTAGGATACTTTGAACAAGTACAATATTTGACATAAATATGAAGAAAATTAAGAAGGGAAAACACTTTCAAAAAAGGACAAGAATTATATTTGAAAAAGTAAATGGAGGATAATGTTAAAGAGAACTTATGTACAACAAAAATGGCAAAAATAAAGTATAAATTAGAAGCCCTTGTAGGCCTGGGTTAAGATGGAGACAAGCAAACACGAATCAAGGCAGTTTCATAGATGTTTTAGTTTTATGTTGATGAAGAGAATGAAGGTCATTGTGGCTGGTTTAGAAGTTTAAGAAGTCACTAACATAACAAAGAAAAAATAACTGAAATTGTTTTCAATGCCAGGAAAGATAAAAGTAGTAAAGAATTGTGTTAGGTGTAGGTTTTTCAGAAATTGAAAGCAGAAATTATTTACGGAAGTGAGAAATGCATAAATGTTTGGTCACATAGCCATTTTTACAAGATTTTTGAGATTTCTCCCACTAATTTTAGTTAATGGGAATTGAGGTATGAAGCCAAAGGGCTGACCACAATGAGCATGGAGGACACTGGGACAAGTCCCTGACGATGTCTGAGAAATGTAAGACTACTACCATGCCTAGAGGAGAACAATATTTTTGTACTTTGTCCCTTCTTTCTGAAAACCACATGAATGTGAGTATTAGACAGGTTCATCAGGTAAAGTTCAATGTTTAGGAGTCTTAAAGCTGGAGGATGCCACTGAGATGTCAATTGAGTAATTTTACAGTGGTAGGATCAATAGTTGATGGCTAATTCACATCAGAACCAGGATTAGAAAACAGTCTTCCTACTCCCAGCAATCGTCAGTGGGCATGTGACTAGCATAACAAAGTTAAGATGCCAAGTGGACAGTTTGGAAAGTCTGTATAGAACTACATCAGGGAAGCACCCACAAGCTCTGTGTCAGTTTGTGATTTCAACAACTATGATAAACATAAGAGAAACAGTGTCATAATGGCCAGGAGTGGGGATTGCTGCATGTGAAAAAAGTAAAAACATGATATTGCAATGCTAAGAATGAATCCCTCTCTCTGCTTTTGTTTTATGTGGTTTTTTTTTCCTTCTGTTGCATTCACTGACTGGCCGCAAATACTCCTTGGAAGCTTGAGTTTAACCAGTTCGGTCCAGGCATTCAGTGTGTTGACTACAGGGTCCTTCCACACACCAACCCCTTTAGCTCTCCCAATCTCTCTGAAGTTTAAAGCTCATGAGCCAACATTTTACTAACACTCTTTCTAACATTGTAAAACCTCTTGCCCCTCTTTTTGCATGTTTCTTTTCTTCATTTATTCATCGGCAAAAATGCCATCCCTGAATAAACCCAACTCTCCATTCTTTTTTTTTTTTTTATCTCTGAATTCCATATAGATTATCCATTTGCTCCATTAACATCTCCATTTTGGATGTCAGAAAAGCACTTCAAAATCAACACATACAAAATTGGGTTCAGGAGCTTTTCTTCCAGCTTGGCTTGCCTTCAGATTTCTTTATCTTCAGGTATGGCTTTACCTACTGTAACATTGCTAAAGCCCTCAATCTAGCCACCTTCCTTAATACCACTTTACTTTTCATCGTAGGTGTCCAGTCAATCACCAAGAACTTAATGCATTTTGAGTTAACTAAAGGAGCTTACAGGTAGCTGTATTTAGAGCTGTGTAATGTCTAATAGCCTTCGATGGTAGTATATCCAACAGGTCCTGGTGGTGGATGGAATATGGGTAATGATGAAGAAAGAATATTCTGACCATGTGAAGTAATGAACTCTAAGAGTCCATTAATCTAAATTCCTTTAGATTACAATATGGTTGTAGGTGAGAAGAAGGAAAAAGAATAGTAAACGCTGGTCAAAATAATAAATGATAGAAGTGCCATTTACATGAGATGAGAAACACCACTCTGATTCTCCGCACAAGAATTCTGAGTATTTTTTTTAACTTTTTTTATTAATTAAAAAAATTAACAAACAAAACATTAAGATATCATTCCATTCTACATATACAATCAGCAATTCTCAATATCATCACATAGTTGCATATTCATCATTTCTTAGAACATCTGCATCGATTTAGAAAAAGAAATAAAGACAACAGAAAAAGAAATAAAACGATAACAGAGAAAAAGAAAAGATTATACATATGATACCCCTTACCCCTCGCTTTTATTTACCACTAGCATTTCAAACTAAATTTATTTTAACATCTGTTCCCTCTATTATTTATTTTTATTCCATATGTTCTACTCTTCTGTTGATATAGTAGCTAAAAGGAGCATCAGACACAAGGTTTTCACATTCACAGAGTCTCATTGTGAAAGCTTTATCTTTGTTCAATCATCATCAAGAAACATGGCTACTGGAACACAGCTCTACATTTTCAGGCAATTGCCTCCAGCCTCTCTGCTACATCTTGAACAACAAGGTGTTATCTACTTAATGCATAAGAATAACCTCCAGGATAACCTCTCAACTCTGTTTGGAATCTCTCAGCCATTGACACTTAGTCTCATTTCACTCTTCCCCCTTTGGTCGAGAAGGTTCTCTTAATACCTTGATGTTAATTCTCAGCTCATTCTAGGGTTTTTCTCAGTCCCTTGATGCTGAGTCTCAGCTCATTCCAGGATCTCTGTCCCACATTGCCAGGAAGGTCCACACCCCTGGGAGTCATGTCCCATGCAGAGGGGGAGAGTGGTGAGACTGCTCGTCATGTTGGCTGGAGAGAGAGGCCACATCTGAGCAACAAAAGAGGTTCTCTTGGGGGTGACTCTTAGGCCCAAACCTTAAGTAGACTTGACCTATCCTTTGTGGGTTAAGTTTCACATGAACAAACCCCAAGACTGGGGGCTCAGCCTATAGCTTTGGTTGTCCACACTGCTTGTGAGAATATCAAGAATTCAACTTGGGGAAGTTGAATTTCTCCACACACTCACCATTCCCCAAAGGGGGCTTGCAAATACTTTTCCAGTCACTGATCAAATCACTCTGGGATTCATTGGGGCATCACTCTGGACAAACCAACAAAACTCATGTCCTACCTGAGATTCCAAGTACTTATGACATTCAATCAAGCTATCTACATGAGTTATATTAGGAAATGCTCTAGTCAAAACATAAATTTTATAACAAATAAACATTTTTTTGCTTTAGTCTCACACATAAGGTGACATTTTAAAGTATTAGTTATCATCTATTTTCAGCACCTGAAATAATAACATTCCTTTGTTCTTCCTCATGCAAAAACATTTTTAAAATTTGTACATTGTACATTTCACAATTATTCACTCTAGGCATTCCTAGATTATACCATCTTGATCTTTACCACCTATCTTTCTTTCTGATTTCATTTATGTCCCCAGCCCTCCTCCCTCTATCATTCTCACATGCAGCTTCATTCAGTGTTTTAACATAATTACATTACAGTTAGGTAGTATTGTGCTGTCCATTTCTGAGTTTTTATATTCAGTCCTGTTGCACAATCTGTATTCCTTCAGCTCCAATTACCCAATATCTCACCCTATTTCTATCTCCTGATGGTTTCTGTTACCAAGGAAATATTCCAAGTTTATTCACTAATGTCAGTTCATATCAGTGAGACCATACAGTATTTGTCCTTTAGTTTCTGGCTAATCACACTCAGCAAAATGTCCTTAGGGTCCATTCATGTTGTTACATATTTCATAACTTTATTCTGTCTTACAGCTGCATAATATTCCATCTTATGTAAATGTCACAGTTTGTTTAGTCAACTCTCTGTTGATGGACATTTTGGCTGTTTCCATCTCTTGGTAATTGTTAATAATGCTGCTATAAACATTGGTGTGTAAACGTCCATTTGTGTCCTTGGCCTCGTATCCTTTGAGTAGAGACAGCATATAGATGGGTCCTGTTTTTTTAATCCATTCTGCCAGACTGTGTCTTTTGATTGGAGAGTTTAATCCATTAACATTCAGTGTTATTACTGCATGGGTAGTACTTTCTTCTACTATTTTGCCTTCTCGATTTTATATGTCATATCTAATTTTCCTTCCTTTTACCTTTACTCATAGTCTTCCTTTCTATACTCTTCTCCGCACCTCTCTCTTCTGTCTTCATATCTGTCTCTAGTGTTCCCTTTAGTATTTCTTGCAGAGCTGGTCTCTTGGTCACAAATTCTCTCAGTGATATTTTGTCTGAAAATGTTTTAATTTCTCCCTCATTTTTGAAGGACAGTTTTGCTGGATATAGAATTCTTGGTTGGCAGTTTTTCTCTTTTAATAATTTAAATATATTATCCCACTGTCTTTTTGCCTCCATGGTTTCTGCTGAGAGATCTGCGCATAGTCTTATTGGGCTTCCCTTGTATGTGATGGATTGCTTTTCTCTTGCTGCTTTCAAGATCCTCTCTTTCTCTTTGACCTCTGACATTCTGATTATTAAATGTCTTAGAGTATGTCTATTTGGATCTATTCTCTTTGGGGTACGCTGCACTTCTTGGATCTGTAATTTTAAGTCTTTCATAAGAGTTGGGAAATTTTCAGTGATAATTTCCTCCATTAGTTTTTCTCCTCCTTTTCCCTTCTTTTCTCCTTCTGGGACACCCACAACACATATGTTCATGCGCTTCATATTGTCTTTCAATTCCCTGAGTCCCTGCTCATATTTTTCCGTTTTTTTCCCTATAGTTTCTGTTTCTTGTCAGATTTCAGATGTTCCATCCTCCAGTTTTGAAATCCTATGTTCTGTCTCTCGAAATCTATCTACAATGTTTCCATTGTTTTTTTCATCTCTTCTACTGTGTCTTTCTTTCCCATAAGTTCTGTGATTTGTTTTTTCAGACTTTCAGTTTCTTCTTTTTGTTCTTTCCTTGCCTTCTTTCTGTCTTCCCTCAATTCATTGATTTGGTTTTTGATGAGGTTTTCCATGTCTGTTCGTACATTCTGAGTTAATTGTTTCAGCTCCTGTATGTCATTTGAATTGTTGGTTTGTTCCTTTGACTGGGCCATATCTTCAATTTTCCTAGTGTGATTTGTTATTTTTGCTGGCGTCTAGGCATTTAATTACCTTAATTAGTTTATTTTGGAGGTTGCCTTCACTTCTTTTATCTAGGGTTTTCTTGCTGGATGAATTTGTTGTCTATCTGTTCTTTGACATTCCGTTCAGCTTTATCTGGACCTTTAGCTTAAGTTTTGTTTAACAGAGGAGAATTTTTCAGTTCTTGTTTTCTTGCTTCTTGCCCTGCTTGTGTGATGCCTTCCCCCCCAGACACACTTAGGAGCATCTACTTAGATATTATAGACCCCAGCCAGATTTTCCCAGACCAAATTGGCCTCCTATCAGGAGGAAAGGGTCACCTGTGTCAGTTTTCCCTGAGGGAGAGACCCAGCAGGTTGAAAGACTTTCCTTTGAAGTCTCTGGACTCTGTTTTTCTTATCCTGCCCTGTGTGTGGCACTTGTCTGACTACAGGTCCCACCAGCATAAGATGATGCAATACCTTTAACTTTGGCAGACTCTCCCTGCTGGGGGCGTGGTGGAGACAGAGGAGAGGTTGTAGGCTGGTTTTAATGGCTTCAAATTACCAAGCCCTGGGGTCTGAATTCCTTGATGGAGGGATTCCACCTAAATTGGGCTTCACCCCTCCCCTGGGGAAGGCACAGTCTCCAGATAAGCCCCCAAAAGAGCTCACTTCTGCCTATGCCTGGGGCAGTTGCAGCCTGAAAAGTCCTGCCGCTGTATCCAGAGGCAGTCAAGCCTTTGTAGATACACAGCCACAAAAACCTCTGTTTCCTGCTTTTTTTTCCTCCCTTTTTCTGTCAGTCCTGCCCCCTTGGCACCGGGGCAAAAATGAGCAACCTCTGCTTTGATCAGGTTCACCTAAGCTGGGGGCCTATTTTTAGTAGTCATAATTTGTTAATTAGTTCCACAATTGGCGTTTGATTGTGCCGAGTCCCTGCTGCTGGTAAAGTCCTTTCCTTTCCCCTCTGGGAAGCGGCCTGTGGGGGAGGGGCACTGGCCGCCGCAGCTTTGAGAACTCATGATTCTGGGGGGTGCTCACAGCCAGTCCAGCTGGTCCAGACTGGGGTACGCTGTGTGTCTGGTCACTGACGTGGCCCCAGGAGCTGTTCTGTACTGTTTCTGGTTATTTAGTAGTTGTTCTGGAGGACGAACTAAAACACGCACGTTGTTAAGCCGCCATCTTGACCCGGAAGCTGAGTAGTTTTAAAAGAAAAATTCTAAAGTTTGTGGGGTATCTGAGATAAGGCAAATAAGTCAGAGTTTTAGGAATTTGGCCTAAGCATCAGTATGGTTTTAGAGCTCCTAGGGGTGTGTTTAAATGTTTTAATGTGGTTATATCAGTCTTGTTTAACCCTGGTAAAAATTTTTAAAACTCCCCTCCATTTTTTATGTTCAAATGTTTTGCTTATGTTTTTATATTTCTATTTCTATATTTTTAAAGTAAAATATTGTTATATGAAGGTAGAACAAGGCATTCATTCCCTACACTGTAAATTGTAATGTGTGTACTTAGATGCCCACTTCAAGTTCCCAAAGACTAGACTCGGTGTTAAAGCGAGAGCCTGTGGGTGAGAGGTGAGGTGAGGCTCACTCAAGTCTGTGACAGCATAAAGTAGCATTAGCGCATATGCCAGTTACTGGTGAAATGTTCTTTTGTGACTAGACACTGGAAGACTAAAAACTTCAGAAATCTAAGAAGGTAATTGATGAAGATAGTGTCCATTCTGCCAACTAATAGTTTTTCAGATGAGGAACCTCATAATTACTGTCTTCTGTAGTAAAAGGTAAAGATATATTAAAACAATTTTAAAGAAGAACCTGACTAAAAAAGTAATATATAAAGGAATTTTATAAAAATTAAGAAAATTTTCAGCCCATAATCAGGTTAATGTTTTATATATTTCTTTCTGATTTGTTTAGTGTGTATGTGTTATGTTATATATAATTTACAGATTTGTCTCATCGTATATAGTTTCATATTTTTCTTTTTTAATAACAATATTTTTGCATATAATTACATATTATATGCAAAATAATGCATATTATCACATATCTCTGATGTGTTAATTTTAAATTAACACATATCTCTGATGTGTTAATTTTAAATGACAGTAGAATATTCTACCCTGCTATTTCCCATCTGTGCTGGTTTGGAAGGAAGTATGTCCCCTAGAAAAGCCATGTTTTAATCAAAATCCCATTTCATAAAGGTAGAATAATCCCTATTCAGTACTGTATGTTTGAAACTGTAATCAGATCATCTCCCTGGATAATGTGAGTTAGTCGAGTGGTTGTTAAACTGTATTAGGTGATGACATGTCTCCACCCATTTGGGTGGGTCTTGATTGGTTTATTGGAGTCCTATAAAAGAGGAAACATTTTGGAGAATAGGAGATTCGGAGAGAGCAGAGAATGCTGCAGCACCTCAAAGCAGAGAGACCATCAGCCAGCGACCTTTGGAGATGAAGAAGGAAAATGCCTCCCTGGGAGCTTCATGAAACCAGAAGCCAGGGGAGAAGAAGCTAGCAGATGACACTGTGTTCACCATGTGTACTTCCAGATGAGAGAGAAACCCTGAACTTCATTGGCCTTCTTGAACCAAGGTATCTTTTGCTGGATGCCTTTGATGGAACATTTCTATAGACATGTAATTGGGGCATTTTCTCGGCCTTAGAACTGCGAACTAACAACTCATTAAATTCCTCTTTTAAAAGCTCTTCTGTTTCTGGTATATTGCATTCCAGCAGCTAGCAAACTAGAACACCATCTTTTGGATATTTTGGTTGCTTTATATTTTTGCTATAATACCTGTTGTGATGACTATGTGTCCTTTAGGAATTATTGAAGAGGGTGATTACTAGGTCCAAAATCATGTACCCTTTGAAAGCTAATAATACATAGTGCCAAAATGTTTTCCAGAATAATTTACCACTTCATATCCCATCAGTATTATAAAAACTGTTTCATTATACCCTTATTAACATTAAAATTATATTTTAAATCTTCCTAGGATTCCAGTAAACTAATCAAGACCCACCTACAGTGGGGGAGTCATGTCTCTACCTAATCCAGTTTAACAACCACTCTTGATTGAGTCATGTCTCCAGGGAAATGATCTAATTAAAGTTTCAAACATACAGTATTGAATAGGGATTAGAAGAAACAGCTGCCTTTACAAAATGGGACTACGATTAAAACATGGCTTTCCTAGGGTACATACATCCTTTCAAACCAACACACCATGTGACAAGGTAAAGACCCCAGGATCACTGGCGTTCAGCTCCAGAATGCCAAACTCTTCAGGGAGAAAACATTACCTAAATAACATCTTGATCTGGACTTTCTTTTACTCTCAAAACTGTAAACAAATAAATTCTCATTGTTTAAGTCAAACCATTATGCTGGTATTTGCTTAAACTGCCTAGGAAACTGAAACACAAGGTCTGTAAACATAGAATGAACTTGAATTATAAATTAGGCATTTCTAGATTTGAAACCCAGCTCCTCTACTAACTAACCATGAGACTATGAACAAGTTAATGAGTTTGTCCATTTTTTTTTTTTTTTTTTGCATGGGCAGACAGATTTTTTAAAAATTGGATTAGGGATAATGGAAGGTAACCATTAGCAATAGTCTAAGAAAGAGGTATTTAGAGGATTGCAAGTTGGGGAATCTGAGGACTTCAAAGAGAGGGTGAGCTTGTTGGTAAGTAAGTGACAAATGATGAAGAGAGGGGCTGCCTTCCATGGTAGAAGGACCACAAAATTTGGGCCCATCACTTATGCCACTTTGTGTCCTTTATAAAATTGTATCAGCCAGGGTTCTCCAGAGAAACAGAACCAGCAGGATATATGCATATGTATATTAAGGACTTTATTCTGAGGAATTGGTTTACATGATTATGGGTACTGGCAAATCCAAATTCCACAGGGCAGGCGGAAAGGCTTGAAATTCTGTTAAGAGTGATGTTGAAGTCTTGAGTCTGAATTTCTGATGCAGAAAACTCAAGGAGGATTGGAGAATATAGTCTTGAGGCAGAATTCCTTCTGATCTCTGGAATCCTCAGCTCTTGCTCTTAAGACCTTCAATTTAGTGGATGATGACAAACCACATTATGCAGGGTAATCTCCTTTACTTAAAATCAACTCAATGAAAATGTTAATCCCATCTGTGACATACTTCCACAGCAACAACTAAGCCAATGTTTGACCAATCAGCTGGTCACCATAACTAGCCAAGTTGACACATGAAATCAACCATCAGAATAATGATAGGACATGAGGCTTCATGGCATCACCTTCTACCGGCTGCAGAGCAAAGTCAGTGTTAGTTGCCCTTTTTGCCTTTGGAATGAGGTGCTGGACATTGAGTGGATGCTCAATGCCTGGTAATGAGAAGAGATTTCAGTATAATTAGATTGCTGGGTTAAGGTAAGTCCCAAGTAGTATGGACAGGAACATTTTATCAAAATCCACCAAAGTATAATGTGAAACATGCCAGCATTTGTTTCAACTTCTGAAAGTCTGGGACAAATGGACAGTCCTGCTGATAGCAATTGGAATTGCAGTGGATTACTTGGAACAAAAGAATAGGCAGAACAAAGTGGCAGAGGTGGAGGCATAAATAACAACCCCTTCTGAAAACAGCTGTCATCATAATGCAAAAGGTGTTTTTTAACATTTATGCATGCTGAGTGTGCAAAATTGCTAGTCGTGTGTCTTATCTTCACTTACAACAAAATAGGAAAGTCAGCTAAATTTTATCATGTGCATTAATATGGGATTTCCTTGAGTTAGGCGATATGATGATATTTTTTTAAATTTTTGAACTTGTGGGTGTGGGGATGTTTAATAAATAATATTGCAAAATATTGATCTAAAACATTTCACATAATTCTGAAGGTTTTTCAGAAATAAAGCTAAGTGTTTTTTTAAATTTGATTACCTATTTCTTATATCTGAAACTGGCTTGGTTCAGCTTTATATGTGAAGACTGAAAGCATTCAAATACCTGTTAATTTATGAAAAATTTATAATGATTTGTGATGATAAGAAAAGCCTCAATGTGAAATATGCATCTAAAAAATAAGAGCCTAAATTAATATTAAGGTCATTGATTTAAAAAATCAATTCTTAATGGTTACATTCTTACTGTCATTAGGTGTTAAACTAGACAAAATTATCATTTAGTTTTTGGTGTACATTAAGCATAAATATAATTTTTAATCAAAAACTGAATTTTATTTAACTTATACTTTTTCTTAAAAATAGGTTCATTGAATCATCAGTCTTTGATTATCTGTTAATACAAAGTCTCCATTTCAGCTACCAATTTTTACTTCTCTTCTATTAAATCATTAGCTAATATAAAATCCAATCTCTTTGCCCGCATAAAATTTTAATACAGTAATGAGCAATAGAGAGGTAATATGGAATGGAAATTTTAAAAGAGAAGGGGATGGGTGATTAAAAGTGGATTTTCAGCGCAGGCCACGGTGGCTTAGCAGGTAAGAATGCTTGCCTGCCATGCCTGAGGACCTGGGCTCGATTCCCGGTGCCTGCCCATGTAAAAAAAAAAAAAAGTGGGTTTTCATTTGCTGAGCTCTGGAAACATCCTTTAAAACACACCCACTATCAATCTCTTAAAAAAAAATAATAAACCAAACAAAAGGTATTCTATTAGTGGCAGTAGTAAGACATTTGGGTTAATTATCTTATGAAAACACAGGTTTTTTTTGATATGGTCTTTGATTTGAATTCAGTGTCTCTCCAATTTCACATATAGTTTGAATCAAAATCTCTAGCTCTTGGAAAAAATACATTTTTAAATTATACTTAAAACTTACTTTTCCACAAATAGATTGGTAATTGCAATCTTGAGGAATATTTTTCTGAAGGTAGTTTTAATAACACCACCTACCCTCCCCCCATATAATCTAGTTGATGGTACAGATAGTTCAAAGCCAAAATAAATCAAGGGTATTGTCCTGGTATAAGACTGATTGTAGTTTTTCTGTGTGGCTCCTTCCCTACAGATAAATAATTCTAGTTTCTATATTTCTAACTTCTCTGTGTGGGTTTAAATAGTTACCAGATCTATACCAGATGAACAAGAAGCCGTCAGGATGCTTATTTACTCAGTGTCAAGTCAGCTCTCCTCTTAACCTTGGTACTGAATGATTCCTAGTATCAGCCCTGCCCATGTGTTCTGTTGCTCACAAATAGTATGTAATTTTGTTTATGCTTTTCCCTCTTGAAATGTTGCTCTCCCTTTTAAATCTGTGTTTCCACTTCTTTCCCTAAAATAGAAGATGCTTACATTTAGATCCAGTCCTGGAAGGCCACCTCTTCTCCCATTCTGACGTATCCTGCTCATGACTAACAATTTTGATAGAAAAGAAATATTGGGTCCTGATTCCATGCAGAACTCAATTCACTTATACTGGTCAAATAAATTGTAGCCAATTAATCTGATAGAGGTTAATTGAACATAAGGTGGAGAGAATAAACACGACTACTATTACTCTTCTCTTTTAGGGGAGAAATACCTATAACAATACACCATTCACTCAGTATTTATGGAACAAGGTATTGCTGCATGTATAGCAATCTACCTTATAGATGCTCTTAGAATAAAATTATTGTGCATCTCATCTTCCAAAAAGCAAATTTAAGCCCATTAGTATTTGTAAAAGCATTTTAGAAAACTGTCCACATGTTTTCTAAAAGTTTAGCTATCCTAATGTTTTATAAAATTTAGTTTTACATCTGGGCAAAAGTTAAATTAGATGTTGAGATATCTTTTAGCGAGGAGTCTCAGGACTTGGAGGGTTTAAGGATAGACTCGGTAGGGGGTTGAGTAGTATTGTTCAGTGTCGATCGGGGCAAATACTGAATATGCGCAGCTGGTTTATTTTGGAGGGTGGGCACGAAGTGGGGTGGTATCGAATGAGGCAAGGAGGAGTATTCTTGGAATTGGAAGTTTGCTGATTGAATCAGCCCTATGTAAAGTTGCATGTAATCATTATACTATTGTGGTCTTGCGGATGCAAACCCAGTATTATACATTACAAACAACTCTTTCATTTTCTTCACATCTCCAGTATCATGGCCAGCATGTCTCTGGCCAGAGGTTTTTTCCTTCTAAGCATCATAGAATTGTTGATCAGTCATCCATTCTGCGTGGTGTCAGAGAGCTTCCATTGTTCCTAACTCTCTGTTCATCTCTATCATTGCATCCTGGATTATTTTCTTGAATGTGTGTTCTGTTTTGTTTTGTTTTGAATTTGTGTGTTAATGCCTGTTATGATGTTCATTCTTTTATTTCTTTGTGGCAGATTCAATAGTAAGTAGCCTATCTTAGTTTGCCAGGCCTTTATGGCAAACACTATACAATGAGTTGGCTTAAACACAGGATTTATCGGCTTGTGGTTTTAGAGGCCAGAAAGCCAAAATCAAGGCAGCAGCAAGGCTATGTTTTTTTTCTGGTATCAGTAGCGTTTTGTGATGGCTGTCCTCTCTCTTATGGTGATGTCCTTAGTTTCTTCCTAAAGCTTTCTCTGACTGCTGGCTTCTGTGTCTTCTCGTGTCTCGTAGTTTCTGGTTTCTAGTGTCTTCTGGCTTCTCTCTATAAGCCCTCCAATAATATGGATTAAGGCCCACCCTGATTCGGTTTGGCCATACCTAAGTCGGATCTTAGATCCTATTACAAATGAATCCACACCTTAACTAATACTACATCTTCAAAGGGTCCTGTTTACAAATGGAATCACACCAACAGAAATGTGGATTAAGATTTAAGAATGTGTCTTTTGTTGGGATACATGATTCAATCTATCACATAAGTCATCCATAATAGTCTAGTAGATAGCTGATTGGTTGACAATATTGGCACTCTGGTGCCCTGCTTCTCATTGGTTCAGAGTGTATAAAGAGTGCCCTAGTGCTGGCTCTCATTGGCTGTGAGTATAAAACATTAAGCTGGAATATACATAAAGAAAGTATTTCAGAGACAAAGTATTCTGACATCAGTATTGGTCAGGATATGTTAAGCAAGGTGCACATGTTCAGGTTAATGGCTTAATTGTGCAGAATCTGAAGTGTGTGCTGTTTTAAATCCAGCCCTGCCACTTATTAGCTCTGTGTTTTTTGTCAAGTAACTGCAAGTAGCCTCTGTAAAGTCTGGATAATAACTTCAATCAAGTCGTTCTGGTATTGTTAAGATAAACTGAACTAAAGCATATGAAAACCTTAGCACTGTACTTGGCTTAGTTCCCGAATTAGTTCTCGATAAAGTGTAAAGTGAGAATCTGCCAATTCAGAAGTTTTGATGAAGGCCAGAATAAGTTTGACTTTCAAAATCAATACAACCTGCTCTGTAAAAATGGCCCACATTGTATTACAGTCCCCCTTAGGTGAAGAAGCAGAACCAGAAATTACTGTCAGTTTATGGATTTTGGGGCCTTTATAACTCAATCACTTTCTTATTAAACTTAGAGAAGATCACATCATTTGTTATTATAGCATATACAAGCAGGAAAACAAGATTCCCAGGAATCTTGTTATCTAGGAAGAAGTTATAGTTTGTGTTCATGTGTCAGCTTGTCCAGGTAATGTTTCCAGTTGTCTCGTCAAGCAAACACTGGCCTAACCATGACTGCAAGAACATTTTGTGACTGGTTAACAAACCAGAAGTTTGGTTTATTAAATCATCAGCATGTTGATTGCATCCATGGCTGATTACATCTGCAGACTGTCAAAGGGAATGTCCTCCACAATTAGCAATATTTAATGTAATCAACCAAAGTCTTTAAAGAAGTTAAAAGAGAGACTTTCTCTCACCAGTTTAGCCAGCCAGACTCTCTTGGGGGATTCATTAAGACCTCTGATTAAGGTCTTAATGATTATGAGCTTACGACATGCTCTACAGAACTTGGGCTTGTGCATCCCCACACTTGGGTGAGACAGCTTTATAAAATTTCATATTTACCAGTATCTCCTCTTGGTTCCATTTCCCTACAGAACCCTGACTAATACAGCTTGGTACCAGGAGTGGTTCTTGAGAATCAGAATCTTAAAAACGGGTTTTTGCAATTGGCTTTCTACTCTTATTAGATTCAAAGGCACTAATGACTCTGTTTCCAATATTCAAGAGAGTGCAGGCAGTCCATGGTGTGTGTTGACATTAGAGATATGCAAAATATCACCATTTGATTCTGCTGATAGTATGCTTATATGAGACAAGGCTCTGGGTGAGAGTGTTTTTGACACTTTAACAGAGTTTTGTGGAGTTAAGAGGTATAATGATATTGGCTGGTTGCTCTTAGATATGCTTGATACAGTTATGAAAGAAAGGAATGAGCTGAAGTCTTCAAATTTGAAACTTAAACACTGTGCAAATGTAAAGTTTCTGTGTGTGTCTGAAAGAAAATCTTATTTTCTTTCATCACAATCTTGAGATCTCTGAAAACAGAGCCTCATCGTGTGAGTAGCAAATTTTCAATGTAAACTGAAATCTCAACCTTGCAGCATGTTTAACAGCAGTTAAAGTAAAGGTATTGATTGCAAAAGAACGGGATCCTGAAAATAGGGATGGGGACATATGGGTTGATAATGATGGCAGTGAGGGTATTGGACGCCTTGATTCTGTTGATTCTTTGCTGGGTAAACTGCTAATGGTCTGTCCTGAAGACACAGCTCCCCACCCCCACCCCCATCTCCAGCCTTCCCTGAGGAGTCTGCCATCCAAATTCCATCTAAAGAGTTGAACCCTTCAGTGCCTGCCAAACCTGTAACCACCTCTCCTGGGAAAACAGCCCTCACTCCTCTGTCTGGGGAGATTAATCCTCTTTCACCAGATGAAACAACAGAATTCCCTGACATCATTGGCCTAGAGGGCACTTGTAATTCTTTTCATGACCATCTGTAACATCTTTCTGTTCTTCAAGACCTATAACTAGACTAAAATCCCAATAGGCCCCAAAAGATAGGTATCAAGTATGACCCATGAGAAAATATGCTATACTTCAAAAGAAGTGCTTGAGTTTTCTAATTTATATAGCAGAAATTAGGTATATTAAGGGTATGGGATAAAGGTGGAAGGAATATAAAAATAGGATCAGGCTGAATTTATTGATATGGGCCCACTAAGCAGAGATTCTACATTCAATATTTGCAGCTCAGGGCGTTAGAAGGGGCTTTAGCAGTTTTTTGGGTGGTTGCCTGAAATATGGATCAAAAGAGGGCTGACAGTGGCGCAAGGGTAGTTCAGTGGTAGAATTCTTGCCTGCCATGCGGGAGACACAGGTTCAGTTCTCAGCCCATGCACTTCCGAAAAAAAAAAAAATCAACAAGTGGTGCTGCAGTAATGGGATAGTCGCATGGAAAAAAGAATGAAATGTGACCCCCACCATACAACATAGAAAAAAAAAAATGGTGACCGACATTACTTGAGGTCAAAATGCCAGAACTGCCCTGGTGTCATTTAGATGAGGAGATCCAAAGGCTTAGAGAGATTGGAATGTTAGAGTGGATTTATCAAGAAAGACCTGCTGACACACCCCAAAAATGTCCAGAGGACAGCCCTTTTACCAGGACTGTAAGGAATAAATCTGTGAGACTGACCCCATCATCCTTGAAGAGTTCTGTAGTCATCTTTCTCTGAAGGTCAGATATTACTGTGGGAACTGCTGTCACTGAGTTGGAATCCTTGAATGCAGTGGGAATGATTGGATCCTGAATTGGCAAAAGCTATGTGGCAGTGTTTAATCACCAAAGGCAAGGTGGGCATGGCCACCATAATGGATAGCAGACTCAAAACAGCAGTCAAAAAATTCTGACTCACAGTGACTTATGGTGCTATCTTGTAGATCATGGGGTACTTAGAAGCAAAATAGATGGGTTGCCTACTAAATTCTTGTTTGATCTACATAAGCAAAAGAGTTATAGGGCAAGTGAACAAAAGTCTAACTTAAATTGCAAAAACAGTGAGTTAAAACAAAACAAAACAAAACAGTGAGTTATGAGCCCTTTAATCAATTCCCCAACTTGAGACAGTTCACAGACCCAGAGCCCTTTGATGAGGGGAAGGCCAGGTACCCTTGGGGAATGACTCTGTTATAATGCCAAAAATTTACACTGTTAACCTTCCTCCCAGCCCTCCCCAAAGAGACCTGTGTCCTTTTACCACGGTGACTGTGCACTGGGGAAAAGGAAATGATCAGATATTTTGGGGATTATTAGGCACTGGCTCAGAAGTGAGATTAATTCTAGGAGATCCAAAATGCCACTATGATCCACCAGTGAGAGTGGGGGCTTATGGAGGTTAGGTGATCAATGGCGTTTTAGTTCAGGCCTATCTCACAGTGGGTCCAGTGGGTCCCAGACCCAAACTGGTTATTTCCCCAGTTTTGGAATACATAACTGCAATAGACATATTCAGCAACTGGCAGAATCCCCATATTGGTTCCTTGACTCATGGAGTAAGGGCTATAGTGGTAGGAAAGGCCAAGTGGAAGCCACTAGAACTGCCCCTACCCAGCAAAATAATAAATCAGAAGCAATACCAGATTACTGGAGTGATTCCAGAGAATAGTGCCACTGCTAATGACTTGAAGAATACAGGAGTGGTGATTCCTACCACATCTGCACTCAATTTTCCTATTTGGCCTATGCAGAAAACAGATGGATCTTGGAGGATGACAGTAGATTGTTGTAACTTAACCAGATGGTGACTCCAGTTGAAGCTGCTGTTCCATATGTGGTATCATTGCTTGAGCAAATCAACATATTCCCTGATGTCTGGTATGCAGCTATTGATCTGGCAAATGTTTTTTTTTTTTGAATAGTTGTCAGTAAGGACTACCAGAAACAGTTCACTTTCAGCTGGCAAGGCCAGCAGTATACCTTCACTGTCCTACCTCAGGGGTGTATCAACTCTCTGGCCCTATCTCATAAGCTTGTCCTCAGGGAACTTGATTGTTTCTTCCTCCCACGAGACATCACACTGGTCCATTATAATAATGTTATAATTTTTATTGGACCTAGTGAGCAAGAAGTAGCAACTACTCTAGACTTATTGTTAAGGCATTTGTATATCAGGGTATGGTAGATAAATCTGACACAAATGCAGGGGCCTTCCACCTCAGTGAAATTTCTAGGTGTCCTGTAGTGTGGGGCATGTCAAGATACACCTTTTGAGATGAGGATAAGTTGTTGCATCTGGCCCCTTCTGTGACCAATAAAGAGGCACAGTGCCTATTTGGCCTGTTTGGATTTTGGAAACAACATATTCCACATTTGGGTGTGCTATTCTGGACCATTTGCTGAGTGATAAAAAAAAAGCTGCTAGCTTGAGTGAGGATCAGAACAAGAGGAGGCCCTGTGATAGGTTCAGGCTGCTGGGCAAGCTGCTCTGCCACTTGGGGCATGTAATCCAGCAGATCCAATGGTGCTAGAAGTGTTCGTGGCAAGTAGAGACAGTGTCTGGAGCCTCAGTCAAGCCCCTATGGGAGAATCACAATTCAGGCCCTTGAGATTTTGGAGTAAAGCCTTACCATCCTCTGCAGATAACTACTTTCCTTTTGAGAAGCAGTTTTTAGCTTCCTACTGGGTCTTTAGTAGAGACTGAATGGTTAACCATGGATCACCAATTTACTGTGGAAACTGAGTTGCCTGCCATGAGCTGGGTGTTGTCTGACCCACCAAGCCATAAAGTTGGGCATGCACAGGAGCACCCCATCATAAAATGGAAATGGTATATACATGATAGGACTTGAGCAGGTCCTGAAGGCACAAGTAAGTGACTTGTGGAAATGACCCAAATGCCCATGGCCCTGACTCCTGCCACATTACCTTCTCTTTCATGGCCAAGAGCTATGGCTTCTTGGGGAGTTCCTTACAATAAGTTGACTGAGGAAGAGAAAACTCAGGCCTGGTTTACAGGTAGTTCTGCACGCTATGCAGTTACCAGCCGAAAGTGGACAGTTGTTGTGTTGCAGCCCTATCTAGGATGTCCCTGAAGAACAATGGTAAGGGAAAATGCTCTCAGTTGACAGAATTCCAGTAGTGCACTGGGTTCTTCATTTTGTTTGGAAGGCAAACTGGCCAGAGGTGCATTTGTATACTGACTCATGGGCTATTCCTAATGGTTTTGCTGGGTGATCAGGGACTTATAAGGAGCATGACTGGAAGATTGGTGACAATGAGGCTGAAGGAAGAGATATGTGGATAGACCTTTCTATGTGGGCAAAAACATAAAGATATTTGGGTCCCATGTGAGTGCTCCCTAGTGGGTGACTTCGGCAGAGTAAGATTTTAATAATCAAGTAGATAAGATGATTCTGTCGATTCCAGTCCAGAGAAAGTCATCCTCTTTCCCCAGCCACTCGTCATTGCCCAATAGGCTCATAAACAAAATAGGCTTGGTGGTAGAGATGGAGGTTATGCATGGGCTCAGCCACATGGACTTCTACTCACCTAGGCCAACCTGGCTACACTCACTGTTGAGTGCCCATTCTGCCAGCAGCAGAGACCTACTCTCAGTCCCTGGTATGGCGCCATTCCCTGAGGTGATCATCCAGGGAATGGCAGATTGATTACATCAGACCACTTCCATCATGGAAAGGACAGCAATTTATAATAATTGGAATAGACACATACTCTGAATATGGATTTGCCTTCCTGCATGCAGTATTTCTGCCAAAACTACCATCCTTGGACTTATAGAATGTCTTATCCACTGTTATGGTATTCCACACAGCATTGCTTCTGATCAGGGAACCACTTCATAGAAGTGAAGAGTGGGAATGGGCACATGTTCATGGAATTCTTTGGTCTTACCGTGTTCCCCATCATCCAGAGGCAGCTGGGTTGATAGAATGGTGGAATGGCCTTTTGAAGCCCCAATTACAGTGCTAATTAGGTGGCCATACCTTGCAGGACTGGGGCAGTATTCTCCAGGAGGCTGTGTATGCTCTGAATCCGTGGCCACTGTATGGGCTATTTCTCCCATGGCCATGATTCATGGGTCCAGGAATCAAGGGGTGGAAATGGGAGTAATATATTCACTATCACCCCTAGTGATCTACTAAAAATTTTTTTGCTTCCTTTCTCTGAAACCTTAAGCTCTGCTGATCCAAAAGGAGGAATGCTCCTACCAGGAGACACAACAATGAATCCATTGAACTGGAAGTTAAGACTGCCCCCTGGCCACTTTGGGCTTCTCATGGCTCTGAGTCAACAGGCAAGGAAGGGAATTACTGTATGGGCTTAGGTGATTGGCCCTGACCATCAAGAGGTAATAGGACTGCAACCACTCAATAAAGCTAAAGAAGAGATTTCCTGAAATACAGGAGATCCCCTAGGGTGTCTCTTAGTACTACCATAGCCTGAGATTAAAGTCAATAGAAAAGTGCCATGGCCCAATATAGGCAGGACTGCCAATGGCCCAGCAACTTCAGGAAAGGTTTGGGTCATCCCACCAGATAAAGAACCATGGCCAGCTGAAGTGATTACTGAGGGTAAAGGAAACATGGAATGGGTAGTGGAAGAAGAGAGTGATAAATATGAACTTCGACCATGTGGCCAATTACTGAAACAAGAACAGTGTTTACTTTGTAAAAACTATAAACATAAAGCATGTATCTTTTTTTCTTTATCTTATCTCCTTATCATATGACATAAGTTGTATTATTCATGTCATAGTATTTAAGTTATAAAATACCAAGATTTGCACCCTATTCTGGAGAATTTCCAGTTGTATGCAGGACAGTTAAGTATCTTTAGGCAAAAAATATGTCTGTTATTGTTTTCTAATTAAAGATTAAGTATGGTTTAAAGTGATGGGTGTATAGCTGCCAGGTTGAGAAGGGATGGAACATTATGGTTTGGGTTCATGCGTCGATTTGGCCAGGTGATAGTGTCCGGTTATCTGTCAAGCCAGCATGACCTAACCATTACTGCAAGGACATTTCATGGCTGGTTAATACACAAGAAGGCTGGCTTATTACATCATCAGCACATAGATTACATTCATGACTGATTACATCTTCAGTCAGCTAAGGGGAGTGTCTTCCACAATTAGTGACATTTAATCTAATCAGCTGAAAGCTTTACAGGAAAAATCAGGAGAGGAGCTCTCTCTGTGCTTCAGCCAGCCAGCCTCTCCTGGGGGATTCATTAAGACCTTCATCAGGGCTGCCTGCTTGTGGCCTGCCCTGTGGAATTTGGACTCATGTATCCCCACAGTTGTGTGAGACACCTATATAAAATCTCATATTCACAGATATCTCCATTGGTTCTATTTCCCTAGAGAACCCTGACTAACACACTTATGTAGTTAAAAGTTCAGTTGCTTCAGGATTCAGTTGGTTTCAAAAGTAAAGATACCTTTCCCATGAGATCCATCAATTAATGGTTCAGTCCAGTCCCTCTGAGAGCTATTAAAAGAGATGGTACGTGTAAAGAGCTTAGTACATTGCCTTGGTCATCCTAAGAGCTAAATAAACATTAGCTATTATAATTTATCTAACATTATCCTCTTTCATATCAACTTATAAGTGGGCTATATTATTGTACTTAATTAAATATGAGAAAATTGAGAAATGGACAAACTCATTAACTTGTTCATAGTCTCATGGTTAGTTAGTAGAGGAGCTGGGTTTCAAATCTAGAAATGCCTAATTTATATTCCAAGTTCATTCTTTCATTCTATGCTTATAGACCTTGTGTTTCAGTTTCCTAGGCAGCTTAAGCAAATACCAGCATAATGGTTTGACTTAAACAATGAGAATTTATTTGTTTACAGTTTTGAGAGTAAAAGAAAGTCCAGATCAAGATGTTATTTAGGTGATGTTTTCTCCCCGAAGAATTTGGCATTCTGGAGCTGACTGCCAGTGATCCTGGGGTCTTTAGCTTGCCACATGGAATGCTGGTTTGAAAGGATGTATGTACCCTAGGAAAGCCATGTTTTAATCCTAATCCCATTTTATATAGGCAGCTGTTTCTTCTAATCCCTATTCAATACTGTATGTTTGGAACTTTAATTAGATCATCTTCCTGGAGACATGACTCAATCAAGAGTGGTTGTTAAACTGGATTAGGTGGAGATATGACTCCACCCATTGTAGGTGGGTCTTGATTAGTTTACTGGAATCCTATAAAAGAGGGAACATTTTGGAGAAAGTGAGAGATTAGAGAGCAGAGAAGAATGACATAGGCACGAGAAGCAGAGAGTCTACCAGCCAGTGACCGTTGGAGAATGAAGAAGGGGCACGTCTTCTGGGGAGCTTCATGAAATAGGAAGCTAGGAGACAAAGCTAGCAGATGACACTGTGTTCGCCATGTGCCTTCTCACTTGAGGGAGAAACCCTGAACTTCATCAGCCTTCTTGAATCGAGGTATCTTTCCCTGGGTGCCTTTTATTGGACATTTCTATAGACTTGTTTTAATTGGAACATTTTCTCAGCCTTAGAACTGTAAACTAGCAACTTATTAAATTCTCCTTTTTAAAAGCCATTCCATTTCTGGTATATTGCATTCCAGCAGCTAGCAAACTAAAGCACATGGCAAGGCACAAAACAATATCTTCTGGTGTCTCCCTTCTTTTCCAGGTTCGGCTTTTTGCCTCCTGTGACTCACTCTCTCTCATATCTGAATCCATTCTGTTTATAAAGGACTGCAGTAATAGAATTAAAACTATCCTAGTTGAGCTGGGCCATATGCCTTAACTGAAGTAACCTCATTGAAGGGTTACAATGGGCTCATACCCCACAGGAATGAATTAGATTTAAGAACTTGTTTTTCTGGGGTATATATAGCTTCAGACTACCATACCATACTATGTTGTTTGAAGTCCATAGATGGAAAATGGCAATGGGGCCTCTTCTAGTACTTGACTTGTTCCATTGGTTTTCCAGCACCATAAATATAGGGGACAAATAGAAGTTGGACCTCAACATGATCTGGTGTTACTCATTCCAAAGCAGTTTACTGGTATGTGTCTATCTTCACTGATTTTCTGTTTGCATATATACAGTCTTCACTTCTTATGAAAGCTCTATTGCTTATGACTGTGAGTTTACAATCCCTTGAGTCATTCAAGCTCCAAATCTTGGAAATTATCTTTATTTATTTGTTCTCTTTTTTACCATATATACTTGAGTCTATGTTTGGACTTTCAGTGGTTTTGATGAATACCAGAAAAAGTTTGACTTTCATAATCATTAGAACCTGCTCTCTAAAGTGGCCCACATACAGAACTGGATGGGATTCTTCCTGAACATGTGTGTGTCTGTTGGAACGTGCCCTTAATTTTCCCTTTCCACTTTTAGGTACCTATAATAAATCTTGCTTCACATGGACTTTGTCCTCCTTTCTCTCATGTATACATTCCTTTATTCTGTACATATACTTCTTGGGTGACTCTACTTATATTCATATGATTAACTACAATGAAAAATCTATAACTCAAAAATTTATATTTCTAGTGACATCCAAATAGAGATGTCCAATAGACACTTGATGTCTGAGCTCCAGGTTCATATCCACATGCCCTTTGGACATCCTCACCTGGGTATCCCACATTTTATATCACCGTACATCTGAACCTGAGCTCGTCATCCTCACCCCTAAGCTTGTACATGTTAGTCTTATCAGGTTTGTCTTACTCAGCTCCAGAAAATAGCTCACCATTAACACAACAGCTGAAGTTGTGAAACTTATCATCCAGTACTTCTTTCTCATTCATTTTCCATGTTCCATTAGTTATCAAATTATATAAAGACTTCTTAACTCCTCTTGCTTGTGTCCCCTTGACTTAATTTTCACCAGCTGTCTTAGTTCACACACTTGTCATTTCCTGCCTCAGTCACTCAGAGAACTTTAAAAAATCATTTTTCTGTCATCATTTTCAGAATGGTGTTTCTGAAGTGCAAAACTGATAATGCCATACCACATCATAAAATTCTTCAAAGGTTCCCATAGCTTTAAATATAAAACTCAAGTTCCTTAGCTTAACAATAGGGTCTTTAGTAATTTGACTTCTCCCTCAAAATCTTCTACCTCTTGCTTTAGCCTCACATCTCCGTCATTTTCACACGCTGTTTTCATTTGCTTCAAATGACTCTCTCCTGTTTCTTCTTAATAGCAAATGCCTACTAACCCTTCAAAATTCTAAACAAGTGTCTCTACCCCTAGAAGACAATTTTGACTTGATTTACCCAATGTCTAAAAAATAATAATCATGATAACTAGAATTTATTGAGGACTTAATATTTGTCAGGCCATGCTCTATGTTTGAACCATTATACCTCATAATTACCATGAGAGATGGTTGTTTTCATGATCAGCTCTATACCACATGGCTAGATAAGTGGGGGAGTGAGAATCTGCTTGCCTATTAGGCACAACACTGTTCACTCGACTTCCTTCAATACCTGTAGGTGCTTGTGGGATGAATAAAGGAACAAATGTTCTTGCAAGGGGTAAGAATTGACACAGCCCATTAATGTTTACAACTCCATTTCCATGCCACTGACACCTGAAGGAATGATAAGCCAAGTAATTCCATGAAAGGAAGAAATGATGGAGGGGCCAAAAAAAGTGTTTATCAAATGAATTAATTGAAACATATGAGCCTACTCTGAAGGACAATTACCAGAATCTTGGCCAAGTGGAAAGATGTTTAATGGCACTTGAGGTATTTCCTGGGTCACCTGTTGAATGACCAGCATCCCAATCAGTAGACAGTACCCATCAAACCAGCTTAGAACAGCCACTCCCAAGTTCCATACCCCCAAACTCCCCAATTTATAGTGGGGCTGGGGTAATGACCTGGTCATAATCTTTCCCAAACAAGCTCAATGAGCAAAGCAGCTAATTAGATTTGAGCAGGGAACTGGAGAGGTGGTGCTTGGGAAAAAGCTATGATTAAGTGGTCAGGCATTCTGGTGATCAGCTTTGGTGCCAGCTCATTTGTGAGCATAGAAAATGGTACTATTTTCCTTGAGATTCAGCTTTAAAGAGTCATCTAGGTGTTCATTGACCTGGCTAATTGAATGATTGATTCAGGCTCTCGGTATCAAATTCTCTAACCTTCTTTGTGTCCTTGTCTATCTTACTCTTTAAACTTGACTTGTCTTACTCTTTAAACTTGACTTATCAAACCTAACCTGGCTGTTTGATTCATTGCCTGTTCTCGTCAATCCTTCCTCTCGAGATTTTTCTCACAAATTCCAGACATGTTAGCTTTGATCTGTTAGATCCATGAAAACATACTCCAAACCTGGATACCCAGCTTTTACCAGAGAAGCTACAGCCTGAGAAATGTCTCCTGACACTCTCCTGGTGCTCTCATGTTGGCAAGCCAGTCTCAGCCACGTCCCTGGCTGTCCTGTGCTCCCTCTAGCCCTCCCATGGGTTCTCCACTTGGAAGCCCCCTCCTTTCTTTCCACTTAGGCACATGATCCACATGCTAGGCACCACCAGAACCTTCTCATTCTTTGTGAAGTCATTGCCATCATCTCCTCTGCATTCATCAACCCAGAGAGCACTTCTGCCTGTATCATTCATTTTAATCTCACTAAAGATTTTAGGTGTCTCTAATTCTTCCATAAGATCCTATGACATGAGATCTTGAGGACAAGGACTGTGACTTATGTCCATGGTATTCTTCAGTAACCAGAACCATGTCATGTACATGGTAGTAAAAAAAAAAAAAAATGTCTGAGTCAATCTTTATTTAATTCACTGAAGACCATTCGATTGTGATGGAGCTGGTTATGATTCTGTATTTGACTTGTTTGTTTTATTGTTCTTCTAAAGGGCATTTTTAGCACAGTAAAAGAAGTTTAAAAAAATCACTTGTTATTCTTGGCTAAGAAAGTACAAATAGAAAACTTTCATTTCTAGTTATTTGGTTTTTGGTGAGGATTTGCAAGACAGTAAAGAGTTCATGTAGTGCTCATAATTCTGTGGGGATTTGGGGGTTACTTTTTGATGCCATTGCAGTGTCAGAAACAGCTTGTAGGGATTTTTAGAATCCCTTACATGTGACTCATTTGGGATAGATTTCTTTTCAAGTCCCCAATCTAAATATGCTTTTGTACATTTAAAATTTTAAATAACTCCAAATAATAGCCCTTTAATACCTTTCTTCTCCAGTTAACTGTCAACATTCTCCTAATAGTTATTATCTATGGAAAATTGTGTTTTTTCAAATGCTTGTCCCTTTCAGAATTGGTATAAAACTCCTCAATTGTCAATCTTAATTCCCCCAATATTTCATCTCCTCAGTGCTGACACTGTGATTCTAGTTTATCTTCCTAACCCTGTGGAATACATGGTATATATGTCCTTTTGCATGTTTTCCTTAATTTGCAAATAATATTTTGTGGGCTTTTGGTAAACTGGATTAATTTGTTCCCAACTTCTAAATATCACCATCTTCTCTATTTTAAAGCAAGATTTACCTTAATATTGAATTCCATGAAAAAAATGTATTAGGTGAAATGCCTATATAATATCAAATTTGTACATGTCATTTTAAGTATATCATTATAGTGGCATGCACACACACACACACACACACACACACACACACACACAAACAAACCCCTGAAAGCTATGCATTATATTACACATTTTTTAAAGATGGAGAAACTGAGGCATAGAGGGCAAGCTGGCTATAAAACTGTTCCTTCATAGCCATGTTCTTGGTTATAAAGCAGTTTCCAGGAGAGCTAGGATTTGATCTCAGTCTATCAAGAATAGTACATTAATATTTTAGTACAAGTTATAAATAACACAAGAATATTTACTTGAATGGTGAGGACTGAATTTTTTAAAATTTGTGCCAAAAACTGAAACTATACTAAAATACAAGAATTCCTGACTGAAATAACTACTTTTCTTTAAGCAAATTGGACAGAACAAAATGAAAAACATGTATAGTTGCATATTATATATGACATATATTTATATATATACACACACATACATGCACATAACTAGAGGACATACCATGAAGTAACTGCTTTCCTTTAAACAAATTGGAGAGAACAAAGTGGAAAACATGTATAATTGCATATTAAATATGACATATATTTACATATATATATACACACACATACATACATGCACATACCTAGCACTAAACTGATAATATAAAAACATACATATATAATTATAATTATAATACTAAGGAATGCACTAAAGATAATATATAAATATCTTTAGCATTATCATATTGCTTATTGAAATAGTTTACAAAGAGGAAATGCATGTCATTTTAAATTTCCCCCATGATAAATACTATATTTGAGCTAGGGTGACCTTTCCTTTATTAGTATGAATTTACCTTCAAGGCAAACATTTTTCAATCAATACTAATTTGCATATAATTTATCAAGAGGAAAGAAGTGCAAAATAATTTTATTTGAAGATTTCCTTTTGTTTTAAGTGTCATTAGCAGTTCTAACTAATCGGATTTTACAATCTCTTCAGGCGCTTTTAGAAAATCTCTATGAACTCATCTGGAGGACGCATTTATTCCTAAGTGTCCTATATTGCATTACAGCACAGCAAGAGTCACAGTCTGCTACAGATGTTTATGTGAAATGCAGTTAACACTCTGCCAATTTAGTTTTTATAGGGACACAATCAATTTTTATTCATTTAAAAACCAGAATGCTTTCTTTTATTGTGTGCAGCCTCTGCTGATTATATAGCTAAACAAATTATTTCTCTGTTTGTACTAAATGGTACTATCAGGGAAGGGCAATGACATGGTGTAAGTGTACCATATATACATCAGACAAATAGTAATCATTCTCTTTTAGCTTATGGTTATTTGAAACAGTTTTTAGTTTTACTTACCGTAAATACATAGATGAAATGTAAATCTTGCATTGGGAAGTCTGTGGGCTGTGTCATCTGATCTTGTGTTTTAATAGAACTTTATAGTTTATGAGCTACTTTCATGTACATTATCTCACATCTTTTATGATGCTTAGGTTCTGTTCTCAAGCTTTGGAATATTCAGGTATTTCCATTGTTTTTCCAAAAGTTTCCTCTAGCTCTACATGTTTATTGCAGTACAATTAAAAAAAATGCTTTATGAAGTGTCATTACTTTAATCATAATATATATGGCAAAAGATTTAGAGGACTAAAATGAAAATGCTCTTGGTGTTAGGGAATAAATTTATTTATATATTTAGATATTGTAAATCCATCTTCTCTAAGTTTAGTGGAACCTTGAAACAGTACAGTGGAGAGAAATCACCTAAGCTGGCATTAGAAACAAGTCTCTTTAGATTCTTGCTGTATTTGAGTCCATACAATACTGAAGGGGGTTGAATATTGCTGACTGAAGGTCTTGGATCAGAAGATTTTCTTAGGCATTGAGGATAGAGACATTGACCAGAGCGCCTCTCTGTAGAATTGCACAGATCCTTTTATAAGTTAACAATAATAAATAGATTCTTTTAAATTATGACTATATAAAGTTATATATGCTTGACATTTAAATAGCATGGACAGTCACACATGGTTAGAAAGAAAAAGAAGAATCTAAATGGTCTCCTTTATCTTAAGAGCTTTTAAAAAAAAGATTCTTATTTAAATGATTTTTTATTTAGGACTTATTTTTATTTAGCTTGCATTTTAATGGATCATTTTAAGAATGAAAAAGAAGAAAATGGATATATTTATTATTTATGAATCAGTTTGTTTATTCAATAAAGCACTTTAATGTTCATATCACTATGTATTAACTACCAAGGAATAAACCACATGCACTCTGCCACCAAGGAGCTTACAGTCAGTTTGGTAGCAAAGGTTAAATACCTAAAAGACAAATAATAACAGCAGAATAGTATTGCAACACGAGATCCCACGAATGTCTGTAATTATGGTCCATGTGAATGGAATCATAATAATTGGAGAGAAGAAGAACCATTGTGAATTATAAAAATGTATAGAGGGCTTCGTGGAGCCTTGAACGATGGGGGAGGAGGGGTTGAATTGAATAGATAGAAAATATAATTCTAAAGAAACTGACTTTTCTTTCTTAAGCACACAATGCCAAATTTCCAGAACTGATGCTTTTCATAAGCCTATAAAGAAAGCTGCATGTGCATGTCTAATATATATATATGTGTGTATGTAAAAAATATATATATATATATGTATATATATATATGCACTTTTTTTTTTTACTTAAATGGTGCTTGCTTTGGTAAAATTGCTTTATGAAAACTTGAATTGCCTCTAAAAAAGTATATGTAGGCTTTTAAAAACACATATACTTGCAGCTTTAAGACAGAATAAACTTATGAAGCATGTAATAACATGGATGGACCTAGAGAACATTATGCTGAGTGTGTCTAGCCAAAAACTAAAAAAATACTGTATGGTCCCACTGATGTGAACTGACATTCGAGAATAAACTTGGAATATGTCATTGGTAACAGAGACCAGCAGGAGTTAGAAACAGGGTAAGATAATGGGTAATTGGAGCTGAAGGGATACAGACTGTGCAACAGGACTAGATAAAAAAACTCAAAAATGGACAGACCCAATAATACCTAATCGTAATGTAATTATGTTAAAACACTGAATGAAGCTGCATCTGAGCTATTGTTTTTTTGTTTGTTTGTTTGTGTCTTTTGTTTTTTCTTTTTCCTTTTTTTATTATTATTACTTTTATTTTTTTCTCTATATTAACATTTTATATCTTTTTTCTGTTGTTTTGCTAGTTCTTTTCCTAAATCGATGCAAATGTACTAAGAAATGATGATCATACATCTATGTGATGATGTTAAGAATTACTGATTGCATATGTAGAATGGAATGATTTCTAAATGTTGTGTTAATTTCTTTTTTTTCTTTAATTAATAAAAAAAAACACATATACTTTTTCTAAAAATTATACTGAACTCTTCTGTTTAGTTTTATTATTCAGATTCAATAAAATCTTTTGAATCGCCAAACAGGTTTTTCTTCCTTCCTTTGGCTGCTCAGTTAAGTTATCCTTAACTATCAATAACATTAACTGACATTTACCTGTATTGTTGCGAAGGAGTTCAACAATTTCATGTTTAAAATGTTAGACATCTGTTGTGAGGCATTTTGGCCAAAAGTTGTTTTCCTGGAAGCCTTCTTTCATATTTCTAAATAACTTCTAATTTTTTTTTTCCACAAAAAGTCTGTGCTATTCCAAGAGAACCACTGTGAATAATTTTTCAGAGTTAATGCCATAATTTATCTAATTGTACAGTTTTTCCTTCTGTAACAAGCCTCTTATCTCTGAAGTAATGTGCAGAGAATTTCCCATGAAAAACAGGCTTGCATACAACTGAGATACTTTATTCTATTACTTACACACATTTCATTATTGTATTTACAAAGGAAACATCCAAGTACCTATATGCATGAAATTGTGTGCTAGGGGCCAAAGCATATCCTTTCTCAAGGTTTCAACTTGTAGCTAAAATCTTATCTAGAAAGTTATTAATCTCACTGAGGGTGGGTAACAGAGGTATAAATATTTAAATAGACTTTTAATGTCTAATTCTTCTCTTCCCCTCATATTGTATATCCATTAACAAAATCAGTTGAGTGTACCTTCAAAACATACCCAGACCTGACCACTTTTCAAGCCACCACCATTCCTCAACTGGGTTTTTAAAATGGCCTCTCAACTCCCTGCTCCATCTGCTTTAGACCATTGTCCACAACTAGAAGTGTTTCCACTAAAAGCCAAGTCAGATCCTGTCAGTCCTTTGCTCAGAATCCTCTGTGGCTTCTCACCTCAGAGTAATAGCTAGTGTCTTTTAAGGCACTAAAAGAACGTTGCTCCTGGTCCCTCCCCAGTGTTACCTCCCACCCTCTTCACCCACCAACTCTGCTTCAGCCATGTTGGCCTCTCAACTGCTTCTTAAACCCACCAAACACAGTTCCACTGAGGGCCTTTGCATTTGCTATTCTTCTTGTCTAGAATGTTCCTCCTTCCCCACATCCCCATGGTTTTCTCCCTCAATAATTCCTGGTCTTTGCTAATCTGGTACTTTCTTGGTAAGACTTTATTTATCACTGCCCTAGTCCTCTGAACTCCAACTGGTAACTATCTCTTCTGTTGTACCAATCACTATCTAATATGCTAGATATTTTCCTAATTTTCTTTGTGTGTCTTTCCCTACCTGAATGTAAAGCTCCATGAGAAACATTCATGTCTGTTTTACTTAAGCAGCTCAAGCTGCCTTGGAATGTATTCTCACACTTATTTAATTCTAATCCTCAAGGGAAACGGCAAGTCCTGAAACTTTCATATTGTTTCCCTCTTCAAATCTTTCTCCATACCTTTTCATAAAGTACTATTATTTTCTAAAGACCAGAGATATGCTAAAATGTTAAGTTCTAAGCAAAAATTTCCAAAGGTATACCTTTCATGCTTCCAAAAGCGGCAGTAGTTAGAACTAAAGGAAGGCTTCTTTTGTGCAGAGTTCCTGAAAGTGAACGTTTGGTATTTGGCCACATGGCTGACTGATCCTAGCAGGAATCTGCATCTCTTTAAGCATGCCTTTGGCTCCTCTGTTCCCTGAAAGAGAGACGCTAATTGCTCTTAGTTTCAAAGCTTTATACTACAGGTGCTGCAGACATTATTTTGGAATAAAGAATCATATAAATGAAAGAAAACTAAAGCCACCTAAAAAGTGAAAACTTAGAATGGTGCAATGGCAGTTCTTACAATGTCTAATTGTCTTGTTTTAGTCTTTGTTCACTCTATCAGTCTGGATGGTTCCACGCATCTGAATAAGTTCTCAAAGTCATTCTATTGATTAATATCATGTGTGGATGTAGGAATTCACGAACCCCATTCCTTCCAGATGAGCCATTCTGCGAACGCACTTCAGTCCAGCTTTCTGTGGCAGCTTCTGCAAACAAAGCTTGGCTGGATCCTAAAATGTAATTATTTATGCTTATTATCTTCATTATATTTTCATCTTTCATATATTTATAGTGCATTGCTCTGGGTTCTAGGGCTATAAATAAGTTAAAAAAAATGGTTCGTTATAATAAGAGAATTGTCATTTATTTAGGACAACAGAATATGCATAGTCCATAAAAGTAAGCGTGACAAAGTTCAGAGAAGGAAGCATCTATAAGAAGCTCCAGTGGTACTTAAGCACAGTCTTGGAAACTACAAGACTGAGGCTTAGTAGAGTAGTCAGAATTGTATTCCGTACAGTAGAAATAGCTCACACGTATATGGAGGCTTGGACAATCCATGAAATTTGAGTAAATCAGACTGGCTGAACGTGGGGGGGGTGGACAGGTTGTGTTCATATCTTGACAGATTGCAGATTGCCAAATGTATACTTCATAATGTAGTCATGGGGAGCCTCTGAAGGTGTGGTTAGAGGATTGTATATGCACAACAATATTAAAAAAGAAAAAAGATGTGGTTGAAATGTGTAGAATGGATTGGGCAGTAAAGGGGAGGATACTCTCCGGAGTCTATTTCAATAATACAGGTTAATGCTTTCCAGTGTTATCCTGAGCATTCTCAAAAGAAGACTTTCCTCAAAAGAAGGCCTCAGAGTTGATGCTGATTCCTCTTTCAGAAATATAATGCAGATATCTTAAAGGCCCTAAGAAATTCTTTCATAAAGTCCTATTTAATTATGTTTTAACCCTTATCTGCCATGGGGCCCTTCCTTTCTTCCCTCCCCTCCATCCTTTCCTCTCTCCATCCCTCCTTCCCTCCCTCCTTTCCATACTTAGAGTAATGCCTCTAAATATCCTGTGAACTTAGTTATCTTATAAGACCAACATCAGAACTTGCCAGACTGAAGTTGTAGCAAAAGAAAGTGTTGGATTTAAGAGACATTTCAGAGAAACGAGAAGTTGACATGCTCTCTGTCAAGTGAGAAAGATGGCCATTGAATAATTACAAAGTTTGGAGAAAGGAGGACAGGGAGATTATACTTCCCTCCCTAACCAGTGTAAACTGATTTCTCTTTCTCTTTGCACTTAACAGAGAGCTAAAAACATGATACATACTTAATAAATAACTGCATATCTGAGTTGCGACTAGGGAGAGAGCTATTTAAGGCATTACATTCTAGGGTATTCATAGGTACCCAAGCTAGACAAAAACATCCTTCTGCATCCTGGAGGTGTTATGATGTCTCTCTTGACTTTGAAACAACCTTGCCCACTTAGTGAAAGCCATGCTCTCATGTCGCAAGTTTTTAGGCCCTGTAGATTTGTTTCAGCTTCCTTTTCTCACCCAGTTTATTTCTAACTGCTGGTCTCTTGATTATCTTTTATTTTTCCCACTTCACCTTTTGGGTTTGATCTTAAAGTGCCTTGTGTAGTTCTTGACTTTGCACTCTATGAGAACTCATTTTTTTTTTACAGCCCCAACCCTGTCTCAGGGATAACAACTCCTGGCTGGCATCCCAGATGGTTGGCTCCAGCCTCCCATAAGGGAATCTGTTATTGACCCCAAGTTATTTCTAGACATAACTCAACTAGATGTTTTTGGTCCAAATCAGGGATGATGTTGCAGGGCACTGTTCTCCCAAACAGTATTGATTCATTTCTCCCATCTTGTTATCTCCCCTCTTTTTCACAATTTTAGTACAGGTTCCCCAGCATTCATCTGCCTAATTTGCAGTATTGCCCTACTGGATTCCCTGTGAAATATTTGTACTGGAATACAGTTAATAGGTCTCAAATTCAGACTTCCAGCTTGGCCACTGACTAGTTGTGGTGACTCTGGACAATGTATTTAACTTCTCTGAACTTTAGTCTCCTGCAGTTATAAAATGAGGATGGTTATCCTGCCTTAATGATAACTCCCTTATCCTAAATGGTTATAGGGAGGTTCAAATGAGATAATATATATACAGAATTTAGCAGTATTCCTAGCACTTAAATATTCAGTAAAAGCTAGCTATTATTGTACCTCTCAGAGAAAATAAGACCTGTGATTTAAAGTTTTTATTATAGGATGCTTTAAAGAAAATCTGTTTGCTTCTTTCAAATTCATGCAGTGGCTCAAGCCATAACAACAAAGTATTGCTTCATGGGTATTTCTAACTTATTTTTCTAACATTAATTTACTTGTATTTCAAAGCTTTAAATATGTATATATTTTAATTAAGAAAGTAAAATATTAGGAATAAGATATATACTCACACATATAAACTCATATATACATACTTATATATGTGCATATAATACATATACATAGAAAGACTCATATGTTGCTGTATTTATAGTTCATCTTTTCTTTATCAAAAAGAATAATATAATAGCAGTGGTAATGCATGTAAGAACCGACCTGTCTCTGCAAAATACAAACCCAAAAGGGCAACCTGGGTGGAAAATTGGAAATACTATCTGAAAATGCACAACTCTTGTTTCCATGAAATAGGATGCTAGAATCTTGTCTCCTCACCACCATCTCTCTATTCAATAGGTATTTATTGAGGACTTAATATTTACCGAGAGCCTACTAGGAGTCAGGCTTTGTTTTGCTGTATATGGCATTTTCTAACAACTTATCTCATCAGGCAGGCAAGTAATCTTTGGCAGAGGAACTTCTTTTTCATATTTTCATATTGAGATTGTTGGGTTTTCTATGTTGCCTTTTCCATCCCAAGTTAACATTTCTTTTATTACCAGGTGTTTACCAATGTAGTATGTGATTATAATTCAACCTTAATCATCTAAAATGCAAAGATTTTTATTTTAAAGGTGTGTTTAGTAACATTCATTAAGTATATTTAAAACTATATTTTTTCAAATCAATTTAATTGTGTACCTGAGTGATTAGGTACACTATTAAATAAATGATTTACTAAATCATTCATTAAAATGAAATCTTGGAGGAGTCATGTTTAGATGGAATTTTTTGGTTAAGATCTAACCTGTGTGTCCTAAAAAACATTTTATATTCCTTCAAGAAAATAAATGTGCAAGTTCATTTGTTTCTTTTAACGAGCTAATAGGTTCAAGAAAAACAAAGGAAATATTTAAAAAGTGATTTTCACATTTGGCATAAATTATGTATTCAAATGCATCTGACAGAATGAAGCATCTGAGGCACTGCATGTAGACCGCTTTGAGCTGATTTCTCCTCCTGTAAAGGTGCCCAAATTCTTCCATCAAAGGAGCTTGTCCCAACAGCTCACTTTCAAGCTCGCTTTTCCTGGGCCTCCTTGCAAAGAAAGTGAAGCCCTGTTGGGTATTCAGGTTCAGTGAAAACTAGTTGAATAATTGTAGAAAATAAACACCCCCAGGAAGCATGGAAAAGGTGAGTGGTAGTAAAATGTTATTAAACTTAGAGATTTCAGCTTTCTCCCTTGTTTCTCCTGGCATTTTTCAAAGGAAATGCCACAGTGACTGTGAGGTTCTTAAGTCACACGCTGAACTTGGGATAGTATTAGAAAGGAAAGCCATTGTGAAATAGAAATAGAAAAAGAAAAGAGCAGTTAGGACACTTTAATGAACACTTGAATGCACCTCAAATGAAAAACAGATGTTCTTTGTTAAATTTAACAGTGTTTCTTATTCACATGGAGGTAACTAGCCCAGCCAGTTGGGGAGAATTGGCTATAGCAGGATCTTGTTCTAGGAGAATTTGTATATTTCATGTTGTTCTGTGCAGAGTATTTCTCCGTTTCTTAAGCATTTAAGTAAAACAGAGGCATGTGAAGTTTACACCTCAAAGACTGCTCTTCATGTATTTTGGCATTACTAATTTTTCTACAATGAAGTATAGTATATGTATATGTGTATATACAATATAGTATTGTGTATATTTGAAATGCATGAAATAGTTTTATTGTTGTAACAATTACATACATCTTATTCTGGCATTTCATTAGGTTTTTGAAAAATGCATCATTGCCATTGGTATTAATGTTTTAAAGCCACAGCTGGAGTATATTAGATCATTTTATTAAGCTCCTCTCCCCCCCCCCAAAATGCAGTAAACAGAGATCTTCCTAGTCAATTCATTTCAGTCCATCACTTGTGGTACTTGCTCTCTCCTGTGAAAAGTTTGCTAAACTGTTGCAACTGATAGGTTCAATGGAAATAAAGTGTAGAACCAATACAGACTCACCCATATGACCCTTGCCTAAAAATATAAATTATATTATTGTTTCAGCTCTTAACAAGCTTTGTAACACATTCGGCTTCTCTGTTACATGGTTCTTTTTTTTTTTTTAGCTTAGGTTGGATTTTACCTAGTATTCTGTTTAATCATATCTGTTCCAGGGACTGCAGTGGTATAAAAAAGTGAGAAGAAACAGAGTCATGGAGAAAAGAAAAGAAATTGAGGTGGAATGGAGTGAGGAGTGGACACATAGAAAAACATTTGACTTTATTAACATATTATTAATTTTCAAGTCAGTGACGTAAATAGGCATCATATAAAGTAAAAAAAGAAGACTTGGCATCCATTGATGTGAGAGAAGTATGTGATTTATTCCTTGAGATGATGATAGAAATACAGATATTTCATGCTCTATGACCATTTGCTCTGAATGGCTGCATCTTTGAAAATATTCTGTGTCTCTTTATTTCTGTGTATATTTTGGTTTGATGCCCGGGAAATTTATTCTCTTCTGTTTTAAGTCTTATCATTTAAAAAAGAAAACCCATAAAATAAAACTATAGCCGGGTCATTAAACAGCGGGAGAGACGATATAATAAGCTAACCAAACAAAAGTATCTACAAACCATCATAGTTAAGCAGGGCTTGCCTCATGTAAACTCCCATCTGAAGAAAGATTGAGGCCAACTTCAATATCCAAAAAGAGATGGGAAAAGCAAAAATTTGCAGTGTTTCAAGACGACAAAAATCATAGCTCCAAACCTCTTCTAAGTTTGGATCAGTCACGCTGACAAAGAGAAAAGAAAGATAGTGCTTCAAAGCAGACCACCTTAATACTCTCTTAGAAATCATAACTCTCACTAAAATTGTAATAATAACGTATACCATCATATAATTTATTGCAAACATTTTAGATCATGTCTTCAAATTTCTCATTCTGAGTCTTCTTCTCGTCATTTTTTTTTCTTTGCTTTCCTCTAGGAATCTCCAGGGTTAGTGAATAAACTCTGATTTTTAAGTAGAACAAAAGTTTCAGTCATACACAAAAAGACATCTTCATAAAAACAACTCTTTATTTTGGGAAAAAAATATATAATGATTATCAGTCCAAGTATTGCCCTATTAGAGGATGTGAGATTTAGGCATTGATTTTTCTCATTTACAAAGCAAAATTATAAGTTGCTGATTTTTTTTACATTGTGAAAGTGTTTTGTGTCTTTTTAAGTAATCCAAATCTCTATTTTTTAGACCTGGGTGTTTAGATATCAGGGAGGGGGTTAGAAAGAACAAAGAACCCAAGCCAGAAATTCAGCCGTAGCTTCTCTTAGAGGAAGGCAAAGGATGAATGCTGTCCAAAGAAAGGAAGAGTATTGGAGGAGCCAGGTCGCAAGAGGAAGGGGGGCAGCATGTCTCTATTGTGTCTATGTTGGTGATCACCTGCACATTTCATTCTCCCTGATCCCCCAACTCCTTCTCTCATCCAAACCCCAGTGCTACTTCCTTGGCAAGATCCATTAGCAAATGGTAGATCTGTTGCCTCTTAGCCCTCTACTATCCTTCCATCCTCTTGTGGCTTCTTTCCCTTGTTCAGCTCTTATAATTGAAGGATGCATCACATGTAAACAATAATTCTACTTGGCTTGTTCGTATCACCATATGAGAACGAACCCAGATTGCAATTAAAAATCCTCTTAGAAATAAATTATAAAATCGCCTTATAAAGAGCCATGTTTTGTTTTCTGTGATTAAATAAGAAAATTACCTATGGGATTTCTGAGGAAGATGGCAGAGTATTCTCCAAGACTCAGTGCTACCATCAAAACAACTATTAAACAGGTGGGAACTGTCTGAAAGACTGTTTTGAAACTCCAAAGGCCAGATGGATATACAGCATTCAGGAAAGAGTGGAAAGATGAGGCTGATGAATTATGGTTTAAAAAAAACTGTGAATTGCTCTCTCTGTGTAGCAGCTACTGGTACCCATTCTCATAGCAGGCTGCTGCAGGGTCCAGTCCCTGGCTAGCTGGTGCTGACAACAAGGTACATAAAAATTATCTTCCCCAAGAACAGGGGTGTGCATGGCGATCACCGGAGAGTTAAAGATGCAGGGCTTTCTGAGGGCTATAGAGAAAAGTAAGCTGAAGGGCTGTATTTGCTGGGCAAGCCAGAAAAGTTCAGCTTTTGGGAACCATCAGAGAAGTTTTTGCTACCCTTCTTGACCCCCTCCTCAAGACTTTGGAACCAGTCTACATCCATTTTGTGGGTCCCTGGCCATGTATTGGCTGGGAAAAACCAAATTTACAGAGTCCTCCCATGGTGACACTCCCTCCAGAAAGTGCCCACCAGGCAAAAGCAACTAAGACAATGAAAGAACTCTAATAAAACTGTAGGGGCAGACTATCTGGGATAAAGGCCTGCTGGCTTCAGATACACAGTAGAAGGAGGTTTGTCTCCTGGGAAAAAGAGGGAACAACCAAACTCCTGTAAACAGGGGATATCCAAAACAAAACTACTGCTGATAATATAGTTCTTTCTTCTGCCATTTTGATATTTAGCCTTTGTCAGTCTTAAACCATTTTTGTCCCTCACTTCTGTTAAAGCCTACTTTTGTATTTACTTGCTTTCTTGTGTTGTACCATATTGAGTACCTTCTCATTTCTATCTGGAGATGTTTTTTCATCTGTCTTCCTTGTAGTTTTTAAAAAGACCTAAAAAAGTGCAAAGACATTCCATGTTCATGAATTCCAAGGCTAAATATTGTTGAGATGTCAGTTCTACTCAAAATGATTTCCAGATTTGATGCAATCCTAAAAAAAAAATTCTAATAGTCTTCTTTGCAGAAATGGAAAAGCTTGTCATCAAATATAGAAGAGTGAGGGGTCCTAAATAGCCAAAGCCATCTTGAAAAAGAATAACAAAGTTGGAGAACCCACATTTACCAATCTTAAAACTTATTACAAAGCCATAGTAATTGAGACAGCATGGTACTGCCGCAAGGACAGACATACAGAACAACAGAACAGAATTGAGAGCTCAGACATCAGCCTTCACATTTATGGCTAAATGATTTTTGATAAGGAGGGAAAGACCATTCAATTGGGAAAGAATCGTCTCTTCAACATATGGTGACAGGAAAATGGATCACCATTTGAAAAAAAAGAAACAAGAACACCTATATTACACCATAGACAAAAAATCAAGTCAAAATGGATCAAAGACCTAAATAAAGGAGCTATCAAACTTCTAGAAGAATATATAAGGAAGCATCTTTAGGACCTTGTGTTAGGCAATGGTTTCTTAGACTTTTTACCCAAAGAACAAACAACAAAAGAAAAAAATAGATGAATGGAACCTTGTCAAATAGAAAAACTTTTGTTCCTCAATGGACTTTATCATGAAAGTCAAAGAGCCTACACAACAGGAGAAAATATTTGGAAACTACATATCCAGTAAAGGATTAATATCCACTATATATAAAGAAATCTTTCAACTTAATAATAAAAAGACAAACAACCCAATTAAAAAATGGGCAAAAGATTTGAACAGACAACTCTCCAAGGAAGATATATGAATGGCCAGAAAGCACATGGAAATATGTTCAATATCATTAACCATCAGGGAAATGCAGATCAAAATCACACTAAGATATCATTTAACATCCATTAGAATGGCTACTGTTAACAAAACAGAAAGTAGCAAGTGTTGGAGGTGTTGCAGGGAAATAGGAGCACTCATTTATTGCTGTTGGCAATGTAAAATGGTGCAGCCACTGTGGAAGACAGTTTGTAAGTTCCTCAGAAAGCTTAGTGTTGAGCTAACATATGATACAGCCATCCTCCTACTAGGTATACATCCAAAAGAACTGAAAGCAGGGACTTATATACACACCGGTGTTCACAGCAGCATTATTTGCAGTTGCCAAAAAGTGGAAGCAACCCAAATGTCCATCACCTGATGAATGGATAATTAAAATGTGGAATATACATACAAAGGAATATTACGCAGTTGTAAAAAGAAATGTAGTTTCGATACATGCAACAAGATGGTGAACCTTGAAGACATCACGTTGAGAGAAATAAACCAGACACAAAAGGACAATTATGATATGATCTCACTGATTTGAAGAAATTAGAATAAGCAAACTCCTAGAGTCAGAATCTGCCATATAGGTTACTGGGGGGTGGGTGGGAATAGGAAATGGAAAGTTAAGGCTTAAAAATTACAGAGTTCCTATTTGCAGTGATGGAAATGTTTTGGTAGTGGATGGTTGTGATGGTAGCAGGACATTGTGAATACAGTTAACAGCAATGAAATATATATACCTGAATGCGGTTAAATGGGAAATTGTGGGGTTGTATGGTAACAGAATGAAAAATTTTTTAAAATCCATGGAACTGCCCAGCACAGATGTGCACCTTAGGTTAAACCATGGATTATGGTGTGCTGTCATAGAGAGTGGCAGATATACTGCACCAATACAAGGTGTTGGTGGTGGCATGGTATATGGGAGTTCTGTATTTTATGCAGGATTGTTCTATAAACCCACAATTTCTCTAATAAAGGAAAAAAAAAAAAAAGAAAGGCAAGGGAAAAAAAGATAATTACCCTTGATGATCAGTTTTGACCATACTGAAGTATATGATTTACTTATAAATGCATTATGAAACATTAACCAGAATGGATGATACCATATTTCCCTCCCTAGTCTCACTCCCCTAACCCATATGTCCTAGAAAAATAAATACATCTGAAGTTGTGTCATATCAAATTCAGCCTTGGGACATCTCTATGTCTTACATCAGGACCTTTTTACCTTTGCTGCCTTCCAAGGCTCCAGCCAGGAACTGAGTTTGTCTCAGAACTTCCTTTTTGGATTCTGTCTCCATCATTTGCAGTGCCTCCTCTCAGTATTGGCCCATTCACTGATTGCCTGGAATATTCCCCTTCCCTCAACCTACTCCAGTAAACATTCTTATTTAGGTCTGAAAAATACTGAAACACAATTCCAGTGATACTAATGCAAACAAATGCATTTATACATATACACGTACACACACAATTACATTAAGGATTTAAAGAACTCACTTTTTAAAAATACCTTTATATGATCTGAGAATATCCAAATCTGGAAAGGAATCAGATATCTACTGTTACTAGGTTTCTTTGACTAGGGAAGTTTCCTGCTAATAATTGGTTGTACTCAGAAGATACTTTTTCCATTGTGTGTGTGTTGCAGGTGGATGTTTAATCACATTTCAGAACATGTAATCATTAAGAGTGTATGTGCAGATCTCAGAAGCTATGTGAAAAATAAAAGGGTCCTCTTTTTTAGATTTTAAAAATCATTAGCTTTTGGGTGGGCCACAGTGGCTCAGCGGTTCTCACCTGCCATGCCAGAGACAAAAAAAAAATTCACTAGCACATTTGATTTTTACATACTATATTTTAATGTTTTTAAAAGTTTATTGTTTGCGTTCTCAACCTCTTCCTCTCTAAGAAACCATATTTTGACATGCACATTTTCCTAGAAACAATGCAGCATGTGAATCAGGAAGCTCTTTTTTCTTCTTTGGAGTTCGGGTTTTCTCTACAAGTTTTGGTGGCAGTTCCTACCAGGAGCCTGGTGTCACGGCTTCCAGTTGAGAGAATAGGGAAGACCATGCAAAGGGGCAGGCCTTAGGAGACAATCCATCAGGCCAGAGTGAGGACAGACACCTGGAAGGTCAGAAAAGTCCTCTTGTCTGTACAATTTAAAATGAAAAACCTCAGCAGGCAGAAAGTTCAAGGGGAAAGAGCATTGATCGCATAGAACAGAGGGGAAAAAAAGGTACAGACCGCAAGCATCTACTTCCCTAGCTCCCATCTTACTGAGATAAATGTTCCCACTCGGAATAGTTCTATCTCTAATATATATTTGGATAGGCTTCACATTTTATTGGGTTATTTGGGGGAACTGGTGTCTTCATATAAATAGACCATATACAGTATAAGCCATCTTAGGCAAACATTTTAGGACATTTCAAGTTTAATATTATAATTTTAATTTGAGAACCAGCAACCATGCCTATTTTCTTATAGGCTTTAAAATCATCACCATCTGAATCACTGAATTTTGCTTTGGGGAACCTACGACTGAATTTGTTAACTACAGATTGTAGATCGTGGATCTGACTATGATTGTTGTAGGAGATCTTATTGCTTATGAGATGTTCCAGGAAATGTATTTTCTTGGCAACATTCTATTGCTGAAAAAATCCTTTGGCCTGGAAAAGGTGGTGTCCCAGCTCAGCAAGCACCTGAAGCAGGTGGTGATGTCATGTGGGTCCTTTCCTCCAACTTTTACTTTTGTATTTACGAGTAGCAGGAAGCTTACAGCTTGTCTATGGACGAACTTTTTGCTGGTTATTTTTCGAAATAGATGATGCTGTTGCTTAATGTCAGCCTAAAGTGGTGGGGATAAAAAAAAGAAGCATTAGCAAGAGGTAGGGGAGCAAAGTAAAGAATTTACCTATCTAGAGAGTGAGCCGAACCTGTTCTCCAAGAGCTCTTTTCAGATCTTGCATATATACCTTCTGTGAAAACTTATTGCTATAGAGGTATTTAGGCTGTTAACTATTTAATGAAAATAGAAATGTGAGAGTGCACAAGGAAAAATTCAAAATTATTTCATAAGACAGATTCAAAAAGTGGCATTGTATCCAATATATGCAATATTGTATATCTTTTATATTATATATTTAATTATGAATTTCTCTTGCAAACTCAAAGAGTAGAGACAAATAATATTTCATTCGAATATGACTGATGAGATAGTTTAAAGATAAGAACACGTCAAGAGCCATCATGAGAGATTGTAACTAGGGGTATTGAATTGAGCTTCAGTGCTATTCACACTGTTGCTGGAGAAAAATGTTTCAGATGTTTAAAACAGGATGGTATTGTCGTTCTTTAGATTCAGTCTTTAAGAATACTTTCATCAACCTAGGTTTGTCCTTTATGAGATCTTCTAAACTTTTTAAATCAGTAACAAAACACGCTCTCCCTCTCCACCGCAACAATCTGAAAACATAATGCCTTTCTGAACAATAGTGTTTTGTAGCATCCTATAATGAAGGGAAAAGAACATACCCTGTAAGTTTAAAAACCCACAACAGCAACCCCACTCCCCACACATGCACACAGGGTTTAGAATCTGATTTTGCCATTTATTTTTATGATCTTAAAGGAGTTGCTTCAGCTCTTTGAGTTTAGAGGCTTCATGTACAACATGAAAATAACCATACCTTCTTATAATGTTCCTAGTAAATAAAGTTAGGTGTCTGAATATAGGTTCCTTTCCCTGAGATGCGCAGACAACCACAAAGACAAAACTGTAATTCTGAATGAATTAGGAAAAAATCTGAGCTTTCTATCAGGTTACCAAAGGCCGGGAATCAATGTTATTGTTCCTGAAGAGACAGCGGCCCTAACGAATAAAATCTTTAATGTCTCCAAGGGAGGATGGATTAGAAAAATTGTCCTAAATATCTTTGTTTTTTCTCAAATAAATTCATCTGCATATTACTGACTTCTCAGCAAAACAAAGCAGAATGAAATAAAATTGCAAGGTTTCCTCATCAAAGCAAATGAACCATTTTTTTTCAGTCATCCAGAAGAAAGGATGTTTATTGCATGAGAAATTCCCAGATACAGAATTACCTCCCATCTTTACAAAGGTGAAACCAGACATTGAGATAAAAAAAAATATCTGAAAGGAGATATCAGATCACTCCAGAAAAATGTATTTCCTATAAAAATTGATAGTTCTAAGTAATCACTGTTCTGAACACCTTTCTACATAGCCAAGAATATTGATGCCAGTACTTTTCTAATCCTAAAATTCCCTTTGCCACATGTCAACCCTGCCCCCCACCCCCCTGCACTTTACACACACATACACATGGACAACACAACCCATTGTTCATCTTGCAGGTGCCGAGCCAGCAGCTGTTGAGAGCACATTAGTTCAGTTTCAGGTACCTTTTTGACATCCCATATGTCTTAATTGAAGGTTAGAGAGAAGGGAGGAAGTTTGAAGGAGACCAGGTGAAGAGCTGGATAAAGCCAATTCACTGTATTTGTATAACCTATGGTTGACCGCTGCCACCATCAAACACTGTTCCAAGAGCTGCAGCATTTATTTCCACAACCTTTTAGGACTTTCCTATCCACAAGTTGCCCCTCCCCACCACACACATACTTAAGTAGGTAGTGATGGATAAAAATTTTGAGAAACACTATTATGTCACCCTCATTTAAAAAAATTCCTTTCGTCTATTTGACATGAAAATTAAGTGATTTTCTAAGAAAAAAAAAACACTCAGAAAATTTGGATTTAAGTTTAGTTATGCTATACAACAGTTGAATGAACTTGAAGAATTTGCATTTTGGGGGACCTCAGTTTCCTCACTGTAAAATGAAGGAGTGGGACTAGGTGTTGGCTAATGTCTTTCATCTTTAAAGTTCCATAATTATATGATAAATTCCTGTCCAGGAGAAAGATTCATCAAAGATGTGATGGGATTCTTTGCAACAGCACCAACATTGAAGGGATGATTGATTGCCATTGGGGATGGGGTAATGACCACGGCTCATCCATCTCCTTATCCTTGATGAAAACATGGGGTTTTCCTGTAAACAAGGTGCCTCTTTTCCAAGGCTTGGAGAGCCCAGGACTCAGGTTTCAGGGGAAGGAACATTGCCCCCTATAGAGACCCATTATCCTGAGGCCAGTGGGTTACTTCTGTGCTATTTTTGTTTTGTTTTGTTTTTTTCTTGTCTGCTGTGTGGTAGGGGTCACATTTCATTTTTTTTCCATGTTAGTATCTTGTTATTGTGGCACCGTTTGTTGAATTTCTTTGGAGGGGGTGGGTAGTAGTACATGGGCTGGGAATTGATCTAGGGTCTCCTGCACGGCAGGTGAGAATTCTACCACTGAACTACCCTGGTACCCCCTACTTCTGTGCGGTTTTAAATGCAAGCTTCACCACCACCCCTGGAAAGGTAGGTCAAACTTTTAAAAAATCAAGAGTGTGCCTGGTCAAAACAAATTGTTATTTGGCATGTTATTGGTAGGAGAAAACTCTGCCTGGTCCACCTGGCTCAAATTTTCTGGTGTTTGCACCTTTACCTTTCACAAAATGATGCTTTTAAAAATAGTATTTGATAGTATGATGCCTCTCACCATTCGTATTAATTCATAACTGATCACCTGTAACTGAGATAATGATTCAGACTACAATTTTACTATTCTAGTCTGCCTAAGTGCTTCTGGAGACTTAAAGCACAAAACTCTGCTCACTCAAAAAGCTTGTTAATGGGTCCCTCATGACTCAGCTATCAATTTTTTAGTATCAGATATACATGCTGTATCCATTATTACTTTCACTTAGAGCCAGATCTGACCTGACTTACATCAGCTTTTGAGATCTCATTTATTTTCATTTTAATATTATGTAAAAAGTAGAAACATTGCAACACAGAATATGCGTATTTTAATGTGTTTCTAGTTCATTGTATTGCTGTACTAGTTTGTCTTTCAAAAGAGTTGCTAATTTTTGCATGTTTTCTGCCTTTAACATATCCTAGGTTATTTAAATGTGCTTTGTAAGCAATGATAAAATGACAAGTTATCATTGATCTGTCCTTTCTTCCATCTCAGAGGGATTCATTAAATAATGCATGCACCCATGTGAATTACTTTCTTTTCTATAGTATCCCCAGACCATTATCCAAATATAGCAACATTAGCATCTTTCAACTCTTAGAAACCCTTTTGGCTTTCATTTAATTAAATTATCCCATTATGAAATCTCTTAAATGAGATTAAATTTAATTATTTATTAGACACTTATTTGCACTAGGGAGCCTATCAATTATGCATGGTTGAACTAAACATTTTTCAATCTATCACCTTTTCTTTTCAAGGAAGGTGCAATTTATTAAGTACATTTGGTTATAATATCTAGGGGGCCTTAATGGGAATAAGTATTAACTCCCTTAAAAGCTACCATAATGAGGATTAAAATTATGACATCTGAAAAACAGTCAAGCAAAAGTATTTGGGATCAGATATTTTAGTGTTTTAAATTTCCAGTTTCTTTTAAATTCTCCTACAATAGTTTGTAACCCATCTTAGAGGATATTTCTTGTATTATTCACTTATCAAATATACCAACTATAACTTAGATTTAAAAAATAGGAATAATAATTACACCCATTTAATAATATCAAAATTATGGAATTAGTAAGGTATGCATTTAAAAACTACAGCTTTTAACAACTGTGTATTAAAATGTTCATGTTATTAATATTTTAAGGGCTGATTTTAAAAACTTTTATATAAAACTTCAAACATAGTCAAAAATAGAATAATATAATGAATACTTAGGTAACTATCTTCCAATTCAGCAGTTTTCAGCACATGGCCAACCTTGTGTCAGCTATTCCACTCCCCTCCCTCCTCCACTGAATGTGTATGATATGTGAATAAAACAGAGAGAAACAAGTGGTAGAGAAAATGCGGAGAAAGAGATGTGCCTATTCACTGTTGGCAGGGAAGCTGAGAGGTGCAGCCCCTCTGGAAAGCACTGTGGTGGTTCCACAGGAGGCTAGGGATGGGGTTGTCATATGATCCTTCAACCTCATTGCTAGGTATATACCTGGAGGAACCGAGAGTGGGAACATGAAGGGAACAGCAGCAGTGTTCGTGATTCACTATGGCTGGAGGTGGCCTAAGGTTACAAAGACCGAGAGAAAGAAGGGAGAACTTTGGTGTATACATACAATGGACTACTGAGCAGGGCCCCCAAAAAGAATGAAGCTGTGAAGCATGCATCTAGGTGAATGAATCTTGAGCACGGTATGTTAAATGAAATAAGCCAGAAATGAAAAGGTAAATATTATTCCATCTCACTAATATGGGCTAACTATAATGGGCAAATTCTGAGACTTGAACTTGAGAGCAATGGTTATCAGGCGAAGGCCTATTGTAAAGGTTCCTAGATTGTAAGCTCTTACAGCAACATCTATTCTGGAGTTGTAACTGATATTTCTAAATTCTGAGATGCTGAGTGCTTTGTGTATAAGCTGGTCACTGGAACTTTCGATATTTATGTAACACCTGAGACTAAGAGTTAGAGCTCTGAAGCTATGAAAGTCAACATTACCCTATATGGCAGCTGTTAAAAACACTGAAAAAGTGATCAGACTTCAATTAGAGATAAGAATGAAACTGATCTGGGTAGGACTAAGGTAAATCAGACTAAAGGGTAAAAGATGATATTGACTGCATTTTAAAACTTCAACTTCTATATGAGACCAAAGGAAAAAATGTTTATTTGGTGCGAAATTTCTATTTTCAATAGCACACTATCTAATCTAACTTATATGGGCAGCTTATTCAGACACCATAATTACATGGAAACTTGAATAGGGAGTGAGATCTTGTTGGTTTACACAGGTTGGTATGATTCCCTGATACATCCCAGAGTAATCTGGGCAGAATATTAAAAAGCATTTGCAAAGTCCCTGTGAAGGACTGGAGGAAAAGGTGAAAATATAAACTTCCTCACCTGGGGAAGACTTGATATTCTCACAGTCACTGGGGACTGCCAACTTGATGGACCAGGTCATCGATCTTTGGGCTTGTCCTTATGAAACTTATTCCTACAAAGGAGAAGCTGAGCCTACTTATGATTGTGCCTAAGAGTCACCCCCAGAAAACCTCTTTTGTTTCTCAGTTGTGGCCTATCTCTCTACGCCTACTCTGCAGGTGAATTTACTGACCTACCCCCTAAGTGGGACATGACTCCCTGGGGTGTAATTCTCCCAGGCAATGTGGGACATGACTCCAGGGGATGAGCCTGGCCTTGGCTCATGGGAGTGAGAAAACCTTCTTGACCAAAATGGGGAAGAGAAATGAAACAAAGTTTCAGTGGTTGAGAGATTTCAAATAGAGTCTAGAGGTCATTTGAAGGTTATTCTTATGCAGTATATAGATAATCCTTTTCGGGTTTCGGTGTTTTGGCATAGCTAGAGGGAAATATCTGAAACTGTTGAACTGTAAACCAATAGCCTTGATTCTTGAAGATGATTGAGTAACTATAGAGCTTCTAAGGTTCCATATGATTGTGAAAACATTATGACTGACACTTCCTTCATCCTGTGTATGGATAGATGAGTAAAAAAAGAAAAGACAATAAATAAATACGTAAATAAGGGACACGTGGGGGTATGGGATGTTTTGAATGTTATTTTTTGAGTAATGAAAATGTTCAGAATTGATTGTGATGATGAATGTATGATGATACTATGAACCACTGATTGTACTGTTTGGTTGCTTATATGGTATGCGAAGATATAATATATCTCAATAAAATGGCATTAAAAAAATAAAGATAAGTGAATATTTATTAGGTTAAATATCAGACAAACCAACCAAAACAAAAACACTATATGAACCAAATCAGTCATATCCAGGTGATGACAATTTGAAACTTCTGTACTATGTATTAGAGACCAGAATAAATATTTAGGTAGAAAGGTGAGCAGATCACAAGAAAACTTGGATATCAGTATGAGGAGTGAAACAGATTAGTGAGAGCTTGGAGGCAGGGAGTCCAGCACAAAGGCCATTGTAGTAGATGAGTCCAGAAATGACAGGGTGGGCATTCAGGCAGTATTAGAGGAGGCAGAATTGACAGATTTTATAAACAGTTGGGTGGGAAAGATGAAGGCAGTCAGGATGACTTCCAGTTTTCTGACTCAGGAGAGCAGGGATGTAAGAGAAGCTGATTTAGATCTGGGAATGATGATGGTCATGGAAGAAGAATGTGAGTTGCGGTATCTCTTGATATCAAGATAGAGATATCTTCTAGGCAGTTGAAAATACTTAGGAGGTAGAGCTGAAGCTGGGTTTCTCAACTGTGTCATGACTGATACTTTGGGCTGGATAATTCTGTGTCTGGTATATTGTAGGATGCTTGGAGCATCCCTGTCCTCTGACTACGAAATGCCAGTAACACTTCATACATTCCCTGAGGGCGTGAAAATCACAGAGCTAAAGGCATAAAATTGGGAGTCATCATATTAGTACCCAGTTTTGCTTTGTTTTGGTTTTTACTGATTTGTGATGATGAATTGCCAGGGACCTTTTAAAATACAAATTCTGATTTGGTAGATTTGGAGTGGGCATCAGCGTCTGCATTTCTAACATGTTCTCAGATGATGCTAATGTGACCACTCCAAAGCTTGTACTTGATTGTAGATGACACTTGAGATTGTGGGAATAGATGAGGACCATCCAGGAAGATAGTATGGAGCAGAAGATTTTTAACCTTGCAAATATGGGCTTCAAGGTTTTTCTGAATAAGGCCTCCCAAATGACGATTTTCTGTCATCTTCTTCCTCATGTTTTGAAATTTGTTTGTCTTTTTTTCTTTTGCATCTCAAATTATCTTATGAGAGTGGCATTGAATTCTGGATTAGTTAGAGTCCTTTCAGGAAATAGAATTTTACCCAGATTGATACAACTGAAGTGCATCAAGAAAAGGAGCTGCTTTACACAGATGAAGGCAAGGTTAAAGAAACCAGTAAAGGAGGATAAGGCACCAGGAGACTAACAACATTGGGATGCTATTCTACTTTGCAAGCTTCCGGAATACGATATACTAGAAATGGAGTAGCTTTTCCTGATTTTTTATTATTATTTTTTAAAATTTTTTACGTGGGCAGGCACCGGGAATCGGACCCGGGTCCTCTGGCATGGCAGGCAAGCATTCTTGCCTGCTGAGCCACCAAACCCACCTGAAATGGAGTAGCTTTTAATATGGAGAATTTATTAAGTTGCAAGTTTACAGTTCTAAGGCTGTGAAAATGTCCAAATTAAAGCAAGGCTATAGAAATGTCCAATCTAATGTATCCAGGGAAAGATACCTTGGTTCAAGAAGGCTGATGACATTCAAGGCTTCTTGCTCAGTTGGAAAGGTACATGGCAAGATCTACTAGTTTTCTCTTCAATATCTTCCCCAGGGCTCTGTCTGTTCTGTTGGCTCTGTCATTTCTGGTGGCTCTTATGGCCCTAGGCTTCTTCCAAAATTGCTCCCTTTTAAAGGGCTCTAGTAATCAACTCCACCTTGAATGGGTGGAGATCCATTTCCATGGAAACCATCTAATCAAAAGTTACCACCCATGATTGAGTGAGTCACATCTCCATGGAAACAATCAGAAAGCTCCCACCCCACAATGTTGAATGATGATTAAAGAACTTGGCTTTTCTGGGGTACATAATAGCTTCAAGCCAGCACAGATGCTGCTGTGACAAATACTACACAGTGGGTTGGCTTAAACAATGAGAATTTAGTGGCTCATGGTTTTGGAGGCTTGAAGTTCACAACTTAGGTCTCAACAGGCCATACTTTCTTCTGAGTCTGTAGTATTCTGGTGCTGGCTTGCCATAATCCTTGGGGCTCCTTAGCTTGTAACTCTGCCTCAGTCACATGACTTCTCCTTTTGACTTCTTTTTTTCCTGCTCAGTCATCTGTCTCTATCTAGCTTTTCTCCCCTTACAGGTATTTTAGCCATAAGGATTAAGGCCCACCTTGATTGAATTTGGCCCCAACTAAATAGGATCTTCAAGGATTCTATTCACAAATAAGTCCGTACTTTTACTAATAATGACATCCTCAGAGGTTCTATTTATAAAAAGAACATGGCTTTATGAGGAACATATTCAATCCCCAACAGATGTCAGAGAATGTGGGACCATGGATAAAGGATGACTGAGTTGGAGTTTAGTCATGGAGGAAAGCAGCCACCTCCAGGATCACACACAGAGCAGAGGGGGAGCAGGGAAGATATACTCCTACCTCTCTCTCCTCTAATTCTTGGATCATTCTCCTGGTGCTTCTGATTGATTGAATCCAAGCCTCTCAGCAGAGGGGAATCAGATGTACAGAGAGGCAGAGAAGAGTGGAGCATGGATCTGGGGTGTACACAGAGAATAACCAACTCCCACTCCAAGCAGTACTTACATAAAATATAAGTCCTCAAGCAGTGTCAGTTAGTCATTATCTCCACATATTGATATCTAGAACGGTTTCCTATATACAGGGGCATCCTATTATGAGCATAAAAATTTCTTTAGTTTATATTGCCTCTGGTTGTAATTGGAAAATGGCAATGACAGTATGTCAAAGCCCAGCTATCTTAGGCTTTACTTTTGTGGATGCATATGCAGCATAAGAGCGATGATGCTTTTTTTTTTTTTTTTTTTTTTTTTTTTTTTTTTTGTGGCCAAATCCTGCCATGGAATTAGGAAGGCAATGGAGCCAAAGACAAAGCTTGTGTATGTCTGTCCTGTGAGCATACCAAGTAGGGTAGAAAGCTTTACTGAGAGAAGGCTCAATTTAAAAGGTGACAATTCCTAAACTAATGCTTGTCACCAAAAGATGCTTTAAACACTTGTAGTGTAGTTAAGAGTACAGACTGAAGTTGAGTAGGGTGTGGTTGGGTCCTGGATCTCCTACTTACTAGTTACTTGACACATTTTTAGGGCAGTTACTTAACCTCCCTTTGTACTAGTTTCCCACCTATAAAAGTGGGATCTGTGAAATGGAAATAATGACAGTACTTACTATACTGAGTTAGTGTGAGAATGAATTGAGATAGCACAAGTAAAGAAGTAAAGCATTTAGAAGAATATCTGGCATAGAGAAGTTGCTCAGTAATTTTTAGCTTTTGTCATTGTTATATAGTGATTGATTGTATACAAACAAAAAAAGTAAAAATTAGTGGGAACTTTTAGTCATGTCCTCTGGAAATGGTCAAAGAAGCAGAGGAAGAAAACTGGAGTGGTCCCTTTGTTAAATGATGTCACTTACTGAAAAATCATTGATATTTCTCCAATTTTGAGGTCTGGAGGGCGATTCCATTCAGAGTGTCAATGGATAAATCTGCCAATGCAGAGCATCAGGGTCACTGATTTTCTTCTGTTACGGACATGCTGATGCCATCCATATAAGCCTTTTTCAGAAAAAGTAAGAATTGTGACTAGAAGAAAATATTGGTCTTCTGTGACTGAATGGAGCACTGCAATGCTCCAGGACATGACAGATATTGTCATTTTCATGACGTTCCAGTAATCACTATTATATGAGAGCCATGAACTCCATCAGAACAAAAGATTTAAATTGCTGTCTTTCTAGAAGTTTAACCCATAAATGGAAAAATATAAAATTCTTTTCTACTTTAGAAAGATTGTCATAGGTTTTCCAGAGGACAAGGCTTTGACAAATTTGACCATCAAATGGACATTTCACTCTCTCTGAGTAAAAAGGAAAACCACCCTGTTCTTGTTTGCTAGCTGCCGGAATGCATATACCAGAAACAGAAGCAGCTTTTAAAAGGGGGAATTTGTAAAGTTGCAAGTTTATAGTTCAAAGGCCGTGAAAATGTTCCAGTTTAAGCAAAGTCTATAAAAATGTCCAAATTAAGGCACCAACAAGAGGTTACTTTCATTCAGGAAAAGCTGATGAAGTTCAGGGTTCTTTCTCAACTAGAAAGGCACACGGCAAACATGGTGAAGTCTGCTAGCTTTCTCTCCAGGCTTCTTATTTCATGAAGTTCTCCCAGGGGCATTTTCCTTCTTCCTCTCCAGAGGTCTCTAGCTGTGTGGGCTCTTGGCTTTTATGGATTTTATGGCTCTGAGCTTTCTTCAAAATGTTTCCTTTTATAAAAGGATTCCAGTAAACTAATCAAGACCCACCTGGAATGGGTAGAGTCACATCTCCCTCTAATCAAGGTTAGTACCCACAATTGGGAGCACAACGGCTCTGTGGAGATAATCTAATCAAGCTTCAACCTACAGTATTGAATAGGGATTAAAAGAAACCACTGTCTCCATAAATGGATGAGGATTTAAACATGGCTTTTCTAGGACACATAATCCTTTCAAACTGGCACACACCCTCTGAACATTTGACCATAGTTCCAACACAGCCAGGCTTGCCTAGTGGAATAGTTTGACTTATGTGTTTAAGGTAAATATTGTGATTAAAAACTCTAAAAGACCACCTACAAAACAGGCTAAAAAATACACACAACTATTTTGGTCCACTGTCCTCTTTGGGAGAGGGGATCGCAGATGGATTTCAGTGTGAAGCTTCTAGTGCTAGGAGCATGTTTCTATAAGCTGGAGACAAGAGTTAAAGTTCTAACCATTTTTATCTGGTCAAAATTGAAAAGTTTGTAAGCTTGTCAAATATGGTAGTGCATACTTGGCTACACAGGGAATCCTGGTACAAGAATTCAGTTCAAAAGATGTTAGAGAATTCTGGTGTTACTTGGTAGAAGCTTCCTAGAATGGATTCTTTCAAATCCTGCCCAGATCCTCTTTCAGGAATGAAGGCCTTTTCCCCAGGCTACTGAGAAAGCTGCTGGGGCTGCTGCTAAAAGCACTTTTCTGGAATCACCTTGACTGGAAAGAACAGCCCAGCCCCAGAGTGATATGGAAATATCATGGCCTGGTCTCTAATCCCAACCCAGAATAACTATGAAGGGCCTGCCCAAAGAACAGCTGAGGCTTTCCTGGAGACTGCATAGCAGCCAGTCTCTTCCTCTGCCCAGTCCTACCTTCATCCCTGCCCTTCACAGGTATTGATCCCAGGAGCACTCCCTGATGAACTTCCCATGTGCTTATCATATTAGAGTGCTTCCGAGGATGCCCAGTTTATGATACACCCTCAATGAACAGAATGGACAAAGCAAAATTATTCTTTTCTTGCCACATACCCTTAGCAGTAAAATATTTAGCGCTAGTTACTAACTAAATGGAAATGCAAAATTGATTGTGGCAGAAGGTGACACATACACCTTGTCACGCACCACTGCACAACTACAGCTCTGCTCTCAAGCTCTTAAAGAACAGCACCGAGGTTCACTTCTGAACACAGTTTCCTTTTTATTTTGTGTGCACAGTTCACATTTCTTCTTTTTTAAATAATCAAATAATGGCTATTTTTATTTTTAAGTAACATAATTCTAGAGAAGATTGTTTTATGCTCTGCAGACTTGAAGTAAGTTTCTAATGCAGTAAAATAAATGGCATGCCACATTTTGTGTGTAAGTGTTTATGAGTATTTTTCACTGGGGAAATGGCCCATGCCTGTTATCAGATTCCCAGAGGAGTTCCTGTTGCAGAAAAGGTTAAGAACAATTGGTATAAAGTAAAATGAAAAGCAGAACTAGAATAATATCCTGGGCAGGAACCTTCTCTGTCCTGTGTGGGCATATGGATGATGTGCAAATGCTTGCTAAATATTGAGGGGCAGGGGGGAATTGCAGGTGGAGAGAGAGAAGTTCCTGTCAGAGAGGCGGGCTGCTGGCCTGGCCTGGCTCCAAGCTGCCAGCACCACCACCATCCATGTGCTGGAGCCTGAGAACATGCTTCCATTGCATTTCATAGAAAATCTCTGACCTTTGCTCGTTCTTAGTTCTGTTCTGCCTCTAAACCTCCAAACTACTGCCTTTGCAACATCATCTCTCATTTTGTTCCTTCTTATCCTTTAGGATGAGACTATGGCAAGTTTTGCCCACCTATGACATTGGCTTTGTACCTTTAGTCTGTTTTCTCACCCTGCCTCTGCTGCTTTATGCAAGCCCCTCTCACCCCTTTAATTTAGTCCTCCCTCCCCTAGCACTGCTCCCCAAGAGATAGTCCTTCCAGCCATTGGGATAGGAGGGTGAAGTAGAATGTAGGGGGAGAGTGTCAAGACATAGGGGCAGTAAACAGTATCAGGTTCTACATAGAGCATGGTGATAAAGGGCTAGAAATAAGCCCAGAAGATGGACATTTTGGTTTTTGTTGACTGTGCCCAGAGATGTTTAAGTAGGATTTGGAGGATAGAAGCCATGTTACTTCTAAATTTTTAAAAATGGAATTTTTCAAATATAACATAATAACCCCCCACGTTATCCATCACCCAGATTTAATAACAATGCACTTGTGGTCTTGTTTCATCAATGCTCTCACCCATTTCTCCTTGTGTTATTTTGGAATAAATCTCAGACATCATATTATTACATCCATAAGTATTTTAGTATGTATCAATACAAGATGAGGCTATCTTAAAAATATACAATTATAATACCATTTTACCATTATGTCAATAAATGAATAGTAATTTATTGATATAATCAAATATCAAGTTAATTTCTATAAATGTCATTTTCACAATTTTACATAAATAGCATAAATGGCCTTTTAAAACTTTGTGGGAATAAAAAAGTTCCATGCTTTGAGATTGCTTAATATCTTTGAACTCTCTCTTAAGTCTATGCTTCCCTTGATCTCTTTCTCTTTTTTCTTTCATTGCTATTAGTTAATGAAGAAATTGTCCTTAGAGTTTGCCATAATCTGGATTTGACTGATCCATCCCTGTGCTGTATTTTAACATGTCCTCTGTCATCTGTATTTCCTATAAATTGTAGTTGGATCCATAGGCTTGATCAGGGGAAACCGTATTTTGAGGATTGTGGGATAGATGCATGTTGAGAAAGTGAAGGTAGCAAAACCAAACCAGTTTTCCAGAAAGGTTGGCAGTGATAGAAGGAAGGAAGCTTTGTTGTGTTTTCTTAATGGGTATATGGAAAGTTTGTTCATGCTATCTAATAATAAGGGGAAAAGATCCAGATGATAGACATTTGGGAGAGAGGATAGATAGTTGTTTGTGAAGCATAGGCTCCGAACAGACGGAAGGAGGTAGAAATTAGTGAGTGGCTTGGCATGTATTCATCTATTCACCCATTTCTATTTTTTTGTATAGGACTAGGTACTGGTGATATAAATATAAATTTAGAAAGAATGAAATTAAATATTCTCTTCCTTCAAGGGTCTTAAGTGCTAGCAGAGATAGATACCGTGTGAACCAGTATGTGGATGAAGTGCTCAAGACAGTATCATAGGTATCTGCACAGGAAACAGTGGATGGCCTAAAGAAGGGAGGGGTCCAGTCTTCTAGTCTTTAATTTTGACTAGCCAAAATTCTGTGTGTTGAGAGATAGCAGCTCAGAAAAAGATTGGGAAAATGATGGGGATGAGTTGAGGGCCTTAAGGAACCATTGTTTCAAATGAAATCTCTTCTTTGAAAAAAAAAAATGAAAAGAGCTGAGCTGGGATGGGCAGTGATTTACAAAACTGCATAAAGTGATAATGATAGAATTTCACATACTTAAAGAGGGGCCTTAATTTTGGCTACTTACCTTTCTGGAATAACTGAGATGGTCCAGGCTGGCAACCATACTCCACTCTTATTTGTAAGAATTAGCCTGGATCCTAATTTATCCCCATGTCTTGGAATAGATTTTAAGTGAAGGGATGGATTCCTGGAGGTGACCAGGGCTGTGGGAAATAGGATGAAGTTACTGTCCTTTCACATGCTGAACTTCTGAACTTCAGCATCATTTGATTCTCTCTTTCTCACTTTACAGTCTATCATCTGATATGTTTTGTCCATTTTACCTCTAAGAACAGTGACTTTTAAATTTTTTTAACTGCAACCTACAGTTGGAAATATTTTCCATCATAATCTAGTACAAATGAATTTGTATGTGTGAATATTTGTATGTCTGAAAACATGTTTCACTGCATGATACTTACCTTTATTCAGTCTGATGCCCTCTGATATTTTATATTACATTTCTGTTTTCAAAAATATTAGTAGAGATTCATTTAAATCACTTCAGGATCCACTAATGAGCTGCAATCAGCAGCTAGAAAAACACAACAGCCTTATTTTCACTTTTCCCTCCTTTTGCTTTGCTGTAACTTTAGGATAGGCTCTTTGGTTTCTTGCTGGAATTTTTAAATAACTCTGTGGTATAATGACCTCCAAAATCTCCTAATCCTCAGCCAAAATTGTAGTGCTGTTTTCTTATGTGCATTTTTAATTGTCACTCTTTCTCTTAAACATAAAAGATTCCTAAATAGATCTGAAATATGGTAGTCCTTCATAATCTATACCCACACCTCACATATTCAATTGAATTCAGTGTTCTTTATTTTTCAGTAGTTGTGCAGTAGCCAAATTGATTACAAAGATCAGTTCCCCAAAGAAGTACAGTTAATTTGTTGATGTCTTTAGTGTTTCCTAAAAACATTATTTACTTTAATAAGTGAAACAACCCAAGGAAGTGTAAAGAAAGAATTCATAAATTTCCCTCAACCTCCGTTCATTTGCATCCCCTTGTTCTGCAGCACTGTTGAAGCACTGTAATCAGTACAAAGAATCTGGTATGCATTTTTGACACTTTCTCCATTCTTTTCCAAATATGTATATGTTTATATTATATATTTATATGTGTATATATAACTTATAAAGTTTCTTTTGTTTTTTCCAAAAGGCTGTCAGAATATGCACATTACTCAGCAACTTGCTTTTTTACTTGAAAACGGATGTCCTGTCAGGTTTATAGATATGGCTGTATTTTATTCTTTATAAAAAGAGGATGCAATTTTTTAGTGACCTTAATTTATCCATTTATTTCCCTATTGGTACATGATCAAATAGATCACATTTTTTTGCCATTACCAAAATGGTGCAACAGAATACCTTTTAATTATAATAGGATACATTCTCAAAAGTGGGTCACAGCATATACAAACTCTAAAGTTAAGTTTTAATAAATACTACCAATTTACTTTTCCAATATACTGTGGCATTTTTTCCCTTTCACTTACATTGTATGTGAATTTCCATTTCTTCATGATTCCACCACACTATCTGTTGCTTCCAGAATACTTTTTTCTGGCCAGTTTCTTTGATTTGCCAGTAATGATGTATTTTTTTTTTTTTGTCATTTATTTGTTGCCCATGTGGATTCCTCATCCTCTGTCAATTGCTTCCTCATGTTCTTTGAAGAATTTTCTATTGGATGGCTCTTCTTTTTAAAATCAATCTGTTGGAGTTTTGTTCACGTTTACTAAACATATGACTTTTACTTTAGTTTTGCTATCTTTTGCCATACAACAGTTTCAAACTTTCATGTAGCACCGTGGGACTCGGCGCCCAGCAGTTCTCCGGGAACGGGAACGGGGTTGGGGTGGGGGGTGGGGAGTGGCTTTCTGCACAGGAGGAAGGGCAGACTCTTCACCTGATTAGCAGAATGAATTCTCCTTTAAAGATTGTGACAGCTATGTTCTGAAAAGCCATACCCTTTAAAAACTGGATTGATAGAGGAATATTTTGAAAACCATTACTCTGGGTCAAATATTGTCCTTGTGTATATGGGGCACAGCCATCACCAGCCAGCATTTGGCTGAAAGATACAAAGTGAACACCCTAATGCTCCAGAGCTTTATCAGCTATTGCTTCTGTTCCTAATTTGTACAGTGATGCTGACATTTCGATCAGGCAGTGATAACCTTTTATACGTCTTAAAAAGAAAATGTTGGAAGTATATCCTGCTGGGACTAGCGGATGTAGAAGCGAATTACCTGATTGTCATAGCATACCCGTACACAATTCTAACCAGTGTCCAGCTTTTGGATCGCTGTGACATTCCTGTGTTGATGGCTCTCTTGTGGTTTATAATCTATGCAAGATTCCAAGTGGTCTGCTTCATCGCTGTGGCTGGCTGGCTGTTGGGTGTAGGAACCATGGTTGGTGCAGACATATGAGCAGGAAGGGAAGACAATTCAGGTAGTGATGTACTGATTGGTGGCATCTTGGTTCTTCTTGGAGCCTCTCTTTATGCCATTTCTAATGTCTATGAACAGTAAATGCATAGCGAGGAAACTGAGCAGAGTTGTTTTTAGGAATGGTGGGCTTATTTGGAATAATTATCAGCAGCCTACAGCTATTGAGTGTGGAATATAAGGATATTACCAGCATTCACTGGGACTAGACAGTTGCTTCTGCTGTTTGTGACATTTGTCCTCTGTGTGTTTTGCCTGTACAGCTTAAGCCGGTGATTCAAATCACTAGTGCCACTTCTGTCAACCTAAGTATCCTTACAGCTGACCTCTACAGTCTTTTTGTTTGTTTGTTTTCTTTCTATTTGGCTATAAATTTTCAGGGCTCTATATCCTGTCTTCACCCATCATCACGGTGGGCTTTATTCTATACTGCTCTACCCCAGCCCCACAAGGCAGAGCTGGCTGAAAGCCGCGTGCCACCTATCACCTGCACTGGGATCATCAACCTAGGGCTGAAGATTGAGGAGACCCTCCAGGAGTCCCACTCTGCAGTCTTCTAGCTGGAGAAGGAAGTGCACATGGATACGCCACAGGCTTCCTGGGAAACTGGGCTGCTATCGGGATAAAGCAGAGCTCACTGACTGCTGAAGGGACACTTAAGAATGATCACACTCGGAGTAAATGCTCTGCAGCATTGGATTGGGTCCAGTGGTTAGATTTTAGAAAGAAACACAAAGCAATGAGTCAAAAGTAAAAATACCAAACTAGAGAAGAACCCAAGGCTAGAATTGTTTCCATGTGTTTGAGGACCAGTACTTGTTAGTGTCAGGGAGATAAGGTGCGGGTAGGCCCCCCACTGGGAGCTCAGAGGCAAAGTGGAAGCAGCATGGGGGCAGCCTGAAAGCAGCTGTCCAGGCAGGGCTGGGTGGAAGGAATAGGAGGTAGTCCAAGGTGGTTCTGGAGTAGGTTTCCTCAGTTGGAGGCTTCTGGTTTACATCCTGACCACTGGCTTGGGAGCCTTTAATTTACAGATGAGGCCTGGTGACTAATTGCATATGGGGAGGGTAAGGGGGTGAAATGGAAAGAGAGCAGCACTCAAAAATCCTGAGATACAAGTGAGAGCATAGAAGCTGGAGTAAGTAAACCCAGTTATTAAAAGAGGGCACTATGCTACTTCTTACCAAATATTTGTAATGTGCCATGAGATTTTTATGATACTTCAATACAAAGTATTGATATGTAGCATCCTGGTAACATCAACCATCACTATGCCATTTTGAGAAAACTCTGGGTGTATTATTATTTGGCAAAAATACAGTAAAGAAATTGAGAGTAATTATTCATATTATTGAGAGATTTTGAATTAAAAAAATAAAACCTTTTCATAGTTAATCATGTTTGTCTTTTCCTTTATAGCTTTAGGGTTCCTATTTTGTCTGGGAAAATTTTACCCACCCAAAGCTTGTACAAATGGTAACTGTTTTAATTTCCTAGACTGCTCAAACAAATACAATGAAATGGGTTGACTTAAATATTGGGAATTTATTAGCTTATGGTTTTGAGGCTAAACGAAAGTCCAGATGAAGGCGTCATTAGGCAGTGCTCTCTTCTGAAAGACTGCGGAATTCTGGGGCTAACTGCTACAATCCTTGGCTCCACTGTCACATGGCAGGGTGCATGGTGGTATCTCCTGTGCTCTCCCGTCTCTTCCATGTTCCATTCATGTCCAGCCTCTTGCTTGCTGAGGCTTTCACTCTCTGTATCTGAATTTCATTCCACTTATGAAAGACTCCAGTAATAGAATTAAGACCCGTCCTGATTGAGGTGGGTCCACCTTAACTAAAGTAAACTAATCAATAGGTCCTACTTAGAATGGTTTCACACCCACAGTAATGGATTGGGTTTAAGAACATGTTTTTCTGCGGTACATACAGCTTCAAACCACCACAGCTTAGTTTTCTTTTTATTGTTTATGCTTGAATTGTTAATCCATCTGGAATTAATTTTATATAGAATATATGAGCACAATTTAACTTTGTATTCTTCTAGCCAATTACACTAGCACTATTTATTAAATAAACTCTATGTTCCCCACTGAATTGAAATGCCACCTTTGTCATAAATTAAATTCCCAAGTATATTAGATTTTTGGTCTTCCTTTTCTGTTCCACTCATTTCTGTGTATATTCCTATGCCAAAAGCACACCGTTTTGATTAGAGTGATCTTATAGTAATTTTTTATTATTTGGAAAGTCAAGACCAGCCTTACTGTTCAGTTAAAAATTTTGGTGGATATTCTTGATCATTTTTATTTTATAGGAACCCTGAAATAATTTTACCTGATTCTCTTACCACTCTCCCATCCAAGACACCTTGATTGGGATTACATTACTGTATAGATATATTAACATTTTTTTAAATTATAATTTTAAAATATTAAGTCTTTCCATCTTTGAACATTGTTCTAGTTTATTAGCTGCCAGAATGCAATATACCAGAAACGGAATGGCTTTTAAAGAGGGGAATGTAATAAGTTGCTAGTTTACAGTTCTAAGGCTGAGAAAATATTCCAATTAAAACAAGTCTATAGAAATGTCCAATCAAAGGCATCCAGGGAAAGATACCTTGGTTCAAGAAGGCCATTGAAGTTCTGGATTTCTTTCTCAAGTGGAAGGGCACATGGTGAGCACTGTCAGAGTTTCTCTCTCATCTGGAAAGGCACATGGTGAACACGGTCAGGGTTCCTCTCTCATCTGGAAGGGCACATGGCAAGCATGGTGTCATCTGCTAGCTTCTTCTGCTCTCTCTGAATCTTTCTTTCTCCAAAATGTTTCCTCTTTTATAGGACTCCAGAAACTAATCAAGACCCACCCAAATGGGTGGAGACATGTCATTACCTAATCCAGTTTAACAACCACTCTTGATTAAATCACATCTCCAGGGAGATGATCTGATTACAGTTTCAAAGATACAGTATTGAATAGGGATTATTCTGTCTTTATGGAATGGAATTTTGATTAAAACATGGATTTTCTAGGTCCAAACATCCTTTCAGACCAGCACAAACATGTTATATCTAGCCATATGTTTTGGTTTATAACATTTAATAGCACTATATTCCTTAATATGCCTCCATACTTCTCAAGTTAAATTTGTTCTTAGGTATTTTATAGTTTTTGTTGTGATTGGGAATGAGATTTTTATTTCACCTGGGATTACCTATGCCCTGCCTTCATTTTCAAGTCATTATTACTAATTAAAAAAAAATTCCAAGAAAATGGTATCTTAAGAATATACATGGAATATTACCATCTTCCTCTTAACTACATCTCTGAAATAACTCACCTATCAGGTCAGGCACATTTGCCAAACCCAGAAAGTTCATTGGAAACCTTGAGTTTCCTGAGAACTTTTTGGGAGACAGCAGACTATGGACTTCATCTTCTTGAATCTGAAAAGAACACATATGTCAGTGACAGAGGAAAAGCTTGCCCCTCTTTAAGGTCTGGGAAAGTAGAACCACAAATTAGTGGTTCCTTGAGGGCACCCGGGAGGTAGAAATCTGCACATTTGCTGATCCTACTAACTCCATAGGACTTGCAGGGACCTTCACTGGGGAGCAGAATTACCCACACATCCTGAGGTTTGGGAGAGTACCTTTACTAGTACCTGGAAGCCCTGATAGTAGAGATAATCTTCCAGTCCTTGAAAGAAGGCAACAATTGCACAGTTTATTTATCATCAGCCCTCCAGAACAGATTCACCATTGACATCTGTCACTCATTTGTGTCTGTTTGAGAGACCTTAATAGCCTGATTTGCATGGATCCTGAAGGAAAGCAAAAGCCATACACAGGCAAAGAAAAATTATAATTCATGTAAGTAGAGTTCAGTAAACTGAAGGAGGACCAGCAAATTAAAATTGAGAAAAGTCCAGTGACATAAAATTTTGATTAAAAAAGCAAAAACAATGTTGAGGAGTTGAATTTGGAGCATAGAAAATAACTTTCTGGAACTAAAAATGATTATTATCAATTTTCTTAAACATGTAAGCTGAAAAAAGAGGATGGTTACTTCTAGGTACCTAATTAGTGGTTTGAAAGATCAACTAGAAGATCCTTACCACATAGAACAAAATAAATAGACTGTGCTGGTTTGAATTCTGTTATACCCCAGAAAAGCTTATGTTCTTTTAATCCATCTCTGTGGATTCAGACCTATTGTGGGTGGGATCTTTTGGTTAGATTATTTCTATGGAGATGTGACCCAGCTCATTCAAGGTGGGTCTTAATCTCTTTGCTGGAGATTTTCCTTTATGAGAGAATCAAAGACAGATGAAACGAAGAGAGAGAAGAGCAAAGGAAAAGTGGTCCAGGACAAGCAAGAAGGCCCCACAAAAACTAGAGAGCTATTTTGAAACCAGGGCCTGAGAGAGAAGAAACAGCAGACATTGCCATGTGCCTTCTCATGGAACAGAGGAACCCCGGACGCCAGTAGCCTTTCCTCACAGAAGGTATCTTCATTTTCAGGCCTTAATTTGAACATTTTCATGGCCTTAGAACTGTCATTTATAACCTAATGAAACCCCATTGAGAAAGCCAACCCATTTCTGATATATTGCATTCCAGCAGCTTTAGCAAACCAAAACATAGATGGAAATCGTAAGGCAAATTTTTAGAAATTTACCTGTATCCCAAAGACCTAATAAGGTGCTCATACTACATTAGTATTCAGATATATAAAGCAAAAAGAAAATCTTTCAGAAATATAAAATGTCTACCCAGTTACCATAGGAGACTTTAATATACTTCCTACTGAATTTGCAGGTGTAGTAAATTAAAATAAGCAAATAAACAGAGGATATGAACCAGATAGTTTACAAGTTTGAATTTGGAGAATATGTACATTAATATAAAGTGTTTTACTCTACAAAGTGTGTATGCCTTTTTAATTTTTCATTGAATGCTGATAAAACTGTATCATGTAATTGACCAAAAGGAAAATTTTAGCTAACTAAAAGAATTAGTGGTTTTACTTGTTATAATAAAAGTATACATATTAATCAAAAGATGACCAAAAAACTATTAAGTATTAGAAATGAATATATCCATAGCTAGTAACTAAAGGAGGAAATAAAATTGAAAGTGAAAATCATTCTGGAAGTGATTATAGTATTAACAACAAAACAAAGTTAAAAACTTACTGAATTTTATTAATGGTGTCAAGTGCCATTTCTATGCCCTTTTATTTAGATGATCTCAACCTTTAAAATAATATTAGGAGTTATGTATATTATTATTCCCATTTGACAGGTGAGGGAACTACATCACAGAGAGGTTAAGTAACTTGCCCAAGGGAGTATAAGAAGTGGCAAGAGTTGTGATTCCAAGTCAGGGAATATGGCATTAGAACCCATGCTATTAACTACCATCCTGTAAGAACACTTCATAAAAACCTGTTCAATATATTAAAATGAATTCGGAAGTCATGTATGGAAGATATAAACTTATATATGGAAGATAAAAACTTAAACAATTTTTAATTTAAATATTAAAAGTAGCAATACATTTGAAAATCTAGAATAAATTAATGCCTCTCTAGAAAAAATGACCTAAAAATATTGATTCAGAAGAAAGGAAAACCCTGAAAAGGCCAGAGACGTAAAGAAGGTTAGAAAGGTAAATAAAGATCTATATTTTTAAAAAGACATCAGGATTTCCATGTCAACCAAAATGGAGTAAGCCCACAACACCCTATTGCGCCCTTGTATGACAACTAAAAATTTTAGACAAAATACAAACAGGAGCCATATGAGAACTCAAAAAGGTAAACAAAAGCAGGCAGATAGGGAAACAATGTCAAAACCTGAAGAAGCAACTTTTATAGAGGTAATGCCATTTTCCCCCACTTTGTTCTCTCATGGCTTTGAGAGTTGCAGAGGCACAGGTAGGCAAAAAAAAAAAAAAAAAAAAAAAAAAAGGAAATTGTCTTTCTGGCCATAAAACTAGGAAAAGGAACCAATGCAAGTTATAGAGCATGGGAGTAAAACCCCTGTTTTTTCTCTTTTTCTGTTATTGCTCCCTGCACTGAAAGCAGACACAGTTGAAGAGCTATGGGACAGAAGGTGAAGACCTCTAAAACTCTGAGAGAAACCCTGTCTTCTGGCCAAAGGAACTTGGAAAAGGAACCCCTGTGGTCTAAAAAGAGTGATGAAAGACCCAATCATTTTTTTCCTCTTTACTCTTTCTGCTTTGCCTCAAGGACAGGCCCCAATCAAGGAACTGCAGTTGCAGTTCTAAGAGAAACTGTACTTTCAGCCACAGGATAGAGAAAAAGGGCCACTGAGAGCCAAAGTGCAGTGAGAATCTCAAAAAAGGAGAAAGTTGGAGAATTTGCCTAATTCTTTGTATGAATTGGCAAAAGCAAACAGCCTGTGCCCACCCATGAGCTCTGCATATACAAGACAGACCCCCAAGAGCATAGCAAAGGCTTTGAGAATTGAACTGCTATATAAATTGCCCAATTCCAAAGTAATGCCTGACTGATGCATGGGTAAGCCCCCCAAAAACAGGGCTGATACTTGGAAATGAAAACTGACATTGGATTCATCACACTCCAGTAGATGAGACGAAACTTGCAGTCTGAAACTAACCACATTCATTGACTGCTAAAACAAAAAATCAACCTTCTCCAGAAGATATTTACAGGACCCAGAATTTTGCAACAAAGTAATCTAAATATCTAAGATAGAATCCAAAATTATTTGACATATAAAGAATAAGGAAAATGGGACCTATTCTCAAGGGAAAAGCCAATTGATGTATACCAATCCTGAGATGACAGAAATGTTGGAATTATCAGATAAAGACTTTGAAAGAAGGTATTACAATTATGCTAAAGTGATGTAAAGGTAAACACTCTTTAAATGAATATAAAGATGGAAGTTCTCAAGAGTGAAAAACTGATGGAAATTTTAAAGCTGAAAAATACAATATCTGAAATAAAAATTCACTCTATTGGCTCAGTAGCAGAATGGAGATGATAGGGAATGAACTAGTGAACTTGAAATAGGTCACTAGAATCCAATCTGAAGAATGGAAAGAAAATATTTTTTAAAAAATTAAGAGAGGGACCTGTGACACAATATTTAAAGGACTAACAGTCATGGCATTGGAGTTCAAGAAGAAGAAAAATAAGAAATATGTACAGAAAAAAAGAAAAAAAACTGAAGAAAAGGCACCAAACTAGATGACACGCTAACCTTTAGAGAAAGAATAATTTCCATACTTCTCCAATTATTTCAGACCATACAAAAAGATCTTATATTCTCCTATTCATTTTTATTAGGCAGCCTAACATTAAAATCAATATCTAAAGTTTAAAAATTCTCATAAATGCACATGCAGGAATTCCAAACCTTTAAGGGAGTTTGATCAGTAAATCAAACCTGTTAGTGTATTAAGAGACTAATACACCTTGACCAAATAAGATTTATTTCAGGAATGCACGCATGGTTATATCAATATAGAAGTCATTACACCAAAAATTTAAAGGAGCAAAACTACATATGACTGTATCATGAAATGCGAAACAAAAGCCTATGTTAGAATTCAGCAGCATTGAAATTGTAAATTCAATAATGGTACAAAAAGTTAGGAATCAACTAGGGAAAAGAGCCATATGAAATACAGTGAACATACAAAAAGATAGATTGGGAAATTCAAAGTATTTAATATTGACTGAGCAATCTTCAAGCTTTCAAATTGAACTGTTGACCCTGTAGTATAAAGGGATCTGGTGGGCAGCACTAAAGCCTGATCAGGAACTGGAAACAAGTATGTTAGAGTCTTTCCTCAAAAGTCATCTTCAGAAAGATTTTAGTGTGCATCTTTCACCTGGGCCATCAGATCCTCCAAGTGTTAATGTCTATTTTTGAAGGTTTTTTTAATGATGTCTCTTTTTTCTGCATTCTGAAGCCAAGCCCAGTAAGAGAACATGAGAGCTCTGGATTGATCTCTTTGATAAAAGCTGCCTGAGAAATGCAGAACCTGCCCTGCCAACTCTCTTTCTGAAAAGTTTGCCGAGTACTTCGGGTTACATGCAGGGTGTCTAATACATCTCATTAAAGGGACTTTGACCCACACGATGTGGAGCCTTTTACAAAACTAATTAATGGAAGAGAAGGCACATATTCTGATATTTTTGCTCTAAAGCAGGGATTTAACAATATAATTAAACATCTTTTGCTATATTTTTATACAAATATTAAAGAAAAAGATAAACAAGTAATCCCTGTATTTTGACTGGTAGATCCTGTTGGGGAAAAAAAAGAATGAAAAGATCATGAAAGTTTCCTGCCAGAAAATATCGTTTTTATTCCCCCCCATAAAGAAAAAGGTAAGGTGGTGGTTGGAGAAACCTTGTTGTTTTTTTCTCTTTTTTAGTTGTTTAATTATCTTGATAAAAATACTGAGATGAAGCAAATTGGGAGGCATTCCAGTGGGGAGGGGTGAGAGTGGCTCAGAAGAGGAATGCTCCATGTCGTTTAGTCTACAGAAAGACCTGTGTATAAGACCTGGCTGGCTTCCCAAATCCTCTGGAACTAGCTGGATGCTGCAACATTGCCAGCATGCTGTTTGATAACTAAGATCAGTCTGCATAAGACTTGATTTATATAATTCAATTCATTTTGAAGCTGATTTTTACTATCAGTCTCATGCTTATTAAAATGCACTTCCTTTGACCCAACCTGCTGAGCCAAGAAAGACCTGCTCACTTCCTCTTACCGATCAAAAACGTGTGGATAGAACTTAAACATCATGAGAATCAAAGGGTCTCTGTCTTTTTCTTTTTTAAAATGTTGCATCAGTTGGAATATTGAATAGTATTATCAGTCTTTCTAGTTCCTATTCTTAAACAATGAAGATCGAAGCTAGCTAGAAATGATCATTAGAGCCACAGTTCCAGAAGGTTCTCAGACCATCTTTCTGTCTGCGGGTTAAACTATCTATATTACCCATTATAATAATGGGAACCTTATGCAATTCTTAATAGGCAAATGATTAACTGTGGTCATTCAATTTTAACTTAATACATTATGAAGTATTCCTATTTGCAGCTAAATTATCTTTGCAGGCAGTATTCTTTATCTCAGGTGTGATTATACAGCAATACCCAGTCAAGTTAACTCTAGCATTTTTTTCACTAACTGCCCCTCACCCACCAGCCAATTTATCTACATAATTCATCTCTCCATCTGTACCCTTGATCTAATGACTCAGGTCTCATGGGCCTGTCTCTATCTTTTATACTTTAATGAGTCCTTTTCAATCATTTCTTCCTGATTCCCATCAGTATGTTAAAAAGCTCAATTCTCTAACTTCTTTAAAACCAAATCAAACCAAGCCTCCACTTTCTTTTTTTCTGTCTTCATAGCCAAGCTTCTTTACAAGAATTGTATGCATTTGCTAATTTCATTTCCTCATCTGCCACTCATTCTAGTTAATGTTTCTAGCTATGATTACCAAAGGTCTTCATATTACAAATCCCATGGACACTTTTCAGTCCTTATCTTACTTCCCCACTTTTGCCATATGACCTGTGGATCGTGGAAATTATACAAACAAGACTAGATTAGAACTTCAGGTATCTTAATTACAGGTTGACTTTGAGCAAGATGCTTCACCATTTTAAGTAGCACATTTGTTGTTGTTTTTAAACTCTAAAATGGGTACAATATAATGATAACTAACCTGTAGGATTACAGACAGTGTGTACAGCTTAGCACAGTTCCTGGCCTATAGTCTGTTCAATATGGTTTCTTCTCTTTTTGAAACCATCTATTCTCTTGACTTCCGTATCACCTATTCTATAGGTTCTTTTCTGATGCTTCTCTTTTGGTCTTAAATTATGCAATTTCCCTAAGCATCTATATTCAGTCCCTTTTTTCTCATGCTTTAACCATCATTTAGTTTCTAATAATTTCCAAAAATATATTTCAAACTTCCATCTTACCCTAGGATTCAGTCAGGTGAAATATCTCATCTAATTGTCTCACAGACACCTCAAGTTTAGAATATTCCCCTGATCATATTGCTTTCCCCTCCTGCCCAATAAACTCCTTAACAAGAACAGTTTGACAAAGCTGGTCAGTAAAATGATATTGAGTAGTCTTATTTAGAATGAAAGTTCCTGTTTATAGTTATCTTTGCATATTTATATCATATTGCCATGCATGACACAATAGAAGGTTAACATTAACATCCTTTAAAAAATTCCTTATTCTTGGCTTTTCATCGACATTCTTATGTTGGCAGAAGCAAGCAATTTCTTCTTTCTTATTCATTCTGTAGCTTTCTAGCATTCTAATTAGGTATATATAATCATATTTTTTCTTACATTTTCCTAGGAATTGGATTATAACCAATGAAGGAAAACAGTCATCCCTCCTGAAATCTGAACAAATAGTCTGAAGCTTAGTGACTTTGGGTCAACAGTCCTGCTTGTTAGAACAGAAAACTGAATCAGTTAAATCAGTAAACTTCTGGCCTGCAAATGCTAAATTTGCTCTAGGCAGTGTTGGCCTGTATGCTGCTTAAAAAATTATATTTAATTTATTGCCAAAATTTGAAGGTCATGAAATTTCTTATGAAAAATATGGATTTCTGGCATCTTTCAAAAACTTGGAAGATCTGGCAACACTGCATCTGCATTCTTGCATGACAGCAACCACCCTAGGTTGAACAGAAATGACCCACTTATGTAGGCTTGCCCTGCACCGTAGCCCCCTCCCTTGTCCATCTTTCTTTCACACATACTGACCCCTGAATGCATTGCAGTTTGCCAATCACATAATAGGTATTTACTCTGGTCTTGGAGATAATGATGGTCTTAGATGCACAGAAGTTTCTAGACGTTTGAGCCTCAGAGATTTGAAAGATGGTAAAATTAAAGATATAAAAGAAGTGTATCAATAAATTGACCAAATTGAAGGAATTATCATTACTGAAAAACAGAAACAAATTTCTAAGTGGCATGAGAGTAATGAAGTTAAATATATTTTTATCACAAGACGAATCAAGCAGGAGTGTACATTACAGCTACCCAAATAATAAAAAGTTGGGAACAGATTTTCAAAGCCTTAAATAAGAATTTATCCACCTGATCTCTGTTAGTGTTAATAAAGACCACACTGTCCAATATTTGAACATTCCTCCTAGGTGTTTCCCTATGGATATTTATGCAATCAGAAGTAAATTGTGAAATAAAGTATAACCCAGCTAGCATTATTCAATTATAGCTGAGTTTCAAATTTTCTAAATTCCAGTGCAATTGTGTTCACTTAGAAGCATTAAAAAAAAATACGTAGAAAATGTATTAAATACACATGTGAGAGGATATTGTGGGCACTCTCACAAAGACAGAGGTGAGAAAGGTGAGAGGCAATGGACAATGTGGGGCCATTTGCTTTTATAGAATAGCTTTACTTACTCCCTTTCCCCTTCCTTATTTGGGGCTTTCTCTTCTACCCTCCCTTCTCTACAGGGTGGTTCCTTGAGGTAGAGAGTGCATTTGGGTGGGTCGTTTGGTTCCACTCTTCTCTGTAGATGACGGTCACTCAGATGGGGGTCTTTTGGCTCCAAATGGGTCGGTTGCCACTGGGTGTTTCCCATAAATGGCAGTTTGTCTGTCCAGGACATGACCCTTCCTGATCTTGATTAACTGTCCTTGCCCTAGGGCTTCTTCATGATTTTTTTTCTCTTGCCTCTATCCCTGTATGATAGCCTGCCTCAAGTTCCCCCTCAAAGAGTTCTTGCCCCTTAATCTTTTTTTTAAATAATTTTTTTAATGAAACATAGCTACATACAAACACAAACATTCTTACCATATGATCATTCCATTCTTGTTATATAATCAGTAACTCACAATATATCACATAGTTGTATATTCATCATCATGATCATTTCTTAGAACATTTACATTAGTTCAGAAAAAGAAATAAAAACAAAACATAAAAATTCAGATATGCCATATCCTTTACCCCTCCTTTTCATTGATCACTAGCATTTCAATCTACTAAATTTATTTTAACATTTGTTCCCCCAATTATTATTTATTTTTTGTCTATATGTTTTACTCGTCTGTCGATAAGGTAGATAAAAGAAGCATCAGACACAAGGTTTTCACAATCACACAGTCACACTGCAAAAGCTATATCATTATACAATCATCTTCAAGAAACATGGCTACTGGAACATAGCTCTACATTTTCAGGCAGTTCCCTCAAGCCTCTTCATTATACCTTAACTAAAAGGTGATATCTATTTTATGCATAAGAATAACCTCCAGGATAACCTCTCGACTCTGTTTGGAATCTCAGCCTTTGACACTTTATTTTGTCTCATTTCATTCTTACCCCTTTTGGTCGAGAAGGTTTTCTCAATCCCTTGATGCTGAGTCCCAGCTCATTCTAGGATTTCTGTCCCAACAGAAGAGGTTCTCTTGGGGGTGACTCTTAGGAGTAATTTTAAGTAGGCTTAACCTGTCCGCGTTAAGTTTCATATGAACAAGCGCCAAGATTGGGGGCTCAGCCTATTGCTTTGGTTGTCCCCATTGCTTGTGAGAATATCAAGAATTCTCCACTTAGGAAAGTTGAATTTTCCCCCTTTCTCAAAATTCCCCCAAGGGGACTTTGCAAATACTTTTTTATTCACTGTTCAAATCACTCTGGGATTTATCGGTTGCACCTTAATCTTAAGGGTTACTGAGGGATGAGGGTCTGTCTTGTGTAGCTACTTCCAACTTGTTAGGAGTTAGGGGGTGTAGTCCCTGCCTGGCTGGGCATGGAACTTTCTGGCTATCTCAATTAAGTTGAGAGGGGAAGAGTCCAGAGAGGCAGTTGGAAATCCTCAAATCAGCATGTTTGGTGTGAAAAGCTTCTAGTCTGGGAGAAACAAACTTACAGAGAAGTTTAAAAATGCAAGGGCCAATTAATAACAAGAGGAGGATAGAAGTGAATGGGCCTAGGAGATGCATTAGCCAAGAGAGACTGGGGAAGAGGGAAGGAAATGACCATCTTTCATGTCCAAAAGTGAATTCTAGCTGGGCGGCTCATTTCTGTTTAACTGGGGAATAGGAGGGTGTCTTGCCAAGTTAAGGGGTGCAGGAATGAGGCTTAGAAGGGGCTTGATTGATTGGGCTGCAGCTTTGACTTCCATGTGGGCCCAGTTATTCCCTTGAGAAATGTTAGTATTATTTCTTTAATGGCCACAGCAATGAATTACTGCTATTTTCTGTTGCTAAGAGCATGACATTTAAGAGGTTGAGTTTGTTTTATTTTGGCAGTGTTTAATTGGGGCTCTGCCTTTTGTGAAAAGGCTCACTCTTTCACCACTGCTGCATGAATACGCAGGACTAGGAAAGTGTATTTGGTATCAATATAGAGATTTAGCCTTTTTCCTTTTTTTAGTTTTAGAGCTCAGGTGACAATTAGTTCTGCTTTTTGGGCTAAAGTCCCTGGAGGCAGGGCTTTGGCTTCACTTTGGTTTGGCTGTCCATCACATACTTTGCTTCTTTGGCCTTTTTTGGTTTATGAAGGTACCTTTAGAAATAAAAATAGTTGACAAACTACAGCAGAAATATTGTCCTGCTTTACTTCTAAACATTTACCAGGGTTGTGTTAACTAACAGGTAAAATATAATTTTATACTCGCCTTGTTTCTCCTTTAATGTTCTTTTTGTTGAAGATGAAGTTTGGACTTACAGCTGACTACCTGTACTTTTTGGAGAAGTCTTAGAGTAGTGTAACTGACAAGTACATTTGGTTGTTATATAGAAGAGCATTAGGATATAACATGGACTATGAGAATATTGTTAAAGTTTTATGAATTTTATACAGTTTCTAAGTATATGACAAATTTTAGCTTAACAGAATGATAGAAAATTGCTTTTAATTTTTGCAATACTTCTTAAACGCCTTTTTATGTAATATGTTAAACTATTTTAGCACCTCACTTTCACAAAGTGAGAGAACAAATCCTTTGTAACTGTTTTCCTTTAAGAGTGTGAAGACTTGTCTTTTGAAATAAGGGATGATAAGGTTAACATAAACATTTAGACAGAGTACTCAGATGGTTAAGAGAAACATTTCATAACCTTTCATTAAGAGTAGACTAACAATCTACATTATTTTAAGAGAAAAAGGTAAACTCCAATTTTGGATGAATACATGGTTTTACGTAAGAGCTTTTAGAAAGAATATTATAAATATACTTACTAAATTTTGTTTAGTATTGACTGTGGTAGACAGAATTTACTTTCATACTAGGAATATATTAGTTTACAAAATTAACACCTTGCGAGACTGTGCTCTGAGGCAGTTGGAGGTTAGTAAGGTTTGCTGCTAAGGTATTTTTAAAGATATGGAGATTATTTCAAAACCCTTGGGGCAGCACTTTCACATGACCAGGGCAAGGATCCTATCCTTAAGTTCTGGTGTGGGGGAGATATTTAAAAGAGGATTATTTTTAAATATTTTCTTCGTTCTGTGAAGAAGAGTCATGAGAAAGAAATTCTTGACAGTTCTCCTGGGCATAACATAATTTGCAAGAACCCTTCATAGATTTGTCCTAATAAAAGACTATAAAAGCTGTATTCCTTGCCACTTTCCATCCCTCTTATAAAATATATCTAACTGTAGGATATGGTTATTATGGGCCCATAAATGGAGGAAAACTGAGAAAATATTACAGTGCCACACACTGGAATGAAATGGATTAAAAGTTTGAAAACAATTTGAGTTTTGGTATCCCTTCTTACATTGTCTGTTTTTCTTTAGATTCTCTGAGCCTCAGTTTCTTTATCTGTGGAAAAGGTATATTTCCTGGCCTTCCTAATCTCAGTATTGTTGTGAGCCTTCAAAGAGATTATACGTGGGAAAGTGCTTTACAAACAAAATAAAACATTATATAAACATATTTTGCTGTTTATTCAGTAGATACTTGTAGCAGGTGAAATAAACTGTTTTTTTTTTTTCCTGCTTGTTTTTGCTTTCTTTCCCCTGCATCTCCATTTCTTCAAATTCTTGTTTTTGGCAATGACTAGGGTGAAATCGATGAGTTATTCTTTTAGGTTTAGGGAATGTCCATCAATTGCTCACTGATGAGCAAATACGAGCTCCTCCCTCACCTCAATATGCCTGTGTCCCCCAGTTTAATAATTTTTAATGTATTTCCTTTAATTCACAATTAAGTGCTAGCATTATATCTAGAATGCCATTGATTTCACTCCCCAATTATGAAAAAAAAGTTACAAAACATTTTGGGAACACATTTGAGCACTTTAAATCTATGAGGATGCTACTTGCCATGTTTTAGTGTCATATTGTATTGTTACCTGCCTTAAAAAATTACTGTTTCACTCTGATATGTGAATTTGTAGATTTTTTTTCCTTGTTGCCTTAATTTTAAATTGGTTTATGAAATTTACTGTGCAAACACAGGATTTACAATGAATATTTGGATACTTTAATTAAATAAGCCTGGATAAGCTAACTAAGAGATCCATTTTTGGTGGTTCTAAGTGTACTGGTTTTTTTATTTCCTTAAATTAGAATATGTATTTTTAAAATTACTGTTTCAGTGAATATCCCATTCTGAGAACTATTACTTAATCAGGTCAGAGCGCTACAATCTAAATGTTTTTCTGCTCAAAACTTGAATTCAGGAATAAGAGGCCTTTCTCCCTCCAGGGAGCATTGCCATTTTCACAAGAAAAGGATTTCATGCTGATTTTGCTCGTTGCCTTTCTAAGACTCAAATTTACTGTCTAATACTGGAGGAGAAAGATTATTGCTGGTGTTTTAACAGCTTCATTCATTCAGCAAATATTTTTCAATCAAATATTGTCTATTCTAAAAAGCAGTACGTGGTGGCTGCTTTCAGGAAGCTCACAGACCTATACAGGAGATGGACTATGTACCAGAGTAGCACAGGTTATGTATTCCCCAATCCTGATCCTTGGAGGGTTCTGTGAGAACAGAGGAAGTCCAGTGGAGGGGACCCATCCTAGCCTGGGATGGTTGGAGAATGCAACCCAAGGTTAGTTAAGGTCAGAACTTGACTGGGCAATAGAATCTGGGGAAGAAAAGACAACCTCACTCTGGATCTTCCAATGCTTGGAGAAGAGGAAATGTATACGGAGAGGTGAAGCTCTTTAAATAAGCCCTCCTAAAAATGTTTAAACAGGGAAAAGACACATCAACTGAAGATACATGAATGCTGAAGGCATAAGCAGCATGAAAACAACATACTACCTTTATCTGATAGTGTATCATCAGAGGTCTAAAAATGTCCCTTTATGAGGTTAGGAAATTGTATGCCCTTGCAAAGATCCAGAGAAAATTGTGAACATGGAAAGACTTTTAATATAAAGTTACTATCTCTGAGTAATATAAAGATAGTAATAAGTGTTCCAGTAATATTAATTAGGGTGGAGAGGTACTTTTTGCTCTATAAAATTAGAAATATTTTAAGTAGTTGAAAATTAGAAATAATGTAATTAATATCTTTATATACCCACTCAGATTGTCGATGTAACTTTTTGTCTTGTACTCTTCAAATCTTTTCTTTTTTTATGTAATAAACATTGAAGCATTTGAATCCCATTGTACATCTTCTTCATTTTTAGTCTCTTTTCTTCCTTTTCACTAATGACTACTATTTTGAATTGGTTGCTAATTCCTATAAATGCTACAAATCTGTATCTGAAGGCAAGTCACATTATTGCATGTTTTAAAATTTAATGAAAAAGTATTCTTAAATTTGCTTTATTTCTTCAACTGTTTTTGTTTTGCTTTTAAACTTATCCATGTACATGCATGTAGCCCTAGCTCATTTGTTTTACTGCTGTATAGTATTCCATAGAGTGGAGTCTATACTACAACTCTAAAATTGATACTCCTGGTGATGGAAATTTAAATTGTTACTTCTTTTTTATTTTAAACTATTTGAAAGAATGCTGTGGCGAGTATTTTTTGTGTACATTCCTTTGTTCTCATGTGCAGAGTTACTGTGGGGGCTTTGCCTAGGAGTCAAATTTCTAGGATAAATTTGGGTGCAAAATTGGTGTAAACCTTTATACTCCTAATAGCAGTGGGTGAGAGTTCCTATTGGTCTATGACTTCACCAAAACTTGGAATGCCAGAGTTCACAAATTTTGGTTGAGCTGAGAATGAAATGGTATGCCATTTGAATTTTCATTTCCTTAAATGAAGTAATATTTTAAAAATTGGTTATGGAAAAGAAAAAGGCACTCTTAGAAAACAGTATAACTGAGGATATCATAACAAATGTAACTGTAACCTTCCCCAAATTGTGGCATTAGAATTTTTTTAATCACAAATTTCTATTCATGTCAGCCTGAATGCTTAGAAATTCTTCCAAAACAAAGCCTGATACCAATTGTCTACTATTGTAATACTGAGAGTCAAAATTATGCATTTATTAAAGTGTCTTTTGATAGCTTAGAAATTTATGTACATTTTGCTGTATACAAAACTGTCAGTATACTCTATACTATGACCTAATAAAACAGCTTGAAGCAGCAGACAGCTGCATTTAGAAATTCTGCCAGTTCACAGAATTCTATGAGATGATCCCAGAGATACTGTGAATAATCAGATCAAACTTTCAGTCTAGATTTATCCGGTTTGACTGTCCATGCTATGTAGTTTCCTTACTTTGTTACCAACTCTGCTTTATTTTGTGCAGTCATTTTAGAAATAAGCATATATATCCTTAAAAAAGAAAAAGTCACTTTTTAAAATTTAACTTCACATCTATTTCCTATGAATGCATACCATCAAGGAGTTAAATCACAACTTTAAAATATTAAGAATAAATACCTTATAGTATAAAATTATATTATGTGATGAAACATATTTGAGGTGACTATAAAATTAAATTCAATACACTTAAAGTATGGATAATTTATCTCTGGTGTGGCTTTAACCAATGGGACAACTGGGATACTTACTCTTTTTAATTTATGTATGTCTGTTAAGATGGAGCATCTTAAGTTTTTAATATCACAAATTGGTATATATTTTAGCAACTTACAATACAAAGTAATTCAATATTCTACATAGTAATTGGTTACCACTGTGTCAGTTCTATTCCAATTCAATATAATGTAATTTTAATTATAAAATAGAGCTTTTATCTACTCTCATCTGGTTTTTATTTCTTCATTTTTATTGTAAGATTCCTTCATGAATATTATATAATTCATCTGTGGCTCTACTAAAATGTCTAGTTTTACTCTAACAAATGGAAGATCATACAGTAGTCTTAATATAAGTGTTCTGTTTCTTTTCATCTTGTATGTCGTTAGTAAAAATAAGGATGGTTGTGATGTATAATGAAAATGCAGACTCAGACATGATTAGCTTTATGTAAAACAGATTTTAAAGTGCCTCAGGCTTTAAAGACTTTACTCTGGATCCATGCCCATGTTGTGTATACAAAGTGCTTTTTACATTGTAAGAACCTAGAATCAACCTGTTAACTGAAATACCTACAAATCTCCAAATGACACACTGGAGGGAGGTAATTAAAAATGGTGCTACATACTGAAGTATGTGTGTGTGTGTGTGTGTGTGTGTGTGTGTGTGTTTGAAAGAGTGTGGGTATGAGTGTGCCGTGTGAGAGGCAGCATGTGTGTATATATGTGAGAATGTGTGAGTGTGTATGAGTGAGACAGAGTGTGAGTATGTGTGTGAGGAAGAGAAACAGAGCTAACATGAGTGTGTGAATGTGCTTGAGTGTGTGGAGTAGTTCTTAGGAATATTATTGCATTCCACTAAAAGAACTAGAAAGGGGAGGAATCTGTAGAACAATTTTAGAACACAGTACTCTCCAGTTCTGCAGCTGACACCCATAACCAAAGAACCCTGACTTGTTAGATGATACCACAAGGATATATTTAATAAAAGATGTCTACCTTAGCTCTGATAAAAATTAATTCTAATTTTTTACTGTATTTCAAAAAACCCAAACCTTGCCAATCCAGTCTCTTAAGTCATTGCTTGCCTTGGGCATGGACCCAGCTTCAGTCTGATCTCGAGTGATAGTCTCTTCTTTCCTCTTTCTCCCATAGTTTCCCAGTGTCCTCATGGGTCCCATTTGCAGGTTAGCAAAAGAAACTGAGGGAAGTTTCCTCTTGTTTGGGTATGGGGAAGACCTGAGCTTGTGGGGAAGAGCATCAGAATTCCTCTGACCTTGCACCATGGCCCTCATTCGTCCCCTTCTCCCTTCGTAGCTAACTGGAGGTTTCAGAGACATTTCAAACAGTGGGGACAGCCAGAGTAGCGGGGTCTAAGAAGAAGCCTTTGTTCAGGGGATCCCGGCAGGGGAGGGTGCTGGAGCATCCAAGGCCAGGCGATGCTGGAAGGGGTAGACCGAGACCCTCCCCAGCTGTTTTATGGATTCGGACATTAATCCTTGATAATGGGGTGCTGTTAACTGTTGAGAGGTTTGTAAGCCTGCAGTGAAATCATCAGAGCTGCCAGTTTTGAAGGCGACACTGGCTGCAGTGTAGAGGAGGATGGAGGGGCTTTGAGGCCAGCTGGGAGGCCGCTACAGGAGATGGGGTGAGGCCGCAGCCACTGTGGGCAAGAAAGGCATAGGTGGTGCCAGCTAGATTTGGCATTGGATTTGGAGAAGGAAGGGTCAAAGAAAGTCCTATTTTCAGCTGGGGTTACTGGTTGTGCCTCCAATTAGAGAAACAGAGAAGCAGGTATACAGGTAGGACTAAGAGTTTATTTTGAGTCTGTGGGACAGCTATTTAGGGTTAGGTTTATGAGAGAGAGTCATGCTGAACTAAACTCTGAAGGACAATCAAGTTTGGAAATTCCAGGCACAGGGAAAAGCAAAAAGGCATGAACCAGTAAGACAGGTTTGGGAAACTACTGTCAGGACAGCTAGAAAGAAGCACAAATCTACAGCAGGGACAGGATCCCAGGCTGGAAAAGGAGGCCTAGGCTGGATCATCTAGGCCACCACCCCCCACCCCCACCCCGCCTTAATAAATGGAAGAATTCAAATTTAATCCTAAAATCTATGGAAGATTTTAAAGAGAGGAATAAAATGAAATTGACATTTTATAATGGGGAAGGGTTGTGTGTCGTTTGGGTTTGGATCTCAGGAGAAAGTTGCCTGTTTGGGCAGTGCTATCACAGTTTATGCATGACTCAGATTTGAAATGAAAATAGACTTTATTTCCCACAACCGATCTCCTCCTCTATCTGAGCACACAGTAGCCAAACAGAAACTAACAGCACAACAGCAAAAAACAAAAAACAAAAAACAAAACACACACACATACACTTAACCATGTCGGTTTCAAGGCAACCTCATCTCTTCCAGTAAATACTTGGTCCTTTCAGGATATAAGCTCCGAGAGTTCGAGATTCTCCCCTCCTCCTTCACTCACCTTTCTCTCTGGGGCGAGAAGTCCCCATGGGGCTTCTTTATCATCCTGGCCTTGTGGGTAGGTGTGGCTCCTGCACGCCTGGTACCTGAGCTCTCTGGGAGAGCTTTTGGTCTCTGTGGAGATGCCCTGGTCTTGCTTGGTCACCACGAACCCTGCATGGGAGCAGACAAAGGCAGGGCTGGCCTGTGTGGTCCTCTTCAAGTCTTTAGTTCCCCCAGGGGCTTGAGGGACCCATTTGTAGCCTCTTCATCCCCTTGCCCCCTCCCCCAGGCCTTTGCTTAGTCTCCAGCCTTCTCCACTGTCCCCACTGGAGACCTAGGAATTCTTGGCTGCCTTCTCTCTACCGTACTGGAGAGAGTTTTCAGTGCTTGAGAAAGACCTTTGTGTACAGAAACGAATATCCACATTCACATGTGTTTTAATAGTGATTTATTCCAAAGCTTTAAAGTTCAACCTACAGAACTTATTTTACTTATGCATCTGGTTGTTTTTCACAAAGAAAAGTAATTTCTTTCACAGACTTTATTCAAGTGTAATGAACACATAAACTGAGATGGAATCTTCTTTGAGCATTAACTCCAATTAATCAGATTCTCCTTAGCCATTTCAAATTATGATATAAATCTATGATTTCAGGGTGCAGAGAAGATTTCCAATATTCTAAAATGTTGAACAAGAATATCAAAGCAACCCAGCGATGATAATGCATATTACCTCACCTATAATTGGGGTAACACATGTTACCTCACTGTTCTAGCTTGCTAGCGACCAGAATGCAATATACCAGAAATGGAATGGCTTTTAAAAAGGGGAATTTAATAAGTTGCTAGTTTATAGTTCTAAGGCCAAGGAAATGCCCCAATTAAAACAAGTCTATAGAAGTGTCCAATCGAAGGCATCCAGGGAAAGATACCTTGGTTCAAGAAGGCCAATGAAGTTCAGGGTTTCTCGCTCAAGTGGAAGGGCACATGGCAAACACAGTCAGAGTTTCTCTCTCATCTGGAAAGGCACATGGTGAACATGGTGTCATCTGCTAGCTTCTTCTCCTGGCTTCCTGTTTCATGAAGCTACCCAAGAGGCATTTTCTTTCTTCATCTCCAAAGGTCACTGGCTGGTGGACTCTGCTTCTCGTGTGTATGTCATTCTGCTCTGCTCTCTCGGAATCTCCTTCATTCTCCAAAATGTTTCCTCTTTTATAGGACTCCAGAAACTAATCAAGACCCACCCAAATGGGTGGAGACATGTCATTACCTAATCCACTTTAACAACCACTCTTGATTAAATCACATCTCCAGGGTGATGATCTAATTACAGTTTCAAACATACAGTGCTGAATAGGGATTATTCTGCCTTTACAAAAAAAAAATGGGATTTTGATTAAAACATGGCCTTTCTAGGGGACACGCATCCCTTCACACCTGCACACTCTCCTGTAATGCCTCCCCACCCCACCTAGTCCTGATCCAGTTTTAACTTCTTGCTTCCTGTTATACACATTTTCTTTTTTCTTCCCTCTTGTCAAGCTTGTTCCTTTGCATTCATTGTTCTGTTTGTATAAACTACATTATCACCAGTTTTTACAAGTATATCATTTAGGTTTCTGCTCAAATGACACGTCCTCAAAGAAGCCTTCCTTACCTAGCCTAAAATAGCAACCACCACTTCCTTCGTGGTCCTCTCTATCACATTTTACCTTAAGTTTTTTCATAGTACTTGACAATAACTAATACACACAAATACATATATATATGCACACTCGAACACACACATGGAAGCAGGAAATTGCCTGTTTTCTTATTTTTATTTAATAAAAATTATAGCTGTTATTAAAAATGGAAAATAACAAATGCTGACAAGAATGTGGAGAAATAGGAACGTAAGACATTGTTGATGAGAATGTAAAATGGTGCAGCCACTGTGGGAAACAGTTTTGCAGTTCCTCAGAAAGTTAAAAGTAGAATGACCATGTTACTTGGTTTGCTACCTGCCAGAATGCAACACACCAGAGACGGATAGTTTTTTTTTTTACATGGGCAGGCACCGGGAAGTGAACCTGGGTCCTCTGGCACGGCAGGCAAGCATTCTTCCCTGCTGAGCCACCGTGGCCTGCCCTGGATAGGCTTTTAATAAAAGGGGATTTATCTCATTAGTTCTTCAGAGGAAAGGCAGCTAACTTTCATCTGAGCTTCTTTCTTATGCGGGAAGGCTCAGGGTGATCTCTGCTGGCCTTCTCTCCAGGCCTCTGGGTTCCAACAACTTTCCCTGGGGTGTTTTCTTCCTACATCTCCAAAGGCCTTGGCTGAGCTGTGAGTGCCGAGATGAGGTATGCTGAGCTGCTTGGGCTGTGCTATGTTGAGCTCTCTCATTTAAGCACCAGCCAATTAAGTCAAACATCATTCATTGCAGCAGACACGCCTCTTAGCCAACTGCAGATGTAATGAGCAACAGATGAGGTTCACGTACCATCGGCTCATGTCCACAGCAACAGAACTAGGCCAAGTTGACAACTGAATCTAACTACCACACTTGGTAAACTCACTTCTAGGTGTACACCCCAAAGAATTGAAAACAGGGATTTGGTTATATATTTGCACACCATTGTTCATAGCATCATTATTTACAATTGCCAAAACATGGAATAAACCCAGATGTCCATCAGCAGATAAATGGATTAACAACAGGTAGTATATACATGCAGTGGAATATTACTCAGCCTTAAAAAAAAGAATGAAGTCCTGATACATACTGCTACATGGTTGATGATCTTAAAGACATCAAAATAAATGAAATAAATCAGACACAAATGGAAGATATGTATGATTCCACTTGCATGAAATGACTAGAATATGCAAACTCATAGAGACAGAAAGGCAAGTATAGGTTACCAGGGGTAGAGGAAATGAGGAGTGAGAAGTTATGCATAATGTGTGCAGTTTCTTTTTGGGGTGATGGGAAAGTTCTGGTCATGGATGGTGGTGAGGGCAGCATGACATTGTGAATGTAATTAATCCCACCTAATGGTGTATTGGGAAATGGCTGATATGGGAATGTTTATGTCATATGTATGTTTCCACAATTAAAAAAGAGAGAGATAGACTAAATAGACAATGACAATTAAATGAAATACCTGGTCCTGGGCTGGATCTGGTAATGAAGGTGAAATGGCCCAAAAGGATATTGAGCCATATGAAAAAAGTAGAATATAGACTATAAGCTTTATATCAATGTTAAATTTCTTGAACTTGATGAACTTAGGTCATTACATAAGTGAATATCCTTGAATTTAGGAAATGTAGATGAAAGCATTAAGTTTCAAGGAGTTCGATATATACAGTCTACTCTCAAATGTTTATAAGGTAGATTGATCAGTGAATAATTCAATAGATGATAGAAAGAAAGACATGGCAAATGTGGCAAAATATTAAAAGTTGGTGAATCTGGGTATCTGGGTTGGGTTATGTTGGAGCTTTCTATGTGGGTTTTGTATTTTTGCAGTTGTCCTATAAGTTTGAAATTATTTCAAAATACAATTTTTTATTTGTATATATACATATATTATACATACTCTAAAAAGGTAAATATTTCTATAAAAATTGTGGTGAAGGGAATCTCCTACCTTCCTTTCATGCCCATTTTCCCTTCTCAGAGGAAACCACTTTTTAAAATATTTTTATTGAAAACAACAAACAAACGTACAAACATTCTTGACATGCAAACTTTCCATACATGGTATACAATCAGTGGCCCACAATATCATCACATCGTTGTGTATTCATCACTATGATCTTTTTTTGAACATTTGCATCTGTCCAGCAAAAGAAACAAAAAGAAAAAACTCGTACATACCATACCCCTTACCCCTTCTTCTCATTGATCACTAGTATTTCTTTTTTAAAAAAATTTTTATTAATAAAACCAATCAACATACAATATGAACATTCTTTTTTTCATTACATAGTTGTATATTCATCATCATGATCATTTCTTAGAACATTTGCATCAATTCAAAAAAAGAAATAAAAAAAAAACAAAAAAATTCATACATACCATACCCCTTACCCCTCCCTTTCACTGATCACTAGCATTTCAATCTACTAAATTTATTTTAACATTTGCTCCCCCTATTATTTATTTATTTATTGTCTATATGTTTTACTCGTCTGTCGATAAGGTAGATAAAAGAAGCATCAGACACAAGGTTTTCACAATCACACAGTCACACTGCAAAAGCTATATCATTATACAATCATCTTCAAGAAACATGGCTACTGGAATACAGCTCTACATTTTCAGGCAGTTCCTCCAGCCTCTCTATAATACCTTACCTAAAAAGGTAATGTGTAATGTGTAAGAATAACCTCCAGGATAACCTCTCCACTCTGTTTGGAATCTCTCAGCCATTGACACTTTATTTTCTCATTTCTCTTTTCCTCCTTTTGATTGAGAAGGTTTTCTCAATTCCTTGATGCTGAGTCTCAGCTCATTCTAAGATTTCTGTCCCATGTTGCCAGGAAGGTCCACACCGCTGGGAATCATGTCCCACGTAGAGAGGGGGAGGGCAGTGAGTTTGCTTGTCGTGTTGGCTGAGAGAGAGGCCACATCTGAGCAACAGAAGAGGTTCTCTTGTGGGTGACAGGCCTAATTTTAAGTAGGCTTAGCCTATCCTTTGCAGGGTTAAGTTTCATATGAACAAACCCCAAGATTGGGGGCTCAGCCTATTGCTTTGGTTGTCCCCACTGCTTGTGAGAATATCAAGAATTCTCCACTTGGGAAGTTGAATTTTCCCCCTTTCTCACCATTCCCCCAAGGGGACTTTGCAAATACTTTTTTATTCACTGTTTAAATCACTCTGGGATTTATCATGGCATCACTCTGGAAAAACCTACAAAATCTCATGCCCTACTCAAGATTAGAGGAAACCACTTTTAACTTTTCACCTGAATCTTTTATTATAGTGTTTCTTGTTAATTTTTCCTATTTAGGTGTTATCTATTAACTTGCCTCTATGGCAGATGTGTTACCTTATTCCAATTCTCCAGAAATACATGCACAACACACCCCTGTCCCCTGCCCGCCCCACAGTCTTGTCATCCTTCTCGTGTGGGTATTTCCTGATTTTCATTAGATCAATTTTTGGTATTTTCATTACTCTAGCTGTATGTAACCTCTTCACAGCAGCCATGTAATAATTCAGTCATCCCTTTTAATAATTCAATTCCATGTTTTCTTCTAATTGTTTAACTCTCTGTTCTGTGTTCAGATATATCAGTTAGTCTGGCAATTTCTTCATCTTGATGAAAACTTTCTGGGGCTTTCTGACTTTCTCCCATCTCGACTGCTGTGCCTGGTGCACAGCATCATCCTAAAATTCTCCTTTACCATTACTGACAAGGATTATATTCTTCTCTCTTCTATTTGGATGACCCATTTCATATAGAAGGTTTGTGCCTTAATTTTGGGACAGCATATCCTCTTTTGTTTCCTGCGAAAGTATACTTGGGAGGTGATTTTTTTTATTCTTTACATATCTGAAAATATATTTAACTTAAATGTCTTAAACTTTTGCACTTAATTTATAGTTTGGTAGGGTATAAAACTATAAGTTTGAAATTTATTTCCTTAAGAAATCTGAAAACATAGCTCTACTGTCTTCTAGGAAAACATGTTGCAATGAGGAAGTCTGAAGCCATGACTCATGTTTTGCATATGGTGTTTTTTACCTCTCTAGAAGCTTTAAAATCTACTTTTTCCCAAGTGTTACAGAATTTCTCACCAATGTCCATTGTGTACTTATTGAGCTCTTTTAATTTGAAAATTCATGTCTTAGGAAATATTTCAAAATCATTTATTCAACTTTTATCCTTCATTTTCTCTGATATATCTTTCTGAAACTCTAGTTATTTGAATGTTGGACCATGTCTCCTCCTTTTCCAACAAATATGTTGGTCATATTTTCTGTTCTTCTCTCCTATTTTCATTTGTTTTTGCTCTATTCTCTGGAGATTTCCTCAGTTTTACTTTCCAACCTTTAGAGAATTTTGCATAACTGTTATTTTTTATTTTCAATGCTCTTTTTTTGTTGAATTCTCCTCTTTTAAAAAGATCAGTATATTATTTTGCTGTATTATTTCTAGGTCTCAGTATATTATTTTATTTTTCTGGGTGTGTTAATGATGTTTGTTTTCTCATGACATTTGCTTTCACTGGTCTCTATTTCCTGCACATTGCTTTTCTCTGTTCATTTGTTTTCTACATTTCCTGGTCAATACTTACCTCAGATGCTTGATAATCTTTGATGGCTCACATTTAAGAGTAGGGCCCTTTAAAGTCGATTGATGTGTAAGGACTTTAGATCATGGTTTCTACCGTAGGAGCATCTGTCTGAGTCATTTCCTTGGGAGATCCCTGTATAAGTATCTTTAGTCTTTCCTCTTGGGCTGGTCACATTTCTCAGTGAAGGCTCTTTTAGGATCCTACCTGGATGGTCTAAATCTAGCTGCCAGTGTTCTAGGAAACTTGTTGAGGAACTACCGGAGAATGCCAGTTGTCTCAGCTTCCCTCAGCACATGCCAGAGCTCCTCCTCCAGAATCTACTCATTTTACTCACTGTTTGGAGTGGGGGAAAAGATCCTACAGCTTCTTCAACTGACTTATACCCAGTCCTCTTTTTATTTCCACTTTCAGAATTATCCATTACCCATCAGTTCCTGAAATTTGGGTGCTTTAATAGTGTAAATTGGTTGTTTTTCACCTCTCTTCACTGCCAACTTGGTCTCGGAGTTCTAGGATCTGCAAGTCAGTTGTTTTTTCTCTTCTAAGTCTGCCTATTTATTCACTTCTAAAACGTATTGCTGTCTTCTTATTGCCTATCCTCCTTGTACTTGGGAATTTATACTTTTTTAAAAAATCCCTTTACTGCTACTTTAGTGGGGTTTCTAGAAAGAGCAAAAATAAATGCATATAATTCAGCCATCCATTTTGTAGTTTATTTATACTCTTCCTAGGCACACATGATAATATAATATCCTGTCTGTCTTGTGTACCGCTTCATCTCCTAGTGCCCGTCACAACACCTGGCACATAATAGATGCATGATGAACATTTGCTAAGTGATTGATTGATTACTTTCTGAAGGACGTACCGCCTAGATTGGTTAGATTTCTGAATAGCCTAAAAGGTGCATAATTTGAAAATGACATACTTGTGGATATATCTACAATGAAGTATTTCTGAAAGGCAGGAAATTGTGGTTTTTTTTTTTTAAAGATACCTTCTATCTATTATGCAGCCTTAAAAATATTAATTATGCAGCTATTTTTGTTAAGAATTTAAAGGGGAAGCTATGAACTGATGCTGGGATAATAGAGTTCTTAGGAAAGAATACGTTGGGTGCGGCTAACATACAGTGTATGATGGTTTTTTTTTTTTTGAGTGAGTCTTGGCTTTTATGCCATGTATCTTTTTCCATCACATTCAAACACATACATGATGTGAATACAGTATTTTCAGGTCTGTTTTGATTTCTTAATTTTCTTGGACTTTCATTATTCCCTGTTGTCAAAATGGCAAATTCCGACCAGAGTTTTCTATGACCCAATTTTCTTCCAAAAGATGTTTAAAATATGTTTTTGAACATGACAGTGAAATGATTTCCTTTAAGAGGACAACGGCCTAACCACTTCAGTGTTAGGGTTTCTGAGAGGAGAGGAATATAAGAATGTGTAAGGAAACCAAAGGAAAAAAATGGAAGCAAAGAAAATTCAGTAAAATCATTTTCTATCAGAAATCAGGACCATATTCCATTAAGTAACCAAATGAGCATGTAATAAATGTAATTTAAAAAACATTTATCAGGCACCTACAATGTAGTATCAGGCTGTGTTAAACCTTGGAAACTTGTCATGCCCTATCTGGGCATTCTTATACTCATGCAATTAAATTGATTTGAAATTCAATTTTCTTTTACTGTTTTGCTATCCATGTGCGCTCTACCATAACAGTAAATATTTTGATTTCCATGCCATTTTTTTAAGTTATGTAAGCTTCTTGTATCCAGTTTATAGATTAACCAGTTTACAGATTATACATTGAGAAGATAAATAACATAGTAACAACAGCTGAGAAAACATGGGGCTGCAGCCAGAATTAGAACTCAGAAATAGAAAAAATCGGTGCATTTGTTTTAGTCTTGTGGGTAATAGTGCCCTCGATTGTAGATGGAGTTTAGTAATTCTATACATTTAAGGAAAAGGACAAAATTTAAACCATGAACAGTTCTTAGACATAAAATCTGAGAATATGGAAAGATGGGGGAAGAAAATCACACTTATTATTTGCTGCTTCAGGAAATCTTCATGTGAGGGATCTCATTTGAGAGAAGTTTCTCTTTTTCACGTATAGGTTGTTCATAGGTTGGTAAGAGCCATGTTTTGGGGAAATTCTATATAGAGAGCTTAGAGATGCGGTTCCACGTCTTTAACAGTCTTTGGTAATTAATCATGAATGAGTTTTTTTCTGATGAGTTTGGTCAGTTTTTTCATTTTTCTATTTATCAAAACAGTTGCTCACCAAAAACATGGGTAGACTAGTGATTTTACTGTAAATTTAAATGTATAAAATCTGTATATCTAAAAACATTATCTTTTTCCTTTAGAATTTCCAAGTCAAAGACACTCATTCTTTTAAAAAAGGCCTTGGATTCCCCAGCTGATTCTCTGATTATTGTCTTGAATAACTTCTTCTTTTTTTTTTTTTTGCTTTGTTTTGGTCCCAGGCTTCCTTCACCTCCTCCCCACCCCATTCCATCCACTCTCTGCTCATGGGGAAGATCATGCTCTCAAACAAGGACAGGAAGGAAAGTGGACGCTCTCCCAGGAGGCCAGAGCTAATGGGGACTTCACGGGGCTTTCAGAGGGGGCTGTCAGTGATCACCGCGCAGTAGGGGTCTCCTTTGCAGACACTTTGACCTCTTGGTAAACTATTTGTTTTTCCTTGTATTGATTCAAAAAACAAGCCACCAACCTGTAACGCCCTATCAGCTAGGGCATTTCTAAGAATCATGCACATATAAAATATACCAACCCAGAAAATCCCAAATCCTTGATTTTGTTGTACTCTGCAATTCACGTTAACCAGATCACTGATGATGTTAAAACAGATTCCCTGAAAGAAGCAGTGAATGCTTCCAGACTTACATTTTTTTTAATGTAAGTCTGGAACCACACATTTAAACATGAACCACACGTTTAAAAACTCAGTGTAATACCCAAAATGCTAAACCAGCTGAAACTAGTGTTCTTATTAATTGTTAGTACCTAAAGACTAAAAAGTGTTTAATCTTTATTTACATTTTGGCCACAGAAAGGTGCTCTTTTTAAGTATTTGAGCAAACAAACTAAAGCCATTGCTTTTCTTAGCATGCACCACAAAGTTCGTTTCTTCTCTGCAGCACTCTGAAGTAAAATTCAAGGACCAGAGACAATTTGATCACTTGCAAGTATGAATCTAGATAAACTTTACAGTCGAGAGAAACCTCCAAGTTGTATACCTATTGACATTGCTTAATAAAAACATCTAGAATAATGGTGCCTCTGGTTGTGTTTCCAATAGCAATGTGATTTCAGTGCACTGTGGATTAAGTTACCGATCCTTTGAATTCTGACCTTCTGTCTAAAACAGCTTTAGAGGTTACTCTTTTTCTCCCCCTCTATTTGGGAGACCGGAGGGGGGAAAAGCTAATGCTGCTTGAAGGAAGAAAAAAATTCTATAGGTTATTAGGTTTTCAGTTTTCTCTCCCTCCTTGGCAATTCCTTTGTAACAATAATAGAGCTTTGTGATTCTGAATACTTAAACTGTACCTTCAAATACATCAGGAGACTCAAAGTGCATTGTGAGTATAATCATTTCCTTGGTGAAAAAATCAAGTGTTCATGATCTAATAGCTATTAAGATCAAAGCATATCACACCCACCAGGTAACTGAAATTATGGAACGCAAAAGGGAAGAAAGTGATAGAACTGTGAACTTGTCCACAGAATTGTTGTTGTGAACGCAGACTTTTAGCTTCTCTTTTTTATTATAAGGAAAATGTCAGAAACAGTTATAGTCCTTATTTCAGGAAGATAATACAACTTTTTAAATATAAAGCATGAGTAAAAAAATCTCTCTTGATTTACTAATTTCAAGTTTAAAAAATTCTATTTTTCCCCTATCTGACCATTTAAGTGCTTCTCTTTTGAACCTGCAAACTAACTTGCAATATTTGTTTGTGAATAATCAGATATTGTATAGTGATTATGTCTATTCCATACTGAATATATCATTTCAGTTTTTCTCCCATGTGAGTGTCCTTCCAAAACTATATTCTTCCGAATTTATTAAGTTTATTGGGTATCAGGTTGCTCCAAAATGATGATACAACCAGGAGACATTAATGTCTCAGTGCTCCATCTACTGTTGAAGGATGATTTTGACGGTGTTGAAAAATGGGGCAAGTTATGGAACGAATAATGAAGGGAAAGCACAACATATTTTTACACATAGTATTCATAGAGATAAACTGTTACACTGTCAGGTGAAATAAATTAATAATGCATATAAAATGACTAGCTCAGTGCCTGGCATGCATTAAAGCCCTCAATAAATGCTAATTCCCTTCCTTCCTCCATGAGATAACCATTGTTTCTGAATTTAAAAACTGTGAACGTCACTGTCAGGCAAACTGGAAAACACAGAGCAAATTTCCAGATCCTCTTACATGTTATGGGAGGTGCTGACAAGGTTGGTTTGCCCATGGCTTCGAGAAAAACAAAATGCTGAAGAGGAGACAACCTGGCTTTTCCAGGTTGCTTCATGTCAACAGAAATCCATTTTACAGTGTGAAAAGACAAAATAGCAGACCGCTGCTCTATACTTCAAAGGCCAATTATTTACAAATTTTGAGCAGAGAGCAGAGAAAGTAACTCTGTTTGCCATCTTGGAAAACCAGTTGATTTTAAAATGGCAAACCTGTTAAGACATATTTTTCCTAGATGTGTCTCTAAAGTAACTATATCATCGTGTTCCCTTTTCTTAAATCTCTACTGCTGCCCTGGTTATCACCATTAGCTTCAAGAACTGTTACTCAAAGTTTCTATTAAGAATAATTTTTTTAAAAAAAACTTCCTATAGGTAGTTATTACTACATAGGATAACAAGTTTCCTACCCTACATAAATAAATGGTTATTATTTCTGTGTAATAACCAATGTGCTTATTAGGGAATCAGGAAATAGTTTCTATTTTCATATTGTGTTGGTATAAGACGATAATATTTATTAAAATAATTGTCCCCGGTACACTTAATAGTTAGTAATTGCCTTCTTAAATTTACTGTTACAAGCTATTCACGTTGGAAGTTGAATGGAAAACATTTAGCAACGTACTGGTAGACATTCAGTTTGGCGTATTTAATATCATTCTTAAAATAAATAGAGGATGTTTTACTTGGTTGCGTTTCAGCCGAAGGCTACTGGGAGCAGGGCCCTCATTGTAGGTCTCGTGCCAGTGGGGAAGGAGTAGGTCATGGAAGTGACCGCTCCAAATGCCAGCAAAGATTGTAATGTCAGCAACCCAGATGCTGCGCCACTGGTTCCCTAAAGAAGCCAGAAATGCAGAACTGCATGGCGTGGCGTGGTCTGCAAGAGCAAGAAAACTGTCTGAAAGCACAACTAGAAGAAGTATAGTATTTTGGAGTACTCTAATTGCCCTTCTACTTTGAATAGTTTGAATTACAAAATATTGACTATTTCCAGATCTTGTTGATTTTAATAATGTGGGAAAAATAATAACTAGGATTTTACTTTTGAGAGAAAACATTGGTCTTTGAGTGCTAATTATATTTTGCAATTTACTCTACCTTTATTCTTGAGAAATAATCGCCTCATAAGCATTGTAAAAGCAGAGAGATTAGTAGACCATTGGACCAGGTAATAACCTGCATGCTTAATTCTAAAATTATTTAAAGGTAAACACACAAGGAAGAAAAATAACTTCCAAGTGCATTTATTACAGTGAAAATGTCACAATTATTCAAGAACAGTACTATCGTTACTGGAAAGGAAAAAGGAAAGGATATTTATCATGTTCTATCCTTTTTTACCTTCATTGTTTGTTATATTTAATTTGCTTCATCAACTCTTTACTCATGTGGTTTTAGAAAAGTTCCAAATCATCTTATACCTGCCCTTTTTTCCTTGTTTAATTTTGAAATTAAGCATTTTTTATTTTTTAGCCATGCCTTCATTTAAAATTTTTCATTAATCTAGAAACACTAAAAACATCTACTGAAAGTGCAGACTTCTGCTGTATAACCAGACAAGCTGTATAAAACAGCTTGCTTTAAAGATAAAACGTGTTTGGAGATACATTTATATGAAAGATATTGTCTCATTGTAAATATTCAAACCTTATGCTACAGTTGAATATTTTAGGTGTTTTCCTTTCCCAGATAAAATTATGTAATTTTTTTACTAGGAGAGAAAGCATATTGGAGTTAGTGGCGGGGGCGGGGAGGCACATTGCAATTTTTTTCATTCCTAATCATATAAGCTCATGTATTGCAATTTCTGCAGCAGATTATCAGATAGTAATGTTTCCTATCACTTGTCTTTACTAATGGCAAATTTTCAGAAAATTTCCCTAAATTCTGTTGTAATATGTATGACTTTATTTAGGGAACAATTTGGTATTTAAGATACATAGTTTAATTTTGTAATTATAGTCTGTGACAATTTAGAGATAGAAAGTTAACAGTATGCTTATGGCCATGGCTTGAATTTTGCCTGTGGATCAGGGGTTAGCTTATTTTCGGTTTATGGTCTTTGTAATGAAAATTATTACATCTCTGATATTTAGAAATATTAACAAAGCAAAATATATGTCTAATTATGTGAGTTTTTAATCTATCTCATATTTCTTTAAGAAAAGGAAATTGTTTAAAAGTAATATATATGTACATAGCATTACTTTTAGCCAATGACTAAGCTCTTTGTTACATAATTATGAAGCATGATCTGTATCATATCAATCAGTGGTCACATTACACTCTTCATGCTTTACATAATTTTTATAATTAATGCATCATTTCTTTAATAATATTTTGTTTGGCTATATAAATAAAAATAATTGACTTTTGACATAAAAACAAATGTGATATGATAAATTTGATTATAATATAGGCAAGTAATTTGTATATAAAAGTAGTTTACCTAATGTTCCTGCTGTTTTAACTTCATATCATTCATGTGTGTTTGGTTTGCCGATATAATCTTTCATGGATCCAAAAAAATAATACTTTACTTTTTTATATATAAAATCATTTTTTAATCTATGGGAAGAACACATATAATAACTGTATGTAAAGCATCAAACTGCATGGAATTCTCCACCAGTACCTCAAATTTTATATTTTGTGGAGACTTGAAATAAATATGATAGCAAAAGTAGTTACTGTGTGTGGCGTTTGATATCATAGACTGAATTAATGTAGCATTACATTTTATCTGACAACACTGGAAACCTCCATGACATGCTATATTTTAATTTCTGCCTATATACTTCATATTTTGAATAACTGATACTTCTGGTCTGAAAAAGTGTTGTAGGTGGTAACGTAATTCTATTTCAGATACATATGTGATCAAATCCAATAGCAATCTACTGATTTTTGACTTGGCTTCCCAAATATAGTAGATGACTAGCTCATGATTCCTTGCCAGCACTTACAAAATGAAATCCTAGGTGAGTGTGCAGTTTAAGCTGTCTCTAGGTTTGACAAAGCCTTCTTTTTCTGAGGAATTTAGTCTGGCATCCTTTGGGGGCTGGGGAAGTCCTCACAGAATTTTAGGCACTGGAAGCTTTTTTGTTTTGTTTTGTGTCAGAATGGTGTTTTCATTTACAAATTAGCAAGGTAAAGGTAAGACTCTGTATTTGTTTTATTCATTGATGTCCTGGAAATGTATTGTAAACTCATTTAAGTAGTTATGGTGATTTAAAAAAATTTTTTTTCCATATAAAGTTAGAGCTCTGCCAAAAAAAAAAAAGGATGCTTTGTTTTTTGATAAAAAGACCAAATAGAATAGTATTACTGGTTATGACAAAACAGGTGTAAGGAAAATTCAATGTGTATAAGGATTTTATTTTAGAGTAAAAAATTAGTCATGATGAATGAGTAGTATCAAAATAAACATTTATATTTGAACTATGGTATAGGGCTGGCAAATTAAAATAAAACAATTAGTCACATAAGTAATGCCTTCTTTAAGTATTTGAAAGTAATGTAATGTTTAAGACATTGATCCTATAAGTGAGGTCACTTATTTGCATTAAACACAATAGTAAGTATCCTAACCCAAAACTATAATTTATTCATAATCTAATAGTTCAACTCTCCAGGTGAATGTTTCAGATTATTTTACCTAGATTCTGAGTTTACTTAGAAAATTTTTAAAAGGATAGGCTGTAAAGAAAGAGTTCTAGATAAGATTAATCTTTTTCCCAAAATCATTTTAAATATCGACACTGAAATATTATCTGGTTCATATCCAAAAAAAATGTTCATGTAAGACTTGCCATTCTAGAAATCAGTGCAGAATCATCATTCATGCTTTCGTTGTTAAACTGGCATTAGCTGCCCGTTGCTTTTTTTCTCTTTCTCCTTGGTTAATGGAGTCATTCTATATTCTATTTCCCCTAGACATGTTAGTGCGTACATTAGGAAAAAAAAATTGGAAAGTATGGAGTCCCCAAGTTTCAGGGCCTGAGAAGAAGTTTTGGAAAAGTGTAAAAGATAACGTATAACTACTCCCCAAAGATCTTAATTGGTAGCTGCCGTGGCAAGAGGATGTGTGTTGACATTGCCTCAGAGAAGTTATTCTCACACAGCTGTTTATTCAGATAGCATGGGGCACGTTCATTTACATAATAACTTTTTTTTAACCAGCAAGGTTGAGTCAGACAGAGCTGTGCTCCTTTCAATTGTTGCATTTAAACCAATAAGGTTAGGACAAGAGAATAGCTGTGGTTTGCGTTGCAAAAACAAAAAAAGCCCCGAGGCTCCATGGGCAGACCTACAAGGCTGCGCAAACAAATCGAGGGGATGATGAGATTCTGCTGTTTCTTTGTCTAGGGTTCTCAGATGCTATCTGCTGCTGCTGTTTAGTGGGAAAAGAGCACAGGGCTCAAAGCTGTTACTAAACCGAACGGTGGGAGCTGATGGCTCCGAGTTTAGGGCGAGATAGAAACTCTCCAGTGCCACTTCCGACTTTAAGCCTTCCTGTTGCAGCCCACTGCGGCGGTTTTTTCGCTGGGAGAAGCGTCTTCGCTCAGTTTCTCCGCAGCCCGAGCCGGCAGCAGCGGCCCGGCGGCTTTCCCAGTGGCCGGGGTCACCCTCCACCAGAGGCGCTCCGCTGCTAGAAGCGCCCGGGCTCCGCGGAGAGGTTCTAAAATCACTCGCGGCTCCTTATCCAGGAGCAAAACTATGTAAGGAATGGAGGTTTGCTAAACCAGCGAATTCGCAGGAGCATCTTAAACTGGTGGATGCAGCAGATGTAAGCACCGTAAGTACAAGCTGACTGTTTGAAAAATTGTAGTGACTGACGACAGCTGTCCTTTGAGCAAAGCCGAAGATAACAGGAGCGCTTTGATTATTGTTTTGATTTGTTTTGAAATAAAAATACTATGGCATGGGGAGAATTATGACACTTTGTACCTAGCACTTTATTAGCCACAGTGTTCCATCATAAAAGTATTAATTCGGACCCCCCCCCAAATTACCTGAGCGATTAGAGTCAAGAGATAATTACAAATTAATCATGCTAATTATTTTGATAATGCTTTATATAAATACAGAGCCATATTCTTGTGTGGAGATTACTTCATGTATCTTTTCTGAAATGCTACACACACCTCAAGTATTATTGTGGGATACTGAATAAAAAGCTATGTCTATATTACAAAACACGTATAACTTTTCCTACACATTTTAGGTTGATAGGAGAACAAGAGAAAAGAATTAACATTTTGAAAGGACAACAGATGACAAAAATAAAATTGAGAACATTTTTTAAAGGAAAGAATCCTTTTGCTTCAATAACCAATTTCCCAAACTTACATTAAACAGACTCATTTTCAAAAATGATATAATAAGCATTTGCCAAATTAATATCTTTCTCACTTGTCCGGATCTGACTTGAATGGACCTTGAAATTAAAAATAAGGTTCTTAATTAAGCTTTTTGAATTAATATTTAAATTGTCATTCGAAATCAGCATATGAATTGCTAATGATTCTTGGGCCTTATTTCTTGTGAGGAATTTTTGTACACATTTGAACACATCATTTACAAGAATTTAGTAAATTTAAAGCTGTCTTTTTAATGTTTCATTTCTTAAAAATGACAAGGAGCACAAAAAATTTAAGCGCACAGTGTACTTTTCTGGGCTTAGGGTTGCTTCTATAATGTCTTTCAGAGTAGACTTTACTTTGTGGATACTAGGCTTGTGCGAGACTTTCTGCCCCACACTTGGGGTGAGGACGTGCACACAGGAATACTCACGCTTTTGCATTATCAAATATTTGGTATTTGACTTTCTCGCTGCTTGAGTTCTCCTAAGGCCCAGTAAGCAAGCAGCCATGGATTTTTCAATTCTGAAAATTCTTCGCGGTGACAGACATGGAAACCTAACTAAGCCACTGTTCAGTATTAGAGTGCCAAAGGGAAGTCAACTGCTATGTGAGTTTTTTTATATATGATAAATGATTTTCTCAAAGGAAAACTTCCATTTGAATGTAAAAAATTATTTCATACGCACACATTAGAAAGAAGAAAAACAAGCAGCGAGAATAAAACCACTTCCATTTTTAATCATATATCAAAAGTGTTTCATCCTCTATTTAAGTAAATGCTAATTTTGAAAATAGCCCTTTAAAGCTATAGTAGAATCAATGTGGTTTAAACACTTATTTGTCCCTGTTTTCACGGGGAAGCAATTTTATAATTTTCCTTAAATGATATACTTCAAAAAGTAATACACAGTATATTACCTTCTAAAAAATCAGTAGTCCCACTAAAGCATTCATTTTGAGGTTTTGATAAGGAAAGATAGTGTTAACATTGAAAAGATATCTACCTTTCTCTAGTTCATTTGGATTCTAGATTTAGTTTTTATTATGACATTGATACAATAGTTGGAAATTTTGATTGAGGAAAAATTTAAGGAGGAATATATTCTGCTTAAAAAACAGATTTATGGCAAAGGCACATTTGTTTCTCTATAAAAAAATTTTGATTAGAAAATTACCATTGTTTTTCAGATATGGGAGTACTCAGGTTGATCTGTGGTTGGGCAAAACGAACTCCTCTGCCAACTATTTATTTAGATTAGTTCAGTACTTTCACTTTGAAAATTTCTTTTCAGTTTTTTAAAGTTTTAAATTATAGTCATTTTATAAAAATTGCTTCTAGCAAGCAAAAAAGCCTATGGAAAACCCATAATTTAGCAAGTACCTACATTTTATTTGCTCTGTGCTGCTGAGATTTAGAATCCCTTTCCATTTACAGTTTACTTTTCACAGAACATTATTAACTTTTTGGCTTCATACATGATCTTCTGTCAGATGCTTTTGATTTGTAATTTAGCAAAGTATAATAAACAGTGCAAAAGTCATGAATTTTGCTCTGCATCTTGAGCTCTGTGGTAGGGAAAATGTGATAAAATGTGGACCTTAAGTCTTGTTTGATGATCTCTCAAAGCAAGTTTGCCTTCTGGAAATAATTTCTGGGGTTGAAGAGCATGGTATTAACAGATTTAATGTGGCTATTCAATGGATTGGCGAAGTACTATGTGAGGTTTAACAAAATGAGAGAGACAAATTGAACATCAACAAAAGTTACATCTGTGAAGAATTATAAATTTAATTAGAAAAAAGGCAAACTTAAAAGACCTCATTAACTAATCAGAAGTCAAAGTTACTAGTTTAGGATTCTTGAACTTAAATTCTAAGATTTTTTGCTATCCTTTTTCTTTTTGTATTTTCACAACTGTCAATTTTGCTACTATGGGTATTCTATGCAAAAAGTTTTTAAAAACATTAAAGTGAAATGACTTCATCGTAATATCAGATGACCATTTATAATGCTATGGGAAACATTTTTTGCGCTCATAGAGGCATTTGAATGAAAAACTCTAGATTAGGCGAGGACAAGAAATATATTAAGTTTATGGTTATAAAGCAGAAAATGTGTGTTTATTGAATGCCTCATAGCACTTTTTCAGAAAACCTAAAATTCTTTTTTCTCTTTGAATGGAAATGTACCTTATTAATTAGTTTTGAAACACATTATAGTTTTAGACCTTTAAAACTCAGAAACTTCATAAAGTCTGTCAAACGTAAGAGAAAATCAACACCAATCAGAAATAGGTGTTCTTTTTAGATAAGTCATTACAAGAGTATGTTTCCTTACTGCACTGTAATCTTGTACTACATATAAAAAACTAAAAGCATGTGAAGTGTAGCATTTTGTAAACTGTAACTAATTTTGCTCACATCTGTGTCTAATTGTTGTCTGCATTCGCATTCTTGAGAGTAGATTTATTTTTCCTGGACCACGATGTGGATTCAGCTGACCAGCCTAAGTGAGGATTAGTTGTTTTAAAGTTATTTTGATTAAAGAGTCATTTTTAAATACAGTAACACACAACACATGGTTTAAATAAGCCTTGAGACAAAAGAATATATCAGAAGTATACTTAATGAAATGAAGATTATGGATGTGGACTTTCCAAAATCATAGTGTATGAAGTACAGTAGAGACCAAGTTGAGCCAGCATAAAAGAAATAAATTGTGAAAACGCATTTTGTCAATGAAGAAATGTTGTTAGAATAATTCTTACTCATTTTTACTTATTAGCAGTTTGCCTTTGAAATTTAAATACAATAGGTTAAACTTCAAAAATAAGTATGACCAAACCTCAAAATTATATAATGAAACTGAAATTATATTTCCAAGATTATGTTATCTAGCTAATGTTACAAACGGGAATGTCTTTTAACATTTAACAGAAAGTATGCTTTAAATAATCTTTCATATAATTAAGCCAAGAGAGTTCTTAAAACTAAGTTAGTTCTCACCTGTAATTTATTCCAGGTGTATAAAAGTGAAAAGAAAAAAAGAGAGAGATCAATCCTTGAAGTATATTGCTGCAGTTTCTAAAGGAAATAATTTAATCTTGTGAGAACATTAATTTTATCAAAAAAATTACAGAAGCCCTTTATCCAAAAATAATATCTGCAGGCATTAAAATCTTCATCTAATACTCAAGCATCTTTAAAAAAAATTGTTTTTCATCCTGCACATATTATAGAAATGCATACCTAGAAATTTCATGTAACGCTACACCAACACACTTAGACTCAAATGATGCTTTATTCTTGCCAGAAAGGTAGTATTTCTTAATTTTATAAATCATAATTAAAAAAATAACAGGAAGATGTTTGGATGGATAACTTTAATGCTATCTGAGATGCTTCAGTTCTCATCTTTGTTCTGTAACTCTAATTGATGTCAGTTCAGGTTGAATGAAAATGCACATCAAAGATTTAGAATTCTGAGTCATTTTAAACGTTGGCGAATGCTCTTTACTGAGAGGCGTCACCCTGGGTTTGCAAGCCAGCAGCCCACCCTCACCTGAGCTTTATCACCTGCTGACCATTTGCTCTGCCTGTGGAGGAAGGGCAGGACCTTTAAAGCCTGCGTGTTGAGCTCTTCAGTGAAGTCCCAAAGTATAGGTTCATCTAGAAACAAAAGCAACTAAAATGCTGGTTAACTGGGATGTTGAATTGATTCTTAAACCATCCAGGTTGAAAAGATGGAGAATTAGCCAAAAAAGTGAACCGCTCTTTCTGTTTTAACAGGCGGAGATGAATAAGCCCTCACTGAATTGTAAATTGACGTGAATCTAGAGCACTTGGCTAAGTGATGTGACTTTGGGCATGAAAACTTGCCTTTGCCATTTAGAGTTAGTCCAGCACTACCTGAAAGTTGCCCGGAAACCGTTTCAGTGAATGTTAAATGACAAATAATAAATGTAGAAGAAAATCATGACGATAAGAATAAGAAACTGTCAAAAGTCAAAGGGGTGGGTGGGAGCTCTTATTTCAGCTGGTGATAACAGAACATGAAAGATCTTCCTGAGGATGCTGGAAGATGAGTGCCTGAACTACTTGTGTTAAACACACTCATTTTGTTAATAGCTATTTTTTCCAAGCACCTTTTCCAAGCTGCCTGGGTCAGGCTGCTTTGCATGTTGATTGGGGGAGGGGTAATCCCGTTTGCAGCTGTCATAGGTCCGTGATGAATCACTATCCCGTCATTTGGCTGCCTTACCCTGACGGGGGGGAGGGAGGAGGATAGACCTGCAGGAGGAAACAACAGTTGAGACCTCAACTTAAAGACAATATGCCTTTCACTGCTGCAGTATCCTCCTCTTTCTCTTTTGGTTAAAAGAGAGCATTGTCGCTCCCAGCCATGTGCGCTGTATAATTAAGACCTGACACTGAGGCCGAGTAACTACAGCTTCTAATTTTTTTTAACCCCCAATCACAGGTGCAAACATCTCAAACCAGTTCAGATGTTGCTGTTTCCTCACGTTGCAGGTAAGATGTTGATACTTGACGTTTCTGGAGAGTACCTTTTATGACCTAAATCTGTTTTTGTCCCGAGCGTCTTAATTATTGCTATTAATAGCAACAGCCTCGTTTGGAAATTACTTAACAGTTTGTGTGTGTGCTTGTAAAAATTTTTCACTGTGTAGAAAGGGAATAGGAGTTTTGATTTGAAAATGACTTAGGGCTGTTGTTTCTGGTGTTAGTAAAACTGTGAATGTATAATAAGAAAATTGGATTCCAAGCCCTTTTTTGAATTCAGAAGATATCTGGAATTAAAATGATTCATGTTCAGCAGTTTGAAAAACTGGTAACTATAGTTAATTTTAGTGCACCCTCCAAATGAAAATGAGTGTTGCTTTTATTGACCTGGTGGGGGATGAGTAGAACAGTATTAGCTTCATATATGTAAAGCAAACCCAACCCACCCCCTTTATGAGAAAGACACATAAGGTTTAAAATAAAATGAATGAGCTTTAGAATTTTTAAAACTTGGCTGTCAGAAATGAAAATGAAAAGGTAACTACTTGTGTTTTTAGTGACTGAAAACAATTCTCTCTTCGTTAATAGAGTAGTAAATATAAGTGGACAGTTCTGAAATTGTGAGCATGAGTAGTGGTTTCTGTAACTTTTATGAAATAATTAACTGCTGAGACTAACTTTCAGGAGGAATTTAACTGTTTTTATATTATACAATGCACAATTATAGCACTGCAGTAGAATTGTTCTAGTTTCCCAAAGTGAGAGCTGAAGCATGCGAGTGCTGACGCTCCCAGGGACTCAGAGTATGCTGGCCTTATCCCTTTTCAATTGGGCACGCTGTATGTAATCCACAAAGCAAACAAGGGAGCTGACATCAAAATGGTTTAATGCTGCATTTGTTTCAAGGGAAACAGAGGAACAATTAAGTAGTTTGCCAGAGTAAACACATGCATCAGGACTATCTCATTCCCTGTCACTAGACTCTAGGCTTCAAGTGTTTTATTTGGTTTGGAGACCCATTAAATTACAATGGGGTGGTAAATTATAAGGGAGTTCCTAGTGCTAATTTATTAGATGAAGCAGATTCCATAGAAAAGTAATCTTTTACCTGTTGTACATGTTTATATATTTGTCTTTTCTTTTAGAAAATCATTGCTTTTAGTTTTTTATTTTTTTAATAAAAAGGAAAGAACTATTGCATTTCTTCCTTGAAAATTAGAATATATGTAATTATCTCACATCGAGATCTTGTTACTTCATGGACTGTGTAGGAGAAAAAAAACACTATGAACGTTTGGCTGAGCAGTTAAGACAAATGGCATCTTTTTGACTGCAGTCAAAAAGAAAGATGAACTATTTGGAGTCTAAGAAATAGATACAATGGGACTTTTGTGCAAGTGTATTTCAAAGGTGTCAAGTCATTAGCGCATTAAACAGTGGTGTTATAAATTTGGTGCATCTGTCCAACGGAAGGCTTCTTGTCTTTAGGTCTATGGAAATGCAGGATCTAACCAGCCCGCATAGCCGTCTGAGTGGTAGTAGTGAATCCCCCAGTGGTCCAAAACTCGATAACTCTCATATAAATAGTAATTCCATGACTCCCAATGGCACCGAAGGTGAGTGTCTGCCTTCTGACTGTTTACTTTGCACCTTGTTTCTTCGTCATTACACACTTTGTTTTTATTAGATGGTTATGATTCCAGTTGTTAAGTCTATGAAATTACTGTACCTCCTGCCTGTATTTCCCCTTTAGGTAATTTAACTAAAAATCAGTATTCATTATTAGTTAGGAGCTGCATACTGTGAAGTTATTACATAGATGGGTTTTATTTTGCTTATTTGTGTATGTGTATTCATATATAACATATGTACATATAATATTTTTAACCTTTGAATATGTTTTATCTCTTTGTTGATCACAGCGTAATATCAATTTGCATTGTTTGCTAAATGGACAATGAATTTTGAAATATTTCATTTTTTTACTTTCCCTTTTTTAAATTGATATAACCATATAAACACTGGACTGGATTGTTTCTAAATCTCAATAAAATAATGTATGCGCTTAGTGTTCTTGTGGCTTTGGCTATGAAAATGTAAATAAGGGAAAAAGTAACCATTGTTTACAAAATAAACCATCTTATTTGGAGAATACATGCACAATTCATTTACTTTCTTTAGAGACTAAATACTATACTTGAAACATTACTGTTATAATTAATTTTGTATGATTATTATATATGTTTAAGTAAATAGAAATGCTGACCTTAATTCATATGTAAGTAAGGTTATGTGTATATATTAGCTGTTATGCCATTTAGTTAGGTGCTGTGCCCATTTAAAGAATTTCATCAGATGGAAGAATGTTGCATATTATATATTATGTATTTATTTCTGCATTAGCCTGTTGAAAAGTTACTTCTTTACAGATGATATTTTTGCTTATTTATTCCTTATTTCACCTCAGGACTTTGATAAACTCAGAGCATAAGTTTCATTAGAAACTGAGTGAATTATAGAATTCCATCCATAGACAAAACCTTAACCATCATTTACCATTCACCGTGGTGATCTTTTACCACACTTTCTAAAAATAAGCAAAATGAAATGCTATAAAATTCTTCTTTGCTGCAGAACTCCAATGTGTATAAGGGAAGCCTTTTAAAACTAGTAACGTTATAAAATTTATGATACTGGATCAATTATAGAATTAGTCGTTTCTGATCCATCTTCATTTTTATCCCAACAGTAAATTAGCTTTAAATTTTCTGTATTCTCCTTTTAGAGTAAATGCTCGATTTCCAGTGTTTATAAAAATGGCCACTGTTAAAAGTAGAAACTTTGTTGATTTAGCAAAAAATTCATCTCTTCATAATGTACCTTTTCATCAGAATCATTTTCCTTCCCTTTAGATAGGCAATTAAGAAGAATTTGACATTCTTTTATAGGAAAGCAATTTTAATGTTTAAGTAAGTTTTATAGAGCAAATAAAACCAGTCTTCTTTTCTCTCCTTTCGGAATTTCTCTTCAGGTGAGATTGTGACTGCTGCATACTGCAGTCTAGGGCTGTGTGGTTCCCGGGCCACTGTGGCCCCTGCAACTGTGGGGTCCCCTGCAAGTATTAGCAGGCAGGGTAGCTACTGATGGGAGCTTTGGGGTGGGGGAATGGGGAAAAAGGTTCCAAACTGTCATTGTCATTTCTATCACAGGAGTGTCCAAATAAGCAATCCCTTTAGTGTAAAAGATAAAGAAGACTAAATCTATTAAATTGTTCTGCATAATAGCATATACCAGTACATATTTGGGGGGGATTATGAAATGATAGTAGTTAATTTCTTTGTATGTGAAGAAATTAAATAAGGGTAAGAAGTTTTAGCTTCTCATCATTTTACTGGCAGAATATCTCCTAAAATATAGGAACCGCACAGAATTGAAATAGAGTATGCCTTTGGGGACTGCTTCCTTGTATGGCTTTGTCTGAGTGATATGTGGTTTGTTTTTTAAGGGCATGTGGAGTGATATTTCTGAATATGTACACCTAACAATTTGAGATCATGTTCATATTCAGGAATAACTGCATCTTATAAGGTCTTTACATATCTTAGGTTGGAAATAATAAAATATTTTAGATAATTATGCATTCTGTGGATCTCATTCAATCTGGGAAATATTTTTAGAAACTGTTTGTTACCCTGAAAAAAGTCTCATTTATCTTATGTCTTCAGAAGGAATTTTTAGGACATGATTTCGAACACATACACTGTTTCTAGGCTTTCTTTATTGGGTACTTTGGAAAGGTTCTGGTAGTTAGAGAAGTTAGAAGATATTGATGTAAATTATTCTAAGACTAAATGGAATTTTAGTCAGTGTGTTGAGATATCCAATTTTATTTTAAGATACGATTTGAAAATATGGACTTAAACTTTCTTCATAATCCACATTATATGCCCATTTAGTTGTAAACAATGTTAGAAGGTTCTGAGTTATTATAAAAATGTTTGTGACTCAATTTATTGTGTTTCTTATATGTTCTGTATTGTATTTGTTTCATTCCTCTTGGTCAACACTAGAGGAGTTAAATTTGAAGTTAATTCATTAATTCCTGGTAAACCTCCCTGGAATAAAATTATTATAGATTTTCCTTTTTTGGAGTGATGGGGGAATTTTGTTTACTTTGGACCCAGCAGTGTTTACCAATGATTTAGAGGAATGGAAAACAAAAAATCTCATTAAAATGTAAAATTGTGTTTAAAATATCAATCACCTCCCCTAATTTTACAGTAAATATTGTAAGCTGTATATGCCATGATTTATATTAAGTTGACTTATCTGCAGCACAATTGAGTCTCCTTGAAGATGTCAACAAAACTTCCACTTAGTTTACACAATTTTGGGTTTTGCCCACTTTTATATAGGTTGTTGTCTCCTACTCATGAGCTGTATTTTACTTCCTGCCATCACTTGACCCCATAATGAGGCTAAGAAAACAAGAAAACTCCTGTATCAAAAACTATAACTTCATCTTAAGAACAAACAAGAAGGGAGTGGAATGGAGAGGTAGAGAATATTAAATTTCTTCTTAGGTCTGCTGCCAAATTATCATAAGACTTGATGTTTGTAGGTTCTGTTCTCACAGACTAGTGCCTATTTTCATGGTTCATCTAAGGGATAAAGACAGAAAGACACTGAGCTCCAGCCTCAGATACTGTGCTTTTTTTATTTCTAAGATGAAATGTTCTTCAGTTCAAATAGTTGTTTGAATGCGTCATATTTCAAGACTTCCAACTATTTACATTTTCTTATTCCATTTGACTCTGTGAAATCATTAGTGTTGTACTTAACTGTTAGTTTCATCCAGTTTATAAACTTTTGAAATACAAAATAATAGATAGGCAAATATATAAAATAGTAGCATAAATGAATGCTTGGCTTGCATTGAGAAAAGCATTGCTAGAAGTGATACATTTCTAAATGAATTAATAAACATTTTAGTTACTATTAAATAATTAAAGCTTGACCTGGAGGAGTCTAATGGATGGTTATGAAAACACCAATTGTGAAATATTTCTTACCTGTTTTTCCTGGTCTATTGGACAGGTAGTCTTCCAGGACAGTATGGAAAATATATTTCTTGTTGTAGAGATTGGTAAAGCATAACTTTCAAGAAATGGCCTTTTAGTGGTGATGTTTCTTTTAGGTTGATCTTAAAAGGTCGCATCTGAGAGGAATTCTGGTGTTTGGGTATGTCCAAGTCTCCGCCTGGCTGAGGCTTTGTGTTGATATTTGTGTTTAGTGTGAGAAGTGGTTGGGAAATGTTCCTTCTGGGGAACTTGGAGCTTTTTATTTATGGACCTAATTAAGTCCTTGTTTGTGAAGTAGTGATTCTTTCCATCTTTGTTTTCTCTGGTTGTCCAGGAGAGCCTAAGGTTGGTCAGTTCATATATTGCTAGTGTAAGTGTTTATTTTTGATTGTCTGTGAGAATGAGAAGTAGGAATGGGTATAAGAGTGGCGTGAGGATAGAAACTGAGGACTCTAATTCTGAGTTTTCTCTATTGTAAATTTAGATTCGCACTCAGGAAAAAGCTTAATCTTGCCTTAATACAGTCTGTTTGTCTTTAAGTGACATAAAATCAGATGCAATTGGAATCTTCACCACAAATAGGATTTCAGGAATTCTGATGGCAGTTAAAATAGTAATTTAGCATTTGGTATATCAGATTTCTAAGATGATAACGGATAAAATCTGGAATTAGGTGGCTGAATTTTCTGCATTTTAAAATTTATTTAATTGTGTATTGCATATTTAAAGATGATAGATTAGTTCAACTTTACAAGTTTATGCTATGAGAAGCTATTTTCAAATCGTTTTATCATTTCTACAAAGCTCAAACACTAACAAATTATCTGAATTTGTTGTTTTTTCTCACTCAAATTTTAATTTAGTATAATACAATTCTATTCAGTGGGAGTATTTTTTAACAATTTTACTTGGAAGAAACATCCAAACTAGGGTGGATGTGTATAAAATTATGGTTTGAGGCTGCTATTTTAAAGGCTGTATTTATATATTTGTGGTCAAATATCTATTACCATGGAAACATGCTAATCTAATTTTATTGTTGTTTACATTCTGCACATGATTTAGTTTCTGGGAAATTAAGGGACATTGAGAGTAAAGGAGTCTCTAAATGACATTTTTCAGAGTTTGCCTGCATCACAGAGTTGTTCTCTTATAAATTGTTCTTAAGCAAAAACCATAAGAGAATAAGCAAATTAATTGTTAGAATTAATATTTGCCTATATTCTGAGTATAAGAATAATTTTTCACATGCCTGTTGCTAATTAATAATGATAATAATGATTGATGTTGATAAACAACTTACTGTTAGTCACAATGCTGACCAATTTCCATGTTGTTTCATTAATCTTCATCATTGCCAGTATAGTACTTAAGAGACTGGGTTTGAATTCCAGCCCGAGTATTTACTAATTGTGTGAACTTGGGCAGGCTATCTTCTGTGAGCCTCAGTTTTCTCATCTGTGAAATAGGAATGATGGCAGAACTTACATTAGGTTTGCTGTGAAGATAATATATAAAGCATGTAGCATACTTGGAACCTACCCTGTGCTCTGTAAGTATCTGCTGCCAATGCATATATAATTAATAGTTACTATACCTATTTTACACACAAGAAAGCCAAGTCTTAGAAAGTTAAATGCCTTGTTAAAAGACCAGGGCTTGTAATTGGTACCACTGGTATCTGAACTGGTATTTGAATCAAGTTCTGAGTCCAGAGCCTAGGTTTTTAAAAGCTCTATATTATTCCATTGAGAGGATATGTGATTCTCATCATCTGTCACTATCTTTCCTAATATGCTCATAGCACCTTCACTGCCACATCAGAGTCTCCATGACTGGGGAAGGCCATTCCCTAGAAACATTAGAGCTAGTAGAAGAACCAATGGCAGATGGGCTTTGATGACAAAAGGACTTATTATAAGGGTACCTGATTCCCCAAAGCAGTTATATTCTGGTCTTTCAGTTCTCATGTGCGGGAGTGTGTGAGATTCCTTTCTGTGGTCACACATGCACAGTGTATTGCATCAATAGGTTAACTTTTAGGGGGTTGCTTTTTCTAGTTTTCGAAGTTTGAGACTATCCATGTTAAACGCCTGTGGGATAAAGTGGAGATGGGAAGTCATCTCTGCTTTTCATTATATTAGTCATTATTATATGCACATTTGGATTGGGGCAGTATTACTGTGAAATTTAAAAAGCAGTTGTAGTTTTGCTACTGCTCAGAATAAATGTTTTCTACCTCAGACAATATTTTTAAGTGGTGATAAATTCATTCATATTTCTCTTGACTTTTAGGAAGCAGATTATGTCAACCAAATAAAATTATATTGACATTAGTTGGGGGGCCCTGCAGAAATGGCAGTTTACCCAAGCCCTAAGTTGGGAATATGCCTGTTATGTTCTGGGAATAGTGAGGGTATAAGTGTGGCTGGAGGATAACAAAAGGTAAAGTCAGAGGAATAAAGGGGTAGAGTGTGTAGGTCCTTGGAGCTTGGCAGATATCCTCTAGTCTGTTACATGTGGCTAACTATATTGTTCACACAATAGGAATAGCAACTCCACTGGTGATTGCCTACAACTAGGCTGATTTTCTGAAGAGCCAGGCTTTTTCATAAGCTGTTTTCTGGATCTGAACAGTTTTCAGTAACTCTCAATTGCTAATAGCACTGAGAATCACAGTTCTGTGTGTCTTTCCTCTGGATAAGCGAAGACTCTAGTACAAGCTGAAATAGGTCTCCCTGAGAACATCCCAACTCTGGTTCCCTGCAGAAAGGTGTCTGGTACCTTTCGTGAGTACCGCTACTTAGATTAATTCGTATCCCTCCAGTCATGGATTCCCTGTTTTGAGAAATTCCTAATTTCTTATTCCTAAGGTTGCGTGAGGTGAGCTGTATATGGGGGGTTTTGTGCACATATGTGTGTTTCCTTTCTTAGCATCTTGCTGACATGGAGTAAGCTCCAAGAATAATTCATTCTCCTCTCTTTGGCTCTAACCACATATAGTAAAGGAAAGTATACACATTGCATACTGATGACAAAATTATCAACACATAGGAAGGGTTGTATCTGAATCGCTGATTAGATATACTCTTACGTCCTATTTCTTTATCTGTCCACTTGACTCATAGTTCCTGCATTTATTGGGGTTTCCCTTTTGTATTTCCTACCGCCAGTACCCCATTACATGAAAAAAAAAAATAGGTAAACTCTACCAAACACATTCCAAGGTGATATGTTTAGGTACTTCTTATAATACAAAGTGGAACATTTTTCTTGGAAAAAAAAAGTCAACATTTTAAAATCTGTTTTCATAAGGGGGATTTTCAGTGGAAAGAATACTTTTCAGCAAAATGAAAGATATGAACTGAATTAACTGAGCTCTTACTAGATATTGAGTACATAGTTTTGCCCTTTATGGAACGTATTTATCCTCAAAATAGCAAGGTAACTTTCATGTGCCTCATTTTAAAGAGTTTCAGTGACTAGTCTAAATTTACACAATGTTTTATTAGCTGTTGGAGAAGAGATTCAAAGTCATATCAGGTATGTCCAAAGCCCACATTCTTTAGATTCTAAAACAGGGACTCCCCATTATTGCTCTTTGAGTTACTAGCTAAAAAGCTTAGTCATTACTGAAATACTTTATCTGACTTAAGAAATTTTTGTTACTTTAAGATAAACCAAATGGAAGCAATGCAGCATCCATTTATATGTGTGCTACCCTTGAAAGGCTAAGTCCCTCGAAGGCAGGGACAGTCATCTTTGCTATTCTGTCCTTAGCATTTAGCAGAAGATTTGACAGTGATTAAGCAGTCAATAATTGTTGATAGAATGCCATGTGTAACTAAGAAAATGATGCAAGCGAGCAATAACAGGAGAAGGCTATCCATTAATTTTATTTACAAAGCAATAATGTATTCTATAAGTATCTAAAATCCTTTTTCTGAATTTTTTGAAGATCACCATTCCACAGACCAATTTATGTAGTTACTACAGGCAGTCTGTCCAGAGAAGGTCCAAAGGCTACATCACTGCTGATTTTGAATTAGAGCTGTAGTGGCCGGTTTGTGTTTGACCCTTACAAATTAACTATTTCATGAATGGAAACTTTAACTGTTGGACATAATAGTATGTTAGCAATGATGAAGCAACTTCCACATGGTCCAATCAACAACCAAATAAACAAAGACCAGACAATGAGTACACTTAGGTTTAGGATTTTTGCAAGGTGGTATACAATGGTAATTGGAGGTAAACATTTTGAATGGGGGAGAAATTGAGAGAGTAGGGATATATGTACACTGCAGAGAAAAGTATATAAAACACATGTGTATCCACCATTACATTATTAATTCATTCAAGAATTATTTATTAAGTGATCGTGTCCAGAAATTTACCAAATACCATTCTAGCTAAGGAGAAGTTCTTGGTCTAATGTGATTAGCGGACCTTTAACAGATTATTAGTATACTTTATGATAAGGTCTGGATTCTAAAGAGGTGATTGAGGATAGAGGATGGTTTCTACCCACTGGTGATGCTTAAACTAAGTCTAGAAGAAAAGGTAGAAAACACAGGGTGCCAAACCAGGAGATGAGAGAGCAGTTTGCATAGCGGTGGCAAAGACATTTCTGGTCCCTGGAATCCTGTGTGTGTGTTCGTGTGGTGTGTATGTGGTTTAAGGTGGGGGCCGGGATGCGATGCATGGACATAGGTTTAAGGTAAGGCACTCAGCCAAAGCAGATGATGAAGAGCCTTTTGTCCTAGGTTCAGCAGTTTGGATTCAATCTAGCAGGGGGCCTGAGGCCTTGTAAACAAGGGAGTGATGTGATTAGGTCTGTGTTTTAAAATACACTTGGGTAATAATTTTAAAAGTACTTAGAACAGTGCATGATTCATAGCCAATGGATAGCAAAAACTTGATATTATTATTATTAATATTGTCTATTTTCTCGGAGTCACTTGTCTGTTGTAAAATGCGGGTTGTTCCTTTAACCATAACTGGATTTTATGACAACTAAATGATCTCAAATACTAAGGATAGTCACTAATATCAGTTCATGCTCAATAAATAGCTATTATTAGATAATAAACATTACATTAAACAAAATATCCTCTGGGGCTGGCTACTGCAGTGTCTTCATGGGAGAAGGGGATATATCCGCTTCCTTTGGGATACCTCCCGTCACTGACCATCCTTTATTCAGAGTACCACAACAGTCAACAAATGCTTGCCCAGTTAGTACAGAATGGGGGTAAAGTTTGTGTCTGGACACTCCTGTGAGTTGGTGAAGAATGGGAAAGGATTGTGATCTGAGATGTACATTTGGTGGGTTGATAACACTTCAAGCAAGTTAACCATTTTTCCAGATTGATGTGATTGAGGTTCTGAGTGATAGCCACCTCATCTGCTTCCAATCTTTAGACACTAGTTCAGTTTGCCAACAGCTAATTTGCAGCTTACACCCATACACTTTTATTCAATGTTCTGGTATTCTAGGGATCTCATTTTGCTATGGTGTACACTGATTTTTCAGATCACCATCAGAGGATTGATTAAATTGATAAACACCTAATTGGGAAACATTTGACTTTTCCCTGGCTTTAAAAAATAGATGGTGATTTGAAACTAGCTGTGTGACATTGGATAAGTTATTTAACACCTTTAAGCTGCAGTTCTCAGCTTTAATATAGGACACTTATGATAAATATCTCATAAAACTAGCTATGAGGAGCAAGTGAACTATTGTTTGTAAAGTATTTAGCACAAAACTGGGCACCTAGCAGGTGCTCAATAACTATAAACCACTTTTTTTTATTGCTCTTCCATTCTAAAAATCTACTTAAATATTGCTAACGTCATGAATTGAGAATATTGCTCCCTGAATTCTTAAAATTAGGGCCATATTTTCACACTTTTCTGCCATGATTTCATTATTATAATAAGCTTAGAATATTTGTGACTAGGTAAAGTTCCATCTTGGGATCTAAATGTACCTGTTAAAACTCATAGATTAGCACATTTAGGATTTATGCATTCCATTGTATATATTTTACTCAAAAAAAGAACCATAAACAAATATAAACACTAGTGATCTATGCCCAAATATTTAGGGGGAAGTATACTAATGTCTTATTTTGAAATGCATAAAAAATAAAATGGATTTATGAAGGATAGAGGGATAGATATAGTAAAGTAAATACAGTAAAATGTCAATTGTTGAATCTCGTTGATAGGTATATGGGTGTTCGCTGTAAAATAAAACATCTTCTGTGCTATGCAAAATCTCATAGTTAAACATTGACAAAAAAAAAAAATGTGCACCTAAAGTTCTTAAAGTGTCCTAGGAAGTAAACAGTTTTTAGCTTTTACTTGTGTACAAAGATCTCTGTCATTTTTTTGGACAAATATAAAAAAGTATGTGATGCTAGCCCTGCCCTAAGGAGCTTCCAGTTCAGTTTGGGAAAATAATACTGTTTGAAAATTTGGCAAAAACTGAATGGTAAAATAATGTGCCAAATAGGTTATAAAGGTGAGGATTTCCAATATGTGGCTTAGAGATTCCCCAGAGTTAGAGAGCTAGTGCAGAAGGTCAGCAGATCTTTTTGTGCCCAAACTTTGTCGGATGAGAAGATGAACATTGCCGCTTATATATTGAACCCATTTTCACATATGAACATTCTGTCATATTTATTAAAATACAGATGTTCTTTCTACAAATTCACCATAGATTTTTTGTCATTATGTACTGTCTCAATCAACAGATTAAAAAAACAGGCTGTCACTGGGATTCAGAAACATTTTGATGTTTAGAAAGAGAGTTTCATTCTCAAGAAGGTTGGGAACCACTGATACAAACAAATACTGTTCTCAGAGTTCAGAAGAAAGAGCACTCTTCAGCTTGCTGGGTCTGGACAGGCTTCAAGGAGGAGATGGAATCTGAGCTGAGTGTTGGGAAATGGGTAGAATTTGAATAGGTTGAGAGGAGATGGAATGCATAATAAATAAGGGAACAATAGGAACAAAGGTAGGATAGTTTGGGAGGCTGAGGAGACCAATTTAGTAGAAGAGGGAATTGATGGGAGATAAGCTGCAAGGATCAGCTAAAGCAAAAGTTTGGAGGACTTTAAGTACTAGGTTCAGGAATTTGGGCTTCATTCTGGAGCCAGTAGAGAAGCTGCTGAATATTTTGAGCCAGGGATTGATATGGTGAAAGGGTTTTAGGTATTGATCTGGCAGCAATTGGAAGGATAGATTGGATTGGGGAAGAAATGGAGTATAGCATGGAGGCTCATGTAATTTGCCCAGATTTTGTGCATTAGGAACCCGAGGTAGTGTGGCAAGAATGGGATCTGAAAAAAAAGGAAAGGGGTTACAAAGGACATTCAAAAGGAGCAATTATCATTTCCCGTATATTATTTATTTAACTAAAACAGTCAAGTAGTTTAGACCACTACCTAAATGTTTGTACAGTGCTCCTCTAATGTGCTGTAATTCCTGTGAATGTGTTTTGAAACTGATTGACAATTCTTGTTAGTCATGCATACTGTCAAGTTCAAGTTTAGTCTATATGTTTTGATCTGATTTTTATAAGGTCATACAAGATGTGCTGTTTCGAAGAGCTAATATTTTTCTGTTCTCTTTTAAGAAAAAGATAACGACCTTAACTTTTTAAAGGGTTATATGCCAGACCATAGAGCCAATCCAAACATAAAGGAATACCTCATTTTCCAAATGGGAATTAACCAGAGGAAAAACATTTAGATCATGGATGTATACACTTTTACATGAAGAAGAGATAGTTAAATGGATACTTAAAATATTTATTCAATTATATGTGTTTAAAATAAAGCCATATAAAGTAAATAAACTTAGAAGTATTGCCATCTTCCATTTTCATATTGCATGTAACAGTTTTATTCGTTCTCTTCATATATGACTTTAGTGTCCCTTGATGCCACTTTTTGAGTCATCTGATAGTTTTTGGAAACATACATTTTCACTTTGCCGCATGTTTAAGAGAGAGTGCTGGTTGAATCTCTGAGCAATATTGTCATTGAATCCAAACAGTGACATTACATTACTATGGTTGTGTTTTCCTTTTGTTTTACAGGTTTATATTTGTGAACTCTATAACATAATCATTTGCAGTTTTGCTTTATAAGGTGTTTTTTAAGGCTTATTTACTGCAATATCCAATACTTGCCTTTGTATTAAATTATTAAATCTTTGGTAATTTATTTACCATAATTTATTTGTCGTCCTTTAAAAAACTTAGGCAGGGCCCTGTCTAAACACACAAAAATTCTAGTGATTCACATTATTTTATGCTAATGTGTCTTTGCCAAACAATACTACTTTGTTCAAAATAACATAATTGACATGTATCCTGAAAATGAGAAACTTTGTAAGGACCTGCACATAAGCTGAGTAAGCGATGATTTGGGGGGAATTATGTTTGAGCTTATTCAGTATTTTTCATTTCCTTGTTCAGGGTGCATAGTGGTATGAAGTTTGTTGTAGTGGTTTTTAAGTCAGTTGCATATTTGTACCTTCTTCCATTTCCTCAATAAATACTGAATCCCAACTATGTGTTAGACACTGTGTTGAATTCTGTAGGGATATAATAAGGTAAACTGATGTAGCTCCTACCATGAAGAAATTATAACTTATTAAAATGGAAGTGACTATGAAATGTCAAATGAAGTACAGCAGAATATATCTCCAGGAGATACAAACTCAGATTTAGTGGTTTAAGGAAAAGAAAAGTCATCCCCTCCTATTGTAGACAGAGAACACTTAGTATTTTGAAGGACCTATGGTATTTAATCCAACAGAAATGTTGGATGGCATTTATTAACAGAGGGACTGACACTAGCAAGACTGTAGATTTGAGGAAGCATTAAACACCTTGGTAGGCCAGTTTTATTCAAGTATTATCAGTATATGTATGGACACGTGGTTCTTTATCTGTAAACTGGGGATAATGTCATACAGAAAAGTTAGGACAATTAGATGAAAACTTGTATTCATGCAAATCACAAGTTGTTGTACAAATATGGATTGTGTATGGAAGAAATTGTAAGTTAAGCAAAAAAAAAAAAGTTTGTTAATGTGTAGAGGACCTTGAAAATATAGATTAAGTTATGGGAGCTTAAATCAGGAGAAAATGAGGAGCCAGGTGAAGACCTCAATTTGAGTCATTCAAATTGAGGCTTTGAAAAGGTTAATGTCGCTGATTAGAGAGAGTAGAGGCTGAAAGGCCAGTTATAAAGGGGAGAAGGTAATTAGGATGGTGCCTGTGAGATTAGAAAGAAGATGACTGAAAGGGTAGGGATGTAGCAATTGTAGACTTGGCAACAGGGTGTGAGTAAAAGGAAGCCAGAAAACTTTCATTCTAGGCTGGTACTAATATTAAGGAGCAGAAGTATGATCGCCATGGGGAATAAGGTTATGATTTTATAGTTGGGCAGGTTAGTTTGACACTTATTTAAGCAGTACATTATACAATTAGGATGTGGGGATTGGCTGCCATGAAAAAGATGTGGTTGTGGATAGAGATTTGGGGATTCTCTAATAAAGATGATATTTAAAAAAGCAAACAAAAAAAACTGCATCAATGAAAGAAATGATCATAAGGAGAAAATACAGTCAGATAAGGAGGAGATGGAATTATAAAGACTAGATGAAATCCAGGGAAAAAGTCAGAATTTAGGAAAAAGGTGGGGAATATTGCTATGTTGATCAATGATGAGAAATGTGTCAAGAATAAGGAAACATTCCACAGAAGAATTAAGGAAAATCAAGATTGAGAAAAGTTCGAATTGGGTAATTCAGCAAGCCAGTTTAGTTAAATAGTAGATATAAAAAGGATGATGCAAAGGATTAATAAAGAGTAGGTGATAAAGAGTTGAAGGCAAGTTTTCAGAAAACTTGGTGGTGCAAGAAGGGAGAGAAGACAGCTTGAGAAATATGATTGAGAGAAGACTTTTTAAAAATTAGGGAGACCTGTCTGTTTCTGTAGGTACAAGGCAAGTTGCTTCTTGAGGCAGAATGATTGAAGATGTTGGGAAACCAAATAACTAAATAATGGAGTATTGCACAAAGAAGTGTTTTAGTTTTCTAGCCTGCTCCAAGCAAATCTGTGAGAAGTTAGGATTTCAGGGATGATTATGATTACTTAATTATTATATAGATATTCTTTTTTACCTTTTGGTGTATTGGAGTAGACAGAGGGAAATACCTGAAATCTCTGAACTGTAATCCAGCCTCCTTGATCTCTGATAATGATTATATAGCCTTTATCTCATACCCTTGTGATTGCACAATCCTTGTGACTAAGTTTTACATGTACCCAATTATACAGTTTTTTGACTTTAGAGTCTTGGGACCACTAAAGACAGCCCCTAATGTTTATTATTAAAGGGTCTTGGGTCAGCTTAGAGCTAACCCACCCCAAGTCCAAAGTTATCTTGATGATTGAAACTGGATCTAACCAAAATAGGCCTGCGTGACATGCACAGTAGCTTAGACTTTAACCTATAAGTAACCCTTACCTCATTATAATACTAAAAATCATGCCCATCGTCATATTAAAGCAGCCATTTTCTTACATACATTCTGTGACTAAGCATATAATCAATCTGTGCATGCTAAATAATTAGATCACCTCTAAATACATCATCTGGGGTCATGGTGCTCAGTATCCTTAAACCTGCCCATCTTTTAATGCTGTAAAACTATCAGAATTAATACATGTGCTGGTTTGAAAAGATGTATGTCCCCTAGAAAAGCCATGTTTTAATCAAAATTCCATTTCGTAAAGGCAGAATAATCCCTATTCAATACTGTATGTTTGAAACTGTAATCAGATCATCTCCCTGGAGATGAGATTTGATCAAGAGTGGTTCTTAAACTGGATTAGCTGGAGGCATTTCTCCATCCATTTGGGTGGGTCTTGATTAGTTTCTGGAGTCCTGTAAAAGAGGAAACATTTTGGAGAATGAGAGATTCAGAGAGAGTAGAGAATGTTGCACCACCATGAAGCAGAGAATCTGCGAGCCAGTGACCTATGGAGATGACGAAGGAAAATGCCTACCGGGGAGCTTCATGAAACCAGAAATCAGGAGAGAAAGCTAGCAGGTGACACCATGTTTGCCATGAGCCCTTCCAGTTGAAAGAGAATCCCTGACTGTGTTTGTCATGTGCCTTCTCAGTTGAGAGAGAAACCCTGAACTTCATCGGCCTTCTTGAACCAAGGTATCTTTCCCTGGATGGATGCCTTTGATTGGACATTTCTAAAGACTTGCTTTAATTGGGACATTTTCTCAGCCTTAGAACTGTAAACTAGCAAGTTATTAAATTCCCCTTTGTTAAAAGTTATTCGTTTCTGGTATATTGCATTCTGGCAGCTAGCAAACTAGAACACTGCAGTTTAGGGAGACAGATTTTTGGGCTGATAGGACATCTGATCTCCTGCTTCACATCTAACAATAAACTTTTTCTCTTTGAAACCCCAGTGTGTCAGGAATTGGTCATTTGAGCGCATGGGCAGAAGAATCCACAGCCTTTGGTAACAAATCCATGAAATGGGTTGGCTCAACCATGGGGATTTATTAGCTTACAGTTTTGAGGCAGTTGAAGCTTTCAAATCAAGACATCATCAAGGTGATGCTTTCTTCCTGAAGGCCCACTACTGATAATCCTTGGTTCCTCTGTCACATGTCAAAGCACATGGTGATGTCTACCAGTCTTCTCATCTGATTTTATTGATTTCAGCTTCTTGCTTCCTTGGCTTTCTCCCTCTCTATGTATTCATAGCATTTATAAAAGACTCCAGTAATAAGATTAATACCCATCCTGAATGAGGTGGTTCACACTTTAATAAATAACCTCTTCAAAAGATTCTTAGAATGGATATACACCCACAGGAATGGATTAGATTTAATAACATGTTTTTCTGGGGTGCATACAGCTTCAAACCACCACAATGAGAGATGGAAATAACCCCAAGGATAGAGATGTAAAGGGTAAATGTATTAAAGGAAAGGAAGCCACCATTGAGATTAGAACATTGGGAAAATGCTGTGGGAAGATAATTGAAAGATTTAATGCAGCTCTGCAATTCTTTGTGAAATAGGAGGTAAGGGCAGGTGCTAAGAAAATGGGGAATGGTGTGTGGTTTGGGGCTCACAGAACTGGAATATAGAAAAAACTTAATGAAAATGGTTCAGGCAGTTAACAAGAAATAGAAAAGGGGGATGTAGATTGTAGTGGATTTAGCATGTTAATGGTGACCTCACCACCATGATCAACAACCCAGAGCAGCTGCCCCAGAGTGAACAGCAAGAGATTGTCAATCCTGGGATTAGAGCTTTTCAAAAAGTATGCTTGGAAAAATAAGATGACACACATTGTAGAGTAGTGGCTAGAAATGACTGGCTCTGGATTCCAGAATGAATGAGAAAGGCTAGTGAGCTGGAGTGGGATAATAGGTTGGGATTTGGAAAGACAGGATATTCTGATGCGTATTTTAGAGCAAGTTTGGCAGAAGTAAGGGAATGAAGAAGATAAAAAGTGACATTTCTTGGCAGATCTAAGTAGTGGTGCAGCTGAACTAATTAATAACCAAAATGGAATGAGGGAGAAGAGATGAAGGAATCATAAAAGATTATCAGAGGGATGGTGAGATTATTGTTTCAACTCCCTGAGCATTGTAGTAGGGACCAAAATAGAGAGGAAAGTTGAGCATGTGCCAAGCAAGGACAAACTGTGGTAGGTACTATAGTTGGAAGAAAACTTATGAAATGCACTTAAATTTTACCTGTGGAGAACATGCTTCTCACCCAGACCCAGTGCCCTTATTGTGCTTTTCCTGAGCAAACTCTGCATAACCCAAAGACTGGCTCCCAGACCAGCAGGCAGAGCTGTTCTTTTGGGGTGAATCTGCTTTTTACTGCCCTTTTCCTCTCTGGTGAGAAATGTTCCTAATCAGAAGGACTGAATACTTGTGCTCTCTGACTGGCCTATCATCTTCCTAGGAGTTATATTTATATGACCCCATATTCAAAGTATAGCTGGAAGTTGCTTGCTGAGCATGGAATTATATGTGATGGGTTAATTGGATGATCTTAGTAGCCAATGCCACCAAATTCCAATGGTCTGATAAATCATGTCCACTCAAATTTGTGCTGAAGGATGACACATATTTTTTTTCATGTTTGTGGGCTGCAATATACTACCCCCCAGTTACTAGAGATGGCCACATGTTCTGTAATCCCTGATAAAAATCGCCATGTTCACTGTCATACTTCTGCTAACCTGTTTCTTCTGAAAGAGTGTACAGTGTGTACAATGACTGCAATGATTGAGATATTCCTTAACATAATCAGAATTTAGTCCTACCTTCTTAAGTTATGTCCAAGTTACCTTGATTTGAATTCACTTATCCTGAGTCAGTGATCTCATGGTTGATTTTAGATAAGTCAAATTTGGATTATCCTCCCAATTTTATTTTCAGAGATAAAGCTTCACTTTAAAGTTAAAGTGAAGGTTATGACAGATTTTGTCCCAGTTGGTTGTATCATAAGAAACACTTCGCTTTCTCATAATTAAAAATATGAAAGTATCTACAGAACTGTTACAGTAGTGACTAAATATTGGCCCTGAACCTGGCACCATGCTAAATGATTTCTAAGCACTGCCTTATTTTACCCTCATCTGAGTGTATTTTCCCCATTTATGGATGAGGAAGCTGAGCACAGAGAAGTAGAGTAGGTTACCCCAGGTTTACCCAGTTGGTAGCGAACTAGATTGAAATTCAAGTGATGATAAAAAATAAAAAAGCTTGGCGCTTTCAAGCCTTCATTTTATGTTTCTCCATGGCACTAGTCCTCTTGGAGAAAGGCAGAAATAGAGTGCTGCTCCCACCTCTGCTGATCCTGTTGATGGGTGCAGTTCCAGCTCTTCCTTTATACCAGGAACTTTGCATTTTTAGTAATCCTATTGCATTCCTTTAACGTAGGTACAATTTTTCTTCATTTCAGATATGAAAACATTAAGTTCAAATAGATCAAATAACTTCTAGGAAGTCATAGAGCAAGTAACTGGGTTCTCTGACTCTAAAACCAAAGCTCGAAGGCCACGATAGATGAAAGTTTGTGGTGCACCTGGAGACAAACTAGTGGCCCAGTGTAGCCCAGGCTGAGTGTGCCCAGTTGAGTGCAAGAATTGGGGGGACCAGGGAGATTCAATGGGAGGCAGGAATTTCTGAATACTTAAAGAATAAGTAGGTCATTAAATATCAGGTAGAAAGTTGAAAACATGGAGTGGTAAAAAAAAGAGACTTTTAAGTTGGGAACAAAAGAGAACACAAGTTGCTGTTTTGTAATAGCCTGAGTCACGTAAAGAGGAAAGTACAGTGAACGTAAAGCAATACTACAATTATGTAGAAAATAGATCATTCATAGATTTTTATTTTCAGATAGGTGGCTTAGATAGGATAGTTGTTGTTAGATGTGACAATAATAAGACAAAAAACAATTCAGTGTTCTTAAATTCACAGTCTTAGGATGGGGTTATTATATTATCGACAGCATATTTCCAAGTGTGATAGTTATATGTGAATGAGTGAAGTTTTGGTGGCTGAAGATTATTCTTGTGTTTTTAACTTTCCAGCTAGTGGTAGCCTGAGGACAAAAAAGCCAATAGTCTCTGTGCATTTGGCTTTTATTCAAAAACTATTTTGCATCACAATAAATCACCAGTTTCTTTAGTGGAAGTCCCTGGTGATCAAAGTATTCAATTACAGTATCTGATAAAATCATGAGTATCCTGGTAGTTACTTTATGTACATCCTCTTCTCTCCAACAGTGAGACCTTTTTAAAAAGTTGGATTCATTGGGAAAAGAATCTTTATTCCTTAGTGTAGATGCGGGTATATTTGAACAATGGCAAAAAAAAAAAAAAAAAAAAAAACCACTGTACTTGGAACCTTTAAGAAAAGTATCCTCTTCCTTTCTTTTTTTGTTTGCCCAGTTTTAATGAAGTTTCCAGTATAATTGAATGTGTCTCTCGGGAGTGAAAACTATATTCAATTAGCCTAATCATTTAGAGAAGAGCTAGGGGTTTGTTTTAAGACTATGGGAATAGGAGTGGTTTTGGTATTGTTAAGCTTTCATAAAATAATTTTATAGTCCGATTTACAGAAGCATAGACCTTAGATTTGGCAGAGACTTAAGTAAACAGGGTGAGCATCCTGTGCAGTGAAGGAATTTCTTCTTTTCCACTCTTCCAACTCCATAACAGTTGGGCATGAAATTTCTACTTGAGATCTTCCGGTGGGTTCCCTGGATTGGGAATTCTAATGCTCTAGGAGAGCAGAGACTGTAGGAGTTTTGTTTCCTACTCTAAGTATGTGCACTGTAACTCACTAACCTTGCTCTGTTGTAGGGTAGCTCTGATTATTGGAAAGTGCCACTTATTGCCATTTCCTCAGCCTTAGAGTCATAAACACCCAAAATTAAATCCATTGTTGCCGCTGTGTGACCTTGGGCAGAACCCCTCTGAGTTTCCATTTTTGCATGTGAAACTAGATGATAGTACTTAATTAAGAAATTTGTGATTTGTGTTCTGAGACTTATTTGTAGAGTGGTTTAAAAAGTTTAATTAGGATGTATATAAAGAATCTAACACATATTAGGCACTTTATGTGACCAATTTATTTCCTATTGGGCCTCATTCTTATCTGTTGCTCAGGGCTGAAATAACAAATAGAACACACTTTGGCTTAAACAGCAGGAATTTATTGCCTCAGTTTTGGAGATAGAAGTCCAGAATTAAGATATTGGCAGACTATGCTTTCTCTGTAATGTTCTGTAGCATTCTGGTGGTGGCTTGCTGGCAGCCAGTCTCTGCCTCTGCCACATTGCACTCTGTCTCCTTTGGTCTCCTCCCGTGGGTTCTGCTCCTGCTCAGTCTTCTCTCTCTGTCTAGATTTCCTCTCCTTATAAGGACTCCAGTCATAATGCATTAAGGCCCACCTTGATTCAATTTGTGCTCATCTAAATAGGATCTTCTGAGATTCTATTTATAAATAAGGTCACACCCACAGGACTGGGGTTAGGACATGAAGATGTCTTGCGGAATTCAGTCCCCAGCAGGTATGATGTGGATAACTAAGCAGGAAGCAGAGGCACTGGGCACTGGCAGTGACATACCTGCTTTCCTAATGCTGTGTCAAGATAATGGTTGAGAAGAGAAAGATTGTTAGGATGCCAGGTGTGTGCAGGGAGAAGAAAATGCAGACTCATGTCACAGTTTATTAGCATCAACTAAAACTGCTAATCCAAAACAACTGGAGGAAAAGTGGAACCTTCAGTTACACTATTGTTTGGTTTATATTAAAGCAATCATGCAGAGTGGGGGACTCCCATTAGACCCACTGTTGTTTGTTTTTAAACCTTGCATAGAAACAGTCTAAATAAATGATTAACTTTTTTTGGAAGTGTTTTTTGATGCATCTATTTATAATGCTTATTTTATAAATACTAAGTATGCATTTGTAAAATATCAGAAGACCTAGAAGATGCAAGTTGAATTTGTTGATTGCCTCATGCTTGTAAGAGATCAACAGTGTTGACAAAAGGAAAACCTGCATTTTGCCTAACATCCTTTCCCATTTCAGAATGTGTTTACTTTTGAGAGAAGCCTTTCCCAAGATTCTCTTACTGGAGCCTTCATTTTGGAAAACATGTTATTGATTTTTAGGTAGCTTTTGATGTATTACTTCACCATTCCTAAAAACTTTTAAAAGGTGTTTTAGTTTGCAGGATGCTGGAATGCAATATACCTGAACTAGAACATCTTTATAAAGGGGAATTTATTAAGTTTCAAGTTTATAGTTGTAAGGCCATGTAAATGTCCACATTAAGGCAAGGCTATAAGAGTGTTCAATCTAAGGCAAACATGGAAAGATACCTTGGTTCATGAAGGCCGATGACAATTCAGTGTTTCTTTCTCAAGCTAGAAGGGCACTTGGTGAAGTCTGCTAGCTTTCTCTCCCAGCTTCTTGTTTCATGAAGCTTCAGGGCAACATTTTCCTTCATTTCCAAAGTTTTCTGGCTGTGTGGGCTCCAAAACTTTTTCCAAAATAGTTCCCTCTTAATAGGGCTCCAGTAAAGCAACCCCACCTCAAATGGGTGGAGACACATCTCCATGGAAACCATGTAATCAAAAGTTACCACCCACAATTGGTAGGCACATCTCCATGGAAACAATCAAAAAGCTCCCACCCAGCAATATTGAATTAAGAATTAAAGAACTTGGCTTTTCTGGGGTCCACAACAGATTCAAACCAGCACAGTAGGTATGGACAACTTCCACTGTACAGTCTAGGAAAATTCCCAGGATGGCAGCTCACCGGTAGTTTCGGGGGAAACACTAATACTACCTCTTCACTTTAAAAAAAGAAATTTAAAAACAAGAAAAAATGATCAAACATTCAGGTTTATCTTTTGATAGGGGTTCAATAATGCTTTGGAGAGCATATGGAATAAATCTACATTTTTTTATTGTTTCATATCCCAAAGGGGACTTTAGCAAAAATCACGTATATATTCTACAAACTGTCTACTATTGGTATTTTTTTTAATGAATGGAAAACTTCATTTCTGCTTTTTAATATTTAAATTATTGATGAATTGGCAGTCAGCTATGGCTAGGTGGTAATAACCCATTAAATTGAACACCCTGGTTTTGGTCAGGGTGCCTACCCTTGAGCATCATTAAAAACTCTGCTGGTATGAAGGACGGTCATTTATTTCCCAATTCTTCAGGACTTTTGTTGTCTCCTTTTGACTCTGTTCAGCCCAATAAAAGGTTATTTTTTCTGCAAACCCCAGGAAATAATTTCATATCCACATTATTTATATTTTAAAAGAAAAGTTATTATTAATAAGCAATTTAATACATATGTAAGGTAGCGATGAATTTAATTACTTTTAGGTTAAAGCCTTTCTTTTAAAGGGAACCCTGTCACAGTGGATTGTTTCCTTTGAGAGGAAAAAACTACATATGAAAGTTTTTTTAAAAGATTCTATTAGGGATAGTAAGCTGATTTAAATTTAACTAGAAAAAGATCATATTTTTAAATGATTGTCATATCACTTTTGAATTTTATATCTTCTCTACTGTGTCTTTACAAAAATAAGTATCAACTGGATATCTGACATATGTTGTTTATTTTTGCAGTTAAAACAGAGCCAATGAGCAGCAGTGAAATAGCTTCAACAACAGCAGACGGGTCTTTAGACAATTTCTCAGGTTCAGGTAAGGAATAAATAGTAAATTTTCACATTAATACTAAGCATTATTCTTCCTAGCTTGTTGATGTATCTGTGTGTATATATATATAGATAATACATGTATGAAAACATATTTGAAATATATTTTACTCAAAGTCACGTATTAGTAATTCTGATGTTTTTACTCTGTGTGACGAAATGTTTGCTGAAGATGTTGGTATCCCATAAAGGAGATCAAGTCAGAAGGGTTTTGTTCTTTTCATTTCTTTTAATAAATAATCTTTATTATGCTAATGATTCTAACCCCCTTTCTCTTTCATTTGTTTGATTTTTTTCCAATCAAAAGTTAGGCAGGCAACATATGGCTTCTAATAACCCCTAAGTAGACTCCCCACGCCAGCCTTCAAAGTAACTGTCCTGTTCAACTGTATATCTATATTAAATACACTGTATAGCAGCATTTGATTCTTATAGCTTTTAATCTCTTTCATATTAATAAATTCTGCCTCCAACAAACAAAATACCCAAATTTCATATCTGTGACAATGAAATGACTGAAAAAGTAATTATGATGATAAAATAACTGCAAGGACATGATTATGTAACATTTCCCAAATTACCCAGCTTAAACTATTTCAACTATAAATTATTTCTCAGATCTAATTCTTAAAATTTTAACCTTTTTTTTGTATTATCACCTGTATTCATAAAACCTCTCAATCAGAAATGCTGTGTGCCCATAAATTTGTGATTGATTTAATCTAGCCCTGAGAATCATTTACTTCATAAACACCACAACTAAGAGACTTATAAGAGACATAAACTATATACAAATGTATGACTTTTATAGCTATGATATTAGACGAAGGCTGTAAGGACATTAAAAAGTATGTTACACCCATTAGTTCTTTCCTAGATATGTGAGAATGGTTCTAGCTCTGTTGTCTAGTGGGTGGACAACTGACCATAACTACAGTTTGATAACCCCAGAGAACACCCCACTGAACCCCAAGAACACCAAGAAAGGGACCCAACCGAGACCAGAGGGGTCAGGGAAGGTTTTCTGGAAGAAATGCTGGCACTTATTCTTAAGAAATGAGTAGGAATAAAGCAGATGTACAACTGGGGAGGGGGATGCCGGATTGATTAAACACTCCAAGGGAGGAGACCAGGGCACAGAGGGTGTGAGCTTTGCAGGAACTGCTAATGGTTCAGCATTCCTGGTGTGCTTAGAGTGAGCAGCTGGGTTGTGCTGGAAAGGGAAGCGGGAGACAGAGTCTAAAGAGGCATATGTGTCCTGCATGGACTTTGGACTTTATCTTGAGTTCAGTAGGGAAGCATCAGAAGAAGGGGGTTGCAAGATCAGATTTATAGTACAGAAGCATGAGTCTGGTGGCAGCACAGGTTGGAGAGCTATAAACTGAAGTGCAGAGACCAGCTATAGATAGATCTTCACATTGATCTGGGAAAGAAATATTGAAGACCTGAGGTGAGGTGCTGGCAATGAGTATAGAAAAGTGAGAGACTGAAGAGGTTATTTATGAAGTAGAGTTGATAGTGAACAGTAGCTAGTGGGCATGGGAGATGTGTGAGGCAGAGAGGTTGAGAGAGAGGGAATGTAAGAGGCATGATTAAGAAAGAAAGATGTGACCTCAATTTTGAGCATGTTGAATGTGAGGTAGTATCTACTTGATGATGTCAAGTAATGTCAAGTACATTAGGTCTGGAATTCAGGAAAGTTGTGGACTGGAAATTTAAAAAACGTGAAGGGACCTAAGGGTGGGGGGGTGCTATTGCAGGGATGGAATTACAGGGTTGAAGATAGTACCCAGGGAAAGCCAAAATATGAGATGGAAAGGCGATAAAGTAAAAACAGATGTAATTGGGGAAGAAGGAAGTATGTTGACCTGGAAATAAGAGTGGATTAGAATTTCAAGGAAGTATAGTCTATGTGAAAGATTTGTATAAAGCCATTAAAAATATATTTCTTCAATTGAATGACATGAGAAAATGTTAACTCTATTAAGTGAAAAAGCAAGTTAGCAAAGAGTAACGTGTTCAGTATAATCAGTTTTTTAAAAAAACATACGAAAGAATATTAGTTGTGTGTACCTATGTTTTTTGTGCATATGTGTATATGTTTAATTATTAATGGTGGCTCTTTATGAATGAGAGAATATAAATTGAATTTTCTTCCTTCTGTTTTTGTTGCATTTTAAAAATAAGACATTTGTATTACATTTATAATTTTAAAAATATTTTAAAGTTAAAATAATTTGAAGTATGTTAAAAATCACTTACTGCAGAGAGATATTAAGATATCTTTTTAAAAAGTATCTGTGATAATAGTATTATATCACTCTTTTCCCTGAGTTTTGTAACTGTGCTGTGGTAAAGGAATTCCTTGTTTTGGGGAAATACATACTGAAGTATTTATGAGTAAAAGGACATCTACACACTTACAAAATGTGAGATACATATGTATGTACACAAACAGACACTCATAGTGCACCCAGAGGGAGAAAAAATGAAGCTAATATAATCAATGTTAATATTTAGACAGAATATCTGGGAATTTTTTTTGTACTGTTCTTACAGCATTTCTGCAAGTCTCAAAATATGTCAAAATAAAAAATCAAAGAAAAAACTGAAAAGCATCTATGGATTTAGCCATTAGGAAGCCACTGAGGTTGAAGCAGTTTCAATGGATAGGAGCACTTTACTTCATGTCCCCCTGGAGTACATATCCCAGTTTTCATGTCTCCGACATAGTGTGTACTCATAAAGCTCATTTGAATGGATTTAAAGAAAAGTAGAAACAGAAGAGAAAAAGTCTTTCAAGTGCATAAGCAATGAAAGGAGGGAAAGAGAAGGGAATACATTAGAGAAGGGGATAGAGGATCGAGAGATGGCCTTTAGAAGGTGGAGGTGGTTGTAAGCTACAGTCACAAGCTTTACAGAGGTAGAGGTTAAAGGCATTGACAAAAGAGGAATGATTTATGAAGTCCCTGATTGGCCAGTGATGGCTTAAATCCAAAACAGAGGAGCATCTGCAGAGAGAAGGGAGGACTTTTCCATTGAAACATCAGGGAAAACAGTATACAAAGTAAACAGAGCGGAGGAGGGGGCACTATGTTAAGGGAATTCCTGTTTGATCCCTCTAGACAAAGCCCTCTGAGGGCCCCCATTTGCATCAGAGTAAAAGCTGAGACCTTATAATCACCTGGAAGCCCCATGACTGCTTAGCCTGCCCCCCACTCCTTGCTTGTTGCTTCTCCTCTGACATGTACCAGACCTGCTAGCAGCATAGGCTCCTTGCAATGGCTGTGCCTTTTCCTGGAGCATCTCTTCCCCATGTATCTGCCCAACTCATTCACCACCTTCAAGTCTATACTCAACTCTTTCCCCTACTTCCAGTTGCTCTAACCTGCTAGACATCATTTTTTCCCATAACACTTGCAAACTATCATTTACTTGTGCATTATGTTTATTGCTTATCTCTCATCCCCATCAAAATGTGAGCTCCACAAACAGGGAGTTTTATCTTGTTTTGTTCCCTGCTGTATACCCCAAATAAGAATGTCAGGGATCCTGGATGTCTTGATGAAGCGGGATTACAGGTGAGATGGGAATAAAGGAATGGAAATTCTGGAAGGAGATGATGTTCCTTCCTTAATCTCAAAACTCTGAGACCTCCACCATGTTCTTATTGGTTATCTCTCTCAGCTTTGCATCCTCAATCCTCATCATTACTTTTATTTATTTATTTATTTTTTCTTACATGGGCAGGCACCGGGAATCGAACCTGGGTCCTCTGGCAAGCATTCTTGCCTGCTGAGCCACTGTGGCCCACCCATCATTACTTTTAAAAGTATTTTTTTGCTGTCTGTTGTCCTGCCAAGCTGCAGCCCTACAAAGCAGAGAGATTCTGTTTGTTTTATTCACAGTTCTAATCCCAGTGATCATTATAGTATGAAGCACATAGTTTTGAGCACATGCTCTATGTATGTTTGTTGAATGATTAATTGGTCAACATGAGTCGGTGGTTTGAGTCTATAGAATAAGTGTGGAATGGGGAAAAGGGTTTTGAGCTTGATAGTTGAAGTAGAAGGTTAGAGTTGGAGGCTTAGAAAGATGAGAATAGTGTTCTCTTTATAATCCAGGATATTGTTAGAACTTGTTGGGAGACAGAGCCAACTACCCAAATTTTTATCACTGCACCTCCTGGGCACTGCTCTTGTTAAAAAGCTGTCTTGCATCTCAGAGAACGAAAGGTTTTATGGGAGAGCAAAAAATAATGGTTTGGAAGAAGCAGCAATGAAAATAAAGAGTATGTTTCAAGTCTTGGTGGTATCTCAATTTGAGAGAATGAGCCAGAAAAGCCTTGGAGAAGGGCTTAGCTGCAGATAAGGGGTAATTTGGTGAAAAGGCTGATGGTATAAGAGATTTCCTTTTCCATGGACTGATTCTATGTGATTGAACCCAGAGGAAAGGGATAGGTAAGCTGGGGAGTTGGGCAAAAGGGTAGGAAGCGCAGAGGGCCGTGGATGGGCATACTTACTTATATTACCTTTCGCATTTTCTTTTCTTTCTTTTTATTTTTAATGAGTGTGGATACAAAACTCGGCATTCTTTAGTGACTGTGAAAGGAATTAGGGTCAGTAAGACAAAGAGATGTTGGAGAAAGCAGTCTCTAAACCGTTATTTCCCAGTTGTTCTTTACCTCTTTGGCCACTATTCCTACTTCCTTCTCCAGGATGGCTTAAGCATTCACATACACTTAATCCCCATCCTGACTATTCTTGATGTCTTGAGAAAATAGGTAGCCAGGAAGGAGAAGAAATGGAGCCGCTCTGATGGTGGGAGGAGCTCTCTCCACCTCGGTTCTTCGAAGAACACTATCATCTTAAAGCATTAAGGAGGTGGTGGGGCAAGTTCTTTCCCAGGGAAATCACTTAGGTGCCTTGGTTGGGGACTGGAGGAGAGGGGTTGGTTTTAAAGCATGGGGCTTAACTGAAAACTGTAAAGTTTTAACGTGTTAATTAAATATAGTGAGGTTCTATTGATTTATCATTTACCCATGAAAAACAATCTTTTAATTATTTAAATTTTTAAGAACAATACGGGTTCGAGATAATGTACTTTTAGAGATTGTAAAATATCTTTACCAGCTACTTTTGACTTTCCACTAAACCCAAATTTGTTACTAATTTATTGAATAAAACGTCAGTTGATGTTGCTCATACAAAGCTGATGTCTAGTGATGTATGAAACTTAAAAATAGAATGCTTCTAGAGAAAGAAAAATATGCTGAGAAATAAGGTTAATTTGTTAATTGCTCATAAAGGGCATAACTTAGGGTCAGATTCATTCATTCAACAGTTGTTATTGAGATCTATTAATTAGTGTCGAAGGAGTGGAAACGTAGCAATGAAAAGGTAGATGAGGTCACTGCCCTCGTGGAGCTTTCATTCTTGCAGAAGAGACAGATAACAAATAGTAAGTGGTGTGTTAGTTGTTAGTAAGTAGGCCACGATAAGTATTATGAAGAGAACAAAAGCTGATAAAAGAATATAGTGGAAGAGTAGATGGGAGTGTCTTTTAGAAGGAGGCCTCTCTGAGGAGACAGCATCTTAGCAGAGATACTAGGAAAGTGAGGGAATGAGTATGGATGAATTTAAATCTAAGAAGAGGGTAATGGAGGGCTTAGAGTTATAGTGGAAAGAAGGCACGGGGCTGACAACATGATCTAATTTGTGTTTTTAAATGATCACTGTTTATTGTGTGGGGAATGCACTGTGAGGAGGGTATGGGGGGAGAGGAAATAGATTCAGGGAGACTGGCATTTCCCTAGTTCAGAAGAAAGATGATTGAGTTAGCCCATGCCCTAGGAGCAGGTTTAGGAGTGCAAGGATATGTATTAGGGGAAAGGAATGAAGGAGTCAGGAAGGTTAGGTGGAAGTGTCCTATGCAATGCATGGTCTAAGACATTACGACAGGGCTATCAGGGAACCCAGAAAGTTCTAAGCCTCTCAGGTACAGGCCTGCCTCAATATCCCTAACACGTTCAGTCGTAGACTGGGAGCAGCTGGTGGGAAGCATGGCTTCCTTAGTACCAATGAATTTCAGAGCCTAGCAGCTGGGGCCCTTGGTTAATTTCACTCCCTACCTCGGAAGAGCAGAGTTGTTGGTTCATGGTCACCATGGTGATGGTGTTTGAAACAAAGTAGAAGAGTTAGAGGAAGTGAGGACTTTTCAGATGTGGGATATATTTTGAAGGGAAAACTGGACTCGTGATGAAAGGGTGTGAGAGAGAGAGAAAAATAGAAAAAATACTTCAAATATTTGACCCGATAATTTGCGTAAATTATGGTTCACTCTGAGAGAGAGTTATCAAGGGCAGGTTGAGATTTCTGTTTACCTTCTCAATGGATTCTCAAGCTTGTGACTATTATTTACCTTGGGTTCTCCTCTCCTTTCCTACAACAAGATTTGGGGTGCTTCTTTAATTTTCATGTTAGGAGCAGGAGAAGGTACTAGAATGGAGATAGGGAGACATTAGTTGTTCACATGCTCCCTAGGCTCTTGGCTAATAGTACGATGACCATTTTATTTTACTGTCCAGTGATTTCATTGAAACCGATCATTAAGCCATCTTTTTTTATGATTTAAAATGTCTTCGTTGCTTATCACTTAAGCAAGACTGTGACTTAGCTTTTAAATTTTCATTAAACAAATGTTGTGTACTGATTACTTACCACATACAGCCCCTATCAGGTGCTGAGGAGATAAAGGAATAAGAGTTCCCTGGCCTCAGATGCTCGTGGTTAGCAGAGGAAATGAACATCTTATATGCTAACCACAGTGCAATGTGATAAATGCTACTCTGTCCTGTTTACAAAGTTCCAAGGGGGTATATGGGGAAGGAAGGCATTATTCTTAAGAGAAAATGAGATTTGGGCCCCAACATAGGAGGAAGTGTCCGAGGGAAAGAAGAGCATCACAATGTGGAAGGGTCTGGCATGAGACACAACAGAGAGACAGGAAAATGCAAGACATGTATGGGCAATCTTAAGTCCACTGAGGCTGCATAGTATTAAACCCAGGATGGAGTTGAAGCATGACTCCCTTTTTATGCCATGCAAGGAATTTGGCATTTATCCTAGAGGTAATGTGAACAGTCAAAAGATGTTAAGTGGAGAATGGACATAATGAGGTTTTCATTTAAGGAAGAATACTGTGGGGGCAGTGCCGGTGGTTGGGTTAGCAACAGAAGGGCCAGGCGGATCCTGCAGAAAGAAGCTATAAAGCTGTTGAGTAGTCAGTGTGCTATATGATGATGATCTAAGTCAGGACTATGATACTAGGGATGGAGACCAAAAGGCAATTCTTGAATTTAGTATGATTCAAGATTTGAAGGGAAATTTGGGTGATTTGAAGGTCATAAAATAGAGGAGAAACATAAGATGATTTTGAGATTTCTAGTTTTTCTGCCTAGGTAGGTGGAGAGGAGATAGCATGGTATGATGGAAGGAATCAGACAGACCTGGGTTCAAAAAACAACTTTCCTATTTATTTGGCTGAACATGTTTAACGTCTATCAGCTTTGCTTTTCCTATATGTAAAATAGGAGCAAAGAACTCTACTTTAAGCATTTTGCTGAATAGATGGTGATTCTGTCGATCAAGTAGAATTAAAAATGCAGAAGGAAGGACACGTTTGGGTGTCTGAGTGATGGCCAAGTGGAGATGATGAAACGAACATATATTATATAAGCATTGTATTACCCAATTTCTGTCAATTGTCTCATTTAATTTTAACAGTCCTAATAAGGTATAGATAGTATTATAGCCATCATTTTTACTGGAAAACATACTGAGGCTTACAGGGGTCAAATAATTTGACTAAGATCACATAGAGGAGTTGGGATTTGAATCTGAACTGAAATTATATTCTGCTTCCAGAATATGCACTCTTTTTAACCACACTCTGCATCCTTCCTAATCTTTCATCAGGTGTTCTCTTCAGTCTCTCTCTGTCTCTCTGTCTCTCTCACACACGCACATAACATATAATCTAAATCAAATTGTCACAGAACTTATCTTTACTCTGCATAATAACCCTGATATCTTCTACTCTATTCTGTTGTCTAAAAATTGCTCAGTGCAATCCATTTAAATTAAGTTTATGGACTTTTTTCTGAGTCATGATGCACAATTTGAAAAAACATAGCCATAAAACTAGGAAAGAATAAAAGAGATCCTTGTGTCTTCCATCTTTAGGTGGCACTGGGTTTTGTTTTTGTTTCATGTTTAAAAAATATTTTAATTATGATTGTAGGAAAGATATTACCAGTGCAGCAACTCTCCTGGATAAATCTATTTTACTGTTGGTCTCTTTTAGGGCTTAGAAAAGGGGAGTAGAAGAGGTTGTAGTCGCAGCTGACCTGGGCAAATGGTAGTCTTTGTAGTTCAAGTGTTCTCTCACTAATCCCTCCTTTCTGTATATTGCAAGTGTTTAACTAATCCTTCCACAGCTATTTGTGTGTCACCCTCTCCATGTGTAACAGACAGAACTTGTCTTTGCATGTTTGCCTTCGGCAGCATCTAGCACAGAGCCTGGAACAGAGTTATGACTTAATATGTGCCAAAAGACAGAGGGAGACCAGCTGGCTTAGCCTGTGGTCTCTTAAAAACAGATTCCGTTTCTGCCAAACTGGCAACCAGATGGTGGAAGTCTGGCCCTCTCCAAGGGTGGTACAAATCTAGTCTTGTTTTGTTATATTGTCATTGTGTTAGACCTATTCACTTTAAAAAGGAAGGATTGTTCATAGAGGTTGAGGTTCTAGTCCAATTCTACTGTGCTTTTTTTCTGCTAAAGAGGCATAAATATATTGATATGACCATGAAAAATGCATACAACTTTGCATATAACCTTATGAAGGTTTTGTTTTGTTTTGGCATGGGGAGGCACCAGGAACCGAACCCAGGTCTCTGTGTGGCAGGCAGAAACTCTGCCTGCTGAGCCACTGTGGCCTATCCATTATGAAGGGGTTTTAATGTGAGTTACAGTTAAAAATTAATAGAGCCTTTGAAGACAGTGGTTAATGGAAGAAGAAAATAAACGTATCCTTTTGTAATAATTATACCAAAGAATATATGTCTTAGACAGTTAGAGATTATGGAGAGTTTGAGCAATATATATGTGTATACATATGTGCGTATATATGTATAAATATAGTATGTGTAAGCATAAATGTAAATGTGTGTGTATAAAACCTAGATTGCCCTCATTTAGTGAAAGACACTGAGAACTTCTATTTTAAACCCATATGTTAAAGTGGATTTTTCTTCTTTAGTTCAGAATGAACATGAAAGATCATTTGATGGGAGAGTTTAGTGCATTTCTAAAACATAGTGAATTGCATATATATGATTAAAATTTAATATTTTGCTTAAATGCAAAATATCTCTTTTTAAAAAGAAGCACCCATTTTAACTTGAATACTAAAGTAGAGTAGAAATGACTGGAAGGCAAAGGAGCACCTTGGATCAGCACAAGAAAAAACAGGCTTAGTTTGCAACTTGAAAAATTTTAAGATAGTTATAGGAATGCATTTGTATTGAAAAACATTGTTAAATAAATGCAGGTGAATGAGACTCTTTCCTATTTCCACTAACTGTGAGAAGATTAGACCATGCTTCTGGGTAACGCTGTCACAGCTCTGTGTGTTCCCATTGAGGACAGACAGCAGGCCAGATGACCTTTTTTGTGTTCCTACCCAGCTCTGCAGTTCAGCGTCATGCCTCTCCCTTCAGCATGTCTTTCCAAACAGTAGCCAGAACTCCATGTACTCTGAAAGTACTGTCACTGTAAAAACCATTGCAGAATGCTGGCAGATAGTAAAGAAGATTGTGAAAATGTTTCCTAAGTTCTTTTAAATTAGGACTACTTACTCAGCTCTTTTTGGCTCCTTTCTGTGGTTGAACATTCTCCTAGGTTGAACCATCTGAATTGTCATTTCTTCATATCAGAAAGGCCAGAATCTAGAATGCAGGATTCAGGGGATTGTATGGAGATAGAAAATAGGGAGTTAAAGCTTAAAAGGTTCAGAGTTTCTGTTTGAAATGATGGAAATGATTTGGTAATGGATGGCGGTGATGGTAGTACAAAATGGTGATATAATACACAGTGTTTCAAAGGGGAAATGTTAGGTTATATATGTGGTACTAGAATAAATTAAAAAAAAAAATCCCATGGAACTGCACAACACAAACAGTGAACCCTAAGTTAAACCATGAACTGTAGCTTATAGTACAATAATAAAAATGTGCTTTTATCAGTTGTAACAAATATACCACACCAATGCAAGGGGTTAAGAGGATGGTATGTAGGAATCCTATATTTTATGCATGATTGTCCTAGTAAACCCACAACTTGTCTAATAAAACAAAAAATTCAAAACAAAGGTCCACTGTCTGCAATTTCATATGACCAAACCCATAATTCAAAATATATTAATGCTTGATATGTCTCTTATATTTTTCATTGAGGAGTGTATTTTTTTTTCCAGCAATTGGGAGCAGTAGCTTCAGTCCAAGACCAGCGCACCAGTTCTCCCCACCACAGATTTATCCTTCCAAGTAAGATGTATTTTCTCTTAATCAATAAATAACATTTATAAATATGCATTTACCTTATTTCAAGTCATGTCTGTGCCCATATGTTACATCTTAATTTAAACTTGTATGTTTCATGGAGACTTAAATGTATTTATGCAGATTTATTTTGAGCATCATCTAGTAGTGACACTGAAGTCTTTCAGTACTTTGTATATTATATTTGAAAGTTTTGCTTTAAGATACAGTCTTTAACTGGCATTTATGATATGGTTGTTAATCAGTTACCTTGCATGTTTCCATCTAATGCATGGGCTTTCTATTTTCTGTCATTTCTGACAAATAGCAGACCATACCCACATATTCTCCCTACCCCTTCCTCACAAACTATGGCTGCATATGGGCAAACACAGTTTACCACAGGAATGCAGCAAGCTACAGCGTATGCCACATACCCACAGCCAGGACAGCCGTACGGAATTTCCTCCTATGGTAAGTAATCCCATGACTAGTGGCATAGTCTAGCAGGCAGGTGTGCATTGGTGAAAGTTGTTCAGGAAAGGTACTTAAAGACTGTCCATTGGGCCACTTCAGAAAATGTCACCTTTTACTCCTAAATTCTTAATACGATTCTTTCTAGCTAACATTGTTGGAGCTGGTTGCTACTTATCTTGAGGTCAGAGGTGGCAAATAGATTGCATGGTTTATATGCCCTCTTGCTCTCATTTTTTCCTCCAATTATATCTCAACTTTTAATTTGCCATTTGAGCTCCTTCTCTGGAATCCAAACTATTTTTGTGCATATTTGCGATAAAACTTCTGTGAATGAAGTCTTTTGGGGTAAAGATCCATTTCCTATTTATCAGATACCTAGCTCTGATTAGGCAAGTACAAGCGGAATTTAACAGACTCTTGCTCTAAACTTGAGTGTGGTAGTGTTATCAAATTTCAGCATTATCAACCATTAGGAAAAGTGATCTATATAGCACCTCCTGGGCTGTACTTTAAAGAGGCAAATAGGGAAGCATTTAAAGCTCACATCTCCATTTGTTCTTGCCACCTGGAGATTATCTTTATCTTGGTGTAATTTAACTCAGTTGTTACAGGGTCAATAATTGTAAATTAAAAATAAATCCAGCAAGTCCCAAGGTCTAATAAAAAACTCTTACCTTTCAAAATACATTTTCTTCAAAATGAATCGCAATTCACATTTTTCACTTTGAACAAATTGAACTAGATAGAAAAAATATGATTTACTGAACTTGTGTTAAGTGGAAAACAGAACTAGTGATCAAAAAGAGTACACGGAAGTTTGGAGGAAAGGACCGATAAAGTAATCATCCTGATATTAAAAAACAACTTCACCATTTTTGATGTTCATTATCTACATATAGCAAACATCTAATCAAAGTGGCCTATTTTTTTTTAAATACCTACAGTTTGTTTCTAATAAAATGAATAATTTCAATTATTAAATACATCCACTGAGAGGATGGTCACAGTAATATCTGCTTTGGCATCTTTTACTTCTGTTTGTAATTCTGTGCTTTTTTTTTTTTTTTGGACAATTATTTTGTGACCAATAATCTAATGATGCTTCTGATGACATTGTTTTATAATACTGTTTCCTGTAGTACATTGAAAGAGTTAATGCTGTCCTTTAAGCTTTTCATTAATAATTAGAAGTTACTTTATTCCTTTTCATCCTATTTGTATACCAAACGAAATTGACAATATATAAATTTCTTATCAACTACATATAATGTAAATTATGTATGACTGCAGTCTATTTTATTTCAAAACTATCAGAAATGAATGTTATCTAGCTAGGTGTTTTTAAAGTAAACTTTAGAAACAACTTTAAAATGAAGTTTCTAGAATTATCTTTCATTTTCATAACTTTCATTCAAAGTTTCTCATGATAATATTACATGAACTGAATTTATTTATCTGTAAATGTTACTTTTAAACAATTCTTGAACTAAAAGAGGAGGATGCTTGGTTTGAATTGAGCATCTTCCATTCTGTAATATTAGTCAAGGCAGTCCCCAATTTATGTGCTCAGATTTATTTGTAAGATAATTATTTAAAATGAAAATATATTTTCCAGTACAAGTAATACTAGAGTACTGTAGACCTTTTGGCACTTCTATTGCAAGACCCGTTTCTGTCCTTGCCATCTAGTTACGCAGCTTCTCTTTTGTCCTTCTCTCCAATCATGGTGGAGCTCTTCCAGTTCTAAACTATCAACGAATGTCCCTGTTGTTTGAAATGGTTGTTCAGGAGGATGAGACAAGCAGAGGGTCTGAGAATAGGGTCACAATTAACAGAGTGAGGGTGGTGGTTTTTATGTGGGAACAGGTGATTGAGGAGGTGATGGATGGAAAAGGCAGTATAAAGTTATCATATATATAAAATTTTGTGTGGGTTATAAATCTCCTGGGAATATTCCACGATCCTTGACATTTTCCTAATCATCCCCTTTCTTCTCTTTCTGGTTCTTGAGTGTTAAGAAAAGTCCCTAGTGCTTTCTTCTGTTCAGGGTTTCTCTTTTTCTTGGCCCACAATGCATTAAAGATGGTGCAAGCTTCTTTACTTGTTTGTGAAGGAAGAGCACATAGTTTAGGGCTTTTAACTGCTGCACTCCTGGGCCAAGTGGTCTCCAAAGCCTTTCTCCAAGGATTTTTGCCCCATGAATTTGTTACTTAGATCCTGTGAGAAAAGATAGATATAGGAAAGAGAAACTCATACTATTCTCCACTGGATATGCTTGGAGTCTCGCAATGAGACGCATTTGCCAGTATGTGGGTAGAAGTATGGAGAAAGGTAGGTGTTTCCCATCTCTTCCTGCTCCCCCCTACCTCTTCTTATCACAAAGTTTCCTATCGTGAACCTCTAGACTGAAAAAAGAGATAGTACAGGTGAAGGCTGGAAACAGATCATTAGAACTTCAAATGGAGAATGAAGGGAAAACTCCCCAGTGGTGCCCACCTGGACTAGAGCCATCAAGTCCCCTGTCAGGGTCAGGTGTTTCTCCGGGGACCTTTCATATGCATGGTTATTCATTGTTTTGTGATTGCCTGTACATTACATTACTTTAAATATTAAAGGTATGTTAGGACTTAATTGTGAGGATCATCATAAGGTTGTTTAAAGGCACTCCAGGAATTGCAGTAGGCCCTCTGGGTCAAGAGTCAGATTCTTCCACTGCCTTGGGGAAGTTACCTAACTTCATTCTACTGATGAAATTCCCCTAGAATGGAAATAAACAGTGAGACTATTGTGTATTTTAGATCCTAAAGACATGATTTATCTTAAGTGCAAAGTAAAAAATTATTCACAAATGTGAATTCCCTTGGCAGAAATTTCCTTCCCCTCCTGTGAGAGTTAAAAGACAGTCGTTAACTTTCATGACTGTCTTTAATAACGATCCACAGCTAAGCCCTGTACAACAATACTGCCAAACCAAAGTTTGAAATTAAGATGTCATCCTGGCACTGGGAAGTATTTTGGGGCCACGTATAGATTATTTTTATGTTACGATATGATAAAAACAAAGCATGCTTTATATCACACTTAAAGCAATTATATTTTAATAAAATCTGAAACTAAAAGGGATAGAAAGGAAACTACTGATTGTTTTTTTAAATCATTGTGCTGTGTTATAGAACTCAAGTTCTTTAATATACTTCCCTTGTCCTTATTTTCTGGTAGGGCCTAGATATTCGGGGAAAGGTTGTTCTCTGTGTTACTTAGTTCTGTGCTCAATATTGCTTCCTCTGACTTCAAAATGAGTTATGTACTAAAATCAGCTTTTTTTTTTTTGGTGGGAAGAGAAAGAATAAAAGAAAAACTGTTGTGGGGCAGAGGCTCTAACTAGTCACTTTTTAGAATATGGGATTTTGATTTTGGCGCTATTCAGCATAACTTTCTGAATAGTTTAGCTGATGTTTACTTACTCTTATTTCTTTGACTTTAAAGGAGCTGGTCTTAAACTCTTGTTAAACAACAAAATGAAGTGTATAAATGCTATCACTAAGTTTATATTTTGTAGAACGTTGAATTCAGAAAAACAGCAGAAAATTTGTAAATGGGCATGAAAATCTGTCATAAGCCTGGGTTACTTTCAGTTGAAGTTGTAGTTTACAATTTCACTTGGAGCAGGGATAATTTATTCTTAAGATGATATTAGGAAGCATTTGTGACTGAATGGTTGTGAGTGTCTGTTTTTGTATATTTACCAGCTTTTGAATATGAACAGATAGATAAGCTATCACTAACGGATTTAGGTGCATTGTGGGCAGGCATCAAGACTGAAGGTGGATTGTCACAGTCTCAGTCACCTGGGCAGACAGGATTTCTAAGCTATGGTACAAGCTTCGGTACCCCTCAACCTGGACAGGCACCCTACAGCTACCAGATGCAAGGTCTGTATCCTTACTGAAATTGCTATTTTCATTAACCCTCTTGGCTGACAGTTGCTTTCTAAAGTAGAATCTGATGTTCTTTGTAAATCATGGATAATGGTGGGAAGCTGCCTGGGCTCAGCGGCAGGTCACTCAATTCTAGTTCAACTCTTCATTTACCAACTCTCTAGGCCTGAATTTCCATATTTATAACCTCAGGGAGTTAGGCTACATGATCTCTAAGGTTCTTCTCAGAAAGCTCTAAAATTCTTTGTGAAGCTTTATTTTCCTGCCTTTGCTTCTGTCAAAAGAGGGATGAAAAAGCAAAAAGTCAAGCACGTGCAATGTTGTGGTGTGGCAGATGCTAAGAACCTTGGCACATGATGTTGCAAACTGAGTTTTCTAAAAGGGCTGTTGTTTTCCTTATTTTCATCATGAGGGGAAAAAAATCACATCTCTAGAAATAGAGTATGTGATATGTGTTGAGTAAATGACCTACCTAAGACCAGGAGATCAAATCACAACCATCTGATGTATATTCAAGATATTGTTTTCAAGGACTATTCCCTGGGTTCTGCTTTTGAAGCTATAGTCAAAACAAAATGTAAGTGGGAGCAAATGGATGAAGGTTTGCACTGCAAATGTTTTCAAGAATATTTAGTCATTAATTCTAATTAGCAGATTATCATGTAAGCATGTCTATAAATGTTTAAAAATAGTTCTCCCATAATTTAAACATTCTCCTAATATCTTATTTTTACCACAAATCAATTTAATAGCTCATATTTAACCTCTTAACAGTGCAAAGCCCTATCATTGCCTTTTGATTGGAGGGATTCTTTTTATAGCTTCTATCTTTTTAATATATCCTATCTTATTCATTCCATTAATAATATTTATTTATTGCAGATAAATTAGAAAATACAGAGAAGCAAAAATAATTATTATCACATATAATCCCATGCATTTCATTATTATCATTTAGATATATATTCTTCTAAATATGCAATATGGGACCATATTGTATAGTGTCATATTGTAACCTGCCAATTTGAGTGATGACTAAATTGTAAGCATCTTTTCATATGAATAAATTCCATTCTATAGCATTATTTTAATAACTACACACTATTCATGTGTTTCATATCTTATTAACTCATCCCCTATTATAGGACATCTAGAGAATGCTATGAATATCTTATAGATATGGGTGTATATGGACAAATTGTGTGGAACTGCTAGGTAAACTGCTTTATGCCCTTTATGATTTCTTTAAATTATAAATAAGGGCTGATTGTGTATTGGAAGAATACGTTGGTGAATATTATACTTTAAAAAATTGTCATTTGGGTAGGAACAAGATTTGATTGTTAATTTAATATGTATTTTAAGAACTGAGATAGATCATATTTCTTCTCTTTTAACAGGGGTATTCAACTTGGTCTTATTGTATCTTATATTAAAGTGCTTAACCTTTTGTAATGTTTTATAGTTATACTTCCAATTTATCATTGCGAAGGAGTTTTTCCCCATATAACAAATTAAAATTTTATGTGATGAGGTTCATTAATCATTAATCGTTGCAGATTTAATTTTGCCTTTGGTACGAAAAGGTTTGAATTATAAACCTTTTGTAGACTTGGTGGGCTACAAAATAAAAAACAACCAACAACAGTTAGTGTTTATTGTTAGAACGGTGTCACTCATGCACCTGATCCAAGAACTGTTAAGCTACTCCAGAAAATGGCCATTTTCTACATGTGAGTAAAGTAATAAAAAGAACAGAAAATGGTAGAGACTTAATTACTGAACTTAACTGTTCTAGGCTCCAGTAATGAAATAGGTCACAAGTCAGACGAGTTCTGCTTGCTCATTCTGCTTGCTCATATGAGATAGTAGACAGGAAAACAATTGTAGAGTCATCAGAGAGCAATGAGGGAAATAAACCAGGCAACATGGTGCTTCCCATTCTCCCCAGGGCAGCCATCCTGGTCCCCTTGAGGAAAAGCTGGTCTTTAAAGATGAGAGCGAGGCTGGTGAAGTGCCCTCTCTAGAGCACAGCTACTTAATATGTAGTTCCTGGACCACAGCCATCTACGATCTCCTGTTTCCAATCCATAAGGAGAAGAGTACAAAATGGAGAGTTAAGTGTTCAGAAACTTTTATAGTAGGTTGACAGTCAATGTTTGTTAAATCAAACAATTAAAAGGGATTGTGCTTTATCTTTTTCTCTCATTTCATTCTTCTAGTAAAACATTGCTATTGTATTTTATTAAAGTATCAGACTTTGAAGGATTGGGGGAAATAAATGGTCCTGCAGCTCAGATAGCTTGAGAAGTATTGCACTTGAGAGTTATTTTTATCTTGTTCTCCTCCCAGGTCAAAAGCTTGAGCAGCACAAACAGTTCCTATGAAGACTAATCAGCTGAATATAAGTGTTAGAATAGAGAGAAGAATGGAAATGAAGAAAAAGTAAAGAAAGATATTGGAGGGAAAAACAGTCGTTGATGTGTAGTAACAATCACATTATTGCTTTTCTTCTATCTATAGGTTTTGTTGCATCCAGACTTATTAGATATTGCATTAAAACTTTTTGGTATTTTTGTGCATCCCCTAGTTGAATGATATTTCCAGTGGGATTTTACAACCTATTTACTATGGCTGAAGTATGGTTTCATATGGGTATTTCTATAATGGTATTTCACTCAAATTTAGATTAATGGAAATGACTTCCACATAACAAACCAGGTGATAATATGCTGTTGTCTTGAAACCTGCCAATAGGGTGATGGCTCATACTATGTAAAATACTGTAGGGTACTTATGGCCAAATTTGAATAAATAATTAAAATCTGCATAATATGTATTTCTGAAATATTAAATGCAATATGAAGATGCCATCACTATTATTAAATTACTTGTGTGCCAAACAGTAGGACTCCATTGACCTTTGAGTGTCTTTTATATATATATATATATTTTTTTTTTTTAATGCTCACTTCTGTAAAGTCTGAAATTATTTTCCAAATTTCCCAAATACTCTTAATCCTTAATGAATAACAGTGAATTTTGCTTATATCAGTCTCATAGTTATTAAAAATTCTTAGACTTCTAGATGAGATTATATGTAGTTAGCTATTTGGGGGTATTTTTACCTTGCTTTTTCTCCAGAAAGATCTTTTCGATATCTAAGTATATAAAATATAATGAGTAGTTATTTAGAGATATTTATCTACTAGAGTTTCTAGTAATACTAGAAGACATAGTCTGGTAGTCCAGATAATTCAAACAATCTGTGGTCTGATATGTATACTTCATCTATTATGCTGATTAATTTAAAAACATCTATGATGATGGTTCTGTTAGATCTTATGGGATGGAACTGAAGATGTAGAGCAGTCTTGCACCTGGTTAACGGTACTGGTTGTGAAATCAGACTCTACGAGTAACAGCCCTGCCTTTGCCAACTGTGGGTTTTCAGCTCATGACATGACCTCTTCATGGCTTTGTCTCCTACCTTAAATATGGAGATAATCTCATCTCCCACAGTATCGTTTGAGGTTTCATCACGACTATCTATGTAAATCTTACTATACTCTGTGTAGTAAGAACACACATGGTTGTGTCATTTTTGCTGCTGTTGTCGTGGTGGCAATAGAGTTACTATTCTTTTCATTAGGATTATGTTCTAGCTTTCTGGAATAGATCCAGACCAGAGAGTGTTACCCAAATATTCCCTCCCTCCCCACCATCCTCCAGCCAGAATGTATTTTTGTTACTAGCAAAGAGAACTCCAAGAACCCAATAATGAAGAAACATAGTAAAAAAACAAAACAAAACAAAAAAAAAAGGAGTCAGACCTAATGAATGTTAGGAAGGGTAAGAAAGGAAACACACTGTCCTCAAAGTCAGGGTTTTTGTACATGATACAAAAAAAAATATGGGAGAAATAAGAAAAAGTAAACAAGGGTGTGAAGAAGAAAATCAGTTGAGGAAAAGCTGCACTGGCAATATTGGTGACAGGCTATTGGAAAAGTGAGAGTCCAAACTAGTGATGAGGAAGTTCAGTTCAGAAGGGCCACTGACAAAGAAAGAAGCTCAGTTCTGCAGTAGGGGGAAAGGAAGAGTTCAACCAATTCCCATGCCTCAGTAATTCCTGTAGTTACTTTATCACTTTGAATGTGAGGAAAAGGTGGAGAAAGAGGAGGAAGAGACATTTAAACATCAAAATTTTTCGTTCAGAAATTGGGATTAGGGAAGAAGATAGGAATGTGACAATCTGTGCTACAAAGGTTTGAAGAATTCTAGTGCCCATATAATAACAGCTAACGTTTGTCGAGCATTTATTATATGCCAATGACTATTTTAATTATTTTATGCACATGCTCTCATCTAATGCTCACAACAGCCCTGAGCAATGACTTTTAAAGGATATGAACTAGAAAATAACGAAGAATATGTGAAATAGCAATTTATTTAGTTTGTATAATACAAAGGCTACTCAAGCATGGCTACTCAAAATCAAAATAGATAATGGTTTGGAACTGTCAGACCCTTCAGTGTGGTGCATGTTCTTAAATAACAGCATCTGTAGGGGAGGCTCTTACTGAAAACTTTAAAAAAAAAAAAAAAACCACATAGATGTACTTTCTGAAGGGGGTAGATTTGACCTTTTCATCCGAGACACTGCATTAGACAACTAGCTATAATTAGCTCATGCAGCGATAGAAGAAAAATTTTTAGAGGACTTGTTTCTGAGCTCTGTCTGTGCCTTAACACTTTCATAGCACTTGAGAAACGGATTTAATTGGCAATTCATAACCATTTAGCCACTGCCTACCCTTGTGAAGGAGGGCAGCCTTACTTAGTGGATCCATCCACTTCAAGTTTTCAGTGCTCCTATTCTGACAGGCTTTGGAGAATCTGGCACATGCTTTTGTGTGTGTGTGTGTGTGTGTGTGTGTGTGTGTGTTGCATGATCTGGGAATTGAACCCAGGTCTCCCACGTGGAAGGCGAGCATTCTACACTGAACTACCCATGCACCCGCTGCTATATACCATTTTAAGCCTAACAAGGATCAGATTTTTGACATGCACCAATACAGGATACCCTAAAGTGAAACCTTGGTGGTGGGAAATCTAATTACTTTCACCTTTGCTGCAAAATTGCTGAACAATTCTATTCTTACTTTCATTATTATTTCTTTTTTTACATAGCAAAAAATTAGAAGTTAGTTTTAACCGAGAAAGACAAAATATTTCTATTCTTAGACAACTGAAATCCTTGTCTGTTATTTTTTTGCATCTCCCTGTTCTGTTGTGTCAGCCTCAGTGTTTCTGGAGGAAGTTTATCATCATCAGGCACTCAGTTGGACTTCCATCAAATTGAAATACCAAAGAGTTAATTTCAGACTTTGTGCATAGAGTTCCAACACCACTTCTGAAAATGGCCTGTGAGGGTGATTTTCTTCACACTCCTTTGACAAACTTGATGCAAATGAATTCACTGTATGGGTGAGTGTGGGCAGTGAAATGTATCCTGAGACTAGTGGTCAGTTGTTCAAAAGAAACACAGTTTTCAGTGCTGCCCACCAATCAAGGGCAGGGAGAGCAAGAGTCGAGTGGGGTGTTGTCTGTGCGTGAGGTGCATGCACCTGTGTATTCTAAGGGTAAAAACTGCTTGTGAGGAGTTGCTTTAGCCTTTGCGTTACTGACAGATATCACAGAATATCTGTCTGCCCGGGGTGTCATAAACAACTTTTATTCTCCTTTTATATAAAAGAGAAAATTGACTTGAACATTCTAGTGGTAGTTTTTAAAACAATGCAAGCTCTGGAGTTCTTGCTGGCACCACCACCTGCTAACCCGTGTCTCATACAATATGAATGTGTAGTTCCTCTACCCATAGGAAACAGTAAACTGTGTTCATAACGATGGGGCCAAGTCATATGAAGAAAATGAAATTTTGTGTAGTAATCTTTTCAAGGTAAGGAAGTGTATAGTACACTTGCAAAAGATTTTTCATATTCAAAAAATTAAAATTATGTTGTGTCACTTTACTGGTTAAGCCTCAGCTTTGAGAAAAAAGTCAACTTCCCATAAGACAGTTCTGATGATTCTAAAACAGTTCAAGGTTATGACCACGTATTCATGTTTCTATCTCCAGAATGTAGGACTATGTCTAAAATATATACAGCCATGCCACAATGAAAGTTAGAAGTTGAGATTTAGAAACACTCTAATTTGCTTCTTTTGGGAAGTGAGTTTGGAGTTAAGCATAATGAAAAAGTCTTGGTTAGTTCATTACTGTAATATGTTCAAAGCACTTTTCACTTGTGTTCGTGGTAGTCAGTACGAACAGAGCTGGATTGGAGCATCACGGAATTGCTTTGGTGGCGGGAAAACGCCTGTCTGAGTGTTTTATTGGCCCAGAATAGCAGTGATTGTGCGGAACTTTCCTGTCCTACTCAGGAGAAGGTGCCCAGATTTGCCGTGATGGATGGGAGGGGTTGCACAGCTGTTCATGTGCCAAACCCACAGTGTCCTGGACACTCCGCTTTGTTTATTTTCCTTTGGGCTTTATTGCCCTCACTTAGAGAGAGAATAACACAAATTCTCACTCCCTCTTCATATACAGTGTTGTTTGTTCTGCTAAAGAGATTGGGGTTCAGACTAGTGAGGGGGAAAAATAAATAAGGGCAGAGGTTTATTTAAAGGGTATGGGGAAGGGCTCACAACTCCGCAGTTCTCCTTGCCTCACTTCTCTATGCCTTGATATGAAGTGGGAAGGATTTAGGAACATTACCCTTACTTCTTTTGATCTGCTTGTCTATAATTTTACGAATATAACAGAACTGTTTCCATTTATCAGACATTTAGAAGTTCAAAATAGCTTAGCATAAATAATACATGTGATCTTTATAAATACAAGTAATCTTTACAGTTTTTCATTATCTCTAGAAGTGATATTTTTTCAAAAAGAAGTGACTACAAAAGATACAGTTTAAAAGAAATATATGGTAAGCCTTTTTATAATAATTTATGACTGCTGTGTTAAAGCATTTGAGATTTGCACTTTCCAGCATAAAATGACATGATGAAGTTTGGATTAAGAGAAGAAGTATTGAAGCTTGCTCTGATGTTCAGAATTTCTCCTTAATTACTTTGCCAGTCAACTTTTAATTTTTATTTTAGTTCTTGGCTTTTTACATTTGGGAATTTTTTTGCTTAAAATTATTATTTTTTTAAAGTTAATATTCTGTTTCAGTTCTTTTGCCATCTTGTGGTATTTTAAGTGACAAGTGTTGAAAGTTGTATGGAACTCTTGAAATCAAGTTCTAGGACTAATCAGTGATCAATACCAATTTTATTGTCTGTGTGACTTGGGTTTTAGTTAAAACCTATAGAATTATATCAAGAAAATAAATGTAAATGTTTGCAATTGTTATTCCCTAAGTTATAAATTCTCTTTGAAAGAAAAAACTATTACTAGGCTAAAAAGGAAAACTTTGTTGTTTGAAATCCTGGTTATAAGAAAGGGAGGGGGAAAAAAAAGCTGATTTTAAATAGCCCATCTGGCCTTCAGAGGCTTCTCCCCAGAGACCTGCGCTAACTTCTGCCACATAGATCGTGCCCGATGATAGACATAGCCCATGGCAAAGAGGCCAGGGAAGGAAAGCAAATGGACTTCTGTGAAAATACACGAGGGACAGACAGCATCCTGCTTGCTGAATAAGTTGCAGAAACTCCTCTAAAACATGGGAAGTACAGACAGGCCCCAGCAGGTTCCAGCATTCTTACGTTGGCTAGGATTGTGGTTTTTAATGTGAGTCCTTGTTCTCTGTGAAGTAGACCTCTGACCTATACTTTACCCTTATTTTTTTTTTTTAAGTGTTTTGAAGTGATAGCTGAGATATGTTTTCCAGATTAAATCACACATAAAACTTTGATTTAATAATTTAAATCACAGTAAGTCAACACAGACTGTGTTCTTAACTATGAAAAAGCAGTGGAGATTTATTAATAAAATCTTTGGGGGGTTAGTTTGTTTTTAAACTACAATTACTGAGCACCTATGGAACTGGGTGGCCCACCCACTGGTAGGATTTTCTAACCAGACTGTTTCTCACTGGTTTTCGTCCATGAGACCAGCACCTTTTCTCTGGAAGGACTTGTGGCAGTGACAAGGAGAGAGCAAAATTTGTGTGTTATTTTATTCCTGAGCTATTTTTATGAAATTTTCTTTTAGAAATTATTTATTAGCCTAAAAAGATAGTTATAATGAAATCTTTTAGAAAATAAATAGCTTGGTTCCAAATGTGTTAAATTTTTTAGGCACTCTTATCAAGAGAACTTTTGAGGTTCTAGGATTTTTGTGTAACCAAAAATTAATACCGCTTTTTATGGTAGACATTGCACATTCAGTCTACCTGCTTTAGTTTCCCAACTGCTAAAACAACTGTTATACATACAGTAGATTGTTTTGAGGCTAGGAGAAATCTAGGCTTCAGCACGCCAATGCCTTCTCCCTGAAGACTGTTGCGTTCTGGAGCCGACTACTATCAGTCCTTGGGTCCTTGACCTTTCCTTTAATTGGCAAGGCACATGGCAGCATCTTCTTTCTTTTTCAGGTTCTGTTGACTTCAAGCTTCTTTCCTCTGGCTTTCTCTCTGTGGCCTTCTCTATAAAACTTCCAGTAAGAGGATCAAGACCCTATCTTGATTCAGTTGAGCCACATCTTAACTAAAAATAACATTTTCAAAAGGTCCTACTTACAGGGGTTTCACACCATAAGGATAGATTGAGCTTAAGAACATATTGTTTTCTAGGGTACATAACTCATTCTACCCCACTTACTATATCAGAAAATCTGGGAGGTGAATTTGTCAGGGCATAGTGAAAATATCATAATCACTCCCTCGTGTGTGACCACTGGCAAGGAAATTATCATCTTCTGTACTTGTTTTTCTTCTGGAAAAGGGAGATAAGGGTTCCTACCTCACAGGGGATGGGAATAACCTGAGACAATGGATAAGGAAATGGTGAAGTATAAATGTACTGTAAAAATGTAGAATGTTGTTGCATTCTGAAATTCTGAAATTTTTCACAGGCAAACAACCTCTTTATTTTCATTAATTTACACCCATAATATGCCAAATCTGAGCTAACCGAGTTAATAGCCTGCAGGGAGCCCTGTGTCTGAACAATGGGGTGATCTTTCTGTCAGGATGCTGATAATCATACTGCAGAGTTAATATCCAGGGTGCTATCAAGGTTAACAGTCTGTTAGGATACCCAGGTGACAGATGGATGTGAGGTCTTTGTAATGTCTCTGGAGGCCAAGCTCACTCAAATCTAAAATCAGTGAGATCTTATGAGCTGAACCAATCTATGATATGTAATCCCTTTTTAAAGTTTTACTTGATTTATAATCCTGCTGGACTTTCTTCCTGGAGATTTGGAAGTATTTTAAATCCTTCCAGAAGATACTTATAGGTCCTGTGTTTCATTTTCTTTGCATAATTGAAATCTGAAGTTGTGGTTATATTCTGTACTTTCTTTAAAAAATTACCCCTTGATACACCATCTTCTTTAGACAGAAACCAGTAAAGTATGTTTTAGGTAAAATCTGAGAAATAAGCTCAATTATTATTTGTATTTTCTTTCCCCACTCTCTTTTTCACTGGTGAACAAATAAGGAAGTTAAATGACTTTTTTCTCTCCTGATGCCTATCTAAAAGCTCTTTCAAACTGTCTCCAAAAAATAAAAATAAAAACGAAGGCTAAGGAAAGACTTCCTCCCTTCCCTACACCTGATTCTTTATGATGGTTGGGTTCTCATTAAACTCTTCATCACTTACCGCAGTAGATTGAAATTATCAAGCAACATTTCTGTCTCCCGCGAGAGCCTAGATGAAACTCTTCAGAGGCATGAGTCAGATGTGGTTTATCCATCTCTGCGAGGCACATGGGATAAATATATTGAATGAATTTAAGGAACTTATGGTCAGGATGAAAACAAGACTAATGAGGACTTGCTTAGTCTTGTTCTAATGAAGAAGTAAATCACCTGTTTCAATTATCAGTGAGTTGGAGTTCCCAGAAGGTCAAGTCAGTGTGGAGTGGAATTGTCAGGGAAAGCTTTTTGGAGGATAGGGCTTGAAATCAACCTTGAGGATGGGACAATGAGGACTGAGAGAGGGAAGGCATTAAGTAAGAGGAGCAAGAAGGAGTAAGATGAGTTTTTTAGGATAGCAGTGTCCCTATACTGAATTAATAAGTGGGCTGTAGGTGTGGGAGCCAAAGGAAATAGTTTAGTCAGCATATCCTCTCCTCTGCCCATCCCAAACCCTCCTCCTGATCCCCACCACTAAGTCCCTTAAGTAGACATATGGATCCTTACGTTTATAGTAGCTTGTTTTTCCCCCCACCTCCTCCACTTTTAAAAGGAGAGTCAGAATCAAATCATTTTCTATGTCCCAACATGCTGTTGTTGGCATGGTCAACATTCAGATTCTTGGGATTTTCCGTTAGAGTATTGTTTCTTTTCCTAAACTGATTTTCATTTCTCATGCAAGTGATTAAGAAACTCCCTTCCCTCTCCTTCAGTCTCTTATTCCACTTCTCCAGAAACCTGTTTTCTCTCTTACCTTGTCTTTTACATAGCTAGTCCTTACTTCATGACCGTCATGTCCTTCTCGCCCTCTCTGCCAGCCCTGCTTTCCTTCCTGATCTAACCTAGTGTCTTCATTCCACTCACAGAGCAGCTCCATGTCAGAGCCGGTGGAGCCTAATTCCGAATGCAAATTAATGCTTTGTGTCTTCATGAGTTTGTGTATAAGTTGTGTGTGTGTGCGTGTTAAACTTTCCTCAAGGATGGGCACGTGACCCCTTTTCTTTTAGTCCACAGCAACCTCTGGGTAGTTAGTGGTGTCAGTACAGAGGGCCAGTAAGCACTGTCAACTGAACTAACTTGAAAAGCTTTTCTTTTTCATTTATTAGAGCAATATAATCTACACAATCAGGGTATGAAAGTTTTCATTTTTTTATATAAATAAATTTGTCTCTTAGAGATGTTCTGAAGGGAAACATTCCCCCTTTCTATTCTGGATATTAATGTCTCCCATCGCCATTAAATATATATACATATATATATATATATATATACACATATCTGATTTTTCACAATTGCAAACATGTAAATAAGTCTTTTTTAAACTAATGGGAAAGGAGGTACCCCCTTTCCTACCCTGCTTGGGGTTTTACTTAATTCTAAACTCCACCAGGAATATTGGTTGGAAATAATTCACTTGAACCTATCACTGCCAAACTCCTTGATTGAGAAATAATGGGTTGTAAGAGAGAATTTTTTCTACTTTGGGGAATTTTCATGATATACAACTATAGAAAATATAAACCATTTTATCATAGAATATTTATGCTCTATTTTGTTTATCTGGAGGAATGAAAATACTTATATATTATTTGATGAGTGAATTCTGAACCTTAAGCCTAATTCTGGGACCTAGAGTTCCAGTGAAGACTTTTGTAAATGAGAGTCTCAGTGGACTGACCCTGATGGGAGAAGGAAGCCTGTGTTTCCTGATCTTTGTGTTGTGCTTTCTCCCTGTAGTATCCATTGATAAGCCTGGGGCAGCATAACACAAAAAATGTGCATTTCCTGCTGGGCCAGCCTTGGGTAGGAAGTGGGTGTGGCAGTTTACACATACAAAGCTTTCTTGGGCTCATGGCCATCGCTTGTTTGCCTTTGCTTTGTGGTGGTCTGAACTTGGGGCAAATTGTTTGGTAGTATTTATAGGCCCCCAGGTCTGCTCAACTATTAGATCAACTATTGGGGGAAGAGGGCTGTGCTTTAACTCCATAGGAGCTTTAACTCAGCTCAAGGAACAAAAACAAACAAACGAACAAAATAGGCTCTGAAAAACTTCTCAAAGTGCTTGAAGAGTATGAGTAATTCCTTAGGATGTAAAGAAAGTTTATCCTGGTTACATATTTTGAAGCATTTGCTAAAACAGCTACTGGATTGTACTAAAAGAGAGTGGTACTAAAATCATGCAGTACAGGTGTTTGGTGAACATGAGAATTTTCAGGCCAAAACCTCCCCTTCTGCCTCAACAAGGCTGTACTCCCCATATTGGAGGAGGGGCCTGGGTGTTTGCCTTATAACAAGCACACCCTGAAGATGCTGGTGCGTTTCAAATGTATTTTGAAGGTGTTGGTAGCAAAGAGTAATTCAGGAGAACGTTATTGCTTTAAGAGGCAATAGATTGCAGAGATTGAGCTTTGACTCTGGATTCAAGTGGCTGGGGTTTGAATCCCAATTCGGCCACACTTGCTTACAACCTCAGCAGTGACTTCCTCTGTAAAATGGAATAATAAATCACACTATCTCATGAGGAGGCTGTAAAAAATCAGTGAGTTCTAATGTAAAATATTTTATTGGGGCCTGGCTCAGAGTAAGCTCCCAATAAGTTTTAAATATGTTATTTGTTTTTGTCACTTCTATTTTGCTTCTTTTCTTAATCCTGTAGGATAATCCCTGGGAAAAGTTGAGTGAATTTCAGAACTTCCCATAAAGCGATACAGAATAGGGTAAGAGGCGGCAAGACAGAATTATTGTGCGGAGTCTAAAGCCCAGGCAGACTTGTGTATGAATATCACTCCCATCCCGTGGAAGCTGTGTACCTTAACCTAACCCTTTGTTTTCTTATCTGCAATATGACAATATTAATATTCCCGATAGTGTCCAGTTGTTGCAGGCTATAAATAAAGCTTGTAAAAAGATCAGCATACTCCTAACATATTTTGTAAGTGCTCAATGATAGCTTGCTGTTTTTATTATTATATTTTGTACTCACATGTTTGTGTGGTTAGATGCAAATATCCGATTATTGATATACGCTCCAAGGTTTTCTTTATCTTTCTCAATCTGTTTTGTAGGAAAAGATTAACTAGTTTAAAAATTAATACTATTAGTTAATTTATATTAATTGGCTAAGTAATTACTAATTGACTATTAAAATAAGTTTAAATATTGATTACTAATTCATGGATATGTATGTGAGAAAATGTGCATGTATATATATCTCATAGGTATGTATGTGTCTCTCTCTCTCTCTCTCTATATATATATATGTATATATATGATATGTCAGTAATTCAGGTTTAGGAGGAAAGGAAGAGGAGGGCTAATCAGGGAAGGCTTCTCTGGGGAAGGGGGTTTCTAGTCCACACTGAATTATGAAGTTGAGTCGAAGCTAGCTAGGATATGACAGGAGGAAGTAAGAAAGTGCAAAGGTGTAGAAGAGAGAGAGTACTAGCATTGGGAAAACGACATGCTTGTTCACTGGTGTTAGGATGGAATGTGTATATGGGTAGGTTGGAATTGGAGTTACAGCAAGAGACCAGAGATCCAAGAGAGAAACTGGGGCCTAACCAGATAGTCTAATCACTGACCCTTGAAGGAGTTTGCATTTTATCCAGAGGGTAACTTTTTTAAGGGGTGGGGGTGGGTGAGCAGCAGGATCATATATGCACATTAGAGAAACGCTTCTCCTACATTTGTGAAGAATGGACTGGAGGGGTGTGCAGGAAGCCTGTAAAAGAGGCTGTTAAGGAGGCTTTTACAGAAATCCAAGGTAGATGTTGGTGGCCTGGACTAAGTTAGCAGCTCCATTTGCCTATAGATTACATGAGAGCAGATGGAGCAGCTTTGCAAATACAGTTCTGGTGGTGAAAAATTAATATTAACTGAGCCTGGTTCTCTAGTATGTACACCTCTTCCTGAAGTAAGTTATATCCTTTTGGAAGTTGCATTAAGTCTCCTAGGCCACTGGGGTGCTATTAAACTCCTGCTTGGGCATACTAAATGGAATGGAATCTTAGCCTGCAGTCAGCCAGCAAATGAGTATAACTTATGTTGAACTCCAGCTAATGTGCAGTCTTAGAAGTAGCATTAAGTCTGGAAGGTCACTTGGGTACCATTTGGAGTACTGACCTGTGATTTACTTGGTTTTACCCTTGTGGCCTATATGTGCCAATATAACTTCCATGGTCTTTTCTACTTTGTCCCAGGGAATAATTTATGGAATGGAAACATCCATTTTTTAAATATATTTTCTATATTTTTTGACTTTTCTTGGTGGATAGGGATTATTGAAGTCATTATTTATAGTTCAGAAATGTGCAGTTTAAATGAAAGTAACAAGTCATAACCCAAAATAATTTTTCCTATTAAGTATATACAATAAAATTTTTAAAAAGTACTGCTATCCATACCCTTATCCAAAATAAATTCAATTTTTATTTTAAAGGAATTTTTAATGCTCATATTTATGTTTATTTTATATATAAGATCAAAATAAATCATTCAATGATATACAAATACTAAAGAGTGAGTCTTATGCTCCTGAAGTCCAGTGTTTTAAAAAAAAAAAAGATAAAGCTGATATCCTGATAAAGCCTATGAGGTCCGAGGCTATGACTTCATCATCTCTCATACATACCTATAAGATATATATATACATTTTCTCACATACGTATGCATGAATAAATAATCAGCAAGAGCCTGGTACTTACTATTTGTTTAATAAGCGAGTGATTGCCATGTCCAAATAAACATTAATGTGGGAAGCTTCTTCTTTGAGGTCTTAATCTTCGTGGTGGAATAAGTGCACGTCTTGTAAGTGCTCTCTGTGATAGGCATTCTGGGAACTCTGAATAACTGATATTTCTGAATGTACAAGGAAAGAAACCTCAAATATGAGTCTGCATGATAACTGAATTTAGAACTATCTTAGATATTTTCTTTCTTAATAAAAAAACAGGTCTTTGGATCAAGATTTCAAAATTCATAGGTGTTTGATAAGTAAATAGGAAAAGAATTTTAGATATGCAAAAATATTATCATATTTATCTACTCTGGTAGAGGAAAAAGATAGGGAAATACAGGGGAGAATTTCAGGAGTGTTGACTAAAACAATAACAGTGTCTAATATTTGTGTGAAATGGAACAGTCTTCTAGATGGTTCCTAAAAGATTACTTCATTTGATCTGTTTAAAGACCCTATGGAGTGTAGGGTATTTGCAGATAAGGACACTGTGTCTTGAGTGCTTAGGTGATTTGTCCAAAGTCCACAGAGTCCATAAGTGATGACCTAGAAACTATGATCTATGTTTCTGACTCTTGAACCAGTACTTCAAAGCTCAGTAGCATGTAAGTAATTGGACTGTATTAACTACCACACTTCACACTTGAAGGCATCCATGAAGCTGTTCATATGGAAGACTTCCCCCTTGCACTCTCTAAGCAAGCCTGTGCCACTCATTTGCCATAACAATTTGAGTTTTGAAAAAATGGCTTTTATTCCTAATTACAGAAGCAACATAGGTTCTGAGTACAACATTTAGAAATGTGCACTGGTTGAGTAAAAATATGTGACCATAGATCATAACCCTCCAGAGATAACATTTCTGAGATTTAAAATAAAAATTTGGTTTTAAAAATATTTTTAAATGAGATCACCAGAAATACTTTTGTTTTAATTTTTACATTAACAAAATAGTATGAAAAAATTCCCTATGTCATTAAGCATCTTTATAATAAACTATTTCAGCAACTTCATAGTATTCCATTTTTTTGGAATACTTGGAACTTCAAGTCTACCTTATCAAAATGTTATTTTGCTATAGCCATATCACTCTACATAACTCAGCAAACCATATTTCTTAAGTTCTTTGAGGCGACTTTCTGTTTTTTATTATTAGAAAGAACACTGAAAAACGTCTTTGCTAACTATTTCTTTGTATGAATCCCTAATTTTTTTTCTTGGAGTAAATGACTGGCAGTAAAATTGCTGGGTTAATCAATCATTGACCGAATAGCCCATCAGAAAAGTTGGGCCTATTTAAATTCCCATTTAGCAGCACATGACTGCCATTGTCCTACATATTTGCCAATACCGAGTCCTATCTTCCCAAAAACCTCTGCCAGTTTAATCATCAAAAATGATAGATTGTTGATTTGCAATAAAATAATAAGATAGCAAATACTGCGATGGAGAGAGCTAAGATTTATTCTTCTTCTTGTATCCGATACAGTACTGTGCCTTTTTTTTTTTTTTTTTTTTTTTTTTTGCATGGGCAGGCACCAGGAATCAAACCTGGGTCTCTAGCAGGTGAGAATTCTGCCACTGAGCCACCATCGCACCACCCTACCTGTTTGTTTTTGAACACATATTAGAGATTCATTAAATAGAATATTACCTACCTATCAAGACTGCATGTGTCAGTGATAAAACATTGATCATATTTCTCTTTCATCTTTGTTGTATCAGATTCTTCAAGTACTGTAATTCACTCTTCTGAGAAATGAAATAGCGAAATAGCTTTTTAGCATGTCATTATAACGACCATATCATACAAATCCAAAAGCTTTAAAAGTTCTAGGAAGTAGCATCACTGTTTTTGAGCTAGCAAGAACCTTAAAGATCATCTAATCAGAACTGATCATTTTACATTAATTAATGTAACAATGTAAAAAAAATCCTGATATACTTTACAAATTGAAATGGAAAGCCCAGAGTCTAATATTTTTATCCAGTTTTGTCTTTAGTTCATATGAGTTACTCATAATCTCAGAAATTAAAATCTCTTTATTTCTTAGTTCTTTATAATATAATGAAGCTAAAATTGTCAAGATTTTAAGAAAACAAAATTTTAGCCATGGCAATGTATTCTAGTTTTGAAGATAAAACCAATTATATTTGCAATGACCTCCAAGTCTACCTTATCAAAATGATATTTCCTATAGCCACATCACTTAACATAGCTCAGTAAACCATATTTCTTTTCATTTTGTTTTAGGTAGCAGTTTTACAACATCATCAGGATTATATACAGGAAATAATTCACTCACAAATTCCTCTGGATTTAACAGTTCGCAGCAGGTAATTTAAAAAGCTCATTTGACTTCTGAAATATTTTTAATTGCAACGCATGATTTTCTTTTATAAAGAAAGATCTGTATATATTGCATTTTAAGTGAGAGCTTTCCTAAACATTTTCATGATTTTTTTTTCTCCTTTTAAAAATTTCTTTAATAGTCTTATCTGGTGGGTTGTTTAACTTACAGATTGATTTAGTTTTCCCTAGTCATGGGATAGAAGAAATATGAAAAGTATATCTAACTTACCTCAAATTTATTGCAAGTCTGAACACTCCAGTTAATTTGTACTGGCATGCCTGTGTGAATTCAAAGAAGACACAGAAACACAAACATGCTTACAAGTATACTTTGAATCATGTAATAAGTAGCAGAGATTTCACACATCATTCTTCTGTGGTTTGATTTGGTAGGACTATCCATCTTATCCCAGTTTTGGCCAGGGTCAGTATGCACAGTATTACAACAGCTCACCGTATCCATCACATTATATGACAAGCAGCAACACCAGCCCGACAACGCCATCCACCAATGCCACTTACCAGCTTCAAGAGCCACCATCTGGTATCACCAGCCAAGCAGTTACAGATCCCGCAGCAGGTAATGATGTGAATTTTATTAGTTGTGCTGGCTGTATTTCTGGTGGTTTCAGTTCATTTTCCTGAAGTCATATATTCATGTAGTTGTTGCACAGTTTTGGCAAGACCTAAAGGTAAATCAAGCCCATTATTGTGACATTGATTTTATTTTCATTTGTTTTTGGGGAGATATTAAAAATTTTTATATTAAAGCATGTAAACTTCAAAATACAGGAAATATTTTATCTGTAAATAAACTCAGTGTTCAAGAGAAATATTATTTTATATGTATAATTATAAATATTTAGCTACAATTATTTTTATAATTATAAATAATTAGCTAACACCAAATACTGAATATGAAAATCAAATGGCATTGCTTAGAAGTTAGTGTTTATCATCATTAAAGCTTTAATGTTTTTACTACTGTGGATTTTATAACATGTGTCTGAGTAGCGTATTTTATAATGTGTCTGATTAGCGTATTTTTCATACCTTCTGTACAACTGTCAGTGAGCACTCTGAAGTGAAAGCCTTTCCATCTCTGGAAATGTCCTTATATTTTTGATACTTCTTCCTCTCTGTTCTTTCTTTCAGAAGTTTTTAATATTTGATACTTAATTTTTTGAATTGTTCATGCCCCATGTTTCTTGTATTTTCTCTCATATCTCTCATTTTCTTGACTTACATTTTTGTGTGTGTTGTGTGCTCTATGGCTTGACTTACACTTTTAAATGTAGTTCCTCCTTTCATTCATTATGAGATGAGCTATTATCATCAAAGTCAAAGAATTTCGTTTCTTTTGTCTTATATTCCCAGAACTATAGCCCACTCTATTTCTACAAGTCAAGTGAAACTGTTCCTACATTGAGAGTGTGATAACAGTATTAATTCTAGGTGTTGATCCTAAATTGTGGAAAAAATGTTTTATGTAGCATATGCTAATCTAAATTTTAATAGTAGGTTTATCTTGTGTATATCAGCATATGACCCAAAAAATCCTTTAAGTTTTCAGTGTTGCTTTTAAAAAAATGCTTGCAGACATTGTTTTATTCTAAGGTAGGAAATTACATAACTCTTGAAATTGTCTTCCAGCTGATATTAAATGATCATTATTTCTGCTGTACATTTCAACTCTAAACATTTTTATTTTGATCATAGTATTCCATTTACCTTTATTTTCAAAGAACCAACTTGATGTTATTTTCTTCATTTATTCACATGTTTAAATACAGTTGGTGTTCACAGAACCTAATATGTGTGCCTTTCAATTTGATTTTCCATCTGTATGATCATACTGAGGATTAAATTTTTTTCTTGAATTTTTTGACTTTATGATAGAACTTTTTTAGTATTTTCCATTCTACTTTCATAGATTTCATACAGGCATCATGAAGAAAGATAATGGCTTATTCCCAATTTTAGGGAAAACTGATGGTTTTCATGAGAATAATTTGGGTCATGCAAACTTCTTGAGGACTAAAAGAAGTTTTGTGATGAGGATAGCTATATGAATAGGAAATAGGAAAGTTATTAAGGGTCTGTGAAATAACGGAATGATAAAAGGAGACTGGAATAGTTTTCCTTAATTCATGATATTTTGGTTGTGAAAAATATAGTATAAAATAAACTGATGAGGACTTAATCATGTTACTTAAGGTTGAGTAGAGATTTTTTAAGGCCTATTATAAGGTCTTATCTCTGAAACTTGATGTTCTGCAAGTTTTATTTATTAAAGGGATGTTGTATGAACATGTGTGGATGATTTAGAAACTAAACTTACACTCTAATGGGAAAAAATGTGAAATTATAATTTTGAGAACATATGTACGATTTTATTTTAAGATTGAATGATCTATTTAGCTTTTATTTGTATTAATACTAGTATTTTGGGTACTTATTTCAATTTTAGATTCTCTGTAGCTTCAGAATAGGGATGAACTGAGCTGGGGAGAAATTAATGTTTTTCAGGTTTCTTATATACAAAGCTTCCCACTAAAATAAGTATATATGGATCATCCCCTCTTGTGTTGCATAGTTAGAAGTGGAAGATTGAGTAAGTTTCCACATTGAAAAATAAATGGATTACTTTAAAAATTCAAGGAAGATTCGGTCTGGTTTCATTTTACGTTTCTGGTAAAAACATGGATTCAGCCTAAGTATTTTGGCATTAATTTGCCTTTCTTAATAGTCATATATAAAATTAAAGACTTTTTTTTCTTGATATAAAGAAAGTTTTGATGGTAAAATATATAAATTCATTCAACTAAAGAATTAAAAGTAATGATTTTTATATGTAAAGTTTTTTTGTTTTCAAACACTTTGACAAATATAAATTTTTTAAAATAATAGTTAAATAATGAATGATATTGAAATAATTTCATGTTTCTTTTAATTTGAATAGACTGTTAGCTTTAAAGTCTGTATTTTCTAATACTAGAAACCTAGACTCTATTCATTCTCTGATTTTGTGTATGACCAGTTTTCTGCCTTTCAATTTCATGATATGGTATAGTACAGATAAACTTATTGTGCTTGTGGATCTTCTCTCATTCTTTAGAGTATATGTTCTTATATTGCTCATAGAATTTTTTATATCATAATGAACTTATAAACATAGCTTTGTAAGATGTTTTTCAGGGCAAATATATAAGAACTGATTTGTTCCTTTACTGTGCATTTTTAAAGCTTTTTGAGGAATTGACAGGTATCTTTAATCCTATGATATGCAGTATAACTTAAAAACATGTACTTCCTCATGAATCTTAAGTTCAAAACTTGTTTTAAATGTGCTTATAATTAAATATTGAAATATATATTCTCCTTTGTATACACATGTGTAATACATTAAATGTAACATAACTTCATAATTAGAGTTTATTTCTAAATTTTTAGTCTATTTTAAAGACTACAAGAATCATCTGCTCATTGTTTTTTAAAATGAGCTTTTAGCCACATAATGACCATCTTAAAATAAAATTTAAATCATCTGGAGATATGTAAGAATTCATCTACCTTCAAATGTAGTAAGGTATTTATCTGCCCATTCAGTAAGTCTTAAATTTACTTACTTGATTCGAAAATGTCATACCTGTTCTTCAACTGCACACTCTTCCCCCAATCAGATACCTGCGTTCATTTATTTTATTTTGTTTGCTTATTTATTTATTTTTGTATGCTATATGGGAGAGGGGTATCTCATTTCATTCTTTTTCCATGTGAGTGTCCCCTTATTGCAGCACCATATGTTGAATTTTTGTTTGGTTGTTTGTCGTTTGCTTGCTTGTTTGTTTGAAAAGTGCATGGGTCAGGAATCGAACCCAAGTCTCCTGCATGACAGGTGAGATTTCTACCACTGAACTACCCTTGCATCGCCTTAGTTTGTTTTCATTTAGTTTTTTATTTGTTTTTGTTTGTTTACTTTTCTTTACCATTAATAAATCTTCGCTTTGTCCTGCTTTTCAATGAAAGTGAAGTTTTTATTATTATTGGGACTCTCCCTTTTAATGCAACATGTTATAAATTTTCAGTTGGAAAAAAAATCCCAGAAATTTGATGATATACAGTAAAAATCATTAGTTACATCCAATAATTCACAGCCTCCCAGTGAAATGGCTTTCTGTTGTTAAGGGTTCAGTTTCTGAGGAAAAGTGTATTCCATGGCAAATTCAAATTCCATTATCTAGAAAAGAAATTTTTAATTTGCTTTTATTAGACAAGTTGTGGGTTTATAGAACAATCATACATAAAATATAGGACTCCCATATACACTCTATGATTAACACCTTGCTTTGGTTTGGGACATAGGTTACATTTGATGAAAGCTATAATCCATGATTTAACTTAGGGTTCACTGTTTGTGCTGTGCAGTTTCATAGATTTAAAAAATTTTTTTATTCTAGTAACATATATACAACCTAAAATTTTCCCTTGTAACCACATTCAAACATAAAATGCAGTGCTATTATTTACATTTGTATTTTTGTGCTATTATCAACACCATCCATTACTAAAAGTTTTCCATTGTTCCAAATAGAAACTGTATATTTTAAGCCTTAACTGCCTGTTCCCTACCCCCAACCCATCCTCTGGTAATTTGTATTTTAGTCAAACTCTATGAATTTGCTTATTCTGATTTTTCCATATCAGTTGATTGTACAATATCTGTACTTTTGTGCCTGGCTTTTTTTCATTCAACGTGATGTCTTCAAGGTTCATCCATGTTGCCATATGTATCAAAACTTCATTTCTTATGGCTGTATAATATTCCATTGTGTTTATATACCATATTTCATTTATACACTCATCAGCTGATGGACACTTGGGTTGCTTCCATCTTTTGGCAGTTGTAAATAATGCCACTATGAGCATCAGTGTGAAAATACCTATTTAAAACCCCACTTTCAACTTTTTAGGGTATATGTCTAAAAGTGGAATTACCAAGCCAAACAGTGATTCAATACTTCACTTTCTGAGGAACCACCAAACTGTCTTCCACAGTAACTGTACCATTCTGCATTTCCACTAACAGTCAATGAGTGTTCCTTTTTCTCCACATCTTCTCTTAGACTTCTCATTTTTTTCAAGTTTTTAATAGTAGCTATTCTAGTGGGTGTGAAATGGTATCTCATTGGAGTTTTGATTTATATGTCCCTATTAGCTGAACATCTCTTCATGTGCTTTTTGACTATCTCTATATATTTTTTAGAGAAATGTCTATTTATATATGCTTTAGAGAAATGTCTATTCAAATTGCCAAATTTTTAATTGGGTTATTTGTCTTTTCATTGTTGAGTTAAAGGACCTCTTTATATATTCTAGATATTAAACCCTTATGGAGATGTGGTTTCCAAATATTTTCTCCCATCGTATACGTTGTTTGACTTTCATGATAAAGTCCTTAGAGGTGCAGAAGTTTTTATTTTGATGAGGTCCCATTTATCTTTAATTTTTTTTGTTGTTGTTTCATTGCTTGTGCTTTGGGTATAAAGTCTGAGAAATTATTGCCTAATACAAAGTCCTGAAGATGCTTCCATATGTTTTCTTATAGGAGTTGTATAATTCTAGCTCTTATTTTGAGGCCTTTGATTCATTTTTATTTGATTTTTTGTGTATGGTGTGAGGTAGGGTTCCACCTTCATTCTTTTGCAAATGGAGATCCATTTTTTCCAAGCACCTTTTGTTGAAGAGACTCTTTTTTTCCATTTGAGTGAGCTTTGCCCCTATTTCAAAAAATCAGCTGAGCACAAATGTAAGGGTTAATTTCTAATTTCTCAATTTCCATTGGTCTAGATATCTGACTTGTGCCAATGCCATGCTGCTTTAATTACTGTGACTTTGTAGTAAATTTGAGATCTGGAAGTGTGAGTGTTCCAACTTTAAACTTCCTTCTCGAGATGACTTTGACTATTTGGGGCCACTTACCCTTCTATATACATTTGATGATTGTCTTTTCCGTTCCTGCAAAGAAAGTTGTTGGAATTCTAATCGGGATTGTGTTGAATCAGTAAATTGTACTGGGAAGCATTGACGTCTTAACAAAATTTAGTCTTCTAATTCATGAATACAGAATGTCCTTCCATTTTTTTTAGGCCTTCTTTGATTTATTTTAGCAATACCTTTTTAGTTTTCTGTGTATATGTCTTTTTTTAATCCTTGTTTAGATTTATAACTAGATATTTGATTCTTCTAGTTCCTATTTTAAAGGGAATTTTTTTTCTTGATTTCTTCTTCCAATTGCTCATTACTAGTGTATAGAAGCACTGCTAATTTTGAGGTGTTGACCTTGTACCCCCACTTTGCTGAATTCATTTATTAGCTCTAGGAGCTTTGTTGTGGCTTTTTCAGTATTTTATGTATATAGTATCATGTCATCTGCATATAAGGAAAGTTTTACTTCTTACTTTCTGATTGTATGCCTTTTATTTCTTTTTCTTGCCTAATTTCTCTGCCTAAAACTTCCAGTACAAGCTTGAATAATAGGTGATGACAGCGGGCATCTGTTCCTGATCTTAAAAAGAAAGCTTTCAGTCTTTTACCATTAAGTAGGATCTTAGCTGTGGGCTTCTCATAGGGCCTGTTGAGAAAGTTTCCTTTTATTCCTAATTTTTGAAGTGTTTTTATCAAGAAGCAGTGCTGGATTTTGTTATATGCCTTTTCTGTATCAGTAGAGATGATCATGTGGTTTTTTTCCCTCTTCGTTCTGTTAATGTAGTGTATTGTATTAATTTATTTTATGTTGAACCACCTTTGTATACCTGGGATAACTCCCATTTCATCATATTGTATAATTCTTTTAATGTGCTTTTGGATTTCGTTTGCTAGTATATTGTTTAGGATTTTTGCATCTATATTTGTAAGAGAGTTTGGTCTGTAATTTTCTTTTCTTTTGGTATCTTTATCTGGATTTGTTATAAGGATGATATTGGCCTCATAGAATGAATTAGGAGTGTTCCCCCTCTTCAGTTTTTTTGGAAGGATTTGAGAAGGATTGGTGTTAATTCTTCTTGGAATGCTTGCTTAATTCAAATTCCATTACCTGGAAAAGACAATTCTGATCGGAGTCAACTCTCTTCTTTTCCTTGTCCAAATATAAGACTGTGAGACACTATCAAAATTTAATCCATGATCATTTTAAGTTTCACGTGATAGATTAAACTCATTAAAATTTGTGTTTTGAAAACTGTTCTTTATAAATTCAATGATGTTCTTCTATATTTAAAAACAGTTAAAGGTAGAAAAAAATAAAAATAAATTTTACGATATTTCCTTTTGTGCTGCTATCTAAACTAACATATCATTCCTGAGCCACTGACGTGTAAAGAGTGTGTTATTTTCTTGCACTGAACCCTTAAAGCTTAAGGCATATTATTACCAACATAATTGAAAACACTTTTTCATAAAAGTATTAAAATAATTTAATCACTGAGAGCAATTGTCATGAAGGGTTTAAAATACAGCACATTTTGGCATTTCTCAAAGAACCCTTAAGTCGTTCTTGTTTAATGTTTTTCTGTATTGTGATTTGTTTATGTACAATTAAAATAGAAACACTCATTTGCAATCCTAATACTATGTTGTATTTAAATAATTTGACTTGAAAACTTTTCTTGTCCCCAAATCTCTTGAAACATTTTATGTTGATTATGACATGTAACTCTCACAATTATAATACATAGTAGAATACAATCATTGTGCTTAAGTTTCACAGTCATTATCCTACTCAATCTTACAGCCCACCCATGATATAAATACTATTTGTCCCCATTTTACAGATGAGGAAAATGAGGCCCATAGCTCATAAATGTTCAGTATACATTAGGTATTATTAAGTTAATAAACAATTTTGAGGCAAAAATCTTATGAAAGGATTACTTATTAAAATGTATCACCTATAATATTATATTTTAAAAGTAATGCAAAGCAGCCAGAGTGAGAGAGAGAGAAAGAGAATGGCAAATTCAACATTTGCAGTGAATGTAAAATAAAACTTAAATACTTATTTATTAGGAATGAGTTTTAGTATGAATGCAAGGCACAATTTCAGAGGATATTTTCATATGATTTTATTACAAAAAACTTGATGTTGAAATCTACCTTTCTAAGCACCAGTCGTGTGCAGGGAGATTTACTGGTTAAGGTGATGTAGGGGAATCTGACCAATATTGAATTTCAAGTGACAGAGGAAAAATCAGTATAAGAAGGAATTCAATATGCATGGGAAACCATTTGTTCCCTCTCCTGCTTTGATCCCTGCCAAGGCAAAAGAAAGTAGAGCAAAGCGCCTGAAAAACAGGGAAACATTCTTGGGTGAAGTTGCAGGAAAACTCTGAGCCTCACAGTGTGACAGGGTGAAAAGCTAGACGCCTGCCACTGGCCGTCTTGCTTGAAATGCAGGAAATTTGTACCATGTCTCTTCTACCTATTGCATCTGTGGAAATGATACTGAGGTTTGCAGTAGCATGCATCTTAGGTCCTGTTGTTTTGCCCAAAATGTTTAGATCATACTTGTTCATTTTTACAGATGGCTTGTGGACTTTGAGAAGTTTGCAATTTGTTTAGTTCAAAAATAAACTATTTCAGTGAAACGATTTTAACTAACATTTTGGAAACAATTGTCAGCAAAACAAATGTTTGTATCTAAAATAGCCAGGCTATTAAGATGTGATAAAACAAAGCAGATGTTTGTTTTGGGTTGTTGGGTTTGTTTGTCTTTATGACATTTGTTTTCCTTCTTTCCTTTTTTTTCTAGAGAGTCTTCAGTGTTAACCTTAATGAGATTATAAAACTCATAGAAATAAAGTTCACTCTTTGTTTTATATTGTCAGGAATGTAATAAAAGTGTGTTTTGTTACCTGTGAATTTTGGACTGTGTTTACAAGAAGTGAAAAATTCAGTCTTGTGTCATTTACCTCATCACTGATTTGACACTTTTTTCAATTATTTGGCTGGCAGTAAAGATCCATGTAGAGTTAGTTTTAGTACTTTTGGATTCTAATATGCAATTATTTCTCATATATGACATGATTTTTATATAAATAATCAAAATAAGCAAACATAAATTGTGTTAAACTAGTTTACTAATCTTCCAAACATTTATTATTTTATCTTCTTTTGTAACTAAATGATTCATTATTTGAAAAGTTCTATAGCTTCACAGCATTAAGCGTCCCGTGAGGCCAACATAAATCAATGTAATATGTTCTCTTGTTTAAGTTGGAGGACATGGGTATTTACTGATTCAATATTTTAAACGGACATGGTTGAATAAGATATACAAAGTTAACTGTGTATGCCATACCTCCACCTCATTTTATTGGGATTGGATGGTTTTTAATGAATAGGTTTAAGATTAAGTTTTAAATAAAGATAAGATTAATAGATTAAAAGCTACCATTTTGTTCCTAACAATTGAAAAATACAATTCCAATATGTATTTTTGTTTGATTATTTATACAAGTATAACAATACCCAGTATTTTTTGAGCATTCGCTATGTGCCATGCATTATTCTCAACAGTATCTTAAGTTAGTTCTAAGCACTAAGTTCATGCATTAACTTAGATAATTCCCACCTAGGTCCATGAAATTGGTGGAGCTGTTGTTATCCCCAGGTAACAGGTAGTAAGCTAAGAACAGGTAACATGCTAGATAGAGGTCAGAGACCACGCTGGGATCCAACTCCTGGAAGCTTGGCTCCAAAACTCAAGTTCTTAACAGTAGAACTTTCTGCTTCTCTGCTTACTGTGTCTGAAGTTTCAGAGAAGCAAGAAGACAGACGTGTAAACAAAGCTTAAAACAGGGAGCAGCTTTGAGGCATTCATTTTCTTTAATCATTCATTGTGCTCACCGAAGTGAGGGGCATCGATGAGGAGGTGTTCGGTTAAATATTTGTTTAATGTTTAAATTAGTTCTTCTTGCTGATAAAATAACACCAGTCTGAAATTATAAGGAAGTAATATGTAGTATATTCAAGATTGTCTTGTATAAGTGTTCCCTGAACTATATGACCAGTTTGTGAATTACTTAAATAATCTACCAGCTGATTGGTTACTTTCTCCTTTACCTTTGATGTCCCTGAATCTGCTCCAACTCCACTGCCCTTTACCCTATTTACGGATTACCTGTCATTCCGTCATTGCTCTGTTTAGGGAGCTGTTTGCCACAACATCTCTTTTTTTTACCATTTCCCTCCTCTGGTTCCCCAAAGACCTTGTTCTGTACCCTGCCCTCCTCTTTTCTTTTTTTAATGTTATCATTTGTCTACTCACAGCTCAAGGTAGGCAGGCACTAAGTATGGGCGTAATGGGTATACTTGTATCAAGGAAAAGAGAAGCCATCGATTTTAAAGTGAGAGTAGACACCTTAATTCAACACAATCACCTTCTGAAAACATTTGTATGACCCCTTCAGAAACTTAACAGAGGACCTCTTTATAAAATTAAACTTTTATATAACTGCTAATGTTTATGAGTATAATTTTCTGATATTGTACATTGTATACGTGCAACATTTCGGCTGGATTATTAGTTGAATTAACAATCATAGAATGGTTTTGAAGTAATTTATAGTATTGTTGCCTATGAGAAAATAGATTCTGAATTTCAGACAACTGATTTAAAAATATCTGGAACAAAGCTGAGTTATAAATTGGCAACTCTCTTATCTCTACAAATCTATATGAAAAACTTTAGCATGAGGCAGTTGGGCAATAAGAAAGCTATAAATTTTAAAGTTAGAAGTAACCTTATAATTTTTCTTTTTTTGCTTAAGAATTCTCTTTACTAATAATGAATAAAGAATCCAGACTAAAATTTTCCATGGCAGCATGGCCTGTCGTTGGCAGCAACTCTTACCGTCACCTGAAGTGGCAGTCTTGGGAGGCAGCATGGTGTGGTGTGCTCTTTCCCACACTGCTTTGAAGAGTGCCACTGTCTCCTAAAGTTGGAGACATCAGTGAGTTTCAAGGTAGGATGAATAGGGGACACACATTATCAGGTTTAAGGTTATCAGGGTTCATTCATGTTAAGTCTTTCTGATCCTTTGGTAAGGCAGTATTTACTGGAATCTTATATAACAAATGGTGCTCCCCAAGCATTCTTGAGCAAGTACCGTTCCCTACACCCCCTCACCCCTGGGAAGATTTATGCTCTTCTCTTAGGCACTGCTCTTCCCATTAGAATCCAATATAGAGAAACTGAGGTGATGGCTGGGGATTTGGGGTTGGGCTAACCTGGTTTTGAATCCATTTATTCTTGGCAGGTTTCATAGTTCCTCAGTGTGTCAGTTTCCTGTAAAATAAGGAGATACTACTCTTGTACATAGGATGAATATGAGGATGAAACAATGTATGTGAATTGTTCAGCAAACTGATAGACACATACTAGGTCCTCAAATGTTTCCTAAATGCCTGCTGTGTGCCAGGCACTGTGTTGGGTGTTGGGATCTAGAGGTGATGAGAAAAGTACAATTTCCCTGGCCTCAGAGAGCTGATGCCCTCTCAAATATTATTGCTATTGAGTATTGTACTTTGTCAATATTTCAGAGAAAAATAAAAGTCCTCAAAGTGTGCATCAGCAGTTTTCTTCACCTAGAATGACTGTGGGGGATTTAAGCCAGAGCTTTAAAGGTGAGAATATGACAGAACTTTCTATGAGGTTATCCATACTTGAACATGGATAGTGGCCATTCTCCAGGGACAATAAAGCTCTCTTAATTTAGTTTCCAGATCTTGTCTAAGGAATTTATTTACCTGGGAGAGCTCAATTAGTGATTGTGTGAAAGGGTAGTAATGGTTATGGAGTCAAGAAGAGAAGTCAGAGCAATTTTTGAAATTAATTCAATTAATATTTCTTGATCTCTGGCTTCTGGTTAATCCTATAAGGCAAGTCAACGAGTTTACTTGCCTTTGGCTTATTTTACACAAGTTTTTTTGTTGTTGTTGTGGTTGGTTGGTTGTTTCTTTCATTTTCTTTTTTTTTCTGATTATGAAAAATAACATTTACAAAAATCAATAAGTATCAAAGCACACTGCAACAATTAGTTTTAGAACAGATTTCAGAGTTTGGTATGGATTAAAGTTCCATAATGTTAGGTTTTTACTTCTAGCTGTTCCAAGACACTGGAAACTAAACGAGATATCAATATAATTATTCAGCAATCATACTCATTTGTTAAATCCTATCTTCTCTGTTATAACTCCACCTTTCCTTTGATCTTTCTCCCAATCTTTAGGGGTATTTGAGCTAAGCCCATTCTAACCTTTTTGTGTTGGAAAGGACTGTAGATAATATGAAATAGGGGGATGGAACGAGTTGATGTTCTTGAAAAGGCTGGCCCCTCTGGGTTTCAGGACTTACCTGACCTAAGAACCCATCTGTAGGGTGTAGGTTTCTAGAAAGTTACCCTAGTGCATGGAACCTTTGTAGCATCTTAGATAAAGCCCTAGGTGTTCTTTAGGGTTGGCAGGAATGGTTTTGGTTGAGGGTTGGCAAACTATGATAAATAGCAATGTCTAACTGAAGCTTGCATAAAAGTAGCCTCTTGACTCTATTTGAACTCTCTCAGCCACTGATACCTTATTTTGTGACAGTTCTTTCCCCCGTTTTGTTCAGGAAGGGGTTGTCAATCCCACTGTGCCAGGGCCAGACTCATTGCTGAGAGTCATCTCCCACAGGGTCAGGGAGATTTTTACCCCAGGGTTAACGAAGTTTTTGTGGGAGAGCCCTGTGAGCGGATAATTTAAAGTTCTCTGTGTTATCTTACTTTAAGACTTCTTTGTCCCTTTGATAGGTAATATTTCACTGAGAATCTATAGTATAATTCATCCAAGGCACCACCAACACTGGGTAACTCCTACTTTAGAAATCTCCCAGGATGAAATTATCACGGCCATACTCTAAGGAAGGACTGTAATTTGGTGGAATTGATGGCCAGTTCCTCTCTAGGTCTACATGGAGCTCCAATGGTATTTTGAGGAATGTAACAGGCTTTCCCTCAGGACTGTGGCCTTGCAAGGGAATGGACCCTGGTTAGAATTCTTAGTCTTCATAAGTGAATGCCATTTCCGTTCTCAGCACAGCTAACTTAGTAAAGCACATGGGTCTCCACTCAACCCAGCAACCAAGTATAGCTATGCTCAAAGGAACTTGTGAGTACAACCTCTTACCATGTTGTTACTTAAAGTGCAAAGGATAAACCTGCTTCCGTAAGCTGCTAGGAGTACATGGAATGGCTCCATCCTTCTAGATGTTTTATTCCAGACATTACCATTAAAATAAACAAGACCGGGCAGGCCACGGTGGCTCAGCAGACAAGAATGTTTCCCTGCCACGCCAGAGGACTCGGGTTCGATTCCTGGTGCCTGCCCATGTTAAAAAAATAAATAAATAAAAATAAGCAAGACCACCCTAGAGCCACACGATTTCCCATGCCCCCCAGTGCCCTCTGAAGTCCTGCCATAACTGCATTTGCCCATATGCAGTCAGCCTTAGAAGTAAGAATCTTGTGACACTTGCTGTTTTATTTACAGTGAGCATATGTTCTCAGTATCACTCAGCATCCCCTTAATGAGCACCTCTGAGAGGCGTTTTGCCTCAGTTTCTCTTTTAGGAGCACAGCATTTCTGTGGCTTGTCTCACCTTATGCACATGAGAGTCACAGAACTCACAGTGCCTTTTCCCTCACAGACTTAGGGCCAGCACACCTCTGTGGAACTGCTCTCCACTGCCTTCCTGTAACCTTTCTTCCCCATAATTTTTCTTCTGATTTACCCATTTTTGAAAAAAATTTCTGTATGGTCATTGTGTATGTGTTTAATAGGTTATCTTAAACCCATTTTGGGAGAAAAATAGGTTATAAATTATTCAGAAAATAAAATCAAGAATTAAAATTGTTTTATTCAGTGAGAATAGGGATCAGAGAAAATATTTGCCAGCTCAGGAACAAATTGCCTTACTTTGTCATTTCAGTTCACATGTACACAAAACTTCTGCAAGATTCTCATATAATTGTAGCCTCCCCAGAGCACACACTCCTCCATCTTCTCTCTGCTCAATGACCCAGACCTACCCTGCCTAATTAATAGCTTTGTTATTATTTCAATTCAGCTAATACATATTAAAACACATGCTGCCAATTGTAATATGTTGAACAAATGTCTCTACTATTGACATCACTTTTCACTTCTACAATTTATTTTATCTTCCATACTGTCTCCCTCTTAAATATTCTCCCTTCAGGCATTCTGAGAACTGCAGGGTTTTCATGGAATCTATTTCCTTTCCAGATTGCCATTTACGTTTTCCCTGAAGTATGTTTCAATACATTTGTTCATCTAATTGCCTCCCTTGGCTCTTTAGCTTTGATAAATCTTGAGACTTATTCCTTAATTGTGCTGTTTAATTGCATCATATTGTCCCCTAACTGAAATAAAGGCAGAAAGCCCAGTTTCTTCTGCCCTGTATAAATTGAAGTTTGATGATGACCTTCAACATTTTATTAGCTATTCATTGAGCATTTCTTACTAGCAAAGTACTACTCGGTTCTGGAGAAGTACAGAAAGTGAGAGGATCATTCCCTGTGCTTAAGAATAATTTTGCTACTAAAGAAGCTGCTCATGTGAATAGCCAAACTTGATAAAAAGTTGAGTTAAAAATGCTATCCTAGAATAACAGGAAGAGCACAGGAACAGAGATTTCTTATATAAAGTTCTTGAAGAAAAAAATTAGCAAAGGAGGTGACATTTATTATACTCAGTATTAATAGATAGGAATGAGACTGATGGATAGAGAATAGAGAAGAGACATTTATTCAAGGCCAGAGAAATAGACCATTTTAAATGGGTTCAGAGGCATGGTACCATTTCCTTCAACCACACTTTAACAATACTTAAATTTCATCAAAGGATCTAAGCATTTTTGAGCCAAAAGAGCACTTTATGATCATCTTTACAGATAGTGTAACTGAGCCCAGAGAGGTTATGTTGAACAATTCAGTTAACATAATGATATTAATATGTCTGCACAAAATACTTTTGCATCCATTATCTTATATAATTTTTACATGGTTTCTGTTCCCATTTTACAGTTAAGGAAACTGAGGTCCTGATAAGGTCCAGCTAATTATGTAATTACAAGTTACCAATTCTGTTCTGGAATTACATAGTCCCTAATGTTTTGATTTGTAGATTATGCTTTCCCACTGTAGTGAAATTGAAACTGCTCATTTTCCATGTGTTTTGTTTTGTTTCGGTTTTTTTTCTGTGAGTTAGGAGAGTTGGGCAGATGGGCCAAAATTTGCAATATCCACCCCCCACCCCCACCAATCCCTCAGCCCACAGAGATGAATTATTTCTCAAGCATTGAAAGGAAGCTAGTTCACATTCTCAGAGTCGGTGACGGTTCTGTAATTCTGGTGGCCAAGGCTTGGTTCTGGGCAGGCCTCAGTCGTCCAAGAGACGTCTAGGCAGCCACCAAGCCTCCCCAGCCTGTCTGAGGCTGTCCATCCTATGCTTGTCCCCATCACTGCCAAATGAGACTTCTGGCTCAGCAAAGCAGTGCTATCTCTGAGCAAAGTCAAACAGTTCCAGAGGGTGTGTGAAGCAGGAAGAAGCACATGGAGTGGGAGGCTTCAGAGAGTCAGCCCTGGGTTCAAATCCTGGCACATGCTAGCTCATAGCTTTTAATTTTTATCAACTTCAGTCATTTCCTTTATTTAATGGGGAGAATAATGTGCCCCTGAACATATGTGGAGAGGAGCCCTGTTCTCCCATCCCGATGCTTTCTAACCCTCGCGTGGCCTTCCTTTTCATTTACTGTGAGTGGGTAATGTCTCTCCCTACTGCTGCACTCTGCAGTAAACTGGACCCAAGGGAAGGAATAATGAACCAAGTCTGTCTTCGTTTTCCTCCTAGGAGATCTGCCCTGAAAGAAGAAGGCGGCACATTGATGAGTATTTGCGTGCAACACATAGAGACTAGATAGAATTTTACCTGGGGAATGATCAGTGATGGTGTATATTTTGCCATATGAACTGGTGACATTACCCAAGTGAAGTTGCTAGTTCACTCAACGATAGATATTTATTAGCCTCTGACATATTACAGGAACTGTTCTAGACTAGAGGATTCAGCAAAGTATAAAACAAAGCTCCTGCCCTCAAGGAGCTTATCTTCTACTGGAGGGCCCAGATTATGAGTAAATAAAAAGTACATCTGGTAGTCAGAAGTGCTTGAAAGAATGAGAGGCTAAGTAAGGAAAGGAGAGTCAAAGCAGGCCAGAGCTCTTTGGAGTCTGGCATTTAACTGGCACCTGAAGGAGGCGAGAGAGTCGCCTCTACCTCTGGGGGACAAGTGTTCTGGGGAAAGGAAACAGCCATTAAAAGGCCAGGAGGTGGGACTAGGCTTGGCATATTCAGGGAACAGAAGGAAGGCCACGTGGCTGGAGCAGAATGGGTGAGGAGAGCAGCAGGAGTTGCAGTGAGGGAGCTGGAAGGATGAGATTGCATGGACTGCGGGGAGGACTCAGGACTTTATTGTGAATGCTATAAGAGGTGTTTAAGTAGAAGAGTTGTATCAGTCGTTACTTGAAGAAAGTATTTCTCTGGCTGTTAGGAAGAGAATTAACTGAAGCAGGGAGAACAATTAGGAGATGATTCAGGTAGTCCAGGTGAGAGAACGGTGGCTGGTCTAGGGTGGTTGGGGTGGAGGTGGTGAGAGAGGTCAGATTTTAGAAAGATGACAAGGCAGAGCTACCAAGATTTGTCATTAGATTGACCATGGAGGTGAGAAGAGGGATCATGGATGACACCAAGGTTTGAGGCCCAAATAGCTAGAAAAGTACATTTGTCATTTACTGAGATAGGAACAAGAGCAGGAAGTAAAGGTTTTGTTGAAAAAAATATTGAGATTTCTGTTTAGCATGTTAAATTTGAGATGCCAGTTAACAGTCCAAGGGGACATGGCGAGGAAGTAGTTGGACAAATGCATTGATGTTCATAGGTTATTTAGGGCCTACATTTTTTACTAATCACATGCAGATGCTATTTAAAGCTGTGTGGCTGGATGAGTTCACCAGAGGAGTAAGTGTAAATACAGAAGGGGAGAGAGCCAAGGACAGCCCTGGGCCTTCCAACATGGTGGACCTGGAGAAGAGGACAAACTACAAAGGATATTGGGGAAGAAGAGCCAGTGGTGTAGGAGGTAAACGGAGAATATGGCCATGGAAGTTAGTGTTGTAGGTAATATTGGTGAAAGTTTGAGAAAGATGGAATTTGAGGACTGACCTCAAATTTGGTTTGAGAGATCCGTGAGCTTGGTAAAGAGGAATGTTGGTACAGTGTGGGAGGTGATAGCCCAGTTGAAAGAGATGGGACAAAAAGATGCTTAAACAGCAGTTCTTTCAATTTTTTTGCTGTACTCTGCAGGGCAATAGTGAATTGAGGCAGAAGCTTCAGGGGCAAGTGGGAAGAGGGCGGTATTGTTAGGGCAAGAAATATGTCTCGCCTGTTTGTATACATATAGAAATAATCCAGACAGAGGGAACACTTGCTGGAGTAGATGAGCAGTAGATGAGCAACTCATGCCCAAAAGAAGGAGTTAACCTTATGAGCGCTGAAAACTCATCTGTTTAACAAAAGGGCATAAAAATTGTATATAACGTACTGGTAAGTGGGGAGACCAGGGATGGAAAGTGTAGAAAGTGGCTGCTTCTGTTTTCTCAGTGATTGAGATGCCAGGTTTCTTGCTATGTATAGTAGAGTAGGTGACCAGCTCCCGCATGCTATTCCTTATGACCTCTCTGCACATAATAAACACAGGCAGGGCTGTTCTCTTGTTCAGTTGGATCCCAATGCATGATGCCTGATGCATAGTAGGTGCTCCCTCTTGTCATCCACCACAAAGCCAATTCTTGCTTCATGGGCTGAGGTATTTGTGGTAGCCACAGGCAGGACCAGCTACCAAATATGTGGGCCTTGGGGCAAAATGAAAGTGTAGGACGCCTTGTTCAAAAGGTAAAAGTTTCAGATCATGTGCAGGGCCCTCTTGAGCATGAGGCCCTTTGCAAGGACAAGGAGCCAGCCCTGGCCACAAGTACTTGTTGAATCTGATCAAACACAAATGATGGATGAACTGCAGTCAGGACTCGGGCCAGGAGCACTGCCCAACAATGCAACTCCCCAAGAAGAGAAGCATTGCTTATCTCCCACTCCTTCACAGATTTAGGAGAGGTGGATGGAGTCCAAACAGAAGTTGCTGAATTCACAGAATTAGAGATGGGGCATAGGAGTGTGCAAAGAAAGTGAGCAGGAAAATGTGTAAGAGCTGTATGGAAAGCTTAATGACAAAAATGCTTTATCTAGCAGTGTCTCCTGAATCAGAAGACTACAAATCTCAGTGATGGGAAGGGGACAGGGTCGGATTATGGGAGAAAGTGAACCCCAGCAATTTCAGAGGTTGCAGGCCATTGTAAGTACAGATGAGGCATTAATGATTACTGAAAAGGACATTTAAAAAAAAAACCCTCCTCATTCATTTCTAAACTTCCAGTAGTAAGGGGTAGCATGAAGCAAAGATGAGATCCAGTGCAAGGATTCAGTGAGGTATTTTGTAGCTACTTTGTTGATTTGTTTAGAAGATTGTTTTAAAAACCATATGTAAAGACTTTAAGATAAATTTTCCAACACAGTTCCCCTTATATTGAAAAAGAAACCAACTTAGCTGCACTGCATGCCCTGGGAGGAAACAAGCCTTCTAAAGCCTCTGAAACTATGAGCCAATAAATTTTAAGGCCAACTCATTGTGTGGTATTTATCAGCGCTACCGGGAAAGTAAGGAGAATCTGTAATCTATTCTGCATTTCAAAGTTACTGTGTTCATGAGAAAAGCAAAATCTCCTTTTCTTGCCTTGTTTACATCTTCAAGATTGACACGTTTTGATATTTTAATGCCTCAGTTCCCTTCCCCCTGGATAGGTGCCTTTAAAAAGATACATATCGAATTCCTCATCTACTTATTATTAATTCCAAAATATTTAGCACCATATTTTGGACCTTTATCTCCAATTACTTCAACAACATGTTTCATTTATTATCCTTACTACACTATTTTAACATTATTTTTTTTTCTCTGGGTTTAAAGAAGCAGTTTCACCCAGTAGGGCCTGATGCTGTTGCTTACTTGACTTTCAACGCACTGGAGCTGCATAAAGCAGTTATCTTAGCTAATGCAGTTACATGCTTGCAAGCCAAATCCCAATTCCTCTTTTTGTAAATGAAGTTTTACTGGAACAGAGCCATGCTCCTCTTTTATAAATTGTCTCACCTCATTGGTAAATTGTCTATGGCTACTTGTGTGCCACAGTGGCAGAGCTAAGTAGTTGAGACAGAGACAATAGGACAAAGCCAAAAATATCTACTGTCTGCCTTCTTCCAAAAAGAATTGGCTGACCTGTACTCTAGAGCCAAGAGACAAAAAAGAGGAAGAAAATTAAAATTTAAAGCGTAGGCAAGTCTGCCTTCAGGCCTTTCCATTACCTGTGACCTGTACACTGTTGTCCCTCTGGTCAGCTTTAGTGCCTTTGTCTTTCACAGTGAAGCTATTTAAAATAATTTTTGGACAATTTTGGTTTTATGTGGTTTGATTGTAGAACCATCTCTGGAGAAAGATTCAGTCCCACTGATTAAAGGAATCAAACTCAGTGTCACATGGAAATTTTCCTTATAGAAAGACTAATTAAAAACAATTATAAAAGGAAATGTACCCAATGGGTGTATCTGATTCTTTTGGCCAGCACCATTGAACTTGATGCGTTGCCTTCCCTCTGGGGATAACCAGGTGACCCATGATATCCTTTCCTTGTTGAATCAGAGTTCTTACTTTCTGAAATTCCTTCCTTCAATCTTCTTGATTTGGGCTTGGTACATCCACCTTTAAATATGACTTTTGTGTACACTTACTTGTATGTTGAGAGTCTCAAAGTTTGGGAGTGCTTCAATGTCAAGTGTTATATAGCATCTACTTGTGTAATTGTTTCACGTACTTAAATCTGATTTGGGGGAGAAACATGCCCCATCATTATTTATTTATTTATCTATTGTATGCTGTATGGCAAGGTCACATGTCATTATTTTTCCATATGAGTATCTCGTTATTGTAGCACCATTGTTGAATTTTTGTTTCTTTGTTTTGCTTGTTTGTTTGTTTTTTGGGGCGGTGCATGAACTGGGGATCAAACCCAGGTCTCCCACATGGCAGGCGAGAATTCTACCACTGAATTACCCTCACACCCCTCATGCCCCGTTCCTTTTATATCTGTCCCCCTTAGCAACAAATACAATATTAGACATTGAATTGATATTCAAATGATTATTGATTGCCATGTTTCATGTTCACTAAATTCATATAATCTTTATAAGGTATCCCCAAAAGCTCTGAACTTCATTTTCTAAACTTCACCTAGAAGATTCAGGGTCTAGCCAGAGGATGTAAGTCTTTTGGCCTCAATCCAACATCACTGTACAGGTGGTGAGAGTTTCTTCCTGCCTAGGAGCTCAGCTGCTCAGTTCTTTTTCGGGGTAGTCTTTTACCCCAGTCAGATTTAGAAATGAGCAAGAGGGCCTCCATCGTCCCAAAGCACAGAGAAGGGAGCCTGCAGGAACCCTGTACTCCACTTCGTTTACTACTACCACTGGTATATAGTATCCCAGGGGTGTAAAATCAGAGCAGAAATTCCTGGCTACCCTAGAACAAATGTGAAATCTTATCCTTAAATCTTCAAGGAGCCAACTAGGACTTCATGCTGTGCTGCTGGACTATGTAAAAATCAAAGACTTCTGTGGAAGAAAGCATAATTTAGGGAAAAATTGGCTTGATTTAAGAGAATATAAGACTGGGGATAGTGTCTGCAAATATGACAAAAGGGTTGAAATTGATTTCTTATAAATCAGTGAGCGTAAAAATAAGCAAACACTTAGGCTGCAGAAGGAAATATAATTTTCAAGGAAATGCATGTGTTTCTAATATTTGCAAATTGAAATAATGCACAATTATTTTACAGCGAATAAAAAGCAGTGTTTTTTAAATGATGACAAACAATGTGTGATAAAACTGACATAATTTAAGTTGCTATAATCCTTTTGAAAACTGTGAGAAAACTGTATAAGAAAGCAGATTACGTATTGAGAGAGTCGTAAGAAATATGACTGAATATGGGATTTTGACTAGATACAGTAGGCAGGAAACCAAGATGGTTTCTGAGGTTGGAGTTGCCTCAGATATTTTATTTAGATTAGTCTGGGGGTGACTGATTTATTTAGGAGGGCAAGATTAAGAACTAGCAGCAAGGAATATTTGGTAAATGTTGTCTCCCCGTAGATAATAGAATTTTAAAGCAAAATGTTCCAGTTTATGCCTCCATTTGATAAAGAGACTGAGAACTGAAAGAAGAGGAAGAAACTTATGCTAGGATCAAATAGAAGTTATTGGCTAAGGAGAACTAGAGGATCTAAAAGGAACTGCATTGGCTCTTCTGAATTCCAATTCTTTTTTTTTATTTTTTACATTGAAGGATTTTGGAAATCTTCTATAGTGTTTACAAATGTAGCATTTTCATGATCTTTTGTAGGTTTTAATATTTTGTGATTAACTATGTAAAGATTAACTTTAAATAGCCTTTCAAAAATAATTACAGCTATCAACCATTCAGAAGTATTTTTGACTAGCTAGTGATGATAAATAATCTTCCCAGCTTTAATAGAGGAAGAGCCAAACTGGAGAAATACTTAGTCTCAATAGTCAGGTTTTATTTCTTAATATCTACTTTACACTCTAGACTCTTACTGTGCTCTCCAAACCAAATGAATACACCCAGGGTCTGCCCCCCAAGAGCTTATGGTCTAGTCGTTGCTCAAATTTACTCAAATTGTTTATTATCCACTGCAAATGTAAATAATTGCAAAATTGTATAATTCTAGAGTAGAAATAGTCACCAAAGATTTAGATGAAGAATTCACAAATATGCTTGAGCTTGACCTTTAATGATTAATACAAATTTCAGAGACAAATCAGGGGTGAGAAGTAAGAAAAGTTATTCTAAGAAAAATCATGAAACAGCATGACTTTCAGGGAACTGAGATAATTATGTATGTCTTTCTGAAGTGTGGAATATGAAGAGCAGTGAGAAGTAAAGAAGGTCAGTAAAACTTTCTTATTTTTAAGGTAGCTAACGTAGCAGAGTGTGAGTGCTGTGTACTGTTTTAACTACCTTTATATGTATACAGGTTGTCTCTTATTTTATCTCACTTATTCCCATTTTACAGATTATGAAACTGAGTCATGGAAAAGGTAAATAACTTGCACAGAATCATGCTATGAATCAGCGAGAGGGTCAAGATTTGAATTCTAGCAGTTTGAGTCCAAAGCTCAGTCATCTAATAATTAGATTGTCTTTCCTGTTACAAACTAGGGAGTTTAGAGCATTGAAAGGTTTAAGAACACTCTGTAATGTAGAAGATGGTTGGAGTGCTGGGGGGGTAGCAAGCCTGGAAATGGTCTATTACAAGAATCGAAACAAGAAATGACTATGGCCCAAATTTATACCAAAAGTATTTAGAAAGTAAAAGAACAGGACTCAGCCTTGCTTGGATAGAGCCAGTAAGGAGATTTTAGCTTGGAACACTGGGAAGAGAATAGCAAATTATTAATAGAGAAGAAAGCAGACCACGTTGCCTCAGCAGGCAGAGTTCCTGGGTTCAATTCCCAGTGCCTGCTGATGAAAAAAAAAAAAAAGAAAAGAGAAGTGTTAATAGAGAAGGAAGATTCCATTTGAGACAAGTTTATGTGTGGTTCCCATGTAATATTCAGGTAGCAAAGTATGACAAGGAGTGGGTTATTCAGGTTAAGAGGTGAGCATGGGGCTTCTCACTGAAATTGCTCTTACAGATTTTCCCATCAATGAAATAGTGAAACTGGTGCGTTGTTACTCTAAAACTATAGTCCACCAACTGGCTGCCTGTCCACCAACTGTCTATTACTAGTCCATGATGAGAAGTAGTGTCATTTCAGAATGTACATCAACTGTATCCCTAAGTACACTGTTTACTTTAGCTAAAAATTTTTTTCTTAAGACTTTTTGATGAAGGAAGCATCATGGCAATTGAAATCTTAATGCAAACACCTTATCTTATCATAATTTAGTACTTTATCACTGATATAGAGAAAACCAATTTTTACCCTTTGGACAGGGGAAGTATCCACAGAGATTGAGAAAGAACAGAGTGGGTAGTAGGATGAGAAGCAGAAGAAAAAAAAGTCAGGAAAGTCCAAAGTGTATATGATTTAACAGAGAGAAGGGTCAGTGGTGTCAAATGCCACAGATAGGTCAAAGGAGATTGTGGATTGAAAAATAATTACTGGATCTGACTCAAATAGGTTTGTCAGTAACATCATAGCAGCTTGACCTCTTGCTTGTTCTTTTGCCTTCTGCTATCTCATTTTTTTTCCACACCAATCTGTCTCCTAATCACTTCTTGAAATTATTTCATATTCCTGCCAGGTACTCCGAAGACCGTTTTGACACCAAATCTAAAGTCCTCTTTGATTCAGGCCACCATTTCCCCTTATCTCTCAGCCTACCAGACCTTAAATGATCCTCTTTTCCTGAAACACTCATTCCTGTGCAATGTGCTGACCGTGGTTTTCTTCCCATCTACGCGTCTTCCTCTGCCCGTCCCTTTCCCACACACTGCTGGGGGACCGTAACCACACCGCTTTCTTTAATTGCATTATGTATGGTGGCATTTCCGAGCTTCAGCCTAGCCCAGGAAAGCTGGGTAGGAGAGTAGAAGCATTAATTCCACCGTATAGAACAACAAGGGAGAGATTTAAGAGATTTCCTTCCTGAGATTTATAGTAGTCTAACCATCTACTAGACATTTTTACTTGGATGCCCACAGTACCTTCAAGTTCCATATGCCCCAACCCGCTCTCTCCTGTCATCCCATTCTGCTTCCTAAATCCCTAGTATTACAGTGTACCAGCTGCCAAGTCACCGACCTGGTCATCACACCTGACTTCCTTCTTCCCTCTCCCTCGTCCAATTAGTTATCGATTTCACCTAACATGTCTGCTGTTTTCTCTGTCCATACTTCCTGAGACCAAGCCACATCATCCCTTACCTAGATTACTGAGTTATCCTCCTGATCAGTCTCTTTGTCTCTGTGTTCACTTGTCTCCAGGACCCTTGCCACATTCAACTAGAGTCATCTAATGTCTAGATTTTTAAATAGTCCCCTTGTTAAATTCGTTGTCTGCCACTCCAGCTTCATCTCTTAGCACTTACTTCCTCTAAAGATTTGGGACATAATGTTTTGTTTTTGTTTTTTGTCTTTTTTTTTTTCAGTTCTGAAACATACCATGCTCTGTCTGCACCTTCACACATGATGATCCTCCTGTGTGGAAATCATTTATATTCCCTCTTTACTAACTAGTTTGTCCTTCATCTTCAGGAAGCATCTTTAACTCTCTAAATCTGAGTTACGTGGTCTTTCTCTGTGGTCTCGTAGCAGTCTACGTTTTCTGTGCCATAAGCTTTTCCATATTGTTTTGTCATGTTTCCTTTTGTCCATGAGTCAGTGACTACCTTTGAACTTGAAGGTCCACAAAGGCAGGAGCCCTGTCTGCTGCGTATGTTATTGTATTTCAGGTATACCTCGTACAGAGCCGAGCACAGTGTGCTAGCCAATGAATGCGCGTAAAAATGAATGCGCGTAAAAATGAATGCGCGTAAAAATGAATGCGCGTAAAATGAAATGAATGTTCCTCAGAGCGCTTTCACATCCATTATCTCAGCGGGGGTAGAGTTAAAGAATTTAGAGAGAGTTTTAATGAAACATGAGATGACCATGGATTAGAAGATTAAATTATTTGTTGTTCCCAGTTGTTTTGTACTCATAGGAGGAAGGAAAAATTAGGATCAGGAAAGCTGGTTAGGAGAGTAGAAGCATTAATTCTACCTCACAGAACAAAGAGGAAGAGATTTTAAACTAGCTTTCACCATTTTAATTAATCTTATCTTCCTTTTAATAAATTGATGGTTAAATATATAAACTTTTAATATATAAAGGTGCCAAAACACTCACCTTTTAGTTTTACCTCTTCTTCACCTGCTAATGGAAAAACTTTGGATAACATGATTTAAAAATTTTCCTGTATACTTTGCTCATTGAACTTGTTTCCTTTTCGGGGCGGTCCACTGAAGTAATTGATTTAATTTTGTAGTTCCAAAAATACTGACTTTTTAAAAAGATTCAGCTGGGTTTTTAAAGCAGGTATAAAAAAGAAAGCACAAGAAAATAAACAGGGAATCAGTAGGAAGGAAGCTAAGAAAGCTTAGGTAAGATACACTAGTTTGAGGATAGAATTAAGGCTCAACTGCCTGAAAGCCAAGGCAAAAGGCGTAATAGGCTGATAAGTTGCTTGCAGGACTGATAGTTTTAGCACTAAAATGCTGAGAGGAATTTATTGCATAGATTTTAAAGAATATTGAAAAACAAAAAGGCAAAGTATTTAATAACTCTGTGGCAAATAAAACAAGAAAAAAGTAGGCATGTGGATTTTTTAATACTGATGCTTAATAAAAGTAAAACATAATTTTAACTTTCATTTCTGAATGCTTTATTTTGGGTAAAGAACTATAGTTCTGATGTCATTGCATTGTAGGGGAAAAAGAACACTGGAGAAAAACAGATATAGGTTGATACTTCATTTACTGTTTAATCTTTGCCAAAATATTTACACCATACCTTGGTTTCCTAGTAAATTGGAAATAAAAATGCCATGCTCACCGGGTTATGATAGCGGTTAAATCAGATTAATTTATGGGAAATCATCCAAGCATCCTAGTTGTTACATTGTACTTGTTGATCTCCAGCCACTAGAAGGAAAGGACATATTTATAGTTTTCTGGTGATCTTAAACATTTGAGAGACATTTCTGGCATGTCTTTTAGCATCTTCTCAAATATGAACTTCCAAAAGCTAGGGAGCTCACAATTCAAGAGAGACTTTGCAAGCAAGTACCTAAAGTACAGGTCCAAATAGGTGCCAAGAGTATGAGTTGTATAGCGAATGCACTGTTCTGAAACTATTAAGGAAATTAGCATGTGTTCTCTCCCAGATGGTAGTATTGAGGTTCTACATGAAGATAATAAAATTGCACAATATTTAAAGAAAAGGAAGGCCGAGACTTTTTTTTTCTAAAAGAAAATAGCATGTATCCTCTTAAATTCTTAAAAATACATTCATTTAGATCCCTTAATTCTCTTAAAGTACAGATGAGGGAGTCTTGGAATATCTTTTTTTTTTTTTTTTTTTTAGCATGGGTAGGTACTGGAAAATGAACCTGGGTTTCTGGCATGGCAGGTGAGAGAGTGGTAGTAACTATTTAGGTTTTAAGATTAAGGGGGTGCAAAGGTAAAGGGGGTGCAAAAGTAGTTCATTGGTAAAATTCTTGCCTGTTATGCAGGAGACTGGGGTTGAATTCCCGGCCCATGCACTTTCACCCCCAGGGAAAAAAATTTTTTTTAACAAATGATGTTGTAATAATGGGATACTCATATGGAAAAAAAATGCAATGTGCTCCCCACCATATAGCATAAAAAAAGGGGGGGGGATATAGGGCTGTGAGAATAATCTTGCTAAAAGGCTTTTATTCCTCATATTACATTGAGAAATTCCACCCCATATCTAGTAGACAAATCTGGGAGAGGACTTTGAAGGAAGAGTTAGCACATGTGGAATTTGAGAGAGGTGGCGATGGTATGATTTGTGAACTAGATAGACCAAGAATCCATGTAAAAAACATACCTAGGAGGTGAGAGTAAGTGGCTTTGCATTCATTCTGGAAACAGGTGCCTCCACCACCTCTACAACCATGGCCAGCCATTCCACTGAGCCATTTGGGGGTTGTTCTTTCATTATTTTGTGGTTTCTACATAATTATTTCAGTGATTTCTCTAAGTTACCCAGATGAGTAATTTTAATACACTACCTGGTTTTATATTCTGGATCTTAAGAGACTTAGTCACAGTAAGAGCCTGTACTATGTCCTGTATACAGCATACATGGCATTACTCATGTATCTGCTCTCCTTTTCTTGCTTCTCCCTGTTCTCACATAGAATGAGGGTGAAATGGAGATGATTTTTTTAACTTCAAAGAAAAATCTGCCTAATGACAGTTTTCCCTTCTCCTGTTCTGACTTTTCCTTTCATCTCTGTCCATGAACCAGAAGTCTTTTTTGTGTGTAGGAGAGCCTCTGCTGAGGCAAATGTATGATACTTTTAATAAGGCCACATACCATTTGTGGAATGAAAGAGAGAATCAGATATAGGGTGGGGATGGGGGGAGAATTGTCTCACCCCTGAGAATCACGAGGGAAATTCTAGGCAACTTAGTACAACCTGTTGTCTCCTACCCTCAATTAAATTTTTGTTGCTCCTAACCATACTTTCTTTTGAAACAAATGTTGGAATCAGATAAAGTTCATGAATTATTTACTATTGCAAGTAAAAGATAATGTAGAATATAAATAGAATGAATTGTGCTGTACTCTTCAAACTTCCCTCTGAATTAAAACAAGGTTAATCTTGGCACCCTAGTGGTGGAACTGAAAGGTGAAAGTCTTTCCTGTGTTTCTACAGAGTACAGTACAATCCACAGTCCATCAACACCCATTAAAGATTCAGATTCTGATCGATTGCGTCGCGGTTCAGATGGGAAATCACGTGGACGGGGTCGAAGAAACAATAATCCGTCACCTCCACCAGATTCTGATCTTGAGGTATGTCATTGGCACGCCCAAGTGAATAGCAGGCTGTTACAGTAGCTAAAGTATTGAGTGGTTCTATGCACCTGCTATGTTAACTATAGTGGCAAGGTATCCAAATTCTTTTGTATTGCTTTATCTGCTATATTAACCATATGGCAAAGCATTTTTTCTGTTTTTCTTTAAGAAAATATAGTAAATTATTTAATTCTGCTTTAAAAAATATCTTATACTGCACTAATTACCACGCCAATCAAATGTGGTGCTAACAATGCTTAATACAATTAACTTTGAAAGTAAAGACATATTTGCATATATTGAAAAAGGAAAACCTGAGTTGTTCTAAACTATACTTTATGAGACATGTTTGGTGGAATTCAAAAGTAGAAGAGACTAAATAGGACCTTAAAAAGTGGTAGATTTCAGAGCCTTGAATCCACTGCAATTAAGTTTCTCTTTTTGCCAAAGTGAAATCTGATGGTGGAAAGCATGATTATTTTGGCTGAAAAGGTGATTTTTTTTTTCCCAGCAGAATCTGTGTGTATGAGCATGTACTGGTTTAAGTAGGAGTAGTAGAAGGAAGAAAACAGGCTTGGGAGGCTCACTGTAGTGTCTCAAAGACTTTTTAAAAATATCTTCTTTCAAGTCCAATTCTAAACAGACCAGGAATGCATCTAAGATCATGTGTGATGTGTCTGCTTAATTTATTAAAAACCTAGATTCTGATGACTTTATAAAAACCTGGCAGGAACAAGATATAACTCCATCCATTTGATAACAACCCCATAGATAACTTCAGTGACTAGATGATGTAAAATTTTACTTTTTAAGGTGGACTTTTAAAAATACTTAGCTGGATAACAGTAAAATATAAGATTATTTATTTTAAACACTTCTTAATGAACAGAAGTCAGAGATTGAAGAAAGAAATATTGAATGATTTTTAATTGATTGCCCCTCATCATCGTAGAAGTTTTGGGCAGAATAATTAGGGCTTATTTTTTATTTCTTCAGAACCAAGACATGGATTTTGCTACAGATATGGAAAGGACATCTATTTATCTCTTTCCTATATTTATATTGATATTGCTGATACAATTATCCTCTTCTACCTCATCTGAAGCTATATTGGGACAAAGCCTGAAAGATACTCTTTGAAGCAGTTATAGTTTTTTAAAAAGTAAATAATAGATATTTTTTTCATTTGTCTCCCATTTCAAGGCTACCTTTTCATGTTGAAACTAACTGAAATAACAGGTTTATCAGCCCAAACAAAGACCCATTGATTTGGTCCTGTCTTTGTAGAGGGTGTTCATCTGGGACTTGGATGAGACCATCATTGTGTTCCACTCCTTGCTTACTGGGTCCTATGCCAACAGATATGGGAGGGTGAGTACCAAGAGGCATCCACTTTTTACTTCTTTACCATAAATATGCCTTGATAGGAATTTTTTTTGTCCAAATGGGATTTAGCTGTACATACTAAATTCAAAATAGCAAAAGGAAACTAGCCTTTTATATGTATTTGCCAAATATATATGTAAGGCATGTAAATGACCAAATAAGAAATTAGTTTTAGGTAATTGAAAATGAGATAAATTGTATGCAATTAAATTCATTCTTTTTTCAGACCTTAATGAGTGAAGTGATGGAATGCTATTCTAAGATGAGAAATTAAAATGTATAGGTGATAAATAAAGATGTTTTATTGTGTGTTTAGTTGCTCTACCCCCTTTATTCCTTTTATTCCCCAAGAACACATTCAATGAAGCAAATATTTCACTTGCTATTATCTTCAATGATTAGCAGTGTTTATATTTCGTATTCAAAGCACTTGCTATAAATACTATACATCTCTTTGTTATCAGCTCTAAATTTATTTGAATGCAATCTTGGGCTTCTGTATAGCAATAGGATCAGTAAATCAACATTAAGAATTGTTACAATATTTTTCTTGGTGTTGTAGGTAAATAATGATATTACAGACGGCTTTCATGAGTAAAATTTCCGTTTTATTGTAATGCCTTTGTGTTTCCAAAAACCTTAGAACTGCCTTATTCTTTTTGGTATATTGCATGGTGATTTTACAAAGTTTTCCCATACAAATATCATATTATTTACAGTGGTTTTAGGAAATTTCTTAGATTATCTTGTGAATTTTATACTTTCAATTTGTTTAATACTTAAGGAAATAGCATTGCCCGTCTTAGGTCTAGGAAGGAATTGGTTTGGAGCCTAGGAACTGAATTCATGTGTCTTAGTGACTCTAGGTATTAATCACAATTAAGTGTTAACTTCAAAACCCATAAAATGAACATGTTCTCATTACATTTGACCAGGTACTTATTCTTTCAATAAATATTTATTTCAGTAATTATATATTGAGTGCCTGCTATGTTGGTGCAGTCTAGTTTGGTGAAAGTGAGGAAATTATCGCTTGAACTCACCATTCAGCCATTCCTCTTTTAACCCATCTAGAAAGGTTTAAGTCTTTAAAACTCCCACCAAGGTCCAGAAACTCATTAGATTCAGGTGAGTCCAAACTGATGCCAAGGGAGCTGTCTTGGTCAGTACTTTGTTAGCCGTTGAAAAAGAGAGACTTACAATTAGCTGGGAAACATCCCATGACCCACTGACCTTCTGTCAAGCTCTGGCCATAAATTATTGGGTTACACACTGGAATTCACACTTAACCTAGAAACCCCTGATTTTTTACATTTCTTAATTTACATTCCCAATCTCTATACAAAACAATCTCTAAACATAAATTATAAATAAATCAATTTATAAATTATTAATTGAAGGAAAGCAGTCCACAGAATTATTTCAAATGTAGGCCTCAGAAAAATGTGTTTATAGTTGGGTGTTTGGGTAATTGTTTTTAGTTAAAAAAAAAAAAAAAGATTTTGAAACATGAAACCATAATTAGAACTATGCATATAGACAAATGTTGGATTTGGGGATATGTGAGTGTATGTGTGTGTCTTCATAGCAAGCACAACTTTTGACTCAGAGAAGTAACCTCAAGTTGACAAGCACTATATATTTTAGTATCTTGCTTTAGAAAAAATAATTTTGACTTCTTTCAATTAGAGTAGGAAATGAATTTACTGACTCTACCACATGCCAGTCCCTATTATGGTAAGAGCTTTGCATACCTGGTTACATCATTTAAACAGTACAACAACCTCGTAAACTGCTACTGTTATACCCATTTTATAGATGATAGAGGTTGAAATAGGAGAAGTAATGTAGTTTTCCCAGGTCACACAGGGCAGTATTTAAACTGAGGCCTACCTTGCTCTAAAAGTCATGCACTTGCCCCTGCTCTTCCATGCTTCTTCATGTAGCATCGAAATCGGTGCTATGTATTTAAACTGGGCATCTGCTTCTCCCAGGCCCTATTTTACAGACAGGTCCACAGTGGGGTCCGGGCAGCCAAAATCCCTGACGTCACAGAACTTCCAGAGTAGTAGGGGAGGCATACAATGAGTAAACATGTAAAACACTGTGCTGTGACTTGAGACTGTTCATGAGAGAAGTGGAGGAGAAAGCAACCTCAGAAGGTATGGTTGGGGAAGGTCTTCCTGAGGGTGACTTTGAACCTGAAGTGTGAATGACCAGAAGAGGCCATGTGACAATCTAGTGAAGATTCTAAACAGAGGAAACAGAAAGTGCAGAGGCAAAAAGTAGTTTGATGTTTAAGGGACAAAGAGTCAGGTATGGCAGAATTTAGTGATGGAGAGTCAAAAGAGATGGGGTTAGAGAAAGGGGGCAGAATACAAAGAGCCAGCCATTGTCAAGAGACTTAATTGCATTTCCTAAGGACCATAGGGAATCCTAGTGGATGTCAAGGGAGGAAGTAACAAGATCTCATTTAGATTTTTAGATTACATTAGTTGCATGTATACTGTTAATTGGAAGGGAACAAGAGTGGAAGGTGGAATTGGATAGGAGGTTTTAGCCATGATCTGATGAGCTAGCAGTGAAAATCAAGAAGGCTGACTGGATTCTAGATTCTATTGAAGGTAGAGCCAATAGAATGGGAAATTATTTGGATGGAAGGACAAGTAATAGGAGGAAAGGATGACTTCCTGTTTTTACCCAAACAACTGGGAGACTGGTCATGTGTTTGCCAAGGTGGAGAAGAACTAATTTGGAGGGAAAATTCCACAGTTGCCTTTGGAGAAGTTTGAGATGTCTATTAGACATCCCATTGGCCCAACAGGCATTCGGAAGGTGAGCCCTGGGGTACCATGGGAGTGCTCAGGGCTGAAGCCATCAGATTTATAGTCTTTGGAGCACAGCTCATTAGACACGCTTAGCTTTATTTTTTCCCTAAACATTTATTGACCACCTTCTTTGTGCTTATGCTAAGTTGAATTTGGTACCCAAGGAGAAATATTTTCTTAATCTTAATCCATTTTACAAATAGGAACATTTGAAGATGCCAGTTTTAGTTATGGTTGGCCAACTAAATCTGGCTGGGTCTTAATTCTCTTATTGGAGGCCTTATAGAAAAAGCCATAGGGGGAAATCCACAAGGGAGGAATAGAACCTGGAAGTCAGTGGAACCCACAAGAGAAAGGAGAAGATTTTGCCATGTGCAGTGTCATGTGACAGAAAAGCCAAGGACCCAAGGATCTCTGGCAGTGAGCCCCAGAAAACCACAGTCTTTAGGAAGAAAGCATCACCTTGCTGATACCTCAGTTTTGGAACTCTAGCCTCAAACTGTGAGCCAATAAATCCCTGTGTTCAAGCCAAACAATTTTATGGTATTTATGATCATGGCCAGGAAACTATTACAGTGCTGCTGGGCACTGTGGCCATCCTGTTGTCTCATTGTTCAGATACATCAGCACCTACCTGGAAGGGTGGCCACTGCAGATGCATGGGTGAGGATGTTGAAGGTGGCCTAAAGCATGCAAGAAAGCTTACTTAATGTTCTCCTCTTTAGAAAAGTTTAGGGTCAGACAGAATTTGCCTCCAAATCTAATAATCATGTCTTGTAAAAATGTTTGGTTCAAGAAGATTCCTTCCAAAAAGTAACAATAACCAAGCTGATCAGAGCATCTTTTTTTAAAAAAAAAATTTATTAATGAATCTTCACACACATACATTCCATACATGGTGTATAATCAGTGGCTCACAGTATCATCACATTATGTGTTCATCACCTGCATCATTTTTAAAAATAATCTGTATCACTCCAGAAAAAGAAATAAAAATCAAAAAGAAAAAACTGATACATACCATACCCTTTTCCCCACCATCTCATTGACCACTAGTATTTGCATCTAGCCAATTTATTTTACCCCGTATCCTCCCTATTATTTATTTTTTGCCTCATTTATCCATACCCTGAATAAAAGGAGCGTCAGACACAGGTTTTCACAGTCACACAGTCACATTGTAAAAGTTATATCGCCTTCAAGAATCAAGGCTACTGGAACACAGCTCAGAAGTTTCAGGAACTTCCATCTAAGTACTCCAATACACCATAAACTAAAAAGAGGTAGCTATATAATGCATAAGAATCTCTAGGATAACCTCTCTACTCTTCTTGAAATCTCTCAGTGATCAGAACAACCTTTTCATTCCCCCAGGACACTGAGGAGAGAGGTCTTAAGAAAGTTCAGTGGCCAGCCTTCTGTTCTGGAGCACAGATTTAGTGGTGTCCCTACTATTGTCACAGGGAGCATGTGGCTGTGCCTTATTCTACATGCATATAAAGAAATGAATGGCTGACAATGTGATAGCTGTTCTGTCTCCATGGGAACTAGATACTTGAGAAGTAGCTTAGTCACAGTAGCTTAGGCAACTCAATGAGCAGGCCATTCTGTAAGGGGATACAGGATCTGGTTGATATAATGCAAAATTAGGGCATGTTACAGCAATATGTACAAAAAAACGTTTGACAATGTCCCACCTTCAATGTAATTCTAGCTGTGGGAAGAAGGCATGTTGGGTGCTATAAGGAAGTGTTTTATAACAAAGGTGATGGGAACAAAAAGAGGGTGCTGGGTACAGTACAGCCTTGGTTAGGGAAGAGAAAAGAAGTAGCAACTTAGGGGGAAATTGAAGTCCATGGGTATTATGTAAATTGGTAAAATGTTGTTAATAAGATCTGGCCAAGTCGTTTTTATTTAAGGAATTTTTAAAAGTTACTGTCAAATCAAATTGTCCAATTTTGCTGAACGAATTTAGTCTTGTTTTTTCTTTATTTGAATTATCTCTTTAAAACAGACAATAAATCCTATTGTGAATCTCAATATTCATGCCCCAAACATATATTGTACTAATATCCCAAGCATGGTTTTCCACATATTGGATATAGAACTCCCCAAGTTATCTATATTCAATGGCTTGATTGTTTCAATCCTGTCTTTTTATTGTTGCTTAACACCTAAGTCTCATAGGTATTTGTGCTAGAATGGATCATAAAAGTCCTGTGCACACTCTTCACATGTAGTTCTCACCTGTGGTAGTCAGCTGTTGTCTTCAACAGATTTCAGAGGATCTATTTATTTAAACAGAATGGTTTATCTTGTGGAATCTCTAGAGCAGGAGTCTGCAGACTTTTTCCTTAAAAGGTCAGATAGTCCATAGCTCAAGCTCTGTGGACTGTCTCTGTCACAACTACTCAGCTCTGCATCATAGTGCAAGGGCAGCCACAGAAAATATGTAAACAAATAAGCATGGTTGTGTTCCAGTAAAACTTTACTGATAGTTTACCAAGTTTGAATTTCACATGATTTTCATGTGTCATGAAATTTTTTCTACTGATTTTTAAAACTCTAGACCAGGGATCTGGACCAGGGCTTGGCAGACTATGGTTTATGGGTCAAATCTGCCTCATGACCTGCTTTTGAAGGACTTTTGAGCCAAAAAGTCTTTTCAGATCTTTAAAGGGTAGTCATAAAAAGAAAAATACGTGTGATCTGCAAAACCTAAAATATTCATCTGTTCTTTAAAAGAAAAAGTTTGCTGACCTTTTCTCTGTATCGTGCTTCCTCTGAATATTGTAATGATAAACTTACCTCTGCCTTCTAAGCACCAAGACAATTAAATGACACACTGTGGTAGACTGGACTGTAAACTTAGTGCAGGCAATGTGTGTATGCATTTCGGACATTCATGGAGCACATTAACCAGAGTATGAAATCATCCATGTAGGTGTAACTGCTCTGACAGATAGACACAACTTAATGGCTCAAACACAATAAAAATGTACTTCTTTCCCATTTAACAGTTGAGAGTGTATATTCCAGGTTGCTTGGTTTACAAGCTTGGGTGGTACAGATGATGATAGTGCCATTTTCACCATGTAGATGACTAGGCTTTGTTGTCATTATCATCAGCATTGCAGCCCACAGAGAGCAAAACAAGGAAAACATGTGGAGGGGGAACATACCTGGAGGACTTTGTGGGCCACACCCAAAGTGGCACCTACCACTTTGATGCCTGTGCTACTGGCTAGAGTTCAGTGACGGGCTCCGTACAAGGGAGACTGGGAAATACTACCTCATTGTGTGCACAGGAGCAATGAAAGATTGAATTTTGGTGGACAGATACCATTGCAGCCACAGTTCTCAACTATATGAGAAATGAGTGAAACCCAAAGCTCTGACTCAAGTATCCAAAACTAGGTAATAGGAGGGATCAAGAGTGACGAGTGCTCATTCAACCATGAAGAGTGTTTCCTTGATTTTATTTTTTTCTTTGTATATCAAGGCCAAGTTTGGTCCAAATGGTCAAATAATTTATTGTTCCAAACATAACTTTTGAATACTATTGAAGGACAGAGAATCTAAACTCACTAAATAAATAAACAAAACACCTATTTTGACTTCCAGAGGAGTTTCTAGCTGAAAGAGCTGTCTTCATCCCTTTCTTTGCCTTTATGCCCACAGTTGCTGTCTTTTCCTTCCTCCCAGCTGGTAATAATATGGAATTGAAGTGGATGCTCTTGTACGTTATTGAATAAAATCTTTTTTTCTCTTATAAATGTGGAAGGGAATGCAATGAATGAACATGAATCATCTCTGTTCCCCAGTCGCCACACTGGCCTGCCCTTGCCAAGGTCAGATTCCCTTACTAACTGGCCTTCAGGAAAGCACCTTATATGTCTGAGTCTTACTTGGTCTATATTAATCTTCCCATCCAGAAAATGTAAGCAGTTGCAGGGATGTTGGGAGAACATTGTAAAGCACCTTAGAAAAGTACTCAAAGGCACTCCATAAATAAGCACTATCTTCATTTGCCAGGGCTACTGTAACAAAGTACCACAGAAAGGTTGGCCTGTGAATTTATTTTCTCACCATTCTAGAGGCTAGAAACCCCAAATAACAATGTTCAAGGGTGGTGCCTCCTCTGAAGTCTGAAGGGTTTTGACTGTGGCTTGCTGGTGGTTAATCTCTGCCTCTGTCACATGGCTCTCACTCTGTCTGCCTCTGATCCAGTTTGGCCTCATTGCAACCAATAACATCGTCAAAGATCCTATTTATAAATACATTCACATTCACAGGGGCTAGGACTTGAACATGTCCTTTTGGGGAACACAATTAAATCCTTAACATTTACTTTGGGAGATCAGAAGAGGCGGCGGACAATAGCTGTGTATTTTGTGGCTTGAGGTAATAGAGAGGGAGTGATGAAAGCAAGGCGTAGCAGCTGGAGTAATTTTATGGAAAAAAGAAGCTGGATATCTGTAAAATGTATTTGGAGACTCAGACTTACAGAAGAAGAATAGAAGCAAGTGTGTTGCAATGGTAAAAAAAATACTTTACCTTTGCTCAGCTTTTACAGTTTACATTACCGTCTCACATTTATTATCCCATTAGTACCTTCTACCTACTGGTTAGGAAACTGTGTATCAGAAAAGTTACATGGTACAGCCAATGAGACACATCTGTTAACTGGCAAAACCAAAAACATAATCTAGTCTTCTGATTAGCCCACTGCCCTTAAAGGAGGAGGTTCGCAGAGAACACTGGGTACCAGGATTTTGTGCTGGGGCACCAGGATGCAATGAACAATATTAAAACAGTGGAATGACATGATGGAAGTATACAACTTAGAAAATTAATCTGATGGTAAAGAAGATTATTATGGTCCTCCTGTTAGAATATAATAAAGCCTAAGAAATTGGCTGTAACACTAGAAAGGAAAGAGAGGTAGGAGAGTGGTTACAAACGAAATCTCGATAGGTCTTTTGGTTGGATTTCACTGGCTAGCCTTTTCCTTGACACCACGCAGGGCCCTACTTGTTCATGCCGATTGGCAAGTCCCCTCTGGCTCTATTCTTCTTCCCGCTTTGTACCTTTCTTGGCAGTTGTCCCATGTTTGGGGCTCACCAGGTTTTCTCTACAATGAGAATTAATCTTTGGAATGGTGAAGTTCTTTTCTTTCTCTCCAATTTGGTATTATTTTCATGATGTTGAAAGGAAGTCTCTTAAGTACGGAGAAAAGTAAAGCAGCCAAGTGTCACATATCTAATCAGTAAAAATGACCTGATTAGCTCCACCACAAGTTTGGATTTTTATTATTTAATTTTTTTAATCATCCAGGGAGTAGTTCAACTGTGATTTATTTTTCTTGGGCACACACAATCTCTCATGATAATCTGGATTGTTTCTCCATTGGCATTAGAACTATGTCCAGCCTCCAAAACTTGACATTTCATGCCAACTGTTTGATGATAGGCTTTATAAACTTGCAACAAGTTAATTTCATTGATGGTACTGCTAGCTTTAAACAGGTCAAAAGACACCAGTGAAAACTTTGTGCCTTATGGGTTGTACATATCATTTGCCATAACACTTTTAGCAATATTTTTTCAAAGAAATAATATTTTAGCGTGTTTTGTTTTTCTTTTTGCAGATAAGAGAGCCAATTGTGAAGCTTATCCTTAATCTTTTTCTTGTGAGCAGCTAGCATGATACCTTGAAAATATACCACTCATGCACTCAGAGTGCCTATTCCTGTTTTTCAGCTTCTTTTTCCCCAAAGCAAATGATCCTGAATGGGAGAATTTTTAAATGACATTTGGGCCTTGTTTGTGGCTGTAATATTAGCATTCTAAATAAGGAATTGTTTACGGGTTCCACGGCTGGTATTTTTTTCTTTCATCTGATTGATACCACCCAGAGATTTGAACTTGGTTTGAACATACTTTACAAGATTTTCACATTGAGCTGCTAATCCTAGTAAACCTGCTTGCATTGTTAGCAACACATCTCATGAGGCCACTGCACCAGTAATTACTTGTCAGTGAAAGCTTAGATGACCAAGTTCAGTCACCGCAGAGAGCATTTAGGAACCTTCACTGTTATTCTTCAAACTCAAAATGTTAAGAACCACATCTCTAGTAATTAGTTACATTTTTTGAAATTGTTGAACCATCTTGTAGATCTTTCAAGCCAAAGATTAATTCTTTCAGTATTAGTTTTTAAACCATGGTTTATTTTACTTTGTAAACCAAAACAGAAGAGCAGATTGCTAGAAGTTTGAATAGATTTTCATCTTGTAGATATAATGAAAATACATATTCAAGTGGTAGAGATGCAAAGACATCATTTATTGAAAATGTACTTATAGATTTAAAATGGTTATTAGTATAATTGTTAAAAAGCACAATTCACATTTTTTGTTTGTTTTTTCAGTACGATAAACCCCCAACACTATTGGTGCTTTGGAGATCCTACTTACAAATTCAGAATGCTGTAGCAACACAAAATTGAAATAGTGACCTAATTATTAATAAACGTCTTAAATCTCTCTAAGAATTTATTAGCTAGAAAAATTTATATTGTCTTATGTGTTTGCTTTATTTTACCATTAAATTTTCTGCATTTCAATTTAGAAAAGCTGGCCAAAAAAAAAAAAGAATAAAAGGGGAAAATGCACAAGGGCATGTAGATGAGAACCAGAGGTATATTAAAAACAGAAACAACTTTTCTTTCAATGTTTTATTAGTACATCTAAGTATAAGGAGAAACGGCTTCTTCATTAATATTTTAGTGCTATTTTTAGTAGCTCTTATAGTAAAACTGAAATGACTTATGGTCATTTTCTTAGACTATACAAAATCTAGTGGGACGTTTGTCATTTGTAGCATTGTTAAATCAAAACTAAAAACTTGGGGATACATCTTTTAAAATATAGTTACATAAAAGGTAGAAATATTTTCATAGTTAGATGAATAGTTAGCTTTAATCTTTCTAGAAAAAGGACAGAGGTATTTTGTTTTTATACTCAGAAAAACGTTCTGGATCACATTCTAAAACCCCAAAAAGATATAAGTAGGTTTTCCTTAAGCATTCCATTTATTTTGAAGGTCAGAAAATCATGGATACTCTGAGCCAGAAATAGGATTTTTAAAAAAGTAAACGAAAATAGGTTAAGAAATCATTTCTGAAACATCTTCAATTCTGTAGGATATTTTTGCCTTATGGATTAAAATGGATTAAATTGCCATTTGAAGCTAGGAAGAAAGGAGTGTTATATTGTTTTTTCTTGGCTGTTTGTTCTAGCGGGCCAAAATGTGGGACTTTCATGAGACTATAGGTATGTTACTTTTATATATTTCATTAGAATAGAATAATGAAATATATAAAAGTAACATAGAATAATGAAATTCTAATGAAATATATAAAGAGTGGTGGAAAGTTAGGGTGCTTCAAGGAATGGAAACTGGCAGAATGACTGCTCCCTGATGATGTAAGACCAGAGGAAAGTGGAGTTAAGAAAAATAGAAACATGGCTATAAGTGGTATTGTGTCACAATGCAAACTGTGGCTGGATGTGGCTGAGACTAACAATAAGGAATACAGAGAAGACAATCATGTGGTTGGTTTGATCTGCAGGGAGAAGGATGGTTATTGGGGTATGTCTCCTGTCATGGTTAGGGACATGTGTCAACTCAGCCAAGTTGTGGTAGCTGTTTATCTGATTGGGCAAGTACTGGCCTGTCTGTTGCAATGAGGACATTTCATAGGATTAGGTCATGATCACTTCAGCTGCATCCACAGCTGATTCCATTTGTAATCAGCCCAAGGGGAGTGTCTTCTACACTTAGTGATGCTAAATCTAATCACGGGAAGCCTTTTAAGGAGGTCTCAGAGGAGACAGGCCCCATTCCTGCTTCGGCTGGTGAGCCTTTCCTGCAGAGTTCATCCAAACCCTCTATCAGCGTCGTCGGCTTCACAGCCTGCCCTGTGGATTTGGACTCTGCATTCCTGTGGTCACGTGAAACACTTTTATAAATTTTATATTTGCAAGTGTTCCCTGTTGATTCTGTTTCTCTAGAGAACCCTAACTAATACATCTTGGTACCGGGAGTGGTTCTTAAGAAACAGAATCTTAAAAATGGGTCTTTATGCATGGTTTTCTACTCTGACCGGACTCTAAGACAGTCTAAGACAGAGATACTAAGGACTCTGATTCCCGTAATCAGAATGACACTCCCAGTCCATGGACTGAGTTGGCAAAGGAGATAGTCAAAATATCATCATTCGATTCTCCTAATGCTTCGCTTGTACAAAGCCAGACTCCAGGGGATAATGTTTTTGAGACCTTTACAGAGTTTTGTAGAAATAAGAGTTATAGAGATGTTGATTGTTTGTTGTTAGATACACTGGCTACATTAAGGGGTGAAAGGGATGGACTTAAGGCTTCAAATGAGAAGCTTAAGCACCGTGTGAAAGATGTAGAAGTTTCTATGAGTATCCTGAAGGAAAATCTTATTTCCTGTAGCCGTAGACTTGAGATCTCTGAAAATCAGACTCAGAATCTTATTGTTAAAGTAGCAACTTTACAACATAAACAGAAATCTCAGTCTTGCATGGTGTCTGCCGTTAAAGTGAGGAAAAGAGTGGGACCCTGAAAAATGGGATGGTGACATATGGATTGATAATGATGTTGGGGGCGAGGTTGAAACCCTAGGCCATGCTGAGTCTTCTCTAGATAACCCTGTAATAGTCTGCCCTGAGGACATAGCCGCCCCACCTCCAGCCTGCCTTGAGGAATTGGCCACCCAACCTAGAGTGATTAACCCTGTTTCACCAGATGAAACTGCAAATGAAGGCCCTGAAGCAAATGGCTTGGAAGATATTTCTAATTCTTTTCATGACCCACCCCCACCGCCCCTCATTTCTTCCAGACCTATAACTAGACTAAAGTCCCAACAGGCCCCTAAAGGTGAGGTACAAAGTATCACACATGAGGAGGTACGTTATACTCCAAAAGAACGGTGTGAGTTTTCCAATTTATATAGACAGAAATCAGGGGAATATGTGTGGCAATGGATTTTAAGAGTGTAGGGTAGTGGTGGGAGGAATATAAGGCTGGATCAGGCTGAATTTATTGATATGGGCCCACTAAGCAGAGATTCTGCATTCAATGTTATAGCTACAGCAGTTAGAAAAGGTGTTAACAGCTTGTTTGGGTGATTGGTTGAAACATGGATCAAAAGGTGGCCAACATTACCTGAGGTTGAAATGCCAGAACTGCCCTGGCATAATGTAGATGAGGGGATCCAGGGGCTTAGAGAGATTGGAATGTTAGAGTGGATTTATCATGCAAAGCCTGCTCTTACACCCCAGGAATGTCCAGAGGATGCACCTTTTACCAGAACAGTGAGAAATAAATTTATGAGACTAGCACCATCATCCCTAAAGAGCTCTGTGGTTGCACTTCTCTGTAGGTCAGATATTATTGTGGGAACTGCTGTCACTGAGCTGGAATCCTTAAACACAATGGGGATGACAGGATCCCGAGTTGGCAGAAGCCAGGTGGCAGCACTTAATCACCAAAGACAGGGTAGATGTGGCTACTATAATAGACAGCAAACTCAAAGGAGGCATCAAAATTATATGACACACAGAGATTTGTGGCATTGGCTGGTAAATCATGGGGTACATAGAAATACAATAGAAGGGCAGTCTACTAAATTCTTGTTGGAGCTGTATAAACAAAAGAGTTCTAGGTCAAGTGAACAGAAGTCTAACCTGAATTACAAAAACACAGAGTCACGGCCCCTTAATCAGTTTCCAGACTTGAAACAGTTTATAGACCCTGAGCCCCTTGAATGAAGGGAAGGCCAGGTCCCTTTGGGGGAGAAACCTGTTACACTGCCACAAATTTGTACTGTTAATCTTCCTCCAAGTCTTCCCCAAGGAGACCAATGGCCTTTTACCAGGGTAACTGTGCATTGGGGAAAAGGAAATGATCAGATATTTCGGGGATTATTAGACACTGGTTCAGAAGTGACATTAATTCCAGGGGACCCAACACGTCACTCTGGACCACCAGTCAGAGTGGGGGCTTATGGAGGCCAGGTGATCAATGGAGTTTTAGCTCAGGTTCGTCTCACAGTGGGTCCAGTGGGCCCCTGGACCCATCCTGTAGTTATTTCCCCAGTTCCGGAATGTATAATTGGCATAGACATACTGAGCAACTGGCAGAATCCCCACGTTGGCTCTCTAACTCATGCAGTGAGGGCTTTTATGGTGGAAAGGCCAAGTGGAAGCCACTAGAACTGCCTCTACCAAGCAAAATAGTAAATCAGAAGCAATACCATATTCCTGGAGGGATTGCAGAGATTACTGCCACTCTTAAGGATTTGAAAGAGGCAGGGGTGGTGATTCCCACCACATCCCCATTCAACTCCCCTATTTGGCCTGTGCAGAAAACAGGTGGGTCTTGGAGAATGACAGTGGATTATCGTAAGCTCAACCAGGTGGTAACTCCAATTGCAGCTGCTGTTCCAGATGTAGTATCATTGCTTGAGCAAATCAATACATCCCCTGATACCTGGTATGCAGCTATTGATCTGGCAAATGCTTTTTTCTCAGTAGCTATTAGTAAGGACCACCAGAAACAGTTTGCTTCCAGCTGGCAAGGTCAGCAATATACTTTCACTGTCCTACCTCAGGGGTATGTCAACTCTCCAGCCCTATGTCATAATCTTGTTTGCAGAGACCTTGATCATTTCTGCCTCCCACAAGACATCACACTGGTCCATTATATTGATGATATCATGCCGATCATTTCTCTAGTGAGAAAGAAGTAGCAACTACTCTAGATTTACTGGTAAGGCATTTGCGTGTCAGAGGATGGGAGATAAATCCAACAAAAATACAGGGGCCTTCCACCTCAGTAAAATTTCTAGGTGTCCAGTGGTGTGGGGCATGTTGAGATATCCCTTCTAAGGTGAAGGATAAGTTGCTGCATCTGGCCCCTCCCACAACCAAAAAAGAGGCACAATGCCTAGTTGGTCTTTTTGGATTTGGGCGACAACATATTCCTCATTTGGGTGTGCTACTCCAGCCCATTTATCGAGTGACCAGAAAAGCTGCTAATTTTGAGTGGGGACCTGAACAAGAGGAAGCTCTGCGACAGGTCCAGGCTGCTGTACAAGCTGCTCTGCCACTTGGGCCATATGATCCAGCAGATCCAATGGTGCTGAAAGTGTCAGTGCAAATAGAGATGCTATCTGGAGCCTTTGGCAGGCCCCTATAGGAGAATCACAACGCAGACCCTTAGGATTTTGGAGCAAAGCCTTACCATCTGCTGCAGATAACTACTCTCCTTTTGAGAAACAGCTTTTGGCCTGCTGCTGGGCCTTAGTAGAGACTGGATGCTTAACCATGGGCCACCAAGTTACCATGACATCCCCAGTGGTACCAAGAGGACGTGATAAGACCCTGACTGAATTGGCTATAGACAGAACTCAGAGTGTGAATGGAGTATTACTGTCAAGGGGACAGAGGTGCTGAATTTACATGAAAATATATGTCTATTTACACAACATTATCAGTGAAATAAAATGTGTTGTTGCCTTCTGCACTACTTTCCAATCCTCTGTCCTGGCTTTGCTCTGGTTGAGGTCATAAGCAACTCTGGCACAACTGCCTGCAGCTGTGCAGTCAGAAAAACTAGATTATGCCTCTTGTCTCTCTTCTTCAATGTCTATAAGCCACCTTCATGGAAATTGCTAGAATATAAGAAGATAGAACTTTCTAATGAGGGTAAGGGAACTTGGAATGAATGCATACCACCCTTCAAAACTGCCTTCTCAGTGCTAATTCCAAACATAGTTAAGATCAAATATCATAAATGCTGGAATTAGCAGTACAGACATAACTACCTGTCAACATAAATGGGTGACAAAATAATTTGGGCAGGATGAACTTCACCTGATAACCAGAATAAACCAGGAGTCATATATGAAGTTCCCACTGCACTCTTCCTCAGGAACTTGAAGAAATTCTTGGTGGTTTCTTTATTGGGTAAATTCCCATGCTAATACCATGTGTCTCTAAGTTACTACTGCCCCAAATTTAAGACTCCTGCAAAGAATTTGTCATAATAGAAATAGGAGATGGTACTCAGTACCTTAGCTTTTAGCATATGGTAGTTTAGTTCAGGGTAATAATCCTTAAGATCATCCATGAAATAATTCAGAAAACTGTACCACCAAACAGTATCCCTTCTCATATTGCACACACAAAACCTCCCATTGTTAAATGGGTTCTGGTACGGAGGGCACATGCCCAGCTCACACCCCTTTGCAGCCTGGGTTGCCATTTGTTTGCTGGCCTGACACTGAGTCATTCAGAAAGGCAGTCTTTAAGAATTTATTGGATACATACATAGGGATATAGTAGGTGTCCATCCATCATTTCTCCCTTCAGGGAGCTTATAAATTAATAAAGGAAGTTGATGCTAGAAGATGAATGGATCTTCAACAGCATCTTTCACTGGAGTAAAACTCCTCTGATCTTATGCCATTCTAAATCTATGAAGAGTGAAATTCAGAATCTCCGAAGGAATGAAAATATTAAGAAGGAAACAAGTCTTTCTGCATTATTCACAGTAGGCATTCCCTAGCAACTTCAATCACTTAACCAATAAGAAATCAGCAGTAATAAAATATCAGATCATTCTACTAGCAGTTGTAAATCAGATAAAAATCATGTTTTCTTTTCTTCGTTTCCTCTGATGGATATGATGGAGCTATACAAGCAGAAAGTAAATGCCAGAAACCCTAAACGAGATGCTTCTAGAGTTACTGTTATTCTTAACGTATGCTGGGGTTGCTACTTTGCAGTTAATCAACATTGCATTGCGACCCTGCTATTCCCAAACGTATCAGATGTAGGTGCCGAGGCTTCACATATACATGTAGACATTCCTCTGGGTTCCTGGGGAAGAACATCCCATATAATAAAAACAAGTAGAGTTAAAGTAGACAAAGCAGTTTCTGACACATTCCTGTTCAGAAATAAATGAAAATCACTGAATGAGAACAAGGAAAGAGCTTGCTGTAGCAAAGGAGTCAGCCACCATCACTTGTGTTTGACAGAGACTGAGAGGCAGGTAGGAAAAGCTTTATAGTGGAAAACAATAAAGAAAACTTCAGGCATGTCCTGATTGGAGACTGTAGGCATAGGAAAGCTGGAGGTGGACTAAGTAGAAGTGGGGGATCCTATGTGGTTTATCAGGGGGGCACATTTGGCTTTCTCCAGTTGGTCCTAAGTTAGGAGCATGGACAAAAATTAGGAGAGTTGTCACTTATTGATCAAGTCCTGATCATCTGGGGCCTATTACAACAAAATTTGTTGTTTGGCTTTCTGGGTTGGTTCCTGCAGGTTGTGGGTAAGAGTTCTATTTTATATGTGGCCTGTTGTCCATCTATCCAGTCATCCTCTTTTCTGTACTATCTCTTCAACAACACAGTGAATCCCAGTTTATCAGCTATACAGTCCAGTCAATGAACTGATGTGATTAATCAGTTGATGGTTTATATGTAACTAACTTTAAGGGTAGATCCAGCTAAACCACCTGAAGCTTGGATCTAACCTTCTGCATGTTTCTCAGTAGGCAGTTTTCCTCTGTCCATATTGACTGGGCCCACTGTGGTTGCTGTAATAATAGTGATAGTAGGAATAATAACCACTCTAACAACAACAATGATAACTGCAGCTTTGGATCTTCCAGGTGCTACATTCAGAACTTGAAATATATTACCAAATTTAATCTTTAAGTGTGTTTTATTCTCATTTCACTGATAAGGGCCTTGAGGCTCAGAAGTTAAATAACTTGCCCACCATCATATGCACAGCCAGTAAATGGCAAAGTTAGAATTCAAATCCAGACTGTGTGACTGCAAAGCTTATGGCAGACTCCATATGAGAGTGTTTCCATGTTCCTCTAACCTGTCTTCTAACCTTCTTTGCAGGATATGAGCACAATTATTTTCAAAGAAACCCCTTTAATTTCTCTGACATGTAGCAAAAGAGTGCCCTGACTAATGTATTGTGTGGGGACTAGATATTAGAGATTTAATTTAGTCAAGAAATGAGCCTGGAGTTTGAGGGTCAGGATGGTGGCATAGGGAGGTGTGGGACTTAATTTGTCATCTAGGACAGCTAGCAAATAGGCAGGAACTGTCTGGAACAACTGTTTGGAGGGCTATCAAGAACAGACACACATCATAAACCAACCAGGAATTATTTGAAAGGCCAAGAATGATAAATCATAGAACAGAACTGTAAGTAAATTCTTTCATAATGTGGACAATGCCTCCCCCACTGGCATGGCACACTGTCTCAGAATCTCTACCCAGTGGGAAACAGAAGCCCTCTCTATAAGGAGCAAGGAAAGAGGAGCTCAACCACACTCCAATTGAGGATTTAATGAACAAATTCAGACTACTAACTAACAGCTCTAAGCACAGATAAATCTACAATGCAAACAAGAAATAAACCCTGTATCAGCCCTGCTCCTAGCAGAGAGTGGACAGGACTGATGGAGAAAATATATTGTTAAGAAACAAAGGCTTCTAGAGTTGGCTGAGCTCAGAATACTGGAAAAGGACTGGGTCCTAAGACAAGGGGCATAGAGAGCTGGGTACCAACAGTGGCTCTTGGTTGGTAAACCCAGGGGGCTGCAAACCTGCTCTAAGAACAGATTTTTTTTTTTAAGCAGCCCATTAAAGAAAGCATCATGCATTCTCCATTATCCGCCCTGCCCCAGGCAAGGGTGGGAGTAGGGCTGAATGAAAGACAAAGTTATCAGGTGAAGGAGGGCAAATCTTCCCCAAGCAAGGGGAAGGGTAGGGCCCAGCTGAAGTGGTAGCTCTCACTTGGAATTTAGACCCCAGGGTCTGGGATATCAACAGCAGTTTCAACCTACGAAAAGTTGAGCCCAGATAGTCTCAAGTATGCTCCCAGCAGGAGGGAAGGGAGGGCAGCTTGCGAGTCTTGTAACTTTCCCAGCCTTCAGGGAATGGAGGGCTGAAGAGCAGTGCCACCACTCCCCACCAAAGTGGGGGCAGGCAATGCCCAGCACAAACAATGATTGTAATTCAGAGAATTCAGATGCCAGGAGCTGGAAAACAGAAACAGTTTAAACCCACCTTCAGCCTCAATCTCTGTTGCAATCATGCCCCTGGCAGGGACAGGGTCTACTGAGGATTAAAGACACCATACCACTTTACCCCCATGGGGGCCAGCAGGCTGACAAGTGCCATCTGCTGGGCACGACAGGTTAAAGCACAAAATTAAGAGCTTCACAGGAAAGACTGGTACCCTGCTGAGTCTCATCCTAAGGACCCTTGATAATGATTACATCCTCTTTGTGTTTGGGAAGACCTGTGTGGGGTTGATCCTGACCTGGGGCGGATGAGGAGCCAGGCCTCCAGGTAAAAATTGCTAGAGGAAATTAAAGAAGTGTTAAAAATATATAGAGGCAAAAAATAAAACATCAACATTTCTTGAGGAGGAAGAGGGAAAAAGAGGGAATTTGGGGTGAAGAAACTGAACAAAAAAAATGCCAACCTCAGAAAACTTCTATATAAGCAGGGCAAGACTCAGAAAAGAGCTGGAAAATTCTGGACAGTTAGACAGAAACTTTGCTAGAGATTTAGGATAAGTTGAACCAAATATCACAGGGCAGTTAGAGAACAAAGCCAACCAACAAGAAAATCCTAGGTAAAAGAGAGAGAATGAACTCTGAAATAAACTAATGAAGAAAATCAGATGCCTAGACATCAGCAAAAAATCATGAGTCATACTAGGCAGCATGAGGATATGGCCCAGTCAAAGGAACAAACTAAAACCTCAGATGAGATGCAGGACTTGAAACAACTAATTGAAGACATTCAAACACTTTTCTAAATCAAATCAAGTTGAAGGAAAATGTGGCAAAAGAGATGAAGGATATAAAGATTATGAGACCATAAAGGAGAAACCAGAAGCTTGCAAAAAAAAAAAAAAAAAAAAGGACAGAGCTTATGAGAAAGAAAGGCAAAATATAGGAAATGAAAAACACAGTGGAAGCATAACATAGCAGATTTGAAGAGGCAGAAGAAAAAATTAATGAACCAGAGAACAAGACATGTGGAATCGTACACACAAAAGAACAGCTATGGAAATATATGAGCAGGGTCTCAGGGAACTGAATGACAACATGAAGCACACAAATATGTGCTATAAATGTCCCAGAAGGAGAAAAAAAGGAAAAAGAGGCATAAAGAGTAATGGAGGAAATTATCACTGAAAATTAAAATTACAGGTCCAAGTAGTGTACCCCAAACAGAATAGCTCCAAATAGACTTAAAGCCACTTAATAAGATCAGATTGTCATGACAAACTCTGGGATCTGTCCTATAACTACTTGTTGAAGTGTGCTTTGAAAACTAATGCTTTTTTATTTCTTTGCTTTGTATATGTGTTCTACTATATAATAAAAAGGTTTTTAAAAAATCAGACTGTCAAATGCCAAAGACAGAATTCTGGAAGCAGCAAGAGAATAGCAATCCAAAACATACAAGGGAAGCTCAATAAGACCAAGTGTGAATTTCTCAGCAGAAATGAAAAAGGTGAGAAGGAAGTAGTATGATATATTTAATATGTTGAAAGAGAAAAACTGCCAACCAAGAATTCTGTATCCAGCAAAACTGTCCTTCAAAAAAGAGGGAGAGTTTAAATTATTTTAAAAAGGATGGGAGAGTTTGTGAACAAGAGACCTATTCTACAAGGAATACTAAAGGGAGTACTAGGGGAAGATAGGAAAAGACAGGAGAGTGAGGTTTGGAGAAGAGTGCAGAAAGAAGATTATCAGTAAGAGTAACTAAAAGGGTAAATAGAGAAAAAATAATAAGATACAATCCAAAGGACAAATGTTTGAACAAAGTACTGCCTTTACAATAATAACATTAAGTGTTAATGGATTAAACACCCCAATCAAAAGACATAGACTGGGTGGGCCATAGTGGCTCAGCAGGCAGAGTTTTCACCTGCCATGCCAGAGACCTGGGTTTGATTCCTGGTGCCTGCCCATGCATAAAAAGACATAGACTGATAGAGTGGACGTAAAAGTAGGATCCATCTATATGCTCTCTCCAGGAGACTCACTTTAGACCTAAGGACAAAAATAAGTTGAAAATGAAAAATTGGAAAAAGATGTTTCACACAAGTGAAGTTAGCTATACTAACATCAGACAAATTGGACTTCAAATGCAAAAAATTAAAAGAAACAAAGAAAACGTTATGTATTAATAAAAGGGCCAATTCATCAAGTAGAAATAACATCATAAATATTTGTGCACCAAGCCAAAATGCCGCAAAATATATGAGGCAAACACTAACAACGCTAAAGGAAAAAGTAGACATCTCTACAATAGTAGTTGGAGACTTTAATACACCACTCTCATCAATGGATAGAACATCTAGATAAAGAGGATCAATAAGGAAACAGAGAGCTTGAATAATATGATAAATGAACTAGACTTAACAGACATTTACAGAACATTGCCCCCACACACACACAACATCAGGATATATATTCTTCTCAAATGCTTATGGATCTTCTTCCAGGATAGACCACATGTTGGGTCGCAAAGCAGGTCTCAATAAATTTTAAAAGTTTGAAATTATGCAAAACACTTAGGGGGAAGTGCCTGAAACTGTAGAACTGTGTTCCAGTAACCATGTTTCTTTAAGATGATTGTATAATGATACAGCTTTCGCAATGTGACTGTGTGATTGTAAAACCTTGTGTCTGATGCCAGATGAGTAAAAAATATGGATTAAAAATAAAATAATAGGGAGAACAAATGTTAAAATAAATTTGGTAGAGGGAAATACTAGTGGTCAATGAGAGAGAGGGGTAAGGAGTATGGTATGTATGAATTTCTTCTTTTTTCTTTTTATTTTTTTTCCTGGAGTGATGCAAATGTTCTAAGAAATGATCATGGTTATGAATATACAACTATGTGATGATATTGTGACCCATTGACTGCACACTGAGTATAGAATGTTCATATGTTGGGAATGTTCATGTTTGTATGCTGTTTTGTTTTATCAATAAAAAATTTTTTAGAAGTTTGAAATTATACAAAACACTTTGTCAGAACATAGAGAAATGAAGTTGGAAATCAATAACAGGTAGAGGGCTAGAAAACTCACAGATATATGGAGGCTAAACAACACAATCTTAAACAACCAGTGGGTTAAGGAAGAAATTATAAGAGAAATCAGCAAATATATTGAGGCAAATGAAAATGAGAACACAACATATCAAAATGTGTGGGATGCAGTGAAGGCAGTGCTGAGAGGATAATTTATTGCCCTAAACAACTATATTAAAAAAGAAGGAAGAGCAAAAATTAAGGACTTAACTGCCCACCTGGAACTTGAAAAAGAAAGCAAACTAATCCCAAAGCAAACAGAAGGAAAGAAATAACAAAGATTAAGCAGAAACAAATGAAATTGAAAACATGAAAACAGAGAGAGAATAAATAAAACTAGAAGTTGTTTCTTTAAGAAATCCAAATTGATGAACTCTTAGCTAGGCTTACAAAGAAAAAAAAGAGAGAGGATGTAAATAAATAAAATCAGAAATGAGAATTGGGGACATAAGTATTGACCCCACAGAAATAAAGGAGATAATGAAAGGATACTAAGAGCAACTAAATGCTTACAAACTAGACAACTTGGATGAAATGGACAACTTCCTAGAAAAGCATGAGCAACCAACATAGACTAGTAAAGAAATAGAAGACCTCAACAAACTAATCACAAGTAAAGAGATTGAATCAGTCATCAGAAACCTCCCCAAAAAGAAAAGTCCATGACCAAATGGTTTTTGCATGTGAATTCTACCAAAGATTCAAGAAAGAATTAGTACCTATCCTGCTCAAACTCTTAAAAAAAAATTTGAAGAGGGAAATCTACCTAACTCATTCTATGAAGCCAACATCACCCTAATACCAAAGCCAGATAAAGATACTACAAGAAAAGAAAATTACCATTCTCTTTAATGAATAAAGATACAAAAATCCTCAATAAAATACTTGCACATTAAATCCAGCAGCACATTAAAAGAATTATACACCATGACCAAGTGGTTTTATTCCAGGTATGCAAGGGTTGTTCAACACAAGAAAATCAATTAATATAATATACCACATCAGTAAATCAAAGGGGATAGAAACATGATCATCTTGATTTATGCATAAAAGGCATTTGACAAAATTCAGCAGCCTTTCTTGATGAAAACACTTCAAAGGGTAGGAATAGAAGGAAACTTCCTCGACATAATAAAGGGAATATATGAAAAGCCCACAGCTAACAACATACTCAATGAGGAAACACTGAAAGCTTTCCCCCTAACATCTGGAATAAGACAAGGATGCCCACTCTCACCATTGTTATTCACTATTGTGCTGGAAGTTCTAGCTAGAACAATGAGACAAGAAACAGAAATAAAGGCATCCACATTAGAAAGGGAGAAGTAAAACTTTCACCATTTGCAGATGATAAGCACCTATACATAGAAAATCCTAAAAAAAAAACTACAGTAAAGCTCCCAGAGCTAATAAACGAGTACAGCAAAGTCGCAGAATACAAAATCAACACATAGAAATCAGTAGTGTTTCTATACACTGGCAATGACGAATCTGAGGAGAAAATCAAGAAAAAATTCCATTTGCAATAGCAACCAAAAGAATCAAATATTTAGGAATAAATTTAACCAAGGGCATAAAAGGTGTAAACATAGAAAACTACAAGACATTGGTAAAATAAATTAAGGAAGACCTAAATAAATGGAAGGACAAACTGTGTTCCTGGATTGGCTAAATACAGTTAAGATGTCAGTGCTACCCAAATTGATTTATAGATTCAGTGCAATACAGTTTAAACTCCCAACAACTTACTTTGCAGAAATAAGAAAAACAATAATCAAACTCATTTAGTGGGGCAGGCTGCCCTGAATAGCTAAAAACATCTTGAGAAAGATGAATTAAGCAGGGATTCTCACACTACCTGACTTTTTTTTTTTTTTTTTGAGGTCAAATTTTTTTTTTATTAAAGAAAAAAAAGAAATTAACACAACATTTAGAAATCATTCCATTCTACGTATGCAATCAGTAATTCTTAACATCATCACATAGATGCATGATCATCATTTCTTAGTACATTTGCATCGATTTAGGAAAAGAACTAGCACTACCTGACTTTAAAGCATATTACAAAGCTACAGTGGTTGAAATTGCATGGTGCTGGCATAAAGATAGATATACTGACCAGTGGAATCAAATTGAGAATTTTGAATTAGACCCTCACTATTATGAACAATTGATTTTTGATACAGTGGTCCAGTCCACTCAATTGGGACACAGCAGCCCAGAACAACAAATGGTGCTTGCAGAACTGGATATCTATATCCAAAAGAATGAAAGTGGGCCTTTATCTCACACTTTTTATAAAAAATTAACTCAAAATTGGTCAAAAACCTAAATATTAGAGGTAAGACTATAAAATTTTAGAAGAAAATATGGGGAAATATCCTTAAGATCTTGTGGTAGGAGGTGGTTTCCTAGACTTTACAGCCAAAGTGCAAGCAATGAAAGAAGAAATAGATAAATGGGATCTCCTGAAAATTGAATACTGTTTTGCGTCATAGGATTTCATCAGGAAAGTAAAAAGGCAGCCTACTCAAAGGGAGACTATATTTGGAAACCATATATCTGATAATTGCTTAATATCCAGAATATATAAAGAGATCCTACAACTCAACACAAAAAGACAACCCAATTAAAAAAGGGTCAAAAGACATAGACATGTTTCCAAAGAGGAAATACAAATGGCCCAAAAGAATATGAAAAGATGCTAAACTGCACTAGCTATTAGGGAAATGCAAATCAAGACATCAGCCAGATATCTTTGCCATAAGCTGTATATACAAGTCAGTACCATTACTTGTCCTCCTAAGAGAATTCCTAGACTCAAGTATAGAAACAAAGGGTGTCCTGCAGGATACAACTGTATTTTCATCTGATGTCTGAACTTGGTAAAGTCAAAATTCTGAAATGCTATCGAGTGTGCTTACTAAAAAGTGCATTTTTAGTGTCCCTGCACATTTACCAAATGCCTTGACTCATCTAAGAAACAAAATGGAGCAACTAGAGGCTGTTATCAGAGTCCTCACAGGCTCCAGAACCAACCCATATACATTTATAGGCATCCCTTTCTTTTATTTTCTTAAAACCAGATCATACACGTCACCACAGTAAATATTTTAAAAGAAATAAAAGCAGTGCATACAGTTTCAATATGTGAGTGCAGGACTGAGCCACCAGTCCCTTCAGAGGCTGCATTGCATGGCATTTCAACTTTTCTTTGCACTGCTTCTGTCTAGAGTTATTTTTTTCCCCATATTTTCATCACATGAAGATGTAGCATGATAGAGTGATTAGGCTAGAAAATACCAGGAAACAGTTAAAAAATGACATTGGATATGCTTATTGATATGTATGCTGGCCATCTCTTTCCTTATTGTTTTAGATAATGCCTCCTCACTTTTAAAAAATTGTCTTTTTAAAATCATGTTAACTCCTCTGTTTACTTTCAAACTTTTATGTCACCTCGATTAAATAAAGAACAACAACAATGAAAAGAATGACAAGCGAGTGGGAGTTGAGTGTAGGACAATGATGACTTTGGTGTCTCTGGACTTTTCTGTGTTGTAGACGTTGGTGCAGTGAGATTCATTTGAGGATGACGAAGATGAAGGCAAGATGCAGGTTTTAGGCCTGGCTCTATTAAGAAGCAGCAGATTTAATTGTTTAAATTTCCCATGTAATGTTATTTTCTATTCAGTAGAAATAGTTATCTTTAAGTGCATTAAACAGCCATGGGTAACCTCGCGTTACAAGTTCCTTCGCTTTCACGACTTAAGCAAATATTTGTAATTTAATATCGTATTAAAATAATTTAGGAGAACAGTTAAATTTCATTCAGTTCTGTGTGGAGAGGGGATGTGCTGCTGTCTGTCTGGTTTGGGTGAGGAAGAGCTGAGAAAATGTCTCCACGAGTAGGGTTTCCTGAACATAAGAGCTGCAATAAATTCACACTTACTTCACAGAACACGAAAAGTGATAAAACAGTTTTATTGTTTTTTCTCTTTTTTGAGTTCAAATGAACATGCTTAATACAATATTATTTAGATAGAATGACTTGGAATTGAAATGTCAGAATGATTTTAGGGCTTAATTCTGGTATATTTTTTTCCCTAAATTAGGTAACTAGTTGCTATTTTACTAACACTGAACACTGACAACTAACCTAAAGATAAAATTGTACATTTTATTTTTTAGTTGGGAGTTATTTGAAATATGCTCTGTTTATTGCTTTTCATTTATTTATTTATTTATTTATTCCCCCACAACTTTGGGAAACCCCATGTGCGGGGTATCAGGGACATACAGCTGAGCCTCTGTCCTCAGGGCCCTTAGAGTAGAACACCCGGACCTGTGGCAACCAGTGGGCTGCTGGGCCAGGTGGAAGGCATCAGGGAGAGGTGCTGTGTGGAAGAGGCAACACTGAACTAAGGAAGTGGCAGGGGAGTGAGATACTGCAGGCAGAGATGTTGGATGTAAGAGAACAAGGTTGGTCAGGGGCCACAGCTGAGTCAATTCTCCTTACTGTTGTTTCATCTGTAATGTTGTAGCAGACACTGAATTAGCAAATAACCATGGCCCCTAGGGGAAATACTGGGTTGAGTGCATGAGCCCCTCTAGCCACATTTTTGTCAGTTGATCAATACATAACTTTGTCTTATGTATGTTCTGTTTAAAGACGCCTTTTTTTATATGTACTGATTCATTAACATTGAACTCATGGCTAGCAACTCTGTAACTCAGACCTGAATGCAGCTGCTCTCACACATGGATTTTCTCCAAAAGGCACATAACAGCTTTCTAATGCTCAGGAACACTAGACAGCACTTCAGCACTCCACTTGGGGGCCATTTAAAAAAGTGAAATCACCATAAAAAACAAAAACAAAAACACAGCACTAAATAAACCACAAGCAGGACCCTTGTTCGCACTATGAGTGCTGCAGCAAGAAGGCAGTGTTGTCTTGCTCAACTTCAGCTGAGAATTGGGTAACTCCGATTTTCTTCTGCTCTGTGCAATGTCCAAGACTTCCCACAAAAAGGTGACGAGTATTGGTTTTAGAGCTACAAATAAATTTTAGCAAGTTGATGAATTCACAAATTTGCAATCTGTGAATAATGACAATAAACTGTCTGGGTCACCCGTGAAGACGGACACTTCATTCACCCTTTCTTTGAGCTTTCTTTAGGTGAAGGAAAGTCCATCAGAGCCACTTTGGTTTATATCAGGCTTTTGACAAGGGATTTCATGATCACAAAAGTAGTTTGAAACGCTACAAGTAGGTCACGTGTTGGGGAGCTAGGCAAGAGTTAGATACTTACGGGCCTTTTGTACTAGTTGAAGTGTTTAGATTTTCCTTAAAAGACATGAGAGAATGGAGTGGGGATAGCAAGGACCTGAGCAAAAGCACAGCATTCCAGGTCCAAGTAATTTAGTAATGGTTCGGTGTGGGGTTAAGGAGGGGTTGTTTACGAGAAGGCAAGGTTTTAGATTGATAGGAAGAGGACTATGTAATGACTCTAACTTGCAGCACATTGAGTTTCAGGTGATCTGTGGGACTTCCAAGTAGAAATGGCCAATAAATAATTGTATTTTAGGCCTATGTTAAGATCTGGATGGCAGATCTAATAGAGGAGAGGTGGTGGTTGAAGCCATGAGCAAGTTAGGGCCTGTAAGGTAGTCTGCAAGGAATGGTGAAGAACAGTCCTAGGGACCAGCATCACTGAAGGAGTGTGTGATGAACACCAGATTCTAGGAAGACCGAGGATGTCGTAGATACCAGGGGAGAAGGAAGGCCAAAACAGGACAGCAAGTATGTCAAATGCCTCAGAGGGGTCAAGTTCAGAAAAGAATGGAAACGTTTGGCAATAAGGTTTATTCAAAATGAGGTGTTACTTTGAAGTAAAGGCAAAGCTTGAAATAAGTTTTCATAAGTGATGTAACAAAGAATGGTGTTTTAAAAGCAACCACTTTATAACAACAGTTCTGGAATTTGTTATAGCAGAGAATACAAAAAAAGTAAGATTAAGCCAAAGATGTGGTGATTTTAAGGTCTCAGTTTTGGTCTAGAAATGTGTTTTTTTCTTTCTTCCTTTAAATATGCCAAAATAAGCATTCAGTCTAAGACTGTTAACTTTCAATGTTAGCTTTTGTCACATTTGATGTAGACATGTTTGAAAATTTTTTAAAGCAGTGAGAGATCATCTATTGTAACAGCACAGGAAAATAAAATCTGTCCTTGATGTGAGAAGAACTCCAGTTGCTGGAATGAGTAAGCAAATCTGTAAACAGGAACATGTGTCGACCCTTCTGCTATTTTCCTCTTGGGTAAAACCCTAAGTGGTAGATGGCTTTTGTAGCCTGCCAGCTCTGTCACCACAAGCAAATCACAACACCTCTGGAACCCAGTTTTCCTCTAAATCAGAGTAGGTGTTGTCTCAAGTCCTGCTTTTCAAACTGTAGATTGCTATACATTAGTGTGTTATAAAATGGAGAATATCAGGGTGCAAGTTTTGTTTTGCAAAACTAGCATTTCAGCTCCATGAGGGGGGTGGGACAGAGAGAGAAAGAAACAGGTTGCTAGGTCATGGTGTAAAACTTTTTTTTTTACTGTGGATTGTGGTTCGAAAACGTCTGTGAAACACTGCTCCTTCCTATTCTAAAATCCTCTCCTCTTAGTTAATTGTCAGACAGTCCTTTTGATGTAGTAAATATTTCATAGCAATTCTGTGGAACGGCAGGTATAATTACTGTTCAGGAATGGCAGCAAATAACACTAAAAGGCAAATAAGGCCAACATCTGTGTTATATTTGACCGCAAGACTGAACAAGCCTTTAAAATTTATTAGTATTCCAAGAAAGTCACTTCTGTAATTTATGAAGAAAGTTAAGGTATGCTATATTTTAACAAATACAGTAATTCTTTTAATGGCCACATAAATAAACAACCATATATAGAAGAAATAATTTTTCAGAAGTAACAATACCATGGCACTTAACTTCCAGGATAGGCAGTTAAATCAATGTGGTGAGTCTCTTCCTCCTTGCCACATAAAAAGATTCATGGACATAGTTATGAGACAAGTCAGCATATTTTTTATTGGCTTGAACTGGAGGGAGTAAACACCTTCTTCAGGTGTTTTGTTTTAGAAACAGCTGTATGAACTTCCCCTACTGGTTAATTCCACTCTAGGGTATATTGAGCCTTTGTTTTTCCTAGTATGCTCACTGATATTTACAATCTTTGTGTGAGAGCAATTTCCTATAAAGCCAAGACTGGATGAGTTCATTTTTCCTTACTTGTTTGTAAACTGTTTTTAGCCCTACAACCTAAAAAATTTTATAAATTTTAGATGGTATTAATAAAGAACCATGTAATCATGCTAAAGGCTATGAATCATCACAGGAAATTTGACAGAATTTGCACTTACTCCTTGGGCGCAGCTTACGGCCATTCATTTGGCCATGAGCTGCGGTGAAAGTGCATCCGCTGCTTCCTTGTTCCTTCCCCACCCTTTCACAAACCGCTGCGTGTTTGCTCTGCTCCTTTGCCACCGGGCTCCAGGCACCACTGTGCAGTCCTACCCCCCCCACTACAGGTGTTGATTCTGCCTCCCTGGCCACGCCGATTGGCCTGTGGCAGGCAAGTCCCTGTCTCCATCCCTCTGTCCCACTCCTCTGCCTCCTCCTGGCCCTGAACCTCATGTGGAGAGGTAGGGGTATAAACATGCATGATTGTGCCAAATTGAGAGGTCAGAAATTTTTTATTCTCCATGAGAATGATGTTGTGTTAGTTAAATTCAGTTGTCAACTTGGCCAGGTGAGCATACCTAGTTCTGTTGCTGCAGACACAAGCCAATGGTACAGGAACCTCATCTGTTGCTAATTACATCTGCAGTCGGCTAGGAGGCGTGTCTGCTGCAATGAGTGACGTTTGACTTAATTGGCTGGTGCTAAATGGGAGAACACACTGTAGCACAGCCTAGCAGCTCAGCATTCCTCATCTCAGCACTTGCAGCTCAGCCCAGGCCTTTGGAGATGTGGAAAGAAGTCACCCCGGGGAAAGTTGTTGGAACCCAGGGGCCTGGAGAGAAGACCAGCAGAGACCATCCTGTGCCTTCCATGTAAGAAAGAACCTCAGTGGAAAGTTAGCTGCCTTTCCTCTGAAGAACCAACAAAATAAATCCCCTTTTATTAAAAGCCAATCCGTCTCTGGTGTGTTGCATTCCGGCAGCTAGCAAACTAGAACAGATGTGTTTGCCAACTAGCCGTCTAATATATTAGATGAGAAAATCAAGGTTCGAAAGAGGTAACAAGGAGGCCAGGGTGGAGAGCAAAAGCAGAGCAGGTCCTAGCCCAGGGCTCTGGATCCACCACTTCTTGCTACTTCCCAAAGCAGGCGGAGGAGCTGCGGCTTGAGGTGGCCCCTCGTGCCCTTGATTGACTTCAGGTCATTGGAGAAAAGGGAGTAAGACGCGGGCAAGGCTTGAGATTTGGGATGAAGATAGTTTGTTCTGAAGACAGTACAGAAAAGTGTAAAACGCTTATGTTGAGTCATATTGAATAGTAAGAATCTTGTTTTCTCTGGGCTCTGTATTCTTTATATAAGACTCAGAGACTGGTGATCTGCAGAGCACACCTTGACTAGGTGAGTTGTCTGCATGAAGGCTTAATTTCTCAAGTTACAACAATTTTTGGTTAAATGGTGGATGTAGGTTGACTCTGTAGTTATTCCACAGATTTTCTGTGTTAATAAAATAGTGTATTAGAAGTTATTGCCCTTTGAAAAAATTTTAAATGTGCTATATATCGAAGCTGGTATTGTCATTAGAATGTTAGTTAAACCTTCAAAAACTCGTCTCACATCGTTGTATGCTCTGTGGAAATTTTTTCCTTCTTCACTAATTATACAATATTTTCAATCATGAATCATGTTTCTTGGATTTGGTAAATTACTGAGATAGTAGCACCCTAAAGACAGATATCTGCATATATCCCCAAATCCATGTCGGTGCCAGCAGATGTCATCATATATGGGCTCTGGGGACAGATTGCTCATCACTGGTGTCAAAGGCTTGAAGCACAGGGTAGAAACCAGGAGCTATTTCACTATTTGATGGCCAGAAAGTGTTGCATTAATGTCAAGGTCAGCTCCCTAACCTGGACATAGAGACAGGTGGTCAGAGTGGCCAGATTTATACCAAAAATTTTGCAGGCCATCTAAATGAATACAGATAATGACAGAGAATTTTCATCTAGAGTAAAATTCCTGTTTACTGCCCTTCTGAAATTAACCTGCATTGTGTCTATTTTCTAGTAATTGTAGCAAATGCATTTAGACACTCTATGGATTGTGATATAAAATGAACACTAGTTTCTTCTTTTTTTTTTTTCTTTCTGCTGGGCAGGCACCGGGAATTGAACTGGGGTCTCTGGCTTGGCAGGCGAGAACCCTGCCACAGAGCCACCATGGCCTGCCCTAAACACTAGTTTCTTGATCACTGAATTACTTGCTTCTGAGACAAGCTGGTAAAGCTATATTTCTTCCGTTTTATTTGCCTAAGCAACTCTGTAAATCAACAAGTTATTTCTTCATTAAGCAAAGAACTAACAACATCTGGAGCATTTATTTAGCTTTTTAAATAAAATAAGCCACTAAAGTTTGCACTCAGAATAAAGCATGCATATCGCATAGAACTCCCAACATGTCTCTTGCTTTCAGCCTTTTCTGAAGCTGGCTCTCTCTTGACGTGACACTGTTTCCCATAACCGGAAGTATACATGTTCTTAACTTTGAAATTCATCTTTTAGGATCCACCCACTTCAGTTTCCCTTGGACTGCGAATGGAAGAAATGATTTTCAACTTGGCAGACACACATCTATTTTTTAATGACTTAGAAGTAAGTAATAATTGTGTTATACATACTTCTTTCATATTTGTTTCACAATGCGTTTGAAAATTGTTGATCAGTTTTTAAATAACAGTGGAATATTGCTTTTTAAACCAGTGTAATTGGAATAATAATATAAAGGAATTCGTATTTTGTCTTCATTGTGTTTTTCTGTTTAGTTTTACTTTGGCTGTTGTTTTTCCAAGGTAGAGTGCATATAACCATTGATAAGGATTAGAATGTGGTATCAAGAATAGTGAATATTAAATTTGTTGATTATCCGTGGCTATAGATTTCTCAGTTAAATACTTACTGTCAAGAAATCATACTTGCATATGCTGTTGTATGTATGTTGTATGCATATATGTTGTATGCAGACTCCTGTAGGATTAGATTGAATGCTTTTCTTTCTGACTGGTCCAATTGGTTAGACACCCTTTTTTAAGCCAGGTCTCTGCTCTTTGGGTGCCAGGGTTTCTTATGTAAAGTCGCTGATCATTTGTTCATTTGATGGGGGGGCAGTGTAAGATGGCTAGCTAAATGTGTATATGGCACTGACAAACATGATGATCTTGGTTGGCAGGATTCTTAAAAACAAAGAGTATTATTTTTCATATCACCATTATGAAAAACCGTGACTATAATTACATTTCACTCCTTTCTTAATAGAGACAGTTGTTTATTTAAATCCTGCTGTTAAGCAAGCTTGTGGTAGGGCTGCCAACAGGCATTAATCATCAAGTTGTTGTTTTGCTAGATTTTATAAATGTATGTTATTTCAGACGGGAGAAGAATCTGAAAGATTCGAATAGAACTATTGCTGATCAAAGTTAATTGGCAACAATTGGCCTTTAACTATTTCCTGATGTTTCCCTTTTCAAAATCAAGCGAAATGCACCTTATTTAATAGATGAGCCAAAATCATTTGAAAAATGCCAGTGTGTGACAGAACTTAAATGCAGTTTGTTCAACATCTGTCCTATATTTTGCTTTCTTTTCATCTGCAATGAAACTACTCACAGACGAATTGGCGACTTACAGTGCAATAAAATTATTTAAATGTGCTTTATTTTTTCCGTTCTTCAATGAAGTATTTATTTTTACACTGAGGATAAAATGCAGAATTGTTTGCATTTTTAAGTGTTTGCTCTCCTTAAGGAAACTACCCATAAGACATTACTTATTTTAAGTTAGAAATATTCCATCTGAATGACAAGTTCAGATTGGCTTTGGAAAAGCTTAGTACTTATTTTCAGAAGCTGTTTCTGATTTATGGTTATGTTTCATTTCATGAGCTAGCAGTACAAAAAATTCCATATTTTATTAGTATGTTAAAATTCCTTTACTAAGTTTCCATTTGTTTCTAATGATACAGACGAGGCTGATGTTTTGTCCTGGGTACAACCAAGTTACTCTTACTGATGTTAATGGGTGTTAATAACATCCATCAAGAACAAATTAGCATTAATTTGCTATTGTTTTTAAACTCTACCTTCTTAAAAATGTGAAAGCTTGTCTATATAGTGCTCAAACTATGCAGTGAAAGGTGAGAAGTTAGGCAGAGTAAACTAAGTCAGTATACTTTAGACTAAAAAACTTCCAAACTCAATGTTGACGTAATATAGCCAGATTTATATTTCTTTACTGATATTTTGTACACTGATATGTACACAGGCACAATCTGAAATAGTACAGAAACAAATATATTAAAAGCTGTAGTTTAGAGATGTTTTTTTCCGTAAGTCTGTATTAAAAAGTAGTAACTAAAAAAAAAGTAGTAACTAGTATTCTACCCAGTTAGTTCTTGAAATACCTGATTCTGTTCTTGTTCTGGTAAATTGGAAAATAGAATGAAGATATAATTCAACCAAATATATGAAACAGTAGTGGGAATATTATTTAAACTTATAATCTTACAAAAGTTGATTATAAATTATTTTGAGAATAACATATGTTATCTACTAAAGACTAAATGAAAGATTCACTTAACAACTGTCTTTAAAAATTGTCTACCTGTTCCAGATTTGTACAATACTTTAAAAATGAATTGGCACTTCACTTATTTCAGTGTTTCATTTTATATTTTAGTCATTGAGCAAACCTGGGACCAGTCATTGTAAATATTAGTTTCTTTCAAAGTAAAAAGTAAAATTACTTCCTGGCAAAAATAAATGTATTGACATAATGCTCTTAGAAAAAACAAAATTATCTCATCAGGCAGAAATGATGTGGTAATGCCTGATTTCACACTCCAGTTAGCAATGTGCTATGGTAGGGGACATGAATATTTAATAAACCAAGATAACATGTTTTTAGCTTTGAAAGATCCATGGTACAAGTAATTTCAAGGAGATTAACAGTCTATTAATTAGCTTAAAGTGTGTTTTCTGATCTCTGTTGACATTTGGCCTCATTTAGTTCTAAAATCTTAACTTTTTGCCAGCTACCCTCTGTATAATTTGGTCAATTCATATCTTTAGCATATAAGAGATTTTGAATAATGAGATACTCTAGGTGAGGGACTTCTGGTAACATTTGTTGTGTTATAAAATATATGCTTAAAGTAGTTATTAGGATATGATTTTAGGAAACTTAGCACGTGATTTTTTTTTTTAATTTTTTTATTGTGAAATGTACCATATATACCAAAAAGCAATAAATTTCCAAGTACATTTGAACAAATAGTTATAGAACAGATTTTAAAGTTTGGTAGGAGTCACATTCCATGATTTTTCATTTTTTCCTCTAGCTGGAAACTTAGCATATGATTTTTAAAGTGATTAAGAAATACCTTCATTGAACTTTTAAAAATTATAAAGGCAAAACATTTTTAGTTTTAAAAGTCTAACTTGTCATTTCACTTAGTAGCAATATGCAATGCAAAAAAAATTTTAATCAATTCTGTTGACACTCCAGGAAAAAAAATCAAATGGAGAAATTTTGTGTTTCTGTACCATTAAAAGTGTTTGATGTGTAAAGGAGTATGAGTGACAGGGAGGGGTAATTATCTTAGGAAATCATATTTTCCCCCCACCAGAGAAGGATTTAGACCCTAGTTCCATAGTGTACTTCTGGCATACCTATTTGTAACTCTAACTAACGTCCTGCATATCATTTTACAAAAAGGTCTCCATGAGCAAGGCATTGCTGCTTACGTGGAAGTCATTTTTTATGAATGACAGTATGTAACTGGAGGTTTTTTTTTCAGCTGCTTGAGTGAAGTATCACCCTTTCTCAGTGAATGGAGAAAGAGTTCTTTAGAACTGTTGGATTTTTATTGAAAGGCAATCTGCAAACAGAATAAGGAAAGCACTTCAGCATACAGTGTTTGTTTGACCTGCCTCCAGTCAGTTGTGCTCAATTTTTCCATACTTAACAGCAAATATTTCCTAAAACTGGATATAAGTCTAATTAGAAATTATTCATAAGCGATGTTGAATTTCCTCCTTGTCCCTGGCTTTAAGTAGTACTGTTTTCTTGACCAGTGGTTGCCGGGCAAACAGGTGGTGCCGACATCGGTGTCCTCAGACAGCCACCTTCACCCCTACAGGGATCAGGCAGAGTAGTGGGACTTCTTTTTTCTTCTCTGAGACTAGGAAACAGGACTGTGTTCGACTAGTTAAATGTAATACCTCATTGGGACTTTCCTCTTCACTCAGCTAGTGTTTCTTTTAGTCGGGACAGACCAGAGAATTCTTTGGTGTCAGGGATTATAATATAGATATTCCTGCCCATCCTGGAGTCTTCGAAATCTGCACTCCTGTCCCAGGTCTGGTTTTCAAGTGCCTGCATTCTCAGCTGCTTATTTTCACATTTTGTATTTAAAAAAAGAAAAAGGTGGGGTTGGGGAGCCTGGGTGCGAAGGCTTTGGTGTCCTTAGAGTTTGGGTTCGATAGCTCAAAGGCTGAGGAAAAAGAGCTCATGGGCACTGTCTGCAGTGCCAGCATTTCAAAGGGAGTAAACTAGAATGATTTTTCTTGTAAAGCAAAAAATTGGTTTGCTTCTTGATCTAATTCCGTTTCTTAAATTTGTAATAATATTACATTACTCTGAAACTTAGTTCATTATCTGTTAATCATTTTAATCTATCTTGTTTATAAATTTATTTTTAGCTAGGAAAAAAATCTTCAAAATATCAGTTATACAAATTTTAAGTAACTCTGATTTCAGTTCCAAGCCCCCTGTACTGACCTAATGCTTGGCTTCCAAAAGTATCAAATATTTAAAAAATTCAGAAGTAGAATTTTTGAGTTAGAGAAATACCATTTGTCTAGAAACTGCTTTGCCCATTGTACATAGAGAAGAGGGAACGTGATACCCTCGGTCTGATGTTTTGTATGTACGCTGGGTGCTCTGGCTGTCCTCTGCTGCTGAAGAAAGGGGCTGTGGGATGCTGCCAAGGAAGACTCATTAGGGACAGCTCAAGCTGTTCTCTGCTTTCACTCCCTCCCACGAGCCAGGAACAGCTATCTCTAAACATGTCTGTATATCAGTAATTATATTCCAAACGTAAGCATTCGCGCACACACGCACACACACACACGCACACACACACACACACGGACGTGCTCCTTCTCATTTTCAGTTCTGAGCATTGGCTTTTTGTAGATTTGTTTAGTCTTGCCTGATAACTCTGCAAACATAAAGTGAAAGAATATAAAATTAAAATGTAAAACTCAATAGCCGTTCTTTATTAGAGCCAAAATGTAAAAAATTTAAATTATAGTTTGTAAAGTAGCTGAGACAACACAAAAATAAACTAAAAGTCAAAAAATTTTTTTAAAGTGTAAGAGGAATGAACCATATAAGAAGTGTTTGTGAGACTTACATGAAGAAAATTATGAATTCTTACTGAGAGCTATAAAGGAAGACTTGAATAAATTTCATTTAATTGATTTCATTCTTTCCTTTTTTTTAATTGCTCTAAGGTCTATTTGAAAAGGTATATAATCAAAAATACCTGGAAAAATTTGGCAAAACATGGTAAGAGTCAATATCTGGCTCAACCAAATATTAAAATGTTTTATAATTCTACAATAATGTGAAGATTTAGTGCTGGCCTGATGTTGACATTGACCTGATTATGGGGATAAGAGACAGCTCAGATAGAAACCCCAGTTCATAGAAAAATTCTGTATATTAAATGCAACTGAACAAATTAATAGTGAAGGAATATTATTCAGTTTATACACTAAGGTAGGTAAATAAAAAAGTTAAAATATGAAAGAATAAAAGAGAAAATATAAACAAGTCCAAGGAATTCTCACATCAATTATGGGAGTTGAATTTTTGAACAGCCATTTGGTAATAAGTAACAAGAGCCTACAGAAGGAGTGCTGACATTTGCACTGAATACACATCTAGGAATTCTTGCTAATTAGAGATAAAAAGAGAAATATTTATATAAAAATTTCCATACTATGGAATGCTGATAATGTTTATTGATCCTAGGTGCAGGTTATATGAGTGGGTTCATTTTGGGAAAGTTCAATGAGCTGTATTTTAAAATATTTTTTCAGTAAGTTAATTTTAAGTCCTACTTTGAGGAAAATATGCATACACATATACATATATAGTATGTTCTCAGTTCTCTTACAAACAATTGTATGCCCCGCGTAAAATAATATATTCACTGCTATTTTTGTAAAACAATGTCTAGACTTTAGAAGGCACCTAGTAAATGTATGTTGAATAAATAAGAGATGGGGGCTTGTTTTCTTATTTGTGCTTTGCTGTATATTCTAAATTTTCTTATTCTCTTAATATATATGTATATTTTTCTATACACAGGGTTAAAAACAAATATTTTTAATAAGATAATATTAAAAAGACAAAACTTGGTAAAATATTTGAAGCCAACTAAACAAAAAGTTAATAATTTTACAGATCAGTAAGAAAAATAAAGAAATAGCTCAATAGAAGAACAAAGTATATGAACAGACAATTCATGAGGAAAATATTCCAATTATCACTGTATATGAAGATATGAAAAATACTGTATTTTGCTTCTGTTAATCAGAAATATCAAGTCAAAGAGCAAGTTTTCATCTGCTTATCCATCAAATTGGCAAATATTTAAAATCAATAGTACGGTCTAAAAATGGAGTAAGATAAACACAAAAGATATACATGGTAAGAATAGAAACTGGCACAAGTTTTCTACAAGCACATTGACAGTGTGTATTTAGAGCTTTAATATGCTGATCTTCATACACAGTAATTCTACTTTTTGCATCTATTGTAAGAAAATAGAGTTGCAGACAGATGGTTATGAGATATATAATGAGCATTCATTGAAAGCTTGTTCTCAGTGATTTATGTACATGATTGCATCCAATACTCTGAGAGTATGATAGAAGCACTGTTACTATCTCAATTTCTATTTAACATTTTTTGTGAAATATAACAAGTGAATACATAAAAGTGATAAATTTCAAAATACAATTAAGAAGTAGTTATAGAGCAAATTTCAAAGTATAGTATGGGTTACAGTGCCACAATTTCAGGTATTTCCCTCTGAGTGTTTTAATACACTAGAAACTAAAAAGAAATATCTATATAATGATTCAGTAGTCATAATCATTTGTTCATATAATGATTCAGTAGTCATAATCATTTGTTAAATCCTAAGTTCTCTATTATACCTTCTCCCTATCATTTGACCATTCTCTCAGTCTTCAGGGATATTTGGGCAATGATGATTCTAACTTCTGCCTGTTGAGAAGGGGTATTGACACAATGGGACAGGAGGATGCAACTGGCTGATGCTCTTAAAGAGACTGGCACTTCTAAGTTTCAGGGTTTATCTAGCCTGGGAACAATATGGAGGTTTTAAGTTTCTGAAAAATAAATCTAATAAGTAAAACTTTTATGGAATCTGAGATAGAGCCCTGGTTTTCTTTAGGGTTTTCAGGAATACCGTTGGTTGGGGTTTGGCATACCATAATATCTTTGTAATATCTGGCTGAAGCCTGGGTAAGAGTAACCTCCAGAATGACCTCTCGACTCTATTTGAAACGTCTTAGCCACTGAAACCTTATTTTGTTTAATTTCTTTTCCTCCTTTTGGTCAAGCAGAAGTTCTCAGTCCCATGACTCTCTCTATTTTATGGAAGAGCCAAGTGAAGTCTAGAATGGTTAACAAAAACAAACAAAAAAATGTCTATGGAGTAATAGATTCCAGCTCAGGTCTCTCCAGAAGTCCACTTATAACCCCTCCACCATTGTACCTCCTTCATAGTAAATTTTAACAGCTAAAATTTATAAATAAAGTATCTAATAATAGAGTGATAATTTAATTAATCACAGTACATATTCATTGACTATGCAAAGACTGTTTATTGGACATGGAGAAAATATTCATGGCTCATTTTCAGTTTAAAAAATAGGCTATAAAAGTATGAAATGACCTTAATGATAAAATACATGGGATATTTTTTAAAAACTAGAGGGAAACATATTTTTGAAAGCTACCATGCTATAGCTTCAAGTCTAAAAATAACCAGTCTACAGAGCATGACCCTGATTTTAGCATTTATGACATTAAAATAAGGTGGTAAATAGATTACGAAGTTACAAATGGTTATTTCTGGATGATGGGGTTTTAAATGCTATTTCTCGATAAAGCTTCCAAACTGAGATGCACAGAGATAGCATCCTCTGGTCTCTTCATACTTTTTTTTTTTTCATTCAGTGGTCAGTAAATACTTAACGAGTGTCTACTAAGTGACAGGTATAGATCTAGATGCTGGTGATATAGCAATGAATAAGGCAGGTCACGTTACGCATAAACACTCTTGAGGGAAGTAATTAATGCACGCTGTATAAGGGGATAATTTCAGGTAGTGATAAGTGCTATGAAGAAAATAAAACAATAATTGGATCAGGGGTGACTTGAAGTGGGACATCTTTAGCTCAGATGATCAGGAAGGCATTGTCAGCAAGGAGGTGACATGAAGAAGTTGGGAGGGAAGCAGTTGGGCAATGATATGATGCTAGGAAAGCCTTCTGATGAGGAATGGCAGGCGTGAAGGTTCTGTGGTGGGAATGAATTTGCTTTTTCAGGAAGCAAACAGGCAGACCAGAGGAAGAGTGACCGTCCAGTTCACAACGGATCTTGTAGACCAGTAAAGAAGTTGGGATTTTTCCTCCTATCACTGAAAAGCCATTGAAGAGTTTTAAGCATGAACATGATAGAATTATATTTATACTTTCAAAATGTCAGTCAGTTTATCATATGAGGAATAGGGGCAAGAGTGGCCCCAGAGAGACCAATTAGGAGACTGTTGCAGTCAGCCAAAGAGAAAATTAGCTTTGGAATGCAGTTGTAGCAGTTTGAACATAGCGACAAGTCAGAGGATTCTTGGTGTATTTTAGTGGAAACAAAGACGTGGTTTGCCAAAGTATTAGATGTAAGAGGGACGGGAGAGGAGTCGAGGATGACTACTAGGTTTTGACCTGAAAAAATAGATAAGTGGTCACATTTCTGAGATAGGGAAAAGTGAATTTGGGGTGGGGAGGTAGGGAAAGGATTCTGATTCAAGTATTCTGCTTTGAGCATATTAAATTTGAAACATCTATTTAACATCCAAGTCAAGACATTATGTATAGACATATAGGTATGGATCCCAAAGATATAGTTTGGGGAGCCATAAAGCTATGAGAGTAGGTGATATTACACGGGGAAAGAGTATAAATTGAGAAGAGCGTCTAACGCTGAACATTAGGGCACTCAAACAATTAGGAAAGGGACTAAGAAAGAAGCGCTTCCCAAGTGGTTTGGGAAGGAATAACCAACAAGGTAGGTGGGCAAGTGTGCAGTAACCAGAAATCTAAAAAATAAAGTATTTGAAGGTTGAAGGAAAAGTCTACTGTTGTGTTAAATGCTGCCAGGGTTGAGTAAGATGAGGACAAAGAAATAGCTACTGCATTTGGCAAGAAGGTAAATGGTTGGCAACCCAAAGAAGCTCCATTGCCCTCAAGTGTTAGGATGTAATCCCAGTTGGAATGGGCTTTGAGGAGAGGGTGAGAGGTGAGAAAGTGAAGACAGAAAGTATTGAGAGTTTTGACAGTGATGGATTGCAAAGATGGGGTGGCATGTGGAGGGAATGAGGATGAAGAGAGAATTGTTTAATTTTAAAATAGAAGATATTTAGGTAATTTGGATGTCAGTGGGAATGATTCAGTACAAAGGAAAAAATATGTGATGTGGGAAAGAGAGAACAGTTTCAGGAGTGGAATCCTTGGGTGGACAAGAGAGCATATGATCTATGACTCAAGTTACAGGATTGGTCTTAGATAAGAAGAAAGGCAGAATCTAGAGGTACAGATGCAGGCAGGTAGGTGGGATTTGGTAGTGGGGAAAGGAAGTTGATCTTGCTGTAAAAACACTGTACAACATTATGATTTTGTTAACCCTCTCTGTCTTCCCTACTAGGTAATTCCTTGAGGACAGGGACCAGCACTTACCCATTTGAATCCTAAGTGCTGATAATTTAAAAAAATATTTGTCCCCAAGTTTTTGAGTCTACAGTCAGCACTACTGTTTTTATAATCTGCAAAAATTAACTTTAAAAACATAAATGAAAACTAAATTCATTCTTAAACACAATTGAAGTTGTCTAAGATATTAAGCTTGATATCCATTTTTAAAGTCAGATTTTCAAATCCTTAATGTCAAAATGGAAGAGGTATAATATAAAATATGTACAGTGTGATTCCAATCTGGGTTAAAAAAAAATGTGTACATAAAAAAAGAAAACAAGGAAAAAAAATTTCTACATTAAAATGTTACCAAAAAACAAAACAACCCAAAACTTGTACAATTAGAAAAAAGGATTTCCTTCTGGGTAGTGGGATCACAGGGTATTAAATTTTCTTTATATTTTTATTTTCTATGCAGTGGTTAATATTCCTTATAATCAGAGAAATACCCGATAAAAATCATCACTCCACAATTCCAGTTTGACTCAAAGTCCTATATTTATGTGATGTGTTTCCTTCCAGTTCCAGGGGTGCCAGAGGTCGAATTCTTGAATTCATTCATTCATAAGGGACCCCTCTGTGCCTCAGTGACCTGTCTGTAAAGTAGAATAATAGTACCCACATCCTAGGGCCAGTGTGAGGAGTAAATGAGCTAATCTCTATGAAGTCCCTAGAACTAGTGCTGGCACAGAGGAAGCAGTAGGGAAGCCTAAGCTTTCCTTACTGTTTGTTGAGTATCTTCTATACACAAAGCACTGGGCCAGGGGGTGCAGGGACGAAGAGGAAGAAAAGAGGGTGAATTAAGGAGAAACTAGGAATTAAAGCAAATGAGATAGGGGGTTTGCTGCCAAAATCCCAACAGAAAGCATCCCAGAAAAATAAAGCACAAAGTCTGTTATGTGTCAGTTTTGTCAAAGCCACGGGCTGCGGCACATCTAGGGTACTTTGCTTGCTGTTGCATCATTCACAGCATCACCTATCCCCCATGTTCCATTCCGTGAGGGGAGGTTTATTATTGGCAGTGATCTAGCTGCTCTATCTGGCTTCTATCACAGTGCGCTGTCCTTCACAGTAAATGATGATGCTGGCTTTCTATCAAAAAGACACGTGTTTCTTTGGCTGCACTGAAAAGCGTTCGCTTATTTGCTGTCTTCTGGCCTCCTGCATCCTCCTCCTGTCCAGCAACTATTTTGAAGGGTGGAACTCAATAGTGGCATCTGCAGCATGGGGGCGGAGCCTTGCTGTGGGCACAGTCAGTTAGGGAAGCACAGTACTCCCCCCTGGATGCAGCCTCTGGCAGCATTCCCATTGCACGGACGGGCTCAGGCTGCCCCTGGAAGGGAGGGCAGCAGGCGATAGGAAACCTTCTCACATCAGTAAAATGAACGCCACAGCCCAAGACATGTATGGCATGAAATGTTTAAAAAATTGTTTGTTGTTTTTTTAAAAATTTTTTATTAATTAAAAAATTAAACACAAACATTCCCAACACATGCTCATAATGTTTTTAAATTTAATTCCCTGTTAATGAAATGACAACTATCATACAGTATACAAGGCACTTTCTCGAAAAGCATTGAATGTGATCCTCTGTCCACACTGAATCAGTCTTACCATCTCTTACTCAGGCATTTTGGGAAATTGAAGCATTTGCTCAAAACCATTGGTACAAACCAAACCACTCATGCTACTGGTAAAGTAATAGCATATCTAAGTGTGTCACATAACAGCTATATTTCTTTAGCAGTATAAACATAGTGACTAGTATCTTGGTGTATTCAACTTGTAAAAACCCTACAATACAGTATAGCCCAAAAATGGAACAGTATTTTTTCTAATGTATTCTTTGAATGCCTAGCTTGTTTCTCCCTGTGTCCCATAAACAGTAGTGGCTTAAGCAACCTAAAATCTCTTTGGGGAAAGTTGGGAGATAATTCAGGAGGGAAGTAGGTAGGTAAGTAGATTGCATGGATGGATGAATGGATGTATGGACAGATAGGTGGATGGATGGATGCTGAAATGATGGACAGACAAGACAGATACTTGAAAAAGAGCTACTGTTCTATATATTTACTCATGCTTACTCCCTTTTAGAAATGACACTGGGCATTGAGGATAGAGATGAAAGACATTCTCTGCCCTCAAGGAGCCCGCAGCTGCTGGATAGAGACAGAAAAATAAAAGAATAATTATATTACAATGGGATTTCCACAATGATGGAAAAATGTAAAGATACTGGTAGTGTCCAGTGATGATTAACCCAGACCGGGGAAGAAATAACTTTCAGAGGAAATGCATTACATTTAGAAACAGAATTTGAGTATGTTTGTGAATAGGCACAGAGCACCTATAGAGCATTTGTGTGACAAGAGTATAGAAGGGGAGACAGGAGCCAGATCGCATGAAGCATTGTACACTCTGGTAAAGAAGGTGGAACTGTATTATATATCAAGGGTACTTAATAAAGAACTTAAAGCATTATGGTGAACCTGGATTGGACTGTGAAGTTAGAGGTACCAGTGATAGAGGTGAGAAATCACCAGGGTGTATGTGCCAATTTAAAACTATTATGTACCCCAGAAAAGCCATGTTTTAATTGTGATCCAGTCTTGTGGGGGGCAGCCATTTCTTTTCATCCTGATTCAGTATTGTAGGGTGGCATCTTTTATTAGATTATCTCCATGGAGATGTGGCCCACCCAATTGTGGGTGTGACCTTTTGATTAGTTGGAGCTGTGACACCACCCATTCAAAGTGAATCTTGATTAGTTTACTGGAGTCCTTTAAAGGGGAAAACATTTTGAAGAAAATTCAGATGCAGGCACAGACATTTGAAAAGCAGATGCAGATGCTTGGAGAACAATTGCTTCAGAGTTGACAGAGCCAACGCGAGACACAGATGTTTGGAGATGCAGGGCCCAGCAGACATTGCCATGCGCCTTCCCATGAGATGCTAAGCAAGCCGGAACCCAGACTTGTGTCCCAGAGGAGCTAGGTGAAGGCCTACAGAGGTCAAGTAAGGAACTCCCACAGGAAACAGAGACTGAAGGCAACACATCCCAGGAGCAGGGGACCAACAGATGCAGCCCTGTGCCTTCACACCTGACAGAGGTGTTCCGGGGGATCATCCTTTCTTGAGTGAAGGTAACCTCTTGTTGGTGACTTAGTTTGGACTTTTTCTTGCACTAGAACTGTAAACTTGTAATTTATCAAATTCCCTTTTTAAAAGCCGTTTCATTTCTGGTATATTATATTCTGGCAGCTTAACAAACTAATGCAGTGTGTCTATGGGAACAGAGAACAAGGGTAGATATGAAAGCTATTAAGAAAGCAGTCTGGACAGGATTGGGGAATGTATTGAATGGTAGGGAAGGGAGAATCTTAGCTTTTGGTTTGAGCAACAAGATATTATTCACTGAGATGGAAAACCAGGAAAATGAGCTGGTTTTGGAAGGAAGATGCTAAATTCGGTGAGATTTTGAATTTGAAATGTGTGTTGGATATACAAGTGAGGTGCAGCAGGTAGTAAATGTGCACAGGTCTGGTGCTCAGAAGAGAGAATCCCACTTGGAGACATCACCTGTGAAACTTAGTTGAGCTTTCAGAGTGAGCACATATTGAATGAAGAAAAGTTATCTCAGAGCAGGAGTCCCTCTGTGAAATTTTAGTTTGGAAACACAGAATTTAAGTGTATATTGAAGATTCAAGATTCAGCAAACTAAATGAAGGAAGGAAGGAAAAAAATGATCATCCTGAGTAGTAATTACAATAGCAGATGTATATTGATCTGTCCATGAAAACTTTCATCTTTGCCTTGTCATTTTCTCCGTACTCTCATGGATGAAGCAACTAGGAGGTGGTGTGGTTTGAGGTAAGAGTGAAAGCTTCAGAGTTGGAGAGACCTGTGTTCCATCCTTGCTCCCTCAGTTACACAGTCAACTTTGACAAGCTTCAGAGATGGCCACAAGGATGCTGTGAAGTTAAAGGAGGTAACAGAAGCCTCCGGCCGGTTGCCTGCCACAGGGTGGTACTTCAATGATTGGTGGCTCCTTTTCTTTCCTGTTGAATGGAAATGCCACTTCAACTTTCAGCTCATCGACTGGATTACTGACCATTTATTTTAAAATACTGGGAAACCAACCGGTCCATGTCATGTGACAGGCTTTTCATTTAGCCTGGGGTCCTTGATTGTGACAGGTGCTTACTAGTCTTCAGTCTAGGATAGAGTAACTACTTTCTACAGCCAAATTTTATTCAGTTACCTTCATAGGAAGTTTGCTTAGTAGAGAAAGGAATTTAGGTGCCCTTCTTTTTTTTCTTCTTTTTTTTTTTTTTTTAGAAGAATGAAGAGTGCAAAAGAAGGCCTGTAACTTCAACTTCCCCAAAATGTGTTTGGGTTGTGGTCCCCAGAGGCCTCTCCCCTTTCAGTGCAGTTACAATAGAGTCTCTATCTGGGCTCAGTTCAGTTCAGTATTCTAACAGTCTATTTAAGATAAGTTTTCCCAGTCCTGAATTCTTCTTGCCACTAATTGTGTGCTGTTCCTTTTTAAGGCAGGTGGATGGCTGGGGCCTGGGAAAGGATGTTGATTCTGATCAGCATTACTTTGTAAACTTATTTGCCTCTTCCAGAATAATCAATTAAGAATTATCTTCTGGTGTTGGCATTTTGTTAAAAAGTTAAAGGCAACTCTCGTGTCCAAGATATCATCCTTTTTAATTGGTGGAAACTGTTTATTTTAAAGACACTAATTCAATCCTATTGGACTTGGAGGCAAGAAGTTTCTATTAAGCATAAAATAAACAGCTTGGAAAATTAACATCTGAAAGATAAAATGCTTAGCATGTACATAGTAAGACCATGTTAGAAGTGTAGTGTTCCTTTTTAAAGTAGTAATTATGACATTTACTTCCTTTCGAACATAAGGAAAATGACTTAAATTGTAAGTGGCAAAAGTGAGTAATGCATTCTACTTTCAATTACATATCTATTTAAATGTCCTTAAGCAGAAATCACTCCCCATAATTGGTAAAGGCCTTATGGAAGTTGACAAGAAGAGCTTTTTGAAAATGCAGGGGAAAACTTAAAATTTTATTTAAGTTGAGGTAAGAAACAAATTAATTTTGTAAAACTATTTTTAGAGATAAATGGTTAAAAAATGAAGATATTCACGTTCTCAAGAAGCTTTCATTTCAGTGAGGGATTTAGAGAGAAATAACGTAGTAGAGTAAGTTCAGAGGCATGAGGGAGAAGCAGAAAGGACAGCCAGTCCTGCATGAGGGGACATCAAAACTACTATCACAGGATTAACAGGAACTAGCAAAACACATTACACAGGTAGGCTTTAGAGAAGAGTGTTCTAAGCAGGTTTATGAGTGAGACTCAGGGGGCTGAGTGATTAAAAATATCAGTTAAAGAAAATGTAATATATATAGCATAAGGAGGTGTATTAGTGTCATAAATCTGTCCAAGCATAGTCATTACAAGTGACAATTTACTTAATATATATTGAAAAATAACTGTGCCATGCTTTATCTTGGATGCTTAAAATAGAATTGTAAGAAGGATCAACACAGTTGCTGACCTACTGAAGTTAACAGTTCAAGAAAATATTGCAAACTATCCATCAGCCATGGCTTGGCTACAACAGATATGAAACACACACACAATGGAGTATTATACGACAATTTAAAAGGTAATATACCTGAACCCAATTACAAAATGGGCAAAAGACATGAACAGACACTTCTCAGAAGAGGAAAACCAAATGGCCAAAAGGCACATGAAAAGATGCTCAACTTCCCTGGCTATTAGGGAAATGCAAATCAAAACCACAATGAGAAATCATCTCACACCCACCAGAATGGCCATTATCAATAAAACAGAAAACAACAAATGCTGGAAAGGATATGGAGAAAGAGGCACACTTATCCACTGTTGGTGGGAATGTCAAATGGTACAACCGCTGTGGAAGGCAGTTTGACGGCTCCTCGGGAAGCTAAGTAGAGAATTGCCATATGACCCAGCTATACCGTTGCTAGATATCTACTCAGAGGACATGAGGGCAAGGACACAAGCGGACATTTGCACACCAATGTTTATAGCAGCACTATTTACAATTGCCGAGAGATGGAAACAGCCCAAATGTCCATCAATAGATGAGTGGCTAAATAAGCTGTGGTATATACATACAATGGAATATTATGCAGCTGTAAAACAGAATAAAGTTATGAAGTATATAACAACATGGATGGACCTTAAGGACATTATGCAGAGTGAGATTAGCCAGAAACAAAAGGACAAATACTGTATGGTCTCACTGATATGAACTAACACTGGTGAATGAACTTGGAGAATTTCAGTTAAGAACAGAGATCAACAGGAGATAGAAATAGGGTAGTTATTGAGAAATTGGAGCTGAAGGGGTGCAGATTGCGCAACAGGATGGTTGTAAAAATTCAGAAATGGATGGCACAATACTACCTAACTGTAATACAATAATGTTAGAACACTGAATGAAGCTGAATGTGAGAATGATAGAGAGAGGAGGCCTGGGGGCACAAATGAAGTCAGAAGGAAAGATAGATGATAAAGACTGGGATGGTATAATCTAGGAATTCCTAGAGTGTATGATAGTGACTAAATGTACAAATTTTAAAATGTTTTTGCATGAGGAAAAACGAAGGAATGTCAATACTGCAGGGTATTGAAAATAGATGGTAATTAATATTTTAAAACTTTAACTCATGTGTGAGACTAAAGCAAAAGTGTTTATTTGGTACCAAATTTATATTTTGACTACTGTATTTCCTAATATAACTTATGTGGACAGCTTAATTGAACACCATAAGTACATGAATAGGGCATGAGATTTTGTATGTTTGTCCAAAGTGATGCCCCAATAAATCCCAGAGTGATTTAAACAGTGAATAAAAAAGTATTTGCGGGCAGGCCACAGTGGCTTAGCAGGCAAGAATGCTTGCCTGCCATGCCAGAGGACCAGGTTCATTTCCCGGTGTCTGCCCATGTAAAAAAAAAAAAAAATTTTTGCAAAGTCCCCTTGGGGGAATTGCAAGAAAGGGGAAAATTCAACTTCCCCACATGGAGAATTCCTGATATTCTCACAAGCAGTGGATAGTGGGCAGTGGGAACAACCAAAGCAATAGGCTGAGCCCTCAATCTTGGGGTTTGTTCGTATGAAACTTAACCCTACAACGGATAGGCTAAGCCTACTTAAAATGAGGCCTAGGAGTCACCCCCAGAGAACCTCTTTTGTTGCTCAGATGTGGCCTCTCTCACTCAGCCAACATGACAAGCAAACTCACTGCCCTCCTTCTGTCAACATGGGACATGGCTCCCAGGGGTGTGGCCTTTTCTGGCAATGTGGGAGGAAATCCTAGAATGAGCTGGGACTCAGCATCAAGGGATTGAGAAAATCTTCTCGACCAAAAGGGGGAAGAGCAAAAAGAGACAAAATAAAGTGTCAATGGCTGAGAGATTCCAAACAGAGTCGAGAGGTTATCCTGGAGGTTATTCTTACACATTATATAGATATCACCTTTTTAGTAAAGGTGTAATGAAGAGGCTGGAGGGAACTGCCTGAAAATATAGAGCTGTGTTCCAGGAGCCATGTTTCTTGAAGATGATTGTATAATGATATAGCTTTCGCAGTGTGACTGTGTGATTGTGAAAACCTGTGTCTAATGCTCCTTTTATCTACCTTATCGACAGATGAGTAAAATATATGGATTAAAATTAAGTAAATAATAGGGGGAACAAAAAACAAAAGATAATATAGCTGATCAGTTGACATAAAAAGTTCCTTATTACATATTATTGAGTGGACGGGGAAAGAATGGTTATAAAACAGTGTGTATTTGGTTTTATCTACTTTTTGTGCATCTCCCTTATTGAAATGTAAGTTCTGTGAGTGGGTGGGAGAGAGGAAGGACAGTGGAAGAATGTTAACGGTGCCTACTTCAGAAAGATGGAATTGGGAGTTTATTTCCATCATAGATTTTTTCCGTTTTGCATATGAGCATCTATAACTTTTATAATTAGACAAAACAATAAGTTTATTTTCACAAAGCTGATAACTTTTTAATGCTTCAATGACAAAAGGTAATAACATTATTCATTAACTTCTGGTTGGGCCGTTGATTCTTTGATAACTAAATTCTGTCAATCAAACAATCTGGAAAGTGCCATTCAGTGTCATCTATCTACTTGGTCCAGGGTTAGAAAATAAGGAGGGAGAAAAGATGCATAGGAAATGGTCTTTCCCTTCAAGAGTTTGAGTACACAAAGTTATCTGCATACGTTTCAATGATCCATCAAATGTAGAGTTTTCAGGAAACTTGGAAATAACATTTAATACACTGGCATGGTGCTTGACGCATATTAGGCTTTTAATAATTGTAGCTGCTGTTTTCAGATAGTGGGTTACAGAGATAAACCAATCAAAGCTCTTAACAGAACAACTTTGTCTTGGAGGGAGAGAAAGGAGAGAGAGGCACACTGACAAGCAACAGGCAGCTAGCAAAGAGGAATCTGGTGAAAGGGAACGGGGGGGGGGGGGCCAAGCCAGACTGATAGGGGTGGCATTTGATTAGGACTCATTATAGAAGCTCTTGATTGTTTGATTGCAGTGTTTCCACTGATCTGATAGACAAAAGGAATATATTTATGTTTTTTCCAATTTAATTTTTCTAAAGCACCTTCTGTACACTTTCTGCTCAAAAGCGGAGAGAAAGAAAGAAATGAAATGCATAATCTGCCCCCAAGAAGTTTATATTCCATATTGGTGATTATATTCTTTGGAAAAGCAAAACCTACTTTCAGAAGAAAATGTATCTGAAAGTGATGCAGAGGATGTATTGAAAAGAAGCATAATAAATTCTATTCTCATAGCATTGCGAGAATTTCCAGTACTTTCCCTGAGAGAAAAGTATAGTGACAGTCACCTGTACCCTTTCTCTCCAGCCCTTCCCCATGTTTAATAATCCTTAATGAAGATCTGTATCACATTTATTTTTGTGTTCTTGGTGCCAAGTACAATGTCTGATATATGAAGTGACATTTAGTCATTATTAGTTGAATGCATGAGAAAATGAAGAATACAGAATATGTGTTCCATATATTTTCTAGTGATACACCATTTATATATAACGTATATAAAAATATTACATGAGAAAAATAAATAATACATGATATATAATACAGTATTTTTATGAATAATAACCAGAACATGATTATTTGTACCTCTAAACATTTAATTCATGAGAAGGAGGGTGGTTTTATATAGGGAATAAGAATATGGATATGAACAAAAATTTTCCTTTCAGGCTCTCAGCTCCCTTTCCCCTATTGATATCCAAGGATGTGGGGCAACCGCAGTTCCCCATGCTGGAAGAAATTCATCCGCAGTTCACACCAGTCTAATGGAGATTCAATAATTTCCCTTGCCTGAAAAAGTCTTTTTTTTATAAAACACAAAAGGGATGATTTCATGTGGTAGAATTTCAGACCCGCTGTCACTTGGAGGAAGAGAAGAGAGAACTTTCTGAGAAAGTGCCCCTCCGAGGACCCCACTCCCCGGTGAGGGACTGACAGTGAGGGAAGGTGATGACGGAACCTTCCTGCAGCTCCCAGGGAACCTTCGCTTTTTTAAGTGCCAATGTCCGGTTCTGCATACTTTTCTCTCTGGAGTCAGTATTAATTATATAGCAGAGAAAATCGGCTTGGAGAATTTTTTTATTGACTTAGGATATTATTGAGTCCGACTTACTCTGAGCTATGCATGCTTTCATACAACACTGTGTGTGTTTCACTGTTAAACAAGCTGTGTGATGAAACGACTTCTTTTTAAACCTTCTCCAAAAGAGGCACTAGAAGAATCTATTACATTAAAATACTTCTTTAAAAATTGAATTGGCATATGGGTTACAGTTAAAAATAGATAAGTGTATAGACATGGAATGATGGTAAGTTGAAATTTATATTTGCTGCACATATTTAATTTTAGAAGGAGTAGAAATTTGCTGCAGCCAAAAAATCTTTCAAAACGTGACCCCATTTAACATTACAACATATAGTTCACTTAGTTTAATATATGATCAAGACAGAAATATTTCAGTGTAAATTGAACTCCTACTTAAATGCTTTTTAAATAAATTAGTTTGCAATTAATTTTCTTCAAATGATAATGAGGATAAAAAGAAAATGATTTCAGAAAAAGGATGTTTTTCTGGTTTGGATATTTTCCCATGCTTCTGGAAGCACGTTTGCAATAAAAAGAATGATTCTTATGAGACTACAATTATTCACAGCAAGACTAGAGTTGGTGTCACTATGAAAAATTCTTTAGTAGATACTCGGCAAGAATAATAGATCTAAAAGAAAGGCAACAGGAGTTACAAAGAACAATGACTATTGCCAATGATGAATTATGTTTGCAAAAATGATAATCAAGCCCGTTGAAAATTGAGAAATCAGTTCAGCAGTAAATCAAAGGCTTATTCTTAACAGTAGTTCTGACTCACCATTTCAAAGAATGACATTTATATTAGATATGTTGTTTTCTTTTTTATCTTTCTGAATAAAAATATTTTGTACATTAATTCAGCCTTTAATCTATCTTAATACTTTATTTTTAATTCATAGGATACAATTTACATTATGTGATACAATTTAACATTATATGATACTACTATAAAATTGTATGCTACAGTTTGACATTTCATCAACCACAAATGCATTGTCTTGTGTTATGTTTGAGGACACACCTTTTCACTGGTTCCAACACAAATTTATAAAAGTTTTATTAACTGAACCATAAATTAAGCTATGTAGTTGGATGTAAGCCTTTTGTATAGAAGATCATGTGGTGAGAGAATTAATAAAATGCAGTGGAGGGTGGTGCACAGGTGGCTTAGTGGCAGAAATCTTGTCTGCCATGCCAAAGACCCAGGTTTGAGTCCTGGAGCCTGCCCATGCCAAAATAAAATAAAATGTACTAGAATACCTTGTTCTATGGCACAAAGCATAAATTAAACAAAAAATAGACTTTGTAGTCCAGATATTAAGTATTCACTGTATGGCTAACTTTTAAAAAAGTAAACAAAATTACAAGTGTTAATATTCTTGGTTCAAAATTTGATATATACCATAATTAATTATCTATTAAATTAGCCCATTACCTTTAGAGAGACACTGCTGAAAAATTCTAAATAATTCTGTTTTGTTTTAAAGTTTGTTTTCAAGTTTTCTGGCTTCCATTAGTTAAATGTTCTGTTCTTCATGCTAAGCATATCTGATATAAAAGCATGTGGTAAGAAGGTATTCATGGTGCGAGAAAAAAAAACTCCAAACAGAGTGAATCCAATCTATCGTGTGTATTAACACTAAAGCCACTAAAAAGGAACTGTCTTAGTTTAATTCCTTTGGAATTCTGTAAATGACATGCCTCATAGTATCATAATGACATTTTCTTATTTTTTAATTAGTAAATTTGAAAAATAATTAACACTTTAAGAGAATGAGAATGAAATATTTTGTAAAACATACTTTCATTCTTTTATTAATAATAGTTAATAAGTTTAGAGATCCTGGAAATTAGTCTTTAATCATCACAAATAATTACTGTAACTTCATACATATACCAGCACATAACTTAGGCACTCTGATTTATCTTTTGCCTTAACAAACCATCTGCAGGTGCTTTCAGGAAAAATTTTATTTTTTTAATGTTAGTATATACAGAATGAGACTGAAATAGCAAATAACTTACTTACCTTTGTTGAATTTGCTGAAATTCATACCTTGGGTTTCTAGTATAAGCACCTAGGACTCCCAGCCAATGTAAACACAATTCTAATCAAATCTCTCTCTCATTTGGATAATCCTTAAAGGATATTGTAGCATTAAATTTATCAAAATATTGTTTTTTTAAAGTAAGAGACAACAATTAAAAGTGCTGTATGTCTTGACATAGTACCAACTTTCAAAAAATTATAATGTTAAAATTCCTCATTTCAGTTTCCGAGATTTGAAATTATTTTCTTTTCCCATTGGCATATATTGATTTGCCATTCTATTACCTTCAAAACAGGTACTGATATTTAAATATTTTCTTAAAATATGTGTTGATGCCAATGTTATGCTGAATTGGTAGTTTAGGCAGGGAACTTAAAAGTAAATTTGTCCAGGTATGTTTCAATTCCTCAACTTGCACCTTCTCAAAATGTCTAACAGAATAAGGTAAATGTCAAAAAGTCCCTTTGTTTTTCATAGTCTATGTCTCAGCCCCAGGTAACATCACCCTTGTCTTCCAGGAGAAGTCATTGTGGTGGGAGGGCAAGGGAAATGTGAAGGTCACAGAGCACACCCAGGCTGGATGACAGGTCCTGCCTGTGAGGGTCAGCACCGAGGGGCTGCGATCCCACCGGCTAGGGCATGCACAGTGCTGGGCAGAGCACACGGCACAGCTTACACAGTTCATCACCTGATTTGAAGTAAGGGTTTTAACACATCTTTAGAAAATGCAGTGGAATCATATTATACACAGCAGTGAGTGAAAAATACACAATATATAATTTCTACAGAGAGAAACATGCACATAAAACCTGGTTTCTGCAAAGTTACTAACACATGGACAGAATTTCTTAACCACAAAGGTGCACTCAATATACCCAATCCATCAGTTAATTAAAAGCAGGGTTCCTCAAATCTTTTCCATCAATCATCTTATTCCTTGACCACCCTTTCCCACTACTTAGAATGCCTGCATCCTAGAGAAGTTCCAGAGATGACCTATTTACCTTATTGTTCAAAAGAAGCTATAAAAATATCTAAGGAGTGAGAAATTATTTCCCAGTGCCATTATGGAAATCACTCCATTGAAACCTGTCACTCAAACACTCATCACCCTGCAGTGACATCCATAGGATTTAGTTTCTCTATGAGAAAGAAGGCAATGTAAACAGGTCCCTGGGGGCACATGAATTTTTTTTTTTAGTATGGCTGATCACTTGTTAAAATGAAGTTTTGTGTGAGCTTTGTCTCTAAAGTATTGGAAGTACTCCCTGTATACCACGTAATTAATTATTTTCATATTTTGAACTAAGAAAAAGACTCCTTTTTAATAACTTGTCAACATCCAAAGTTTCCAGCAGGTATTGGTCTTGCACTGTAGGGCAGTTAGAGCCGTGGATGTAAATGCCTAATGACAGATATGAGGGAACAGAGAACCCCATGATCATTTCCCCTGCCTTGGCCAGCTCCAGCCCGTCTCAGTAGGTAAACTCTGATGTAAAGACACAATGAAAATAGTTAGTTTCCGAGGGACTTTTTTTTTTTTTTTTTTTTCCATTTTTACTTTGTAAAGGAAGGTATTGAAACAGTTAGTTGGCAGTGGGTGTTAAGTTTTCTCACGGTAAATTTGGAAAATGGATCAAATATAGCCTTGATCAGCAAAAGTTGGGTTTGGGTAACTCAGCTTCTCCAAAGACATTTTCATAACATTTTCATATTGTTCCATTTCATAACAAGCAAACTGCCTCAGAGTCTTTTAGAGCCTCTGTTTATTCAAAGACTTCAGATTTACCCTGAGTTTATGTTTCTAGTTTCATGTTCAGAGGTGTAGAGCATCGGCATGTTGGTTCTTACGTCAGTGTGCTTGGCACAGATAATAAGACCCATTGTAACTGTCTTAATTCTTTTTATTAATTTTTCCTAAACTAAGTTGAATAGTATGGTGTATTTTTACATAATTATGGTACAAGTAAAAGGCTTGGGGGAAGTACAACCACTATGGTATCAAAGCAGAATAAATATTTGCAGAAAAATTCTGCCATAACTTAATATTTTGCATATGAGCCCCTGTACAAAATCTGAGCTATTCCTGGGGCTTGGTCCAAAACAGCATGTCTGTGGCCCAGCCCTAGAAGGCCAGAGATGATGACGGATCAGAAAAAGATCAGCTTGCGTCGCTGTGCCAAGAATAATGACAGAAGGGACCAAACAGGCAGAATGACAGTACAACCAGAGTTCCAAAAGCCAGGGTGCATTTTCTGCATGGCTATGAGAACCTGGAGCTCTTTTCCTGTTGCCAGCACCAAGACTGGTATTCGGCTGCCTCATGTGTTGGCAATTTTTCCCACCGTCCATGTGAACATTGTATAATCCAGCCCCGTGAGCGCTTAGATGTCTGCGAGCTGAAAGCCAGCAGTAATTGAAGCTTGCTAGTTTTATTTATTTTACTCTTCTGTGAAGCACAGACCATGAAACATAGAGGGAAGCCAGACAAGGGTAAACTGTGGTCGTTTGGCTGGTGGTGTTTATCTGGACGATGGCTGTAGTGGCCTGTCCCATTGCCAGCACCTGCGGTTTCGACACTGGGCCTCTAATCACTGCCACCTGCCCTCCTTCAACTCCCCTGTCCTTCAGTTCCCCCACCACCACACTGGCTAATCTACGTGCCTGGGCATCAAGCCTCCTAACTAGGACCTGGTGTCAAAGCAACATGCTAGAACCCACACTTCTACCATCTACAATCGCACTCTGTACCTTCCAGCCCTGGCAAAGACCCCGTTACCCCACTGGCTCTCCTTCCAGGATGATTTACCTCAGAACTGCCCATCATTTAAAGCCAGGTACTTAGATCAAGGACTGTGGCTTGTGCTGGAAGACATAGGAGGAGCATCAAAGTGTGGGCTGGGACCCAGTAGCCAGCATTACCTATGCCATTTCTAGGATAGAATGGGGCAGATGGGGGAGCCAGAGTCCCCTGAGCTCAAAACCTCTGATAGGTCACAAAGGACCCAAGGCATGGCTCACACACAGAGTAGGCAGTTGTCTGTATCGTGAAATTGAAGGGAATCTGGGAGGAATCAGTGGACCAGGAGTCCAGAGATAAAGGTGTCTCAGCATTTATCTTAAACACGTCATGTAACTCTTCTGAGTCTTAATTTTTCCTATCTGTAAAGTGGATCATAACATCAAATGCTATTTCGTTTTCATCATCTGTCAATAACACCTACTAATTCAAGGCAACAGGGGTCTGTGAGCAAGCAAAAGCCTGTGCATGCCTCTGCAGGAATGCCACAAGAAACGGCTTCTAGCTGAAGTTGTTTGCAGTTGCTTTGGGGAAAGGAGAAATACACTGTATAAGGGACACTTTGCATATGGGACACTTTGATAATTGAGGCTCAAAGTATGGTGTGTCCTTGGCATGGACAAGGGAGGGAAAAGGGAGGGACCAACTTCAGAATGGGAACAGTGGAGCACATGCTTTAGGAATGGGTAGGAGTGGTAATTTAATGTAAAATTTTTCTAGTGAAGGATAATCACAACTTTGCTTAGTGCTGGCCTTGGCTATTCTTGAGAATTTATCTGTGCTACGTGAATCCACGTGAGAATCAGGTAAATAAAAATGTCAATGACAGTGATACAGTCCTCTACTAATGACTGGTTTCCTAGCCTTTATGCATAAATGTTGCTCATTTTTACATCCTTTTGCAAACCCACTAGTGAAAAATAAATCTTAACCTACCTCTTGATCCTGTTCCAACTTCCATACCAGTTCTCACGTCTGTAGTTTGGGAGGTGAAAGGAACAGTATCTTCAAGAGCCATCTCCCTTGCTTTTTTGATTTTGCTCATGAGCTCTGAAGTTCTGTCATCTCTAAGTGGACGAGTGTTTTCTAGTGAGAATGAAGGCATGCTCTCTGAGTGCCCACCTTCCCCTAGCCATTCTAAGATGGAAAACCAGCAATGGCAGTCTGCAACCAAAAAGCTTTGTGTGTGTGTGTGTGTGTGTGTGTTCATTTTAACAGGCTCAGCAATTGTGAACCATCCCTAGCAGTCCACTGCATATCTGTTTGCTTATTTAATTTGATTGCTGTAATCACATTTAGTTAGAAAAGTAAAAAGGATAAACTGTGGACCATGCTGTCCCTCCCTGTTCTAGTGAAATATCATTTCAGTTCTTTCTTCACATCTCTGCACTCCTCTTGGACTAAATAGAATGCAGCCATTCTGCAGAAAGATGCTCATTTGGATTCCAGGGAAGTTCTGCAGACATTTACAACAATTGTAATTAATTTATCGAATGTGTGTTTAGTTAGTTAACCGCTGGCTTCCTTGCTAAACTGTAAAGTGCTCTGAGGTCAGGGACTAGCACCTTGACCCCTGCTTACCTGGCACAGCCAGACACAAGCCCAGGGAATCTCTTCCCTCCTGACTCATCCTCTGCCACACCAGCATTCTGCCACAGGGCCTTTGAAAATGTTCTTTCCTTTGTCTGGAAGTTTCTTTCCTCAGCTACCCAGATGGCATTTCATATCCCCTTCCCATGCTTAATTTTTTCTCCATAGTACTTATCACTCTCCAACATACTATATACTTGAACATATTTTCTTGTTTGTGTGTCTCCCCACTAGAATGTTAGCTCCAAGACATAAGGATTTTTATTTGTTCTCTGGAAGGCTGTGTCCTGAGTATCTGAAACTGTGCCTTGAACATAATAGTCCCTTAATAAATAAGCTAATATGTGAATGAATAAGTGACCTCCCAGCTTTCTTAGCTGAGGCATCCATTAGCCAGCTCAGACATTGCTAGTGGGAAATCTATCAGGTGTCCCTGATCCCTGGAAATTACTTCTTCTGCCCCAGGACAGACCCAGGGAGACACCCAAACAACACTTAAGTCCTTGGGGCAACTTAAGCCTCACCAGGACTGTGTAATGTATAAAATACGTTTAACTAACTAAACCAATGGTCTTCCCTAGAAACGTGAAAGTTGTCCAAAAACTTTAATTCAGTGGATTTTTCTTAAATAATCACTTAAAACTCTAACACATACGTTTTAGAAGTTAATGTCAAAACTACATTTTCAGCACGTTCACTCTGTTTTTGGAATAAAAATTTGTTTTCCTATGGAATTCTATATGTTCTGAAGTGTCTGTATATTAAGCACGAAATTAGGGTTTTTAGTAATATGTTTTGGCACCTGGAGATTAGATTAAACTTTCATTCTTGTCTTGTGCCTCAACAGTTTTCCAGTGGGGTTTTAAACTTCGTTGCTCTTTTTGTTTTAGTGGTTCTAGAACTGCTTTTACTTAAAGCCACAGGCTTTTAAATCAGGTCCTGCTCCCCTCCTGCAGCTATCTAATTTTCTGGTTTTAAAAACAAATTTGGAAACTGAAAAACCAGCCAAGCCCAGAGCTCAAAAATGGAAATTTAAAATCAGGCTCTTAAGAAAACAGACAAACAAAAAGCTAGATGGCACTGACAAGTGAAAGAAGGGGGAGTTCACCCCATCCCACGGAAGAGACTGAGTTTCATGATGCTCAAATGAAGGTAACTGCAGTTCCTAATTTCAGAACAAGTTCACCTATTACACATCTCTGCAGTGAAATATTTCAATAGCTTAATATTCTCTACTCTTTTGGGAATGAAAGTTTATAATAGGTAAGCATCAAGATAATATTACTGTTTCCTTGTAAGTGTTTTTGAAATTTAAAAAAAAGCAAAACTTTTTCCCAAAGCATTTATACCTTTACTTATAAGTGCATACAAAGGCTTACTGTTAATGAACTTTTTGTAGGTATTTTATATATTGGACAGTTGTGTGCGATAGTTTTTTTCTATTGTTCATTAAGTGAAATGAGCTCCAGTTCCATAGAAGGTGCTAATTAGGCCCTTTTAAAAAATGTCCTTTATTTTTGAATTTTTCATTACTTCTAGAAAAATTTTCAGGGTAAAGAATGGGGATTTTCTCCTTGTCCTCACCCAAACTTTGTTTAAATCAAAGCTTTGTGAAGTGAGTTTGTTATCTGCAGGTAAAAAGCTTGAAGCTGTTGACAGTTAATTAGAGCCAGCCCAGATACCAAACAATACTTCAGATGAGGCCCGCAGCTTGGGAACCAAAAGTTTTACCTAAAGCTAGCAGGAGAAAACAAATACAGGATGTCAGAGGAGAAGGACGACAATGGAGCCATTAACAGCCATTAGGAGATAAGTCCCTGCTCTGTCAGTAATGGAGATTTACAACTAAATTAGTTTAAGAAAAAGCATCTTAACTCCCCTACCTTTTCCCAAGAAGTCTTCCCAGCCCTAGAGTTAACCATGTCATTTTAGGTCAGCTTTCATTCCTTGAATTAAATTCCTTTTAACTTATCTTTTCCTCTTCTTGTTTCTCAACTTCCTCTTCTTTCTCCCAAGAGAGAAAATTTCCCCTTCCTGGCACCATGGCTTTTTTTTTTTTTTTTTTTTTTTTTGCTGGGCTAATCACAGACCCTAAAAAAAGTAGCAACTTGCCTAAAATTGTATTTATAGGCAGATGAATGAGGAGTTTTCCACTCATGGTTTAGCAACTCATTAAAACTGGAACAAGCAGATTGTTGAAAGCACAAATGGTGATCACTGATCTCCTGAAATAAGCCTAAATTAATAACTCTGAGAGGTTCCGAACCATGTTTTCAAATAATGACCTGTTTTTAAAATGTTAAATTCACAGTCAGCATGTGAGGGCTCCTCCAGGAGCTTTTCCTTTTTTCCTATCTGAGGTACAGACCTCAGGAGAGGAGGGGAAGGTTACAAGGTCAAAGTCTTTTCCTCCTTGAAACTTGCTGCTTGCTGGGAGAGGGTTGGCTGGAAAATAGAAGCTTTAGAAAAGAGGTTGGGGGTCACAATTTTAATTCTGTTAAGGAACAGCTGGTTTGAGTTTCGTTTCACTTCTATCTCCTGCTCCCTTCCTCACCAATCCATGGAGAGAAAAGAATTTATTCAGAAGGAGCTGGCAACATAAGAACATACGTTCTGTTACTGTGGTGCTTTGTGTGTCATCTTTGTCACAAATTTAATGTTAAGTGGTATAGAGATAGAATATATGTTATAAAATTAACTATATATCTGAAACATGACCAGAGCGCTAGTCAGAAGAACCTTCTAAAATGCAGGGTGCCTGCTTAGATATTTCTTTTAACATTTTTAAATAACACCCTAATGGAAGTAAAAATATATATGATAAAGGGCTCTAGATTTTATTTGAAACCTGATTGCCAAGAGAAATAATGATTGGCAATATGAAAGCATGCCAAGTGTGTGGTGTGGCTCATTTCTGGTATAGAGACCTTACTGACTTTCAAATTAGTGTACCTCCATTCAGTCAACAAATATTTATTGAGCACTTACTCTCCCCACAACTGTGCTGGGGGCTGGAATACAGTGACCAGCTGTGGGAGTGCTCATTTACACAAACAGGTGCATAAATGTTAACTCACTCCATTAGAGCCTATACAGTGAGGACGTCCTGTTCCATACTGTTTACAGGATGTTTGGGATCTAAAAATCAGGTCTGTTCACAATAACATTACTTTATAATAAACAGATAAATCCAATAACTTAATATAAATAATAATAATTGTAAAACAGACATTATCTTTTAAAAGACAGCATGGTTTGATTATTGCTATTTAGATTTTGAAGTCATCCATGCGCTTTCCTCCACACTCACCCAGAGAGAGAGGGAGAAAAAAAATAAAACTTGCATCTCTCAAATAAATGGCAAACCAGTAACAGATTTTTTGTCTGAGCTCCTCAGCACAGTGGCCTCAGGCTGAGTTGGTGTGTGGCTCAACAGCAATCAGAGGTCATAATTTCATTGGCAGTTAGCATCAGGTTTAATTTTTCTAGCATGTTACATTTACCAAAATGTCTGGTTTCAGTTATGCTTAGACATTGACTGAATCAGCTTTGAGCAGCATGATGTCTTAAGGTACCTGAAGTTTATGGAACACATATGCTAATTGTTTTCAATCACTTTCCTTTCTAAACACAAAAATGTGTTTTCCGAGAACTGGATAACAGTAGTCGTTAATGACATTGCTTATTTCTTATATTCAAGGGCGACCCTAAGTAGGTAAAAATGTCAATTTAGCAAGACTGCCACCTACTGATTGATGGAGTAAAAAATACTCCAATCAAGTGTCTGCCCTTTTTAAAAAATAGCAGTGTGTGATGCTTTCGAAAACCTTTTGGATGCTTTCATTAAAATAACACGTATATTTTAATTTCACTTTAGGAATGTGATCAAGTTCATATAGATGACGTCTCTTCAGACGATAATGGGCAAGACCTAAGGTGAGCCACATTGAAATGTCTCCACTGTAGAGTTTAACTGCTCAGCAAACAGATGAACTTTGCTTGGTTAACTTTGGGTTTTTCTTGCATCTAAACAGCACATATAACTTTGGAACAGATGGCTTTCCTGCTGCAGCAACCAGTGCTAACTTATGCCTGGCCACGGGCGTGCGGGGCGGCGTGGACTGGATGAGGAAGCTGGCCTTCCGTTACAGACGAGTAAAGGAAATCTATAACACCTACAAGAATAACGTCGGAGGCAAGTGACAGTCACCAGTGTCCTACTCAGTTGTTTAAGGCGGTCAAGATAAAATTCTAGATATACCACACACTTTTGCTTCTTCCTTTTTGTTTCTAATAGCGTCTTTAGAACAGTTTCATCCAACAGTGATTATCTGCTGTAATTTGGTGGTAGAAACAGTAGACTAGTGCTAAGGAAACTGACTTTGTAGTCTAGCACTGGTTCCATTATTAACGGTGGTGGTATGACCTTGAACAAGTTATCTAATCTCTCTGGCATTCATTTGTCCTACCGATCGAGAGGAATTCATAACCCTTGCCTAAATCAGAAGATGGGTTGTAAAGATCCTTCTACCAGCTAGGTGCTTTTACTTAGATACTTTTCATAATAGTTCAAAATGGCCTAGGCATAAAAGGAATTTCTTGACTTAATGAAAAGTTTAGGGGTGGTGTCAGCTTCAGGCATGGCTACATCGAGGTGCTCAAATGATGCTGTTAGGCATCTCTCTCTTAAGTTCTCTCTGGGTAGGAGTTAGTCCAGGTCAGACCCTCCTAAGAAATGGTGAAGTGGATCACCTGTACTACAGGTTATCTTCTACCTGTTTAGCAGTGTCAGTGGGGAGAAAGAGTCAGCATAAGTTCCGAGACTGACTTTCACAGCTTAACCAAGATCGTATGGTTCCCTTGGAAACCAGCGGTCAGCATTACTTCTGCCCCAACTACATGGGTAAGAGGAATAAAGAAGAGTAGGTGCCCTCAAAAGAGGAGACGGGTTCTATGACCAGAAGAGGGGATGCTAAGGAATGCAAAAACAATCAATGTTTCCTTTGGCACTCAATAAATATTTGTCAAATGAATGATAATATGTGAAAAAATTATTTTGTAACCTGTAAAGCTTGAGGATGTTGGTAGTTGTACTGTTATAATAAATGTTTATTATTTTAATGCAGAGGGAAGAGATGCGTTGACTGTGTTCTTGTAAACCTATAGGTCTGCTCGGTCCGGCCAAGAGAGAAGCGTGGTTGCAGCTGCGGGCGGAGATCGAGGCCCTGACGGACTCCTGGCTGACGCTGGCCCTGAAGGCGCTGACCCTCATCCACTCCCGGTGAGCCTCGCCCTCACCCTGCAGTGCCTTCGCTGGACAGCTGCCGGGGCTCAGGCGTTCTCATTGTGAGAATTTATTTTCTAACCGTCTCGCTTTTTTTTTCTTTTTGTCTTTCTATTCTCATAGGACAAACTGTGTGAATATCTTAGTAACAACTACTCAGCTCATCCCAGCATTGGCAAAAGTCCTGCTGTACGGATTAGGAATTGTATTTCCAATAGAAAATATTTACAGTGCGACTAAAATAGGTGAGCTATTCCTTTTTTTTTTTTTTTAATTCGGCTCTACTCTTTCAGGCTGGTAAAAGTGAGACAATAAATGAGTTTTTTTTTTTTTTTCTGAATGCTAAACAAGTCAGAAACCTAGAAGAATAAATTAACTAGTTTTCAAAATTGGCCTTAGACATCAAGGGAAATTCAAAGCATCACCCATGTTGCTGAAGTTACTTTCTTCATAACATTTTACTTTACTGGCTAACATTAAGACCTGTACATTTTAGATATAGTCAACATAACATCAATTCTGAATTATTGTTTTTATTATTTTAGGCAACATTATCAAAAACACATTTTATAATCTAAAGCGAACAGTAGTACAGAGCTACACAAAGGAGTCATGAAAACCTGTGATAACTTGCTTCAAAGGTCAAGAAAGAAGCAATGCTTAAACGAGCCTGGGAAGGAGTCAGGCTTTCAGATCATCAAGGAGGGAAGCGATGCAGGTTTTTGAGCAGGGGATCATCGGGAAGCAGTTATGTTTTAAAAAGATTCATCAGACAAAATTATAGAGTATTGCTCTGATAAACACTGAGCAGTAAGGAAGGCACAGAAGGAAGTTCAAACATTTGGACAATTGTGTAATACGACCTAGATTGGAAGGGTGGCGGTAAGAATGGGGAGATTCTTAAAAAAAAAAAAAAAAAAATCTCAAACTAGTTATTGATTTTGTAATCCCTTTTTGTCACCCCCCCCCTTTTTTTTTTAAGAAACGCTTTTGTCAGCCTAGAGAGACTTAATATTTCTGAGGCTGTGGTCTAAGGCAGGACTTCTCAAACCATAATGAGCATAAACGGAGGAGGGGAGTTCGTTAAAATGCAGATTGGGGTGAGCAGTCTGGGGTGGGCCCAAGAATCTGCATTTCTAAGGCCACAGGTGATGCCCATGCTGCTGGAACCTGGGCCACACTGAGTGAGAAGGCTGAGCCCATATCCAGACACAGGATGGATCACATCAGTTCAGTGTTTTCAACAGGAGCTGCATACTGGGGAATCCCTTGTGAGCTTAAGAGGGAATAAAAAGCCTGGGTTTTCATCCCCCCAAAACTGATGTAATTAGTCGGGTATACAGCCTGGACGTTGGAATGTAAAAATTCCTCAGATGATTCTAGTGTTCAGCCAAAGATGAGAACCACCAGGTTATTCTAAAGAAAAGGTTATTCAAAATAGACATCTTCAGTTAGTTGTAGAGTTATGTATATCCAGCAACAGCATACCTTAAAAATGAGAAATAAAAGCATTATACGATTTAAACCATGAATATTAACTCTGGACTTACAATTTGAAGCCTATTCATATACGAATCATTTGCGGGCCTGCCATAGACAGAGCTACTGAAAGCTTTTAGAAACACAAAAATGAATTAAACCATTCCTACCTCAAGCAGCTCATTATTCAAGATAAGAGATAAGGTTTCCTACATAGGAAGAAGAGGACATAGAAAGGGATGATTCAATTCAATTCAACTCGCATTCGAGGGTCTCCTGCTTACAAAGCACCTTGCGAGGAAATGGGGTTGAAAAGACAAGGTGGCTGTTATCCTCAAGGGCTTCACTGTCTAGTAGGTGAAGATTTATAACTACTATACTCTAATATGGTATGACAATGAGCATTTATCAAGTATTATATGGCCAGAATTGTGCTAAGCATTTACTCATCAATCTTACCAATCCTTCCATTTTGCAACAAGGAAACTAAAACTCAGAGACTTTAATAAACTATCCGAGTTAACAGCTTTTAAGTGTCAAAACAGTGGTCAGGCAAGACCTATTTATTTCCAAGGTCCAGACTTCTTTCTGCACCATAGGGTTTCCCACTGTTAAATGCTTGAGTGCACACAGGAAGCAGCACTCTCACAGGAGGCAGCAGAGGGCAGGTGTCCATGAAAACAAAAGGGAAGAAATGACATAAAAGCTGGGAATTGAAGGGAAGATAAGAGTTTACCAGGTGAATAGACTAGCCTGAGCAAGACACCAAGAAATTAAAATGTGTTTCCTGCTAAGGGACCTTTGCGTGGTTGGTACGCAGGCTCATGGGAACTGAAGCTAGTACACTCTGGGGTCTAGTCATAAATGGCCTTGTATATTACTCTAAGGAGATGGAACTTATTTTAATGAGCCCTGGGGAATGAGATGCGTGTCCTAGTGGGTGGGAAGAAAGCTGCTTTTTGCTGCTTAGCTCCTTGAAAAGAATAAGGGGCAAAAATTCCTGTAACTCTGACTCTCAGTATGGCTGCACTTTCATGCTTCCTGTAGTTCTCCTTCAAAGCACTTCTCAAACCATGGCTAAAGAATTACTGGTAGAATTATCTGTTCATAGTCTGACTTCCCTACCAGACTGCGTTATTCTTGAGGATGGAGCCTGTCTTGCTCTTCACTGTAACGAATGTGTTCAGCACATGAGAAGTATTTAATACATGCTTATCAAATGAAACATGAGCAAGTGGATATGTATTGCTAAGATGGCAGGCACAGAGCTTTCTCTTAGGCAGCCAGTTCAGTAGTGACACTGCTAATTGATTAAGAAATCAAGTATGATGGGAACGATGAGGGGCCAGTCATAAATACTGAGTTTGAAGAGTCCATGGAATAAATAGACTTCCGAAGCTAGAAGTCCATATCTGGAGTATGAGAATTGCTGATACCTCCAGAGAAGGGCCAAGAACAGAATGCTGGAAAATACCTATAAAAGGAAAGGTATATAGAAATAGAATGGAATCCCTGTTATAACCAGAATTTTTACATATTTTCAGGTTACATAAAGATAGCAATCAGTTTACATTGTCAGGTATTAATCCTGTTTTCATCTATATACATAAACAGGAATCATATTGTATTCTGTAGACAGGGATCCTTGGTAAAGTTTTATCAGCACACAAAAATCAGAACAAATTGCAAGTAACACAGAAAGGGTTAGTGCAAGTAACACAATACATGTCAAGAACTTGAATCCCGATGATTTGAAAATGGCTGAATAGAAAATGCACATAGTAAGCGTTAAGTATTTAAATGGACACTTTGTTTGCAACATCAGGCTTGAATTTTTTTCAGTACAGAATACAAATTAGAGTTAAAAATTGTGTGATGAAAGAAATTATCTCAAAACCTGTGGTAAGATCTCACTTTTTTTTTTTTTAATAAGTAGAGATTGAAACTCCTGTAGTGATTAATTTTATCATCAGCCGAGATCTGAAATATAATTTGGGGATCAGTGCAGAAACCCCAAGAATTTTCATTATAGGTAAAATGCCAAAGCCAAAGAAGGAGATCACAGCTTTATCATTCAGAACTCTGATGCCCTTTTAAACAAACTGGATTCATCAAATCAAAAACTTTATGTAAGATTTCTAAACAAATTCTAAAAGTCAGCATCATGTTCTTTATTTTTATTGTAGAAAAATTCTACGTGACCCAAAATTCCTAACAAAACCTGTAGGAGATAATATATATAGACAAGAAGTTTTGTTTTTTGTTTTTTTTTTTTGGTCCATCTCAGCTTCCCCTTAAAATAACATTGAATTTACCTTCTTTTTTCACACAAAGGAAACTGCTAAAATACCTCGGTATTTCCCTTGTAAGACTAAAAAAGCATCATGACATCTAAGTTTTGGATTGTATATTTTTGCAATGAAAAGAATACTTGGTATTTGTTTCTTAACGTGATTGAATATTTCACAGTTTAATAGATAACTAAAGAAGTATTGAAATTGCATCCTTTGAATAAGGCTGGCCCTGTTTCATTCTGTCAGATGCAAACTAGAGATTTTAGCACAAAATACAAATATAAAGCAGACATTTGTTTAGGCAAACAAGCAATTTGTTCATGGGTATATCTGATCCTTATCTGAAAGAGATGCAGGCCTGGCTCTGCCACTCACATTTGAAAACTATAAGCTGTCCCATTGTCCATTAAGATGACCCTATTGACAGCCAAGGACTTGGAACACCAGTCTCTTCTCTAAGCAGAAACAATGCCTGCATTAACTGCAGGGCTGTGCTGACAGCGTTGCTGCCACGGGGCCTAAACTAAATTCTGACATGGGAAAGATAATAGATAAAGGTATCCTCTTTAGAGAACATTGGATACCTGGGTGAGATGGGAATGGTCTGGTAGTAGTATCCCAAATTACTTGACATTTATTTCTATAAGCAGTTTTATGAGACGATTTCAGGTAAATACATTAGTGGTTTTTGTTTTGTTTTTCCTTTGGAGGGGGGTCTTTAAATAGAATCCCAACCTGAAAACAAGGGTATAAACTAATTCCAACATTCATTTCCTCTTGCTATTACAAATTCAGTTGGTTACTTTTCATCATTCTCTGTAGTCTGTGGATCAGATATTATTTTCAGAGTTTGAAATAGTATGAACATTTTTTAAAGTCAAGTTAAAATATGTTGCCAAAACTGCATTCTTTAGTTTCAGCTTGCAGAGGAAAAAAAGTATTACTTCAAAACAGTACTTTTCCCTCAGCTGCTGTGCTGTGATTGCCTTGATCATGCTATCTAAATAGATACTTGGTAGAAGAGAATTAAAAAGGACAAACTACCACACTAATTGATTTATAACTTTTAATTTATTGTACCATTCCACATGCAGCCCCATGGCATCTCAGAGCCCCCCTTGTAGTTTGCACAAATGGGGTAGAACTAAATAAGCAGCAAAAAGAAAGCATTTTATAAGCCAGATTCAATTGAGATACTCAGACTTGACATTTTCAATATTTCATCATTTATTTTATTCATAGGAAAGGAAAGCTGTTTTGAGAGGATAATCCAAAGGTTTGGAAGGAAAGTAGTATATGTTGTTATAGGAGATGGTGTGGAGGAAGAACAAGGAGCAAAAAAGGTAAGATTCCTGTGGGGGGGATCTTGTGTCATTTAATTTTTCTTAGTGCTCAAAATTCTCATCTGGGTCATCTAAACAAGTTCTGTTTCTCTGAAACAAACTAGGAAGTGTGTGTGTGCTCACAGGCACTGAAAAGAGGGGGCAAAGTACAATTAAAGTGGAGAAATCCAGGTCACAGAGGGTTGGTCTTCATGGAACATAGACTTTGGGACATAAAAGAAGGTTTAGCTCCATATCCACGGGACCTAAAGGCGTGTCATTGTCACACCACCCATGGCACACGGTGCCTAGTGACTGAAAAATTGTTACCTGAGGATGCAGCCTAGGAAACCTTCGAAAGCATCACTTCTGAAAGCCTTGACCTGTAGATCAGACCCGGTTTACAAGATGAAAACCATCTGCTCCCCTACAATACGCTGGGTCCGTTTTATAATGAGGTTAGTGCCTTGCCTCTCTTGGGATCCTTGGGAAAGTGAGAGAGAGGACAGATCCTGCCATAAGTCTCCTAATTGGTTGACTCATCACACCACATTTTATTCTTCTGAATCCCTGCAAGTGTAATTCTATCATTTCCCTTAGCAAAAGCTTATTCATTCATGCATCTCATTGCATTTAACAAACAAACAAAAAAAAAAAAGATAAAGGCCTGCATTCCTTAGCCTGGCCTCAGGACCTTCATGATCTAGTTACAATCTACCTCTCTAGGCTTTCTCACTTCTGTACCTTGCATTGCAGTCTCATTAGTCTGCTTACCATACTCTGACCATGCCCAGCATGTTTTCCTGCTATGACTTCTTGGAATCATCTTCCACCAAATGCCCATCTGTCATTGTCCCAATTGGTTTGTTTTCTTACGCTTTTTATTTTGAAATAATTTCAAACTTACAGGACAGTTGCAAAAATACAAAAACCCATATAGAGAACTCCAGCATATCCCCCAACCCCAATACAAAGATTGACCAATTTTAATATTTTGCTACAATTGTATTATTCTATTTACCTATCCATTGTCTAAACACTAAAGAGTAGGTTGTCAACATCTTGCTCCTTTAACACACAGAACTCCATGAACATTTCCTAAGAGCAAGGATATTCACTTACATAGCTTCCTTAAGTACAATTATCAGGAAATCTATAATTAGCTTTCAGTCCATATTCCAATTTTTTCCTATGTTCCAATACTGTCCTTTTTGCACTTTCTCCTTCATTATTAGATCCAGGCCAGGATCATGTATTACATTTAATTGTCTTTTTCTCTTTAGTGGTTCTACTGGTTTCTTTAATTCTAGGGATATATATATAAAACAAACTTTCCCATCTCAATCGTACCATTTTGTGGGATTAATCACATTCACAATATTACGCTACCCTCACTATCATCCATTATCAGAATTTTCCCGTCACCCTAAAGAGAAACCTTACACCTCTTATTCATTAACTCCCCATTCCACGCTCCCACCCCCCACACACCCCTGGTAACCTGTACTCTACACCCTTTGTCTCACAGTGCTTGCCTATTATAGCTTCCTATTATATAGTGAGGTCAGACACTATCAGTCCCTTTGTGTTTTGACTTATTTCACTCAACATAATGTCTTCAAATTTATAGCTGAATAATATTCTGTGGGGTATGTATATACTATATTTTGTTTATCAGTTCATCTGTTGATTGACACTTGGGTTGCTTCCACATTTTGGTTATTGTGAATAATGCTGCTGTGAATGTTGGTGTGCAATTATCTGTTCATGTTCCTGCATTTAATTCTTCTGGGTATATAGCTAGAAGTAGGATTTCCAGGTTATATGGTAATTCTATGTTTAACTTTCTGGGGGACTGCCAACTTATTTTCCACAGTGGCAGCACATTTTTCCATTCTTCCCTGTATCTCACCATCACTTAGTGTTCTGTGTATTTTTTAGTAATACCCTTTTTCTAGTGTGTGAACTAGTGTCTTGTGTTGGTTTTGATTTGCATTTCCCTAATGGCTAATGATGTTGAGCATCTTTTCATGTGCTTATTGGCCATTTGTTGAATTGTAGAAATTCCTTATTAAACCCTTCTCAGACATATGGCTTCCAAATATTTTCTCCTCTTCTGTTAGTTGCCTTTTTACTTTCTTGATAATGTCCTTAGGTGCACAAAGTTTTTAATTTTGGTGAAGCACAATGTTTCTTTTTTCTTGTTGCTTGTGCTTTCAATATAAAATCTAAGAGTACATTCCCTAATACAAAGTTCTGCAAATATTTCCTTATGTATTTCTGTAATAGTTTTATAGTTTTCACTCTTACATTTAGGTCATCGATCCATTTTGAGTTCACTTTTGTATATGGTATGAGGTAGGGGGCCACTTTTATTATTTTACATAGGGATATCCAATTTTTCCAGTGTTACTTATTTTTAAGATCCAGTTTATATTTCCTCCGTTTTTTGAGAGTATTAATCAGAGAAGCTGTGGTTTTAAATAGATTCTCGAGCTATATAGCTCGGAATCACATCATGGTTCTGTTACTTAAGAGTTCTATAATTTGAGCAAGTTACATAAGCCCTCTATTTCTCTTTTCTTGTCTTTGAAATGGGTATAATAATAGCACCAAGCTCATTTGGTTATTTTGAGGATTAAATTTAGTTAAGACATGTAAATACTTAAAACAGTCCGATATGCGTAAAATGTGCAACAAACCATAGCCATTGTTTTTGTGTATGTGCCAATTTCATCAATAAAATGTGAGTTCAGGGAGGTAGGTATCTTATTTTGCTTATCTTGCTGTTTGAGTCTCCTCAAATTTTTATTACTTTCTGGATCTTGGAACAGTCATACTCTATAAATATTTCTTGAATTGAAGGGTATTAAATATTTTGTAAGATTAACCAATAGAATAATTTCCCTCTCCCCCCTGCACCCACTCATAGAAACCAAAGAGTATTTTCATAAAGGATATAACTGTTCAGCTCTTCTAGAATATTCCAGTGTCCACAAGAAATGTCACATAAAGTCATCAGAGCATTGAGCATTAAGTTTGACATGAAGCCGGCTACTTACAGACTCTGAGGATGGCTTAATTCACCTTCAGTGCCTCTGAATTCCAATAAAAGCATAGGTACTGACCCTAATTCTGTAAACAATAGGTGATATCACTTATACCATCAACACAAAATGGGCTCAGAATCCAGAATGCCCTCACAAGCTGCCCACGTCTGTTTTGTGCTGGTGGAAACCCACACACACTTCAGGCTAAGCAGCATTTGACATTGAAGCACTAGTTCTGACTTCCAACCACCCTAATAGCCAGCCACCTTTATCATTAGGTACATCTGTTAGCCTATCTTCATAAAACACGATGCTTCCCAGCCTCAATTAGAATCCCCAAAACTCAACTCCAAGTTTGCTTGTAAGAGAATGCTTTGTGGGAATCCAGACTGAAGTCTTCTTCCTGGGAAGGCTTCTGGATTTCCCCAGGCCATCCCCAGATAGGACCACCTCGAGTCCAAGGTGGCATGGAACAGATCTGCACCTCTGAACAGTGAGGAAATGAAGAGCAGCATGGCATGCCAACATGGCCCTGGGCCAAGTTGTCAATCTGCTCTTCAGGTCTATCCCTTTCCCTTGAGTATTCACCAGGAAGTTAATTTCAGGATGTTTGCCAAAATGTTGCTTCCTAGATTGGTAGGCAGACAAATGCAATTGAAAATGATCACTTGAAATGCAAGGAATACAAATGATCCTTTGGGCCCTATCAAGGTTTCTGTGGGTGGATCCCTTCCTAAACTTTTCAAGTATGTTTCTTGGAAGCTTGGCATTGGTGAACACAAGAAGGAAAATATAAAGGAATTTCTTAATATCATGTTAGAATTGAAAGTTATACTAGGATAAAGAATATTTGCTCTCTTTCAAGAATAGTTAAAATTGTTTCTACTGTTTTATCTTTGAACATTTTATTCTTTTTATATGGGATACACCTACACACATGCATGTGCATGTACCAAAAAGAAATCAGGCACCCACCTGAAAAGCATGTGCGCTCTTTGAATTTTTGTACACTGAATGAGCACTTCTAGCCTCAACTTTCTATTTTGACTTCCTGGGGTAAGTATTTGTGATAAGAATCCCGGTGTATCTGTTACAAGCAAACTCCTTGCACCTTGAGCCCTACAGGTATGGGAATGCTGATAAAAATGTGACCAGCAGTTAAAACACTATGTGTATGTAAAATGTACCAGATGTTTTCAGGAGGTTCAGAATCTGAATAATCTATCACTTCGTGACAGATCAACCATTGCTCTTTTTATATCTAGCCTTACTGAGAATTTCTGTCCAGCCTTTTTAGGTTAATACTATTTTAGTAGCAGTATTGTGTGTTTAAGAGAGAAGGATCTAGTAATTCTCAATAAATAATGAGTATTTTTAGACTCCTGAACCAAAGGAGAAAATGTTTAATATTTAACTTAGGGGAAATGTTTAATTTAAGCAGGAAAGACTAATTCAGCAATATCCCATTTAATAATATGAAATATAAATATTATATTTAAATATCCCATTTAATAGTATACAATATAAATATTATATTTATTATATATGTATACTCAAGCTAAAGTAAGAGATGACTATCCATGCTGTGGAAGGAGTAATAATAATAGTGTTAAGTAATAAGAGTTCCTACCAATTATTATTTTGTTCCATAATCTTCTTTTAGACACTTATCTCATTAAATCCTCATAACAGTTCTATAAGGAAGGAATCCTTAGATCCATTTTACAGATTATAAAGCTGAGGTGCAGAGAGAATAAATAATTTGATCACAGCTAGAAACTGGCCAAACTAGAATTTGAACCTTGTTCTTTCATCTGTCAGTGAGGTTTAGCACTGTAAATTTATTTTATATCTTAAATGTGATTTCATTTACCAAGAAGGACTTAACATGCTATTTTTTAAACATTATTAGAATAAACTAGGCAATGTTTGCCTCTTTCTTGTGAGGGGGTAAGTATCACAATATAAGTGTCCCCATTTCCCTAATTTTACATTTATGAATAAAGCTTAAAAATTAATCATTAATTCTAATATATAATTTAGTCCTTGAGAAAGCTTCGTTATTAAATAAAATTAAGTGAACTACTTTAGATCTGCCAGTTTGAGCACTAAAATGTTTTTGCAAAATCAAAACATTTTATATCTCTTCAAAATTGGTCTTGAACCATTTAGCTTGTCTCTCTTAGTTTCCTACATTTAAAAGCTAGTACAACACTCTCTTTTCCCTGTAGAGATGTCTTTCATCTCCCTGAATAATGTTCTTTTGCTGGAGATAGTTGCCTTTTTAAGCCCAGAAATGAAAACCAATAACTATTCTGCCAGTTGCCTGTTATGTTAATGGTCAATTGAAACCTATTCTGTCATCCTTGCCCTCTTTGCCAATATAGTCCCAGGGCTTTCATCAGTAATTTAATATAATTCTATAATGCATATCATATAAAATGTCTCCTTCAAAGAGAAAAAGTTTGAAACACTTTTGTTTTTTAAAAAGAACGAAATCATTCTATAAGTATCCCTTGCAAGAGTTTTCCACTAGCTCTTTGTTCCAAGAAAGGCTGAGCGAAGCAGAGTGTGAGAAACCATCTACCTATGTATGTCTCCCTTTGACTTATGTCTTTTGTTGTGAAAACCAACTGGGCTTTCTTTCTGACAATAAAGTTCTATGTTTCCCACATACAACATTGCTTGAGTGAAAATAATTATGTTCAGGAATTATAAAAATATCAAAAATAAGTAATCGAGTCTCCTGCACACTGACAGCAGTTTTCACACTTCTAGAGTAAAGGTGGCTCTGCTTTGTAATAATTCTGAAACTAAATTTTGTTTAGTTTTCACAATACTATTTAAAATAAATCTTTTGTGAAAAACATAGGGAAATGTTGCTTCCACGTTGGAGCAGAGCACGAAGGATATTAAGGAATGATGAGAGAGACAGATGGGATCAGGGGGTCTGTTGTCTTTTGTCACCGACCTTTCTGGGAAACAGTGGCAAGGATACATTATTCTGTTTAATGACAGTGGCTTCATAAAAAAACATTTTAAATTTGTACTCTAAACTTGTTAAAATCCAACAAGTTTATTTAGGAGGAAAAATGCAAGCTGCTTGTTTCAAAAGAGGATAACATTTGTAATGCAGTGTTTTGTCTTTAAGTGGAACACGGCACAGGGATTACAACCAACCCAACACAGGAAATCTTCTTAGTCTAAGGTCATTCATTCATTTAGCACTTAATATACTATACACCAGGTCTTGAGTTGGATTCCATCCTCATCCTTAAAAGTAAGCTCACTTCTGTCTAGGGGTGATAAATGAACAATAATGAGTTATTATCTGTCTCCCAGGATCTTCTAGTTAACAATTCAGAAAGTATTTGTACCTCCATTTGCAAATATCATATGCATATGAAAACAGAGATATGTTTTTTTATTTTTGTATACAAAGAGCAGCTATGTGCTTACTCCCTTTTGTACTTGCTTTTTTCACTTAACAATACAGGTATACCTGAGAGATTTTGTGAATTTGGTTCCAGACCATCACAATAGTGTGAATATTGCAATAAAACAAGTCACATGATTTTTTTTGTTTCCCAGTGAATAGAAAAGTTATGTTTATATGATACTGTAGTACATTAAGTGTGTAATAGCATTATGTCTAAAAAAACAATGTATAGAAATTTAAAATACTTTGTTGCTAAGAAATACTAGCCATAATCTGATTCATATATTTTTTTTGCTGGTGGAGGATCATGCTTCCGTGTTGATTGCTGCTGACTCATCAGGGTTGTAGTTGAAGGGTAAGGTAGTTTCTTAAAATAAGTCAGCAGTGAAGTTTGCCATATCATTTGATGCTTGCTTTCATGAAAGATTTCTCAGTAGCATTATGTTATTTGATAGCATTTTTCCCACAGTAGAATATCTTTCGAAATTGCCTCTGCTTTACCAACTACGTTTATGTAATCTTAAATCCTTTGTTGTCATTTTAACAATGTTCACAGCATCTTCATCAGAGTACATCCATCTCAAGAAACCACTTTCTTGCTCATCTATAAGAAGCAACTCCTCATCTGTTCAAGTTTTATTGTGAAATTGCAGAAATTCAACCACATTTTCGGGCTCCACTTCTAATTCTAGTTCTCTTGCTGTTTCACCACATCTACAGTTACTTCTTCCACTGAAGTCTTGAACCCCTTAAAGTCATCCATGAGGGCTGGAATCAATGACTTCCAAACTTCTATTAATTTTGATATTTTAACCTCCCATGAACCATGAATACTCTTAACAGCATCTAGAATGGTGAATGCTTTCCAGAAGGTTCTCCATTTACATTACCCACATCCATCATAGGAATCATTATCAGTGGCAGCTGTACCCTTACGAAATGTATTCTTAAATAATAAGACTTGAAAGTTGAGATGACTTCTTGATCCATGGGCTGCAGAATAGATGTTGTGTTAGCAGGCATGAAAATAACATCTCACTGTATATCTTCATCAGAACTCTTAGGTGACCAGGTACATTGTCAATGAGCAGTAACATATTGAAAGGAGTCTTTTTTTCCCCTCAGTTGTAGATCTTATCAGTGGGCTCAAAGTATTCAGTCAGTCATGCTGTAAACAGATGATTGTCATCCCGGCTTTGTTCTTCTATTGATGGAGCACAGACAGAGTAGACTGAGCAGCATTTTTAAGGGCCCTAGGATTTTCGAAATGTTAAATAAGCATTGGCTTCTGCTTCAAGTCACCAGCTGCATTAGCTTCTAACAAGAGTCAGCCTGTCCTTCGAAACTTTGAAGTCAAGTATTGACTTCTCTCTAGCTCTTCTAATAGAAGCCCGTTTCATCTACATTGAAGATTCATTTAGCTTAACCACCTTCATCAATTATGTAGCTGCAGCTTCTATATCACTTGCTGCCTTATCTTGCAGTTTTATGTGATGGAGACAGCTTCTTGCCTTAAACCCCATGAACCAAAGTCTGCTAGCTTCAACTTTTCTTCTGTAGCTTCCTTATCTCTCTCAGCCTTCATAGAATTGAAGAGCATCAGGGCCTTGCTATGAATTAGGCTTTGGCTTAAGGGAATATTGGGGCTTCCCCATATCAGCAGTAGAGCTGTTTTACTTTCTTATCATTCATGTGTTCACTGGAGTAGCATTTTTAATTTCTCTCAAGAACTTTTCCTTTACAACTTGGCTAACAGGTTAAAGCTGGGCCTCTTGCACCAATCTCTGCTTTTGACATGCATTCCTCACTAAGCTTAATCATTTCTAACTTTGATTTAAAGTGAGAGACCTGTGACTCTTCACTTGAACACTTAGAGGCCATTGTAGGGTATTATATTGGCCTAGTTTCAATATTCTTTTGGTTCAACGAATTAGGGAAGAAGACTGGAAATGGCCAGTCAGTGGAACCATTTGACCACCCACAACCTTTATCTTCTAAGTTCACCTCTTTATATGGGCGTGGTTTGTGGCACCTCCAAACAGTTGCTGTAGTAACAAAGATCACTGATCACAGATTGCCATTACAGATATACTAGTGAAAAGGTTTGAAATATTGAGAGAACTACCCAAATGTGGCACAGACTTGAAGCGAGCACATACTGTTGAAAATACGGCATCAATAGGCTTGCTCGACACAAGGTTGACATAAACCTTCCATTTGTGAAATATGCAATATCTGTGTAGCACAATAAAATAAACTATACCTGAAGATCCTGGCAGCTAGTCCACATCAGTACATGGGGCTCTGAAACTCTAGATCCTTTTGATGGATGCATGAGCATATTCCATCTTGTGAATTAGTCCCCTGGGTGGGACTGGACATTAGATTCTTTACCAAATTCTGGGCTGAATGGCTTTTACATGATTTATGAATTCCTAGAAGTGGATATATATATTAAAATTTTGAAACTTTAAATAATTCAGCAAAATTCAGTTTACATTTGCGAATCTATAAACCTAACTGTAAATATCATATATGTTATGTACGACCAGAAGGGATCAGTGTAAGTTATCCGTGGGGAAGGGTGGGTGTAGGAGTTGGAAGTTGCATCTTGTAGGCAGAGAGGTAAAGAGTGAAGATATTATTTTCTCATCAGTCTGGTAATATTTTGATTCTGAAGACCCAAAACTTGTGCTGTTTACCACTGTTCAGGCTTTTACACATAATTCCCTCAATATATGCCTGATCTTGATAAACTAATGATGTAGACTTCACTATTTACGCTATCACTTCTGTTAAGATTTGTGATTAACTCTATTTTTAGACCTGACTCTAGTATTTAACACGTCATACTCATCAGAATATAGCCAAATAAATTCAGCTACCCCAAACCAATTTGCCCACTCAAATTTGCTTTTGCGTTTTCTACATCCAACCCATTGTTAAGTCTAAGAATTCTTTCTTCACAGTTTGACTGCTATTCATTGCACTCTTTCCATTTCCCCTGTCACTCTGCCTGGTTTCCCTGTTACCAGCAAGACATCCCTCCCATACATTTTTTCCTTAGCTGCCACTATAAATAGCTTAAAATACCAGATTGCAGAAGTAGTAGCTTCCCTTCCCTTTCATTCACAAGCTAAAAATCTAAGCTCTTTAGTTAAATAGTCTTAGTTCTTTTACCTTAAAAACTCTCCTTCCTATTGGTCTCTAATAATAAAACCCACTATTCCAGCTCCATCACCTCCAAGCTAATGGTCTGTGCATAACCACCTGTCAGCCTTGTCACATACTCTCTTCCTTTCTCAGCAAGCTTTCCAAATTGGCCATTCTTTAAAGATCAATCAACACAAGCCCAGTTTATTCTCTTTAGCTTACAACTGTGCTCTCCCCTCTCTGGATTTATTATTTTAATTCTTAATCCCATACTGCTGCCTTACATTGTAATGAAAGTTTCAGCAATATGTCTTGCCTGCCCAGTAGTTCTTGGCAGTGGGGACAGATTTCTTATATGTGTTGTATACTGCCTATGTAGCTACAGTGCTCTATTGGTAATAGGATCATAGACTTTATTAGACCTAGAAGCAACCGTAAGCCATTTTGCCTAAACCCTCATTTACAGACAAAGAAACTGGGGCTTCAGTGAAATTGTCAGAATTCAGAGTCACATAGCTCATGTCAGAATTGAGTCTATAACCTCAGTCTCCTCCTCCTCCTTCTAGTACACACACCTCTCTCTGATTTCATTTATGAAATATTTGTCCTAGTGGTAACAATGATACAGGAAAAAAAAATTACTCTTTTGCCTCTCTACTTGTCCTGGAAAGCTCTTGTAAATGCATAAGACTTTTGCATCAGTACATACCTAAGTTAGGAAAAGTGTTATTTTGCAGTATTGGTTCAAATTTTTTGTCAACCAGAGTTTGTGTCACTTGACGCTCCCCTAGAAATAGTTGTCTTCTAATCATTCACTTAATAGTCAGTGTGCCTTTCTCTTCAAGGAGCCCCCTAATGTTGTGAGAAAGAAGCTGTTTATTATAGCAGAGATCATTGCCCTTTGCTAAATGAAAGGGTGCTGAGGATGGAGGTATGTTCTTATGTAGGGGTGTTCCCCAGAGACTGCCCTTTCTTGTTTATGTACACCTAAGGCTTGCCAGTTCTCACTGTAGAATCTTTGGGACTTTGCTCAAATCAGTGACCACATCACTTTTGCCCTGTACTGTGTTCCTGTGATATGCCACAGGCCTATTTCATCATTTGAAAGCCCCAAGGTGCTGCTTGACCATGTGGCTTTTATTAAAAGACTAAAACCATTAGTGTTTTAGTGCCAGTAAACAGGCCAATTTGGGGCTGTTTGTATGATTTAAAAGTAAAACATCTCTAATAAAACGTGCCCTCAGCAGACATCAACCCCTGCACTTATAAGTATGAGACATTCAAGCATTGCATAGGACCTTTGTTTACTATCAAATTAAATCCCCAAGTTAAACCTTAGCTATGTACCAAACTATTAACTGGACTTTTCTTAATTCCTTTTTCAGTTCTGCCACTCAGGGCATCCTTCAGTTCATGCTTCTGAATGCACCAATGGTTTTCAAATTTGTATTGCTAATGCTTGTATTTGTATAGGCTTGCCTGTGGGAGACATATCCAACTACAGAGAATCATTATGCAAAAAAATTTGACTGAACCTACTCTGAGCAAAAAGCATCCCTCCTCTCAAGAGGAATTCTATATTTATTTATGAAGATATTTGTCCTAAAAGTTTCTGGATACTTACCTAAAGAATCTTCGGCATCCCTTGGTACATCCTGAAATAACGGTACATTAGCTCAATAGGGCAACTGTACACCCCTTTTATTTAGTTGTAGATAGTTAGACACTTTTGGGTGGGGGCAGTGAATCTCTGGCAAACCTAATCAAGAAAGTAAATAAACCACAAGCTAATTAGAAATAAAAGGGATATAAAAATTGATACCAAGTAGACGGTTAAGTACTAAATGGTTATACTCGATAACTTTTTCATACAAAAGTAATATGATCAAAATGGACTCAAGATTAAATAGCAAAGTGAACAGGATTATATTTACTGTATCTGCACATAGTTTCAAATGTGTGTGCATGCATATAGAAAAATGTTTATCTTACTATCATAGGGTTATAAGTACTTTGTATTCCTGCAGTTCTATATTTTACATGTTATTTACAATATGCATGAATTTCTGTTCTAAAAGGAAAAAAAAGAAGAAACACTTTCTGTGTTGTAACTAACTGATCAGAAACTTGTCAAACCCTGATCTATTCATCACATTCCCTCACATTTCCAGTATCTCTTACCCAGCAGAGCATGGATGGGATTGTTATTTTGTTTTTCTTTTAACCTGTGCTATGGTACTAGTAATTTACACTGCTGACTAAAAAGGCCCTGGAGAAGAGTGAGGGACATTAGGGCAGAGTAGGTAAGCATATGAGCTTCACGCTCAGACCAGACCTGCTGTGAATCTCAGCCTCATGTTTTACCAGCAATTATTTAAACCTCTCTACATGTTGGTTTTTTCATCAGTAAACGAGATCATAGTACCTCTCTCTGAGATTATAGTGAGGCTTAAATAAGAGAGTCCATGTACTTAATCCAGCATGTGACACAATACTCAAGAAAGCATAACTGCTATTATTAATAAACTTCTGAACAGGTTATCGGCGCCCGCACCATCTGGCTCCAGCAACCAGCTGTCACCAAGCTTGTCTGTTTCACACACAGCCAGTAACCTAACAGTGAACTTCTCCTTTATCCTTTGCCTCCCCCTTCTTCACCACCCATCAATCAGAAAACTCACCCTTTCATACATAGCTCAACCACCTCCTCTTCTCAGGTGTTTCCTCAGTTCCCCGGGCTAAGGTAATTTCCTCTCCTGCTCTTTATTTCTGCTACTCTCCCATAGACTGTGAGAGACTAGAACAGGGACATACGGTGTCTCTGGGTCTTCTATTCCTTGCACAGTGTGCCTGGAAACTAAAAAAAATACTGAATTAATGAAAGCAGAATAGTTCATCTGAAGTTGTGTAGTGGGTCATCCTTCTAAAAATTTATAAAGCTATCTTTTAACACTCAGTTCTGTATTATTCTGTCATTGGAAGATAAAGATATATAGTACTCCAAAATAGCATGTGTCCAATGAGATCTACATTTGATATAGGAATGTGGTATATATTATTTTAGCAGATAAAGTGAAAAGTTTGCTAATAAATAATTTAATAGTTTACACTCCTGTATACGCAGCTAAATGGTCCGAATCATAGCTTTCACTCTCACCTGCAGATAAACCACCCCGAACTCCCTCAGTTGCACTCCTTGTGCAACTTTTTTCCATTTCACATTATTCTGTTTGATGTTTTCTCAAATTCCTCAAAACCATACTTGAAAACTTTTATACTTTGACTTCCACGTTAAGTTTTGTGGTTAAAAACCCATTTTTCTATGGGCTAAATAGAATCTTGTTCTCTGAGAGGGGATGGCTATCGTTTTCTTATTTAAAAAAAAAAGATTTTACTGATACATAAGTATTTACTATAGTGCTTTTGAGCACTGAAACATTGTAATCATGATTTTACCCTTCATGGATAAGGTATCTTCTGATTTTATTTTTCCTGTTTTCCCTGTCTCTGGTTTATTCAGTATTGCAAACATTCCCATCATTTAAATTCTAGATTATTTGATTGATGGTTTAAACAACTACAAAAAATTTTTAAAAGTAAGCAACCTTAGACATTCACTTAAAATTTTCCGATATGGTAAAGCCATTTGAAGGTGAATACAAAGAAAAACAGATAGAAATAATTGAAACAAAGTTGCTTCATATATAAGCAAGATTAACTTTTGAAAATCGTATAATGCTACCAACTAAGAAAAACCATTTACTCTTTTAAAACACAAGTCTTTTAAACTTCCAGCGTTAAAAACCCACCAAATACATGTGTTGAAAGGCAACTGTTTTAGACAAAGTTTTATTCATACCTATTATGTTTTATTTAAACCTTGGAATCAGTATTCATGTATCCATCACCTTCTTTAAAAGAAACAGACGCCAGATTACATTTTAAATGTTAGGATGGTAGTCTTAGGGGAGGATTAAGTCTGAGCTTTTGTTTACAACAGATGTGATGTTAAGACGTTAGCTGGCAGTTTTCAAAATACTGACAAAATGGGGGATGGACGGTGGTAGTGGCTTTCCAGACGCAGACGGACGGGCTTGGGCTGGGAGCATTCCATGTCCTCACTGTTTGCTGCCCCCCACAGCACGCCATGCCCTTCTGGAGGATCTCCAGCCACTCCGACCTCATGGCTCTGCATCATGCCTTGGAACTGGAGTACCTGTGACAGCCGCAAAGCACTTTGAAACCCCACCACCACCCTGCGACTGGGGACGAATCCAGCAGGCCCGAGTCTCGCTTCAGCACTGAACTCGAGAACTTCGCGATTTCGACATGGTGGACGCACAGCTGCTGTCAGCCTCCGCCTCTGCCCTCGTGGTAAATGGGGAACCGCATCTATTTCTTCAGAACGGCTGTCGACTCTAGGACTGTGAATCCAACGAAAATAAGCCATGAGAATTGTCTAACACAGTGTAATGTGTCTTTGCCACATTAACTACACGGTTCAAACCTGTGAAAAAAGGGCCTGCAAGCGCTGAAGGTTTTAGCATCGTCAATGTGAGATGAACAGCTTCATCCGTACAGCAAACTTGATTGCACAATGAAGACTGAAATGTGTTTCCTGAATACCAATGGAGTAATTCTCTTATAAAGAAGGTTTACTTTTTGGCGTGTCATACCCAGGGTAATCGTACTCTCTACTTATTTATGAACCGACTTTAAAAAAAAAAAAGAAAAAAAACAGCTTTATTGAGGTATAATTTACATACCCAAGAATTCACCCAAACAGACTTTGTTGACATCAAATAATTGAAGATAAAGTAGCATAATAAGCAATTAAAGGTCTTTGCCTCATGACACAGCAAGTACTTTTAATTTTAGCAGATTGCAAAGTAGTTTAAAATATGTCTAATTTAAACCTATAATATGTACATCACTGAGACAATCATGTACAGAAAGAATTTTTGGTGTAAATTTGTAATAATGAATGATTCTTTTACATATTGTTTAGGGAAATGATATTGAAAGGTGGAAATGCCTTGTTAGTGAAGTATGAGGCAACATGTACACAAACTTGTGTACAGTGCCTTGTCCAAGTATCAGGTATAAATATGTAGATAATGGATTTTTTTTTTTTTTTTAGATAATGTTGTCAAGACCAAAAGCATGGATGTCAAGTGTCAATAGGATTTTCTTTTTCCAAATTTTTCCCCATCAGTTCCATCTAAAATACTTTTTTGCTGTTAGGAGGGCCTGGGTAAAATAAACACAGCAGTCTATTAAATAATTTGGGAAAAAAGTCCAATTACCACCTTACTTTTTCATTTCAATACTAATGTATTATATGTAACTACTTGGAAAAAATGATTATTCAAATGCTTCTTCCCACAGAAAGAATGTAGATGAGATATATTTTATTAATAAAATGGTTTGTGAATGGGAGACTAGCAAAGTTTTCACACGCTCAGAATTATTATAGTTTTTGCCTCTTTTTTTTTAGATAAAAGAAGTTACCAAAAATCTGGAAATCAGCAAAAATTTGTATTACACTCCCTATATTCATATATGCTCTTACACGTGCTCTCTCTCAAGTTCATTGCTGGCAGAGGAGTTGGTATAAGCATCATTACCAATGAAATAATCATACACTTCTCATGCAATACATAACATAAGCAGAAAGTGTGGGAAATAAAAATTGTCATCTTTATCTTTATCATACCACAAGAAAGTTTCTCCAAAAGTGATCAGATTGTTTGGGTACTAATTCCTTTTAACTAAAGCCTCCCATATCATGAAATTACTATTTGGATAAATTTTCCAATTTTCCTTTAATATTATATGGAAAAATACCACCAGCTTTGACTCAGCTACCAGGAGTGGCCAAAGAGCTACTCTGTTCTTTTCTGAGGTTTCATGTTGCTGCTAGAAATAGTCATTTATGAATTCTCCAAATTGTTTAAATTAACCTTAAGTTAGTTTTTTCTTCCTTTTTGCTTCAAGCAAGCAGAAGTTGACAATTTTTTCACCTTTTCTTTTTATGTTTTTATACTCTTCAGATTGAAAAAAAAAAGTTTATCTTGGCCTTACTGTATAAAGATGTATTGTGTCCACAATTGTGTACAGATTTTTTGTTCATTATGTTTGTGTTTAAATTAATAAAATTGATTTGTAAAGTACAGTAAGTTCCTTGAATGTCAATTTTTTTTCTTTTTCTCTTCATTATATAAAATGGCAGGATCTTGGTTGCATTAGAATGTTCACAGTCTAAAAGAAGGAAGTTGTATGAAGCAATTGCAGTGATGGCTTTATTGGTCCTTTTCAGGACTAAACTAGAAGGATAACAGCTGTTTCTTTGATCAGTGTTAAGAATAAATGAGTGGAAAAGTTCTTTACATCTCTCAAAACAATATAAACTGGAGCCTCACTCATATTTCTCTACCATAGAGCAGAATTCAGTATAACATATCTTGGACTACAGAACATAGATTTAGCCATGAAAATACCCAAAGGATAGCAATAATAGCAGTTTCATCTATAAAGAATGCCTACAATATACACCTCTAAGATTGGGCCATGTTAATCACCGACAGAGGGCTATAAAACAGAACCTCTTTCCTCTTGGGAACTAAATCATAGAAACACAACATCCTTATACACAAACACATGAAAATCAAACATGCAACTGTCTGGCTCCTTTATCAGGCCCATGATGTTCATTTATCATGTGCATGACAGTCGTTGCTCAAAAGGCTCCACATGCTCCCCTCACTATAGGTTAGTACCCAGATTCCTCAGGCTTGCATTCTAGAGACTGCAAATACAGTATCTACCTGCCTTCCCAACATCTTCCCTCACTACTCTTAGGACCAAACCTTCAGTCCACATGACCTTGGATCTTTAATAGTCCAAGTAGCCCTTAAGCATCCCTGCACATCTTTGCTCAGAGCATTCTCATTGCCGCTAGTGACCTCCTCCCCCTCAATCCACCCAAATCTTATCCAGCTCCAGGTCCCCTCCTTCGCAGAGCCTTCTTTTCCATCATGGCACACAGCATTAGCTCTCTCTGTCCATGCCATTACTGATGGTTATATCCTTGCATTTAGGGAAGGTTTGCTGGCACCCAGTGTGCTGGCACTGTCCTGGGTGCCAAGGATTTGAGGGCATTCCTCCTGTGCATGGAACCTACATTGGAGTTGGTAGAAGCAGACAATAAGTGAATGAATGAATGAGATACTTTGAGTATAAAGCTCACTACAGAAAACAAAACAAGCATATGGATAAGTGATAGGACATAAGCTATGCAGGATAGGAAGGACAGCGCTAAGATGTTTGAGCTGAGACCTAAGATAGATAGGCAGCATATGAAGATCAGGGGCAAAGCTTGCAGGTCAAGAACCCCAAGGGCAAATACTTTAACTGTGTTCTAGGAATGAAGATCTTACCTGTCTGGTTGAAAAGAGAGGAGTAAGGGATGATTTTGGAAAAGGAAAGTAATCAGGAAAGACTTGAGGTCATGGTAACGGATTTCTAAGTGAACCAGGACCCCATGGTGGGGGGTTATGCATGTATATGGCCTGATTTACTTTTGTAATGATCACTCTGGCTGCTGGGTGGCAAATGGACAGTAGAGGGCCAAAAGAAGGAGTGGGAACTAGTTACTATGTATTAGGGAATTGTAAGCAAGCAATAGCCAGATTTCAGTTAGAATGGTGGCAATGTAAATCTAGGGTTTATTTTTAATGCTAGAGAAGCTAGGACTTAATAACAGGTTAAATAGGTAGTTTAAGAAGGGAGGCAAGTGGTGACAAGAGGAATCCAGGAAGACTCCAAGCTAAGGACTCTAAACACCACTAAGAGATAGACTAGCCTAGAGGTTAACAGCCTGGCTCTCACAGTCAGGTTGCCTGAGTTCTAATTTCACCTTCCCCATCCCAGCTGGCCAAGTTATTTATCTTCTTTGTACCTTACATGATTGCTCAATCTGTGAAAAGGGGATACCAATAATATCTACTCCAGAGGGTTATAACGAGGATAAAATGAATTAATACATGTGAAATGCTTAGAACATTGTCTGGCAGACCCTTTAATGTTTCCCATAATGATGCTGGCTAAGTTTTCACATCCATTTTTCCTCGCCAGTGAAAGAACCAGCTCCTTGAATGCACAGAGCATTTAGGAGGGTGCTGCATTATTCTGGGCTAGTTACAAAACACGCTGAAAAACCAGAGTCTGCTCTCTAGCTTCAAGGGTTGAGAGGATGGCTATTAAATAATAATTACAATTACAGAAAGGGCTTCAATGAGTAGGGCTGATGGGAGGAGGGATGGGGCTAGCATGGCCTGGGAAGACAGGAAATGCTTTCCTAAGTACTGATGGGAAGGGAGGGCTGGAGAGGAGGTAGCCTGAGCCGTGAGGGGGAAGACAGGAAGAACCTGAGAGCAGCCTAGAGCAGGAAGGAGTGTGGCGAGCTTGAGGAGGAGAGCAAGGATGGAGTGAAAAGGAGAGGCAAGTGGGTTTAGGAGTCTTTCATCTCAGAGTAAAACTTCAGGTTTAGTTTTTATTAAACATGAGCATGACTGCTCCCCCTTCACAGGAGAAAGGAAAGGAAGAGGCTAGGAACAGAAATTTCCTTTCGGCTCTTGTATTAACCCACACAGCTTGGAACTCTTCGCTGTGGTTGTTAGTTCACACTAAAACTAGACTTATTAGAGTTGCTCTAAGTAGTGTCTATGTGAGGCCTTTTTATTTTATAGGCTACACACTTCAGGCTAAATGCTTTGCCTGGGGGTCAGAGCCTATCATGGTAGATTCAAGCCCCAAACCTACCTGCTTGGCTGCAGCTCAGAATCATGAAAAGATTAGGAGTTTAGGGATCAGTAACATTTGGCTCTGTCTTCCTGCTCTGTCACTAAATAACAGCATGAGCTTAAGCGACCCTTCCCGTCTTCACGGAGCTATCTGGCATTCTGTCCACAATTGGTATAATTTTCCCATAATATCTGAATGCCTTTTTTTTTTTTTTATCTCAACACTCCAGTTCTGTGCCCCTTTCCAGAGATCAAAATTTGCTTTTCAAAATATTTGAATATGACATGGATATCTCTCAATTCAAATGGATATAAAGGAGGCCATTTGCTTAACAGAACTAGAGATGAAGCCACAGACATTTTGTGTTCATTTAAGAATTGTAAGAAATTTCCTTCTAGACTCTAGAACTTACCCACACTGTAATTCAGCTGGTAAAGCTTCATCTGAAATAGTCCTATCTATGCAGCTCATGATAGTTTTTTGACAATCCAAAAGGTAGAGTTAGTGAAAGCACTCCTTTCTTTCAGTGTCTTTCGGAACATTTCCGTTTCTCTCCATTCTGTGCTGTTATACAAACTGACAGGGTAACTAGTGACAGAAGAAATGAAAGGGTTTGTAATTTAGGAAACCTTTGGCCCTGCTGACTGAAAGCAGGTTGTTTATAAAAAGAGAACCCTGACCTCAGCTAACTGGCAAACTCTGTCAAAAGCAATAGAAGAGAAGAGAGCAAAGGAGAAAGAACAGTGCCGGAGATTTTTATTGGCAACAGAAGAAAACCGGATGCCCTGCCAGAGAAGAGCCCTTCCAGGAGAACCCTGCCAAAGGGGAGCAAACAGGACAAGCCGAGAGTTGCTGGGTGTGGAGCTCCTGCTCTGCTTTTGCAGGCTGGTTTCATGTGGGGTAGCAGAGTTTGCTGCTTGAGACAATAGCTAGATTGACAACCCTGAAAATGGATTTCTTCCAGTTAGCTAAAGATGGAGTCCACAGCCAGCTCATCTTCTATCCTGGCTTGACATAAAGCTCCAAGACCCACAGAGCTTCAGAGAGCATACCAGGTGTGAAAAGATAAGCCACCTAATATTTTCCACGTTGGCACTGCCCGCTGACTCCTCCCTGCCCCGACTCCTCCCTGCCCCCTCCTGCCCTGTGTTGTCTATCTGTCCAGACTTACCAGTGATCCCTAGACAGCTCTATGAGAAAAAGAAGGTCCTTGAGTTCTAAACTCCCACATCAGTGGTTCCCAACTGCTGCCCATCGAAATCACCTGGGGGGCCTTTGAAATTATCCATGCTTGAGCCCTACCCCAGAGATTCTAATTTATCTGGGGTGGCGACTGAACAACAGCCAATAACAACAACAGAAAAGCCACTGCTTTGTGCCCATTGGGTGTGAGAGAAAGACCCCAGTGACGAGTCACCTCCCAGAAAGGTTGGCCAATTTGTGAACTATGTTTCCCCCCTCTGGGCCTTTGCCTTCCAACTCATTTCGGTTTCCAGAAACCCTTATGGCCCCGACTCAGTTCCATGCACCAGAGGGTGAGCAGCTCTGCCAAGGGTTCGAGTGTCTTTGAGGACTGGCATCTAGTGGGGAAACAAGTGACAAAAGGTGGACTGTGCCGAAGGCCACACTAGATTGCAGGGGCGGGGGGGGGGGGAGGGGGGCAGTTTACAAAAATTGCGAGTTATGCTGGAAGCATAACAATGACTGCTGCCTGGGGAGACAGGAGAAGCCTCACTGAGGGGGTGATGCTTTCCTTGGCATCAACATAATAAAAGAAAAGATGCTGAGAAGCTCCTGAACCTATTTCTCCCCGAGTCTTTACCCAGTAAATTGCCCAAGTTACAAGCTCAGCTTTGGACGTCATTCTTAATGTCTCTCTCTCTCTCTGTCAAGCCCCAACCCCAGCCCTCTACTACGGTTTCCAGTTTCTACTGGGTCTGACTCTCTCGCATGCCTCTGCTACTACCATCGCCTGTCACTGCTATCCCTCCCCAGGGCTCCGGGGTTCTCCCAGCCCTAATTCTCCCCACTCCAACCATCTGCCTGCATAGCAGCCTGACGGATCCTTTTGAAATATAAAGCTTATCCTATTTTTGCCTATTACTTTTGATTTTAGAATAAAAGTCAAGCTCCTTAGGTGTCCTGTATAATTTGACTGTCACCCACAGCTCTCACCTTTGGCCCAGCCCTTTGCACCCCAAACTTTAAGCCTTTGCCACATAAGCCTCCTTGCCAATCCTCAAATGTCCAGAATATGTCTCCACTTCAAGGCCTTTGCATCTGCTTCCTGTATTGGCATCTTCCTGGTCTCTGTTCAGATGTCACGTCCTCCACAAGCCTTCCTGACCAGTCTGTCTAAAGTAGATAAATCTGTGCCCTGCCCCCGCCCCCCAAAAAAACTGCTTTCTTCATGGGCAGAGCTTCCTGTTTGCCTCTCTCATCCCACTTCTATGATTAACCTGGTCGATTCCTCTTCTGTTGTCTGCCTCTCTCAGGAGTCTGGAAACTCCAGGAGGACAGCAGCGTCACTACCATGTTCCCAGGATAAGTGCAGCGCTTAACATGTTAATTGTTTTTATCTTTGTGTCTAGAATAAAATTCTAGTGTTTGTTGACTGGATGGATGAATAAATCATAGATGAATGAGCAAAGGCACTGGGGACTAAGAATGCAACCTGTATTGGAGAAACTGCAAAGAGTTCAGTGAAGTAAAGCTTGCCTGTAGGGTGGCTAGAGGATGAAGGGGCAGAGGGAGCCTGAAAAATGGGGGTAAACAAGGACCCTGACTTGGTGACTCAGGAGTTTGAACGTTATTGGTCATGATGAAGAAGCCATCAGAGATTTTTAATCTGAAAGGTCATAGGATCAGATTTGTGGTCATGTAAATAACGAAAGAGAATGCATAGAAATTGCAGGCTGAGAGACACGTGGGAAGCTACTGCAGTAATCCAAGCAGGAGGTGTGAGGGTCTGTCCAAAAGCAGCCCTGGACATAGAAACATGGAACAGACACATCAGTTATCCCAAAGGCAGTGCCTTAATGGGGGATGCGGAGGGATGTTGGGCCCCCAAGACCTTCTTGCTTCCCCCCTTTTCCCAGCCAACACTTGAAAGGTTTGGACTGAATCCAGCCACGTACAAAGTTGGGTATGATTAGGTCAGGATGTTACATCTGTGGGGAGGTTCCAACATCTGTCGGTTCATTTTAAATTTTCTCTCTAGTCCAGAACTGGAAAGCTGTGCTGTCTGTGGAAGTCATTTTATTCAGCATTGAGCAGGCACGTGCAATGTGCATACATGAGCTTTTGTACATGCGTGCATCTGCATGCGTGTGTGTCCACATGTGCGTGTGGTGGTGGGCCGGCTGGTGAGGCAGGAACAGCAGCCTGGTTTCCTTGGTAGCTGCAGAAAGTCTGCACAGGGAGGTTTGGGTGCAGCGAGGAGGCTGAGGCCCTTTCCATATAATTGAGAAAATGTCACATACCACTTCAAATGGGGGCCTTGCTAAAGATTGTAAAGAAGCTAAACCCTCCCTAAAAAGGCCCTTATTCCCCACCTCTAGTCGCCTGTGAAAACTTAGCCTGGTGGTGGTGGTGAACCCAGGCCCAATTTCAGAGATCCCCGCACAGGGCCTTTGAAGCCTCTCGAGGAGCGCACCCCAACCCCCACCCCCAAGCCCCCACTCAACGCTCACTCCTCCCACGGCGCATTTACAGGGTCGCGCCATCCTTCGAGATGACCCAGAGCCGGCACCAGGGGCCTGAAGACAAGAGCCCTTGTGGCTCTGCCCCTTGCTGACAAGCACAAAACCCACCTCAGACCAACAGCAAATTGAAGTAGAGAAAAGAAAAACAAGAAGGAGAGAGAGAAAAAAACAACAACAATAAAACAAAACATGTGGGTAAGGAAAGGAGAAAGGAGGAAAAGTTTGTTGTATCAAGTTGGACGTTAAAAAGAGCGGAACCAGTTAACTTGCCTTGGCCCTGCTGTGTGTGAGGCCAGGACCCCCCCCCCACCGCCCCCTCCCCCCCTCCCCCACCCCCACCGCTCCCAGCTCTGACAGCAGGGATCAAAGTCCCCCAGAGCACAAGTCCAGACAGCCTGGAGGAAGAGGAGGAAGAGGGGCCAGAAGGCAGAGCAGAGCGGGAGGAGGGCCCCTGCCACCGGCCCTGCCTCTCCAGAAAAGCTTCTTTCACCCCCTGCCCACTTTCCTGTGGGTGGGAGCCTCTCACTGAGAAATCACCACAGGCTCCATCACCTGGCACACTCAGCCGTTTAAAACTACCAAAGGTCTTGCAGAATTTCCATTCTTCCCAAAGTAGTTAAAATGCAAGAGGGAGGGGGAACGAGTTGATGAAGGAAGCTCACACCCTTTTTGGAACGGCCTTGTTTTGAAAAACTTCTGCCCTCTAGGGTTGAAAGCGTTTTCTCGGCCCAGTGGAATCAAGAGGTGCCACGATAGCTCCAGAAATGCTTCCAGCCCCTGACCTTGATATTTATTTGCAAAGCCTTACAGGAAATCGGTGCGATGTGTTCCATGAAAAACAAAGGAAAATGCAGGAATCAGGAAAAACAACAGACTTCTCCAGACAGCCTTACGATCAACAGACTTTAAAGAAAAGTAGATGCTGCAAAGAGAGTCCCCTTTGACATGTAATACTTCAGCACGCACTGCAGACCCACTGTATGCCCAGTCCTGGGTAGATGCCAACAGGGTCTGTGGCTGAGAGAAGCTCGTGCTTCCTGGTGGGTGGGAGAAGGGGCGCTGCCGAGATGTGGCGAGTGACTGGATGTCATCAGTAAGGAGCAGGTGAGCCTACCGCTTCAGGCACGGTGGGACGGGACAGGTCGCCCAGGGAGGCTGTCGCATGGCATTGGTACTGTGAGGTGCAGGTGGGAGTTACACAGATGAAAATGGGAACAAACACTACCGGCAGAAAGAAAGAACCAATGTCTCAACTAGTTTCAGAAGCTAAACTTTGACGTTGCTATAGGATTAAGCACAGCAATGGATGACTTGATAGTTACAACCATTATGGTTTGCTTAGTACATATATTGCAAGAGAGATGTCCCATGTACATAAATCCCAGGATTAAGTTCACTGGGTATTGCAAACTCGGTGCCAAAAAGGTTAAAATAAATAAGCGAGTGATAATGGACCCATTATAGGAATCACAGGGCCTCTCGTTTTTTTAAAGAAATTTCCCACTTTTAGTAGCTACAGGAATTCTATACCATACAAAAGATATCAGTACAAGCACAACATATGCACCGGTAGGCGTTCATCTTTAGAGCTAGGGCGGGATGGTGTCAAACAGAAAAGACATGGTCCATGCTTCTTAACTCTATAACCAGTTTCTTAGAATGTGGGCTTGGGTATCTGATCTTCCAGTTTGAGAGAAGCCAGATCTCCTGATCTGGGGGAAAGTTGGCTGTGAGCATCTTACATCTTGTTAAGTATGGCTCAAAATGAAAGATTCTATAGACCAGTTAAAACATGACCATGAGTACATGTAACCAACCGTTCAAAACTTTTAGAAATGAGAAGTATTTCTGTCTAGAATATTTAAGGAAGACTTCATAGCATTAAAAGCAGGACCTGGGCAGACCACGGTGGCTCAGCAGACAAGAATGGTTGCCTGCCATGCCAGAGGACCCAGGTTCGATTCCTGGTGCCTGCCCATGTGAAAAAAAAAAAAAAAAAAAAAAGCAGGACCTTTGCAGAACTGAGGGCCTCAGGTAGGAGAATGGGGGCCAAAAGAGCTTAAGTGATACATCATCAACCCTTTAACAGTCATTTAGTTCAGTGGCTCCCAAACCTGGCTACACATCAAAATAAAACCGGGATTTTTTTCCACATTTATTATAGGTTCACAAATGTATTTAAAAGTTTTCAAGTAATTTAAGCCATGCCTGCCTATTTTAGACAAAAATGGAATATAGAAGTCAATTTATAAATGTATTTTGTTCTCAACCTGGCTCCGAATGAATACATAACAAAGACACCAGAGCTTTCCCCTCCTCCATTGCCAGCAGCAACCACCAGGAATTATCTGGGCTGCTGCACCCCACAGTTAGACACTTCACAGGCAAGAATCACAAATATTTTCAGTAGAATTATACTGGTTTCATTTGGTTTGACCATGACTCACTGATTGTTCTTCTGTTCATTTATAGGATTTAGAGAGAGGCAGGAAGACAGGAAGTGGTTAAGCATTAATTCAGAATACAAATTACTTTTGGGAGAAATTAAAATCAACATTCTTCAGATTCCCCAGTGGCTTCAGTCATATGACTATCTTCCCGTGTGTGTGTGTGTGTGTGTGTGTGTGTGTGAACCAGATTGGCTTACAAAATACCCAATTTTCTGCTTTTTAATTTTATTTTTTTTACTTTAACTACCATAGACATCTTCCTACTTCAGTACTTATTTAGTTCTTCATTTTTGACAGTTGCCTAGTATTCTAATGTAAGTAGTGTAATTTATGTAATATGTCTTCCACTGATAGAAAGTAAGGTAACTTGCTATTTTTCCTATTACAAGCTATGCTGCACATTCTTTTCTATATGCATTTATAAATGTCCACAAATAATTCATGAGTTAATTTTCTAGAACTATAACTGCAAGCTTAATAGGCAGTTTGCATTTAAATTCCAATAAAGTTTGTCAAATTGTCTGCAAAAAAATTGCACCAATTTTTACTTCCATCAAAAGTGTAGTGGAACTTGGAAGGCATTTTGGAACCCAAAGCCCCAGTCCCTGAGGTTCTGATTCAGTAGGTCTGAAGTAAGACCGGAAGATCAATATTATTTAAGATCACTACAAATAATTCTAATATCAGCCAGCTTTTGGACCCAGTAATCTAAGCACACGCTGAACACCAAATTTTTATCTTATATAATTGCAACTGAAAGCTGAAAACTACAGAACGTTAACAAAAATTAAAGAAGTTCTGAATAAATGGAAGGATATACCATGTTTATAATTGAAAGCCTTGATATTATAAATATCGAGATCAACTTGACCTGTGGATTAAATGTAAACACAATCAAACTCCAAGAATAATGTGTGTGTGTGTGTGTGTGTGTGTGTGTGTGTGGTGTGTTAACAAGCTGATTCTGCAATTAAAATGGAAATGCAAAGGGCAAAGAATAGCATGATTATTTTAAAAAGAACAGATTGGAGGACATACACAACTACATGTAAAGACCAAACAGAAAGCTACAGCAATTAAGACAATATAGTATTGGCACTAGAATACACAAATAACTCAGTAGAAAAGGATCAATCGAACTATACTTACACCATCACTGATTGATGACTTAAAATGACATTGCTGTATAATACAGAGAGGATAACCTTTTCAATAAGTCATGTCAGATTAATTAGATATCAATTATATATTTGGGACAGAGTAGATCTTGACCTTTCACTGTCATCACAAACAAAATAAATTCTAGATTGTATATCAAATGTAAAAGAATAGCGATATTGGAAAAGTGCATATGAAAATATATTGATGAGCTTTAAGTAGGCAATGATTTCTTCAAAGGAAACACACAGAAAAACAATGACCATTTAATAAGTGACAAATTAGACTATATTAAAATCAAGAAGTTCTGCTCATCAAAATGTACCATTAAGAGAGGGAAAGGGCTAGCCACAGAGTGGGGAAAGATAGTTGTTTAACAAACGACTTATAAAAATGATATGTAAAGAACTCCCACAAATCAATACGAAAAAGACAAGAAAACCCAAGAGAAAGAATGGCCAAATGGTATGAATAGACACTTCACAAAAGATGAAATACAATTGGCCAATAAACAGCAGAATAATTTCTCAAAATTTTCTGGGCATCAGAGAAATGCAAGTTAAAACAGTAATGTGATACTATCGTGTTCCACCAGAACAGCTGAAATGAAGGTGACAAATAATGCCAATACACAGTGCTAGTGCCAGTGGAAATTGGTACAGCTCCTTCATAAAGCTGGCAACACCCACTAAATTGGATCTAGTGGCACTTGTGTGGATTTCTGAAGAAGGTACTATTTATGCTGTTTATTTAGTAAGTATTTTCTACTACCTTGAAACATAATGGTTGGTTTTCACATGTTTAATTCTTAGCCCCCCCATCCAAGATTTTAAATTTCTTAGATCTGAAATAATGCCTCATCTCCTAAACCACCAGAGGGACCAGAGTTCCTCACTCATCCCATGGTAGGCACACAGGAGGTTTCACAGAAGGTACTGCTGACATTTATTATATCTCAGCAAATTTAATTGTATATTATGAAAATATCTTCTTGATTGATTTTTCATTTTTTTGATACCTTCTATGTATTAAAGTACACTAGTATCTTGGATTTCTGGTAAATAATTGGCTATAATTCCATTCCTGAGGATTCATCCAGAGGAAAATTATTCAGTCACTTATTTATTCACCAGAAACTATGCCAGGCGCTGAGGATACAATGGGGAACAAAATGATCACATTCCCACCCTCCCAGCACTTAAACCGGGGTCAATAGTCACAACCAGAGCATTAAAAAGGAACCTGATGACACAAAGGAGTGGCACTGGGACTAATAATTAAATGTGCCTATAAGCTAGAGACTTTTGCCTCTGTGCCCCGGGAAAACCTTTCACCTCGCCCCACATAGCACTTAGCGTATTTTTATTTGTGGTGACTTAATTAGCTAAATATCCCTCTAGTCCCTTAATTCTATAAAAGCAAGAGCCCTGTCTATGCGTTCATTGCATCCCTAAAACCTAGCACAGGAGACACCCTATTTGGAATAAACTGTATAAAAATAAATTAGGGGCTATGTATGCAATAAAATACTGTGCAACCCTTAAACAAATTAGGTAAAGCTATACCCAGGCTCATGGAAAGCTATATATATGTATTGTTTAGTGAAGGAAAAAAAAAATCAAGCTTTACACAGTATATTTAAGTTGAAAGTACAGATACATACACACAAAATATTTAGATGAGTATGTACCAATACTCTGATAATCTCTGAGTGGTGGAATTTTGAAATATTTTAATTTGTCTTTATGTTCTGAAGCTTCCAATGATCAAAGAAAAAATTTTAAATAATGTAAGGCTATTTTAATTTTTAATAATAGTTTGCCCTCTTTTTTTTTTTTTTGGTATGCTATGTGGCACGGTCACATTTCATTCTTTTTCCATGTGAGTATCCTGTTATTGCAGCAGAATTTGTTGAATTGTTTGTTTTTTTGGTTTCTTTGTTTGTTTGTTTGGGAAGTGCATGGACCGGGAATTGAACCTGGGTCTCCTGCATGGCAGGCGAGAATTCTACCACTGAACTATCCTTGCACCCCCTGCCCTATATTTTAATCACTACATTTGGCAAGATTCAGCTCAAATGCCATGTTTTCTGAAAACAGTTCATTTCTTCCCTGGGACGGGGTGTTTTGAGGGCCAAGCCCAGTTCAATTGTGGTTTTCTGATTTTTCATGGTCTCTGCTCTCTCATATTTGCCCAACATGTGAGGTAGCCGTGGATTGGGTCACCCGGGCAGACAGGCCTCCCTGCAGCAGCTGTGGCTTGAATCTCTCTCCATCATCAATCCCTTTTTACCTTTTCATGTGCATTCATTGAATATCCATGTGCCTAGACACTGAATTTCCATGCCAGACTTGAGTTCAACAGAAGGAAAGCTTGGGGGATTGCCTGGCTGAGTCCAGGCCCTTGAGGAAATCTCAAACTCCCTGGGGAGACAAGGCACAGCCTTACACACACACAAAGTGCCCATGGTAGGAAGCATTGACTGTTGTCATTTGTTCCAGCTTATTTTAACTACATTTTAATGTTTTCCAAATAGAAATGGCCAAGCTCATGATAGAAAATTTGAAAAGCACACACAAAAGTAAAGAAACATTTCTAAATGTTGGGTTAATTTCTTTTTTTTCTTTAATTAATAATAAAAAAAAAAAGCTGAAAAAAAGTAAAGAAACAACAAACAAACCCATCTAAAATTTTTCCATGTAAGTAGTGACCACTGTTAATGTTTTAATTAAATAAATTAATTTTAATTTTGACATTTATTTTTAACCCTTTTTCTATGCATCTTGCTTATGTAGCTGAGATCCAATGCAATATTCAGCTTTGTGGCTTGTTTCTCCTGACAGTATGTGCCACTGTGCGATTACTGATTATCATGTCATTAAACCATTTCCTAAATGTCACCGTCGAAGGCGCATGCTGGTTGGCTGTAGGGGCTGCCACAACAAGCCAGATGCTGGGCGGAGCGCTGTAGGAGCATGGGAGCTCCCACTTGGGGAGCGTTAGTCACTTTTCAAAGGGCTAGACAAGGAGATTCTTTCATTTAATCCTTACAATGTTCTGAGATTAGTACCATTATTAATTCCATTTACTATGAGTTGAATTGTGTCCCTCAAAAAGGTATGTTGAAATGCTACCCCCCAATACCTCACAATGTGACCTTATTTGGAAATAGGATTGTTGGGGATGGGATTGGTTAAGATGAGGTAGGGGTGGTGATCTTAACTAATCATAACTAGTTAAGATTAGAGGGTGGCCCTGTATCCAGCATGCTGCTGTCCGTATAAGAAAGGGAAAAGAGGCAGATGTGAAAGACAAAGGCCACGTGATAACTGAGGCAGAGGCTGGCATCCTGCAGCTGCGAACCAAGGCTCTAAGGACTGCCACCGAGCACCAGAAGCTGGCAGAGGCAAGGAAGTGTTCTCCCTACAGGTCTCAGAAGGCACCTGGACTCCCAGCCTCCAGAACTGGGAGAATACATTTCCGCTGTTTTAAACCACCTAGTTAGTTGCCCTTTGTGTTGGCAGCCCTAGGAAACTAAGACACTGTTATAGTACAGAAAAAATCCTCACTTATTCTTCATGAGATCTGGGAAGTAGCTTGTCCAAAGTCACAGAAGTGGTAAGAAGTCAGAGCAGAGACGAACCAGGAAAATGTGACTCCAAAGTCTACCTGCTTAGTGCCGTATTGTACTGGTTTCCCGGAACGGACAGGAATGGCTGTCATCTATAGAAGCGGGCCATATGCCAGGCCTGGGGCTAATCCCTTTACATACATTCATTTATTTGCGTCTCATCATCGTTCTGTGACTGTCACCTTCTTGAGGCCAGAGAGGATAGAGAAGGTGCTTAAGATCACACCGCGAGGAAGTGCTGGTCTCGAGTCTGAGCCCCGGTCTCTCTGCCTCCAGCCCCCAACGTGATTGCTCCTCTCCACGAGATGTGGTTCCAGCCCTGAAGGAGTCAGTACTAACATGTGCAAACAGATAATGCTAATAAAATGCTGTGCATGCTGGAAGCATCCAATCCTCCCATTAAACTGCAAGACTTTGAAGGGAAACCATTTCACATCTGTCTGCCTCGCAGGTACAAGTTAGAGCTCAATAACTACCTCTGAATGAATCAAAGATAAGATGAGCATCAAAGATAAGAACCAAGATAGTTTGAGAACCAACACAGTGAACTGAAAATAAAGGGATTTCTTCTCTACAGACAGATTCCAAATGGCTTGGTAGAGTAAGACAAGGTAGAATCCGGGCTGGCATAGACACGTCACAATTTCCATGATTGTGCAAGAGCTTGATCAGATACAAAATAAAGTGTGGATTTTTTCCTACACATTAAAACAAGAAGAACCCTGCTCCCCAGCCCCATCCCAGCCAGCTGTAGCATAATAAAATATAAAGGTGATATATACAAAGCCTGAGCGTCACAGTAAGTGGTTTATTATTGCAAGGGCTGAATTACCAGCTGCGTGCCTATTGTAAATGCTCAGGATTGGATGTGGTTTATTCTATTTATAGCATTAGTACTATTTTTTAAGTTCAAATAAACTCAACAGATTGAAGAATTGAAGTTCGCATGGTAATGGTGTTATATAATATAAAAGGTATGAAACATAAACCTTTTCCTTCCTCCTATGGAGTCTAATGAAACTGCCAGTTGTTTATTTTAGCACAAGAAACTCGTGGCCTGCAGAGCACAGGAAAGACCGAAGAAAAGCTTACTTTGATGCTTCTAGAATGAACCCAAGAGGACTTGTAAACCAAGAGAGCAAAACTGTCCTTACCTCACCAGCCCAGCCACTGTCTCCACTGTACCTCCTTCTCTTGGCAAACAAAACTCTTAGAGCGCATGGAGGAACAGTCCAGGAGTGAGGGGGTGGGGGCAGGGGAGAATTCACTTTTATTTAGGCCAGGAGGGCTCAACCTTTTCATGGGACACAGACCTCTTTGAAATCTGATGAAATATATGACTTCTTATTCCCCTACCCAAACCCAAATACCAACAGACTTGCAAAATTTTACATATGATTTCATGGGAGTTGTAGACTAAGACCTCCCATTGATTGAGTGCCAACTTTGAACCATGCACTGTGCTGGGTAAATTGATACAACATCATATATGCTAATATGACAAGTGATGATATTTGGGTCCATGGGTTAAAGGGTGGTGGTGTAGACAGACACATTTGTTGGTTTATTTGAATGGACTATCCAGGAAAACAGCCTCAGAAGCTAGGAACAGTGAGGGACCTGCTGAGCCTTTTTCAAGTGAAGCTCATTAGCACCCATGCCCTTTGGCAGTCAGCTTCCCATGGTTGGCCAGTATGTCTTCGTAGAATTTCTAGACACTCTGCCTTGGGCAAGCCCAGCTATGGGATATCATCTGGACTCTGAAATGGAACAGTAGCATGGGGCCTCTGGATCATCCAAATCAAGGTAAGTAAATACCACATTTAATCTTTTGCATATTAGACATATATTAGCATCTTGCATCCAAGTTCACCATACAACAGTGGAAATAAGTTTAGAAAAAATGGAAGCTCAGGTGCAGTTGAGGCCTCAGACCTGCTATTTAAAACATACTTAAAATAGCTTCATGGTTTCCACGGCCAAGGAAATCCCTTCCAAGATGGGCATTAACAATAGACCCTCTTGAGGTCTCTCTCAGAACATTTGGCTGAGTTTATACTGACTGTTGAGATCTTCAAAGAAACATATGATATCCAAACAACTAAGAGAAGTTGGACTTTTTTTTTCTTTTACAGCTGCAACCATTTTTATTATTTATTTTAAAAGAAAACCGGGTGACATATATCTAATCAACAAGAGAAGCAAATGAAATAAGCTAGCAAGATGCCTTAGAAGAAGCAGGTAATTGTCAAACTGTTACCAACCCCATTTCATCCCATCTTTCCCTCCCCTTCTCCCAAACAAGCATGAGAGTTAAAGCTGGAGATGAAGTAGTAATAAATCTTACTCTGCTCTTGCAAGTTCACCCGTTCCTTAATAAATGTGCATGAGGCCCCTGCTATGCGACACCAGGAGGCAGGGAGTTATGATTCAGGAGGCTGAGACAAGACCCTGCTCCAAAGGACTCAGGGTCCAGTAAGGGCAATAGATTACATATACATGGAAATATAAGAAAAGCTGGGGTATCAAGAATATACCAGAAAAAAAAAAAAAAAAAAAAACTAGGGGAATTCAAAGGAGGGAGATTTCATTCCCACCAGGGCCAACAAAGGAAGCACCGGGCTTAAAATGGAGGAGCTGGTGTTTTGGGTCACCTAAGATCCAAAATTATGAGCATTACATAGAAATAGCATTAATTAGATAAAAAGAGACTTTTTAGGATATTAGGACTCTGGGGAAATGAAAAGAATGAAGGAATCAACGTTTATTTATATGAGAGCTGCCCTGAGACAGTTGAGACTAAAGTCAGAAAGGGCTACCGGCACCCAGTCCAAAGAGCTGGACATTATAATCCTGGTTTTGCGATCAGAAGGCAGGCACGGCCTGGTCAAAGTGGCTGGGACCCTTGTGCAAGTTCATAAAGGGGATAAAGTGACTGGCTGGTGATTCAAATTCGGGCCTTTCTGATGCAGTATCGGATGGCAAGTACAAATCACAGTGCCCAGGTGCTGGGACAGTCCCAGGCAGCCTCAGACTCTAAGAGGGGAAAGCAGCACATGGGCAGAAGAGCCCAGCGGCAGCAGACAGCACCAGAGATCAGGTCAGGTTGACGCTGGTCTCACGGATTCACACCAACCAGCTGTTCTTGGCAGGACACAGGGGGATGGCTGGCAGGACTGATGGGGGCCACAGTCCAGCTCTGCAGGCAGAAAGCCAGTCCAGAGCCCACAGAGAGACACAGGGGATGGGCTTGGTGGCCAGGGAAGCTCCAGAGCTGCCCAAAGCAGAAGTCTCATCAGTTGACTATGGTCACATCAGGCCTGGGGAGAATCACACCAACCACAGGAGATGATCTGTGGTTGGCAAGTCCTAAAAACGCAGTAGATTCGAAGCTTCTAAGAATTCATCCTGCCCATGAGTAGGGCTACTGGGAGCTAAGAATGGTAAAAAGAGGAGGAAATAACCCTGGGGGAGGGGGATTGCTTAAAGTTTGAAAGCCACTTCTTTAGGGTAAATAGAAGGAAATAGTCATGTATCCAGAAGGTTATAAAGTCAAGGGATTCAGTATATTTAGAAATAAACATTTAGAACACCAGGGAGTTGTTCTAGACTACAGCTGTCCAGTGGAACTTTCCATGAAGCTGGAAATGTTCTGTATCTACACTGCCCAGGACAGTAGCCCCAGAGCCTTGGGTGGCTATTGAGCACTTAAAATGTTGCTACTGGCTGCCCCATTGGACAGCACAGTTGTAAGACAAGGCACACATTAAAGGGTATATATAAACTGAGTATTCACTCCAAGAGGCTGTGTTAGCTGGAAATAAAGTTGACCTCAAACTGGGTTTGGATAAAGCAGATGTTAAAGATGATAAGGTTTTAAGGGAAGTGCATCACTGGCCAGCCCAGGCCTCGCCTCTGAGAGTGTTTGGGAGCTTGGCCTCTTTCTTTCTGGGGGGTGGGTCTCTGCCTCTGGGAGAGATGAATGCTAGGCCAGATGAACAGAGGTAAATCACTGGTCTTTATGGACATGTGAAATGTTTCCTGCGTCTTCCTTTGATCCCACCACCCCATTGAGGCGAGGGAACCAGCAGGGGATTCCTTTGTGCTCTCACTGCTACCTGAAAGGAAGTTATGTTTTCTGGACTTAGACTAGTAAAAATGAAAACACACAAAAAAATTCTGGCCCTAATTTATGCCTGGACTAGTTATAAGGCTTAAATACTGGAATCTTATCCCTAATTATTTAAAAGGACAGAGAAACACACATGTTCTATTTATCGCCTTGTTAGCAGCCTTCCCTTCTCCACAAAGAGCCAGAGAACTTATTAGAAGTGCCCAGGAGAATTTTGGAAACCACCAAGGACAAAAGTGGGACCTCATCACCAGGCTCTAGGGCTCACTGCCCAATTCCTATGATCCATGCTACTCTCTTTTTTTTTAATTTTTTATTAATTAAAAAAAAATTACAAGAAAGAAACACAAACATTCCCAACACATGCTCATTCTGCTCTACACATACACTCAGCAATTCACAATATCATCACATAGTTACATATTCATCATCATGATCATTCTTGGAACATTTGCATCTATTCAGAAAAAGAAATAAAAAGACAACAGAAAAATAAAATGAAAACAGAAAAAAAACATTTTACATACCATACCCCTTACCCCTCCTTTTCATTGATCATTAGCATTTCAGACTAAATTTAACATTTGTTCCCCCTATTATTTATTTTTATTCCATATGTTCTACTCATCTGTTGACAAGGTAGATAAGAGGAGCATCAGACACAAGGTTTTCACGATCACACAGTCACATTGTGAAAGCTATATCATTATACAATCATCATCAAGAAACATGGCTACTGGAACACAGCTCTACATTTTCAGGCAGTTCCCTCCAGCCTCTCCATTACATCTTGGTTAACAAGGTGATATCTACTTAATGCATAAGAGTAACCTCCAGGATAACCTCTCGACTCTGTTTGGAATCTCTCAGCCATTGACACTTGGTCTCATTTCACTCTTCCCCCTTTTGGTCGAGAAGGTTTTCTCAATCCCTTGATGCTGGGTCTCAGCTCATTCTAGATTTTTTCTCAATCCCTTGAAGCTGAATCTCAGCTCATTCTGGGATTTCTGTCCCACATTGCCAGGAAGATCCACACCCTTGGGAGTCATGTCCCACGTAGACAGGGGGAGGGTGGTGAGTTTGCTTGCTGTGTTGGCTGTAGAGAGAGGTCACATCTGAGTCACAAAAGAGGTTCTCCTGGGGGTGACTTAGGCCTAATTTTAAGTAGGCTTGACCTATCTCCTGTGGGGTTAAGTTTCATATGAATAAACCCCAAGACTGGGGGCTCATCCTATAGCCATACCACTCTTCACTCTTAAAAAAACATCCAGCAAAAGCTGCAAACATATATGACACAAATTCAATCCTAGCAGAACTCTGGTCTTCTGAAATCTACTGAGGAGAATTAGGATAAAATCGTAAGGTGGAAATTAAGCTATCCAGAGAAAAATAGGGCAGTACAGGACTCTGAAAGACCTTGGTTTCACCTTCATCTTTTCTTCTTATTACCTCTGGGTCTTCTTAAGTCTCAGTTTACTTGTCTATAAAATGGGATTAAAGTAATTATCTCAGAAGAGATTGTTCTTGATTAAGAGATTTAACAAGAAGATGTAATGTATGATCATATTTATATCCTGATATGAATAAAACCAGCTGGAAACAATACCTCCAAAACAATTAGAAAACTCATCTAATCAATGAAGATAGACATTGAAGATGGACATTGCATATTAGATAATACTGTGGATTTATTATTTTTATGTTTTGAAGAAAAGCCCTTATTTTTTTAGAGGGACACCCTAAGATTAGAAGTAACCCAGCATGAGTTCTGAGATTTGCCTTAATAAACTTACCAACAAAGAAGGAAGAAAGGAAGGGGGAGACCAGGGACCGCGTGGTAGAGGGGAAGGGAACAGGAATTATGGTTTGAATGCTTCTTTTGGGCCCCACCCAGCTGAAACAGCCAATTCAAACCACCCCCGTCCCTCCTCTAGAACACATTGCTGCATTTAAAACCCAAACCTTCCTAAAACATTCTCAAATATGAACCACACAAGATGCTGGCTCCTAGAGGGGGCAACCGCTAGGTATGACATATTCTCAAATCAATCACTTGACATTTTTATGGCATCACAAAATCTACACCTTTGCTGTGGCCTAAATCAACAACAAAAGCATCGGCCGAGACTGCAGATATTACAGAATCCTTGTAAATCAGCAGTTGCCTTTAGGCTCAAGGGGCCTCCAGACTCCACCAGCTGTTCAAAACAGTAAAACCTCATTAGTTCGCTGTCCGGCACTCACCAGTGAGGCTTACTTCAAAGTCACAAGAGCTCCCCAACCCAGGAGAGAATAACCAGGAAACTTCTGTATTTATAAGTTCATTAACAAGCTGAGAACCTGATTTCTTGTCAGTAGGAGAAAAGAGGTTTGGGTGGTTTTTTTGTTTGTTTCCTGTGATTGCTCCTCCTCTCCCCTTGTATGATGAGATTCACTTTTCCTCGTGGAAAAGAATCCATAGAATTCAGCTTCCCATCCATCAAGGTGGGAAACAAGATGTTAAAAAACATTTCCACGAATCTGATGTGAATTGCTATGATCCCTGAAATTCCACTTAATTTTCATGTTGACTTGGGCATTAACTTCCATCCCTGTTGAGTAACGTTATAGGAGGAAGAGCACTATTTGTCAGTATTGAAATATTCTATTTATATAGCACCAATCTTTCTTATATACATGCCTTGCCTAAGAGTCCTGAAATGCTTGGTAGGTAAGCATACTGGGCACCAAAGCAGTCCCAACGGCTATCAGTTACCGAAAAAGGAAAGAGGAAAACATTGTGAGCAGGTATGGACTTTATTTTTTTTCCTTTTATTTGCTTGGAGCAGGGAGATGGGGATGCTGAGAAGAGCTATTTACAAAGCTTAGCTGCTTTCTGATCCTCGGCTACCCCAGGCAAAAGACACCACTCACATTGTTATTTAGCTCCACATGCTTTTCCCATTTTAACAGTCTGTCATCCCAGAGAGTTTGGTAAATATGACTTTTTATTTGTGCCATGAATGGTTTGGGGAGCATGGTGGTGGTAAACAGTATGGAGAGACGTGGGGAGGTGCCACACCCTGAGCTTGGCTAGGCATCACCCACTGCTTGCCCATGATAAGCTTTTGTACGGAGCCTGTCGGTCAGACTAGCAGAGCCACTGATCTGGACCATGCGCTCCGGGCAGGCACACGGTAAGGAGAGCGCCGCTGCCACATCCGGGACTGGAGGCCCGCAGGAGGCTGGAACAGCACATCCCACCCCCCCACCCCCCCCACCCTCGCGCACTTCTGTCCTGCTGGCACGTGCACAGCCCATCATTAGTCTCGTCTGTTTGACATGTTGCTTTTGTCATCTTCATGCATTTCACCTCTTCTGGAAGCTGCTCTGTGCTATCGCCAGTTTAAAAACAATGAGAATAAATGAAATCGCAGTAGCCACGTAATTGTTGTGATAGTTTTAAAGGACCATATCACTCTGATTATTTTCATGGTGGCTTTGAAAGGAAAGCTTAGCAATAATACCAGGTCTTCATCCTAATCGAATATTGCTTGTCTGTTATGTGCTCTCACTTGACAAAGTTTTGCAAGAGCAGGAATTGTGTGTTGTAAACTATATCCCTAACGCGAGAACAATGCTGGCACATAGTGGGTGCTCAGTAAATATTTGTGGAATAAACAAATAAATGAATCAGTATATTTTACCTGTTGTTTGGTGGCAAAGGAAAAGCTGCCACCTGTTAGATTCTCAAGGTTATGTCTAAGAACGAGTTTCACTCTTGAAGACCCTTCTTTTCATTCCTTCTCATCACGTTTCTCTCATTATTATAAAATTCTTGTGTTTCCTAATCTCTGTCATGTAGACAACCAAACTTTTGCCAAAAGAGGATACACAGGAATCCCGCTGTGCACATGTGTATGCTTTAAAAGCAGCACCAACCCAACCCAGAAAGCCACTGTCTAAGAAGTAAACTGACAATTCCTGTCGAACAATCAGTTTTCTCTGGTAGGTCTTCCAAGTTCCCAGAATGGTTTTGGAAACCAGACCAGAGACAATATCAGTGCACAAAGCTCTGCCAGTTTCTCACACAAGTTTTTATCATCATCCGTATTTGGGACTGACAAAGGGTAATTGGGGGCCTGTGGAAAATATGAGTAGTGGAGATGTGGATTTTTCTTTGCTTCTCAGATATCCCTCCATATTCTAGAAGGAAGAACTAGCTTATGTAATGTTATGATAGTATAAGATGACTATTGTTTCAACATTAACGCTAACACCTAAGGCAGGTCAGCTTGTGGTTTTGAGCTTTTTGATGGAGGGACGGACGGAAATGATGAGTGGGTTATAGTTCTTTTCTGCTCCAGGAGCCAATATGAATTGAGCAGCGGCGCAAAACAGAAACACGTCCTTTCAAAAGTCTGAGGCCCTTCTCTTCTAACCCAGAGATGTGCTTAACAGGACAAAGGAAATGAAAATTAAATGAAAACAGGTCTTCAAAAACATTCTCGTTACCAGCCAAATCAAAGTCCAAAAAAATGTTAACAGCCCACAATTGTATCCTTGGTAAAGGACAGACAAAACAAACTCCATCAGAGGAAGACAATTTAGTCCCAGATATTCCTTGAAAGGGAATCCTAGTAGTACACGACACAACTCCAACCTTACTCATAGCAGGAAAGAGCAGCCCCGCTCCCTCCCAATCCGGAACATGAGTGCACTGTGCCCAAAACCCATCATCAAGCTGACTTCTCAGCCTGGTAAGACGAGAAGGATCTGGCAGCATAGGCCAAATTCTGCTGGTTGCACCCAGTGTGTCCTGTCTCCATCTAAGAAACGTTTAACATTTGTTTAAGAAATTTTATGTTGGCATGCTTCTAGGCTGGCATGACACTCTAGAAAATGGAGCTTGCTTCCTCTATTGTGACTAATATTATGCCTTTACCAATCACTTAGGCTCTGGCATTAACTGGGCCACTTGGATTCTGAGTCTTTCCCAGAAAATGACATCTTTCTTTCTTTATGGCAACTTGGCCTATGCACTTTCCATTTTTTCTGCCCCACACATGAAATTTTGTGGTTTCTACCATTCCTCATATCTTCCCATGGATTGTTCACAGATTCTTCTCCTCATTTATAAAGATCCCAAGGGATAACTCAGGTAGCATCAAAGACTTACCATTAGAAAGTAAAATGGTCCCAGGCCACTCACCAGACACTGATTTGGAGCAGGGTTCAGTGGAGGGAATGAAGCGTTTAATTTTTAAGTTTGTCATATTAACAAGAGAGCACTACAATACCACAAATGATACGGGTTAATGTTTGTGCTTTGGACGATTTAGGAATTCTACTGTTTGTTGTTCAATCAACCTACTACAATGAATTGTAAGAAAAAATCTATTTTAATAAGTTATATTGCCTTGTTTAAACTTCTCATTAATATAGTTGAGAACTTCTTTTGAGGATGTTCAGATCTTGTACATTTAATATTTTTTCCTTTCTTTCTAGCATAATACACCCGACAGGCTTCTAATGATACTTTTATTGAATAAAGATTCATAGTACCTCGGCTATAAAGTATAACATCTCTTATATCATGGGCCACATTTGGACTCGTTCACTGTTATTTGTTCAACTAACATATTTATTGAATGCCTATTGTGTGCAAGTTACTGTGTGCTAGGTGTTCAGAATACAAACATGAATCTGAGACTTTACACTCAAGAAACAGAGATTTTTAGGGAAATTGGTGCAAATGCATAACAATAATGCAAGGTAGGAAAAGAACAGTTCCACAAGGGAAGCACAGAGATAATGTTAGGGCAATTTAAAGGAATAGTTTTAGGGAAAGGAAGTTCAGGGAAAGCTTACTGAAGAAGTCATTTTTTAAGGTTGAGACTGAACTCACGTGTGTTATTACATGGCATGTCTGTTTCCATTCTTTGTGACTTTTCTGAGGACAAGGGACAGAGTTTTGTTCATACTGATTTTTTTTAAACCTCTCTAAAACTTTAAAAAAATTTTTTTCCAATACTTAATTTTAAAAAGATACTTGTAATATGGGATGTGCTGTGTGTTTATTGCATGAGTAACTTTAATGATAGTTAACCGGCATGTGGGGAGAATCCCAGGCAGAGGGGCACAGTGAGGTCTAGAGCACAGATTCTTTTCGTTCAATTATTTGGCAAATACAAAGACTCTTTCAGCAATGAAAAACAAAGCAATGTGTTTTTTGTTCCATTTTTAAAGTGTATTTTTATTTGAAACAAACTTCCTTGTCTTTTCCCCACGTCCTGCCCTGCGAATTTGCTGGGAGAGCCTGCAGATGCAGAGAGGACAAAGCTCAGCTGAGACACTTCCATTCTCACCCAGGTCCTCGGCAGCTTCCTGGCTGAGAGGGGCCTCTGTCCACGGCCCCTCCAAAATGTGGGAATGTTTCACCAGGGCTACACAGAGGATTAACCAAACTCGGGCAAGTGTTTGGAGAGATTTAGATGAAAGTCCCCAAGGACCCACCAGGCAGTAATGCCATGGAATGTTTAGAAAATCCTGCAGTTTGGCTCAGTTCTTCCAACTTGTGAGGCTCCGTCTTGGAGTTACTGCTCTGTTCCCATTTCCAATAGATCATAGCCCATTACCTTTCACAGCAGGAGAAAGGACTTAAAGGAGAAAGGGAAAACAGAGTCTGAAGTCTTTCTTCAACATCTGTATGTGGTGGGAGCCAGTGTGTGTGTGTGTGTGCATGTGTGTGTATTAGGGAGGAATTGGAAAAGAGCATGGAAAAAAACTAGATGAGAAGTGGGACCCAAAGGGCTTCAGGCTGCAGAGAAGAAGGGCAGTGTGCTCCCCCATGGTTTACATAAATGAATTGTTGGGGAAGACTCTTTAATTTTAATGAATTTGTATAAATTCATTATTTGATTACATTTAAGAGGTGATTGAAGTCAGGACAAAGCTGTAATCTCAACTCTTGCAGGCTCAAAGTCATTTAATGTAAGATTCTCACCTGTGCTCAGAATAAGAAGGAATGCCTGGGAAGCATATTCTCTTGACAACTCCTACAGGCCTCTGAGAGGCATGTGCAGCGTAGCAGGTATTCACATTTCTGAACTCGTTGGATCCTCACAAACACCCTAGGAGGATCATAAGTCAGGCATTTCCACCCCCATTTCTCAGATAAGGAAACAGACTGCAGTGAAATAATTTCAAGAGAACTACTAATTAATGAGAAAGCCCCATTATAAATGTTATTGCACTTAATCCCTCCAGCAACCCCACAAGAGAAGTGCTGTCATCCCTCATTATGGAGGAGGACTTCTTCCAATTGGAGAGAACATATACTTTGCAAAATATCACAGTATTTGTAAAACGGTGACAATACTCTGTTCATATGGCTGTTAGAGCACCAACACTATTCTTTAGTCACTTTCGGCTACCCAGGCGGCAGCATATTTATTGAGTAACTACTATGTGTCAAGTACTAAGCTAGGTGTTTTAGATACATCACCATCATGTGGTGCTTAAATGCTTAAAATAGAGATGACTGAATGGCCTCACCATTCCACATGTGTGCCTACACATACCTACTGAGGCTCTGTGGAAACAACCCCCTTGATCTGTTTTTTGATGTGAATTCGCTAGGACTTACTTTCACTAGTGGAGATAGCTTATATGTTTTCAGTACATCAAATACTGAGCAAGTAGTTGCAGTAGCATTGCCAGGGTTTTTCTGCCCTGTTTAGCCAGAATCCAATCCAATTACATCTGGAGCAAACACTCCCAGGGTCTTTAATGGTTAAATATAATTTCTTGATCCACCTTATTGGAGTCTCAGACCTCACTGTTAAAATACAGAATAAGTCAGTGATAAAACTAAGGGTTTGAACAGTAAGTCATGTCTGTTTCTATCTTATAGCCAGTCCAAAAAATCTGATGACTCTGATCTAAATTTGAAAATAAAATATTTCTATTTTTGTTTAAGAGTAAGTAATGGTATTTTGGAGTTAGAGCCAAGGTTCTGCCATTCAACCGTCAACTGTCTCAGAGAGTTTGAAGAGTTCTCTACCACTATTCAAATATTTTCTCTCTCTCTCTGCCTCCTCCCCTCCACTTTTTAAACGTTAATTGATTTGCACCATGAAATGCCCTGTAAAGTAGCCAGATGTTGTAAGAGAATCTTGATAGTATGGGAACTCAACAGGAGACTCCAGCAGCATAAAATGATCCTCAAGTTTCCCCAGCTCTCAATTTAGCAAAACAAAGGTTCCAGCCTTAAGTCGGATTATGAAGAATTTTCTGAATTTCACTGGTAATGTCTAAAGAAAATAAGTTGTTTCCTACACCACCCCATTACTAAACACACAACACAGGCTTCTGTAAACATAGAGGAAACTACCAGCAGCCAGGAGATCCATGTTAATTCTTAATTCTGGGCAAATTATAGTTCACTGGGTGTCACTTTCCCATCTATCAACATAAATATTGAATGCAATTAGTGTACTTCAATTGAGGTATGCACAAAGTGCTGTGGGATTTAGGGGAGCAACGAACTCTCCAAGGGGAAGCCAGAGAAGACCTTGCAGAGGAGGTGACACTAGGCCTAGTCTTTAAAGGATAGTCGAGTTCTGCTAGTTGAAAAAATCAGGAACAGCAATGAGGGAGGCAGGATAGAAGAAGATGAGGTAAGGGAGTCACAGTCAACAGCCATTTGCAGAGACTACTGTCTAGTGTCATGGTATATCTAGGGATAAGGAAAAGCAGCAAATAGCTGCCAAACAGTGTTTGGATAAAGCTGTGCAGAGTGCCCTCAGATCACACAGGGCCCTATGTGCCAGATTTGTGTAGATTTTAGCCAGAAGGTAACAAGGAGCCAACAGAAATTTTTTTGTGCATGTTTGTTGTTTCATAGAAGGACAAGATTTTTAGAGGAAGATGGCTCTGTTGGCAGTATGCAGGATAAATTGGATGGGACAGACAGGGGTTCTTGACCTTGAGCATACATCCAAATCACCTGGAAGGCTGGTTAAAACTCAGATAACTGGTGCACGGGTGGCTCAGTGGTAGAATGCCCACCTTTCATTCTGGAGACCCGGGTTTGCTTACCCGACCACCCACCAAAAAACAAAACAAAACAAAACAAAACTCAGATGACTGGGCCTCATCCCCCAAGATTTCTATTCACTAGGTCTAAGGTAGGACCCATAAAAATGCATTTCTAAGAAGTTCTCAGCAGGTGCCCCACTGTTCTGGGGGAACTCACATCTAGAGAAACACCAATGTAGGATTTAAGAGGGGAAGAGATAGTTAATTTCTAAGTATGTACTGTTTGAGGAACCTGCTGTATATTTTTTTCTTATCAATTGCCCCATTAGATGTAAATTCCAAAAAAGCAAGGGGGTATTGTGCTCACATCTATATCCCCTAATTAATAGCAGTGTCTGGAACATATCTGATAGTCAATAGAGATTCACTAAATGAATTTTCAAGTGTTGAATTAATCCAAATGGAGATGACTAGAAGGTAATTGGAAATATGGGTCCATGAGTTTTGGAAAGAAGTTATGGCTATTCATATGGATTGAGATATAGAGATTGAAAAGGGATGACTATAAAAATGACAGTTAAAACCATTAGTGGGGTGGTGCGATGGTGGCTCAGTGACAGAATTCTCGCCTGCCGTGCCAGAGACCCAGGTTCACTTCCCAGAACCTGCCCATGAAAAAAAAAAAAAAACATTAGTGCTGGGTGTGCCAGGGTAGTTCGGCGGTTAAATTCTTGCCCATGTGGGAGACTCAGGCTTGATTTCTGGTCCATGAACTCACACACACACACACATACACACACACACACACATTCAACAAATGGTGCTGCAATAACAGGATAGTCACATGGAAAAAGAATGAAATGTGACCCCCACCATACAGCATACAAAAAAAAGTTTAAAAAATGACAAAACAGTAGCACTAACACTATTCAAATTCTTAAGAGGTCCAGCAGAATTAGGCATAAAAAATTCCAGGTTTAAAAATCTTATAGGTAAATACCAGCATGAAGATGGAATCCATGTTTAGAATCTTTAAGAGTTTGAACAATGCACATACAACCTGCAAAGCTGAAAACTGCTCGTTCCTTAAAATACAGAAACAAACATTAAAGGAGAATCCGTGTGGACTACAGAAGGAAGCACTTCTGTATTCGAAGGGAAGGTGGGCTAGATTGTCTCCTAGTTTCCTTCTAAATCAAAGATCTACTATGAGTCTATGACTTAAGTAAGAAATAGGGAGCAATAGTGGATTCATATGAAATTGACATGAGCGATGGAGTAGTGATTCAAAGTAAGAAAGATGCACATAATAAAAATATAAGAAAGAGCTAAAATACTATAGGGAAAAGAGATACAGGTACACTTCATTTTATTGCACTTTACTGCACTTTGTAGGCATTGCATTCTTTACAAATTGAAGGTTTAAGGCAAACCTGCACAGAGCAAGCCCATCAGTACCATTTTTCCAATAGCATGTGTTCATTTTGTGTCTCAGTGTCACATTTTGGTAATTCTCACAATATCTCAAACTTTTTCAGTACTGAGATATCTGTTATGGTGATCTGTGATCAGTGATCTTTAACGCTGTATTATAATTGTTTTGGGGCAACATGAGCTGTATAGGTTGGCAAACTTAATAAATGTTGTGTGTGTTTTGACTGTTCCACTGATCAGCCATTCCCCTTCTCTCTCCCTCTCCTCAGGCCTCCCTATTCCCTGCCACACAACAGTACTGAAATCAGATCAGTTAATAACCCCACAATGGCTTCTAAGTGTTCAAGTGAAAAAGAAGAACCGCATGTCTCTCACTTTAAGCCAAAAGCTAGAAATTATTACCCTTAGTGAGAAAGGCATGTCAAAGCATAGACAGGGTCGGAAGCTAGGACTCTTGAGCTAAACAGTAAGCAAGTTGTGAATGCAAGGGAAAAATACTTGAAAGACATAAAAAGTGCTACTCCACTGAACACACAAATGATAAGAAAGCAAAACAGCCCTAATGCTGATATGGAGAAAGTTTTAGTGGTCTGGATAGAAGATCAAACCAGCCACAACATTCTTTTAAGCCAAAGCCTAATCCAGACCAAGGCCCTAACTCTCTTGCATTCTCTGATGACAGAGAGAGGTAAGGAAGCTGCAGAAGAAAGGTGTGATGCTAGCAGAGGTTGGTTTATGAGGTTTAAAGCAAGAAGCCATCTAGGTAGCATCAAAGCACAAGGTGAATCAGCAAGTTATCCAGAAGATCTAGCTAAGATAATTGAAGAAGGTGGCTACACTATCCAACAGATTTTCAATGTAGACAAGACAGCATTCTAATGGGAAAAAATGCCACCCAGAACCTTCCTAGCTAGAGAGAAGTCAATGACTGCCTTCATAGCTTCAAAGGACAGGCTGGCTTTCTTGTTAAGGGTTAATGCAGCTGGTGACTTTAAGTGCAAGCCAATGCTCATTTACTGTTCCAAAAATCCTGCAGCCCTTAAGAATGATGCTCTATCTACTTGGCCTATGCGCTATCAATGGAAGAACAAAGCCTGAATGAGAACACACCTGTTTACAACACAGTTGACTGATTATTTTAAATCCACTGATGAGATCTACTACTCAGAAAAAAAAGATTCTTTTCAAAATATTACTGCACATTGACAATGCCCCTGGTCAACCAAGAGCTCTGATGAAGATGTACAATGAGATGAATGTTGTTTTCATGCCTTCTAGCACAACATCTATTCTGTAGCCCATGGATCAAGGAGTCATTTCAAAAAAATCTTATTATTTAAGAAATACATTTTGTAAGGGTATAGCTGCCACTGATAATGATTCCTATGATGGATCTGGGTCAAGTAAATGGAAAACCTTCTGGAAAGCATTCACCATCCTAGATGCCATTAAGAACAGCTGTGATTCACAGGAGGAGGTCAAACTATCATTAACAGGAATTTGGAAGAAATTGATTCCAGCCCTTATGGATGACCTTGAGGAGTTCAAGATTTTGGTGAAGGAAATAACTGTAGATGTGATGGAAACAGCAAGAGAACTAGAATTAGAAGTGGGGCCTGAAAATATGGTTGAATTGTTGCCCTCTCATAAAACTTGAATGGATGAGCAGTTGCTTCTTATAGATGAGCAAAGAAAGAAGTTTCTTGTGATGGAAGCTCTGCTGGTGAAGATGCTGTGAATATTGTTGAAATGACAGCAAAGGATTTAGAATATTACATCAACTTAGTTGATAAAGTGGTGCCAGGGTTTGAGGGGAGCGACTCCAATTTTGAAAAGTTCTACTGTGGGTAAAGTGTTATCAAACAGCATCACAGGCTTCGGAGAAGTCTTTCATTGAAAGAAGAATCAACCTCTGTAGCAAACTTCATTGTTGTTGTATTCTAAGAAATTGCCACAGCAACCACCACCCCAATCAGTAGGCAACCATCAATGTTGAGGCAAGACCCTCCACCAGCATAAAGATTATGTCTCCCTGAAGGCTCAGATAGCATGTTTTAGCAATAAATTCTTTTTTAATTAATGTAGGTGCATACATTGTCTTTTTTATCTTTTATAGACATAATGATATTGCACTTAGACTACAGCATAGTGGAAGCATAACTTTTATATGCATTGGTAAACCAAAAAAAATCATACGACACAGTTTATTGCATATTTGCTTAGTTGCCTACAATATATGGAACGGAGTCTGCGATATCTCTGAGGTAGGCCTCCATGTGAGAGACGGGACATTGGTGAAGCCCAGACGGTGACCCCACCCCAACCTGCCAGAAGGAATAGAGGGATCTTTCTGGCTCATAGCCAAGATCATGCCACACACAGACGATAAGCCTATGCATTAGGCAACTATTCTTCTATCTTCTCTGCCACCTCATTAATCAGAAATTAATAGATCTTTATGAGAAAATACAGCTCATGTGCCTCAGAATAAAACAGGACATCCTTGTGCTGATAGGTCACAATTCCAACAGCGGAATCATCAAGAAAAGATACGTACATTCTAACTCTGGAGCATCTATTTCACAACATATTATTTTTTTTGGAAACAAAGCATTAAATCAGGCAACATTGTGCTGAGAAGTGAATTCTTCTTATCAGTAAAGGAAATTTGTGGCCTGGTAGTGACAGAACATGGCTCTCAAACTTAGACTACGCTTTTACCTCTGCTACTGGTTTAGAAATGCCTTAGAAATACACAAAGGATTTTAAAAAATAGGAGCACTGTGCCTCGGGGAGTACCGCTAGTTTAAATAACACATGAAAAGTATTTATGAGCCCTTTTTTATGAGGTGGTCAAAGAAAAGACCATCCAGCATGTAACATAAGACTGGCTGAAGAAGAAAGCATTTCCAAACCACATTGGAGAGTTAAGCATGAATGGAATTTTATTTCAGTCTCTATTGCTTATTTAAATTAATGGTGTTTTCAGATGGGGCCTAAATGATAATGCAGATCAAGGTGAGGCTTGCCAGGAATAAAATATACTAGTGTATTATTCAAAGAATGTTACTAGGTAATGTTGAAGTAATCTGAAATATATGGGTTCAGTAAAAGGGGGTTTCTGAAAAGGGTATGTGGTTGTAGTACGTCTGAGTCTATTTTGAACTCTGTGGGTTGAGCTAGAGTCAGGGCTTCGGAACTACTCCACACTCAGCAAATGTGGCTGAATTGTCTACTGCAAACGAGGCCAGGGCATTTTACACACAGAACCGCAACATGCTGTTATAGCAGCTGGCCCAGTCGGCTACAAAATGTACTGTTCTTTATCTATTCCACTGTTGCAACCGAACCCTCTGGAGAGAGTGTGCCTTTAGCTTATTTCCCCTAAGTGGTAATGGGTTTGAGGTCATCTACTCACAATCTTCTTTCTGGGCCTCTGTGCGACAGAGTGTGCCCTGGTGTGTGACAGCTGGCAGAGGTTATGGGTTGTAGAGCAGCCATGGAAAAGAACAAAGATAACTGGCCCCTGGGGCATTAAGCTGAGATCCTTGGCTTCATTAATTCCCTGTCTCATAATGAGCATCTGCCCCATGAGTTGTATCAGTAACAGATTGTAATGGTAAAGTGTTCCCTCAGGCCACCAGTTGACTGAGTTCCATAGCTGTGTCAAGAGCATTTGTGAGTTTAGCCTTTATATGAATGCTAAATGCTCCTGGCCATGCACTCGTTCATTCCACAAACACTTATTGAGCACCATGTCTCAGGCACAGGGCTAGGTTATAATGCAAACTATGTGATTTTTCCACTGAACTACTTTTCGATACTATAATGTATACCTAATATGAAGTTAGAGGTTTTGTAGTAGAAGAGAATGCCTTTTTTTTGCTGCTGTTAAATGACTTAAAATAGACACCAGATCATTAACACGTATTCCTCCTTAAAAAAAAACCCAATTCAGGGTGAGCAGTGGTGGCTCAGTGGCAGAGTTCTCACCTACCATGCTGGCAAACCCAGGTTCGATTCCGGGTGCCTGCCCATGAAAAAAAAAAAAGCCCAATTAAAGTTACCTATTTCATAAATCTTACACTCACATTGCATTAAACTTAGATAAAGAAATGCAATCTTAGTCTGCCATTTGTGTAGCTACACAATAGCTTCAAAATATCATGAAGGTGAGGAAATGGAAATGACATAGGAAATTCAGTCTTCAGTAAATTCAGTGAGTTCATTAAATTCTTTTTCAGTCCCTTTTATAGAACCAAACCAATTTTACCATAGATTTCCCTTTAAACATTCTCTTTCCATAGTCATCTATCTTCCCTACCCACAAACTTTCCGTTTGTGATGGACTGGACAGTGTTGGAAATGACCGATGTAAATCGGGGTTCCTGACTTCTGCCCATTTTAAAAGGGGAACATGGGGGCAGGGCAGAGTGCAGTTTGGCACACACATGACCCCCAACCTCTTGGTACCCATCCTCCACTTTCCCCTTTCTTCCTTCCAAACTCTTTGCCAGATGGAATAGTAGTTTACCAGCAGGAGGGACCCCATCCTGCGACTGTCTCGATGCTACACTACTGGATATGGAACAAAAAGGTGGCTACACTTCAGCAGTTGTCAAACCCAGCCCAAGGTAAATGATCACTTCATATTCTGATGCTGGCCACTCTCCAGGAGGTGTAGGGGAAGGATAATTAGCTTTTATTAAGAGTTGATCTTCAACTCCTTATTTTTCATTCTAGCAAAATAACTAAAAATATATCTTGCTATGCTCAGTCATATCAGATACAAACAGAATGTTGCTGCCTTCATTTTTTTTATTGCCGTCTTTGCCTAAAACTGGTAGAAGTGGAAGACTGTCTTCTCTGCAGCTTCTTACTCTAAAGTTTAACAGCATAATGCTATGCAGTGGAAAGTGTTTTCAATCTGACTGCGTATTTCCAGCCATATTTGAAAGGCAAGGGCTTCTGACTTTTTCAATAAATCAATGTACAGTCCTGCAAACAACTATTAACTCTGCAAGCCCCTATTTGTTTGATTTTTTTCTCCCTAATAAACAGTACTATACCTCAAGTATGTTTAATGAATAGGAGGTCACCTTATTTGATGCTGGGCTCAAATTTTTGATCTTTTTCCTCTCCTAGAGACAGGCATACTTTTCATATTAAAATGAAAAAATAAAATGGCTGAATCCAGATGCAGCCCCAATTTCTCCAAGAATATTTTAGGTTATCTAAAATACTTAAGTAGTTCTCTATTTAAGTATTTAAATGTCTTTTAATACTTTTAAAAGTTAAGTGTTCCATCAGCTTAAAAGTCATGCATTTTAAATCTTATCAGTGTTTTCCCAAGGGGCCGCCTCAGGGCATCTTTTTAGGGAGGTGAAAGAAAATTAGTCATGAAACAACACTTCCAGCAATACCAATTGTGTGATCTCTGTAACCACAAAGCACACACATTTTTGTTCTTGACTCCCTTGACAATAAGTCTGAAAAGTGTTTTTTAATAAATAGTTTTACTTTTCATGGATATCCAAGATCCAAGAGCAGATTCCCAATTCATAGTCTTGGCCATGGAGAAGCAAGAGTCCTACACTGTACTATCGAATGCCTATTACAGATTGGAAACTGTGCTGGGATATTTCAGTTTCATGGATGACATGGTCACTGCAGCATCCAGGGACCTCTAAAAAGAGGACAACCCCTGACTTTGCCACCAAAGGAAGAATCAAGATTCTTCTCTGCTTTGGGTATCATGTCTGATATTTATATGAAATGCTGCAGTAACCTATGGACTTTACCATAATACGTTTTGAAAGAGAACCATTGACTCGTACATTTACTCAACAATATTTCTTAAGTACCAACTTCAGAGCAGGCGCTGTTGTAAGTCCTGAAGCAATTTCTCATGCAGAACCTCCCTGCATGTCTTTGAATTTATAAACATTTTCGTGAGATAATTTTCCACAGATGGAACAGAGGTTGACATGGTTGAAAGGGGCTTGGGTTTTCTGGAGGTAGCTGCAGCCATTTTGTACTGATTATACCTAGTGATAGTGACTAGTGTGCGTGGGACAGGAGAAGTCCTGTGGGAAGCCACCTCTCTGGTTTCTGACACATGTGAAGGTGTAGTTCCATTGCCTGGGTCTTGGTTATGCACCACTGGAAATACCAGATTTGGAGATTTGGTCCAGTCAAACTGAACTGCTGGAGGGCTTCCCTGTGCAGTCCATGTACAAGACAACCTCCCCCTAAGTCCCCAGGCACTCTCATCTACCTCTGTTCCAATCATATCTGTATCTGCCCCAGCATTGAGGCATGAGGGATATAGCTGGAACAAAGCAGCAAGGCAGTTACATATTGATTAATTTTGTAAATATCTTTTAACAAATAATGGCAATTTGGGGGCTGATGGGAAATTATTTAAATTTTCATCTGTCATCTCCTGGGCAAGATGAAGAGTAATGTGAGAAACTGATCTATAAAAAAGATTTTGTAGTCCACTGGCCTAAGTTCTAATTCCAAAAAATACTGTTCATACCCGAGTGTCATTAACTAGTTCTTTAATTTCTCTGAGTCTTGATTCTCCCATCTATGAAATGAACATTATGTTGCCTGGGCCCCAGTGTGTTCTGAGATTTAATAAAATAGAATGGTTAAATCGCTTACCTCGGTGCCTGATACAAAGTAGGGGCTCAATCTCTCTAATTTAATATAGCAAAATCTGTGCCTTCACATATGATCAGGATGAAAAGCAATATATTCAGGTCAGAGTTCTGTAGTTTAAGATACTGTGAATATCTTCATATATTCATTCAACCTATTCATTTATTCTACTTTCTACTGATTAAATTCTAAGTGAAAAGTGCTATCCCAAGAAAGATAGCTGCCATCAAATTCTTTATTATTTCAGTCATTTAATCACAGATCTGCGTAGTTTTCAGGTGAAAGCATGAGTAAGTTGCTTACAAGAATATTTCAAGAAAAATATTTTTTTAATACTAACTACTTATGTACAATTTGTTTTTAAAAGACAGGAATCCAATCTCATGGTAAGAAAATGTGGCATTTGGGGTGGCAGTAATAATACTGTGACTATATTTTTCAAACCATAAATTGACATGTGGTCTGACAAGCATGAAGTACACTTCTGGAGACAGTGGGATAGAATATTTGAAATCAGAACTGGAAAATTTGGGACATATGAAGGCTATAAATAGTGGGCAGAGACTGGGCTGGTTCCAGCAGAGACTCAATTCCTACTAAGAACCACATAATTAGCCAGTCACCGTTTGTTATACATACAAATACGGATGCATAAGAGAAGCAATTAAACTAGAATGGTAAAGAGGCCGAGACGGTGCCAAAGGGCGGCCTGGACTTCATATCTCCTTGTTCCCAGAGGCCGGCCCAGCCCTGGCCTTGAAGACCCACACCAACACCAAGTTGGGAAACAAAACACTGATATTAGGAGCTAAACACACACATACAGTAACCCAGCAGAGTAGCTTATGCCTTAGTGGATGTGAAATGGTCACGCTTCAAGAATACTTCCTCTAACCGAGAAAGGTAGAATGATTTTATACACGAAGTTTGAAGACCCATGGTTCTTCCCAATAGGAGAATCCATTTTCTGTTCAGATGCCAATCAGGAAGTGATCCCTTCTTCCTCAGCTCATAAAAACCGAGTGCTGGGATTAGAGTAAGAGCAAGAAGAACCACGCCAATGAGTAAAAGCAGACAACATGCTTCTTTATCAGTTTCACATTATTTATTAGGAAGAAAGTATAAGACAGTTTTGCAAAATATAATAGGGACCCTAATACAGAAGTTCAACCTCTCCAACCTAGAATGACAATGGACAACAAGTGTATGGGGCACAAGCCTATCAGAATAATGGTAGAGAACGTCCCATCTGATGAGCCCTACTATGCACCAGACACACTATTAAGGGTCTTGCATATGTGTGCTCTTGATCTCATCCCTCGTTATCATCTCCACCATTTCAGTTAAGGACATTAAGGCCAAGAGAGACTAAACAATCTGCCCAAATCCATACAACTGCTAGTAAACTCTATAATTCCACATTGAATCCAAGTCTTCAAACTCCACGATGCCCAATGCAATATTCACACCAAGAGGAAACACATTGCAGGAAGGAGCAGAAAGGATACTACTCTCCCAGCCCTATAGTTCCTTTACAGCATAAGAAACAGAATTACTAGGTGGCCAACATTTTCCAAATGTCGAGCTTTGGCCCCATGCTGCAATTTATATTCCAGAGGGCCTGAGATGAGGCCTGGATCTGTATATTTTGCAGATGTCTCCCTAGCCACACAGATGATTCTGTAACACACTAGCTATCACAAACTTCTTGACAAACCTAGCCATTTCTGGTCCCCTAAAGATAAGGGATTAGAAATCAATATCTAATAATACTACTTAGCCTTCATTTTTGCTCAACATAAATCCACCTTAGATGAGCACACAGTATTGTCAAATCACCCTGGTTTCGTGGCATGGGTTCAGGCATTCTCTACAAAACTGCTTGAGAATTTCATAATGTTCCAAGTTGATCCCTAGAGGTTTTATATTAGGCCAGGTCTGCTCTAGATAACATGTTCTTAGCAATGTTTGCTTATTGCAAAGCCAAACTTAATTGAAGTCAAAGCCCGGTTAGAGAATACTCCTCATAGGATGCTTTCAAGATGTCCAAGTTGTGGAAAACTAGAGGGGAGAGGCAGGAAGCGTAGAGATGCAAACATAGCTCAGGTGACTTTCAGTAACTAGAATATGTAAATTTAAAAGTACAACATGTAGACTTGGACTTAAACCTGAAATGCCAAGAATTCTAGCTTCCACAAATCACTCAAAATAGGAAAGCAGAAAAGATGAAGAAATATATATGGGTCCATTCCCAAAATCTTTATTTGAAATTTTTTCTGTGCTGCTACCATGCAGATGGGTAAGAAAAAGAAACCAGACCAAAATATCCAAGTCTATACTTCTGTACAACCCAAGTCGCGGTGGTTATGCATTGCTTAAGGTCTTAAACATGCAGTAGAAAGATGGAGTCAAATATGTTCCACCGGTCTCTTGACTTGATGATGGAAATGAACAAGCTGCCAAGGGCAATTAATATTCCTGACTTGTCTCTACTGCTCAGTGTCTTGGGGATATTCAATGTCTTTCTCAACCCGTAAATACGGGTAGAGAGGAAGAAGGGGTATATTGGTAGATGAGGGACACCACATTTGTAACATACTTATGCTCTAATTGCAAACTACCCACAGTCATGTACGTTCTGTTTTATGTGTTTTATAAGAGTCAGATGTAGAATTCCCTGTGGTAGTTCTTTTAACTTTGTAGAAACTTGAAGGAAATTTAGAACTAAAAAGAAACTAAAGAAATAGGACTTAAGAATTAAATGTTTTGAATATTTCCCTTCCTAATTTTCTTCATAGAGAAATGGAATATAGGGAATAATAAACGAAGTGCTTTCAAATGAATCATAATCACATGCATGTGCAAATCCATCAGTGAAGTCTAGATGTGCAATTAAATGCCTAATTATGCTTAAAGAGCCCCTGCATTCTTTACTTCCTGACTGCACCCTCGGGAAAACAACATAGTAGCCTTCTGTCTCAAGTAGGAGTTCTTTAAAGTGTTTAAATGCCATGAAAGTGCAACTGTGTGCCCAATTAGGGGTGCAATTGCAAGGTCAGAGCACGAAACTCAGCCATAGCCCTTGCTGTGAGAGCTGACTCTCCAGATCCCAGCTACCAGTCCAAAGGAGCATGTTAATCAGCAACCTCTGTCATCCCAGCCCCCGTGTGAACTGTGGGATCCACTGTCCTTTCCTGGCCTCAGGGAAGGTGCAAAAGTCAAACCACTTTCTTTGCAGTGCTTCCTTAAAGGGTTTTTATTTATTTCCTCAGCTGAGTGAATAAATAAGTTTATCCTCCAATAGAGCCCTGCTACCATGAAGAGAGTTAGTTAGGGTGGGAGATGAAGAAAGAAGGATAAGCGCTATCCCATTAATTTCATTTCCTAATACAAATCCTGATCAGGCCCTTGCATAGTCTGCTGAAGAGAGACTGCCTATCACCAAGATGTACTACTGCTGGGGACCAATAGCGCATTTTCTGAAAGGTCATGCAGTAAGAATTTTAAATATTCTCTATTAGGAAGTCATAGATAAAGCTCTTTCATCAGAAGTCCTTAGAGTAACCTATTTTCCCAGGTCCAACTGCCTTTCATGGATTTTAAAGTAACTGACAAATCAGGTCATGGTTAGCCCTACTCCACAGGACAGCTAAGGACAGCAGATCCCAGGGTGAATAAGAAGGGAGGTATAGACATGGCAGGAGGACATGTGTGGAGGGGTACACTGAGGAGGCAGGGAGAAGAGGATAACTAATGTCAGCAGCATCTAGCAGTTATTCCTAGGGGAAGGGACGAGATGAAAAATAATATCCAGAGCAAAGCAAGGGATAGAAGCCAGAGACCTAGATGCTGGATCAGAGCATAAGAACAAGGTTTGATCATAAGAAACAAGAGCCCAGATATTGGGTCATTTCATTTTACAAACCTTTGCTGAACATCTATGTGTTTGGCATATAATGGTAGGCATGGAGAATTCAACGGTAAACCACTGATATAAAATGAATGCTCAGGAAACCTGATAAGATGGTGGGATACTAACACAACTTGTGGACTAAGGGCATCTTCTAATTCTCCTTTGTAGGTTCCAGAGTCTGGGATAGGGTATAAATGGTTTCAGCTGGAGGAATCCAAGTCTTATTGGAACAAGGCTCCAGCAGGCAAGTCACAATCCTGACTTCCTGTTGTATATTTATTCCTCTTTCTTCTTGTTTGTCCCAACTGCTGCATTTCTACATTCCCAGTCATGTTTAAAAAAGATCTTTATATGCCTCACCTCCTAACTAGTTGGATTTGGAGCAAAAATTCCAGCTGTCACTATTTCATGCCTCACCATGAAACAGGACTCGACCTCTGACTGGCAGAGCTGTCCTCATCATGTGGTGGGCAGACAGCACTCTGGGACTGTCCCACAAACCTCATCCTTGCTTCTGCCAGGAGAATTCTGAGTCATGAGCAAAACAGTTGAAATAGTGAGATGCAAATCCTAGTTTCAAAGGTAAATGCAGCGTTTATGCTTCAAAATAAAAGATGCAGTTATATTTATGACTGTAAGTAATTATGAATGTAAGTAATTACCTCGAATTTATACTTCTCATAAAAAATATGCAAACTTGGAGATAATAATATGACAGGGACCAAAGAGATTCTCTCCATTTTGATAGTGAAATTGTGAATAACAAATAAATATGGATTTCTATGACACATTTAGTGGGAAGGTACAGGCTGGACAGTGGTTTGGTTAAATGGGAATCGATGAAATGCTGAAGTAAACCCTTTCTCTTTGAGGTTTCTACTTAGCCATGGTTATGAGTTATTAGTGGCTCGAACATATTCATATGATTTTTTTTCCAGCTGTAAATATTGAGTCATGATAGTTATGTGGCCTCCATTGAGTTGGAGGGAAAAATATAGTGGGAGAACGCCATAGAGCTGAAGCCTCATTAACTTCATGGAAATTTGTTTCTATGACAGACGTAAGCAGAATGCTAAAATGGAGGTTCCTTGTGCATCGGGAATCAGAATCATCTAGAACTAGATTGTGACTTGAAACATCCCCCTACTTCACTGTAAATAAAAGATTAAAAACAATTGAAAAAATATTTGGGGTACACTGGCACCCTATGACACAGAAGCTTCCTGGGTTTTTTCTTAGTCACCAGCATGTGGCCACAGCAGTGACCCTGACCCCAGGGTATCAAGGGCTCCATCCCAGGAACCCTCCTTCAAGCCTTCATGCTCTCTCCCTGGGATCACTCAGAAGGTTTCTACCGACCTCCCCACTCTTAACATTTTCTCTTCCCCATTGACACACACGTTGGAGTAATCTGAAAGCCAGATTCTGTTCATGTTCCCACTGTCCAGTAATCTTCAAGAGCTGCCATATGCCTAATAACAACAATTGCAGCTACCACTTATTGACTACTAAGTTCCAAGCTTTGCCTTGAGTATTATCATCCTCACAAAAGCCCTACAAGGTCTATTCATCCATTCAGTTACCAAGCATGAAAAACCCATCATTGAAGTCATTCATGGGAAAACTGAATATCAGAAAATTTCAGCAATCTCCCCAGAGTGACCTGTAAGTGATCAATATAGTGTTCACACTCAGGTCTGTGCACTTTGAAAGCTGGGGATTTCTCTACTATCCCAGATCACCCCATTGAAAAACAGTGCAAACCATTACTCTAGTATTCGAAGCCTTCCAGGATTTGGCCTCACTAGAGGTCTCCCCTGCCCATATCTTTACATTCTGGACAGAACAGATTACATGCTGTTTCCTGGTAATGCCCAGCACTATTCTATGTCTGGGTCTTCTATTCTTGGGCTACCTTCCAGGATGTCTCCTCCCCACCTAAATTCCACCCACTATTCCAAGGCATGAAAAGCTAAACAGCTACCTTCGCCACTGAGAATTCCTCCATAGTACATCTGCTCCAACCTACACACCAGCTGGAAGAGACTTCCCTTTCCTCTGAACTCCCAAAGAGGCTTGTAGCACACTCTTTTAGTATGTGATATGGAATGATCATGACCAAAATTTGGAAATCCAATGGGCCTTTCACTTACTTTTTAACCTCCAGGAGCCTCTGTCTCCTGAATCACAGAATTGTTTTGTGAATTCGATACATAACAAGTAGAAAAGTACTCAGAACAGCCCAACATAGAATAGGTTTTTGAATATATATTATTATTCTTAAAATGATGTGTATGCATACATCAATCTGTCTTCTGAGCTCCTTGAAGACAGGAATGGCCTTATTCAGTCCTCTCTCCAAACTGCTCAGTGGTGCATGGTAATGTTTGATGAATGAATGACAGACATGATGGAGAATCTAATCTAATTTAAAACCCCATTAGAAAATAAATATGAATGCTGAATCATTAAATTGATATCTCTTTTAGTCTCCAGTATTTTAGAACAGCTAGAAGTAAAAACCTAGAACTGTAAAATTGTAACCCATGTCAAAGTCTGAAATATGTTCTACAACTAATTGTGGTGCTGTGCTTTGAAATTTATGGCTTTTTTATATATATGCTATTTTTCACAAAAAGAGGGAAAAAAGTCAATTGTGATGATAAAAATGTATTTAAGCTCTCTAGCCCCTATATTCTGGAGCAGCTAGAAGGAAAAATATGAGAGTATCTCACAATAGCCCATTACAAACTCTGGGATCTGTACTGTAACCACTTGTTGAAAAGTGCTTTGAAAACTACTGCTTTTTTATTTCTTTGCTTTGTATATATGTTATAGTGTACAATCAAAAAAAGTTAAAAAAAAAAAAAAAACATTAGACTACAACTGAAACTATAGCTCCATATAATGATACAAGTGAAATGACAGCCAAGGATTGAGTGAGGCAGATGCATACATATGTCTGAGTTATTGTCTCATCTACTTAGCTCAGATGAGTAGAGTCCAGAGTCCATAAAGCCACAGATAAATTAAAGTGCTCCAAATATTTCTCCCACTCCCTGTAGATGGATGAAGGGGAGTTGATAATGCTTGGGGAGAATACTAGCCATAGCAGAAGCATTATCATTGTAGTAGTAATAGAAGCCAACATTTATTAAGTGCTTAAATATCAACCAGACAACAATTTCAATGTTCTGCACTGGTTAGCATTTTTAAATGAGGGAACTAAGATAGAAAAATAGCTAAGTAACTTTTAAGAATGTATAGGAAGTGAAAAAGCTGGGATTTTACCCAGGGCCTATGCATTCAACAGCTCTGCTACATGTATCGCAGCCAACAGGGGCAGTCTGAATGTTGCGTTGTTCCCTACCAGAAGAAGGGTATGACTCCTGCCAGACTCAGAAGAGAGAGCTGTACCTGATCCACCATTCACCTCACTAACCCAGCTGCCTCTTTTAGGAGGCCCTAATGCTGTTAGAACCTGTGCTGTTACTACCATGAGAGCAGTAGAAAGGAAAATATTTGCATTAGAGAGTAATATCCATTTTTACAAGTCCAGTCCTTTGGATTTGCAAAGGCAGTCCCAAGCACATTGAGATGGCCATGTGCAAAAGTGATCCAGATAGATGGAGCTGAAGGACAGTGTTGAAAACTCCACAGCTTTCCAAGCAGGTTATGGTATCTGAGGAAGTGAGTACAAATTGAAGCAAAAAGATAGAGTAAATGGAGGCCGCCTTTTCCCTGGGATAGTTCCTTCAGGAAAACAAATATAAGCAATTTGATGAAAATACTTTAAAAATTCCCCATTGCTTTTAGGCATCAAATTCCCATAGGTTGAGCAATGGGGTCGTTTTATATTAAGGAGTTGATATTGAAATTGCATCCTAAAATAGTTCAACATAATGAGAGCTCTTCCTGGCTGTGGTATTTGGAAACTGTATGTACCTCAAGAAAGAATGTTCTTGAAGTGAATTCCATTGTAAATAGAACCTTTTGATAAAGTACCTCCATTAAGGTGTGACCCATCTCATCCAGGATGGGTCTTAAATCTCTAACTGTAGTCCTTTATCTGAATTTCATTCCCTTATAAAGAAAGAAAAAGACGTAGAAGTAAGAAGCTGAAATCAATGAAAACTGGAAGAGAGAGGAAAGACCAGCAGACACTGCCATGTGCCTTGCCATATGGTAAAGGTGTCCAGGTGGGCAGCTGGAATTTTGGAAGAAAGTGTCACCTTGATGATACCTTGATTTAGACATTTTTCTCAACTTCCAAGCTGTGAGCTAATAAATTCCCACTGTTAGACCAACCCATTTCATGGTATCTGCTTTCAGCAGCCTAACAAATTAAAACACTGGTTGAAACCATAAGGGGGTAAAAGCCACATAAATGAAGGCCAGACTGGCTGAGAAGAGTTCATTAGCATGCTCTCACAGCAGCAGCCCATTCCTGAGAGGCCAGCCCTTCTTCCTCAGGAGGATTTGTGGACCACCGCGGGGAGGGGTCCAGGGAGCGCTTACTTGGCTGGATTCTTAATCCAGCTATGCCAGGATAATGGCATAAGGTTCACATTGGCACTAATTTAGGTCACACCTCTTAGATAAATTTCCTTTCATCCATTTCACCCTGGAACATGCATTCTCAATAGGGGAAATAAAGAGGGTGAAAGTTGGCTCTTGGGAGATGACTAGAAGCTTACATTTTATGGTATGAAGCAAGATACTGATGCAGTTTACAGATATCCATGGTATTGAAATTCCCTGATGGAGGTGGGGGCTTGGGTAGTCCGTGTCAGAATTCTCTCCTGAGACCTGGATTTGATTCCTGGTCCATGCACTTCCCCAAAAACAAACAGGCAAAAATTGGTTTATACCTTGCTGGTTGTGGTAAGAATTTTTTGAGATAACATATGAATTACCTAGTAAGTACCTGGGCATAATTGATGGTTGGTAAATTGATGGTCTGCTCTGCCAGTTTTTTGGGTAAATAATTAGCCAAACATCTTCAGGAAGTGTAGCCATTGGGTAATAAAAAAAAAACAAACCAAAAAACAAGCTATATGTTCTTTCTGATCCAATGAAACATCTCAAGTGAATTTATAAAAAAGGAAATATCAGCTGTAGTATCCTAAAGTATATTAAATGAAAGAAAAACTTAGTTCTAGGATAATTTGTCAAATATCAACCTTGCCTATTTTAGGAGATCAAATATTATAATTAAGCAAGACTCACAATTCAAATGCCTGGAATAACAATTAATAATAATTAATTATTAAAGACTTACTTGGCTTAACTACTTGCTGGAAGTAAACTTTTCCTGCTCATAAAAATATACATGGACATTTCTGGCAAACAATGTATTATAAAGGGTAATGGCAAAAGATAATCCTTGTATTTCTTAGAATCTGAGGTACTGACTTTGTTCAGTGTGCTTACTGTAAGATAATGTACTTTCTGCCTCCTCTCCAAGAGTAATAATCATTCTGCTCTTAAAAGCTAAATATTTTTCATAATTACTGACATGTGTGGTCAAGAGATGAAAGTTAGTATCTCTCTAAATATTCTATGGGAGAAAAGAATAAAGACTTGATTTTCTAGTGGTTCTGGTTGACTGGCCAGTATAGATGCCATCAAAAACTCTGTTGGTGGTTTTAGAGATTTTCAGTATGCGAGCTACCCTTTGAAGAACAAAACTAGCCGCATAGTTTGCTCATTCAGCCACAAAGCAATGATGTTTATGCATTTGCACCTCTGAGCTAAAATACCTGTGTATCTCTCCAGGAGAAAAATTGTTCCCCACCACCCCCACTTATTAGCTGCATACCCACCCAGTAGTGCTGTGATGATGGTGATGGTGGTGGTACTGGTGGTGAAAACAGTTTCAAAGCGACCAAGATTGTAACCAATAAATTAAGAATTAACAAATGATGGGGTGCAAGGATAGGTCAGTGGTTGAATTCTCGCCTGCCATGAGAATTCCTGGTCCATTCACTACCTCCCCCCTCCCCCCAAAAAACAAAACAAACAAGCACCAAACAAACAAAAAATTAAACAAATGGTGCTACAATAATGGGATACTCACATGGAAAAGCAATGAAATGTGACCCCACCATACATACAAAAAAAAAAAAATTAAAAATGATTGTGATTTCTGAATCATTATACAGATGGGTGATTTTTCTATATTGTAGAATAGGCAGAAGTTAATACCTGAAATTAGTGAAACTCAACGAATCTCACGCTTGTTTATACTTACTATTATAATCATAGTTCTAGCCTGGTCTCAGCCTTGCGTACACTTACTATTGTAATGGTAACAACTCCATCCCCCCTTGTTTGAATCCCTAAACCCTGAACTCCTTAGACTTAGGGAGACAAATCTGGGGGGTGATAGGCCATCTGATCTCCTGCTTTGCATATAGCCTTAAACTCTTCCTCTTGAAAACCCTGGGGTCATGGATTAGCTGTTATGCACATTAGGCAGAGAACCCACAGCTTTTGTTTGGTAACAAGATGGCAGCGTAAGATGCTGCACAGTGCCCCTCCTCCATAGAATCTTTGGACAACTAGCAAAGACTGGCAGAGTGATCTTCCTTAAAACTCTGGAAAATACTTCAAGCATTTCAGTAACCGGATGAATACTGAGTCAAGAAAGGGCAGCTTTAAAAATGGCAGGAGAAGCACAGGGCACATTTCCTAACGCTTACCTCAGCCCCCCCCTGGAGCCCTGAGGAGCCAAACTATATCCCTATTGTGAGTCCCTTGGTCTGTTCCAGAGGGAACAGAGTAACCCTCCGCGTATGCTCGGGTGCCCGTATGGTGGTGTCTATCTGCTGGGTGCAGCATGAAAGCCTGAATCACGAAACTGTCCTCGGGTTGCCCTCGCAGAACTTGTCCTGCTGGCAGAAGCAGCTTGCAGACAACTAAAGTATAAGAAACAATTAAATCAAAGTAGCCTAGGGCAAAGGATTACTGGTTTTAAGTCTTCTAGTAGAGCAACTGGGAGAGGGAGAAAGTCTATTTCATGCATTAGAACCCCTCTAAAAACAGGGAAATTCCTAAGGCCACAAGCAAGCACAAACCAGGACAAAAGGCAGGCTCAGAAAACGTGAAGAGGGCTCTGCACTTCACTTTAATGGTAGGTTGATCTTCTGAACAGGAGAGCTGAACTGTGAAGCCCAGCAGCAGCCAACACACAGTCAATTTGCAAAGAGTGTGAAGGTTGTTTTTTTCTGTTGGTTTGTTTCTTTTTGCCAACTCCTCTCACTCAAGGAAATCACTAATTGGATACACATAAAACGAACAGAAAGCTATGGAACTAAATCCCAGAGTTAACACTTCAAAATATTAAAATATGTAGTGTGCAACAAAAAATCAGAAGATCCAGAAAACAGGAAATGATGTCCCATCCGAAAGAACAAGATAAAATCCAGAAATGATCAATTAAGAATACAAGATTTGGGGAATACCAAAAGTTTTTTGGAGGGGTGGGGGTGGGGTGGGGTAGGGTTGTTGAATGGTCCAGAAATCAAACCGGGGTCTCCCACTGGCAGGTGAGCATTCTACCACTGAACCACCGTCCTCCCAATACCAAATGTTTTTCAAAAAGGATTCTCAATATGCTCAAGAAAATAAAGTAAAACACAAGAGAAATAACCAAATGGTGTCAGGTAAACAATGAATGAACAATATCAGAATCTCAATGGACAGACAGATATTTTGAAAAAGAACCAAACAGAAGTACTGGAGCTGAAAATCACAATAACTAAAAAGAAAACTTCCCCAGAGGATTTCAAGAGAAACTTGGAGAAGAAAGACACAGTGAGAGAGGTGGGGTCTGGGCCCGGAGTGGGTGGTGGCTGCTGGCCCAAGAGGAAGGGCTCAGTGGTTTACTCCACGGACTCCGTGGTGAGCACGTGCAGCTCAGTCTCAGCAGTATTAAGAAGTTATCAACAATTGTTCTAGCACTTGGGTAGAAAGGCCTCGAACTGGACTGCTGCCATTCCTTACTGACAGTTTATGATGAAGATGAGGTGCCCTTAGCTCTTGCTGAGCAGCTGGGAAATTTCACTGGCCTTGTGGGAGGTCCCGATTTTGCCCGCTGTCGGCTGCCTCCTTTGGAAAGTCTGGCAACGGTGGCAGAGACCGTGGTTTGTGACAAGACTGTGGAGTCCTGAGGCGGAGCTCCCAGGAGCATACTCCAGTTGCCCTGGAAGCTCACTCCGTATCTCTGGTGAAACGCCTGGCAAATGGGGATTGCTTTACTTCTTGCAGATCTGCATGTGGTTTATTCAGCATTTGCTCTCCCAGGGTTTCAAAGACTATCAGGGCAGAAATTAATATTTCTGTTCGCTGTGCTCAGATCACACATCATGTCATCTGAGCACACGACAGGTCGCTGCTTCCAACTTGGGTGAATTTGCAGAAGTTCTGGAATTAGAGAGTGTGGAAATGAAATTGTCCATTGTTCGCTCATCTAGCTTCAGATGAACAGGATTCAGTGTGGTTCCAAGCTGTGGAAGTTTACATCAGTATAGCTCAGCTGCCTGTCTCAGGGTGACATCAAGGCTTTGGTGATGCCCACACCTCGACAGGCAGCAGAAGACAAATCTTGGTGAATTCTATTATATATGGGAGTTGATAAATTTTCAGAGTTTCAGAAAGCTGTGGGTCCTGAAATCACCCTAAATGACCTCAGCCCTGTCTTTCAGAACCTTCTTAAAGACTGGGAAGCAGAAATCCAAGCAACTGCTGCCCACAAAGTGAAAGAACTTTGCGAGGACTTACCCACTGAAGGTAGGAAAACTATAATTATGAGTCAAATTCCACACTATATAGAGGAATTAGTATCTGATACCAATCAACATGTCAAATAAGCTCTAGCTTCTGTAATTATGGGATTGTCTACCATTTGGGGTAAAGAGAATACCACTGAACATCTAACTTTTTTTTTTTTAAAGCTCAGTTAAAGGATGAGTATCCTGAAGTTCATTTGAATATCATTGCCAATTTGGATTGTGTAAATGAAGTGATTGGAATCCTTCAGCTCTCTCAGTCTCTCCTTCCTGCCATAGTGGAGCTGGCTGAAGATGCCGAGTGGAGGGTTTGCCAGCCCATCACTGAGTTTATGCCATTGTTGGCAGGCCAGCTGGGTGTGGAATTCCTTGATGAAAAGCTGAATTCTTTATGTATGGCCTCGCTTGTGGACCGTGTATATGCTATTTGAGAATCTGCCATAAACAATCCTGTGAAACTAGTTCAGAAGTTTGATACAGAGCGCAGCACAAAATACCATAGTTCCCAAAGTGTTAGTAATGGCAAATGATCCTAATTACTTGCATAAAGTAACCACTTTAGTCTGCATTACTGCACTGTCTGAAGCCTGTGGTCAGGAAATAACCACTATGCAAATGCTGCCCATCATATTAAAAATGCCAGGAGACCAAGTAGCAAATGTTGGTTTCAAAGAGACAAATAGCTACAAGAAAAGTTGGAACAACTCTAGATACTGATTCTTTGCAGGGAGGTGTTAAACCAGTAATACAGAAAGTCAAGCCAAGACAAAGACATGGATGTCAAATACTTTCCCCAGGAAACTATAAGTATTCTTGCCTTGGCAAATGAGGAACAGGAGGGAAAAGATGGCTAAATTCTTACCACAGATTCCTTGTCAATGTGCTCTTAAACTGGGGAGAAAAAAAATTGAAAACCTTCAAGATTTCATTAATGCAAATGGCAGCAACTTACCAGAAATCATATTTCAGTGACTTGATTCTTTCTAAAGATGAAATGGGATTTTTTTTTTCTATGTTTTCTTTGTTGGGATGATTATTTAAGTCATTCTTATTGTTTCTGAACAATTCCTGACATTTAGTATAGTCATCTCTTGAATGTCTCCTAATGATTTATCTGAGACATATATCTGTGTGTCTCTCCATCATTCCAAAATTAGATACACATGGTTTAGAATAACTTATTTTATAGCATCTCCATTTGGGAGACATATCAAGATTTGACCATAGTGAAAGCCACATTTTCCTGGGTAGTGATAGGCTGCATCCGTGTCTCACATGGAAGGGGAATGCAGAAGTCCAGGATTAATGTATTAGTTGTTTGGATTTTTATTTGCTCGATTTTGACTGTATTCATGTCATTGAGAAACTTAACGGGTGGATGCATCCTGCTGCTAAAGGGTGATGTGGAAACATAATTGAATCTCAACGGCTCAGCACTGTAACTGCATTAAAAAAGACTTCTTTTTCTTCTGAGAAACTTTAAGTTTAGTGCCTCCTAAGAAGCAGAGCTGTTTCATTGTGCGATTTCAGCTTTGTGTTTTTCGTAAGTAAAGGAACCAGTGGTATAATACTGTACAGGCTGGCCTACTCTTTACCTGGTTGTGCCTCCAGCATTGTTACAGTGTACAGCAGCTTTCCAAACTGAAGTTTCATTACTAATTTTTTGATACAGGTGAAGTCTTATCACTTGAAAAGTTTGTTTTTTCTGCTTTTCTAGTAAAACCTCATTAATTCCTCCTAGAATTTAAGATAACAGGTTAAGCTGAAAGGTTTGCTGAAGCAAATTAATAGTCTTAAATTATTTTAAAGCTCTTTTTAAAAGGCAATATTAGAGTTGATATACCAATTCCCAGTCACTGTTTTCAGTTGTATTAAAATACCTTCCTTGAAGGCCCTCAGGAAGTCTCACCTTATTTTAGATGCATTCAATTTACTCTTTATAATTGAAATATATACATGTGTATTTTGGGAGAATTTAAATATTTTTTCTTAATTTAATTATATTTTTCACCTATTCAAACTCAGTCTTGTCCCTAATGAATTTTAAATTAATGAGGTTTTACCATAGCTTATTTTTCTCTCAGTGCAACTTAATATGTAATTTGCTTAGTTCCATTTTTTTATTCCCTTTACCCTGCTTTATTTTTTTCCTTTTTATGTGAAAAATAACATATATACAAAAAAGCAATACATTTCAAAGCACAGCACCATAATTAGTTGTAGAGCATATTTCAGAGTTTGACATGGATTACAATTCTACAATTTTAGGTTTTCACTTCTAGCGCTCTAAGATATTGGAGACTAAAAGAGATATCAATTTAATGATTCAGCATTCATATTCATTTGTTAAATTCTATCCTCACTGTATAACTCCACCATCACCTTTGATCCTTCTATCCTCTCTTTAGGGGTGGTTTGGGCTATGGTGATTCTAAATTTTTCATATTGGAAGGGTCTGTCACTAATATGGGGTAGGGATATGGAACTAACTGATGTTCTGGAGAGGCTGGGCCCTCTAGGTTTCAGAACTTACCTGGTCCAGGACCCATCTGGAAGTTGTAGGTTTGTGGCAAGTTACTCTAGAGCATGGAACTCTTGTGGAATCTTATATATTGCCCTAGTGTTCTTAAGGATTGCCTGGAATGGTCCTGGTTGGGGTTTGGCAGATTATGATAGGTAGCAAGGTCTACCTGAAGCTTGCATAAAAGCAACCTCCAGAGTAGCCTCTCTACTGTATTTGAACTCTCTCTGCCACTGATACTTTATTAGTTACACTTCTTTCCCCACTTTTGGTCTGGATGGAATTGTTGATCCCGTAGTGCCAGGGCTAGGCTCATCCCTGAGAGTCATCTCCCACATCACCAGGGATACTTTCATCCCTGGATGTCATGTCCCATGTAGGAGGGAGGGCAACGATTTCACTTGCAGAGTTGGGCTTAGAGAGAGCGAGGCCACATCTGAGCAATAACAGAGATCCTCCAGAAGTAACTCTTAGGCATGCCTATAGGTAGTCTAAGCTTCTCTGCTACCTACATAAGCGTCACAAGAGTAAGCCTCAGGATCGAGGGCCATTTAGTTTTTGAATTGTTTCATTCACAGCCTTCTAGCCCTCCTCTGTTTTGTGAAGGCCCAAAGTCTCCTATGAAACTTTGTATATTAAACAATTACCTAAAACTAAAAAAGAGAGAGAGAGAGAGAAACAGTGAACTCAAAGACCAGACAATTGACATGACTCAGGCTGAAAAGCAGAATGGAAAAAAGTGAACAGAGCCTAAGAAACCTGTGGGACACCATCAAGCATAACAATATATACATTATGTGAGTCCCAGAAGAGAAGACAGAAAGGGGCATGTGTTAGTTAGATTCAGTTGTCAACTTGGCCAGGTGAGCATACCTAGTTCTGTTGCTGCGGACACAAGCCAATGGTACATGAACCTCATCTGTTGCTAATTACATCTGCAGTCGGCTAGGAGGCGTGTCTGCTGCAATGAGTGATGTTTGACTTAATTGGTTGGTGCTTAAATGAGAGAACGCAATGTAGCACAGCCTAAGCAGCTCAGCATTCCTCATCTCAGCACTAGCAGCTCAGCCCAGGCCTTTGGAGATGCAGAAAGAAGTCACCCCGGGGAAAGTTGTTGGAACCCAGGGGCCTGGAGAGAAGACCAGCAGAGACCATCCTGTGCCTTCCACGTAAGAAAGAACCTCAGTGGAAAGTTAGCTGCCTTTCCTCTGAAGAACCAACAAAATAAATCCCCTTTTATTAAAAGCCAATCCGTCTCTGGTGTGTTGCATTCCGGCAGCTAGCAAACTGAAACAGGGCAGAAGGAATATTCCAAGAAATAATGGCAGAATTTTAAAATTTAATGAAAAACATGTATTTGCACATCCAAGAAGCTCAATGAATAAACAGGATAAATGCAATGGTAAGTGTGCAAAGACATATAGTAATCAAACTGTTGAATGTCAACGGACAAGAGAGTTATGAAAACTGCAAGAGAAAAGCACCTTGTTATGCACAAGGGAATTCCAATAAGATTGCCTCTCTCATCATAAACCATGGAGGCAAGAAGCCAGTGGGAAGTAATATTTAAAGGGCTGAAAGGAAACAATTGCCAATGAAGAATTTTATATCTGGAAAAACCATCCTCCAAAAATGAGGAAGAGATTAAGATATTCTCAGATAAGCAAAAGGCTGAGGGAGTTCATCACCACTAAACCTGCCATAAGCAATGCTAAAGGGAGTTCTTTAGACTGAAAGAAAAGGACATTTGATAGTGGACTGAAGTGGCATAAAGAAATAAGGAGCTGCCATAAGGTAAGCACATGGGTAATTATAAATGCCAGTAATATAGTATGGTAATTTTGGTATGTGACGCCACTCTTTACTTTACTCTTTGCTTCTAAAATTCAAATACATAGAAGGTTATTATGAATCTATGGCTTGAAACATACAATGTATAAAGATATAATTTGTAGCAAATACAATAAGAAGGAGGTTGATGGAGAAGAATAGATTGGTTTATGAGTGTGCTGTTGCATTAAGTTGGTATCAAATCCAACTTGATAGATATTGTTAAGATGTCAATTCTACCCAAAGTAATTTTGCAGATTCAAGGCAATCTCAACAGAAATTCTAATAGCCTTCTTTGCAGAATTGGAAAAGCCAGTCATCAAATTTTTGTTGAAGGGTAAGGGACCCTGAACAGCCAAAACCATATTGAAAAAGATGAAAGAAGTCGGAGAACTCACATTTCCTGATCTTAAAACTTATTGCAAACCACAATAATCAAAACAGCATGGAATTGGCACAAGGACAGACTTATTGACCAGCGAAAACAAATTCAAAGTTCAGAAATAAATCCTCATAATGCATGGCCAATTGTATTTTGACAAGGTGTCAAATTCAGTCAATAGGGAAAGGAGTTTCTTCAACAGTTGGTGCTGGAAAAACCATATATTCACATGCAAAAGAATGAAGGTGGACCCTTACTTTACACCACATACAAAAATTAATTCAGAATGGATCAAGTACCTAAACATAAGAACCCAAACTATAAAAGTCCTGGAAGAAGACATAAGAAAGTTTCCTCAGTACTTTTGTTTCAATGATTTCTTAGACTTTACACCAAAGGCATGAGTAACAAAATTAAAAAAAAAAAAAATACACGGGACTTATCAAAGTTAAAAACTTGGGGCATTAAAGGACTTCATTATAAAAGCAAAATCTAAAGCTACAGAATGGGAGAAAATATTTGGAAACTACATATCTGATAAATGCTTCATATTCAAAATATATAAATAAATCCCACAACTCAACACAAAGACACCCCAGTTAAAAAATCGCAAAAGGCTTGAACAGATATTTCTCCATGTAAGATATGCAAATGGACAAAAAGCACAAGAAAAGATGCTCAATGTAATTAGGCACTATGAAAATGCAATTCAAAACCACAATGAAATACCATTTCACACCCATTAGAATGGTTGCAATTCAAAAAATGGAAAGTAACAACTGTTGGGATAGATGTTGGGAAATAGGAAGACTAGTTCATTGTTGGTAGGAATGTAAAATGTTGCAGCCACTATGGAAAAGATTTAGGCAGTTCCTCATAAAGTTTAACATAGGATTACTAAATGAACCAGCAATACCACTCCTAGGAATATAGCCAAAAGAACTGAATGCAGGGAAGTGAACGGATATTTGCACACGGATGTTCCTACCAGCATTATTCACAGCTGCCAAAAGTTGGAAGCAACCTAAGTGACTATCATCTGATGAATGGATAAACCAAACTGTGGCATATACAATGAAATATTATCCAGTCAAAAAAATGACATTCAGATACTGCGACAACATGGATGAATCTTGAAGACATCACGTTATGTGAAATAAGCCTGACTCAAAAAGATAAACACTGTGTAATCTCATTGATAGAAAAAAATTAGAATAAGCAAATTCATGGAATCTGAAACAAATACAGATTACCAGGGACCAGGGTCAAGGTAGGGAATGGGGAGTTAAAGCTTAATCAGTATGGAGTTTGTTTGGCTTAATGGAAAAGTTGTGGTAATGGATGGTGGTGATGGTAGTACAACATTTTGAGTGTAATTAATACCACTGAATTATATATTTGAATGTGGTTAAAAGGGGAAAGTTTAGGTTATATATGTACTAGCAGAATAAAAATTTTAAAAACAACCATAGGGCTGCAAAACACACTGAACCCTAATGCAAACCATAGGCTATTTAATAGTACGATTATAATAATATTGTTTTATCAGTTATAACAAAGGTACCACACTAACACAAATTGTTAATAATAGGGAAAACTATGTGTGCTGTGGGGGTATATGGGAACTTTGTGTTTTCTGCATGATTTTTCAGTAAACCTACTTCTCTAATAAAACAAATTATTTCTTTAAAAATCTGTGATCCATTCTTGCTCTTAATTGAAATATAACAAATAACTGTTCATTAGATATCAACTAATAATTTTCCATGAGAACTTATAACTTAAGAGTTGGTAGTGATTTTGCACATTTTATTTTTTGGCATGAGCAGGCTCCGGCAGTCGAACCCAGGTCTCTGGAATGACAGGTGAGAATTCTAACACTAAGCTACCCTTGCACGGCTTGCACATTTTTAAAAGGATCTCTTGAAGACTTTAACTGTTTCAGGGCCTAGAAGAAGGAAGGCGTTCTGGTGAAATTGGAGGTATTGGTGTTGGTAGTTTGAAGCAGATAGCCTTATCAAAAGGTTTCTCAAATAACTGTATGTTTGTAGCTTCCTAGAAAATCAGTGTTGAGTATCTTGGAAGTACCCTTCCTAACTAGAAAAACCTCTACTCCAAAAAGGGTCCCACAGAAGGAGACCTACTGCCAACCCCCTAAGCCATAGTCCAACATCCTTCTGGGACTGACCAGTGCCCCCTCTAATCCTCTTCCTTCTGCTTGAGAAGGACCTGCCCCAGGTTGAGGAAGCTGAAAGCCAGAAAGAACCAGAGTTTATTCACCATGATATCTAGCCACCAGTTATAAGATAGATACAAGTCTGTCTGGCTCCTCTTCTGGATCTGGAGATCATGCTTTCCTGGAATTTCCTCATTATTTTCCCCAAGTACTTCATAAACCATTTGGACAGAACATATCATTGACCATGGCTTATCTCAGCAGGTATGACTGGGCTTGTCTACCCCCTTGATACTCCCTTTGGAATAAGAATTCCTTATACCATTTTCAAACATGTCCTGACCCTACATACCATGCTGTTCTTCATTTGCTTTAAACTTCTTCCTGCTCAAGAAGATGTCCCAGTTCCCATGTATCATGTCAGTGATCACAGCCAACCTGGTGAAGATGAACCTGGAGGCCTCCCCTGTAGCACTTTGTTCAGGGCCATCCTGCAGGGCAGCCTGTTCAGCCTGGATGATCTCCTGCACACAGCTACATAGCTCCAACATCATGAGTGCTCATGATTTGGTCTGTGTGGTCCCTTCCTCCTAATCACCTTATAGCACTGCTACTAACAGCAGCTCAAGGCCAAAGTCCCTGGGAAATGGAAGACAGAGATAGCCCTGATTTGAAAAGGAGAGAATTCCAGTACTGACAGAGAAGAACGTGAGATTTCAACTCCTAATCAGTAACCTTTCTTCAAGAGCTCCTCCATAATTGCCACCCTCAGAAATAGCTCAGTACCCTCTGTCTATTGGCTTTATCTTCACTGTTACGATTGGAATGTCCCAGGATGTGACCACTGAGATTAGTTTCAACATTGTAGACATCAACACCTGGAAAATAATTTATTATATTCTGTTTCTTGATTTTCAACTTCTTGGACTTGCTGGCTTGAGCTCCATAGCCATATGTATATGGCCTGGGAAAGACAGCCGCTATCTGCCAGCTACGATGCTGGCCTGACAGGTGCTTGTGTTGCTGTGCCTTCTGAGCAATGTAATGCCTTGTGTCTACCCACCAATGATCTGTGAAAATGACTCCTTGGTTGCCTTCATCACTGGCTTCTTTTTCTCTAATCATTACCTGCCCAGTCTCTGCATGTGTTTCTAGACAAAGAAAGTGGCTCCTGCTGAGAGAGGGGGAGTGGGAGCATCACAGACTTCTTCTTAGGGGCACTGCTTTGCTTCTTGCTTTGGAAAATCATGTGACCAAAGGACAGTTAGAAAGCCAGGACCACTTGCAGGCCTGATACCTCCCTGTCTTCAGGCTGGCCCATTAGCTATATTTTCCAGTTGACATCTGCTTTCTCACTGGTGTTTTGAAGATTTAAGCCAGCTTTTTGGAAGAAGGCTCTCTTTGGACAAGCAGGAAGGGCATTGAGGGTCCAAGAATCAGAGTCATGGTAGGTGGCCCCAGATTCGCCCAGAATCTCTGTGGCTGCCCCAAGGCCATGTACTTGGCTTGGCCTGTCAGAACTCTGTCCAGAGCAAGATAGCAATGGCTTCTGAGTGTGTATATACATCTGCATGACAGTGCAAGGGTTGACTCTGAGGTAGGGAAATATGTTGATACTGTCTATCTTATGTCTCCTCCCTCTCCTCTCCTCATGTAATTCTTTATCTCCTCCAACCACTCTCCATAGCCTCTCTAAATTTCCCAGCTTTCTTTACATCATGTATTGCATACAGTTTCATTTGATTACATTTATATACACAACAGAAAATAAACCTCTTTGAGAGGAAAGCAAGACTGAGTCTCTTTTGGAATACTGGAGGAGAGAGGTACTAGGAAACTGGAAGTGTTAGCTAATGGGAAAAGTAGAAAGACAGGTAAGAAAATATTCACCAATTGTCAGCTTTTGCCAAAAGCCATCTGTGATAGTTTGAAGCTGTACGTACTCCAGAAAGAAACATGTTTTTAAATTTAATCCATTCCTGTGGGTTTGAACCCATTATAAGTACAACCTTCTGGTGAGGTTACTTCAGTTAAGGTATGGTCTCCCTCAATTAGCATGGGTCTTAATTCTATTATTGGAGTCCTTTATAAGAAGAATGAAATTCAGACAGAGTGAAAGAAAGCCACAGGAAGCAAGAAGCTGAACATCAACAGAACCTGGAAGAGAAGGGAGAGACCAGGAGACACGCCATATGCCTTGCCATAAGACAAGCTAAGGACCAAGAATCACTGGCAGTCAGCCCAAGAATTCCACACTCTTCAGGAAGAAAGCATTGCCTTGATGACAATGATGATTTGAACTTCTTCCAAGCCTCAAACCATGAGCAAATCTTCCACTGTTAAACTTCACCTAATATATGGTATTTGCTTGAACAGTGCAGGAAACTAAAACACCATCCACTGCCTCTAAGAACATGACTATAGCCTCCATCCAGGTTATTTTGTATTAAGTGTGGTTCCTGCTAGACATCATCAAATAATATCCTGAAGGAATCCCATTTGGACAAATTACAAGCCCAATGGCCGGCTGTGCCCTGCAAATTAGGATGAAGATGATGAAACAAATAGGAAAAAGAAATACCAAGCTTTGTATGGAATGTTTACAGTGATCTACACAATGTAGGTGAGATTTGCTGCCTGCAGAAACCACCTCAATGTTGTCCACTGCCAGATATCACTTCGGTCCCCGTTCCTCCAGCTCTTTACCTAGCAACTCTTTACAGCATATTTCTAACCATCCCATTGGTCCTTCAAGTGAGGATGCAAAACCAGCCCTTCCTCTAAAACCCCCGCCTGAGCCTTCCATTTATGGCAATAAAACCCGTCCCAACCAATCAAAAAAAAATTGCTCTGAGCCCTTCTCGCTCACCCCTCCCCTAGACGCTTCACCCTATATAAGCTGGTATACTTCCTCTAATAAACGTTCGATGTGTTCACCACCACTCGTTCCGGCGACTCTTCCTTGAGCCTTGCGCGCCCTCCAGACCTTCGAGCCCCCAGGACCTCGGCCGGATCGTGACCGGCCCAGTTCCCCCTGTCGCTGAGAGGCAGACCCCAAGCGGGAGCCCAGCATGTGCAGCTGAGCCCCCCGCAGTTGGCGCCCAACGTGGGGCACTCTACTCGTCTCCTCTCCAGCCCCGTTCGCCGCGCTGGACAGGTAAGGGCCCCACTCCTAACGGCCCCGTTTTCTCTTTCTCGCCACTCGCCACACTTAAACCTGGCAGCCAGCCCCAAAAAGCTGCATAACAGCCTTACCCAGTCGCTACCCCGTCTTTAACACCACATGATTTACCAGCTTCTACTTATTTTCTCCATAGCCTTAGTGTTTGCAGTAATACTAGCGGAAATTGCCCCAAAAGACTGGAATAAGCTTGAAAGGGTTTTGCTTGCCACAGTATTCCTGTGTGTTGTAGTGTGCATTACCCTGCTAATTTTTCTCCCTAAAAAGGAAAATGGGCAACCGCCTCACGGCACGCCAAGCACCCCAGGTCCGCACGTTAGCAGCCCTCCTAGACACTCATAAGTGTAAGGTCTCTGTCCGCCAGCTCCAGGTCTATTGGGACCTTCTACTACCTTTTAACCCATGGCTCACCACGAGCCCCCTCTGAGACACCGGTACCTATGATCGCCTAATCGATCGAGTCACCTTAGCCATGGAGCACGAAGGCAAACGCTTTCCCCCCGGTTTATTGCCCACGCTAATCACGATCCGCTCCTGCCTTCAGGGCTCGTGGCCCCCGTCCAGCAGCACCTCACGGGCAGCCATGTCTGCGCAGCACCCACATAGCGCAGGAGATGCTCATTCTGATTCCGATTCAGATGCCGAGTCTCTAGTCGAGCAATTAAACAATGTCCTCAAACTCAATCCCCCTAAACTGAGCAACCTCGAGGCTGCCAAAGATGGCGAACTTCCGCCTTCTTCTTAGGCTAAAAACCTCGAGGCTGGCAAAGATGATGAACTTCCGCCTTCTTCTTCGGCTAACAACAAAGACCGGAACCGCCTCTACCCCGCCCTCCCGCCTTCTGAAGTGCCACGTCCCCTTCCTGCAACGGACATACCCGGGGACCGCCCTCCCCCCCGGCCCTTGCTGGGGAAAGTCCCCGGCAGCCATTTGCTGTCTCTGCCCCGCCCTGTCTGCCATCTTATAATAACATCCCACCCACTTGCCCAAACCCATGGCCGCCATCCACACCAGCCGCATGCGCCGCCGACCCCTGGAACCCCCCCCCCCCCGCAATTCTGTGTGGGAAGCCAACCCCAATCCCCTTGCCTGCACCAACCCCTTCGCGCATGCACTGCCCGCTCCCCAGGTGCCAATCTCTTGCTTCCCAATGAACATCCAGGCCACCCCCCAATGCCCTCTCCCTTGGTACCCCTTTAATGCCGACGAAATCAAGCGTCTTCGTAAGGCAGTTAAAGAGGATGGTCTTAACAGCCCATATGCTACTCATCTCCTAGAGGAGCTATGCCAACAATTATGTACCCCCTTTGACTGGATCTCGCTAGCGCGAGCCATTCTCACCCCTGGTCAATACATTGACTGGCGAGCTCATTTCCACTCAGAGGCAGAAAAACAAATCATCACCAACCAAGCCTCCGGAATTAACCTCCCGGCGGACGCCTACACTGGGACGGGCCCCTTCGCCCTCCCCGCTCACTACGCACAGGCCCTGGCGGGCTTCTGGCTCCAATTACGGGAGCTAGCTTTACGAGCCTCCCGTACATGCTCCGCCGCTAAGCCGGAAAAATTTGCTAAACTTACTCAAAACCGAGATGAGGATTTCGCCTCCTTTGTCTCGTGGGTCACCAACACCTGCGAGCGAAAAGTTGCTGGCGAGCAAGCTCAAATGGCGCTTGCTAAGGAGCTTATCTTTGAAGGAGCGAGCCCCGCTTGTAAGCAAACAATCATCCCTATAAAGGAAAAGGGGCTGCATGACTGGATCTTAGCGTGCAATAACATCGACCCTTCCGCCTCCTCTCTAGCCCAGGCCATCGCCACCGCCATGTCTCTCACCTCGGGTTGTTTCAAATGTGGCGAAACCGGCCATTTCGCTAAAGAGTGTCCGGCTGCAAACCCCCCTCCCCACAGGCCCCAGCGCAAACCTCCTGCGCCCTGCCCTCGCTGCAACAAGGGCTACCACTGGGCCCGAGATTGCCGTTTGTCCTCCCGGCAGCTGCCTTTAAACTCCAAAAGGGGCCTGCCTCAGCCCCGCCCCCAAGAGGCGCAGGCTCGGACCAAACCAGGTCCCAAGCCATAATGTGGGCAGTTCCCATTACCCCAAACAAGCCTACCCGCAAACTCAAAATACTCCACCGCTGGTATACAGGCACAATCGACTCTGGCGCCGAAATTTCGTGCCTGCCAGCACATCTGGCTACACAATGGGAGCTAGAAGAAGGGCCCTCTGTCATCGGAGCCACGGGCTCCACCCCCTCCCTGGGCGCCGCTCTTCCCTTAAAATGGGAAGATGATGAAGGCCGTTCAGGTACCTTCCGGCCTCTCTTCTTAGCTACTATTGACCAAATCATATGGGGCCGAGACATTCTAGCAGCCGCCGGGGTAGTTCTCACCACTCAGCCCCCCTAATAATTTGCGCCACTGCTCGCACAACAGCTCCTACACCCACTCCTCTGCAATGGGACACGGAGGAGCCCATCTGGGTGGAGCAGTGGCCTTTGCCTCCCCATAAGCTGGCTGCACTTAAAGCCCTCGTCCTAGAGCAGTTAGAAGCCGGTCATATCGAGCCTTCCACCAGCCCTTACAATTCACCTGTGTTCGTCATTCACAAAAAATCCACAAACAAGTTCAAACTTCTACAAGACCTGCGGGAAATTAACAAACACATTCTGCCCATGGGCTCTCCGCAGCCCGGACTCCCGCACCCGGTGGCCATCCCCTCCCACCTACACATAGCCACTATAGACATTAAAGACTGCTTTTTCTCTATCCCACTGCATGAACGGGACCGACCGAAGTTCGCCTTCACGGTCCCAATCCCTAACCTGTCCGGTGCAGCCGAGCGCTACCAGTGGAAGGTGCTTCCCCAAGGTATGCGCAATAGTCCAACCATTTGCCAGAATTATGTCAACCTTGCCGTGGCCCCCGTCCGCAACATGGCCCACGTCATCCATTATATGGACGACATCCTTTTAGCCTCAGAAGAGCCTAAAAAACTTCATTTAGCACTTAACCTACTAAAGTCCAACCTAGCAGCTCTAGGCCTAAGAGTCCAGCCGGATAAAGTCCAGCTCAAGCCTCCGTTCTCATTTCTGGGATTCACAATTGGCAAACACGTCACCCCTGCCACCCCAAAACTAGACATTCCAGGGCGAGTCTCCCTTACAGAGTTGCAACAGCTCTGCGGGCAAATTAACTGGGTCCGCTCAGCCCTACCAATCACCACCGCTCAGCTGCAACCTCTCTTTAAACTCTTACAAGTCTGAGAAATGCCCCCCCAGGCGGTGGGGCGGTCCATCAAACTCACATCCGGGGCAAAAATGGTTATTCAAATCATCAACGAGGCTCTCCATGCTTGTCGCCTCAACAGGTTCAATCCCAGCCGCCCCTTACTAGCCTTAGTCCTGGCTACCTATGGCACTCCTTCGGGGCTACTCTGGCAGGAAGGCCCCTTGCTCTGGGCGCACCCTGCTAAAAGCAGGCTCAAAAAAATCTGCCCAGCAGTCCAACTGTGGATTGAACTAGCTACAGACCTAATTACTCTAGCCTTTCAAGTTTTCGGAGTCCAGCCCAACACCATTGTCTGGCCGCTAAATGCTAAGCAGACCAATCTCTTAATCCGTGACAATGCCGAGATGCAAGTCCTTCTAGAAGGGTTCTCTGGCAATTTTGACAATCACTACCCCAGCCACCGCCTACTCCAACGCATCTCCCAACTTCCTTTTCAAAGCCCTTTTCATCCATTCCCCTCGTCATCACCCTTCCCTAAGGCAGTCACAATATTCACTGACGCATCCAAACCTAAAATTGCTCTTCTGGCCTTCCATCCCAATAAAAATGAGCCTGAACACTTTACATATATCAATAACCACTCTGTCCAGGTCGGCAAGATCCTCGCAGTGACACACGCTGTCCACATCCACCAGCAACAGCCCATAAACACATTTACTGACAGCCTCTACACCTTTCAAATTTGCCGCGTCATCGCCCTCGCCACCTTCTTTCCCGAACCAACCGCTATCAATGACACTCTAACCTGCCTAAAACGCCTTGTAGAGCACCGGCAAGCACCTTGGTTCATTGCCCACATCTGCAGCCACTCGGGCCTACCCGGGCCCCTTGCTGCCGGTAATGAAGCAGCTGATCAGGCGGTATCTGTCTCTGCTTTAAATACACTCACTGAGGCCATCAATACAGCCAAACTACTCCACTCAAAGTTTCACTTCTCAGCAACCTCATTGCACCACCTCTGTGGCCTTCCTAAGGCAACCTGTAAACACCTGGTCCGAAGCTGTGCCACCTGTGTGCCGTTTGCACCGCTTGGGCCCCTGCAGCCGCAAGGGGTTAATCCCCGCGGCCTTAAACCCAATGCTAGATAGCAAATGGACGTCACGCACGTTCCATCCTTTGGGCGCCTTAAATATGTGCATGTAATCATAGACACCGACTCAGGCATGTGCTATGCCGTCCCCCTCCCGGGGGAAAACCCCAAACACTGCATTAAAGCATTACGCCAAGGAATCCTTTTTATGGGAGTTCCTTGGGACCTCAAAACAGACAATGGCCCCACCTACCGCAGCGCCTCCTTTGCAGCCTTCCTACGCCTCTACAACATTACCCATCACTTTGGCATCCCCTACAATCCACAGGGGCAAGCCATCGTTGAGGCCACACACCGCAGGCTAAAAATTCAAATTAAAAAGGAAGAAGCAAACCTCCCCCGGTCCTCACCGAGCGACCTCATCACAGCCTCCCTCATACATCTAAATCTCCTCACATTTGAGGAAAAAGGCCTATCACCCCTACATAAACACTGGGGACCCTCTCTTAAGCCCACACAGGCCCCGCTGGTTCGCTGGCGCGACCCGGCCACAAACTCATGGGAGGGCCCAGCCCCCCTCCTCGCCCAAGGGCGCGGTTTTGCTTGTGTCTTTCCAGAAAATGCACCACAGCCAATCTGGATCCCTGGAAGGAACGTCAAACCCGCCACGGCGACTGAGCAGGTGCCTTCGCCGCAGAATGAGAAACCTAGCTCACCAGACTGCCTGGATGTCCCTGGGAGACACACCTCAGCAAAACCAGTGAAGCAACATTGCCACACCTAAACAGCTTCTGCAGCTATATGCGAGGGCCCGCCGAAACTGCCCTCAAACCTCCCCCACCCTCATTCAAATCCTTATTGCCATGCTCGCCCTTGCCTCCACAGGTCAAGCTGTCGAACTCTGGGCCACAGTGCAAAACCCGCCAGGAGTTCTTTTCCTCACACCGAACAGTCCGTTCTTCCCCACTCTACTTCACTCTTCTTGTTCTCTCGGCCTTCCTTGCAATCCCCACCTTTTGCCTACTCAAGCCCCCCTTAATGTCTCACTCACTCCACCCGCTCCCGCTCTCTTGTTCTTTACCGATATCAATGGCAAAAACTACAATCTTTCCTCATGCCCCCCTCCAGTCATTAACTGCCTCAATATCACCTCTGCCAACATCTCGGAAATCTATCGCCCCACTGACAAAAGCAAAAATTGGACTTCATTAACGCTGCTTGGCGCCTCATGGCCCTCTGCTGAGCACTACCGCCAAAATGGCTCTATGCCATACCTCAACTTAACCTCTTCCCCCACTGACGGCACCAAACCCACCGGCACATACAGCTCCCCAAAACATCCATATGCCTCACCCCCTAGCTGGCCTTGTTCTACCCCCCACCCGGCTTTAACCCGTGAGCGCAAATCCCTCCCCATCACTCATCTTACTTGGTACAGTTGTCACTTTCCCACCCCCATCCTTTTTGACCGTGTTAATAACTCCTCCCTGCCTTTTCTACCCAACTCCTCCTTTGCATTTTATGTCCCCATGATTGGCGTTCAAGCCGGACTAGTCGCCTATGCAACCTCCGTTCCCACCTTCTCAGACATGTTTCTATGCGGGTCTTGGGCATGCCTTGACCTCCGACCCCTCATTTGCCTCGAAAACTGCACAATAACGAACGCAACCATTAATCCACCAGACTCTTCAACGTCAAAACCATCGATAACGCCCGGCCCCAACATTACTATATACACCCACATTTTCGTTCAACCGCCTTTCACCTTCTTGCTCTGTCCCTCCCCACCCTTCCAATACTCCTGCTACCTTGCAAATTTCTGGAACATTTCATTCCCCTATGCCTTTCTAGTCCTACAGCCCCGCCTACTCTGGATTCCTGTCAATGTCACCACCTGGGTCGCCCCACAACTCTCTCTTTCAGTCCCTGCAGAAACTCTACATAGCAGAGCGAAAAGAGATTTCGGGGTCACCGCCGCCATCACGGCTGCCTTCATCACGTCCGTGGCCGCTGCCACCACCGCCGCTGTTGTGCTTACCCAAACCTCCACCACTGCCAATGTCCTCGAAAACATCACCCTAACTGCCGCCCGCGCCCTCGGCGACCAGGACACCATCAACCTCCTACAACACCGTGCTATCTTCCACCTGCAACACCAAATCGACTTAATGGTGCTAGATATCGAAGCGCTCTACAAACTCGCTTCTTCCACATGTGATGGACGCTACCCCTTCTCCCACCTCTGTATCACCCCAATACCCATAAATAGGTCTCAACCCCGCCTTACCCTTCGCGACTGGATCTTTACTGCCTATAACGAGTCCTTCTGGAACCATACCCGCCAGCTCCAAGCCAAAATTCTTACCCTGCAAGAAACCACCATCCCTAAACTCTCAACCACCCTTCTCTCCGAGTTAGCAGCAAAATTCTCCTCACTCTTTCAACCTTCAAACCTAATTTTCTATAATATTCTACTCCTTCTCCTAATTTTACTCATCCTAATTATTGTGTGTTTAGCCCGGCGTGTCTCCACCGACCGGCAAAAAACCCAACTACTCGCTCTTGCTACCCTACAACTAATGAGGGGCACCGCCTGCCCGGAGGAGCACCACCAAGCTCAGGTCTGGTTAGCCAGTGTTGCCCGCCCTGACACCTAATCCTCCAGCCGGCGAGGGTCTCAGGGGGAAGTCTGCGAGTATGGGTCTGTACTGCCGTTCGCGACACTTCCTGGGAGCCTGCTTCCCTCCTAGCTTTCTGGTCGCTCTGTGCCCGGCAACGCGCCCCCTCCACCTCATTTCCCCTCCAACCCTTCCTCCGCAAAATATAAAGAAAAAAGGGAGGAATTGCCAGATATCACTTCGGTCCCCGTTCCTCCAGCTCTTTACCTAGCAACTCTTTACAGCATATTTCTAACCATCCCATTGGTCCTTCAAGTGAGGATGCAAAACCAGCCCTTCCTCTAAACCCCCCGCCTGAGCCTTCCATTTATGGCAATAAAACCCGTCCCAACCAATCAAAAAAAAATTGCTCTGAGCCCTTCTCGCTCACCCCTCCCCTAGACGCTTCACCCTATATAAGCTGGTATACTTCCTCTAATAAACGTTCGATGTGCTCACCGCCACTCGTTCCCGCGACTCTTCCTTGAGCCTCACGCGCCCTCCAGACCTTCGAGCCCCCAGGACCTTGGCCGGATCGCGACCGGCCCAGTTCCCCCTGTCGCTGAGAGGCAGACCCCAAGCGGGAGCCCAGCATCCGCAGCTGAGCCCCCCGCAGTCCACTATGTAGATATTAGTTTATTACTAGTGACATTCATACCTGGTCCTCTTCTCCTGGTCACTGGAGAGGTACATCCTTCTCCAACTCTAATGAATTAGTTGTAAGCCCAAATGGCACATCACACTTCTGGGATGAAGCATTAAAGACACTCTATCACTGTCTTACCATACCATGATGATCAAGGAAGAACACTTGAGATACAGGTATCAAAAGTAGCCAAGAATCATTACTGCCTTAGACAATTGGCCTGGATCTGCAGGGGATGTTGTGTGAAGGAGAAAAAATGTTTTGTTAAACCATTTTGATGGTTTATCTTACTTGTTACACAACATAGCTCAGCCTATCCTTACTGATGCACCTACTTTACCCATGTTAAAGAAAAAGATTTGTGGATAGACTAGGGTGCCTCCTTGTGGGCTATCTATGAAAAGGAGGATCCTCACCTCTGAATAAGTCAGGGAAAATGAAATATATTGACAAGGAATAAAAAGTCCAAACATAGGAGGCTGATCCATGTGGATCCTTAACAAATCAGAGATGCAGAATAAGATTCTGGAACATTTCTCTATACTTCTTCAATAAGGCTAAAAGAGAAACTTGTGGGTATGAGCAACCAGTGGCTGTGCTGGTTTGAAACTGTTACGTATCCCAGGAAAGCCATGTTCTTTTAATCCTAATCCAATCTTATGGGGGCAGACCTATTGTTAGGGTGGAACATTTTGATTAAGTTGCTTCCATAGAGATGGGACATGCCTAAATGTGGGCACGGACTTTCAATTAGATTATTTCCATGGAGGTGTGGCCCCACCCATGGAAATGGTGAGTCTTAGTTTACTGGAGTACTTTAAGAGGGGAAACATTATGGAGGAAACATGGATACAGACATTTGAAGGTGCAGAAGAAAATGCCAGAAAAACCCACCAGGACCTGTGAAAGCCATTTGAACCAGAAGCTGTGAGAGGAGCTCAGCAGATGCCACCATATGCCTTCCCATGAGAGGCTAAGCAAGCCAGAACCAAAATAGAATTTTGCCTTATAGAAGCTAAGTGAGGGCCCACAGATGCTTAGCAAGGAAGCCATTGGAATCAGAAGCACAAAGCAACAAACTGGGAGCAAGGGCCTCAGATGCCAGCCATGTGCCATCCCAGCTCACACAGAAATCCTGGACACCATTTGGCCTTTCTTCAGATTCAAGGTCACTTTCTCCAGATGCCTTAGTTCAGATATTTTTAAGACCTTAGAACTGTAAACTTGTAATTTAATAAATCCCTTTTATAAAAGCCATTCCATTTCTGGTATATTGTATTGTGGCAGCATTAGCAAACTGAAACAGATTTCAGTACCAGAGAAGTGAGGTATTGTGGTTTGCAAATACCAAACATGGATAAGGTGAAGATTCTGGAAGAATTGTGGGGAGCTTGATAGAGAAGGCCTAAAATGCTTTGAAGACACTGTTGGTAGAAATATGGGTGCTAAAGGATCTTCCAGTGAGGCTGTAGACAGAAATAATGAATGTGTCATTGCAAACTGGAAGAGAGGCAACCGTTGTTTTAAAGTGGCATAGAATTTGGCAAAATTGAGTGGTGTTGAATGGAAGGCAGAATTTGAAGGGGATGACATGGGATATTTACCTGAGGAAATTTCCAAACTAAATGTGGAAAATGCAGCCTGGTATCTCCTTGCAGCTTACAGTAAAATACAAGAGGAAAGAGATAAGCTAAGAACTGAACTCTTGGTTACAAAGAAACCAGAAATTGATGGTCTGGAAAATTCTGGGCTTCCAGAAAGTGAGACCCTAGAGGCTAGGACCCTGTGTGAGGATTTAACAAACCATAGAACCATCCAGCCATTTCAGAAAAAGTCGGGATTGGAGATGCAGTTATTCAGAAAGGATTTGTAGAAGGTCTATTTGCTGATGGCTTTAATCCCTGTATGCTTCATGCTAAACCAACAAAATTTTTCCAAGTGCTATTGAAATGGATCCACAATAAACCTCAACAGAAAATTGACAAGGAGTAAAAGTGACAAAAAAGGACAGATTGAAAGAAAAATGATTTCAAAGGCAGAACTATGGAAGCTAAAGCCTGAAGCCAAGAAATCTTGGGCCAGGAGAAGGGACCTACCAATCCAGATGGAAAGGGTGAGTTTTCCCTAAAGGCAGAGGGTGGACCTTCCGCTTGTTGTTCAGGAAGAGTTTTGGTGCCTCATATCTCAGAGAGCATGGAGCACACTCCTTGGGGATTGGGGGGAGCCTTGCTACCATCTCATTGTTCTAAGGAGGGTGAGGTGTGCTTGAAGAGGTTGGAGCCAAGAAAAAAAGTGGTCTTCCTAAAGCTCCCCAAGGTTACAACTCTCACCCCAGGGTTTGATGAGAATAAGGCCACTGCATAAGCCCATCAAAAGGGTGGGACTGCCACTCTCCCAAGTCAGAGGATGATAAAAGACTCTGACTTTGAAACCTAATGGTGCTTGCCCTGCAGGTTTTCAGAACTGTTTAGGTCTGGTGACCCCTATTTACCTTTCAGTTTCTCTCTATGGAAATGGGAATATTTACCCATGACTGTCCCTCCTTTGTGTATTAGCAGAAGACACCTTGTTCTAAGTCTTCATAGGTCAACAGCCAGAAGAGAATTTTGCCTTAGGACTGACCATGCCTGTAACTAACTTTGATGAAATGTTGTACTGTTTTGACTTGCTATTGTATATGTATTATTATAGAAATGGTTTAAGGCTTTTGTGATATTATGAAGCAGTGAATTTATTTTGTATATGTAAAGAACATGTCTTTTAGGGAACCAGAAGGTGGAATGTGCTTGTTTGAAACTGGGGTTCTATAGCCCAGAAAAAACATGTTATTTTCATCTTAATCCAATCTTGTGAGGGCAGACCTACTGTTTAGGGTGGAACCTTTTGATTCCACCCCATTCCATGGGGATGCGGCCTTGCCCATTTTGGTTGGGTCTCAGTTTACTGGAATCCTTTAAAAGGGCATCATTTTGGAGAAAACAGATACAGACTTCGGAGATACAGAGGAAAATGCCAGAAGGACCTACAAGATCTGTGAGAGCCATTTAAACCAGAAGCCAGGAGAGGAGCCAAGCAGACATCACCATGTGACGTCCCATGAGATGTTAAACAAGCCAGAACCTAGAGTTTTGAAGGAAGACACTAAGTGAGGGCCCAAAGATGCTTAGCAAATAATCCACTGTAATCAAAAGCACAAAGCAATGAACTGGGAGCAAGGATTGCAGATGCCAGCCATGTGCCTTCCCAGCTGATACAGAAATCCCAGATGCCATTTGGCTTTTTTGGGGGATCAAGGTAGCTTTCTCTGGATGCCTTAGTTTGGACCTTTTTAAGGCCTTAGAAATGTAAACTTGTAATTTAATAAATCCCTTTTGTAAAAGCCATTCCATTTCTGGCATATTGCATTCCAGCAGCATTAGCAAACTAAAACTGTGGCAAAAAAAAAAAAATACCCGTTTTAGAATAAGGCAGGATAGTATGATGGATTCTATCACAGCATTAAGGAAATTTCCTTCAAGACCTTCTCTGGTTTCCCCTTTCACCAGGAAGATCCTTTTATCCTGGTAGGCTGATTTTCTGCACAACCAATAGAGTATTTGTTTCCAGAAAAAGACTAATAAACAGATTTCTCTGAAAATGTCAATTAAGTGTATTTTTAGCTAGAATTATGAAAATCACCTAGGACATCACCCCAAAGTGCACTGATAATTGAAGTTCCAAGCATCCATGAGGTGATCCACCTAGAATAAACAATTACCCATCTTTACTACAGAAAGTATGGAGAAGTAAATTTCCTAAACTAGTTGGTGCAATTCATGCAATTTACCCTCTTTTAACCTATACTTTTCCATTCATCTCTTACTCCCTTTACCTCTCACAAGTCCTCTTTATCCAGACTATGATTAACTTTCCAAAAGTAAAATAGAGCTGTCCATAACCTCCAGAGCCATTCACCCATCCAGCCTGCCTGGAATTTATCTCTTGCTCTTAGTACTTGATTAGTGTCTCATCTGGAAATGCAGCTATGGTGTGTGCAAGTTGAGTCCTGCAAAATGGCACTTGGCCAAGGGCTCATAGGGGAAGGCTGAAATCCAGCAAGTTCTGAACTGACCAAGAAATATGACCTGTAGTTCTCTCATCAGCTATAAGACAGGGGCCTTTTTCCTATCTTGGTCTGCCCAGAGAGGACACTTTGTCTAATTCACACAGAAAAGTCCTATGAGCTGCAATGACTGTGCCCTACATCACACAGCTCTTTCCAAAGCCTTAAGAGACTCTCCATTTCCCTTGGTACTACACCCACACCAGTGAGCACATATATCAAAGCAGACTGTCCCTGAAATAGTCTGTTCCTTCTCCACTGGTTAGAATCTGGTTAAGCATCATTTCTGTAAGTGGGTTTTCCCTGGCCTCTCACGGACAAATACCACACCCACATCATGATTTAGTTCAGTGGTTCTCAACAGTACCACTCAAAAGGGAAATTTGAAAATTTGTTGCAGTGACTTCTTTGGTTCTCACAATAATTAGGAGGTATACTGGCTTAATGAGCAAGGGCAAAAGATGCTGGATATCTTGCAGTGTCTAAGGCAGCCCTGCACAATGGATGGCTGTTCTCTATCCTGCCCAACTTACAAACGCCCTACCTGAGACTCACAGAGATTAAAGACTTTCATACATTCATATGAATATTTACCAAATGCCTTCTATGAGTTAGGCACTTATGACGACCTATTTTAATTTTCTGAGTCTAGAACCTAATTCAACTTTACCTCTGAACAGAAAGCAATTTGACGCTGCCAACAGTAAGTTTTCCCGGAATGCAGCCACCATGCAAATCAAGGGAAAATTTGTAATTTATTTTATTCTGAACCCTACCAAGAATTGTTCACTGTTTCAGAAAACCACATCACATTACTCCTCATGGTATCCAAGCCACCAGCACTGATCTATCTAGTCTGTATTTGTATTGTGGCAAAATATTGGGCCATTTCATTGGGTTTTCTCATGTAGCCATGCCTCCGAATTTAAATTGAGATACATGTATTATTTCACTGTAAATTATTTTCCATTTCTTTCAGCTACATTTTAGTTACAGCATTATACTATTGTTGTTTTAATGTGTGTGTGGAAGTTGTTTGTATTATCAGTGAATCTCATTTCAAGATGGCAGATGTGATGTAAAAAATATGCCTTTCATACAAAGAGGGGGCACTGCTTCTGATAGGCTGGGAATCAATTCCTTTAACTTTTAAATCCCCCAGCCTCCAAGCCTTCAGCAAAAACCCCTTTCTCCAATAATTTTCTACATAAAGCCCTTTGAGGGTAGGAAATCTCTTAAATTATCCTTTATTACAACTCAAGGTCGGGCGGGCCACGGTGGCTCACTGGCAGAGTGCTTGCCTGTCACGTCGGAGACCCAGGTTCGTTTCCCAGTGCCTGCCCATGTATGAAAAAACATACAAAAAACTTAAGGTCCCTATCAGACTAATGAATTTGAGGAATACTCCCTCAAGGAACCATATCCAATAAGAGTCTCACCACACAGGGAAGAAAACTATATATGGCTGCTTACAGTGGCATCAAAACAATTGAATCCACCCCCCGACACACACACACACACACACACACACACACTGGTAAACTTAACTGCAATTAAGCAAGGATTCTAAAAATCTCATTCTCTTTGAATACTTTAAATTATGCACAAGCATTAATAAGGTAATTATTGACTAGTCATTAAAGTGATGAGCACAAGCTAAATCTTAAACAGGAAAATATCTATACACAATAGAAACACATGATAACCTTCTCCCCTATGTCATGACATAAAGAATAAAGGTCAAGCAGGACATGAAACAAGGTCCAAGGCAGCTGGGTTAGGGTGGGGAACAGCAACTGAATGGGAAGATGTCTAGGCAATGTGGTAGGAAGGGAGAGCAAAGGCTTTGGAGCTCTAGCGCCTTCTCAGCCACATATTGGCTGGTTGTGAATGGATGAGATTCTTTTCTCCTGTATCAATCAGGATTCAACTAGAGAAACAGAACCAGTAGGAGGATGAAAGGATGGGTACACATATCTCCTTTATATATGTCTCCCGTATGCATGTGTATGTATGTATATATACATATATAATGTCCTAATATGTATAGCCATATCTCCAAATATCTATTTGTATCTCTCCTTTTCCCCATCTCTATCTCCCTATCTATATCTACCCATCTCTTTCTACACACACACACACACATATATATATAATATTAAAAATATATATATATAATTTTATATATATATAACCGAGAGAAAGAGAGAGATTTTTTTGCAAGGGCCTGGTTTATGCAATTGTAGGGATTCTGGCTACAAAGTCCAAACTCCACAGGGGCAGCTTGTCAGGAAAACCAGGCTGCGACTTTCCATAGACACTAAAAATGCAGTTCACAGGCAGTATTGCTTCTTTATCAGCTCTGCTCTTAAAGACTTTCAACTGATTAAATCAAACCCATCCAGGTTATCTAGGATAATTTCCCTTACTTAAAGTCAATGGATTATAAAGTTAATTGCATCTACAAAACACCTCCATAGCAAAACCTAGGTTAGTGTTTAACTGAATAACAGGAACTGTATAGTCTAGTCAAGTTAACACATCAAAAGATTATTATAGTCCACCCCTTGTCAACTTACACCACACATATCTCCTTAAACTAAACTCAGTCTCCAGATAAAGATAGTAACAGAGTCAGACTTCCATCTAATGTGATAGAACTATCTTGTATAAAATTGAAAACTAACTAACCCATTCCCCAAAGGAGAAGGTAAAATCTTGGGGTAAACTTCATGCTTCTCCTTTGACATGTTACTTAAATACTGCAATGTAAAGTTAGCTACTAGTGAAACAGAGAGAAGAAAATAAAAATATTTGATTTGTGTATACACAAACACATTCACATCCAATTAAGGAAGAAATACTTGTGTTTACCAGTCCCCAACTCTAAAATGAAAATAGCAAAGTCCATCTCACAGAGTTGCTAAAAAGAATTAAATGATGTGATAAGGTAAAAGCACTATAATTTTTACAATCCTTGAAACCAGTCTAATCATCATCATCACTGGATAGGAAGTTCTAAGGTTGTACAGGTGAGAATTGTGACTCAGAAAAAGGCAATATTGAGGCCATCCAGTAGAAGTGAAAAGGACATTTAGAAATGGTTGTTTCTGATAAAAAGAAAACCATGGTAAGCATCAGGTTTTTGGATGAAAAGACTAAGAATTGTAAAGATCAATCTAAATCATTTCCATGGCCTGTGTATTAGAGGGCAGACTTCCTCTTGGGAAGAGAAACTGTTTTCAAATAAACAAAATACCTAAATAACTCTTCAGTTATGAATAATGAAACCCCTTTCCTTGCCCTTTCCACTCACTCCCCTCTACTAGCCCACCTGGAGAGAACTGTGGATTAAAATAGATGGGGGGAGAGTTAATTTCCCAGCCTGAAGAATTTACTAGAATTTGAAGGACTGGAGACAAAGAAAAAGAGGCACATAAAAGAGACTGTCAGAGAAACACAGGCAGAGACCAAGACCAAGGGAGATGAAGGAAAGAAATGAAGGGTCATGGGCAGGCAGAGTTGAGGCATCAAGGCAGGTATAGCTAAGGGGGTTTTGATTACATTTGTCAGAACACATCAAAGTATTCCTTTCAAATAGTCTTATTCAATTATATGCAAATTATGTCAGTAAAGTTAATTATTAAAAAGTTAAGTGTGTGTTATGGTCTTAATTTTTATAAAACACAATATGCTTAGAAAAAACCCAGAAGGAAATATCAGAGTATTATTTTTCATTAATAGGATTTTAAGTGCTGTTTCCTTTAAACAGTCTTGTATTTTCCAGCTTCCACAATGAACATATTAACGTTTTTCTTATAGCCAGAAGAAGCCAATTTTTTTTCAAGAGATAAGTCCATACATAGTTCAGAACAATGCTGACCACCTAGAGATTTCAAATATTTGTTTATGTGGATTTATCCAATCCATCATTTTGGTTACAATACAAGCTCCAGTTTTCTGTTTACCTTTTAACCTAAATACAAAGTAGATGAACGAAAGCATAAGTTGCAAACATAATTGGTCGCCTGGCGGTAGAAAGGGCAGAAAATGGAAAGACTTGATACTTGAGTTTCCACACGGATATGCTTAAGAATTCACCAGGTGGCCTTTGGTGAGACACTTTCCCTCATGGGGGCTGAGCTTCTTCAGCTATAAAATGAAGGCCATGAACTACAGCATCTCTGAGGACCCATCTGGGACTGACATTCCACCATTTTATGGGTCCCTTTGGAGGAAAAGAAAGCAAAGTAGAGGTGCATTGCTGATCTCATGGCACCGTGATAGAAATCACACCTCAGAGAAGCCCCTTCTCTCTCTATTTCATATCACTCTCTCAGCCTTCTCTCTGCTGCTCATCATGTAGCAGTAAAACTTATTTTCTACTCCCTACACTCCAGCTATTCTGGCTGTTACTCAGCTATTTCAGCCCTCGTTGGTATCTAATTTTGCTCTGGCACTCACTGGGGGTTTAAATATTTCCTCCTGTCAACTGTACCTCATTCCAGCAACCTTCACACCTTCTCCTTTGTTGAAAGCTTAGACTTCCCCTCCCCAGAATCCTCCTGCTATTAATAAATTCATGTGAAGCTGCATCCATGCTGATTCTACTTCTGTCCCTACAAAATTATATTGGCATTTAAAGAAAACCCTGTGTGAGTACTGGGGCGAGGGAAGAGAAAGCCCTGAATTCTTAATGTAATCATATTCATTTTAAAAACTGCAGTCATTTGTCCTTGGCTCAATTTTCTCCGAAATGACTGGCACAGGAAGCTTTTTCATAAGGGCAGTTGGCTCAGGTCTCGCTTGGCGGGTCTAGGGGGAATCATTTCAGTTACAGTTTCATCTGCCAAGGCTGTATTCCCTGCTGACCTAGTTTGGATTTTAAATTTCCATCAAGACCACCTGCCTGGTGTTAATTAGTTATGGTTTCTTGTTTTATATGCGAAATTGTTCTAACTTCCATGAACTGGCACAGACATCTTGGGCCTCTACCCTAGTTCTACTGTACAAGCAGCATTCTTAGCTGACCCAGTCATTCGTACCATAACTACATGCTAAAGCCAAGATGGCAAACTATCCAGCGCAAGTCTAAGGGAGGGAATTGCAAAAATCCAAGTAAATCCTGGTTTATATTTTTCTTCTACTGATGGTTTTTGGAAAATCTTGAACTTGTAATTTAGGGCAACTCTTTCTTATCCCTACCCCACACAAATACCACACCCTACCCAGTACCATATACCTCTCCCAGTAAGAGAAACTCATAGAAGAAAGCACAACCTAATGTTTTTTGTTTTGTGTTGTTCTGTATGCTGTATGGTGGGGGTCACATTTCTTTCTCTTCTCCATGTGACTAACCCATTATTGCAGCAACATTCGTTGATTTTTTGGGGGGGTGGGGGGAGGTACAAGGGCCGGGAATTGAACCCTGGTCATCTGCATGGCAGGCGAGAATTCTGCCTGCTGAGCCACTGTGGCCTGCCTCAAACCTATCGTCTTTAATGCTGTTCTAGATATCTCTGTAGGTTTCATCATCCCCCCCCCCCACCATTGCATATTTACCAGTTGCCAATTATTCTATCAATCTCATTTTCTTCTTACTTTACCAGGAATTGGGAAGGAAATGCTTTTCAGGAAGTTCTTTTCAGACTTGCACACTTACTTTCCTTTATCATGAAAAATCAATGGCAAAGAGTTATTTTTCTCCATTGGTGTGAGCATGCTCTCAGAAGATATGTTCTAATCGGATAACTTGCAAAAATTTCTCCTAAGTTTTCTTTCAGCCAATACTACAGAAGTAAACATAAATAGGTTAGAATTGTGGCCATAACAGCCTATTGTAAAAACAGTTGGGCAGCCCCTTCCAACATGGAAAAGTTAAAATGGGCATAGCTTAAATACCCCTAGAGAGTGGGAGAAAGATCAAAGGTGATGGAGTTACACAGAGAAGGTAGGTTTAACAAATGAGTATGATCGCTGAATCAGTATATTGATATTTCTTTTAGTCTCCGGTACCTTAGAGCAGCTAGAAATAAAAACCTAAAATTGTGAAATTGTAACCCATACCAAACTCTGAAATCTGTTCTACAACTAATTGTTGTAATGTACTTTGAAATTTATTGTTTTGTATGTTTTTTTTTTTTTACAAAAAAGAAAAAAGAGAGAAGGAAGAATATAATAGAGAAGATAGAATTTAAAAAATGAATATGACTGGGTGGTGTGACAATGGCTCAGGGGCAGAGTTCTCGCCTGCCATGCCAGACACCCAGGTTCGATTCCCAGTGCCGGCCCATGCAAAAAAAGAAAAAGAATATGACTGCTGAATCGATAAATTGACATTTCTTTTGGTCTCCAGTGTCTTGCAGCAGCTAGATGAAAAAATTTAAAAAATAATGGAAGTGTAACCCATACCAAACTTTAAAATCTGTTGTATAACTACTTGTTAAAATGTACTTAGAAATTTATTGCATTTTTGTATGTTATTTTTCACAATAAAAAAGATAAACACACACACCAAAATAGCTGGCATTGACATATAAATGAAATGAACCAAGAACATTGGAAAGTCTAAGAATTCCCCCTTGTTTTTTCCTCAAGGGTCAAAAATGAAAATGGAATCTGAGAGAGAGCGAAGAGACACTGGCTCTCAAAAACAGAGCTTGTGTCTGTAAGTATTTTGATTTTAAGTCCATTAATTTTCACATAATTTCAGACCAACATTAAATCAAACATAGCTGAGTTGTCATCAAGATTCCTCATCACATTTTAAAATGTCCGCTTAGAAAACTGACAAGGAGAGTCATTCTCACAGAAATGAATTTTGTTTTTTCATATTCCCTAGACTATTTGATTTTATGTTCCTCATTGCCAATGGCCAAATCTGGCGCTAACGTGGCTGGAAAGAGAGGGTATGGAATTACTTTTCTGTCATAATTTAATGGACAATTTTCTGGGTGCTAAGTTTTAGATGGTTTTAGGAAATGATGAATAGCATCAGCCTCAGAAATCGGAGGGACTCCATTCTCCAGTTGCTCTCTTTTGAATCTACAAATAATTTAGGATGAGTTGGCAAAGGAAGAAGCCATCAGCCAGGGCTTCTCATCTCCCCCACTGGGCTTCTTCCCAGAACACAGCCGCAGGAAGTCTCTGGAAGAGGGAAGGAAAAAAGCTGTGACATGTAGGTAAGAGCACTCTATTGGAGGCAAGGCAGGATGGGTGAAAAAAAATTAGTTTGGTGTATTCTAATGTATACGCATTTTTGTATTGTGAATATTATTAAGTTATGCATCTATCTAGAGGGCATGATAGACTAAGCTAAACAATTACATTGGGTTGCAGCGGTGGCACCAGTTAGGTATAGCTGTACTAACCCCCAGACCCGTAGCTGTTTACAACCTGTCGGAATTTATATTCATCCCACTAATGGAATGTTTTGGTTTTTTCCAGAATGCTGGTATGATTGGAGGAAAATCACTTTTCAGCTCAAATTGTAGTACTATGTCCCTTCATTTAATGTTCTCTCCAAGAACAGATACATTTGCTTACTTTCACGAAAAATGATTAAACACTATTCTGTTGCCATCTGCCAGGTACAATTGTCTGGCACATCCATTTTTTTGTTGCTCCCGCTGCTCTGGACTGAATTCTTTTACCTTCTGAGGACCGACCGAATTTCCTCTTTGTCAATGTCATTTGACCTTGTAATAATCACCAAGTTGCTGCTATTTTCCCTCCTAAATCACTTTATTCTGATTTACTGATCTCACTTTTTAAAAAAAAAAAAAAAAAAACATGGGCAGGCACCGGGAACCAAACCCGAGTCTCCGGCAGGGCAGGCGAGATTCTGCCTGCTGAGCCACCGTGCCCCGTCCTAAACTCACTTTTTACAAGTCATACTTTCTATTTCCTTCAAATTTGTCATTTACATAAAAATGTGCTATATTTATATTTGTATCCTATTCACTCTCCTTTTGAATTTAAAAGAGTAACATTTGTTACAAGTGAAAAACTTGGCCTTTTATACACGTCAACTTTCAAGTTTCGAAGAAAGATAACTTGATTCATATTCTGCTTGAAATTACGAGGTAGTAGTTAATTTGTCACAAAGAAACTACTGTGTGACTTGCATTTGGCCTTAGGTTCTTTTTGAAACAAGGCAGGATGTACTTAGACAGCTCTTTAAAAAAAAAATAAAGCAGATTAAGTAGACAGAGGATATTTTTAAAAACTACAAAAATTGTGACTAAATTGCTCAATGTTAATTGAATATTGATGAAAAAGGATGAGGAAATTAGAAAAACATGCTAATTAAATGTGTATACTTAAAAGGAGAACTTTTCACAGCTGAAAGAAGGATAATTACAGCGTCCATATTCTTAGCATTCAAGAGAAGGAATAACCACTTGCAGTAGATTGCAACTTTTAGAGACTGGTTAGCTGATGACAAGAATAAATAACACAAAAAGCCAACTAGTAGCAAAAGGACAAAACAGGAAGTAGCATGAAGACTTAAAGTATCTAGCAAGGATCTTTGACTAGTACCCCAGAGGCTCTGAACCTCGATATGAGGTGTTTCTTTAATTCTTGTTCTGTGTGTGTGTGTGTGTGTGTGTGTGTGTGTGTGTATGTATGGTTTCTCTGAATTTTTATCTATGAATTATAATACATTCTTAAATATTTACATTTTCTTAATGGAGGATTCTATTTTCATACCAACATGAAAATTGACCAACTGTATTTTAAGCCCCTCCTAGACCTTTTGCCAATGCGTTCTAATCAAAGGCACCATACATAGAGAAATAAGTACCTTAATTGCAGGTAAAATGTTGAGGGGATTTACTAATATTAAACGGAGCTGGCGTTACATGACAGCAAATTTTACAGACAGGCTTTTAAAAGAATGAATAAACCCACTGAGCATTACATAAGCCATAGATGCTAATGTACTCTCACTTTTTCTAGTTTGGGATAAAGCTATTAACCCACTATCGAAAGAGTCTTCAAATTGTTGAATTCGAATTGTTACTCTTACAATGTTACACTAAACCCTTACAGCCTTCTAGCGCTAAAACCTTTTTCACCACCCAAAACACAGACTTTTTATCCATTAAGCAATAATACTCCATTACACTACCCTAGCTGCTGGTTCCCTCTACTTTACTTTTTATCAGTTTCTTTATTCTCAATATTTCATATAACTGGAGTCATATGTGTCCTTTTGTGTCTGGCTTATTTCATTCAGCATAATGTTTTCAAGGTTCACCCATGTTGTAATATACATATAAGAATTTCTTTCCTTTTCATACCTGAATAGCATTCCATCAATGAATAGGCCATATTTTGTTTATTCATTTATCTGTCAATGGATATTTTGGGTTCTTTCCATCTTGAATTGTTTTTTTTTAAAAAATGGTAATGATTTGATTTTATCCATTCCAGTTTTTCTAAGTAAGTCCTCCTTGTGATCAATATCATCTATTTTCGAAATAGCGTTTCAGCATGGCCTGAAAATAAATCAACCACAAAGCTCTTAAAGCTATGAACCTCTTTCTCTAGGACAGGGTTAACTGAAACAACCAGGATCTAGAAAGATATATTGAGGTCAAAAGCTTACTTTTTCTTTAAAGATTATTTTAAATGAAACAAAGATTTACAAGTTTTTTCACTTCTTTAAATACTAATTAATTTTTTCTACAAAAAGCACATGACTTTTTAAAATATAGAAAATAAAAATTAGAAGAGCTATTTTTTTTTAATACCCAAATAAAAGTCCAGAACAATATACCCCAGTTATTTCCGAACACTCCTCAGTAAAGCCAGATGACCTGGACCGGCCGCCTCGCCCTCTGCTGGCTCCGGCCCCGGCCCCTCTCCTCCTCTCTCTGCCATCCCCTTTCTTTCTCTTTCTTTCTCTCATCCTTACAACCTGTCTTAAAGACTTTAATACACTGATTTATAGGCTGATTTTGGGTCTCAGCAAAGAACTAAAATATCTAGGTTGTTGTCAAAGACATGTTGTTTATGATGAGAGAAAAAAAGTCAATTTAATCCAATAACCAGTTGTCAGAAAAAAAAAGAGTTCGTAAATGTTTTTTCATGTTGAATACAACACACCTAAACAACCTAAAATTTCAGTCATCAGGTAGCACTTATGTCACACACAGAGAGTCTAAGACAGACTTCAAAATATAGCTTAAATTTTGGATTTTTTCTTGAGGATAAACAATATACATACACGTAAAGACAAGTCAGTCACATGTAGGATTTTTCATTTTTTTTAAATACTTTAAGGGAATGATTATAATATTTCATGTCTCCAGATTATAAAGTCTATTTTAGACTTCAAAATAAAGTAAAACTCAGTCCCTACTATTTTTCTTGATTGAAAATAGAACCTTAGTTTTAATCACCTTTCAAAACAGTAATGAAGCAATTTTCCAGGAACCTGACTCAAATACTCTACTTATTAGATACAATTCAAATGATTGTAGTAATACAATCTAGTTAATATGCTTTATAAATAAATTGATTTAAGATTTACATCTTAACCAAATTCATAAAAGTCACTGTTGGAAGGTGTGATGACTTGAATTTGTGGACCCCAGAAAAGCCATGTCCTTTAATTCTCATTCAATATTGCTCAGTGGGAGTTTTTGTTTACCTATGGAGATGTGACCCCCCCCCCCCAATGGTGGGTGGTAACCTTTGATTAGATGGTTTCCATGGAGGTGTGTCTCTACGCATTCAAGGTGATGTTGCTTACTGGACCCCTTTCAGAAGGGACCATTTTGGAAAGAGCCACAGAACCCACACAGCCAGAGACCTTTGGAGATGATGAAAGAAAATACCCCTGGGGTGGCTTCATGAAACAAAAGTTGAAGATAAAGCTACCAGATGCTGCCATGTACCCTTCCAACAGAGAGAGAAACCCTGAACCTCATCGACCTTTCTTGAGTGAAGGTAACCTCTTGTTGTTGCCTTAATTTGGACATTTCCATAGCCTTAGAACTGTAAACTTGCAACTTAATAAATTCCCCTTTTTAAAAGCTACTCTGTTCCTGGTATATCACATTCTGGCAGCTTGTAAGAAGGTAAGGTAGTTTTATATTTTGCCCTCTTTAAACCTCCAGTGGGTGGAATTTATCATTTTATGTGAAATGCATGAAAAAAAAATTTGACTTGCTGTCAACTCATTATGAATAACAGTTACATGGTTTTTCCAGTCAGGCTAGAGCAAAATGATTTTGGAATTTCCAGAATTTCCAGAAATGGAGAGAAGCCAGATGAAATTTGAATTCTATTCAAGGAATGAAAAATAGAATTGGATGCCATTTTGAAATGCATGTGCATCATGTTTGCCAGATCCTCTTCTTGCCAGCTGCAAAATCTAAAATGTCATTCATACGTAATTAAAGACACATTACTCCAAATTTGTTCTTTTAAATCTTTATAATAAAAAGGGTACATTTCACAATATTACTGATAAAAAAGTAAATTAACCAAACCAGGTGAAAGGTTGGAACTAATCGCTCTCTTTAGTGAAGTACTAGACTTTCTACCTGTGGTTAGCGCAGGACCACATAGTAAGTATTCTAAAAAAAATTTGGCAGTGCACTGGTGGCTCGGTGGCAGGATTCTTGCCTGCTGTGCCAGACACCTGGGTTTGATTCCCAGAACCTACCTGTTACAAAACAAAACAAAATAAAAAAATCATGGGTGCACGGGTAGCTCAGTGTTTAGAATGCCCACCTTTCAAGTGGGAGACCTGGGTTCGAGTCCCAGACCATGCATGCCCTCCCCCCCAAAATATTGATGGTTATCTTTATCATTGTTTTATTTTATTTTACCATCTTATGAAATAAATAGTTTCCCCTCCAATTTAGTGTCATACTGAATCCTAAAAATCCAGATATGGTTATCTCACAGACCGTTTTAGGTGGAATAGATGATTAATAGACTATTCCAAAGAAAAAACTGCTGTGGAAGAAGCACCATCTGAACAATACAGTGGCAGTTAGATGATGCCAAGCTCTGCTGGACATGCAATGCAGTGCTATTCAGAAGGACCAGGAAGATGTCAGAGAGGACACTGCTCCTCCAGACACTCACAGTTAATGAGAAGACAAACCAGTAAACAAGCAATTGTTACTGTCCTGTGAAAAGTTCCAAATTAAAGGACTGTATGCGATTTCTTAGGCTCATAGAGGAAGAAAAAGCATTCCCAGAAATTGATGGGTGGCTGAGGAAGGACGATAGAGCTCTACAATGGAGCAGGAAGCTGAAGGGTAAGGGAGACAGAAGTCACAAGGAGAGCAGAGGCATAGAGCGTGAAAGCCATTTCCTCAAAGAAGGTTGAGTCTGTCTCTTGTCCAGACTATCTTTTCAAGGTTTGAAAACATAGTGTCCCTCTAGAGAAAGGGGTAGAACTTATTGTCCAGTATAGCAAAGGGAAAATTACCCACCAGAGCAAAAGTAAGATAGGTTTGCTGGTAGCTAATTATAAGAGTCTGGGGGTCCCTGAAATCACAGTTTCTCTCCTAGAACACAACCTACTATATGTGCAGCATCTACTGGACCATCCCATGTCATTCCCATGAGGCTTAAAGGTCAAGGGGAACAAACATGATTGTGAAGCTCATGCTTCCTGCTGTGCTATGAGTAATAAAATCCTTAGTCTCTGATCTAAGAGATTTGTGTCTTCTGCAAGCATTAAAGAAACTGGCTGGCAAATTTGTTAGCTTGCAAGCGGGGTAAAATCTCAGATGCTTTACAGTTCTTGACAGATGGGCAGTGTAGCATAGAGTAAGATGTGAAACAAAGGAGAATGAGAGGGAATTTTAGGGGAAAGATGAGTTTGATTTCATTCTTGTTGAAAGGGAGGTGTTTGTGTAAGCACTAATTTCCAAATTTCTGGTTAAATTTAAGGAGAAAGGTGGGGGCTAAAGACACATATTCAAAGGTTATTAGAATCTATATCATAGTTAATATCATATGGCTGAAAAATCTTTTCCTGGAGAACACAAATATTTAAGTGGTAGGCATAGGTTAAGAAAGAGGAGTCTCTGAAGGATACAGAAAGAATAGATAGAATGAAATAAGTATTGTATATCTCTCAGAAGCCAAGAAAGTGGAAAGTTCCAAGGAGGGAAGAATCAATAGTGTAATACAGAGAGATCCAATATCTTAAAACTAAAATCCCACTGGATTTGGCACCTGAAAGTCATTGTGGTCCTTGGCGTGACGTGCTGGTCCTGGGTCTGTTGGCTCTCGCATTCTTTCCTCAGCCTTCTTCTCACTCTGTATTCCATGGCGGCTGATACTATAGGCCGCATCTCCCAGGCACCAGTATCAGCTGGTTTCCTGGCAGGTTGAGTTCACTGAATGGGATACATTCCCATTAGAGAGATTAGAGGGCTAGGGGAATAGAGAAGCCAGGTATTTCTCTTTTTCCTTCTGCCTTGGGGGGCAATCTGGTAGTTCCTAGGTTGAATCCCTTCTGTGGTTTCAGCTCCCACTGGCCAAATCAACCAATCTAAGGTTCTAGCTTTCTTGGGTGAACTCAACAGCAGGTTCTGAGAACACCATCTTCTCACTTTGTTCCTCCATCCTAGGAGTAAGAGTGACTTCCACTGTCACTCAAGTTCAGGATACCTCATCATCCTCTATTTGGTTTCTTACCTCCTCCACCCACCATTTAATCAATTCTCTGCATTATATTTTCTTTGTTATAAATAATGAAAGCTGTTTCTTACAGCCTAGGTGGGGCTCAATTAGTCCAAGTATAAGAGCATAAGTCAAGAATTATGGGGAAAAGAATGGGAACAGAAAACACTGAAGACCAGCAGCACAGCTGATCTAGTAGTTTGGGTGAAAAGGGAAGAGAGATTTGACAATAACTAGAGGAGACTCAGGGCTTTTTTTTTTTTTTTTTTTTACTTAGTTTTACTTTTTTTTTTTACTCATTTTCAGGTTGAGGGAGATGATGTCTGAAAAGTCTGACATAAGAAAACATAGACAAATGAAGGGGTTTGAGTAAAAACAAGATTCCAAAAGGAAACAGGCTATGGGAAAGGGATGGGAGGGGAGTATATGTTAAAGATCCAGGTAACAGGTTTGACCTTGAAAAGGAAGACAGTGAGTTGCTACACTAAAACTGGCAGTAAGAAGCTAAGGACTGATGTGACTTTAAATCACTACACCATGTAAGTAAGATGCCTGAAATTTTCTGATGGCCTCAGTTTTTTCAAGAAGCTAGAGGCGTCTTTTGAGAATAGAGGTAGGCAGGAGGCTGCAGGAGAGTGGTGATGGTCTGGCATTGTTCTGAGGGGAACGGAGTGGAAGCTGACCAAGGATCTCTAAAAGGACTGATGGGGAACTCAGAAGCTGCAGCCCTGTTAGGAAATGAGGCATTTTAATGGAGTTCATCTTCGTGGTTATACAACTTGGGTTTTTTGCTTTGTTTTTTTTCTCACCCTCAGGTATCAACTTCCTCTGGGAACAGAAAGGCAAATCCAGGGTGAGGATCTTGCCAAATAGGCATTATGGGAGGACAGGACTGTAGGAAATTGAAAGTGAGATAGTGATTTGGATGCGCTGCCATGAAACATAGGCAGCATAAGTTGGTGGATGAACACACAGCATCACGGAGCCTGGCAGGTCTGAGTGCCTGTCCTGGCTGTGGAGCACTGGGCAAGTGTCGTGTACACCTTAGTTTCCTGGTACAAAAGGGAAGAAGTGATAAGACTGAATGGGATCACACAGAGTGCCATTAGAGATCCTGACAAAAAGAACTCGGTGAGGGCAGCAGAGCTGACATTTTCACTAATCAGATCTGTAATGCAACATTAAGATCTGTAGAGACTTATTTGAAGGTGTGTCTCAATCAGAGAACAATTTAAAAACTGCCCTGAGATACACAACATGGGCTTCTAAAACCAGACCTATTTCAGGTCCTTCCCTGCCTCTAAACCATACAGGAGCATTCTGGGGAGATCGAGATCCACCATCCTCTCAAGAGGACAGAACTGTTGGCTAGGCTAGCTCTAGGCTAGGATGCGAAGGTATACGGAAGGCCAGTTTCTGGAAAGTCACAGGCCAGGCCACAAAAAGACCCAGGTGGGGTCAGAGGTCCTCTCAGGGCCAGGAGCTCAGATTCAGAGCAGCATTAGGGAAAACTCTCACACGCCGTTGTCTAACAGCACAACGTATTACATGGTCTGACATAGCTCCCATGTAACAACTTACTGAAAACTCTTCACAAAGCGGAAGCTTGTTCCGTTGACTGCCCAAGCTTCTGATTCCTTGCTTTCTGCCTTCTTAGTGAGTCCTTTTCTTCTCATTATCCTAACAGATGGACAAAGATTCCCCATAGGGCTGTCATTCTCAGATAAATCGGAAGATAGGAAACTCATGTCAACCAGTTTTATTACCTCTAACAAGTTGTTAAAGGATAAAATTATTGCCTGTGATGAGCTTTTTGAACCAATCTGTGGGCTAACTGCGCTTATAAATTAGAGCTCTGGTTCCCATTTTGATAGATAAGTGGGAGCTGGATCAAGAGCTCAACAATACTACAAATTTACCTATTTTTACTTGCTTTCAATAAAAGAAACAAAACAACAATGCTCTCAAACGTGTGCAACCTTATGAAGTGAAGAACTGCTAATGATTATATCCTCATTCCTTTAAGGAAGTTCAATAGTATGAAAATGACACATCATCACTAATTCCTAGGAATCAGAGCAGAATCAGAGGCTTAATGAACAAATGAAGAAAGGAAACTGGCCATTGACATTTCTGGCTAGGGAATATAACAATCAACAGACAGGCTACTGGTCAAGTCTTCTTACAGACTGAGAATGCTAAGAGCTTCACCCAGAGTCAACAAATGCCATGTTCTATAGAGAGGCGTCTTAGGGGACAGATCTGGTAACCATCAGCGGGCACGTTTCATCTTACCACTCACTTCCGGCAAGTTAAAAGAGGCTTTGTATGCCTGCTTCCCAACAGAAGCTGGGACTTGGAGGTGCGAGAAAGCCTGGGCTTGCCCTCAGGCCCCAGAACAAAAACATATACACTTACAATAAGTTTATAAAGAAATGCACATAGTGTAATCCTCAAACACTTCCTAGAGGCTCACTTTCTCTGCATTTTAGACTCACTGAAGAAAAGGGTGAGTCAACTGTAGGTCAGAAAGAAGTGAAGGAGAAATTGGTTTTTTGCCCCTAGTTTTATATGTAACCTTGATTTTCCTGTTCAACCAAGTCAGAAGAACTTGATATCTTTTCCAAAAGCCATGGGCTCTACTTTAAAGAGAATGGTGTGCAGAAAAGTAGTTTAAAATTAGTGCGACTGTCAAATCCCCTCCCAGTACGCCCCATTTACACAAAGCATTTTGGTGGCATCCAAAAAGGTGAACATCTGCTCGCTGTTCTTGTTAGCATCTGCTATAAAAGGCCACCAGGTCTGAGTTTATAGGGACAGAGAGGAAAAGACAGTGGCGGGTACCACTGAGTCCACTCTTGGGTCAAGATATGCGGTTTTAATCATCACACTGCGGGGGAAGCGCTACTAAAGTTGAAAAGGTACCACAGAGAGCAGCCAACAACCCAGAGCTTTCAAAAATGCCGGCCATATGGTACCCTCACTCTCCCGTTGCAAATCAATGGTTGTAACGACCCCAACAGGAGGAAACTCCTAGAGCCTTTGCTTACAGACCTCAGCAGGGAGTAGAAATGGTCCTTCCGGATCTCCTGGATGTTAAGGAGAAATTTTTTTAACACCTGGTCCTAAAACCCATTCAAGCTAACCCTTGTGTCAGTCAAAATCCAGCCCATCTACAACATCAAAATGTTTTTGATCCCGCCATTCTTACTTAATACTTTACATCAGAATGTAAGAAGCTATTTGCCAAAACTGACAAAGCAGAAAACTGACAAACTATGGCAGCAGCATAATAAATCCAGAAAGTTCCTCTACTATGCTGTTTACTAATACAGCGTTTAAATCGTGGGGTGTTGTTTTTTTTTAATTCCATTGTTTCCCAGCTGGGTAATCAGTTCATTCTGGGGGGACAAGATATGGGTAACAAAAAGAAAGTTTTTTAAAGCAATGCATACCACGAAGTCAACCTGAATGAATTTAATTCGCTGTGGCTGTGTGACAATACTGAAAGGGTATACTCAATCAGACGGTCCTTTCTGATTGTTTCTGACTGAGTAATTTGAGTCCACTTTTTTCATAATGGGGCCTTTCTCCCAGCAGGCACTTTTGAATCCCACCTGTAAATCAGGGATGTCTGTGGGGATTTGTTTGTCCTTCCCCTCCTGGTCCCTTTTATCTCTAGCTCGTTTCCAGTTATTTGTGAAAATAAAATTGTCCTCCTAATTCTTTTATGTGGAAGAAGATTGGGTTGTTATACCCGGAGAGTGGCACCTTAATTTTGACCAACAATTTGCTCTCTGAAACCCAATCTCTAAAGAAATTTACTCTACATTCTGTTTTAAAAATAAAAACGCCCATTTTAAATTCTCGGTCTATAAGCTACAAAACGGGTGTTGTCTTTAAGTTAAAGTTTGGCGTTTATTTCATGCGCCTAGCCTAGGCATGCTACTTACACAGGCGAATGAGGCTCACCACAATTTTTTTTAAATCCCCTGTGAGCCATTTAAAATTCTTTCCCCAATTAAATATATATCATGAAATGTAAAATATGAAATTTACCCTCTTCTGTGTCAGTCTGCATTGTAGTGAATTCTGTATTTTTGTCTCGAGTATATTTTAAATTAAAGTTACTAAATGTTTTGACTTCAGATCAAAGAATCAAGCTGTTTGAAAGCATGTATATAAATATGTACACATACATAATAAATATACCCTTGCCATAATGTAATAGTACTTATAATGGAAATAACCTAAATATCTAGTTATACTGGGTTGCTTAATAGACTATGGTACATCCGTACAACAGGATAGTATCCAGCCACTAAAAATGATAATGGAAAAACAGTAACATCACAAACAAGAAACCACCACAAAGAAGTATGTAAAATATCATATATAAAATATATGTATATTGCTAAACAGCATAGCACACTATACTATTTACTAACACTGTACTTGAATCTGTTTTTTTCATTTTTCAAGAATATATATATTCTTCATATATGTATAGATATTTATATATATTTATTTATAACACACATAAAATATTTATATAGCCTATATATTTTTTCAAGAATATATATGTTTTTGTACACATAGTAATAGGTTGAAAACATTTATTAGAATAGCAGTTACTATCTCTCAGCGGGTAGAGCATAAGTGATTATGAATTTTTGTTTGCTTATTCTTTGCTTGTCAGTGCCCACCTCACCCCCACATTTTATAAGGTAGTTTTTTCAATAATCATTATTTCTATAACCAAGGTTAGGTGAACCCGCAAACACTAGTAACTGGCCCAACCAGAGCCAACATGAGTCTGGGACAGCCAAGCCAAACGAGTATAACAAAACCCCAAAGGCAAGAAATAAGTTAAACGTGTGACAAACGTAGACATGGTAAGATGCGTGTGCAGAGTTGACAGGAAATTGGCTGCACTACTTGTGAGGCCACTTGATTACCACAGACCTAATGCTCCTCTCACTTTTTTCTCATCTCAGATGTCCCAAGGGCATCCCTTGGATTGATTTCTAGGCCCTGGGTCCAGAAACAGCAAGTAAATAGTGCCATGAATATATCAAGTTCTCAGACCTATAAAGAGCTCCTGGGCTGAATCCATTTGTTTTCCTTAACCTTATAGAAATACTTTTTAATCATTATTCATGATTACCATTTTGATAATGCTCTATGTGTTCAAGGCAGGTTATAAAATTCTTTGTCAAAATGCCATCATATCATAAAATCAGTGCTTAAGCTAAATAGTAAGGATTAAATAAACTGCTTCTCAAAATGTCTATTTCAAAGTAAGAAACTACTATTTACAATGCACATTTTGAAGAAAAGGTAGAAGGGAGGGAGGGAAATGAAAGAAATATGGAGTAAAGGAAAATAAAATTAGGAAAAAATATTAGATACCTAGAGGTGAGGTTAGGATGCCCTAACATCCCATACACTTGCTAAAAATCAGCCAGAAATTTCTATTTAAGATTCCAAGGGGCCAATACCTTGATTAAAACAAGTACAATTCCATAATTCATAATATTTCTAAGATAAAAACAAGTTAGAGGCACAGCAGAAACAGAGGCCAGAGGACGATTTCTCCCATGAATCCTCAACACAGACAAAGTGGGATATAGTAATTGACATCCTCAACAACGTCCCTAGAGTGCCTGTATGCTTTATGGAACTGTTTCATGCAATAGTCTACAAGTTGGGTGGACATTCACATCCTTGATTCATAGTTTATATAAGCAGTTCAGCTGAAGGATGAAAAAGTGAACATAGTGATCCAAATCACAGCTCAGCAATCTGGCTTAATTGTAGGATAATTTTTTTCACATACAGGAATGCATGAACTATATATCTTTTTAAATATCCCATTATTAATTCTATCAGCCAAGCTCTGAGAAGTATAGCACTGCAGTAAACTTGATATGATATTCCTTAATGCCAAGTGGAAGCCAGTTTATATTTACAGTTAAATGTCGACTCACGTGTTAAGTCAGTGTACTAAACAAGAGGTTGATCTCTTCATTCATATATGCAATTAGTAAAAGCAAATCAAGCAATATTTATTGAATGTTTATGATTTCTTAGAGGTTTTCGTTTTTAAGTAAAAGGAAAACAGTGGTGGCCAAGGCAGACGAGGCCCCTTGGTGCCCTTATCAGACTAACAACCTAGAGCTGGGTTCCTCAACAGTTGCAACATTATGTTTGGGGCTGTATGTTTCTTTGTTGTGAGGGGCAGTCCTGCGTGTTGTAGAATATTTAACACCATCCTTCACCTCTAGCTACTAGATGTCGGTAGTAACCCCATCACTCTGGCAAGTAAAAAGCTCTTCAAATGTTGCCAAATGTCCTCTGCAGAACCACTAACATAGAGAATTTAACATGAAAGTGTCATGGATTAGTTATAAGAGGAAGTAAGGGGTACTAAGAGAACATAAAGAAGAGGGACTACCCCTTCTGGTGGCCCAGGAAGGCCTCTCTGAAGAGGAGAACTTTAGGAACATACAGAGGCCCCATGTCTTAAAAAGACATTTGAGAGGTACACTAACTGGGCCAGACTCCCCTCATGGCACATCCAGGGCCCATGTGTTATATAAAAGGCACTGAAAGTTAATTTTAAAAGACAAGCACCAAAGAACAACTTGGAGAGAAATACAGCTTATAACTGTCCTTCCTAAAAGAAAATGATCACAACATCCATCCCTTGAAGCCGATTAAGATGCATTTTAGGATTAAGTGATTAGCTATAAGTCAGTAAAGGGTTGAAACTAACAAATTAATATGTAGAATTACTGTGGAAACCCAGAGCCCAGGCTCCCCCTCCATATTGAGAGTAGGTGGCTGTACATAGCTGCTTACGTGGTCACATAGTCAGAGGTTGGCAGACCTTCTCAAGGAAGAAACAATGTACAGACAGTATCGTGAACCACTTACCACATAAGGCATTAAGCCTCCTGTCCCGATATGTTGACAACAAATCTCCAAACCCTGTGTCATAAGACCCTGTTAAAGCTCTGTTCTCATACCCTAAGGAATGTCCTTGTCCTAAACCCCTATAAGATGCCCCTTGCACGTGCACACGCGCACATATGCATGCATACACACACACACACCTTTGTGGGGTGCTGCTTTCATATTTTCTAGATGGCTGCCACTGGGAGAGATCTCTTCCTGTAAGTCCTAATAAAAGGCATACCTAGCTCTTGTGCCAGACTTGTTCTTTGGTCTTGGGGCTGCACTGACCCAAACCTTCAAGAGCCGGGTTGGAACAATTATACTGTAGGGGATCATTAAACATTCATTAAGAGAGGTATATTTTTATTTTATAAAAGTGTCATTAAACCATCAGAACTCTTTATAAAATGATTATACCAATTAAAACCAAATACATCCATTAACTACTTTGGCATCATTAGGAAAGTCACTTAATTGTTGTTTCTACTGCCATAAAATCAAGAATTTGGACTCCAAGATTTTCTTAAAATCCTAGACAACTTTAAAATTTTGTGAATTTATATTTGAATTTATTAAAATTATATTCTATTTCTAAAAGCAGATTTTTCACTAGAGCAGAACAGATAATTTCACAACATCTATTTTAAAGGTTCCAGTGTTCAAAATATTGACGATGAATGCATAGACTCTAATACTTCCCTTCCTATTTTCCCCACTTGTCCAACTGATATCTCAACCAAAGCAGGAGCAGACAGGACTAAACCTTTAGGTTGATAGGATAAAAGGACATCATTCTGTCCTTTTTTTTAGATCATAAAATTGAGGCTCAAAGACATTAGCTTTCCCAAGGTCACAGACACAATACTTAGCCAACCATCAAGTCCAGATCTTCTGACTATAAAAAGATGTGTTGGTGGAAGAGGGACAACAAAAATTTCAGAACATGATACATTTTCAGGGAAGGAAGGCTCGGGTGGGAAACCAGGAAACAACATGATAGCACTGGGCATAAATCCCAAAGGAAGGTGAGAGTGAAACAATTGATTATCCAAACCCTATACTTTTAGGCCCTCCCAGAACACCTACTTTATCAAAAAGGCAATAACAAAAAAGTATTTGTTGAGTACCTATGATATGCTAGATATTTTATATTCTGTGTGTTTCATCCCTATAACCACCCCTTAAAGCAGGCCTTCCCAAACCCTAACGTGCATATGAATAAAAAGGGGACATCCTCACAATGCAGATTTCCATTTCAGTAGGACTAGGGAGGACTTGGGAAGGGTCTGGGAATTTACATTTCTAACAAGCTTCAAGGTGATGCTGATGCTTTTCACCCTGTACCACGGTCCATGCTTCAAGTAGCAAGGCTGGAGAGACTACTCTGACGTAGGTGGTAAATTCGAATGTCCTAGGCCCTCGTCCCCAGATGCTAATGCAGGAGGTCTAGAATTGAGTCTGATAACATATATTCCAGGTCATTCTCATCCAGAACAAAGAGTTCATAGACTTTGAAGTCCAACAGACTTGGATTAAAATCCTGGCACTATTACTGTCCAGCTGTAGGAAAGGACCTTGGGCAAATTATTTAACTTCTCTGGACCTCAGTTTCCCACTCTGCAAAATAGGGATAATAATAAATTCCTCACTAGATTGTGCTGATAATTAGATAAGATGATCTGTGTAAAGTATTTAGCATATAACAAGCATTCAAAAAATGGTTGTCATTATAGTGTTGATGTGATACTACTGCTGCTACTCTTTTAACCGATGAGAAGCTCAGACACAGAGGGATTTAAATAGCTCATCTGAGCTCACTTACCTAATAAGCAAGATTTGAGCCCAGATACAATTGCAAAGCCACATTCATTTCATTGCACCAACTTACATATACCAAATTTTGGAAACTTCAGCTGCATTTGTGGAAATCATCCAAACCACGCCCTCCTTTCCTCTCCTCTTGCCCCGATTGTTCAGCCAGTCTCCCCCTTATTGGGCTTTGTTTTCAGCTTCTTCCCTTGTATCTTTCCTCACCTCCTCTTTGGATTTTGTTCCCAGAGCTTGACCTTCAGAGCTCTCCAGGGAGCCTCTGGTTCTTCTGCCCTTGGAACGAGGTCTCCCTCCCTCCCTCCCTGCCTACCAAGTCCAGCAGTCCAACTGGCCTCTGCCCAACAAGAGGCAACTTTTTTTGACATATGGGAAAAAAAATCAGAAGTCAAATGATATCTAACTTTGAAGGTTTGTAGCAAGTATTTTTGGGCTCTTGGTGTGATGTTCAGGTCCTGTCTTTTATCATTCTTGGATCCCACTGGGAAATTCTATTTTTTAATGAGCAATTCTTGAGTGAATGTCAATCACAACTGCAAAATATCTAGGAGAAAAGGGTCAAAATGAAATTACTTACCCATTGTACTAAAGCACGTGGCAAGAATACAAAATATATTATGGAAGTAACAAAATCCCATAAAGTACAGGACAAGAAAAGCCACGGACTTACGTTACTACTGCTCTGGCTGAAAGATATTTCATGAGGGATTGAGACACTTCACAATATTGGAAAAACTCAGGATACTAAATAAGCAAATTGTTTTAGCATTTCTGTTTTAAGCAATAACATTCAATGACTGCATGGAGATTATTTTCAATAGACGTTTTATGGGAAAACTATAACTGGAAATAAAAGGAATATTCTAGCCATAAACATGACATATCTCTTGTTGCACATGCTGGTGATGACATTGAATAAGATCTCCAAGCAAAATAAGAGTTATGATGTGTGATGTCAGCATAATGAAATAAGACTTCTCCCTCTCAAAGGTTAATTCTTAGGCTTCATAAAGATGTACTGAATTTCATAGCCTGAAAATGACGTTAAGGAGTCACAGAGAACCAGATGGCAAAGAGTTTTGTAAAGGAAAATAGAGACTTAAGCTTCTGCTTTAATTCACTGCAGCACAAATCAATGTTTTGAACTAGTTATTCTCTCCAACGGTCTTTTTAAAAAAATGTTCATAGGCCAGAATTCTTTTGAAGAGTATGTCTGTTCAGAAAAACCACATGGAGAGTTGAGCTGTTATCTTAAATAGCCAGCATCGATCATTGTTTCTTCTTCAATAGGTACAAATTTATAAGACTACCCACATTATTTAAACAATAGCTTTTAGCCTCCATTTTTCTCTCTCTGTGCTGATACAGAAAGCATGATGTAGAAAGGGGAAAAACGTCATACTCTGGGGTAGAAGTTAGTTGAACCGAAATGAGATGTTTCCTCAGCCAGTAGAGGGTTCTGGTTAAATTTGGACTTTACAAGCACACACAGCCTGATTTGAATAATGAATCTGTCACTTGCAGACCATTTGACCTGAGGCAAGTTACTTAGCAAACTCAGCCTCAGTTTTCTCATCTGTAAAATGGGAATAACGACAGCTCCCCTTAACATAATTGCTGTAGACATTAAACAATATAATGCATGGGAAAGACTTAGCAGGATATCTAGTTCATACAATGACATTTTCATATATAATTGCTCTGTTGAGATAATGTACATGCCATACAATTCACTCCTTTAAAGTGCACAATTGAATGTTTTTTAGTATAGTTACTGAGTTGGGCAACCATCACCACAATCAATTTTAGAACACTTTTATCACAAAGAAGCCCATCCCATCAGCAGTCACTTCCCATTTTCCCCACAACCCTACCTCACAACTCTAGGCAACCACTAATCTACTGCTTTCTTTATAGATTTGCCTATTCTAGATATTTTTTTTAAATGATTCCATGTATATAGAATAACATTTTCAAGATTAATCCATTATTAGCATATATTGCTTCTTCATTCCTTTTTATTGCAGACGAATATTCCAATGTGTGGATTTATCACATATTTATCCACTCATTAGTTAATAGAAATTTGGGTTGCTTCTACTTTTTAGTCATTATGAATAATGCTGCTATGAATATTCATGTATAAGTTTTAGGAGAACATACATTTTCATCTCTTGTGAATTTATACATGGGACTAGAACGGCTTGGCCATATGTAACTACGTTTAACTTTTTGAGGAACTGCCAAACTGTCTTCCAACCTGACTGCACCACTTCACGTTCCCACCAACAATGTATGAGGGTTCCAATTCCCCCACATTCTCACTGAGATTTATTTATTTATTTTCCTTCTCAACCAAAAGGGGGAAGAATAAAATGAGACAAAGTGTCAATGGCTGAGAGATTCTAAACAGAGTCGAGAGGTTATCCTGGAGGTTATTCTTACGCATTCAGTAGACATCACCTTGTTATTCAAGATGTAATGGAGAGGCTGGAGGGAACTGCCTGAAAATGTAGAGCTGTGTTCCAGTAGCCATGTTTCTTGATGATGATTGTATAATGACATAGCTTTTGCAATGTGACTGCGTGATTGTGAAAACCTTGTATCTGATGCTTCTTTTATCTACCCTATCAACAGACGAGTAGAACATATGGAATAAAAATAAATAATAGGGGGAACAAATGTTAAAATAAATATAGTAGATTGAAATGCTAATGATCAATGAAAGGGAGTGGTAAGGGGTATGGTATAATTTTTTTTTCTGTTTTCATTTTATTTCTTTTTCTGAAAAGATGCAAATGTTCCAAGAAATGATCATGATGATGAATATACAACTATGTGATGATATTGTGAAATACTGATTACATATGTAGAATGGAATGATCAAACAGGAATGTTTATATTTATTTGGTGTTTTTTTTGGTATTTAAAAAAATAAAATAAAAAAAAAAAGACTTTTTTTTATTTATCATCATCTTGCTGGTATACACTGCTCATGATGGTTTTGATTTGCATTTCCCTGATGGCAAATGATGTTGAGCATCTTTTCATGTGCTTATTGAGTATTTGTATGTTTTCTTTGGAGAAATGCCTACTTGGATCTATTGTTCATTTTAATTAGGTTATTTTTCTTTTATTATTGAGTTTTAAGAGTTCTTTATATAGTCTAGATACAAGTCCATTATCAGATACATGATTTGCAAATATTTCCTCTCATTTTGTGAGTTTTTTCACAAAGATGATATCTCTTAAAGGACAAAGCTTTTAATTTTGACAAAGTTCAATTCATCTATTTTTTTCTGTTATGTTTTTAGTATTGTATCTAAGAAATCACTGCCTAACCCAAGGTCATGAAGATTTATTCCTATGTTTTATTCAAAGGGGTTTATAGTTTTGCTATTTAGATCTATAATCCACTTTTAGTTCATTTTTGTGTATGGTGTAATGTAGGGCTCCATCTTGAATCTTTTGCATGTGGGTATCCAGTTGGCCCAGCATGATTTGTTGAATATATTCTTTCCCTATTGAATTTCCTTGGCATTCTGTTAAACGAAAGAAAAAAAAAATCAACTGACCAAAAATATAAGGATATCTCTCTGGACTTCCTACGTCCCATTGTTCTGTAGTTTTATCCTTATGAGTACTACACTGCCTTTATTACTGTGGCTTTGTAGTAATCTTTGAAATCGGGAAATTGTTTCAAGAATGGTTTGGCTATTTTAGGCCCCTTGAATTTCCATATGAATTTCAGGGCCAACTTGTCAGTTTCTGCAAAACAGCCAGGTAGGGTTTTTTTGTTTTGTTTTGTTTTTTTAAAACATGTGCAGGCTCTGGGAATCAGAACTTGGTCTCTGGCATAGTTTTTCTGCCACTGAGCCACCGTCGCACTGCCCCCAGGTAGGATTTTGATCGGGATTATGTTGAATCTTTGGATTAGTTTGGGGAGTTTTGCTATATTAACAATCATGCCTTCTGATTCAAAAACAAGCGATGTCTCTTTATTTTGGGGTCTTAATTTCTTTCAACAATGCTTTGTGGTCTTCAGAATATCTGTTCAAGTTATCCCTTAGTATTCTATTCTTTATGATGTGATTGTAAATGGAATTTTTGCTTAATTTCATTTTCAGTCTGTTCATCATTAGTGCATAGAAATGATTTTTGTATTTTCATCTTGTACCCTGCAACATTGCTGAATTCATTTAGTTTTAATAATTTCTTATTGAATTACTTTTTATATATAAGATATGTCATCTGCAAAAAGAGAATTATATTTCGTATCTGGATGCTTTTTATTTCATTTTCCTCCCTAATTGCCCCAGCTGAAACTTTCAGTACAATATCACATTGACGTGGCAAAAGTGGACAACCTTGTCTTCTTCCTAATCTCAGGATTAGAGCATTCATTCAGTCTTTCAAGTATGTTATTAGCTGTCAATTTTTCATAGATGCCCTTTTCACGGTGAGGACATTCCCTTCAATTCCTAGTTTGATTTCTTTAACATGAATGGTTATTGAATTCTGTCAAATGGTTTTTCTGTATGATCATATAGTTTTTGTATTTTATTGATATGTTATATTATATTAATTGGCTATTAGACTTATGGCACATGGTATTGAACGTCAGATGTTAAACTACCTACATTCCCTGGATAAATCCCACATGGGTTATGGTGCATAACCCTTTTTTAATATGCTACTGGATTTGGCAGTCTTGTGTTGAGGATTTTCACATTTATATTCATAAGGGAAATTGGTCTGTAATTTTATTTTCTTGTGATATGGTTATCTGGCTTTGGTATCAGGATAATGCTGGCCCCATAGAACGAGTTAGGAAATATCCCTTCCTCTTCAATTTTTTGTAAGAGTTTGAGAAGGAGTGGTATTAATTCTTTATTTGGTAGAAATCCTCAGAATTAATCTGGGCCTGGACTTTTCTTTGTGGGGAGTTTAAATACTCATTCACTCTCTTTACACATTATAAGTCTTTTCAGATTTTTCATTTCTTTTGAGTCATTTCAATAGTTTGTAACTTTCTAAGAATTTGATTGTTTCATCTAAGTAAGCTATTTGGGGCTTACAATCATTTATAGTATTCCATTACAATCCTCTTTATTTCTCTAAGATTTGAGGTAATGTTTCTTTTTCATTCCTTATTTTAGTAATTTGAGCAATTTTTCATTGCCAGACTAGCTAAAGGTTTGTCAAAGAACTACCTTTTAATTTTCTCTAACTTGTCTATTCTCAATTTCATTACTTTCTGCTATAATCTTTATTATTTCTATCCTATTTGTTTTGAGTGTAATTTTCTCTTCCATTGCTATTTTCTTAAGATGAAAGATTTGGTCAGGAGATTTCTTTTTTCATTTTAATAATTCAAAGTGTACAGCATAAATGTCCTCTAAGCATGGTTTACTCTGCTTCTTGTAAATTTTCAAATTTAGTGTCCTTATTTTAATTAATCTCCAAATATCTTCTAATTTCCCTTGTGACTTCTTCTTTGAACCATTGTTTATTTAGGAGTGTATTATTTCATTTCTACACACTTGTGAATTTTCCAAGTTTCTTTCCTTTACTGATTTATAATTTCACTCCACTGTGGTTGGAGAACCAAATTTATACGATTTTTATGCTTTTAAATTTATTGGGACTTGTTTTATTCCCCAGGATATGATATTTTTCTGGAGAAGTCCATATATACTTAATATTTATTCTGGTCTTGCTGAGAAGAATGTTTTATAGTTACGTTTGTTTGGTCTAGTTGGTTTGTAGTGTTCAAATCTTCCATTTTCTTGCTGATATTCTGCCTAATTTTCTTTTTTTTTTTTTTAAACTTTAATTGTATAATATAATATACATACAAAGCAAAGAAAGAAAACAGCAGTAGTTTTCAAAGTACTCTTCAACACGTAGTTACAGGACAGATCCCAGAGTTTTTCATGGACCATCATACCATAATCTTAGATTTTTCCTTCTAGCTACTCCAGGACATTGGCTCTGCCTTAATTTTTCTATCCATTATTGAAAGTGGGACATTGAAATCTCCAGCTATTCCTGTTGAACTGTCTATGTCTTCCTTCAATTCTGTCAGTCAATTTTTGCTTCATATATTTTTGGACTCTGCTGTTAGATATATATATTTATAATATCTTCCTGATATATTGAACCTTTTATCATTGTGAAATGGTCCTCTATACCCATAGTAAAATATTTTCTGATAACCTCTTTTTTTGGTATTAGTATAGCCATTCCAGCTTATGGTTTTCTGTTTACATGATTTTTTTTTTATCCTTTTACTTTCAATCTGTTCCCATCTTTGAATCTAGTGTACCTCCTGTACACTAGTTGGATCTTATTTATCTAGTCTGATAATCTCTGCCTTTAATTGTATTGTTTAAACTAGTCACATCTGATCTCATTTTTGATATAGTTAGATTTGTGTCTGCCATTTTACTTTCTCTATTTTACGTTCCTTGTTTCTCTGGCTTTCGGTGAATATTTTATCATACTACATTTTAATTCCTTTAATTACCTTTTCACTTTAGTTTTAAAGATATTTTCTTAACAGTTGCCCTAGGGCTTGCATATACATATTGAATTACCAGACTCTACTTGAGAATGACATTTACTTAATTCCAGTGAGATACATAAATTTTAGTTCTATGTAGGTCTATTGTCCCTTCCTGTTTTTTGGTGCTATTGTTGCAATATGTATTATATCTATACATGTTACAAACCCAATAGTAATTATAACTATTGCTTTACATAGTTTTTTAAAGAAGCCAAGAAAAAAGGAGGGAAGGTATTTGTTATTGACCTTCTTATACATATAAGGAGATCAGGTGTATACATAAGTGTTTGTAATGAACTTTCTTGTTTACTGTTTCTGGTTCCTTCTATTTGTATCTGTAGATTAAAATTATAATTTGTTTCTGCTACTGTTTGTTTACACCAATCCAGCTTTGGTTCTGCCCACCTTCTTTGTGCTGTGATTAAATATGTTACATTTCTGTATGTTACAGTCAATAATAAAACTAGGAAACTTCCTGGAAGATGGCGGCTTAGTAAGACGCGCGGATCTTAGTTTCTTCTCCAGGACACCTACTAGGGGAGTAGAAACGATACAGAAAGCGCCCAAAGCCACAACAGAGATAAAAAAGACAGTGTACCCCATCCTGGAACGGCTGGCTGGCTGAGAGAAGCAGCTCGGGTGAGATCGCCGAGGCGCGCGGGCCTTACCGGGCGGGGTGGCAAGCGGCCGGAGTTACTCCCTTCCCCCTTCCCGGGCCGGCTGGGAGAATTGGAGAGGCGGTCCCCTGAAACCAAGGCGGCTGGCGCCCACACCACGTGCAGCCCCCGGACCAACTGAGAGAATTGGATCGGAAACCCCCAGGCCGCGGAGAACGGTGACGGGTGCGGGAGGCCCCTTCCAAACCCGTGACTCCCGGGGAACGTGCACTCTCTCGGGCGGGCTGCTGCCGCTGGTGCCCTCCCGCCACGCTTGTTGCCCAGGGCCGACTAGGAAATTCGGACGTGCTCTTTCCCTGGCTGCGGCGACCAGCAACCCTCCCTGCGTTCGGACCGCGGGCCGGCTCAAGCCACTTCGGCTAGCGAACCCCCAGGACGGTGAGAGTTTTCCAAAGTTTATGGTCCCACAGCACCTTTTACTGGTGGGACCCGCAGACAAACGTGTGCCACGAGCGCCACCTACTGGGCAGGATAAGAAAAACAGAACCCAGAGATTTCACAGAAAAATCTTCCAAACTTTTGGATCCAATACCCAGGGAAATCTGTCTAAATGCGCAGACGCCAACAGAAGATAACGGATCACGCTCAAATAATTGAAAATATGGCCCAGTCAAAGGAATAATAAAACTATATGTTTAAAAAAAAAGCATGTTAAAAAATTATTTGGGCTGGTCACCATGGCTCAGCAGGCAGAGTTCTCACCTGCCATGCTGGAGAACAGGTTTGATTCCCTGTGCCTGCCCTTGCGAAAACAAAACTGTATAGATACTATTTTAAATGATTGCTTTTAAAAAAAGATGAAATAGGCATTTATACCTCTTTTATAATTACATTTATCTTTATAAGTAACATTTGAAATTTTATGTGGATTTGAATTACTGTCTGGAGTCTTTTGCTTTCAGCCAGAAGAACTTCCTTTAGTGTTTCTTCTAAGATAAGTTTGCTAGCAACCGATTCCCTCTTTATAGTTTTACATGGCCAGTCTTTTTCATTTTGTAATAAGTTTGCTGAATATTTTTTCCCCACTATTTTGAATATCATTGCACTGACTTCTAACCTCCATTGATTTTGATGAGAAGTCAGCTGTTTCTTATAAAGGTATCCTTGAAGATGAGCCATTTTTCTTTGTTGCTTTCAAGACTTTTTTCTTTTCCTATTTTAACTTTCAATATTCTTAATATATCTGGGTATGGATTGCTTTGAATTTGTCCTTGGAGTTTATCAAACTTCTTGGACATATAGTGTGCCAGTTTGAAAGTATTATGTACCCCAGTAAAGCCATGTTTTTGTTTGTTTATTGTTTGTTTGTTTTGATGGGCAGGCACTGGGAATCAAACCTGGGTCTCCAGCATGGCAGGCAAGAACTCTACCTGCTGAGCCACCATGACCTGCCCAGTAAAGCCATGTTTTACTCCTGATCCAATCTCGTGGGGGCACCCATTTCTTTTAATCCTAATTCAACATTATTGGCAGAAACTTTTGATTCAATTATCTCCAGAGATGAGACACACCCAATTGTGGGTGTGATCTTTTGATTAGATTGAGATGTAACTCTGCCCATTTGGGGTGGGTCTTTTTTTTTTTTTTTTTTTTTTTTGCATGGGCAGGCACCAGGAATCAAACCCAGGTCTCCAGCTCAGAGATCTGTGTAAAGTCCTTTTGTCTAATAGCTATGATCCATGCATGCTACAAAGGAAACTGATGAGTGTTATGGGATCTGTATAAATGGAACCACTATCAGTCTGGATTAAAAGGGACAGAAAAGGGACATATTGAAGGAAAAATGTCTTCAGAAACAGAACCATGGAAACTAAGGTCTGGAACCTGAAATCTTGGGCTAATAGAGCAGACCCACCCATACATGTGGAGAGGGTGAGTTTGCCCCAGAAGCAGAGGCTAGGCCTTCCACTTTATTGCTCAGAAAGAGGTATGCCACCCCAGGCCTTAGAAAGAGTGACACACATGAACTGGGGACTGAGGAAGAACCTGGATGCCACTGTACTGTCTGGAGTGGGTGACCATGTGCCTTGGAGATGGCAAAGATCCCAAATTCTGCCCCAACATTTGGAGAGGGTGGAGCCAAGAAAAAGGTGTTCCCCTCAATGAATCTCTGTCTTGCAATCCTCACCCCAGAATTTGGAGAGAGTCTTTGAAATCCAATGGAGTTCACCCTGCAGGTTTTCTGAACTGTTTAGTTCTGGTGACCCATTTACCTTTTGATTTCTCCCAATGGCAATAGAAACATATATCCAATGACTGTCCCTACCTTGTACATTAGCAGCAGAAAACTTGTTCTGAGTGCCACAGCTCCACAGCCAGAGTAGAATTTTTTTGCCTTAGAACAGAAAATGCCCATAACTGACTGATGAACTTTTATACTGATTTTGACTTTGTATTTTATTTGTGTTGTTACTGAATTGGGTTAAGGCTTTGTGATATTTTAATGGAGTTAATGTATTTTATACATGCAAAATAATAATAATTCTTAATTCTAGATATGAGGTTACCTTCCATCAAGAAGGGCTGATGCTCTCTGGATCACCTCTGTCAACTAGAAGGCATGTGGCCTGGCATCTACTGGTCTTTGTTCCAAGTTCCGTTGCTTCCAGCTTCTGATACCAGTGATTCCTTCTCTATGTATCTGTGGATCTTCACTTAGCTCCTCTGGAAAACAACTCTGGGTTCTGGCTTAGCATCTCACGAGAAGACACATGGCAACGTGTGCTGGGCTCTGCCCATGTCTAGGCATAGGCTCTGTTGGACTCCAGAAAACTATTTAAGACCCACATTGAATGGGTGGAATCACTTCTCCATTTAATCAAAAAGCCATTGGGTGCGTCACATACCCATGGAGGTAATCCAATCAAAGTTTCTGTACTACAGTGTTGAATCAGGATTAAAACAAACAGCTGCCCCCTCAAGATTGGCTCAGGATAAAAATATGGCTTTTCTGGGGATGCATAATTTTTTCATACTGGTACATTCTACCCTCTGGTATTTTGCATGGGCAGGCTCTGGGAATAAAACCTGGGTCTCTGGCTTGGCAGGTGAGAATTCTGCCACCAAGCCACTGTTGCACTGCCCTAGAATTACCTTTAAAAGTTTTTTATTGTCGTTATTCTTATGAGACCCTAGGACTTATCCCAATGTCAGCTGTTCTCCAGACTGCAATACTCAATGAAGACATTTTTCCAGAAAAGTATAAAATAACTGAGGTAGGAATATCTAGAAGGATTAAATTATGGTAGAACAAATAAGATCGTGTTTCCAGATTTCATAAAAGGAACAATTTGGTTATTTAACATTTACGATAATTTTTATCAAAGCAAATCATAAAAATTCACTGAAACAATTTTAAATAAAAATTTACCATTCTCTCTTATTCATTTATTCCCCTCTTTCTCTTCCTTTCCTGTTCTCCCCACCAAACATGCCCAACATTGTTTTTGTTTTTTGGAATTATCAAACTCACCCACTACTTGTGGACTCTAAGGAGAACAGAATTAAATAATTTCAAGGGACCAAGATTTGCTTTAGCAATTTCTGCAACAGATACCATTTAGGAAACCTAGTGGCAAGACTGTATCAGGAACAATGAAATTCAATTATTTTGGTGATAAAATTGTCAGTAATAACTAATATAGTACATACTAATTACTCATAATACCCTATTTATTCCTCAAATTTATGCATTGTATACTAACTTTCTCATTTACAATTGAGGAAAGCATCTAAGATAAACAGAACAACTTGCTCAAAGTTACTTAGCTAGTAAACATGAAGCCAGGATTTAAACCTGGCACTTTAACTCAAGAGTTTGTACTTACCACAATGCGATACTGCCTCAGGTGTGTATTAGAAAACTGTTTCTCTCTCCATCTCTATTATGTTGACTCACTACAGAATTTTTCTATAGCACATTTTTAAGTGCAATTTTGAGATATAGTCATACACCATAAAATCTATCTGAAGTGTACAATCCATGGCTCACAATATCATCACATAGTTGTGTATTCACCACCATGATCATTTTTAGAACATTTGCATCGCTCCAGAAAAAGAAATAAAGAAAAAAATAACACATCCCATATTCCTAGCCCTCCCTCTCATTAATCACTAGTATTTCAACCCACCCAATTTGTTTTACCCCTTATCCTCACTATTATTTATTTTTAATCTATATATTTTTACTCATCTGTCCATACCCTGGATAAAAGAAGCTTTAGACACAAGGGTTGCACAATCACACAGTTACACTGTGAAAGTTGTATCATTAAGTAGGCTTAGCCTGTTCTTTGCAGGAATAAGTTTCATGGAGGTGCAAACCCCAAGATCAAGGGCTCAGGCTATTGATTTGGTTGTCTTCATTGCTTGCAAGAATATCAGGAATTCCCCAAATGAGGAAGTTGAATATTTCCTTCTTTCTTCCCAATCCCCCAAGGGGACTTTGCTAATGCTTCTTTATTCACTGCCCAGCTTACTCCAGGATATAGCAGAGCATCACACTAACCTGGACAAACCAACAAGATCGGACGCCCTATTCATGATTCCATGCACATATGCCTGCCCCATCATTTTTTCACTGCCTTTCCAAAGGTTTCCAGTGATGCTCAAAGGGCCAACTATTACCAACTTGTTCTCAGTAAACAAATTTACAGATAAAATTTAAATCATTAGTCAAAAATGAATGTAACTTTGTTCCATTTTCAGACTATTTCAGGCCCATACAACTTGCTTTTCACATCAACAGCACATATAGTTTCTCCCTTCTACTAACTTGAGGTTAGATACCTTAAGGTCAGGGTCTGCAGTATTTTTCATCTTAGTTTATTCACCTGACCCAGTGCTTTGCATTTAGTTAGGCAGTTAACTGTGTACTACCGAAGTGAATGAATACATGAAAGAATAGGCAGCAGTTGAAACAAATTCTCCATCATGGTGAATCCTAGATTCCATCTACTTCATTATATACCAATTAATAGAGTTAATTTGGTGGAGTTGGAAGATGGACCCAAACCGCAGAAACAATACAACATAAACTCGTTCCCAAAGTGAAAACAGGAATTGTTTCTCCTGACATGATCTCAGAGAATCATAACAGTTTCATTTTGGTAGCAAAACAGTCCTTAGTGGTTTTACATAGAAGTTATTAGCTGGTTTTGAAGTTCATTTCAGTTACTTTCATGACAGTTACCTTTAAGATTTTTTCTCAGAATCAGGGAATATAATCCTGGGCTCTTGCCAGGACAGTTTGAGGATTTATTTTTCCTTTCCTTAGGCACATGCTTCTGTTTCTGTTTTCCTTCTTTCCCTACCTTAACACTCAATAAAGCATATTAATGTCATATGCTAAGTGGAAACCCCTATTGGGCTACTCGCAAAATAAGCCTTAAATCATTCACCAGGATTTTATCTTCTGACACTGCCAGGGAGCCCTCACACATTCTCTGAAATCCCAAAGAGCCACCAAGACTGCTCCTGGTAGTTCTTTAAGGGGTGGTACAGGTTGGGGCACATTTCACCATGGGGAAATTCAATGATAAGTGAGGACAGCATTTGCTTTTCGTCATATTTAAATTCCCACTCAAGCATGCCAAGTCATCAGGCCAGGGGCCCTGCCTACCGCGTACAGCCCTGGATCCTCCGCTGCTCCCCTGCCAGTACGCGGCACGGGCCGAGATCTCCCGCCGCGGTATACAGCGGCATATCCAAGCTCGCTCAGGCCTGGCACCAGGTCCCACGCTTACTCCTCGGACGGTGTGTAATTTGGCTTATTTGTTTGCATTTGGCAGCAGCACCAAGAACGTACTGATCGAAAATCTCTTGCTGTCGAAAGGAAAAAAATCCTCCTGATACATTTCTCCTCCTGATGCATTTCTTCTTCACCCCTGGATATTTGCGGGGCTCGTTTGTTTAAATCTGGGGATCTCATCCCACAATGAGCTTTTGACAAAAAGCAGTCCTCTTCAGTTTAAACAGGAAGACCAGAGGAGATGGGTCAAGTCAGGTGAATAACTGTTCTAGAAAGATCCGTGCTGCAATCCTGGCAGGTGATTGCCATCTGGTTGGGGGGGGGGAGGTGGGGAGGTCCTTAATTACTTCACAGGTAAGGGCACTTTACTTTCATGGAATATTTTATGCTTCCTAAGTGGTTCTCAGAGGTAAGCAATCCGATCCTAAATGGTCACCCCTGAGTGGAAAGTAGAGGCATCCCTTCAAATGGGAATCAAGATATTTTTAAAGTACTAATTATTAATCTGGAGTCATTTAGAAGTCGGCTTCCCTTACCAGGCTGATTTCTTTGCACTATATACCTGTCTTACTCATTTCTGTGAACTTAATGCCTCTCTTGGAGCTTGGCACATCATAGAGGGCACTCAATTTGTTGACAGAATAAATAAGTGAGCTTGTAAAAATTATTTAGAACTTAGTAATAAAGTCTTTGATATTTTTAGGGACAAGAGTCCCATCTAAAATGATGGCAAATGAACTACTATACATTCTGTAAAGCTGATTCTTCTACTAGAGTTTTTACAAAGTCCTGCCATGGGAAAGTGCAGTAACAAGGATTACCTCATTCTCACTGGGGATTGTCATCACTGAGGAGAAGTTCTGAGTTTTCCCTTCTGGACCCCTGCTTCAATAAGACCATAAAGTCACCAAGTGGTATGTAAGATCAATTATGAGTCATTTTACATACTTTAAAGGACCCTGTGGATTTTAACTTTATATTAGTGTAGCAGCTGAATGAAGAAGAGAATCCAAAAATAATATTTACTGTTTAGATCCAATTCTAAATAAAATCGGATTTTAGTTTAAATAGGCTCATCTGCATTTCTTAGGCCCTTACTAGAGTTTCTTGATAAAATAAGAGGCGTACATGATTCCTCCTCTCCCCACACCAAAAAGAACAGAATATACACTTAGGACAAGGGTTACAATCACCCCAGCTATTATTAGAAATCATTTGTTAACAACTAGATTATTTTCTTTGAAACCTTGTGTTTGCTGCACCTAGAAAAATAGGAATAGTAGCCAGACGAAATAAGCAATTGCCTGTGTCCCACATGTGCTAAAATTCAACCCCACTTTTAGGATTCAGTGTCACCAGCTTCAATACATATTGCCAAAGAGCTATTCACCGAGAATAAGCCAGCTGACAGCTCTAAGGTGTGTTTTCAACAGTTTAATGATTTACTTGCAACACATGCTCAATACACACATTCCCATGTTTCCTGGACCTGATCACAAGAGAAAGGAACTAGACCAGAATGAAACATCAGTCATTTTAGAGGCAAAATATAACTTCGAGAGCATAAAGGCATGTTGCCCAGCACTAGAATGCCACAAAAAATAGTTGTTCAGCATCAATGACCATCTTTGTGGAGAATTATCGACATTTTATAACTTGCTAATTGTCCTGAAAGTCTATAGAGGTTTAAACTCGCCCTAATCATGATCTCCATAAACCTGTGGAAATGACTAGCATGCAGTTACTTTTCCCTGGCTTTCCTGAACTTAAAAAAATCACCCATATGGGGCCATTTCAGGTTGTCTAGGCCTGGTATTTGTCCATGATCATCAATGCAGTCCCTAAATAGTCACAGATACCAACCAATTACTTTCCTAACTCACAAGATTTACCTTCAACTCACTTAACAATGAAAGGTTTTGATGCTATTTTCTCAGAAACCTTACTTCAATTGTCCCTCTTCTGTTGCTGCTTCAACCTCTTCTTCTTAACCGTTCCCTCCCTTCGAATAAGCTCAATTCCTCCCAGGAAAAATACAAAAGCCGAAAAAGTTTCCTTTTTTCAGTTCCCCTTAGCTCTCAGGTCTGCTTTGTCTCTCCCTCCCATTTTTTCAGAGCTGTCTGCATTCCTGTTTCTGTGCCTTCCACTACTTACTCTGTACTCCAGTGGGCCCCAAATGCCCTGTGTAACTTTGTGAGAAATTCAGATGACAGATGTTCAGGCCTCTTCTCTGGAAATTCCAATTCAGTCAGATTGTGTGTTTTTTTTAATTCTCCATAAATATTTGTGAGGCACAGCCAAGGTTGAGAAGAGCTGCCCTAGATCTTTGCGATTTTGCTTTCTTCCCTCTTTTGAGTGTCTGAGAACCAGAGGGAGGTGAACATCAGGGTGGAGCAACACAGGAGGATGAGTACCAAGAAAAGGTAGCTAGGTGACCAAAAGGCCGTCAAGAGGTTATCTGTTTTTCTGGTTGCCCCCACCCCACCCTCCGCCCTTGGACCCTCCATTGAGATCTTCTTCAATATTTGGTCCTGAGGTTTCTTTTTCTGTTGGCACTCTAAGCAAGGGAAGGCTCAATACACATCTGAATTTCTAAGCTCTAGGTCTGCTTTTCCTGCTGTTCAAAGTGGAGCACATGGCTAGAATTCCCCGGCCCCAAGGTCACTTACAAGAGATATCACCCAACGTGAAGTTCTTAACTCCTTCTTGACCAGCAGAAATACTTGTGGGACTTACTAAGAATCCACATGTGGGTCCTGCGGGCAGGAATTCTGAGTCATTATGTCAGGGTTGAGGCCCTGGAATACAAAATTTTTTTTTTTAAAGGAATATAAGTCATTTTGATGTGCACCAAAGATTGAGAACCTTGCTAAATATTATGATCGGAAATTCAGGAGTACACATCGAAGGATTACAACGTTCAAGAAAAAAATGTTAATGCCGTTCCTTGAACCACAAATAACCAACTCTGATTCACCATGTCAGGGGCAGAGTTTAGGAATAAATCTTAGTTCACTTGACATCCTGTACGGTTTTCCTGAATGCAACCAAATCCATTTTCTCCCCTTTTAAAGCCAGTCTCAGCACATTGTCCCATTCAAGAAAATCCAACTCCAAAGCTTCAGACTGATATAGCGCCTTAACTGAGTTTTGAGGGAGTGGAGGTTTGTATTAGTGTCCTGGCTGTGAAAGCAAATGCCATACAATAGTTTGACAGAAACAATGGGAATTTATTGGCTCATACTTTTGAGTTAAGGTGAACTTCAAAACTGAGGAGTCATCGACGTAATGCTTTTTTCCCAGAAGACAGTGACATTCGGGGCTGGCTGCTGGTGATTCCTGGTTCTGGCTTTCCTGCCTCATGACAATGCATGTAGCAGTACCTTCTCCTTTCTCCTCCAGGTTCCACTGGCTTCTGGCTTTTTCTGGTAGCTCTCTCTGTGTGTTTGAATTTCAATCCATTTATAAAGGATTCTAATAATCCAAATCAGAGTCCAACCTGACTGAGTTGGGCCACACCTTAACTGAAGTACCATCTTCAAGAGATCCTATTTACATTGTGCTCATACCACCTCAGTGAGGTCTGAGATCAAGAACCTGTCCCAACTGGGCCACACAATTCAGCTCACCATGAAGTTACAGCTCATTATACAGCAAAACTTGATAAAAATCTTTAGAAGTCATTCTTTTAAAATGCCTCTCTGAAACAGCTGCCAAAATAATGTCTCCTCTTCTTCTCTCCTCCCCTCCCTACCCCACCCCTTACCCTGTCTTTCCTCCCTGGTGATCCATATCACTCTTTTCTGCTCCACACCAAGGTAAAACTATCTCCCCCCCCCACCTCTTATTTAATTTTCCTATTTCCCTTTCATCTATTAGCTAATTGGCAAAATAAAGAATATACAATTGAGGGGTGAGAATCTGTTCTTTTTTAGCATAGTTTGGAAAGGAAAAGTGAAGCCACACGCAGGTCTGTAAATACACTCCATCTTCCATCACTTGTCAGAATCTTCATTGGTCTAGCATCTGTCTCAGGAGGTTCAGTAGCTAAAACTGGAAAATAACCTGCCCTCTCCCTTAAGGAACAGGTTTTGCTACCAGCAAAGGTGATTTTTAAAAATCAAGAAAATAAAACCTTGCAGATTGTTGAACTTTGAAAGTGTTTGCTTTGGTTGGGATTAATTTGTTAATCTTTTAAAGCTGACTGCTGAACGCTTTGGCACTGTGACAAACAGCAGCATGTGGCCCCATGGTGAGGGAGAAGGCAGCCATCATCACTATTCCTACCTCAACACAGGCCCATTCTGGCACTCTGCGGTCCCTACGTGGTGTAAAATACTGGCCCGACTCACCGGAGTCAGGAAGTTGTAGGGGGAGTTGTAACTAAGAATGGGCACAGGTAAGGCCCAAGTGAGATCAGGAAACACCACCAAGTAAAACTCAGAACAGGATTTCCTATCAAGATGTGTCCAAAGACATTCAGATGAGAAGGGATCAATGTAGTAAAAGATGCAAAGCATTAAAATGAATGAACAAAAATAGAGTTAATACGAACAGAAAGCTAAGTTGAGTGGGGAGGGATAAAACTATATAATAAGAAATAAATAACTATTTCTTTAGGACATTGGTCTTATTACCAAAAAGATTAAACAAATTTCTTGTCCTGAGTGTGAACTTGTTGGCAACAGGGAAAATCGATTTCTGTGTAGATACAGGTACCAACATTGGTGGTTGGGTGGATGTATGAATAAATGAAATGAACTACTAATAGATGACCTGGACTCAGTTGCACTAGTTTTAAAAATTTACTGAGTTCTTGTTTGTGACACAATTTCAGTGACTTGTTTTAAAGAACATGGTATCCAATTTTACCATCTTGTGTGATCTCCTGCCAACTCTATCTTTGTTCCTTTGAAAGAGTCAGAAAAGTTATATACTATTTAGCAAATATTTGATATATAATATTACTTGGTGGGGAGAGAGGCACAAATGTTCCCTATCACTTCCTAAAAAGACACATTCATGACCAACTCAAACTTCTCAGCACTTACAAATGGTGCACAAAGTCTAGGAAAATAAGACACTAGCAATACCAGAAATAAAATGCTGCCCATTTAAATAATAGGGGGAACAAATGTTAAAATAAATTCAGTTTGAAATAGTGGTAAATGAAAATGAGGGGTAAGGGGTATGGTACGTATAGTTTTTTTTTCTCTATTATCATTTTATTTCTTTTTCCGTTGTCTTCTTATTTCTTTTTCTAAATCGATGCAAATGTACTAAGAAATGATGAATATGCAACTATGTGATGATATTAAGAATTACTGATTATATATGTAGAATGGAATGATTTCTAAATGTTTTAATTTTTTTAATAAAAAAATGCTGCCCATTTAGAGAGAGTCAAATCTATATCATTTTCACAAATGGATTCCTATTACTAATATATTTCCATGTGATCTTTCTGGTACACAATAAAATGTTAGTGTAAATACAAGGTTAATTTTTAACAAATACTATTTGTTTAGATTCTGGATTATGTTATAAGATCAATAAGTATTTGTTGAGCTAATTAAAATGATAAAAAAGATGCATGCACAGTAGTTATGTAGTGTTGTCGATGATATGTTTCCAACCTAAAAGTTAAATATAAATTCTTTTCTAAAATAGCTCATCAAATATGATTTGAACATAAATGATTCAATGCTTTGCAAATCATGTTGGCCAAAAATTCTATTCCAAGTGTGACTCAGGGAATTAATTTTAGTCTCTAACATCCCCATCATACCAGAACTCTTCCTCAAGCAAATAAAACCAGATATGCTAAAATATTATCACCATGGTTCTCGGTGCATGAGATTTGCATTACCTTTGACCCAGCGTAATTAAATGATAATCCTTTAACTTTTAGGTCTAATACAATATTCTAAAATCGTAATAGGCTCTGCCCATTTGGAGAGAACTATGGCAGGTCCTCCTAGCCTGATGCTACTAATATTTAAATTCTAAAGTTTATCATTCTAATCCTTTATTCCCCACGTACCCTTTGGACAAACTTTCCTCGTACATCAGTCTACGCTCTGGCTTTAACCAACTCCAGCTTCCAAGTTACGACAAGGATAACTATCACGTTCACACCGGCCAGTGTGTCTGTATTAGCACAACTGTTACTGACACATATTTCAGTCTGTGTGACAGTTATAGTTCTAATTGCCCATTAGTAAATTGGTACCCCAGTTTTTAAAAAATATATTACTTTTCCCATTTGCCTTTGTTCATCTTGCCATGAAGCCACCTGGAGGGAGGATCATCTTGCAGCATCATGATACTGACATTGTCCCTTTTGAGCCGACACATATGGTGCCAATGGCAGAGGCAATTAAGGACATGGATAAAAATTAGGTGACTAGGGAAAGAAAATGGGAGCAATTAAGTTGTTGGAAGACACTCCCATCAGGAAACAATAAAAACCAGTATGGTGCCCTATTAATTCCCCACCACTCACAGGAACCCAGGAGAGCTGAATCCAAATCCCATTCTAAAATGGAGGTAATCATTAAAAAAAAAAAAAACTCCAAAACTTTCTCAATAACTCTTTTGAACAGGCATTTCTTTGCTTTTGTTTGATCTATATCAAGCCTTGCTTTCAATTTCTGGTTAGAAGAAATAGACATGTTGCTATAGATTGACATCACCTATCTCTAGTCTTCATGCAGTCAAGATCCTTCTTAAACACAACTCCCCTATTACAGGGGAAGTCTGAAAAGAACCTTTATATCCGTCAAAAAGGGCAGTCTCTTTGAACACAGAGTAAGAGGGAGGGACTGAGTAGAAATACAAGATGTACACCGGACAACTTTTAACTTCACCAGAGTTAGTTCTTAATCCTGTGAAATGCATTCCTAAAACCCATAACATTGTCCCACGTAAATATAAATAGTGCCAAAAAGTCATAGGTCAAAATCATTTTAATTATTATCCATGTATCTGATCTTTCCTATTAAGAAAACAAGCACCTATTCCCTCACATTTTCTTAGGTATGTTTCTAGATTGAGGTATTGCTAGGTAACAGAAAGAATGGGACAGTGGCCATAACCACAATTCTAAAAAGCTAATATTTATTAAATGCCTGCTATGTGTCAACATTATTCTTACCCTACATGTACCATTTAGTTCTTATAATCACCTAATAAGATGTTCTATTATTAAATCCCCATCTTGCAAATGAAACTGAGGGAGAGGAAAGGTTATATGATTTTTCCAAGGTCACATGGTAAGTAGGGAAGGTGGGAATTGAACCCAGGCTGTGCTGAGGTTATACTTTCAACCACAATACTAAAGAAACTAAAGCAAATATGGGGCATAAGGGCAGGGAGGGAAAGAGTGAGGGGTGAGAAATTACTACTTTTCATTCTCTCAACTACTTGTGTGACTTTGGACAAATACAGTTTTCTAGACTCGCTATTCAAAGTCTGGCTCTTCCATTGGTAGCTTTTACATCACCTGGAAGCCTGTTAGAAATGCTGAACCATAATTTGCATGTTAACAAGATCTCCAAGTGATCTGAATGCACATTAAACTTTGAAAAGCACAACTCTAGATTTTGCCAGCAAAATTAGACAGCTGGCCTGATTAGGCCCTGCAGTCCCTTTACACCTAAAATTCCAATGCATGTATATATGTGACTTCAAATATAGAGGCATTTAACATACTCATAAATACTCCGGACTGAATGCTGGATATTATCCATAGTTGTCAAAGATAACCAGCAAATTTATCAGAGTTTTTGGTACAGTTTGCCATGACTACATTACATATTCTGTGTTAATGTTGACTGAAGCTACCAGTAATAAGAGACTAGTGAAACAGTATGAAGTTTTGCTCGAATTTCATGTTTTTCAGAGGAGATTTAGATTCAACCAACAATTCAAAGTTGAATATAACTAATTTATTCATAAGTACAACTTAAATATGTCACCAAAAGGAGTCTTAGCAAAATGATGATTTGACTTATTTTTCCCTAATGAAGACATTAATTGGCATTCCTGCCCCCCCCCCTTTTTTTTTAAAATATGGGCAGGCACCGGGAATCAAACCCTGGTCTCTGGCATGGCAGGCGAGAACTCCGCCTGCTGAACCACCGTGGCCTGCCTGCATTCCTGCCTTTTAGTAAACTATCCAGTCAATGTCTCATTTTCTCTTTCAGCCTTTCACATGGTTTTCCATTTTGCACTGATAAATTAACTTTGAAATTTTGAGATTTACAGATGAGCATGAGGAAGTAAACAACTGGCTATAACATCACTATCTAGTCTAGCACTTTAATAAGTTGATATATTTTAATTACTTGTGATACATTATAGCATGTCAGTAAATGCCCTCCAATGCTTTTTTTTTTCCCCCTCATGGGCAGGCATCTCTAATGCTTTTTGCGAAGGCAATTTTGTATCTCACTCTCATTCCTTGCTGTTAGATTGTTGACTGAAATGTAAAGTGATGCTGCTGATATGATTATGAGCGTTAGATTTTTGGAACAGTGAAGCTTGAGCCCCTCGATGGCTATAATCTGATTGATTATCCCAGAAAGAACTTTCCGAGTTATAAACTGATGTTACTATTCCTATACTGCTCTTTCGAATGACCCCCTTTTGTCAACAGTTTGGTCAGTAGGAACTAAATAACTTTTCTTTCATTTGTCCTAACGACAGGTAAGAGAAATACTAATTCTCAATCTACCAGGAACTACTTGTATGACTTTGGACAAATAGTTCTAATTTTCTAGGCTCTTGCTGGTTTTCTGCAATCAGTGAACGTTATACCTGAAAACAGGTGGCCTTTTCCATTCCCTGCTTATCCAGAGAAGACCCTTGGTTGGGAGATCTCTCCATATCCATCTCTGGTGCCCCTAACTTGCAACCTTGAATTCATTACAGACACTTTGATTTGCTCTGTGATAATGTATTTACATGACTTGCCCAATGTTAGCTTCATTTTCTCCCCCTGGACACTGCAAAGCACCAGCCTTCCCACCTGCCAGCCTTCCTGCCCCTTTTGGGCTCCTACTGTGTGTATGGGAAGGTCAAGTGGAAAAATCTATGGGTTCTATTTACTCTACATCCAATTTTAAGACATTTAGAACTTTAAGTAAAATAAGATAAAAAGGGACCACAAGTGAAAGACACATGAACACTTGTTGAACATTATATTCTAGATCTCTGTGATCCAATAAGATAGCCCCACTGGCCACTTGTGGCATTTTACATTTTAATTAAAATGAAATAAAGTTTAAGACTCAGTGTTTACTGTATTTGTCATTTTCAAGTGCTTTGTCACTTGTAGCTTGTGTCTCTCATATATATTTAATAGCACCTGCAGACTATTTATATCATTGCAGAGAGTTCTACTGGACAGTGCTAGATATTTCACATTCACTTTTCAATTTATTCCTCCTAGTAGCCCTGGAAGGTAGGATGATGCCCTATTATTTACAGACAAGGACTCAGGGACTTGGAGGGACTCAGAAGGCTTACCTGGCTATTAAGTAAAGAGTTGGAACTTGGAGTCAGAGTTTAGAGTCATTCATACTCAAAATTCAAATATTCACCTGACTCTACCTTTCTACTGTACTAAACTCTAGACTCCTGACTGCTATCAGAATAGATATAATTTTGGAGCTGATTGTATATTTCAATATGCCTCCTACCCCCACCCTGGTTTTATGTGTGTGACCAAAAGGAAAGCTAATGAGATTCCAATACTAGTGAATGACAAAGTCCCAACATCTCACAATGCTACTTTCTGGAACTGCTGAATCTCCCCTTCCATGGGCCTAGATTTGATGAAATAATAGGGAAAATAAGAGAAAAGGAATTCATATTGAGTCTTTAAGCTAACACCCGTACTTGCTACTTCAAATAGATCATCATACTATATATATATACACATATATATCAACTGCTGTTTACAAGAATGTAAACAGTTATTTACATTCTTTACAAGAATGCAGGGTAAGTATTATCCTCGTTTCTCAACAAGGGAGCAAACACACACAGATTCTGTGGCAGATTGATTTCCCATGTATGTTTTCAGAAGTTTTCTTGAAACCCACAGAAATTACTCCAACTTTCTAAGGAGAGTGATTACACTAAGTATCAGCTCAACAATTCCCTGGGATACAAGGAATTCATTTGCATTTCATCGACAAGGAAACAATGCGGTTCCTAAGTTTACACAGCTAGCGAGTGAGTGGCCAGCCTTGCTCAGGGATTTGGGTCCAGGTCTGACTAACTTCTAAGTTCATGTTTTCCTAAAGGTATATAAAGGACGTGAGCTAGGACCATAAACGTCATCTCGTGTCTAATGTTGAGGCATCTAGTTGTCAGGTGAAATCAGTGTACACACAATCAGCACACTGGGGCAGGTTCCAAAGAAGCTAGAAGATGCAATGCCTCTTCTTAGAGCTAAAAGCATGTTGGGGAAATGCTTAAAAAAAAAAAACACAACCACCAATGACCAGAACAGTATCTCTATTTAGGGAGAAGTGAATGAATTTGCATATTATATAAATTATAAGTTTCCAAATGAAGTGTGATTTTTATTTTTAAGCACATAATGAAATTGGTAGGTGAACAAATAATGCCTAAAAATAGTCGGGGTTTGCTAAAGAGTAGAAGGATTTACACTTACTATGTCCAAAGAATATTCAAAAGGCTAGTCTCTGATCACATGCAATTACACTGTGAAAGTAGAGGCTTCTAAAACTTCTGTTACAAACAGTTTGTTCTCTTACATACTTAGGAAATTAACCTTATAATCTTGTTGGCAGCATTAACATTTTCTAAGTTCTTTTAAATACCATCTACCCAGGCCCTGACCAAATTCTCAAATTCCAAATTAATCTGAATTAAGGAGAACTGATTGCAAGTTCAGCTTTTCATTAGCTCTTTCCAGATATTTCTGAACATAAACATTTGGAGTCTTTGAAATTAATGAAATACATCGTAATTTTTTTTATTAGGTTCTCCATCTTCTGATCCATAGCTGAGTTAACTGTAAGACAAAACTAATGCAGAGAAACCAAGAATATAATGAAGAGGCATAAAAAATTTTGTTCAAGAACACAGATCCTCCAAGTGCTATCCAAATGCCACAGGCTGTTGATATATGAACAGATAAAATTTGCAACCAGTAGATCAGAATAAAAGATTTTGCCGTTGTTTTAGTTAAACATATGCCAGATGAAAATATATCCTTCTAGTTACAATTCATTTTAAGTTTAATTTGGCAGTATTATGCTGTTCTCTAATTGTCTCATCTGTTTTTATTTCTTTTTAAATAGATTATAAACTTCTTAAGTTATGTCTTCAACCCATGTCCCTTACATTGTCTAGTGCCATGCTGAGTAAATAACATTTGTTCTGACAAATAGGTCCTATTTCCCATCTCCAAGTCAATGGCAGTGCCTGCCTGGGGGAAGTATGCTAAGAAAGATTATGAATTCATAACTGGAAATCACCAAGAGAGATGGCCTGTGATTGATTAGTGATGTCTGCCATGAGCTCAGGAGAAGGAAAAGGCAGAACATTTCCAACCTTTTCTTTCATCTCACTAGCAGACATGATTTTATACTTGTGAATGAATAAAAAAATACAAAGAGGGAGGAAAAGACAACTTCACTTAAATTTTACTTTTGAGATTAATTTATAGAAAGATGAAAATTAAATTATAATGCCTACAATTTCATGATAATGCATGGAATCAGTAAGCTTTGACATCTAAAAGCCACTAGCATACAAATATCAGAGATACTGTGTGTTTATCAATAGGAACTCACTTGAAAGCTTCATACCTCTTTTTAAAGATAATAGGAAGACAAAGGATTCTCAGAGCTTCACATGTGTGCAGAGAAATGTACCTGGTGAGACTGGTCTCAAGGAAAAATACTTGTAGGAAATGGGCAAAGGGTAGGATTGCCAAAGTGAAAGATTATCCTGGCAATACTGTTGTGAAAGAGCAGAGCTTATGATGAGGCTGGTGTTTAATGGCCCCAAATAACCTTTGGAACTCCAGATAACCTCCTTTCTTCAGTTGATGATAGTTCTAGTAAGAAAGAAGACAGATATAATTACATCTAACATCCCTCGTCCTTTCACCCCCACCCTGACAGCTATTCTGACCTATACACCTGCAGACTGCATTTATACAGTTATGCCTCTCTCTGGTTTATAGACTTTGGGGGGAAAGTAAAGTTTCACATTCTAAGAAGGTCTTTGAATATCATTTTATGGTAAGTAAAAGATGGGTTTAGATCTGTTATTGTTGTTTGCATTTTTTTTTATTATGGAAAAGAGCCATAAGGGATTCAGTAGTGATGGCAATTCTTCACTAAAAAATGTTAACCAAAATAAATATTTCTTCATCTAGTAGCATCTTTAAAGAAAAAAAAAACATATCACCATCATTAATAATTCTATCTTTTAGCCCATGTTAATATCTCACAAAAGCCTAGTATTTAAACAAGTGGCAAAGGATACTAAGAATGTATATTTAAGTTAAAATAATATGTTGGAACAATTAGGGGATAATTATTCTAGTCAGAGCTACATAAAATTCTCATAGTATTAGGGGCTCTTTTTTTTTTTAAAGCAACTTACAAAAAACAAACAAACAAAAAACACACAAGGTATGCCCTAAGAAAAAGATCAAAAGCCACACATGTGATATTAGTTGCCATTCACAGCACCTGTTCTCCGACACTGTTGGAAAGTCTGCACCAAGAAAGGTGGGTGGCCGAAAAAACCCATAAGGCCATTGGGTTTGACCCCAATTATCTTTTATGGTAAATAGTAAATAGGCCATATGTCAAATTCCATGATAAATTGGAAACATTTGATCTGTCTCCTATTCCTAGATTAATTTTAAGGATTCACTTTCTATTCTTTCAGATCCCTTATCCGGGCTGCTTTTCTCTTATGTTTAAAAGAAAAGACATACTAGATTTTGTAGATTAGAGAAGATCCTGTCTTTGACAGTGCTTTTGAGAGAAAATAATTTAACAATCAGAACAAATTTTGGGAAAAAAAATGACAGGAAATGCATATGGCCAGAATCCAAGATAATGACCAAGACCTTGTATTGAATTACTTCATTAGAATCTATATTTACCAAGAAAACATTTATTTCCATGCTTAACATAGATGGATGCTTTAGCAAATCTCCTTATTTCCCCATGCAAATCATCACCATATCCATGCAAACACCACAGATAAATATATCACACATGGAAAATAATATTCCTTTGAGCCTTTGAGGTATATTTGGAACAATGCTTCCTTAAGATAGACTATTAAGCCACTGAAAAGATCCTGATTTATTCAAAACTGAAAACAATATTTATGTAAACCAGCATTACCTACAACCAAATAGAAAAGCATGAATGATTCAGAACAATGAGATTTTCATAAAACAATTTGTCTTTAAAACTAAACAGCATAGCAAAACAGAATACACACTTCACTACTTACTTTGCCCCCCCCCCAAAAAAAAATTCTCCTGGTCCTAAATAATTCAATATATATTTCAGAATTGCATACAATCCATTAGTGAAAGAAGTTCTATAGAAAGCAGTGTTTTTTCTCAAATTAATCAGAACAGAATCGAGGGGGATCTGATTTTCAAGTTTCCTCCCTATTTAATAAGACACCCCCAGAGTTAGAGAATGTATTGTGTGTTTATTCTAGGGTTTTGTTTTATTTTGGTTTTATGGGAGACTTTTCCATGGCCCTTTGCATACCAGATTAAATGCCCTTGAAACTTTTTTTTTGCTCATTCGCGTATGACCAGGGCTCTAGGCCTTAAATCAGAGTCATTGTGTCCATGCCACAGATAACACAAACAATAGCTGCAAGCAGTGGAAAGATGAAATAGAGCTGGAAACGGAAAGAGCAAGGAAAGCAATAAAGGTCTGAGCGAAGGAAAGAAGATCCAACGGCAATGGAAAGAAAACAGCATCCTGCTCTATTCCCTTTTGACCTTTGTGGCTACTTAATTTTGAATTTTGTGTAATGATACCAAAGAAGTAAGGAGAGGGACCTGGTGAGGTGACGACCTCAGGTCTTCTGTGCACATATCCACTGACCTCCCCATCCCACTGTCCCCAGGTCACTCTTCCCTCACATGACCCAAGTGTTCTTTCTTACAACGTGCTCTCCTCTTCCAACTCTATTCTTTCTTCTTGTTAAGTCCATAAAAGGGTGTAAGAATTACTGAGTGCATATGTAGAATGGTATGATTTCTAAATGTTGTGTTAATTTCTTTCTTTCCATTAATAAAAAAATTTTAAAAAGGGTATCATTATATATTGAAAACACAGCTAAGAAAGAAAATGCAGACACATTCAGCTTAGCCTTTAAAACACACACACACACACACACACACACACACACATTATGGCCTTAATGAACTTTCTACCTTTCCACAATAAAGCGTTTGTAAGAACCAAGCCAGATCCTCATGGTATCAATGATCATTAATGATGTATCACTATCAATAAGTGTCAGTGTCATAGTGATGCTGTCTCTTTCTCTTTTTTTCTCTCTCTATATATACACACACATCTAATTTTAATATTAAATAGCCAGCAGGCATGATTAATTTTCCTAAGTGAACATACATTATATTAACAACCTGTTTCTCAAAAGTCTTCCAGAAGAGAGGGGGTGCGAGGGTAGTTCAGTGGTAGAATTCTTGCCTGCCATGCGGGAGACCCGGGTTTGATTCCCAGCCCATGTACTTCTCCCCAAAACAAATAAACAAGCAAACAAAAACAAAAAAACTAAAACAAAAATTCAACAAATGGTGTTACAGTAGCGGGATACTCATATGGAAAAAGAATGAAATGTGACCCTGCCATACAGCATACAAAAAAAAAAAAAAAGTTTTCCAGAACAGTCTCTCACTAACCCTGATATAGAAACTTTGGCTATATGAGAAGTTAATCATATTCCTTAGACTGATCTTTTAAAAAGAACAAAAAAAATACTGTTTAGAAGGCCAATAAAGAAAACCTGACCACCCTCAGGAGAGAGAAGGTGGCAAATGATTTCTAGACTTTGATGCACTTATTCAGCCAAGCTACAGTTTTCATCTAAAATCTGAAAGGTATAAAAGGTATTTATCTGAAACTTCAGGGAGAGCAGAAGTTCTAATGGAAATGACAGCCGTGGCCCTCACAGCTTTTATTGCCATCTCATTGGCCCCAAGAAGGAACTTAAACATTTGGGGTGATCTAAAACAGGCAGCATTATTACACAGATTATGGTCTTTGATGAGTGTCCCCCAGATTCTAGGCCAAGAACCAGACCATTCAGGGAGATATAACATAGATGGCTCCTCTGCTCCAGTGTACAAACGTGCAAGTCTTAGTTTTACCCAGGCGCCTACCTGTCTGGTGCTCTGGCAATGCCCCGGCTAGCCATGGCATCTGAGACTCACTCTGCTCTTGACTTTTGGGCTCATTCTTTATGCAGCCACAAATCAAGGATCCCTAGGCTCCTTCTGATTCTGACATGCCTGGATATTCCTAACAAATATTGATCTTTGGAAGTCAGGAAATTGACTTGGTACATTTTTTTTTTTAAACATGCTATAGTATTTACAATCAAACAATAGCTAAGTATCCAATTTTTATAATACTCATGGCCTGTTTCTGCTATTGTTTCTAGTCCTCTTTTATGATCTCATATTTACCTAAGGAGAAAGACAACGAACTAAAATATGAAATATACAATTCCATCATTATCACAAAACTCTTAATGTTTAGTATGGGGGAAAAGTTGAAGCTCAGTGTTCTAAACTGAAGTGTGGGGTTTTCATACTTCATTTATCCATGTATCTGAGGTCTTTTGAAAGTTTCATTGTATATAGTGTTTTTCTGATGTAATTAAATTACATACTGGTCATGATCTTATTTTAAATTCCTCATTAAAGATGGAGGGGTAGATTCATGAATATTGTAGTCAGTGAGGGAAAAGAAAATTAAGGTAATGGGAAAAAACTCATAACAATAAATTTCAGAATAATCTAGTCCTCAGCTGCCCACATTTCCCTACAAACAAATTTTATCAATTCTAAAGCTAGATCTAAACAAAGGGGATGATTGGAACTTGAAGAGTCTACATTAACTCAAGATTCAAGGTATAGCTTTTCCTTCACCCTGATGTGGAGTTCATGCCCTAAGAGCATCTTTCAAATCTTTTTTTTCTTTTTAAAGGTTAAGGCATCTGTTAAAAAAAGAAAATTCCAAATCTTATACCTTTTCACCGTCATTTTTCTGCATACCCCGACAAAACTGAAGTTACCCATCCACAATAATACAACTGTCCTTACCTCAGTTTGAAATACAAATTCATTAGTCGAGTGCCTACTCTACTCTGAGTGGTGTTCCAGACATCCAAGAGGTTAAAGATGTGAACAGAGCTCCTTTCTGTAGTTTACAATTTCATGAAGGAGAAATGCTCCACGTAGTTTATTCTGATTAGAGTACCGAGTCAAAAAAATAAAAGGATGCATGACAGGCAAAGAGGTAGAAAATAGGCTGGAACCAGGGCATGAGAGAATACAGATTCCAGAATAAATTGGACATTTTATCAAGCAAAGCAGAACCAAAATCTCATGTTCCGTTTTTGGTTGTTCTCTGCCTATAAGAAAAATGATCTTATCTGGGCTTCGGGGAAAATGGGCTGGCTATCCATGTGTAGAATAAAAAGAAAGTAGGAGAGACTGATGGTAGGGAGGACTGTTGAGACAAAAGTACAAACTAAAACAAGAGCACAGAAATGGGGAAGAAGAGAACCAAAGTGAAGCAAGTCATGAAAATAAAATCATCTGAACTTGGCAATGGTTTGAATGTGGGGGTGACAGAGAAGGCATGGAAAAGAATACCTTGGTTTTGAGCAGTGGAGTGTGGGAAATGAAGGATACCAGTAACTGAGGTAGGAGGTCTTGAGTGGGAAATTAACTTGGGATGAATTGAGGAGTCCCCATTAACTCTGTTAGGACGTGAGGTCCTCAGTACACTCTGGTGTGCATGTAAAACCGGAATCTAGAAGTGACATCTGGAGCTCAAGAGAGAGGATGAAGCAAGAAATTTAGATCTGGAAGTCAACTGCATAACTTAAGTTATAAAATTGAGTGAAAAAAGTGAATAGCAAGATATTAGAGAAATGAGGAATTGGGAAGTTAAATACAGCCTGGATATTCTAATCAAACTTTGAACTCAATCTACCCAAAAGTAAATTCATTATTCTTTCTTCTTTCTCATCCTTATTCATACTTCCAAATTTATCTTTTCCCCTGCTCTCACCTATTCTGATACTGGCTTCGTTATACTCAGCCGAGGTATGAAACCTCTTGTATGAAACCTCTGGTTTTCCTTGGTTTCCAAGTACTATGGATTCTTTGCTCTGGAAATCTCTTCAATCTAACATTCCCTTCTCAACTAAATCTTTGAGTTTAGGTCTTCAACATCGGACCTGAACTATGGAGACCTATGCCTGATTGGGCCTTCAGGCTCCAGTCCTATCCCACATTACCTCTCAGCAGTATTTTTTTTTTAAGAGATCCAATTGATAACATTCCTGTCCGATGTTAAAATCTCTGATGGCCAACTGTGCCTGAAATTATTTCACTATCCAAACATATCTTACAATACCCATGTCTACTTATGGAAATGCTGATCATATAAAACCCAGGTCAGTTATTAGCTGTTCTGTGAAGCTTTTACTATTGCATCCTTAGCACTGTCTACAGAGCCCCGTTACAGTGCCACTAATGTCAACAATTTTTGTACCATCTGCTACGTCTCCAGAACCTATGAAAAGGTAGGGAGTGAGGCTAAGGAACCACGAGTCCTGTGTGTTTGAGAACCAAAAGGGATGGCGGAGTCCTTGAGAATAATGTTGTAGATGATATAAACTGGGAAATGGCGATCCCATATGATAGTCAGAATTCTTAGTGGAGACCCCAGACCTAGATGAGCTGGCACATGCCCCCCTCTCCAGACTCACCTCAAACCATTCCCCTTGCTTCCTGCATCGAGGGCTTTCTGGCCTTCTTGCAATACCTCAAAGGGCTTCTTTTTATGTGCCATTCTCTGCCACAATCACTCCTACATGCTTCCAACCTCCTCAGGTGGATCCATCTTGTCTCCTTTTCTGTCTCCCTTCCACAGGTCCAGGGCCTGACCTCCTAGACTAGGTCAGGTGTGCTGCACATGCTTTTTTTTTGCACCCTCAAACTTCTCTTCACAGCCATATTTGCGGGTAAATACTTACTACATGCTCTCAGCAGCACATACACCACTCTGGAAATAGACACAACTAGCTCACGTATGTCATCGAAAATGGGACCAGTCTCATTCTGAGAAGCAAATCCTTAATGATGCCAAAGACAGCATATTATTATATATGGCCAAATATAGCTTTCAGGAGGTAAATGCTGATTCTCAAGTGTCTTTTCTGTTATAGACTCAAATATAAGTAATTCTAATAAACAGTAGTGACTTGTCACTATCAACCTTTATAAACGAAATATTTCTTATCATGGAATATTGCATGTTCAGAGGCTGGGGTGATTATGTGAAAATCATGTCATGCTGAATCTAAGAGAAACAGATATATATGAGGGAGAAATCAATTACTAGGCTGCCACTGGCATTACAGCAAAGAACATAAGAACTCTCTTTTTTCTCTGGCTCGCTCATAATAGGCTTTGAATAAATACTTGTTGAATAAATGAATGAGCTCAAGTACTTAAAAAAAGAGCACTATTTAGTCTTCGGTAGACAAGGAGGGTGGGGAAAAAAAAGTGTGGGGGTAATTTCACAGTAGGGACTTCCAAGACAATGATGAGCGCTGGTAGTAAAACAATAATCTGGAAATAGGAGTGGAGAGAGAGAGGGTTTCAGTAGCAGAGAGCAGCATGCTGAGCCAGTTAAGAACAGGTCAGGAAAAGCTTTTTTTTGCATCTAAATGGGAAACTGAAGTTGATTTGGGAGCTTGGGATTTACACTTTAACCCAGGCGAAGACAGAGGCTTCAGGTTCTCCAAATAGTAAAATGAGTATGTTACACACAAGCCATTGACATTGGGAGATGTTGTAGCAGTCGTTAAGAACCTTTACACACAGCACTTAATTCCTTCTCCCTTCACCCTCCCCCTACCCACCCAAAGAATAACTGATGAAAAAAGAAGGATTGCCAAGATTACTTGGGAGACCTATCACCACCAAAATCGTACTTCAGATTTTGACCGTTAAGCATAGCACGTTTTCTGAAAAGTGCCATTGAGTTGGTGTCTAGCAGGGGCTTAACATCTATTAGGTCTTTGGAGATGCCTGAGTGAAAGGCACTATATACTAAAATGATTGAGTTTCGCCATATGTTCCTAGTCGCTCACAGAGGTGAGAAACAGCTGTTTCATCTTTAGAAGGCAAAACCTTAAGTCCCTTGAACCAAGAGCTTCTAGGGACCATATTCACCAGTTGTAGAATATTTTTCTGATTTTGATTCATAATATCCATCTATGTTAAGATTTTTTATTTACCCACACAGATCTATTTTCTTCTCTTATTGCTTTTAAGAATCTCTTAGGGGGAAACACTGTTATAAAACATGTCCTTGGTACAGAGGGGGTCACGTACATACAGGTTGATGGCATACTAATTTATCAATATCTAGAATTATTATGAGGAAGCTGTTTGAAAGTACCACAACAGTACCAGAGCCTCATTCATTCATGGAATGATTGATTGCACACACTCTGTAGAAATGGATTCATATTTCTGAATACACGTTACTTTATAGCCCTCAAAGAGAAAAATACATTTGCACTCAATATGCATTTACAGGATAATATGACACAGGTGTGGCAACATTAGAACAGAGAGGGCCAGCACTAAAGAAAAAAAAGCTAAGAGCTTTTTTTAAGGAAGAAATTCACATTTCATAATAGTGCAGATTTAGAAGCAAAAATAGCCAAATGTGAAAGATGTTTTATATATTATAGGGAAGCTCAGTCAACCAAAAATCACACAAGCAAAGGTCTTAGTAAGGCTTGTTATAAGACAAAAGTCAAGTGTATGACAACTGAGATGTTGATTTAAGCAACCAAGACCCTTAAGACAGGTTGAACAGGAGGCTGCTGCTCAGCATGGAGCTAACATGAAAAAGACATGCGAAGGAGAAAACATAAAATATCCTAATACTCTCTACCCTGCAGAGTGTCATGTTGCGGCTATATTAAATGACACTCTGCTGTTGTTGAAGAAGCATTCAGTACCGATATGGAATTTTAAATGTGTCAACCTTTAGGACAAACCCAAGTCTTTTATATACCATCCCATCTATCCACATTATTACGAACACAACTTCACGTTAATTTTTATAACTCAGTTACCTGAGATCTATTCCACGCTAATACAGCATAAGAATGTGCAAAGTGAAAAAGTGAATTGTGCTAGACATTAAGCCAAAATAACTGACAGGAATGGTTTTTTCCCTTGCTGACATAGCTTAGAAATCATACCTAGTAAGACAGCTGTTACTGCAAAACATCAAGCCCTAGAGAAACTTCTGAATTAGAAACAATTGGGTACTCTCTAAATGTATCTAATGATAATTAAGGGAAAAGGCAACTGGGAACTCATTTATTTTAAGTATACCTCATGTGGCCAAGTGAAAAAGTCAAAATATTATAGGCATTTAACACTAAAATACATAAAATACTATGAATTCATCTGCGAACATTTAGTAAGCTCTTAAAAGACAAGCATTGTGTTTTATATAGCTCATCTACTTTATTGAGATGATTTCACTTATGTGAATTATTTAATCATTATGACCTACATAACAGGTAGGTACCCTGGGATATAGGGTCTATCCTCTCAATTTAGCTTCCCTTTTCAAATTGTGGCTTCCTTAGTATTTGAGAACTTTAATTCAGGAAAAATAATAACCTAGAAATGAAAATCTCCGAGTTAAATGGCTATCTAATGGGAACACAGGGCATCGTAAATAAAGCACAAGGTGACAAATGAGTGACCCCAGGATCGGCCACTCACAAACTTGCTCTCATATGCTCTCCTACCTCAGCTACTCTGCTTATTTCACTGTGTAGTCCGCCGAGTCCCTTCTCTTCCACAAGTCAACACTTGGTTCTACTTGGATGAATCTGAGGAATTATGCTGGTGAAAAAGTGAATCACAGAGGATTACTGCTGCATCATTCCATTTATATAATATTTTCAAATGGCAAAATTTTAGAAATGGAAGAAAGATTCATGGTTTCCAGGAAGAGAGCTGGAAGGAGGCGGCTTATGAGCCTGCACATGTGATGTAATGTGGTATAAATACACACCCACCCACCCCACAACACACAATTAGAAGTACAAACAGGGGGGATCTGAGTGAGAGCTGCAAATTCTACCAATGCCAGCATCTGGGCTGTGATGTTATACTATGCTTTGCAAAACATCACCACTGAGGAAAACAGTAAAATATTCACAGACTCTCACTATATTACAAATTTCTGTGAATATAAATTTGTCTCATTAAAAGTTAGAGACATAAACACAGCAGTGGTGAAAATGCAGGGGAAGAGCATAAAGGAAGTTCACAAAAAGGCCACTCTTGCCTCTCTCCCAGAATATGTCCCAGTTTCCGGAGATGGAGGTCTTTGGTATCTCTGTCTCGCCCTCCAGTCTCCTCAAGCTCAACCCTGCCCTTCAACATATACTTCCCCACTCCCCAACTCTACCTGGTAAGGGAGCAGCCATCCGGGGCCCCCGTGCAGCCAAGTGGAGCTTCCTTCTGTCTTTTGACTGCTTGATTTTAGACTATTTAATTCCCTCATTTATAAAATATGGACATTCATTGTCTTCAGGGGACTGTTGCGAGGATTAACAATAGATCTTAAAGCCCTTAGAAGTGGCAGCTTGAGAGTTCCTTAGCCACATGCGTAGATATCCACAAGGGCCTTGGTGGACAAGGAGAAGGTTGGGCCACACAGGAGGAGGCCTTCATCAGGCCTTGGATTAGTAACTCAGCGACAACCCCCTTCAGAGGTCTTCCTTTATTGTTAGCTCTTTCGTTATTATTCCACCCTCTTTCCTACTACAGGACTTACAGACCAGGGCACCAGGACCACCTCGGCCTGTGACAAACCTGTGTTGTTTAGTAAACAGATGTTCTAAAACAAGGGAATCAACTGTCAACATTTAAGTTGAGAGATTTCACATATACATTTTGGAAACCTTTGGGTGATCTGGCAGTGCTGGGCTCTCATTGAAGCAAGCATTGACTATAGCTTGGTAGCCAATGAGGATGCTGCCATTTCAGGCATCGATTTGAGACATCTTTTTTCTAAACCACAGGGTTTAATGAACAGCAGGGTAGTGGTCTTTTACAGCAGTGACTTGCACCACTTTGTTCCTCTTGGTGAGATCTCTTCCCTTATCTCCCACTGTGCTCTCTTGGAGCTTTGGCTGCATATCTTCCTAATGTCACTCCCAGGGGAAGCCCTGTTGATCAGTTCTCTCCCACATGTTCTGTGCCTTCTGCCACCTGGGTGCTTGCTTTTCATTAAGGCATGCAGCCTTGAAATGCATGCAAGAGTGCTCTTCCCCCTTGACCAAGTTCTCTGGTTACTAAATCACTTTCATTCCTTATTGGTCTTTGAGCACCTTACACAGTGCCTGGGAGGTGGTAGATATAAGTTAATAATGATGATGATGATAGAATAAAAAAGAAGAAGCGTGGGCATGGACTTGGAAGTTAGAAGTAGGTGCCTAATGATGGGACTACAAATAAGGCCTTTGGCTTTTTTTTGTTTGTTTTTTTTAATCGACTTATGAGTAAGTCAGAAAATCACTGAAGGGTTTTGAGCAAGGGAGAGAAAGGATTACCCCCAAATTCTGTGTTGAGAAACAGATAGAAGCAGAAGGGTCAAAGTGAGAAGTCCAGTAAGTGGACTCCTTCACCTATCCAGACAAGAGAGTACCCTGGTGGTAGCAGTAGAGACCAGGAAAAGCAGTTAGATTCTGGATTTAGAAAGCAGAGCCAACATAATTTGCTGATGGATTGGGTGCAGGACTTGGGGGAAATAGGAGAGTTAACAATGGCTACAAGGCTTGGAGTTTAAGCAACTGGAAGGATGAAATTGCCATTTCCTGAGATTACACTTAGGAGGGTGGTGAGGTGTTTCCCAGGCCCCTGGAAGCTGCAGCTGGCTGCCAGACTAGAAGTGGTAGGGAGAAATTAGAATTCAACTTGTCTGATACAAAAGTCAAAACTCTTTCCAAGTATCCTGTGAAGGTTGTTACAACATGTTGTAAGGTTTAGTGTAGATAAATTCTGTCAGGAGTATCGAGACAGACTCCAGGAAAGGTGGGATATCTGGGCACAACACAGAGTGGGGAGATGTCGTAGTCAGGTTCATATGTTAACTTGGCCAGGTGGTGGTGCCTGTTTGTCTGGTTGGACAAGTGCTGGCCTGTCTGTTGCTATGACATTTCATAGAATTAGATCATGATCACATCAGCTCCATCTATATAGCTGATTGCATTTGTGATCAGCCAAGGGGAGCTTCTATCCGCAATGAGTAATGTTTAATCTAATTACTGGAAGGCTTTTAAGGAGGATGCAGAAGAGACCATCTCTCTTCTGCTTTGGCTGGCGACCCTCTCCTGTGGGATTCATCCAGATCCTTCACTAGAGTTGTCAGTGTCACAGATTTTGGACTCTACATTACCACGGTTACGTGAGACACTTTCATAAATTTTATATCTATGGCTATTTCCTGCTGATTCTGTTTCTCTAGAGAACCCTAGCTAATAAGGGAGACCAGAGGGCCATTTTGGTAAGAGCAATAGCATGAGCTGTAGTCAGAAGGAATCCTGAAAGAATATCATGTCATAGAGAACCTCAAATACCCTGCTTGAGAGAAAATTTTGTCATTTCGACAGTGAGGGAGCTGTTGAAAGCAAGCTGTTGAAAGGAAAGGATGAACAGTGGGGAGAGAAAATTTGAGGATACAAAAGACATTTGATGAAAGGATAGAGGAAAGAAGGGGAGATCTGAAAAAGTCTCAATGGAGAGTAGGATAAAGAATTCCCCAGGGAACAAGTCAGAGAAGAGCAAGAACTCAGATTTCAGAGAGACTCGGGATAGAAGAGAAGGAGAATGAGCACGAAGACATCATGGAGGGAAAGAAGGCAATGAAGACTGGGGCAGTGAGATTGAGTGTTCATGCTAAAATAAGTGGGGTATAAGCCCTGATCCTTCGGGGAGAGAAAAGTTCTGTCCTTCAGTGTCTCTATTGGGGCAACATGGAAAGAAACTGACTAGAATGGTCACAAAAAAAAAAATCACTTTTTTCCTCGATCCATCCTAGCAAATCAAGAACAGCAACAGCTGAGATTGCTTCCTGGGGTGAAGCTTCTGGCCAAAACAAGACCTGCACATCTGCGCTGCCTCCTTTCAAACACAGAATGATTTAAAATGAAAAGTATATACAGTATTTACTTGAAGGACCCAAGTCAGATGGAAAATTTTTTAAATAATAAAATTCTGGCCAAATCAGAAGAATTCAAAGCCCCGAGGAGAGTCCTAAAGTCCGGTCCAGTCCTACAATAAAACATGGATAAAATGGGAATGTGGTTACTACCTTAATTTGAATGGCTATCCATGTCTCTGCAACAAATAATTTGAGGAAGTAGATCTTAAAGAAAAAAAAAAGTGGAGGAATTGAAAAGCTATCAAGGTCCTATCATAGGTAAAAATACAGGTTTGCTTTATTTTAGGGTTTGAGCTGAACACAGAATAGATATATGGAGACTAGTATCATCTCTAGGAGTATATCAATGTGTCCTCTAGAAAGATATACTTGTCTACAGAAAACTGGGTACCAGACAAGCTTAAATTTGTGTTTTTATGGTTTGATAAGCTATAATCTCTTGCATTGAGGTTTCATTTTGCCTTGAATCGTTTCTGGGGTGTGTGTCTTAGGGAGCCCTAGCCACTGTTCCTTTGTCTCTTCTTATATGCTAGAGTGGTTTAGAGTCAGCTCTATCCAAAGTTGTTTTTGCAAACAACAGAGTGTGATTTTATTTAAGACCTACCTCCTCTTAACCTGTTTTACAGCTACCCAACATATCACCTTCTAACCAGAAGAAAGGTTGTTCTTTCCTTTCTTTCCCAACTTTCTACCCCTGGATTTAACATGGACTTACTTGGCATCTCCATGGCAATTGGTCATTATATCTTTTAAGACATTTCTCATCTAGTTCTTTGTATAGTAATTTGTTCACTTAGAGTATGCCCCTCTATCCCTTCCCACAAAAGCTGGGTACAGAGGTGGGAAATCCCTAGTCACCTTTGCAATCCCTGAAGCACCTGGAACCTTTGCAATAAAAACTGATATTAAGAAATTAAGAAAGAAGCTAATGTAATGGCAGAGAGTGAGTTCACCATCAAGTATGGTTTGTATCTCACTCTGGTACAGGGGGCCACCTTGTGCATGAAAAGGCAATTCAGGGGTATACCAAGCACAGCAGTGTATTAGTAATTGTATACCTTCTGCAAATCACACCCCAAGAGCTTTGCTTTTTTCTCAAAAACAAAATAGAAGGCCTAGAACAACATTTCTAGAGCCCCAGTTTTGTAGCCCAAATGTACCATAACCACATCCGGTAAAGGTCCCGCTTCATCTAGTGCCAAGACCTCTGACCGATTTGCACTGTTACTGAAAGAAAGCGTCTCACTGTCCCCAACCATGATGCAGAGGCTTCCATTTCCTAAGTAGAACCACAGCCTGGGGGTGGGGACTTCTCTACCACAGGCCAACCAGTTCCAGCTCTGCTTGGGAGAGATTAAAGATGGCATGGGAGGTTGGTATGTGTCAAGTTTAAGAAACCAAAAGGGCTATTTACAGTAGTTCCCCCAAAATGGCACCTGTCACAGATGAAAAGAACAGCTCCTGAAATACTCTTTGCCCATGATACGAGTCGAGCCGGTTCACCCTGACAGTCAACAGAACAAGGGAAAGGCAGACTTTGCCATATGTTTATCTCAGTTTGGACAGCTGAGCCCAGCCATGACTATGAAGATTATACCAAAGCCCTGTGGGCAAATTCAAGGAAATGCACAATAAAATAATAATTTATCTTGTGCCTGCTCTCAGCCAGATACTGTGCTGGATGACTTATGTGTGCTAATCCACACCATATCCCTACAGGGTGAAGATTTTCATGTCTAACCTGCATACAAGGAACAGAGGGCTCAGAGAGGTTAAGTAAACTGCTCCAAAGCCACTCCATGAGCAAATGCCTGAGCTGGGATTTAAAGACAAGTCCACTGGACTCCAAAGCCCAAATCCTTTATGTGTCATCATATCCTATATGAAACACAGATTCTATTATAGGAAGCATTCTTTTGAGAAAATATGGCATATTCATTTAAAAAAAAAAGAGTCCAGAGACTAAAAATATTCACATCACCTGACACTAGTTAATCATAATTATTCATGAAACAGAGAAGTCCAGAAATGCTATCATGTCATATAATAGCGATTAGAGGAACTTGAATTCTGAGTCAGGCTTAGCTCAAATCACAATACTACTTATTAGCTATGTAACATAAGGAAATCACTTAACTTCTCTACGCTTCAATTTACTTATTCGAAGAATTAAATCACATAATCCATATAAAGCAGCTTAGTTTTTTGTAAAAATAAGTAAAAAAAAAAAAAAAGTCCTTTTTTGTTGTTACTCCCCCCAAACGCCACCCACCCAAACTAGTACCTCCTCCTGTAGCCCCAAGAGATAGTCACACTCCCTGACAAGATATACCATCTCCTCCAGGATTAGATCCTTTCCCTTCAGCAGCATCATGTATTAACTCTCCAACTGCACCTAAAACCACCTGGGACCACTTCCCATCTTTCTCCTCTCCAACATCCTAACTCCACCTAACTCTCAGAGGAAGGAGCTCAATGTCACTTCCTTCAAGAAATGGCTCAGCTGTGCCTCCTCCATGCTACTTAATCTGCTCCCATATCTACAGCTCACGTGCCTGTCCTGGCACTTGTCATGGCACAGTGAAGACACGGACCATTTCTTCATCTTTATATACCCAGTACCAAGCCCAGAATCTAGTACTTCTAAGAATACCACCAATACTTGATGAGTGAGAGAGGATGAGGACCAAAGAAAGAACATTGGCAGAGCCTGACTGTGAGCTCTTATTAATCTTTGTACCCGGCCGCTAGCTCTCTTCCACAAGTAAGCGCTCACTAAAAATTTGTTCCTTGAACCTAAGGTATAATACAATATTATATTAGGGAATCAGGTGTGGCTACCCAGGTCAGAGCTATACCTGGAAAGGCAAAAGCAATAATTCAAGGCAGTATTTCAAAGTGTGGCCTCTGGACCCACAAGATCAACGTCATCTGGGAACTCCTTAGAAATGTAAATTCTTGGCATCCCCTTCCAACCTCCAGACCAAATGAATCAGAAACTCTGAGGATGCAGCCCAGGGGCACGGTTTGAAAAGCCTTGCAGGTAATTGTGATAGACTCTGATGGCTGAGAGTCACTGATTCAAGAGAAAGGAAGCAGCATCCAGGCAGGAGGGAACACCTCTCTAGCTGGTATACTTGGTGGTGGACATGACCAAGGGCTAGAGAGAAAAGTCCAGTCCAGTTTGGATGTATCAATGTATCAGCTAAACCTTTGGCATATTCCTTCCCCGCATAACACTGTCAGATTGGATGAAACAATTACGTTTTAAAGAACGTCATTAACATGAAGTGTTTAGTGCTGGAAATTGATGGCAGCAGGTCTTTCAGCAAAAAGTTTTTACTTCCCACAGCTGAGGAAGGGTCAAAGGAAAGAACTGTGTCTTGAGAAGCAAGAATTTGACTACAGAATATGATCAACAAACAGATTTCTCCCCATGATGTCCTGTGCCAAAAGCAGCACCACAGTAAATCACCCAGACACTGCATTGTGATTACATCCCGCAAATTCCCCAGGTTGGTGAGATCGTGAGAATGGAAACTTTGCCTTATTTATTCTCTTATCACCTCCCAGAATCCAGCATCCAGCATGGTATTGCTCGAACAGATTAGGTGTTTAGTAAGTATGTGTTGAGTTGACCAGACCACTGCTGAGTCACTTCAGGAATTTCTGAGACATAGGATCACTCTGGAGAGCACCAAACACGGATCAGCATATTTTGACAAGCACAAACCACTCTTAGCATTTCATCTCATGATGCCAGAAGACATCAGTCTCCTACCAGCACTCTATTTTTATGCATACTCAAATCATTATCAGTAATCTCTACTGATTCTCTCCGGTACTATCCCAGAGAAGTTTCACTTAATTTCACAATCACTTTTAGGGCCGGGACTTTACAATGTCTTCCGATCTCAACCCTACTTGTAGCCTCTTCTCTGAGGATGAGAATACACCCTTAGTTCTGTCATGTAAGCAACACCACAGCAGTACTTTACGAGTGCTAATAATTATACGTTTGCCCAGGAACAATGGAAGAGCATCTCCAGGTTTTACATGTGCAGGCTGATCAAACCAAAATTTATTTCATGGGATTCCCCCAGTAGCAGGTGGCTCGAAATACAGTGATTTAGCGGTATCCACGGGAACCACCACATAGGGCCTCACTGCCTGTCTGGAGTCAGCCCTTCCACAGATATTGTTGAAGGCGTGTGTATATGAATGACTGCTCAGTAAACCATCTACTAGGCATTGCCATGCACTGGAAACTGAGCTCAGGACAGCTTAGACAAAAGGAACGAGAAACCATCAGAGTTGGGCTTGCTGAATCAATGGCAACATCACAAACTTGCTTAAATGGATGAGACACCCTAAAACAAAGAAGAACTAACTCTGGATGCCCCGTTTCCCTCCTGCCCCTTCGCAGCCACAGTTTCCATACCTCAGTTCCAGTGCTGCTCCTGACAATGTTTTGTGGAGTCATCTAAGCTCCCGGGGACCAGGAGACATGAAGACCTGAGAGCAGTCGGTGATGCATGTGACCTTGCCACGCTGAGGAACTTCCACAAGCCAGTTTTCAGGTTAAGGAGCACCAAATCAATAAAAAGCACCCCCTTTACTGCCATCAGGTGTTGACTTTTTAGCTATTCCTCCCAGCTGCATCCCAAAGACTCACCACAGCCCAAAACAAAAGCAGGAGATTACTCCTGCTATTTAGTGACTAAAGAAGCTTAATTGTTTGTCTGGGCTCTTCTTGCTCATCAGTTTGGCAGTGCCTGAACCTGTAGGGTGAAGCTGACTGTGGAAGTGAAGGCGAGGGGATCTGCTCACCCAGGACAGGTCAAGTTCTTATGGGCGCTTTTGAATATCCTGTTAGTGTGGTTCCCAAACACTTGGGGTGTTTGAGAAAAACAGGTGGCCACCCTCCCGCTCCACCAGAAGAGTTACAGAATAAGACTCTCTAAGGAGGACGAATGAGTCTTTATTTTTCATAGCACCCTGATTCTTATGCACACTCAAGTTTGGACATCACGGTTCTCTACTGATTTTATATGGAACCAACCCAGAGAAGTCTCTCTGGCAATAAGGGGATTATTTTGTAGAGGGTCTGCTCATCCCTCCTTTGTGTTACTTTGGCTAAGTAACTTGACTCTCTTCAGAAACCTGGAAGGAAATAAGAAGGAAGAGAAGAATGGGGAGGGTATTTTCACCTGACCATCAAACATTGGAAAAGTATGGCCAATGGAAGGAAAAAGAGCACATTATGTGAAAAAGAAAAATAACAACAGGTGAATTTGATTTCTGCTAATTCCCCAGCAGGTTTAAATATTGTACTAATTATTTGCTAGTACAATGGATGATTTTTACCTCTCATATTGGCCATGAATTAAAACTTTAAAAATATATGTGTGCTGTTAATGATTTATACAAATTAATATTTTAGACTCTACATTTCAGAGTATTTGGGGCAAAAAATAGAAAGCGTCTGCAAAGTCCCTTAAAAAAACTGGGAAAAATAAAACTATTAAGAATTCCCCAGGTAGCTAAGGCATCAATTTTAAGGTTTGCCCTTATAAAACTTATTTCTATAATAATAAATCAAACCTACCTAAAATTAGTGCCTAAGAGTCATCTTCAGAAAATCTTTGCTGTTGCTCAAATGTGGTCTGTCTCTAAGCCAAATTCTAAGCTTCCCCCCATTGTGGGATATAATTTCCAGGGCTGTAAGCCTGGCACTAGCAGCATGAAACAACCACTGGCCCTGGCATGTGAGCCAAGGATGAGCCTGGCCCTAGCATGGATGAGCTAACCAAAAGGGGAGGAAAATTAGAGTTTCAATGGCTAAAAGATTTCAAGTTGAGTCAAGAGATCAATCTGGAGGTTACTCTTATGCAAGCTTCAGTGAGATATTGCAAACTGCCACAATATGGCAACCGCCAACCAACAATGTTCCTAGAAACCCTGAAACTATCTAGTGCTCTATAAAATTTTACTTATCAAGTTTATTTTTCAAAATTGTTATAATGCCAAAGAAGCTCTGAAACCCAAAGATACTAAACTCTCCAAAAATAACAACTAGTTTAATTTTCCTCCTAACCCCCGCCTCTTACAGTGCCTGTCTATATTTACTCACAGGTCAATAGCAGCTGTGACCAAGCAGCAGAATTCTGAAAACCTACTTCTGCTACAGCTCCTGTCGCAGCGAAGACAACGCTATCAATCTGTTCCAACAGAGGATGCCCAGAAAACCCAACTACACCCCGCTCAGCTCAAAGCAATTCCACCCTACCCCCCAACTATGTGCCCTTTTGTCTGCAGGAAGTAGTCAACGAAAGAACACAATGTCCCTACTCCTTCAAGAGTGCTTTGAGCTAAGCTAAGGCACTAACCCAAGCCCAATACCAACTTTATGCGACTTTATTAAAATAAAAAGGCAGGGATGTTGGATTTCAGACTAACAGCAAAAGGAACTCTTGATGCAGGGCTCCCTCGGCCCCCTCCTCAGCACCCTTGGCAGGTCCAAGGGCCCAGATATGAACCAATTGCCATGCTAGCTAGTATTGTACCCTCCAGATGGCACTGCCGATAATACCCTCCCCTGCCAGCATCTCACCCTGCCTGATGCAAGCAGGAATTTATCATACCCTAAGTCAACAAGCCCCAATCAAGGGACAACACACCACCTAGTGGGCACCATCCCCTCCTGGCGTCACTTTCCCTTTACAACACAGCTCCCAGTAGCAAGACCCGGAGCCATTTTCTTTTTCTTCCTGCTGGCTCCCCAGGGGGGAACCAAACCTGCTTTCTTCTTGTCGCTCTCCCATTTGCTTCCTCCACACTTTATCCTCCAATAAACCTGTTAATCTTTGAAAAAAAAAAAAATCCATGTCCAGTGCCCAAGATATATGGGCTCTTCCACGTATCTTGGTGGTGGTGGGTGGGTGGTATAGTCAGAATTGGTGCAGCCTTTTTGGAAAGCAATTTGCCAATAGTTATCAAATTAAAAATGCACTTACCTTTTGGCTCAATAATTTCGCTACTAGGAATTAACCCTGCAGACCCACTATGCCTGTCAATACATGCCAATAGTATGGAGATTGCTGAAATAAAGGATCTCTACTAAGAAATTCTTAATTGCATTCACCTGGTTAATTCGCTTTTAGTTCTTTATAAACCTACTGTTACTACAAATGATATAATTTTACACATAAAGTAAGTTAATACACCAGTTAGGGGCCATGACAAAAGGAATTAACACTTTTGAGTCCCTATTGAGTGCCAAGTACTACTATGCCTGTTCAACAATCCAGCAATTTTGAAATGATTTTACCCCACTCCATTTTTTTGCAGTTTTAAATTTTTAAGATTTCTGGTGAAAGGGTCAATTTTTCATATATTTCTTTTTTTTCTAAAACAGTTTAACTGAGATATATTCACACCCTAGACAATCCATCCAATGTGTATAATCCATGGCTTGCAGTATATTCACAGAGTTGCATATTCATCATCACAATCAATTTTAGAACATTTTAATTACTCCAAAAATTAAAAAAAAACATAAATCTTATGCCCTCTTATTATTGACACTTAGCATTGACATGGTACCTTTGTTACAATCGATGGAAGAATATTAAAATATTATTGTTAACTACAGTCCATAGTTTGCATTAGGTATATTTTTTCCCAGATACCACCCAATTGTTAACACCTTGTAATGGTGATGTACATCTGTTCTAATTCATGAAAGAACATTCTTATATTTGTACTATTAACCACAGTCGTCATCCACGACAGAGTTTACTGTGTTATATAGCCCCATATTTTATCTTCTAACTTTCCTTTTAGTAGCACATACAACCCTAAACTTCCCCTGTTGGACCACAATCACACTCGTAATTCAACAATTTTAATTATACTCACAGTAATGTGCTACCATCACCACTATCCATTTCCAAACCTTTGCCATCAACCTAAACAGAAATTCTGTTTTTAGTTCTTTATAAACCTACTATTACTTGTGCATCAACACCCCATTTTCCAACCCCAGTGTATCTCAAGGTAACCTATATTCTAGATTCCAACTCTATGAGCTTGGTTATTATAATTAGTTTATAACTGTGAAATCATACAATAGTTATCCTTTTGTGTCTGGCTCATTTCACTCAACATAATGTTGTCAAGGGTCATCCACGTTGATCTATTGATTCAGGACTTCATTCCTTTTTACAGCTGACTAATATTCCATCGTGTGTATATACCAAGTTTTTTTTTAATCCATTCATTGGGTGATGGACATTAGGGTTGTTTTCATCTTTTGGTAATTGTGCCTCTATGAACATCAGCGTGCAAATGTCTGTTTGTATCCCTGCTTTCAGTTCTTCAGGATATATACCTAGGAGTAGGGTTGCTGGATCGTATGACAATTATATACGTAACTTCCTGAGGAACCACCAAACTGTCTTTCACAGCAGCTGCATCATTTTACATACCCACCAGCAGTGACTGAGTGTTCACTCCACATTTCTCCACATCCTCTCCAACACATGTAGTACTCTGGTTTTTATGTTTTTTTTTTTAATAGTGCCCATTCAGGTAGGTGTGAATGATATTTCATTGTGGTTTGGATTTGTACTTCCCTGATAGCTAGTGATGTCAAGCATCTAATCATGTGCTTTTTAGTCACTTGTATTTCCTCTTTGGAAAAATAAATCCCTATTCAAGTCATTTTCCCATTTTTTAATTGGGTTGTTTGTCTTTTTATTGTTGTGTTCTAGGATTTCCTAATATACTGTAGATGTTAAACCTTTATTGGATATGTGGTTTCCAAATATTTTCTCCCATCTTGAGAAAGTCCTTTGAAGTATGAAAGTATTTAATTTTGAGGAGGTCTCATTTATCTATTTTATCTTTCCTTATTTGTACTTTGGGTGTAAAGTCTAAGAAACCATTGCCTACCACAAGATCTTGAAGGTGCTTCCCTATGATTTCTTCCAGGAGTTTTATAGTCCTGGCTCTTACATTTAAGTCTTTGATCCATTTTGAGTTAATTTTTGTACAAAGTGGGAAATAGGGGTCCTCTTTCTTTCCTTTGACTATGAATATCCAGTTTTCCCAGCACCATTTGTTGAAGAGACTGTTCTCTTCCAGCTGAGTTGACTTGGCAGCCTTATCAAAAATCAACTGACCATAGGGCCTATTTCTGAACTCTTAATTAGATTCCATTGGTCAATAAATCTATACTCCAGTTCCATGATTTTCCCCCATTTTTAGGCAAGAAAACTGATGCTTAGAGAGTTCACATAACCGGTTCAAGATCATAACTGACAAGTGCAGAATCAAACTCCAGTACTCTTCCTCATTACTATATCTCTTTTAACCTAGTTCAGCAAAAGGAACATCTGAGAGGAACAGTATTTTTCAAAAGCATCAACACCAGACTTCCTGAGTAAACTTATCTTTCTTTTAGTCCAACACTTTTAAAAAATCAAGACCAGGAACCATTATGTTGACAGGTTATGGTAGGAGGAGCCAGTTCTATGAAAAATCAGTTCCAATATTTTCAGCCAATTTTAATGACTGAAAGGAGTGGAAAAATACTTGTGATGATTTTCTAGCTCTTTTTTTCTTTTTTAATTAACGGAAAAAAAAAGAAATTAACCCAACATTTAGAAATCATACCATTCTACATATGCAATCAGTAATTCTTAACATCATCACATAGATGCACGATCATCGTTTCTTAGTACATTTGCATCGGTTTAGAGGAACTAGCAACACAACAGAAAAAGATATAGAATGTTAATATAGAGAAAAGAAATAAAAGTAATAATAATAGTAAAAAAAAACAAAAAACAAAAACAAAACCAAAAAAACCTATAGCTCAGATGCAGCTTCATTCAGTGTTTTAACATGATTACTTTACACTTAGGTATTATTGTGCTGTCCGTTTTTGAGTTTTTGTATCTAGTCCTGTTGCACAGTCTGTATCCCTTCAGCTCCAATTACCCATTATCTAGCTCTTTTCAGCTGCTTTTCTTTTGGCACATGAAACTTCCATCACCGTGTCACAGCAGTGGAAGAATTATTTTCATCCCACAGAGGAATTGAAGATTTCTTTCTAATAGCTCTGTTCAGCTCTTGAGTAAATAGGAACAATTCCACTACCTCTTTCAAACTTAGCCCCTCGTAGGCATTATAACGGATGCTGAACGATGTGTAGAAATGCGTGGCTGAGCTCAGATTCACAGCCTGAGGTTACAAAGCTCCAAGCCAAGTTTTCACCTATATCGAATCATTCAGCAGGCTTAACCACTCTGCCTCTACCCAAAGGAAAATACTAACATGATTTAACTGCAGTTAAGAATTCCAGTAGGTACTTACTAAATGTGGCATAATGTTTTCCATGCGTAGAGAAAAGGAAATCATTTTGCTAATCTACGCCTTACTCCAAACAATCATGTTTCAGAGCTCAAACCTTAATCAAAGCTGGAACAATTTAATGAACTTTAGATTTATTTGGTATAAAAGAAATAATTATGGAAACCATAATAAATTCATAGAGAAAAAAAGCTTGGAAAGGGTTTTCATGGCTAAAGCACATAAAGAATATTAGATGGGTTTGTTTTATAAAATCGTGTTAAAACGCTTCATCACTCTCTTTGACTTCATTATTTAAAGTAATTGAAATGGCATGATACAGGTGGAGGGGGTAGGCTAAGGTAGAGAGGAGGGAGAAATTCACTATGCAAATGAAAGTGAACATCTAGTGAAGGGACCGTGAAAGGGGATGAGGGTCTGGAAGAGAAAGTGCTTCTGGCTAGATCTGTAGGACTGCAGACAGCGTGATTATAATCCTGTTTGTAGTTTGTCTGTGATCCCTTGCCAAAGTCAGATAATTTAGCAATGGTGAGAATAAAGGAACAATTTACCTTATGGCTGACAGGGCAGGAAAATCATTTCACCGTGTGTTTTGCAGGCAATGCAATGGTGGAGACCACAGCCCTGGGTTTACAATGAAAAGGTAGCAACGTTTGTAATGAAAAACCAGTCCAGAGACTGTCTAAGGAGTTGAGAATACAAATTTGAAATGAAGAAAATCAAGGCCAAAGGATGAGGTCAGTGTCAAAATGTATTAACTTGGAAATTCACAGGCAAATGTTTGAGTTTAAAAGGGAGTCTTAGGGGTTACCTGCTTCTATCAGGATGGCCTAGCAAGTCGTGACTTCAAAGCAAGCACTCCAGTGTTGAAAAGATGGTGCTGTGTGTTCCATACAATGGGTGGGTGTTGGGGGAACAGGTGGCTGTGATCAACCTGACTGCCTCTTTGGGAGGATGGTGTAAACCATGTTGTAAGGTAAAGAGTAAAACATATGAGTAGTTTTAAGGAGGTGTTTAATGCTCAAAGTTGTTAGATGGGGTGTTTTACCAGTAGAAATGGGTTTAAATATAAATGGCTGTAGTGATGGGAATTGCTTCAAACATAGCTTTGGATAGGCAAAACTGAAGAGTTTACCCTTAGAGCTACCAAGTGCATAAAAGCCTCAAAACCATGAGCCAATAAATTCCATTCTTAAAGCCAACCCATTGTATGGTATTTGTTTTAGGAACCAGGAAACTAAAACAAACTCACTTAGCAAAATCCTGCACCCCTTCTTGATTAAAAAAACAAACAAACAAACAAACAAACCAAAAACTTTAGAATAGAAGGAAACTTCCTCAATGTGATAAATCTCAAATATGAAAAATCCAGAGCTAGCATCATAGTCAATGGTGAAAGACTGAAAGCTCTCGCTTTAAGATCAGGAATAAGACAGGATGCTTATCAACACTTATTCAAAATTGTGCTGTAAGTTCTTATCAGAGCAGTTTGGCAAGAAAAAAGAAATAAAAGGAATCCAAACTGGAAAAGAAGTAAAACTTTCCCCATTTTCAGGTGATGTAATCCTTCAATCTTGTTAGACTGAAGAAAAGACAACGAAACAAATTCTTGTTGGGATTTTAAGAATTCGGTTCTATTCTACAAAGTGTTTATCTAATTAAGATATTAAAATACTTTATAATGAGGATGGTGCAGAGCTGCCAATTGCCTCTCTGGTAGCCAATTTCCCTTTCTTTTCTTCCAATAGAACTCTATTTTTTTTTTTCAGATTTGCAATGTGTTCATTACAAAAAAATAAGCAGCTGCATTTTTTCACCTCCTTTTAACTAGGAGTGGTCACAAGCTATCATTCCATCGACGATTTATCAGCTGAAAGGACTGGACAGGCTTCAAAAGGTCAACAAAGGCTATTGGCATAACGGGGACATGTTCTTTTTCCCCCTTCCACTTCTTTGCCTGCCATGTACGTAGGTTGTCTTGAGCTCCAGGTGCCATCTTGGGACCATGAGAACAAGAACCACATCCTGAAGATGGCAAAGTAGAAGCTCAAGTCTTTGATTTACCTGATGTTGCCAGATCAATCCTAAACCACCTATTTCCATTGTGCCTTTGCATCAGATAAAAATAAACTCTAATTTATTTAAGTAGATAGCTTTCTTGGAGGGTAGGATGTGAGTTTCTGTTACTTACAGACAATGCAGTTCAGCTCTGGAACAGAGATTATTAGTACACATTTGATATTTCCTCTATCATTTTATAGCTAAGGATTGATTCTTTTGTTTTAACAAGCTCAAATGTGTAAAATGTAAAAATACCTTGCAGGATCACATTAAGATATCTAGAAGTAAATAGTATATGACCAAAAGTAAGAATATTTCTTTTAAGACTACATTGTAGGTCATTCCACAGCCCGGAGTTTGTAATGAAAAGATAGCACTATTTACAATGGGAAACTAGTCCAAGAACTTCTTAGGAGTTGAGAATTGTTGGGGATTGAATCATGTTCCCCAAAAAAGGAAATTTCCCAGGTCCCAACCCCTAGTCTTATTGTTGACATTACTTCAGCTAAGGTATGGCCCAACTAAATCAGGATAGATCTTATCCTATTACTAGAGGCCTAACAGAGAAGACCACAAGAAGAAAAGCCTTGGGGAACAGCCAGAAGTTGGAAGTCAACCAAACCTGGAAGAGAAAGGAGAAGACATTGCCATATGTATTGCCATGCAACAGAAAAGTAAAGGAACAAAGATTGACAGCAGCCAGCCCCAGAAAGCTACTGTCTTTGGGTAGAAAGAAGTGCCTTGCTGATATGTCAATTTTGAACATCTCCTAGCCTCAAGACCATGAGCCAATTAATTTCATTGTTAAAGCCAACCCATTGTATGGTATTTGTTTTAGGAGCCCAGAAACTAAAACAAACTCACTTAGCAAAATCCAGCATCCCTTCTTGATATAAAGAACAAGCAAACAAACAAACAGAAACAAAAAACCACATAAGAATAGAAGGAAACTTCCTCAATATGATAAAGTTCAAGTATGAAAACAGAAAGCTCTCACTCCAAGATCAGGAATAAGACAAAGATGCTTAGCAATACTTTTTCAAAATTGTACTCTAAGTTCTTATCAGAGCAATTTGGCTAGAAAAAAAAAGAAATAAAAGGAATCCAAATCAGAGAGGAAGAAGTAAAACTTTCCCTATTTTCAGATGACATAAACCTATATATAGAAAATCATGGAAAATGCTCCCCAAAAGTTACTAAAATTAATAAAGAAATTCAGCAACATGGCAATGTATAAGATCAACAAACAAAATTGGTACTATTTCTATACATCAGTAATGAACAATCTGAAGAAGAAATCAAGGAACAAAACTCCATTTTCAATAGCAACTAAAAGAATCAAATATCTAGGAATAAATTTAACCAAGGCTATAAAGGACTTATACATGGAAAACTACAAAACACTACTAAAATTAACCAAAGAAGACCTAAATAAATGGAAGGATATTTCATGTTCATGGATTAGAAGACTAAATATTGTTAAGATGTCAATTCTACTCAAAGTGATTTACAGATTCAAGCCAACCCCAATCAAAATCCAAAAGCTTTCCTTGCATGAATGGAAGAACCAGCCATCAAATTTATATGGTAGGGTAAGGGGCCCTGAATAGACAAAAACATCTTGAAAAAGAAAAATGGAGTTGGAGGACTCACACTTCCCTATTTTGAATTTATTACAAAGCTAGAGTAATCCAAACAGCATGTTACTAGCACAAGGATAGATATATAGACCAATGGAATCAAATAGAGCATTTAGAAATCAACTCTCACATCTATGGCCTACTGATTTTTGAAAAGGATGCCAAATCTACCCACTGGGGAAAGACAAGCCTCTTCAATAAATGGTGGGGGGAAACTGAATATCTTTATGCAAAAGAATGAAGGTAGACCCCTACCTCATACTATGTATGAAATTAACTCAAAACAGATTAAAGACTTAAACATAAGAACCAAAACTATAAAACTTCTAGAAGAAAACATAAGGAAATATCTTCAAGACCTTGCGTGAAGCAGCAGTTTCTCAGACTTTATCCCAAAGGCATGAGTAAAATAGAACTAGATTATAGATGGGAATTCATCAAAATTAAATACTTTCATGGATCAAAGAACTTTATCACAACAGTAAAAAGACCACCTGCATAATGGGAGAAAATATTTGGAAACCACATATCTGATAAGGATTTCATACCCAGAATGTACAAAGAAATCATACAACTCAACAGCAAAAAGACAACTCAATTTAAAAATGGGCAAAAGACTTGAATGGATATTTCTTCAAAGAAGATATACAAATGGTCAAAAAACACATTTTTAAAATGCTCAACATCATTAGCCATTAGGGAAATGCAAATCAAAACCACAATGAAATACATTTCACATCTACTAGAATGCCTACTAGTCAGAAAACTGAAAATAATAAGTGTTAGGAAAGACGTGGAAAAGCAGGAACACTCATTCATTGCTGGTGACTATGTAAAATGGTTCAGCTGCTGTGGAAGATGGTTGGCAGTTCCTGAGAAAGTTCTTACCACACTGGACTCTGGTCTTTTGGGGAATCCTGGGGTCTCTTGGCCTGGGCTTTTATGATCTAGGATATGTACCTAGTCTTTGAAAGACTTGAAAGCAGGCAATTAAACACACATTGGCACACCAATGTTCCTAGAGGCCTGCTCACAATTGCCAAAAGATGGAGCAAACCAAGTGTCCATTAACTGATGAATAGATCAACAAAATGTGGTGTAAACATAAAATGGAATATTATTCAACCATAAAAAGGAATGCAGGTCTGATACATGGATGAACCTTGAAGACATCACGGTGAATGAAATAAGTCAGATGCAAAAGGACAAATATTGCAGAAGGTCACTGACATGAAACAATTAGAATAAGTAAATTCATAGAGTCGGAAATCAGAATACAATTTACCAGGGGCCCAAGTCTGAGTAGAGAACAGAGAGTTAATGCTTAATTGGTACAAAGTTTCTGTTTGGGATGATAGAAAAGTTTTGGTAATGGATGGTGGTGATGGCAGCAAAGCATTGTGAGTATAATGAATTCCACTCAATTATATATTTGAATGTTGTTAAAAGGGGGACACTTTAGGTGGCATATATGTTACTAGAATTAATATTTTAAAAAGCCACAGGACTGGGTAGTGTAATGATGGCTCAGTGGCAGAATTCTCATCTGCCATGCCAGAAACCTGGGTTCGATTTGTGGAGCATGCCCATGCCATATAAACAAACAAACAAAAAAAAAAAAACAGGACTGTAAAACACAATGAACCCTAATGTAAGCTATGAATTATAGTTCATAATGTAATTATAATACTGTTTCATCCATTGTAACAAAATGACCACACTAATGTGAAGTGTTAATAACGGGGGAAACTGAGTGTGTGAGGGGAGATAAGTGGGAACATTTGAATTTTCTGCATGATTTTTCTGTAAGCCTACAACTGCCCTAATGAAAAACAAAACTGAATTAAAAAAACAAAAACATAAACAAATATCACTAGTGGCAAGAAGAAATGACCTTAGCAAAAGTTGTCACTGGAGCAGGTGTGAGGCAATGGTCTCTGAGATGAGCTGATGAGGCAGAATGGGCTTCACCACTCATCAAGAGAAAATCCAAGGTGGGCAAAAAGAGAGGGTCCTCCCCTTAGAACCCTGGCAGGGGGAGGGTAGGAATGAGAGGCCAGTGATTCACAGGTGGGTTCAGACAAAACCACAGTGGGTAGAAGGGTTGGTTTTGTTGTTGTAGTTATCGTCACCCATACCCTTTTTGGTGTACCATGACCAGTTGCTGTGAAAGTTAGAGAAGCAAGTATTGTCCATACCATATATTAAAAAATGATTTCCTGATTTATATTCCAGAGGCCTTTTTTTTCCACATGACTTTTTTGTATTTCTAGTCAAATTTTCCATCAGGTTCTATCCTGGTAACCACACATGAGCCTCACATTTTGGGATCTACTTGCTCTAATTTGCTCTTTTGTGAGCAAAACCCAGCACTTGTACAAGCCAAAGCAGGGGACATCAGGTCCGAGTTCTCACCCCACGTGTGGAGAAGTCCAGGCTATATGCTTGGATGTCCATGCAGTGGACCTCAGGCCAGCACTGAAGGGTCCAGCCACGTTGCCTCAGCTGGCCAGGTGCAGGTGCCATTGCCTGTGAAAACACTGTCGGCACTCCATTGCCAGAACTGGTCTTCTTGTACATTATTTCAGTGTTATTTCTCCAGCTACACATTTGTGGGAGGCAGCACCACAGGCAGTCTGCTAACAATGTCAAAACTGAGACTATGCCATTAGCAGAAAAGGAATCCTCTGACTGCCAAACATATTTTTCTCTGAAAAGGGAAATAACCCTGTGCAGGAACATTCTTCAGCTGTCTATTGGCCTGATGTCATTCTTTGTCCACATTTCTATGCTAATTTACCTTTGTGTCAATTAAAACCTAAAGAGTCCTGTTAACATCTGCAGACAATCTTGTGATTCATAAACCTCAATTTCAAAGTGATGCTGCCTACGAGTTCTCTTGCTCCATAAGACCACATGAGCGACTCCACAAAAATCCTTGATTTGTTTCCAGAACTTATCTCACAATTCCTGTTGTGTCGGGGAAGTGGACTGGTTCTAACATGATCTCAGTGAATTATTAGGTCAGCCAGTTCGATCCAATTCCCAAACCAGGGAACAACCCTTAGCAACATTCAGTCTTGGCCTGTAGCCTTTGAAATGTGTATTTTAAAGGTAAAGGTGGATAAAAATTTCCATGGTTGAGGAAGGGATTATGTATCATCAAAGGAAACTTTCTTTTTTCTGCATGTGAACATTATTTTGGAAGTAGAGGATCCCAAGCTTACCACAAGCACGTATTTAGAAAGGTACATTAACTGTAATTGTACATGACATAAAACACAGTAGGTAAGTGTGATGGTTTGGAGGCTTTATGGACTCCAAAAAATTTTGTTCTTAAAGTCAATTCATTCCTGTGGGTGTGAAGCTATTGTAGGTGGGACTTTTTAATTAGGTTATTCCAGTTGGGGTGTGGCCCAGGGTGGGTCTTAATCCTTTCACTGGGGTCCTTTATAAATAGGATGAATTGGGAGAGAAAGACACAGGGAGAAAGCACTGGAAGCCAGAAGCAGAAAGCAACAAAACCCATAAGAGGAGGGAGGGACTAGCAGACACCACCATGTGACAGAAAGTAGTCACCAATCAACCAAAAGCACATCGATCGGCATGCTGATAAAAATTCCTCTTCCAATGCCATAAGCGTCCACTGCTGCGGTATTTAATTCTACAAATACATCTACCTTTCTGTAAGAAGCAAAATTACTTAATTCTAGTTAATGTACCTGATGACAAACGGCATATAATGACAACATAGAAGAAAATGAGTGTGTTTATTAGTTTCCTAGGGCTGCCATAACAAGTTGCACAAATTGGGTAGTTTACAACAACAGAAATTTACTCTCTCACAGTACTGGGGACCAGAAGTCTGAAATCAGGTGGTCATCAGGTCATGTATATGATCCCACTGAAGGGTCTAGGGTTGGAAGCTGCCTTGCCTCCTCCAGCTTCGGATGGCTCCAGTCATTTCTTGGCTCCAATCTCTGCCTCATCTTCACATGGTTTTCTTCTTTGCTACACCCCAAATCTTTCTCTGTCTTTCTCTTATAGGAATATTTGTCATTGGATTTAGGGCCCAGTCTAATCCATGATGATATCAACAAGGTCAAAATTAATTACATTTGCAAAGACACTTTTTCTAAATAATGTCACATTCACAGCTTCTGGGCAGACATATCCTTTGGGGGAGGTGGAGGGTGGGGAGGAGGGAATATTCAACTCACTAGAGTATGTATATATATATTTTTCTAAATTACTGTGATAAGGCCAGGCTCAAAACAAGCAAAATACTTCTCAAAGTGTAAAGTGAGGTTTAGCTGACTTTTGCTTGGGATAATAGTCTCACTATAATTTCTATTGCATTAAAAATACATCACCTCTATCAATAAACAGTTTAAAATAATGACCAATTACCAGAAAATCTATGGCTGGAGGAAACTTCAGACAGAATTTGGCAGGTCTATTTCCCAGATAAATGCCAGTTATTATTCAAGACAGATGAAGTTCAATATAATTTAAAAGGTATGTATCTCCACAGTCCTTCTAGATAGCACTCAAGAGTGTCATTGTTTCATGGAGGGAATACAATAAAGAAAGATTATAGAGGCCAAAAAACTACCAAGAAGTAGAAGAAAGAGTTTGAAGAGCAGTTTATAAAAATCCCTTTTTTTTTTTAGAAATTAGGAAACCAAGCTCCCCAAAGGTTTCACCTTTCATAACTTACCCAAGGTTGCACAAACGAGGTGACAAGCAAGCTTAGAAACTCAATATGCTCACTCCAGACCAATGTCCTTTCCTGACATGCTACATTATGTCTAGTCTACTTTCTCCTACTTCAAGGTAAACTCATTCTCCTGTTCTTTTAGTTGAAATGGAGAAGGGGCCACCATCCATAGGATGCTTTCTTTTCTTACAGCTCCATCACCTTATGCCAATAAAGAGCATTACATTTTTTCAAAATGCTTTTTTAATGTACCATTTAATCACAATAATTTTATGATTTGTTCCATTTAACAAACTGAGAAACTGAGGCTCAGAAGAAGTCAATTGGCTTACCCACGTCATACAGCTGGTAAGAAGTCAAGCTAGAATTCGGCACTATCCTTTACTCAAATTCAATTGCTCTTGCTCAGTGTCCAAAATGATCTTTTGTATTGACCACCAAAAGCAGCTGTCCTTATAAAGCATACACAAACACTGTAAAAATACATGGCTTCTAACAAGGTCCATGAAAATCTAGTGTACTAATTTTTATACTTGACCCTCTAACACGGAATGGAAACAGCTTAATATGTCTTCTGTTCTTATGTGCATCAGAAACATGGCTGACTTGAGAGCAGATTCAACTGTTCTCACAGTAAGCCAGCAAGTCCTACATAAAAAATCATAAAGCGATAAATGATTATTCACAGTACCAAAAACATATGCATTTTGAGTAAGAAAACACTATTATAAAGAATGTGGAAGGAAAAAAACTGATATGGATTACTCAATGAGCTTTTCATTGAAACCTCTAAGGTTGAACACAAGAAATGTTTCATTCCTTAACATGGTCCCATGAAATATAAAAGGTTTAACTACTGTCTGTTGACAATAAAGTGAATTTCTAGATGATTCTGGGTATAAACTTAAAAATCTAACATGTAAAATAATTTTCACTATTATATAAAGTTAAAAAACTGTATCACTTATGTTTACTCATAAGTATGATTAATTCTTACAGGTGTGATGAGTGTTATTACAGAAGTAAAATTATTTTAGACAGAACATGGAAGTACATACTTAAGAGAGAAATGCTATAGGTCTATAATTAACTTGAAAATGCTTCAAAAAAAGCCAAATAAATATTAAATCTTGGTGATAGACATATGGTTCTGTACTTTTACCTTTAAAGATTTTATGTCTATATTATGTCTAAAAATTCACTTAAAATATAGAATGTTTTGAAATTGCCAAAATCTTGAAAGTAAAATATTATTAGTGCATTATTTAACAAAATAGAACTATTTAGTATTGTATGAATGACCCATGTAAGAAGACACAAGGAAAGAGATACACATGCATCTGTTTAGAGAACCATACCCTTTTCTTCCAATTTCTGCTACAGCATAAGTACACATTGGTCAATAGATTTAGAGCAACTCTACCTCTCCCTATTTTTAGAATTGAAAAACAAAAGTAATTCCATTTTGAGTAGGCTGGGCCTGTTTGATTTCAATAGCTTGCATTATTCATCTTGTGAGCCACAGAAAATACAAAGATTCACCTTCAGGAGAATTTAGTTCACACACAATGAACATTAAAAGCAAGATTTTTATGGAATGCACATAAGAGCATGCATACATTTCAGCCTTCAATTAGAAAGACTGAAAAGCTGGAATCTTTCCCCCAGAGGTTGTTTAAAAAAACAGAAGTAGTTTTTTGTCACTTGCTTTGAATTTTTTTCCTAGGATGAAATACAGGAAACCAATTCAAAGTAGTTAGAAAATTCAGTCATTTTAAGGGTTCCATGCTTTCCCTTTCCATCCCCCTCAATTCTTGTTCTTCCCCAAAAGTTCAGCAGTCAGATAGAGGACAAATATGATGATGGCTTTAAATGAAGTTTCTATAGCCAACCTGAGGGGCTTTGATTCCAGTATATTTTATTTCTCATGGGAAGGCAATAGTGTGGTTGGAGCAGGAGATCAACATAAATGGAAAACAAATCCATTCTCATCTTGTACTCTCCTCACTCCAGTCTCTTTGGGGAACACCATCTTAACTCTGGAAGTCATTAGTCATCATCATCCCCCACTTTGCAGAAATCAAGACACATTTTTTATTTCATTTGACAAATAACTCTGCAATTGACCTCTCAAAATTAGAGAATTTGGAAACATGTCAGGTTAGAAAAGATGCTAAACCAAGTTACTGGAAAGAAGACTAAAGCTTCTCTTGTAGGAAGAAGACAAATGAGGTGTGTATAAATGCATGAGTACATCTGTAAGCTCTCACAAATTATCCCTGTGAGTTTAGAGGAGTTGATGCATGGATTATACCTAAAATACTGAGCAGCTGGGGACAAAGGAAGAGTGTGATCCATTGACTGTCTCACAATTTTAGGAGATGTTGAAATTATATATGAAGTATTTTTCTGTCAACAAAGTCAGTGTTTTTTTTTAAGTATTAGAAAATTCAAAAAAGTATTAGAAAATAAATATCATCCCTTGTCCAGCTGCTAGAAAATGGCCCACCGCTATTACCTCAGCCTATAGCCATCCAGATGTTCAGAAAGGGCTTCCTAACAAATCTAACTTACAAAGCCTTCACTGTCAACCACACTGTGGTTTCATCTGATGGCAAGGGACAAAAACAAACAGACAAACAAACAACAAATCAGACTGACATAAGCAGGAAGAGAAACTAATCCAAAGGCCCAAATGATTCTTCTCTCTGTGTCTCAGTTCTGTCATCCTCCATGTTGGCTTCCTGGGTTGACAAGATGGCCACCAGAAGCAGGGAGACTATATTCTCCCAGATTTAAATACATGAGGCAATAAGCTCTCCTTCCTTGCAATTGCTTTTGCAAAAGACCAGGGACTTGTTCCAGTTGTATCAATTATTTTGGCTAGGCAAATGCAATAAATTCAGGAATGCCCAATGCCTGGGAAATGGAGATGTGAGAAAGAATGCCCCTTTTCCCCTAAGAGTGCAAAGTCAGTGCTACCTGTGCCCTGATGTCACAGAGCTATGAAAAGCTCCCTAAACACACAAGACCATACTCAGAATTGTCATCCCTTCTTCCCAGCTAATGGCCAAATTTTGTTACTGAGGGATACCTTTCCTGGTTCCTTCTTCCCTCAGGCCAAGGCCTCTCCTGGGTGCCTTCTTAGCCCCTTGGGCATATAAATCCCAGCTGACAATGGGTCAGGGTGAAAGGCTGGCATCTCCCCATCACCCCCAATCCCTTCTCTCTCTCTCTCTCTCTATCTGTGTTATAATAAAAACAAAAGTTCCTCTTTAGCTTGTCCAATGTAGCATCAGTTCAAAGAGCCTTTTCGGACATGGCATTTGGTTGATTTTCAGATTGTTGTTTTGTATATAGTGGGGGACAAGAAGTTAAGGGAAGAGAATCTCATGTCCCCCCTGGAATATATGTAACTGCATGAGTTAGTGCACAAAGATGATGGGCAAATGGGGCTGGGAATTGGTGGGTGGGACTGGAACACCACAGTCACCTTGCTGCCTCCCATGGGTGTCAGCTTGCCCTCAGTAAGTGGTTCTGTGGTGAGTTGGAAATGGACCAGTTTCTAGAGCACTGCCTGGACGCCTGCATAGCAAATTCTTCCTGTGACACAGGACCATCTCTGTCTCTATGGAAACAAAGATGGAACCATTGGGGAAGGCAGGTATGTGGGAACAGCACAGACTCTAGAGTCAACCTGCCTAGGTTTGAAATCCATAACTCTATAAATTGCTAGTTATATAACCTTGAATGAGATGCTTGGCTTCTACCTCATACATAAAAAGGGGATTTATTAATACCCTCTACCTCACGGGATAATACTCAGAAGAGGATAAATTAAGATGATTCCAAGGGTAATAGGGATTACCACAATGCCTGGCACACAAGCCCCCAATAAATGTTTGCTGCTTTAATTAGCAGTATAATCATCGCCTCTCTTGAAACTACCTCGTGATTTAGGAGCATAGATTTTTGGAGTCAGAGTACATGAGTTCAAAAGCAGATCTTGGGCAAGTTACCAAAACTCCCCAAGGCATAATTTACCTATCTATAAAAGAGAAATGATAAGAGTACCCTAATGGGGCAGAAGTAAAGATTAAATTAAATAAAAATATCACTTGGCTCTCAGATGTTGTCTATTATTTTGTTTATTATGGCATGCCCCAGAAAGGTTCCAATATGTACCCTTTCCTTGAACACCCCACAAAGACAAAAGCATTCACTGATTGCCACTTCTATCCCAGGCATCTGGAACCGGGGACTGAAAAATCACTCCTTCAGTTTACATGCCGCATTCACTGTTCGCAGTTAGTTCCCTGTGGAGATTGGGGCGAGGGGTGCCCCGCCAACAGTTCAGCAGTTTCACTTTGTTTAGCAAATAATTTCCAAGGTGGCAGCTTTAGGGGTGGGTGAGCAAAGTTCAGAGGATATGATGTCAATGACACCCTGAGCCTAGGATGGCCTCAAAGGGAGGACGAGCCCTCAGGAACGTGGAGGTAAGCCCTTGCCGAACATTTCCCAAGATTTCATAGTGGAGTCAGGGCTCCTGTCAGCAGGTCCCAATAGGCTCAGGGCCAGCCTAGGTTGCAGGGCCCAGATGATTTTCCAGGTTCTGAGCAGAATCCCTCCACAACGGAGCAGGCCAATTTTAACATTTGTGACGGTTTACTTTAGGTTTAGAAAAACTAGGGTTTTCTGAAGAAATGGTAAGATCACATGTAGCTAGTCATGGAGTGGGTGGTTTAAATGCTTCCTGTGGCCCCATCTCTCTAGTCTAGCCTTTTCTAAACAGTATGTTAATGAGTATACAATTCCCCTCTGCAGATGTGGAGAAACTGGAGAACTGAATAATTTCTTAAGACCACAAAGCACAGAGGAGGCAAGGATTGTCTCAAAAGAATGGGATGAACTGAACCAAAAGAAATCTTCAACTTATTGGCAGAACAAGTTTCCCAAGTTTTCATCTTATGGAGAGAACTCCCAAAGCAAATTCGGGGTACTCTCTTCCTGGAGCACATTTTAAAATTCAACCAAACATAAGCCCAACTCTGCAAGTGAAATCATTGCCCTTCCCCCTACATGGGCCATGACATCCAGGGGTGAAAGTCTCCCTGGCAGTGAAGGAGATGACTCCCAGGGAGGAGTCCAGCCCTGGCACCATGGATCAACAATGCCATCCTGACCAAAAGGGGGAAAAGAAGTATAACAAATAAGGTATCAGTGGCTGAGAGAGTTCAAATAGAGTCAAGAGGCTACTCTGGAGTCACTCTTACACAAGCTTCAGTTAGACATTGCTACCTACCATAATTTGCCAAACCCCAACCAAAACCCTTCCTGCCAATCCTGAAGAACACCTAGGGCAATATATAAGATTCTATAAAGGTGCCATGTGCTAGGGTAACTTTAACAGAAACCTACAACCTCCAGATGGATCCCTAGACCAGATAAGTCCTGAAACCTAGAGGGGCCAGCCTCTCCAAAATAACAGCTAGTTCCATCTCCTTACCCCTTATTACTAACAGCCCTTCCAACATGAAAAGGTAGAACAGGCATAGCCCAAATACCTCTACAAAGTGGGAGAAAGATCAAAGGTGATGGTGGAGTTATACAGAGAAGGTAGGGTTTAACAGACGAGTATGATTGCTGAATCATCATAGTAATATTTCTTTTAGTCTCTAGTATCTTAGAGCAGCTAGAAGTAAAAACTGAAAATTGTGGAAATGTAACTCATACAAACTCTGAAACCTGTTCTACAACTAATTGTTGTCCAGTGCTTTGAAATTTATTGCTTTTTAGTATGTATATTATTTTTCACACACAAAAAAGTGATGATAAAAAATACATATTCCTTCTAGCCTCCAATATTCTGGAGCAGCTAGAAGGAAAAATCTGAGATGACAGCATGGTAGCCCATGACAAACTCTGGGATCTGTCCTGTAACTACTTGTTGAAGAGTGCTTTGAAAACTATTGCTTTTTTCTTTCTTTGCTTTGTATTATGTTATATTATACGATAAAAAAAACTTTAAGAAAAATTCAACCAGACGAAACAATGGAGACCACAGGGAACAAGTCACCTCTTGCCAGGTAAATGGGTAACAGTGCTGGACTGGTATTTGCCAGCTCTAATTTCCATGATAAGCGATGGCAGTTACCTGGGCTGGTGGGTGGGGAGTGGAGGCAGACAGAGCTAGCTGGTTGCTCACACCAGACGTCCAATTTTAATACAAGCGAGTTTAATCAGCTCCTCGACATAGCCCTGCTTTCAAGTCTCTGGAAACATCTCAAGGGAGAGAATAACACCAAGCAACACAGAAATCTTTTCTTTTCTCTGCAGGCACTTGTCACAGTGCCAGTTCCTAAGTGCACACAATTTTGGCAGGCAGAATCACTTTGATATATTTTTCCCAGGGTTCAGAAAGAGTAGATAAACAAAGAACTTGTGACTTCAGGGGGAGTGAAGGTAGCCAGGAGTTTATGAGGTAGCTCATCTTCTTCACATTTCTGGCAAAGGTGAAGGGAAAGTCAGTGGAAAGAAATCATCTTGTTAGTGGTTTCTGAGACTGTAGGTTTGACGCCTCGGGCATTTTCTGGGGCTGGCTCAAAAGGCTTTCTTGCTATTTTCCACAGGTAAAAGAAAGGGCAGCTTCTCTCAACAAAGGTTGACACTCCAAGGTTTTGTTTTGGTTGGCGTTTTGTGTTGTTTTGTTCTTTTTTATGTAAGGCACAGGAAAGTATTACTCATTTAAAACTGGTTCTCAAGCAGTATTTGGATTTTGTTTGACAATGTTTCTCAATGAATTAAGTCAAACAGGAGAGGAAAGAACAGTTGCTATTTTCTTTATATTTTAAAAAACAAACAAACAGGATATGTTTAATAAAACTTTGAATTATCTGGGCCCTAACGACTTTAGCAGTTGGTTTATTTCTTCTAGGGTAGCAGTTTTTACAACCACATTAAAATTCAAAATGTGAAGCAGCAAATGGCATGGAGATGAGGATGGCTTTAAATATTAGCCACATTTTAATTTTATGTTTTTACTTATCTGTGGCTATCAGCCATGTTTCCTTAACAAACAGCCTATGCCATCCCACTTAATAAGGCAGACCGTAAACAAACACATGGATTGCTTTTTTGATCATGTACTTCCCTGGGTATGTGCCAAGATTTTGAGACATAAGAAATAAAATCTCATCTTCAATTTTTAATGCAATTGAATTGGAGCCAAGAAAACATACCACAAATCAAATGTTTTTTCCGATGATTTTGTGCCAATGATGTCACAGTTGGAGCTGGGATTAGGTAAACCTCACAGGATCTCAGTTGTTAGGTTTACTAATTACTTGGCCAATCTAATTGCTTTGTTCCCACCCACTTCCAAGACATGACGACTCAGCGCACTGCCTGACCTAATGGAAGTGTGGTATTAGCTGCGTCTTGAGATGAAGAAAAGGGGGCTTAGTTTCCCTGATGATTAAGTGCTGGGCTGCAGGTGAGCAAGATGAGAGAGGTGCTGACTGTCCCAGGTTGTCCCAGACTCTCTTCTTGGCTACATCCTGAGAAGATCTACAGTAGCCCACACTAGGTCCAGCTCAGGAAGTTCAAGACCACAATGTTTTTTTTTCATTCAACTTGAGGATGATCAGCTTAAACCAAATACCCATGAGACTGATTTGAAACCCCAATTTAATTAATTCACAGTGATAAATGCAACTCTCGAAGGCTGAACGGCTCTTTAGCGTGAGCAGATCATTCTTTCCTTTAGGGGAAAAGTTGCATGAGAATCTACATTTTGTTTAAAAGGCAGCTTAGGGAGTGCGTATGAAACTATGCTAACAGAAATAGCAACCAAGGGGCGGTAACCTGCACTGCCCATCTTCATTTCCAAGAATGTTTCTCAAAGTGGATTGAAGGGATAGTCACTTGGTCAGCGCCAACACACAGATAACAGCCTCTGATCTTTTTCTAGAATTCAGGTCAATCACCACCATCCCTTAATAAGGGCATAATCACCTTAAATGTGTAATCTACATGTATTGAGTAGATTACAGCTTTCTTCTCCAGAGAAAAGGCAACACTACAAAACACCCTGAAGATTCTGACAGGACTTGGGGAGAAGACATAGCATCCCTAACTGAATTTCTGAGACATAGTGCATTTTGGGGTGCACAATAGCTTCATGGGCAAAATATTACACTTCACCCAGAGGGTTACTTGTGCAGATTACAAGCTCATCCAGAACATATTTTCTCTTCTCATTTTCACCTTCAGAAGGTGACATTTTCTGGCCTTCCTTCCAAATTTGGGACTGCACTCTGCTGTGGACCTTTAGATCCACCTGGCTGTTGTGCGCCATATGCCCAATAAAGTGGGTAAGGTAAGATGTTCTGTGGCCACAAATGTTTCTATGTCCCATTGAAATAATTTTGGTCCAGTAATAAAATAAAAAATGGTAGATGATTGTCCTGGTTTGAAAGGAAGTATGCCTCCTAGAAAAGCCATGTTTTAATCAAAATATCATTTCATAAAGGTAGAATAATCCCTGTTCAATACTGTATGTTTGAAACTGTGATTGGATCATCTCCCTGGATGATGTGATTTAGTCAAGAGTGGTTGTTAAACTGGATTAGGTGACGACATGTTTCCACCCATTTGGGTAGGTCTTGATTGGTTTGTTGGAGTCCTATAAAAGGGGAAACATTTTGGAGAAAGAGATTCAGAGACAGCAACACTATGAAGCAGAGAGTCCAAGAGCCAGCAACCTTTGGAGATGAAGAAGGAAAACGCCTCCCGGAAAGCTTCATGAAACTAGAAGCCAGGAGAGTAAGCTAGCAGATGATGCCATGTTCACCATGTGCCCTTCCAGCGGAGAGAGAAGCCCTGACTGTGTTCATCATGTACCTTCTCACTTGAGAGAGAAACCCTGAACTTCATCGGCCTTCTTGAACCAAGGTATCTTTCCCTGGATGCCTTTGATTGGACATTTCTAATTGGGACATTTTCTCGGCCTTAGAACTGTAAACTAGCAACTCATTAAATTCCCCTTGTTAAAAGCCATTCCATTTCTGGTATATTGCATTCCAGCAGTTAGCAAACTAGAATAATGATCTTCCATGTCCAGCAAAACAGAAGAGGTGTTTTATTTCAGTATCTATTCAAGGATTAGAAAAAAAGGAGTTGAAGCCATTAGCCAAAATTTAACATTTATAAATAGAATTCTTACTTAAGGAATAATTCATTAAAGTCCTGTGCATAAATGTGGAATTTCCCTCCATTCTCCACCCCTTTCCAAGTATCTAAAACATACAAGAGAATGCCAACAAATAATAGATTATTTTTCTTTTTCTGTCTGAGTGAATAAATCCATTCATGCACAGTTTTTTCTATTCAATAATAATGGTAAGAACAGTTAACATTTATTCAGCACTTAGCTTTTCATCCAAGATCAAAATAAATTCTCATAACTATTTCATGATTTAAGTATTATTGTTAATCCTAGCAGGGATTAGGGTAAGAAAATTGGGCAAGTTGTTTAAGTTCCGTGTGTCTCCAGTTCATATAGCTTGTAAGCAGCAGTTATTGTCTAAACCCAGGCAATCTGAGCGCAGAGTCTACTACTTTCTTAGCTACTAAGAAATGTGCTTCCTCAAATTTTCAAACTATAAATACTTGTATAACTCATTATAACCATCAGTACTGCCTTTATAAACTCAATTGCTATGTTGAAGTTGTTTCTTATTCCTTTATCCTTTATGAAAATCAAAGCAAATGTAAAATTAAAACAGCCTCCTGTTGTGTTTCTCAGTGAATGACTGTATTATTGTCACAGTCAATATTGAAATTCCCTTTTCACAAAAATCTCTACCACCCACATCACCTTCATTGTTAATATTTATAACATGTGGAACTCAACTTCATTGTTCCAACAAAAATTCTAAGTTTTCCAAATTGGCTAAGGGGTCCAACTCCTAAGAGGTCTACTCCCCAAATCTAGGCCCCTTGTCAGTGTTTCTGGCAAAAGCAAGTATCAAACTTTGAAAGTTATCAGAGCATCTTTTAGCAGGTTAAAGAGAGTTCCAAGTGTCAAATGGACTCCTAATACTGTATCTTCTAAAATATATAATGCCTTCACATTTGTATATAAGAATTTAACCAGATGTTCTTTATGAGGAAAAGTAGCCAAGTTACCTAAGCAAAGGCCTATTTGTGCTCTACTATGAAAATTACTGAATTTAATATAACTGCAAAGGAGACAAATGATTTACTTTTAGAAATATTTAACAGTAATTCTCTACAACTAGTATTTATATTTCTGGACCCCCCCCCAAACTTTATTATTTTTATTTTTTTGGTTAAAAGAATAAGGAAAGAGTTCAATTTTTAGTTCTTTCTGATCTGCTTCTCAAGTTTTTCTAAGTTGCTTCATGACAATGAAAATGCATTCATGTTAGGGAATGATTCATTGTCCAATCACTGAATTATGGAAGGAAGAAGCTAAATAAGCTAGTAGAATCCTTTTCTACTCTTACTTCTCTTAGTATCTCAAAGGAGAACATCAAAGAGGGTTATATTTCAGGCATAAAAGTCACATTCATTTTCTCATTAATCTCTTGATGACTGGATGACCAGATTCTCTCTCCCTCCAATCTTCTAAAACCACATACAGGAAAATTGAGCTGTTCAGCAACATAATCTCAGAAGATAATTCCATCTTTTTTTTTAAATGTAATTTTATTGAGATATATTCACACACCACACAATCCGCCCAAAATATACAATCAATGATTCACAGTATCATCACATAGTTGTGTAATTATCACCAGGATCATTTTTAAAACATTCACATAACTCCAGAAAAAGAAATGAAAAAAAAACCCCAAACATACCAAACCCCTTACCTTTCCTCCTCTTATTGACCACTAGTATTGCACTTCAAACCAATTTAAAGACTGGCAATAAAAGTAGGTTAACTAAGAGACAATTAAGTTTTAACACCCTCTTGTCCAATATTTATTTATTCCCTCATTTTCCCTTTTCCCATTTCATTTAATTTGTGCATATCCTCATATTTTCAATTAATGATCCTATATTTCAAATACCTTCCATCATCTCAACTTTCTCCTAGAGAGGGATGCAGTCCCTTTAGAACAGACAAAAGGAATGAGTACATATAGTCATTTCCCAGAAATAATCCCAAATTATTGATGTAATACATATGAGACCAAACACCTACCTAATTAGAACATTAGGGACTAAAATCTGTTCCACTCTGGGTTTCAAGTCTTTGTTTTTTTTTTAAACATTGCCTTTTTAATAGGCTGAGATATCATTAAGGTTATCATTGAAGTCTAAAGGGGAAAATCTTTCATCTACTACCCATATTGTTTAGAGATTAGAAAGCAAGTCAAATACTTTAGCTCACTCAAATAAGGCATAAATTCCTGCCATAGAAAACCAGATTGAAAAGCTTTCCAACTGGACCTGATAGTGACAATTTGCCTAGCCAGCCTTTTGGTAGATTAAATATCTCAACTTTAGCCATACCTATACAGTGTTCTTAATTTAGATCTTTTGAATCATCTCCACCAAAAAATAATAATAAAGACTATAAACAGTATATGATATAACTCTTAAATGCAATTGAACAAACATTTATTAAGTACTTAGATATCAGCACTCAGGTCACTAATTACAATAGTGAGCTGTTTCCTAAAATTTCCATGGGACCTTATAATCACAAAGCATCAGCCAAGGTGGCACCAGTAGCCTCATTTGCAATGGAGATGGCACCTTGATGCAGATCCCAAGGCTTCACTTTGGGGCTCCATAGCCTTAGCACAGTTACCTCCACTGTCAACCACGGTGGGGCTTTCAGAGACATTGGGGGTCAAGCTGCTGGTCTTGATGCCTGCAGGACATCATCTCAGAGTGGAGGTGTCATCAAAGAGAAAATAAAAACATAGCCATGGTGGGTGGTGCAATGGTGGTTCAGTGGCAGAATTCTCGCCTGCCATGTTCAGAGACCCAGGTTCAATTCCTGGAGCCTGCCCATGTGAAAAACAAATAACAAAGAAACAAAAACTAAAACAAAAAAAAAACAGCAATGGTGGCCGAAAGGAATGGTTCACAGTTCACACATTCTAGACCATCTTTAGAGATGTGGGAAGAATATGAGGGTATCGGAGTTCCCACAAAGTAGATAAAATTATAGCCAACAAATTCTACTTTAAAATAGTCATTTGATCCATTTTTTACCTTCAGATTGGTATGGATTTAGAAATTGACCAGCTCTCTGTTTGAATTAATACTTAGCGGCTTAAAGTAACAATGATTTTGTTCATTCTTGTGCTTCTATAGGTTAAATGGGCTCAGCTGGGTGGTACTTTTGCTCAATGGCATGTTGGAGAGGGGAATGCTGCAGTCATCTGGGGCTCAATTTGACTGGAATTGCTCAAAATGGTTCATGCACATGGCTAATAGCTGGTATTGGTTCTTGGCTGGAAGCTCAGCTGAGAATGTTGAACATAATGCCCAAAAGAGGCCTTTCCCTATGATTTGAGCTTCTCATTGGTGCAAGCAGGTGGGTTACCAAAAGAAGTGACCCCAGAACTAGTGTTCTGAGAGAGAGGCCTAATCAGTCAAACCTTTCTAGTACTGGCACAGGGTCACTTCCATTATATTCTATTGACTAAAGCAGTCACAGGGTAGAAATATACCAGGTTCAAGGGGAAGGAGAAATAGACACCACTTTTGAACTTGTGGCCATCTGCATCTTCTGTCCTTTGACTAGTTTCATAGGAGGTAAAGCAGACTTTGGAGAGCTGGATTATTATTACAAACAACTCAGATGGGACTAGGGTGTGGGAAAAGGATCAATGGGAAATATCTAGGGTATGTTGCTCCCCAGACTTCCTTTACATTTCCTTAAATTCCAGTTTTTAAATTCAGTCTGAACTGCCGTGCTTATATTAGCTCTGTCATTTCTTTACATTTCACTGCTGAATGAGAAACACTTCTGTCTACTCAGGAAACCACAATTCTTTTTTATCTGTTTCACTTTGCACTTGATGTTTTATACTCCCAAGTGGCCAAAGCAGAGGAACTAGGTCATGTATACTTGGAAGAATTATGGACTTCACATCAGATTCACCTAGACAGGTCTTTGTAAACATTCTGTTCCCAGGCCCCAAATCCATGGAATCAGTCTCTGAGGGTATATGTATGTGCGAAGAAGCTTTCCAAGTGATTGCAGTATGCACCAAATTTTGTGGGGAACCAGTCTTAAAACGGTTATTGTGAAAAGTTCATTTAAATCCTGCAGGAGTGATGTCATCCACATGGCATCGTAAGACAGTACCTGAGAAAATCTCCCTAGAAATTCAGCAAATACAAGGACAAATCCCACTTGCTTAAAGTTCTGAAGGATGGTAGAGACTGGAGAAGGATCCCACAAATGCTGAAATGAACAAAAAGTAAAATACCAGGTAGGAAATTGCCATCCCAGAATGCTTGTCCTACTGCCTCCCTCACTAAGTCCTGCACAGCTAAGAGTCCCTCAGAGACAGAGAAGACAATGGGATCCCTCTCTTCACCCACAGTCACAGACTTTAGAACCATTCACAGGAGTGTGCTAGAACCCCACATATATCCAGGCTCCAGGTCCAAGTCTGTGGAGACCCAAGGCAGGTTACAAGCCACTTGAGAGTGCTATGTCCATAAAGGACCCCTGCAGGGTGGGGAATGGGGAAGAAGCTGCAGCTGGAAAGTTAGTTACTGTCCTGCAATCCAGTTTCTGTTGGCTGGACCACCTAAATGCAAAACAAATTTTTCTGGAGAGAGCCATCTTTCAAGACTGACCCCATTTGACTCCCCAAGGCAAAATACCCTAACAAGGAAGAAGGAGATGCAAAAGAGCCTCAGAGAGATTGTAATTGGGTATGGCAGGGGGCGGGGGGTAAGACAGGAGTTTCTCAGAACTGAAAAGTGCAAGGAAAATTGGGCACTAAGTAAAGGAGAGAATTTAAACAAACAATAGGAACTGGGGAGAAAATTCTGCACACAAAAAAACAGAAGTTATCAAAATGCCCACAGAAGGAACAGAGGAGAGGATGCTTTATCCTGGAGGTGAACAAACTGCACAAAAAGTGAAATTTTAAAAACTGTACCACAGCAGAATTCTTACCTGCCCGGCCAGAGACCCGGGTTCGATTCCTGGGGCCTGCCCACAGGGGTGGGGTGGGGTGGAATTGTACCACAAACACAATGCAAGGATCAGATGAAGAAGAGCTGAAAAATCAATCAGTTAAACACAGGCTATTCTAAAAGTCTAGAATAAGGTGGACTAAGCGTCAAAGAAGAGCCTTAGCATAAAGTCAATCAACAATAAAACCCTAAGCAAGAGAGAGAAGCTGACCTTCAGAATAAACTCATCAAGATAAACAAAGCCTAATCATCAGCAAAAAATTACAAACCATACTAAGAAAGATGAAGATAAGGTCCAGACAAGGGAACAATGGAAACTTCAGAGCAGATACACATTTTGGAAAAATTTATCAAAGCAGTGCAAATAACTCTCCTAAATCAGTTCAAAGCAGATGAGGGAAATTATGGCTAAAGAGATAAAAGATATTAGGAAGACATTGTATGAGCATAAAGAAGAATCTGATAGTATAAATAGAAAAATAACAGAAGTTATGGGAATAAACCACACAACAGAAGAGATAAAAAAAAAAAAAAAAAGCACCAGAACCAAACAACAGCAGATCTGAACAGACAGATGAGAGAATTAGTGAGCTGATTCAACAGGACAGTCAAAATCTTACAAACAGAAGAACAGATAAATAAAAGATGAGAAAGAAATTAAGGAGTGTATCAGGGATTTGAGTGACAGCACAAAGCACATGAACAGAGGAAGGGCAGAAAGAATATTTGAGGAAATAATGGCCCAAAATTTCCCAACTCTAAAGAAAGATATAAATATATGTGTCCAAAAAGCCAAAAAGTGCAATGTACTCCAAACAGAATTAATCACATAGTATTCAGAATTTCGAATGCCAAAGATAAAGCAACAAGAGAAAAGTGATTTATCATATACAAGGGATCTGCAATAAGACTAAGTTCCTATTTATTATCCGAAACCATGGAAGCAAGAAAGCAGTGTATGATATATTAAAGACACTGAAAGAGAAAAACTCCCACCCCAAATTCTTTATCCAGCAAAACTATTCTTCTAAAGTGAAGGAAAGTTTATGATAAACAATAACTGAGAGAGTTTGTCAGCAAGAGACACACCCTACAAGAAATATTAAAGGGAGTTCTGCAGGTTGAAAGGAAAAAAAAAAACAATAAAGAGTGGCTTGGAGTAGTGTAAAGAATTTGTTGATAAGAAGGGTAAAAACAAGATAAAAAGAAAAGATATGACATAAAAACCAAAAGATAAAATATCTGAAGTAAGTACTGCCTTTACAGTAATAACACTGAATATTAATGGATTAACTTCTCAATCAAAAGACATAGGTTGGAAGAATGGATTTTAAAAAAAAGCATGAGTCAACTATATGTTGTTTTCAAGAGACTCATCTTAGACCCAATACACAATTAGGTTGGAGAAAGATATTCCAAGCAAATAGTGATGAAAAAAAAAGAACTGGGGTAATATAAGACAAAATAGAATTTAAATACAAAGTTTTTATAAAAGAGAAAGAAGGACACTAAATATTAATAAATGGAGCACTTCATCAAGAAGAAATAACAATCACAAATATTTATATATCTAACCATTGTACACCAAAATACATGAGGCAAACAATGGTAAATTAAAGGGAGAAAAATACACCTCTACAATAATAGTTGGAAAATTCAATACACCACTCTAATCAGTAGTAGACCATCTAAACAGAGGATCAATAGGGAAATGGAGAACTTGAATAATATGATAAATAAACTAGATCTAACAGAACATTACACATCAAAACATCTGTGTACTTATTTTCTCAAATGCACATGGATCATTCTCCAGGATAGATCACATGTTGGGTCACAAAACAAGTCTCAATAAATTTAGAAAGATTGAAATGATACAAAGCATTTTTCTCTGACTGTAATGGAATGAAGCTGAAAATCAATAACAGGCAGAAAACTGAACAACTGCCAAATATATGGAAGTTAAATAAAACACTCAAACTATCAGTGGGTGAAAGGAGAAATTGCAAAGGAAATCAGTAAGTACCTTGAGATGAATGAAAACAAGAAAACATCATATTAAAACTTATGGGATACAGCAAAGGCAGTACTTGGAGGGAAATTTATAGCTCTAAATGCTTACATTAAACAAGAAGAAAAAGCTAAAATCTAATTGCACATCTGGGGAAACTAGAAAAAGAACAGCAAACTAATCCCAAAGCAAGCATAAGGAAAGAAAGAACAAATAAATATTAGAGCAGAAATAAATGAAATTGAGAATAAAAGACAATAGAGAGACTCAACAAAACCAAAAGTTGGTTCTCTGAGAAGATCAATGAAATTGACAAACCCTTAACTAGTCTGACAAAAAAAAAAAAAGAGAGAGAGTGAGAAGATGCAAATAAATAAAATCAGAAATGAGAGGAAAAACTTTACCCAGAGAAATAAAAAGGATTGTAACAGGATACTATGAACAATTGTATGACAACACATTAGACAACCTAAATGAAATGGACAAAATCCTAGAAACACACAAACAACCTACATTCAGTTATCAAGTACCTCTCAACAAAGAAAAGCCCTAGACCAGATGACTTCACAGTTGAATCATTCCAGGAAGAATTAATACCAATCTTGCTCAAGCTCTTCCAAAAAAATAGAACAGGAGAGTACACTTCCTAACTCATTTAATGAAGCCAACATCACCTTAATACAAAAGCCAGGAAAAGAAAATACAGACCAATTTCTTTTATGAATACAGATACAAAAATCCTCAACAAAATACTTGCAAATAGAATCTAACAGCCCATTAAAAGAATTATACATCATGATCAAGTGGGTTTTATCCCAGATATGCAAGCATGGTTCAACATAAGAAAAGCAATTAATGGAATTCACCATATTAATGAAACAAGGGAAACACATGAATGATCATCTCTATTGATGCAGAAAAGGCAATTGACAAAATCCAACATCCCTTCTTGATAAAAACACTCCAAAAAATAGGAATAAAAGAAAACTTCCTCAACATGATAAAGGGTATATATGAAAAACCAACAGCTAGCAACATACTCAATGGCAAAAGACTGAAAGCTTTCCCTTGAAGATCTGGTAGAAGACAAGGATGCCCACTGTCACCACTGTTATTCAACATTATGATGGAAGTTCTGGCCAGAGCACTTAGGCAAGAAAAAGAAGTCAAATGCATCCACATTTAAAAGGAAGAAGGAAAGCTTTCCCTATTTGCAGATTACATGATCCTATACAAGAAAGTCCTGAAAAATCGACAGCAAAGCTACTAGATCTAATAAGAATTCAGCAGAGTGGCAGGATATAAGATCAATGTGCCAAAGAAATCAGAAGGAAAGATATATGATAAAGATTGAGATGGTATAATCTAGGAATGCCTAGAGTGTATAATGATAGTGACTAAATGTATAAATTTAACAATGTTTTGCATGAGGAAGAACAAAAGAATGTTAATAATGCAGGGTGTTGAAAATAGATGGTAATTAATATCTTAAAACTTTAATTTATGTGTGAGACTAAAGTAAATATTTATTTGGTACAAAATTTATATTTTGACTAGTGCATTTCCTAATTTAACTTATGTAGACAGCTTAATTGAACACAATAAGTAAATGGCATGAGATTTTGTAGGTTTGTCCAGAGTGATGCCTCAATAAATCCCAGAAGGATTTGAACAGTGAATAAAAAAGTATTTGCAAAGTCCCCTTGGGGGAATGCTGAGAAAGGGGGGAAATTCAACTTCACCAAGTGGAGAATTTTTGATATTCTCACAAGCAGTGGGGACAACCAAAGCAACAGGTTGAGCCCCCAATCCTGGAATTTGTTCATATGAAACTCAACGCTGCAAAGGATAAGTCAAACCTACTTAAAATTAGGCCTAAGAGTCACCCCCAAGAGAACCTATTTTGTTGCTCAGACGTGGCCTCTGTCTCTCTCAGCCAACACAACAAGCAAACTCACTGCCCTCCCCCTATGTACGTGGGACATGACTTCCAGGGGTGTGGACCTTCCTGGCAACATGGGACAGAAATCCTAGAATGAGCCGGGACTCAGCACCACAGGATTGAGAAAACCTTCTCGACTAAAAGGGGGAAGAGTGAAATGAGACCAAATAAAGTGTCAATGGCTGAGAGATTCCAAGCAGAGTCAAGAGGTTATCCTGGAGGTTATTCTTATGCATTAAATAGATATCACCTTTTTAGTTAAGGCGTAACAGAGAGGCTGGAGGAACTGCCTAAAAATGTAGAGCTGTGTTCCAGTAGCCATGTTTCTTGAAGATGATTGTATAATGATATAGCTTTCTCAATGTGACTGTGTAATTGTGAAAACCTTGTGTCTGATGCTTCTATTATCTACCTTATGGACAGATGAGTAAAACATATGGATTACAAATAAATAAATAATAGGGGAAACAAATGCTAAAATAAATGTAGTAGATTGAAATGCTAACAATCAATGAAAGGGAGGGGTAAGGGGTATGGTGTGTATGAATTTTTTTTGTTTTCTTTTTATTTCTTTTTCTGAATTGATGCAAATGTTCTAAGAAATTATCATGATGATGAACATATAGCTATGTGATGAAAAAAGAATGTTCGTATTGTATGTTGATTGCTTTTATTAATAAAACTTACAAAAAAGATCAATCTGCCAACATCAGTAGTTTCTGTGTACTAGTAATGAATAAACTAAGGAGGAAATCAAGAAAAAAAATCCATTAACAATAACAACTAAAAGAATAAAATATCTAGGAATAAATCTAACCAAGAATGTAAAGGAATTGTACAGAGAACTATAAAATATTGCTAAAAAATAAAATCAAAGAAGACCTAAATAAATGGAAGGACATTCCATGTTCATGGATTGGATACTAAATATCATTAAGAGGTCAATTCTACCCCAAACTGTTTACTGATTTGATGCAACCCCAATCAGAATTCCAACAGCATGCATTGTAGAAATGGAAAAGGCAATTATCAAATTTATTTGGAAGAGTAAGGAGCCCTGAGTATCCAAAAACATCTTGAAAAAGAAAAAGTTGGAAGACTCACACCGCCTGACTTTAAAACACACTACAAGACTTCAGTGGTCAAAACAGCACAGTACTGGCATGAGAATAGATATATTAAATAATGGAATCAATTTGAGAGCTAAGAATTAGACTCTCACATCTATGGCCAATTGATTTTTGACAAGACTGCTAAGTCCACTCCACTGGGAAAGAACAGTCTCTTCAATAAATGGTGCTGGAAAGATTAGGCATGCAAATCTAAAACAATGAAAGAGGACCTCTATCTCATACTAAACACAAAAATTAACTCAAAATGTATCAAAGACCTAAATATAGGAACTAGGACTATAAAACTCCTAGAAGAAAATGAATGGGAGGACCTTCACGATGCTTCAAGATCTTCATGATCTTGTGGTAGGCAATGGTTTCTTAGACGTATCACCCAAAGCACAAGTAGCAAAAGAATAAACAGATAAATGGGACCTCTTCAAAATTAAAAACTTTTACACATCAAGGGACTTTATCATGTAAGTGAAAAGACAGCCTATTCAATGGGAAAAAATATTTGGAAACCACATATCCAATAAGGATAAAATTCAGAATTTATCAAGAAATCCTGCAATTCAACATAAAAAAAACAAACAGCCCAATTTAAAAATGGGCAAAAGACTTGAATTGACATTTCTGTGAAGAGGAAATTCAAATGGCTAAAAAGTACATGAAAGGATGTTCAACATCACTAGTTATTAGGGAAATACAAATAAAACCTGAGAAATCATTTCATACCCATTCTAATGGCCACTGTTTAAAAAAAAAAAAGAAAACTACAAATGCTGGAGAGATTATGGAGAAATAGGAGCACTTGTTCATTGTTGGTGGGAAGGTAAAATGGTATGGCTGTTGTAGAAGACAGTTTGGTGGTTCCTCAGGAAGCTAAGCATAGAATTACCATATGATTTGGCAATTCTGCTGCTAGGTATAAATCCAGAAAAACTATAAAAAATATTTGCACACTAATGTTCATTGAGGCATTATTCACAATTGTCAAAAGATGGAAGCAATTCAAGTGTCTATCAACTGATGAATAGATAAAGTGGTATGTACATATCAATGAAATATCATCTAGCTATGAAAAGAAAGGAAGTTTGAATGCGTACCACAACATGGGTGAAACTTGAGGATATTATGTTGAGTGAAATAAGCTATATACAAAAGGACAAATATTGTATAATATTACTGATAGGAACTAATTATAATAAGCAAACCCATAGAGTTAGAATCTAGAACATAGGTTACTAGGAAACAGATGGGGGTTAGAGAATAGAGAATTGATGCTTCACTTGTACAGAATTTCCATTTAGATTGATGGTAAAGATTTGGAAATGGATGAAGTGATGGTAGCACATTATTGTGAGTGTAACCAATAGCACTAACCTGTACAGGTGAATGTGGTTAAAGGGAAAATTTTAGGATATATATGTTACTAGAACAAAATTAAAAGATAAAATATAGGACAGTACTATAGTGAACCCTATTGTAGACAATGGCCTATAATTAATAGTACAAGTATAAGAATTTTCTTTCATGAATTATAACAAAGTTATGCTATTAATACAAAGTGTTAATAATGGGGTGACAGATGGGAAAAAATACACCTAATACAAATTATGGGTGATAGATAATAGTATGATTTTAATACTCTTCCATCAATTGTAAAAATGTAACTACTGTTAAAAATTAATTCAGTTATTAAAAAGTACTGCCATCAATTGTAACAAATATTTCACACCAATGCAAAGTGGTGGTGGTAGAGTAGTATATGGGAGTCTGTATCTGATGCACGATTGTTTTGTAAACCCACAACTTCTCTAATAAAAAAATTTGATAAAAAAAAACTCCTCCTCCAAAGGGGTCTGCAATTAATTGGATCTCCTTTTGGAGAAATGTATGCCCAAGGCATTGTCAAAAAACATAATGCAATCATGAGGAAATTAGTACAAAAAAAACACACACACAACTAATTTAGTATTTTTAATTATTTGGGGGAAGGTTGTTATGTGGGAAGCTAATATATACATAAAGTATTTTTCCTCATAATAGATCAATTCACACAGTTCCCTGGGTTCTGCCTATGCTTTTGTGATCAAAGTTCAATATAGCTCATTCCAAATGCTTCATCTGGACCACTGTCTCTTTGAAGTGCCACTGGACTGGTGGTGATGGAAAACCAAGGCACAGACCGAGCCCTCTGCGTACACCCAGCCGGTGCTGTGGCTTCCACGCACTGGGCGGGGCCGTGGGCTTTTCAAGGCCCCAGCGTGTTGAAAGCTGTCACCCAGGACGGCATTGTCGTGCAACGGGATCTGTATCCAAGCATGAACACTGGTGACAGCGTCCCATCGCACAATCCGCGGAACTCACGTGTACCCAAGCCGAAGCGCAGCACCTCCAGTGCGGAGGCAGCCAGAGGTCCCCAGCCAGCACTGCGCACGCCTGCAGAGGGGAGGCTGAGGCCAGGAGAGAGACGCGAGTCTTCCTTCTCATAAAGAGAATCTGGTGTTCCAGGTCAATGCCGATTGCCTGGAGTAAAGAATATTGAGTTGTCACCACAGTCATGCCACCTAAGGGCTAGTGGGACCGTAACCTTTCTGTGCCTCAGTTTCCCCTGAAGCCGATTAATATCTGAGCCCTAGATTTCTCTTAAGGATGCTGTGAGTACTGCGACGATGTCTATAAAATGCCTTGAGGAGAGTTGGATGGAAACAAGGTATATCATTCCCACACATGCAGAGCAGGCTGACTCTGGGGGTGTAGAAGCCTCAGCCCAGCTCATTTAAGCCTCTTCGACTATGCACTCCCAAGTCTGAACAGCAGGCTCACTCCACATGCTGACAAATTAATATTTTTAGAAAACAATCATTTCTGATCATCAGACACTGCACTTATTAGGCAGTCTCTTTATTCCTTGACGGGAAGGCAGTAGACAGCAAGATTTCTTCCCTGGACTGACAGCCGCTTTATAAAGCCATGTGTTTTCTTCAGAGCAGTCTATGGTGACATAGCAACCCAGACATATGGTGTCATTATTCAGCCGACTCAAATTTGACACTTAAGTGAATTTATTATATTTTGCTTTGCTCCTGGTGCCTGAAAGGCTTTGCCACTGTCTCTTCATAGAGTTTGTCACAGATGTTGATGTATTTTCCTCCTCCGCGGCCAGGTTTTACTGTGGAAACTGATACAACTTCACGATAGAATTTCTAGATGAATTATTCACGCATTGCATGCTTTCTGCACATGGGGGCTTGGAAGAAACCCATACTATTCAATAAATGGTCTTTCTAATCCTCTTTAACAGAGCATGCTCTCCCAGTTTGAACTACTTCCATTATCGCCTTTGTAATCACAATGTTTTAGATAAAGTATTTCGTAGTTGATAGCTTGGTTAAAAATTCACAATATTTCACATTAATGTGCAACAAAATTGCCCAGGCGCTGTGATGAAACTGATCCATTCTAGCCACAATAAACCATATGGGCCAAATTCTCATCAGCTCAACTTTTGCTCACTTAAAAAAAAAAAAAAAAAAAAAAAGAGCTGAAACCCTGTAGTCAAATCCACTTCCAATGATTTATAGGGCAACTCCTGAAATATCTCAATATTTGTTGTTTTAGACAGAACAAGCCTCTCCTAATGCTAATACCATCTGTAGAGATGAGTTTTTAATTGAAAAGAATTTTCAACTTGATGGAAAAGAGTCAGATGAACTCATCACTGGCCTCTGAGAAAAGATTAATGAAACAAAAACACATCAAGCTTCTCTAATACCTGGAGAAGCCATAAGGATGCCTGAGTGCCGTCAAGGACTGTGGCAAATGGGAACGAAGCACCTCACATGACACAGTAAGCCCACTGAGGAATGAAGGACTATCATTACAGTGTTTAAAGAATACTGACCTGTTGACCTCTGAGATTTAAGACTTTGCCTCGGGGTCATGTCTTGACCTAGATTTTGTTTTCTTTTGTTTTGTTCTGTTGTTGTTTTTAATCCCAACTGAAATAAAATTTCAACTTTATTCTGCTAAATTCCAAGTGGGTTGAAAGTTAAGTTCTTCCTATCTTTGTCCTGCTTTTCATCTGTTTAATGAAATGCTTGAGCGGTACATGTTTTTAAATAAGAAATCTCACCTTTTAGAATTTGCTTTCCATTCAGATAGCACTGACATCCGGAATTGTTCCTAGAACAGATGGCAAAGAATTGCACAAAAGCACAGAGGAAGATGAAATTCTAGCTAATGATTATTATTATTTGAGCAAATTCAGCCCAAGTGTGGTAGATTTCATTTACTAAGCTTTGAGGTCCATCCATGCATAACTTCCCCCATTTGTTGTCTGTGGCACCACTCTTCTCCCAGCCTCTCAAAATAACTTTAGCGTCAGCTTTGGCTACAACTTCTCACAGCCCCATTCTATCCCCCAGTTTCTAACAGTTCTTTCTTTCTTCATAATACATCTTCTATTCAAATCCACTTTAGTTTTTCTCTACCCTACCCTACGCCCCGTCTTTATTCAGATATCCTTGAAATCTGTCCCATCTAATCTTCTAGCCTCCAGAAATTTCCCTTATTCAACTCCACCAAGTACAACATTACCACTATAACCTTTGTAACACATCATTTTATTATATCTCCTCCTGTTTAAGAACCCATAATATGTAGAATGGAATGATCATTTGGTAAGAATGTTTGTGTTTGTATGTTGGTATGTTTAATTAAAAAAAACCCCACAGTTTTGTATTACCTAGTGAATGTTCTTTTATTTAATATATACTAAACACTTATAAATAAGCACATAGGTAAATATATTGATATGCCATCTTGCTCTAAGTGCTTTACAAATATCAACCCATTTAATCCTCATAACAACTCAATGAGGTAGGACCTGTTACTTCCCCCTTGTATAGATGAGTCCTCTAAAGCACAGAGAGGTTAAATAAGTTGCCCAAGGTCACACAGCTAGAGAGTAATGGAGCCTTGATTCAAACCCAGTCTGTGATGTTATCCAGTATATTATCCTGGCCCATCCTAGAACTGGCTTGTGAATAACTAGCACACATACTATTTTGTGGTTTTTAAAGTGCTTTCCTTTATTTCTCACTTGACTAAGCTCTTCAATCAGACACAATTCATCTCTAAATCCATCTAATTTTACCTCTTTTTAGTAAAAGGACCCCAGGTAAGTAAGGCAGTCTCCTTATTTGTGCATATTTCCACCTCTGGCACCTTGGCCTGTCATGTTTTCCTTACCTGGGCTGCAATCCCATTCATATATCAGATAATATAAATTATAAATATCTATCATCACAATATTGCAAAATGTAAGTCTTGCAAAATGTAACTCAATTCCTCACAGAAGGCTTTTCTGTCCTTCTTTCCTTCTTGACTTCTCTAGTGTGTGTATACATACAACCTAACTTGGCTACATACTCACTCAATAACCCCCTCAGTCCCTGTTTTTCTCTGAATCCTTCCCCCACCTCTCTCATAGGTAGAATCTGTAGCTGTTCAGCAATGCTGTCACGACAAATCAGGTAGTTGACTCATCTCTTGACTATCACTACATCACAACAGGATCACTTCACGTGTCTACCTCCAGCCATACCACTAGATTATGAGCTCCATAAAGGCAGGTGCTGCTGCAAAACCTCTGTACCCAGCCTCTATCTTAGCACAGTAGAGAGTCAATATATATTTGCTCATAGATTAGCATGCAGTTTTATTTGGTTTTCTCTTTATTGTATGTTTGTATACCACACACGTGCATACATACACAAATATACACGTACACTGGTTTTCTTTTCCAACAATATTGTAAACTCAGTGAAGACAGATCTTGTTTCTACTTTCTTTGCATTTCTCATCAAATCAAGTACTAGGCTATCCCATCAATCCTTACTAAATGCTTGCTGTATGAATCGGTGAATTATTAAAATTACCCCCAGGAAATGAAGATCTTTGGCTTGAATGCCAAGTGTTAAAAATAGTACCACTCAAAAATATATAGTCAGCTACACATTAAAAAGTACTAAGAATAACTCAATATTTCTTGTATGGAACAGTTGTATTTTCTTCTGAGAATCCATATGTTAAAATCTCTCTCTGTATTTCCCATGTGAGCACTTAAATCCAGAACTCACAGTGTACCTGGCTTCAAACCAAGTACATTAGTTATTTTGGAGTCACCAGAATTAATAGTCATTCTCCCACTTGCAGATCTACCTCAAATAAAACTGTATTTCATTTGGATTAAAAGTTATAATTCATAAACTCCACTATAACAAATGGCACCAAAACAACTCTGTAGACTTAACCCATTTTGTTCTTGTGAAAAACACTGGCACTTATGATGATTAGCTTATTACAAATGAAGAAGAAAAATCCCTCTCTCATACATAGAATTTGGATATAAAGATAAGCATTTTATTTATACTAAGAACCCAAATTTCATGGTGACATTGCGATTTATAGGCCAACGTCCATGACCATGAACAAATTCAAGAAACCATTTTGATAATTCAAAGGAAACATCCAGATACTTTGGTATAGATCCATTATAACAATTATCAAATGACTCATAAATTTTAAAAACAAAACTAAAACAGTTTATCTATGAGAAGGTACTTTTATACATAAGTAACTGCCTTACAGGAGACTAATAATAGAAAGAGGAGAGAAGAGAATCAACATTTCAAGGACTCAGGGAGTCTTGGCCTTAAGCAATGTGACAATGACAAGGCCTGGAAAGCAGAAGCTGACAGATCTGCCTGCTGGGCAGGAGAAAGGAAGAAAAGAAATGCATTTTATAAGTAGCTTTATTATGTACCCAGGTATAAAAAGAAAAGTCTAGAGCAACAGGCCTTTTACATAGCAGCTATATATGAATCAAATAAATAATTTCATATTTCTACATCATGGAGAGAACTGTTGGCTTCTCTTTTTTTTTCATACCCAGTGAGTATGAGGTTCTCCCATGCCTTCTAGATCAATTAAACCAAAAGAGAGGCAAGTATCTTACACCCCAGTTAATATGTTCCCGTTGAAGACTTGAGTTTGAGTTCCATGGTTCCACTTTGGACTTTGTCACATTTTATTTAAATCAAAGCCAATGGCTTTTAGTGACTCCAAATTAGTGCAGGACTTGTTTGGCCACTTAAAAAGTTTTGGGGTGGACCATGGTGGCTCAGCAGGCAAGAATGCTCTCCTGCCGTGCCAGAGAACCCAAGTTCAATTCCCGGTGCCTGCCCATGTTAAAAAAAAAAAAGCAGGGAGAGAAGTACTTCTTTTTAATATGCAAATAAGTAGTTTTGGGCATATGAATGGGTTGTCATTAAGAAAAAGGACTGTGAGGGATCATCACTGAGGCACTTGTGTACCAAGCACTCAGGCTAAGTTCTGTGGGCACACAGAAAGTAAGCTTTGCCCTTCAGGAGACTGCAGGCTTATTGGGAAGACATGTAAATAAAACAACTTTAAAATGATGAGATAATGCCTCAAGTTCAGTGCAGAGCACAGAGAAGGCATCTGTTCTAGTTTGCTAGCTGCTGGAATGCAATATACCAGAAATGGAATGGCTTTTAAAAAGGGTAATTTAATGAGTTGCTAGTTTATATTCTAAGGCTGAGAAAATGTCCCAATTAAAACAAGTCTATAGAAATGTCCAATCAAAGGCATCCAGGGAAAGATACCTTGGTTCGAGAAGGCCGATGAAGTTCAGGGTTTCTCTCTCAGCTGGAAGGGCACATGGCGAGTACGGCGTCATCTGCTAGCTTTCTCTTCTGGTTTCATGAAGCTCCCCGGGAGGTGTTTTCCTTCTTCATCTCCAAAGGTTGCTGGCTGGTGGACTCTCTGCTTCATAGTGCTGCTCTCTCTGAATCTCTTTCTCCAAAGTATTTCCTCTTTTATAGGACTCCAATAAACCAACCAAGATCCAGCCAAATGGGTGGACACATGTCGTCCCCTAATCCAGTTTAACAACCATTCTTAACTAAATCACATCATCCAAGGAGATGATTCAATCACAGTTTCAAACATACATATTGAACAGAGAGCATTCTACCTTTATGAAATGGGATTTTGGTTAAAACATGGATTTTCTAGGGGGCATACTTCCTTTCAAACCAGCACAGCATCTAACTCAATGTGAGGAACCTGGAAAGACTTCCCAGAAAAGTCACCATTTGCTCTGAACTTTGGAGTATAAAAAGATAACTTCATTTATATATAAATTGTCTAATTCTACTCATGGTCACTTTGGAAGCCAAATAAAATGGATATACAGGAGGTGTTTTTAGAACATTTGACTTAGCAAGAATTAAGGCCCAGGTTAGTTGTAAGTGTGTGCTTCAATGCAAAAACATTTTTATGAACCACCTACTCTGTCTTGCGCTGTAGTAGCACACTGAAACAAGTACAAATGAAGAATAAGAGATGGTCTTTGCCTTCAGGGAGTCTATAATTTAGTTAGGCAGTAAAAAAAATCACACATATGACAGTTAAATAAGAAGATAGGGCAGTAGTTGGTTACACACTAGAATCTCTAGCTTTTCCAAAGACTAGTATGAATCACATTTTATTCTTACCCAATCTTTTTTCCCACAAATTTGCATGTTAATGATGGATTTGCAAAAGAAACAATACCTATATGTGATTTTTGTAAAGTTTTTCCATTTGTTTATCTATAGACAAATATAACATCAAGATCAAAGCAATTGCCCTTATAATTTAAAAGCTTACAACCCATTAGTTGTAGAATTACATGGATTTGGGCCCGAAGCATGGATCTATCTCTACTCACTCTCACTTTGGCAAATATTTGACTCCCATGAGCCTTAGTTTTGCTTTCTATCGGATGAATATAATAATACCCACTGAATTTTTTCAGGGGGTTTCAGATTGGAAGGAAGGGCCAACCCATCCACTCTGAGAGTAGGTTAAGTTCCTGATTCAAACTGAAATGAAGGAGCCACACAGAGCAGAAATGAATGTGCAGATGAGGCAGATTGAATCATGTACCCCAATAAAAGGCATACTTAATCTTAATACACATTCCTGTAGGGTGTGAACCCATATATAAATGGGACCTTATGAAGATATTATTATTACATAAGATGTATCAAATTGAATCAGGGTAGGTCTTAATCTTAATTACTGGAGGCCTTTTATAGAGAAGACATGCAGATGCATTTAGTCCATAGAAACCAGAAACTGGAAGAAGCCAGAACACATAGAAGCCAGAAGTTAAAGAAAACCGTAGGAGGAGAACAAGGACATCACAACTTGTTGGAGGGGCAAAGCTGAAAGTCAAGGAACCCTAAGGATTGCAGCAAGCTGTCACAGAATGCTGCAGGCTCCAAGAGAAAATATGGTCTTGCTGACACCTTGATTTGGGCTTCTGGCCACTAAAACTGAACAAATAAATTCTTGTTATTTAAGTCAACCCACTGTATAGTATCTGTCATAGGAGCTCTGAGGAACTAAGACAACGGAAGCGATGCAGCTGCCTGAAATACTAGAAATACAAAGAAGGACCTCAAGAGCCTTAGAACCTCGGCTAAGTGCCATACCACTTTTCAGACTGGTCTCATATCTGCCTTCAGGAAGATTATACTTCAGTAATCTATGCACTCCCATTTAAGGGAGTGTTTACATAACCTAAAACATGACCACTCAATAAGTGGTGGCATTTTTATTATTCATTACTTTGGTTGAGCGCTTTGATTTTTATTTTTTCAGAAATGTCAAATGACTATATGACAGATCATCCTCTTAACAGAAACTATATGAGCTTGGAGGAGTGCAAGTAGTAGTGCAAAGCACAAAACACTGTTTCTTCTTCAGTTTCATGCTGTTTATTCCCTCTCCCCCAGTTCCATTTCCTGCCTCCCATTTCTGGGAATGCCTGTTGGGTGTCTTCAGTGGCCTCACAATGAGACTCCTCCCAGCTATCACATGGCATCCTTTTTTTCTTCTCCTACTCCTGGGATGGGTAATGCTACCTACCATGCTTGAAACTGTCAACTCTGCAAAGCCACTCCAGCCTGTCAGTCATCCAGAGCCAAGGCATGTCCAACATCAAAACTGCATTTTGCCAAAATACAACCATCTCAATATTGACGATATCAGTGCAGTTCTCTCCTAATGAACTGGAGTAAATACCTCTTCTGAGGACCCTTGCCTATGACTGAGCACATGCACGGTGCCCCCTGGAGTTGTGCTCAGCACACAGCCTACTCAGTTACATAGAGAGGTCCTACTTCCTCCCTCATTTGCTACCTGGGCCATAAAAGCGGTGCCACCTTGTGCTCCCTATCTTAGACATTTTAGTGGAAAAGTTCTTTTATTTATCCTTTTCACTTTTTGTCTTCTCCCCTGGGATCTGATACAATCCCCAAGAAAAATGAGAAGGGAACATGGAAGAAATATGAGCAACACACATCCAAAACTGCCCTTTGCTTCCATATGGGACTTTTGCTTCAACCTTCCTTAGGATGACTCATTCCTTCTCAGAGGTTTCTTGAACCTTCTTTCAAATACATTCCAGACAAGCATATGATAAGTTCCCAGGTATGCTTGAATCTCAGAGAATATGTAGCTAAATAAGCTAAAGATGTATTTATAACTTGCAGTTTATTTACAAATTGCTTTAATATGAAACCTAGTTTCTACAAATGGGAGAATATTTTATTTTCCTAAAAGCTCTATATATGCATTCTCCTCACAACTAGAAAATATTTACATGCCAAATTTATATACCAGAATTAAAATGTATTGATCTAAGACCTTTGTCTCAGAAACGCCAATATTCTATGAATACATTCAATTTAAATATTTCCAGCCGTCACAATTTTTGCTTACATTTATCTGTTCATCAACTGCAATTGAAAAAATGTTATATTTAGTTTGATGAATAATATAATCTATGGAGAAAAGGTGTTAAAATGCATACCAAACTACCTTAATTATTAACTTCAAGGCAACTTGTGACTATACATTTAAATTCTCTTTACATTCCTTTGAAACTTTCATATTCAGAAGGCTGTTGGTAAAATGCAGGAAATAAAGTCAGAACTTTGCAAAGGTGAAAGAGTACATTCTAATAGTTTGGTAAAGTCTAATAAACTGCCATCTATTTCTAAATTAGTCATTGAAAAGATAATTTCACTGTAGGTGCAAACCAAAAGAGAAACACTCCTGAAAGGATTTAAGAATGTGCCCCTTTAATAATTTTAGCTGTTTTCTAGGAGTAACTTCATTAATCATTACTTCATTTGTGTAATTTATTCTTCACGCTGCCCCAGTAAATTCTCAGTTGTCTTTCATCTCTTCCAACAGCTCCCACAATTGCTCTAAGGAGTCCTTATCTCCAGGGCTGTTTTATCACTCCTCCTGTCACATGCAAAGCACACCCACAGAGGGATTTCAACAGCTGAAAGAACTACCTGGCGAGAGTGCATGGAAGGCCACAGTGAAATAACTCTCCAGAACAAAGGAGAACTTCGCTTTTGGTGGGTTTTAATATGCTCTTTATGCTGCGTAGTTAAAGTACACTTGGAACAGATAAAAATCTATGTAGATGGCATGTGTGAGAAAGACTTCCAATAAATGAGCTCAGAAGCATAAGCACATGCTTTGCTGGAGCTTTCACAATATTTTCCAGTTTGGCTTACCCACTGAGTTTTGCCATGAATTTTAATGCATACTTTCAACTTAACATTTTGCAGCTTTTCTTTTCACACATAACTAATAGCTCTGGAATGAGACAGTTAAAATTTCGTATAACCTTAAGTCATTTTTGAAGTAATTACATCTTTCCTGTCTGCTAGAGTCCATTTTACTGTCAAAAGATACAATATAGGTCAAAACCAATGTTATATATATATTTTATATTTTCATATATCAGTGTATTTTAAAGAAGGATAAAAACAAGGATACTTTTGGCATCTCATAAATAGATGCTTTATTCCAAGACACTGGTGCTGAAAAATAAGGACAGATATTATCCAAGACAGGGAAAAGGCTATGAAAAGAGCTTATATAATAACTGGGTTGTATTGTCAAGAGAAGCAAAAGGTCTTAACTTTACTACAGTCACATATAAAGGACCTAATTCTTTGTTGAAAATCTAGGTATTCTTGTTTGGGAAATGAAATGAAATTATGTTTTTCCTTGAAATCTGATCTCTTGATTATCAAGAAAGCCCGAAGTTCCTTGGTCCATATTTTGGGCACCATTCTTATAAATACACAAAGATTTGGGGGAATCTAATCAAGCCTTGCAGACTCCAGGTCTCTGCTTTACCTTTACAGAGGTGTGAGTCCTTCACAGTATTCTTTAGATTTTTACCTACAAAGTTGGATGTGTAATATCTCCTGCTTTTAACCCAGAGCTGGACATTTAGAGTACAGCTACTCTAGTTCACCTTCCAAAGCATGGGATGGCTGATATTGATAAGCCTTGGATTCTTCTGTTGCCTCTGACCAGGACAGAAACTAAAGAAAATCCCTTGTCTTCCTCTGCACTATTTCCTATAACCACTGATTTTCAGAGTACCAGAACATCCATGAGTTCCCCATGAATATGACTGATTGCAAGTTCATTTTGAAGCCCCTACTCCATGTTGTCTAGCCAGCTAATGCATGGAATATCAGCGGCACACTTTCTTCTTTGAAGAAGCTGGAAAAGTCAGGGGAGGCTGCAGGCAGATTACCAGAATTTCTCCCTAGTGAAATGCAAGTCAAAACCACAATGAAATAACCATTTCATACACACTCGAATGGCTACTATTTAAAAAAATGGAAAATAACAAATGTTGAAGAAGATGTGGAAAAATAGGAACACTCATTCATTCATTGTTGGTGGGACTGTAAAATGGTGCAGCCACTATGGAAAATAGGTTGGTGGTTCCTCAGAAAGTTTAGTATAGAACTACCATATCAATTGGCCAATCCACTTCTAGGAATATATCCAAAATAATTGAAAGCAAGGACTTGGACAGATATTTGTACACCAATGTTCATAGTAGCATTATTCACAATTGCCAAAAGATGGAAGCAACCCCAGTGCCCATCAACAGATGAATGGATAAACAAAATATGGTGTATATATATAAAGTAGCATATTATTCAGCCATAAAAAAGTATGGAGTTCTTCAAATGTAAAGGAATAGATAGAAGCAAAGGTGGTCCACTAGTGGGTCTATTAGTACTATTACCTTATTGAGGGTGAACATGATTGAAAGAGGTTGTATAGACCCATGTGTCCCACCAATTAACACTACAAATATAGATAAGTTCTTGCATGAACAATTTCAAAGGTATTAATCTTGTACAAAGAGTGTATAAGTTCATGGTATGGGGGAAAACTGCTGTTGCATGCTATGGGCTCTGTTTAACAGGAAAACATCAACAGTACCACAGTAACACCAGGGGTAAATAATGGGGGGAGGGACAAGAGTTAAGGGAAAGTTTAGATTTTCTAGTTGGTGAGGGTGTGTTTGTTGGTTATCTTGCTTTTGGGAATAATGAAGTTATCTAAAATTGAGTGTTGATGGACTGTTGACTTGGACATTATACATGATGCCCAATGAATGGAGGTGACCGAAGGATGCACTGACTGAGAAGTAGACCGGTGAACAATGGTGTATACATATGACTGAATACTGTGCTGCTACAAAAAGAAATGAAGTTGTGAGGCATGCAACATTATGAGTGAACCTGTTAGACATTTGGTGAAGCAAAACAAGCCAGAAACAAATAAGAGCAATTATTGAATGGTCTCATTTAGGAAATACTTATAAGAAAACAGGGGCTGAGATTATAAGCTCTTATAGCAGTCACATTTAGTCCAGAGTGGTAACTGCTATTTCTGGATTTTGAGAGGTTGTTTTCTATATGTATAGCTGGTGTTTAGAGATAAGAACAATGCTGATCAGGTCAAGATTAAGGTAATTCAGATTTAGGGGTAAGGAAGATATCGTCTATATTTTAGAACCTCATCTACTCTTTGAGACCAAAAGAAAAAAGGCTTAGTTTGTCCAGAACCTAAATTTTCTGTAGCACATAATTTAACTCAACCTCTCTGTACAGATCATTTAAATAATCCAAACATAGGGGGCCCAGAATAAGCATGAGGGTCTTTAATCCTATATAGCTCAATGTAATGCCTGGATACATCCCAGATATATTAAGCAGATAATCAAAAAGTATTCGCAAAGTCCCTTGAGGGATGAGAGGGAAAATATGGGTACTATTAAACTTTACCACAGGGGAAACCCCCGATACTGTGTCAAACATTAGAGTCACGCAAATCAATAGGCCAAGCCCTTGATCTTGAGGCTTGCTCTTGTGAAGCTTATATATGTAGCAAAGAAGCTTAGCCTACCTATAGGTATGCCTAAGAGTTATTTCTGGAGGAACTCTTGTGTTGCTCAGATGTGGCCTTTCTTTCTCTCTAAGTCCAACTCTGAAAGTAAAACCATTTCCTTCTACATGGGACATGACATCCAGGGGTAAAAGTCTCCCTGGTGGCATGGGAGATGACACCCAGAGATGAGCGTGGCCCTGGCACCATGGGACCAACAATGCCATCCTAACCAAAAAGAGAAAAAGAAGTGTAACAAATAAGGTATCAGTGGCTGAGAGAGTTCAAATAGAGTCGAGAGGCTATTCTGGAGGTCACTCTTATGCAAGCTTCAGTTAGACATTGCTACCTATCATGACTTGCCAAACCCCAACCAAAACCCTTCCTGCCAATCCTGAAGAACACCTAGGGCATTATATAAGATTCTACAAAGATTCCATGCACTAGGGTTTCTTTCTGGAAAGAAACCTACAGCCTACAGATGGGTCCCTGGACAAGATAAGTCCTGAAATGCAGAGGGGGCAGCCTTTCCAGAACATCAGCTACTTCTAGCCCCCTTTCCCATATTATCAACAGCCCTTTCCAACGTGAAAAAGTTAGAATGGGCATAGCCCAAATACCCCTAACAGTTGGGAGAAAGATCAAAGGTGATGATGGAGTTTGACAGAGAAGGTAGGGCTTAACAAAGGAATATGATTGCTGAATCATTATACTGACATTTCCTTTAGGCTCCAGTATTTTAGTGCAGTTAGAAGTAAAAACCTAAAATGGTGGAATTGTAACCCATACCAAACTCTGAAATCTGTTCTACAACTAATTGTTATAGTTCTTAGTAACTACTTCTTGAAGCGTACTTTGTAAATCATTGCTTTTTGTTTCTTTTCTTTGTATATGTTATATTTAATAATAAAAAAAGTTTTAAAAAAGAATTTTTTAAAAAAGGTATGAAGCTCTGATGCATACAACAATATAGATGAACATTAAAGACAGCATGTTAAATAAAATAAACCAGACAGAAAGCATGAGCAAACTGATATGAAATAATTTGAATACGCAAAATCATAGGATCAGAAACTAGAGCACATATTACCAGAGAATGGGGTAGAGAATAAGGACTGGGGAATTAAAGCTTAATTGATACAGAGTTTCTGGTTGGCATGATAGAGAAGTTTTGGTAAAGGATGGTGATAATGATAGCACAATATTGTGAATGCAGTTAATATGACTGAATTATATACTTGAATGTGGTTAAAGGGGAAAATTTTAGATTGAATATGTTACTAAAATAAAAATTAAAAGAACCATAGGACTGTACTATACAAACAATAAACCCTAATATAAACTATGAACTAAAATTAATAGTACAATTATAATAATATTTTCATCATTTGCAACAAAAGTACCACACTAATGCAAAGTGTTAATAGGGAAATCTGTGTGGGGATGGGGAGCTGGGTATATGGGAACTCTGTATTTTTTTGCATGATTTCTCTGTAAACCTAGAGCTTCTATAATTGTTCCCTTGCCCAGAAAATGGCTCACTTTAGTAGAGTACCCTCAATACCAGATATTTAAAAAAAGAAAAAGATATCTATTTAATCAGTGCAGTGATCAAGGAAAAAAGTGAGGGCGTAACTGCCAGGGCCTTGAATGGGTTGCATCAGAAGGTCCATTTGGTAGGGCTCATGGCTTTTGGGTTGATCCATTCTGTCACTGTACTCTGTATGTGTTAAAGATAAATTTGTCAAATGTACACATTTAAAATACACTGAAATTTTTCTGTAACTTTGTGTTCTAGTTTGCTAGCTACTAAAATGTGATATACCAGAAATGGAACCACTTTTAAAAGGGGGAATTTATTAAGTTGCAAGTTTACAGTTCTAAGGCCATGCAAGTCTGTAAAAATGTCCAAATTAAGGCACCAACAAAAGGTTACCTTCACTCAAAAAAGGCCGATGTAGTTCAGGTTTTCTCTCTCAACTGGAAGGGCACATGATGAACATGGCCATGTCTACTAGTCTTCTTTCCAGGTTTCTTGTTTCATGAAGCTCCCCAGGGTATTTTTACCTCTTCATCTCCAAAGGTCTCTGGTGCGTTGGCTCTTATGGATCTCGTGGCTCTGCTGTGGCTCTCTCGAGACACTCGTGGCTCTCAAGCTTTCTCCAAAATGCTTCCTCTTTTAAAGGATTCCAGTAAACTAATCAAGTCCTACCAGCTATGAGTGGAGTCACATCTTCCTCTAATTAAGTTAATACCCACAATTGGGTGTGTCACATCTCCATGGAGATAATCTAATCAAATATTCCAACCTGCATGGTTGAATAGGGATTAAAAGGAATAGTTGCTCCCACAAGATTGGATCAGGATTAAAACATGGCTTTTCTAGGGTACATAATCCTTTCAAACCAGCACACCTTGTTTGGATATTTCCTTATTTCAGTATACTGGGAGGACAGGAATGAGCTTGGCCTTGGAAATGTGAGATTGAGAAAAGCTTCTTGATCAAAAGGGGGAATAGAAATGAGAGTGTGTGATTGTGAAAAACTTGTGGCTGACACATCATTTAACCATTGAATAGACAGATGAGTAAGAAAATAAGGACAAAAACAAATAAAGAATGGGGGGTGTTTTTCATTTTTATTTTTATTCTGATATGTGCTGTTTTGAAGTACTAGAAATGTTCAAAAATTTATTGTGGTGATGCATGCACATTCATTCTATATGATAATACTGTGAACCACTGATTGTACACTTTGAATGATTATAGGGTCTGTACAGATATCTCAATAAAATTGCATTAAAATATATACTGGGAGGAAAACTATATAGTACTACATGCTAAGCTCTTAATGTGCATTAAATCATTTCATCTTCACAGTCATCCTGATGTAGAAGTTATTATTATCCATGTCTTCATGGATGAGAAAGGCACAGAAAGGTTAAGTAACACATCTAAGATATCGCAGTTGGTAAGGGCTAGCACTGTTTCTCACTCGGGCTTTCTGGCTCCAAGTAGGTGCTCCTAACCACTATAATCTACTCCCTTCTCAGAAGTGGTTCTGAGAAGCCCTGGCGACCACTTAGCCCCCTTATGCTGTACTCTAACCCCAAGGCAGTGCATGCTAATGGTCCAGGCATTTCCCCTTGGGTGGTTGTAGCTGGGGATGGAAGTGATGTAAGTGGCCCCTCTTAAACCATGATTTGATTATTGCTGGCTCCATTTCTGATTCTAGGGTTAAGCTGGTCTCAAAGCTTCATCTGAACAAGCAAGATGGGCATCATGTCCAGCCACCACACCCTGACTCCGTGGTCCTGTTCTCTTTCCCCACACCCATCTCTCCCAAGCCTCTGTCATCAGCTGTCACCATTCACTCTTCCTTGGTTTCCTTTCTCCTTAGACCCAGAGAACTTAGTGTCTAACTATCATTAATTCAACTATTTTACCTTAATTAGGGAGGTACATTTTAGTGAATACATGGATTTTTTTCTAATTTTTTTTTTTTTTTTTTTTGCATGGGCAGGCACCAGGAATCAAACCCGGGTCTCTGGCATGGCAGGCGAGAATTTACCACTGAGCCACCATCACAACACCCTTAATTTTTATTTTGAAATAATTTCAAACTTGTAGGAAACTCACAAAATCAATACAGAGAACTCCAATATACACCCTACCCAGATACCCAGTTTTACAACTTTTAACATTTTACCACATTTTTATTCCTTCCTTCCTTCCATCCATCTACCCATCCATCATTCCATCTATCATTTTCAAAATATTTGAGAGTAAGTTGCCTACATCATGTTCCTTTACCACTTAATATGTCCATGTATATCTCCTAAGGAAAAGAACTTGTTTCAGTTTGCTAAAAGATCCTGGGATACAATATACCAGAAATGGATTGGCTTTTACAAAGGGGATTTATTAGTTTATAAAATTACAGTTCTAAGGCCATGAAAATGTCCAAACTAAGGCATCAACAAGAGTATACCTTCATTCAATAGTGGCTAATGTGTCATGGGAAGGCACGTGGCACCATCTGCTGTCCTTCTCTCCCAGTTTCTGGTTTCAAACAGTTCTTTCAGGCATCTTCTAGAGAAACCTCCTTCTGTATTTCCTACCATCTGTCACTTCATTTCATCACTCTGCTCTCTGTGTCAGCTCTGAGCTCTCTCTATGTTTTCTGCCTTTTATTCTCTTCATAGAGGACTCCAGTAAAAGAATTAAGACCCACCATGAATGGGCAGGGTCACATCTTCATGGATACACCCTAACCAAGAGGTCCCACCCACATCTGGGTGAATCACATCTCTATAGAAACAACCTAATCCAAAGGTCCCTCCCCCACAACTGGGTGGGTCACAGCTTCATCGAGACAACCTATTCAAAAGGTCCCACACAACAATAGGTCTGTTCCCACAAGACTGGATTAGAAGAACATGGCTTTTCTGGGGATACATAACAATTTCAAACCAACACAACTTACATACCTACATTAAGCATAAATTTTAAGTTTAGGAAATTTAACATTGCTATAAATCACACAGCCTCTACTGCAATTTTTTCAATTGCCCCAAGAAAATCTTATTTTCACCTCCATTATTAGAACCAGCCCAGAATCAAGTACTGCATTTAATTTTCATTGTCTCTTTTCTAAATTGTGGTAACATTATCACAACACAAAATTTACCATCTCAATCATCCCAAGCACATGACTCAGTTGCATTAATCACAAGGAACTCTAAAATATGCTTATAACTGGTATTATCAGTGGTACTAAATTATCTCTAATTTATCCTATATTTTAAACCAAAACCTACCTAACCACTATCTAAACCTATACACAGTCTGCCTTTTATTTCTTCTCTCCCAAGTTATAAAAATCATTGCTTATCCCAAAATAGGCTGATATTAGGTCTCTTGTTTCCTCATTTCCTCAAAGCAAAAATAATTTCTAACAGAACTTTAAGAATCTCTTATGCATCCAGAAATTCAATCTTTCTTTTTGGTAGACGCTTGTTTAGAGGCCTCTGAGAACAGTCAGTGGTTTCCTTGAGATCAGCACCTCCAAACTTTTCTTGTTACGTAGATTATGGTGTTGTCACTGAACATGGTTTTGGACCACCATGTAAGCAAGTCATTTTAAACAGTTTTTAACATATCCTGTAACTGATGAGGAGTCAAACTTCATATATCAAGCAGTATGAAAAATACAGCTATTTCCAGTTGACATGTATCAAGAGATTTTTCTATGTTCATACCCTTCGACCAACTAATTCCACTTTGGGGAATCTATCTGAGGGAAATAATATGAAAAAACAGAAAAAGTGTTATGCACAGAGACAGTAAGTTAGTAATCTAAATGTCCCCAAATATAGCAATGGCTAATAAACTATCCACTTAAAGAAATATTATATAGCTGCTGGAATTTAGTTAAGAAAATATTATAGCATGAAATAGTTTCTCAAGCAAAATGGAAAGATAAGACAAAAGTTGTCTGTACAAGTTAATCACATTTACGTAAAATCAGAAACCCTCCGGAGCAAATAATAATAATAATTAATAATGAATAAACACACTAACACTCAGAGAAAGTGATTTTGAGCCTAGTGTTAAAAAGACTAGTCAATCAAAAAGAAAAGAATAAGGGTATTTTTGGCCCAGGCCAAATGGCTGTGGAAGAACCTTTGTCCTTCACCTTCTTTTGTATTAAGTGGTATTCCATAAATGTGTATTGAATTAATGATTTCTGGGAGCATAGTTGTTCACTATCGGTTGCAGCACCTGAAATGACTGATTTTAACTACTTTGACCAATAAAAAAGCAGCAATTTCATATGGTTCAACCAAATAAATCAACTGGCCTCTACCACACATATTGTACAAGTTGTACAAGGTCAGGATGAAATCTGTACCTCCCAACAGTCATTTCCTCCTTCCCTTTTTTCCCATGGTGGCCATATTACCAGCCTGGAGAAAATCCAACTGGATATTTGACGCGATATTGCCAAGCAATCAAAATAAGACCCTTCGCTGTTTTTTCCCATTTTGCTGTCATCATGTACATCTTGTAGACATGTTTTAGGGTTTGAGCTGGAGAAATGCATGGTTTTTAAGCTTTTCTTGAGACCATTAAATGTCATCTTGGGATAATAAACACTGATAAATCTAGTTTCCTCTACCTGGTCAGCTATCAAGAAAACCATCAAAAAGAGTTCAAGGATAGAAAAGCGATTCCTTTTCAATATCCTGAGAACACTCAAGTTGTGGTCTTCCAGTTTATTTCTTTTCACATATGCAAAGTGGAAATATCGAATGGAAGCTCCCTGTTTTGCAAAGAAAGCATTTTTATTTTTCTATTCCCTTCCCACATCACAATCCCCTTCCCCATTCCCATGTAATTAACAAGTAAACATGACAGGTCACCTGGAACAGGTAGGGGCAGAGGTAGGGAATCAACCTGATGAGAAATGGAACAGATTCAAAACAGTTGAGCAATATTATTGCAGGCAGCTCTTGGCAACATTTTACTGGCATTCTTTGGCAAATAATCTATTTTTAATTTTTTCAGTCTCTCTACTACTAAGAATAAATATATAACAACGTCTATTCATTCACCTTTGTTGAATTTTCACTTCCACCTCAGCTCTTATAAGAGTTACAAGCTGAAGCTATTAAAAGTAGCATCTATAAAAGGCAGGGATACTTGTCTCATTCATTTTCATAAATATACAGGCTAGCAAAATCATGTATGAGAACTATTGGAATAGGGCAATTAATAGGTTTCCCTTGGTTTTATGTTAAGTTTCTACAACCCAAAGATGGAATAACAAATATACCAGATGATAAAAAAAAATTATTTAGTATTTTATCCAGGGCAAGGTTTCAGTAATAAGCTTGCAGTATAGTCTGTCCTGTGAGTTGACTGGTGAGTTGTTTGAAACTGATAGCATTTTGTTAGGAGAGTTCAGGAAAAAAAATGTAAGAATCATTCACTTAGTTCAAACTTAGTTCAAAAATAAAGTTTGAACTAAGTACATACCTGCCTTCAGTGCCTATATTAAGCAAGACAGGATCCAATCCATTTTTGTGTATGAAAATAAATCCAGCTTTTTCAGCAATTAATGTACATTTTTATGTTTCTGTTGCCCGAAGACAGATATGAGCTTTAATATGATTTAGCCATATAAGGAGACAAATTGAGCTTCATATCTGTCCATGAACTTACTTCATTCTTTTCTTATTTCAGTGGCTTTGTTTGGATTTAAGTCTCAAGAGACAATAAGTATATAAATGATGGTGATATTATTATAATCACCTTAAGATTTGTCCCTTTAAAGTCACCTTATGTTCCAAATCAAAATGTCTTGACTTCATAAATTTATTTTATAGCAAAGGAACTTTCTAAATCCTGCCCAGTGTCTAGATATGAATCTTATTTAAACCTAGTGTGAGGCATTTTCTCAGTTATTAATTAGGTATCTAGGCTTTTTATTAGGTTGGCAATATTATATTTATAATACATAAAATCACAGGGAAGTTGTTGGGGAAAGCACTGGACTAGGAGATACGATTCTCAAGAGCTAGTCTCCATTTTTACCACAATGAATTTCTGGGCTCCAAAATACATAAAATGAAAGTGTTTTGTTGAATAATTTCTAAGTTTGCTTCTTCTTCTTCCTGTAGCCCCATGACCTATGTGGACTTCAGTTTCTTAATTGATATAATGGAAAGAATAACAAACCAAATAAATTTGATTTCCAATAATAGGATTGTTATCACATATTCATTCATGGATATTGGAAAGGCATAGAAGTCCTCAAGTTCCACAAGATATGATATGGCTTTGGAGGTTAAGAATAGTATCAGAAAAAGGCACTTTCTGGAATTGACACTGAAATAAGACAAAGCAGATGAGATTCAACATCTACACAGTAACTCACCTCATGAGGTAGTTTTCAACTGTGGTGTTTCTTTGATTATCAATAACTCACCTAGTATAAAGAAAGATCCAATCTCATTTGACAATGTGAGAAAATTCTAAATCAACAGAAGGTATCCATTGAAAATAAATTGTATTTACTGTACTATCTAGGGAAGTGGGTGCTCAATTTTGAAAGTCAGTGACATATCTAGAAAGATAAATTTGGATTCCACTAACATTCATTGAACACCTGTGTACCCTTCATTGTGATTGGATCTTTCATGTGTTAACTCATTTAATCCTCACAAAATCCTATGAGATAAATAGTATCCTAATTTTAAAGATGAGGCTCAAAAAGTCAGGGACTATACAAGATCATTTAGCTAGAATTCACTCCCCTTGTTTGCTGACCCCAAATCTCAATTTTTGCACTCTGTTATGCTGACTTTTAAGAGAATGGAAAGAGGAGAAAAAATACTTTTCTAACTACCCTACGCATGAAAAATATAACCCATTTTGGTTTGTTACAAGGATATGCTTATAAACCACTTATTTATTCTTCAGTATTGGAGCAATTGCAATTCATGCCCCCCCTTTCTCTTTTTCTCTGTTCTCACCTCTTTTCTCCCTCCCCCTCTCTCCCTCCTTCCCTCTCTCTCTTTCTCATAAATACACATACACACATAAACACACACCTGGATTTTTCAAATTTCCGCCTGCTTGGCATTGTATCATTTTGTCCATATAGATTACATAATTTGAAAGGTTTTTGATGATCGAAGAAGTTACATTGGGTAATGTATACTCAGTTATAAAATCTCAATTTTACCCAATGACCCAAAATCCATAAAGGCTCAAATTAATATAATAAAATCACATAAATCACTACCATGGCTATGATGATAATAAGCCATCACTTTGAATAAAGGTTCAGACATTTACTGTTTACTGCTACTGTTCCCCTAATTTTGGCTACCACAACGTGTCTTGTCAAATTCAGTCAAACGATGTGTGAGATATGTTCAATTCAAAAAATATCTGGTATGTGACTCTATTAAATATATATGCTGCAGCTATTATGTCCCCCCAAATTCCCATGATTTCAAAATCAAAATACCTGAGCAACATAAGATATCTTGATGTAAGTTTGGTTAAGAGAAATAAAACCTATTGTGCCTGCTGACATCATTCCTTAATATGTTAGGTTAGGTCTGCAGAAATATTAGACACAACTTGTGCATCTCCTTTTTCTTCTTTCTTGAACTCTAGAGGTCTAGAGATCTCAAGTACAGAACCATTAAGCTAGCAAACTTCCTGTTTTAAAGTCAGAAAATTGGCATTCTCTTCAAAAGTCATTATTATGGTTTTAAATTAGGTATGTGCATTTAACTAGCACATGTTAGTTCTTCAAAAAAATATATATATATATTTGATATTATATTAAATCCAGTTCTACTTAGCAAAGCCAATATTCAAAAACCAGATTGTTAAGGTACACATTGATGGTTTAACTTTGACAGGCTATCTCTGGATGATTCTTTGTAGGTAAAAAGTTGAGTACTTCAATATCTCCATATCAAAACCACTTATATATTCTGACTCAGCAATTTTACTTACAGTTATTTATTCTAAGGAACAAATGAATCATTGAGAATATGTAAAACACTATCTGATTGTCAATAAGGATTTTGTTTAAGATATATAGTACATTAAATTGTTCTACAAATATTTGCATGCCATTATGTGCTAGGTAGCAAAGATTACACAGTGAACAAGACAGATATATGTGCACTAAATTCATGCAGTTGGAAAGATGGATGTTCTGGTGACACTTGCTAAGGAACAAACTACCCCAAAACGTCGTGGCTTAAAATAGCAACTATTTTATTATGCTCACAGATTCTGCAGGTAAGGGATCTAAACAAGACCTAGCAGAGACAGCTTGTATCTTCTCCTGATGTCTGGGACTCCTCTGAGGAAGACTTGAAAGCTGAAGTCAACGCCACAGCTGGAGTCTCTTTCATTCACATCTATGGGCCTGGGATAAATCAAAGACTAGGATGGCCAACCAGAGCTCCTGCCCTTTGTCACTTGGCTTCTTCCCAGCATGGGGGGCCCCAGGGGAATGGACTCCTTGCATGGCATCTCAGGATTCCAAGTGTGTTTCAGCAAACATGGCAAAAGTCGCATCACTTTCTATGACCCAACTTTAGAAATCCCACATTGTCATCCCACTGTACTCTATGAGTTCGGTGGGTAGCGAGCCTACCTGTGTTCAAGAGGAGAGGAATTAAATCCCACCTCCTGATGTGGGGAGAGGCAAGGTCACATTGTGGAAGAACACATGGGAGGGCGGTACTGCTGCATCTTTAGAAAATACAATCTGCCACAGTGTAGTAGCAATGGCAGTGGTAAGAATGCTACTGCTATTTATTTTTAATTATCTATAAAGATAGCTAACATTCGTTGAGTACTCTCTATGAGTTTCAGGGATTATTCTAAGACTTTTATGTGTATTGACTCATTTAACCTTCAAAGTGGCCTCAGGGGGTAATTTATCAAGGTAATTTACAAATAAGGAAATTACAACATTAAGAAATTAAAGAACTTGCCCAAGGTCACACTACTAATGGGGATGTCTAGTTCCAGAGCCTCCATTTGCCATGATTAAAAGCAATTATTCCTGAGAAAGGATATTCTGAGTTATTTTACTTGCTGTTTGTCTTTGATATTATTTCCAAAATGGGGGGGGGAGGGTGTGAGGAGGATATAAAAGTAGAGTGTTTCCTTGAGACTGTTCTTTTACTCTCAGAGGCTTCCAGATGCAGTGTTTCCCAAATTGGCCGGATCAGAAGAATGATCTGAGGTATTTGTTAAAATCACAGACTTGGGATCCCTCCCCAGATCATCTACTGGCTCAGAATCTTCGGGGAAGGGGCTAATTGTATTTTTTTTTTTTAAAGGAAAGACAGAGAGAAGGAAGGAAGGATAGAAGGAAGGAAGGAAGGAAGAAAGGGAAACATTTTTAAACATTTTCTTGTTTTATTGTATTCTGTTTCTCCGTTTTTGTTACATGGGCTGCTAATTGTATTTTTAACAAGCCCTTATAATCAAGTAAAGTTAGGAATCACTTCTATATAGTGTCTCATGTTTGATCTCTCAAATCTGGGTGGCTTTTCTTTTCCTTCTCTTTGCTGCAGTTGTCAGAAACCACTCAAATAAAAGAAACCTCTCAACCATATTACTAGTGACTTTGTATAAAAAGGAAGCACTTGCCTCTAAAATGTTGGTAAACATCTGAGAGCTAAAGGAGCCCTAGGAGTCCTAAAACACAACTTAGCACCTTAGAGCAGTAAACATTTCTGTAGTGTTTTCAGGATGAGACAGGATGCATTTCTCCAACTTTGAAAACAGCGGAATAATAAAATACTAGTGGACTGACCAGCCAAGGAACCAATTTCCTCCTGCCCAAAAAGTAACTTTGAACAGGATCTTATATCCAGGCTTATGATGAAAACCAAAAGCAAAAATGTGAATTGGTTATATAAGTTCATTTTCCTAACTTTTAAAGTATCTATTTTTTTTTATCTTGAAGCATAAAATCTACAATATCTTTACTCAGAGTGGGGAAAAAGTGGTTAAAGGAGTTCAATGGCCACTTAAGGATAGCATTTATCTGAAAAGTGTTTTATTGGGGTAAGCTTTTATAAATCCATCACTGAATATCCATAATTAAAAATAATCTTAATAGCACCTAATATATGAGAATTTACCAAGTACCAGAATGCATTTCCTGGGCTATCCTCATTATTTCACAGATGAGGATACTGGGGCTTAGACTATTATAGTAACTTGCCTGACACGACACAACTAAGATGAGTCAGCCCTGGAATTTGAGCCAAGTACAGCATTAAATCATTAAATGGTACAATATTGGCCTTCATGCTAATAAATAGTAATATATTTATTACCATCCAGCATAAGCATATACATAATATTTTCTAGCCATGGGATTTAAGGTAAAAACCTATTTTTCTTAAGTTGATGGATTCTTTATGTAGGGAAGAAGGACTTGGAAACATTATAAGAACCCATTATTTGAAAATGTTCTAAAATTGATCATGGGGTTGTATGCACAACTATGAGATGATACTGCGAGACAGTGACTGTCTACTTCAGTTGGTTTTATGGTATATGAATATCTTAACAAAATTGAATTTTTAAAAAAATGAATTGATCAAAAAAACCTCATTATTTAAAAATCATACAAAAGATCAATTGGACAGAGATAGTGAATACTTGAGAAGTATTTGTCTGGGAGGTACTTGGGAAATTTCAGACAAGTAATTTAATTCAACCATATTCATTGTACAAATAATATAATATATAGTAATTAAATTGTTCCCATTTTAAAGTATTTACAATCTAATTTGGGCGAGCAAGACATACACAGATACTCATGACAATAAGAATGATAATAATCTTTCCTATTTATCTGGCAAACACTACCTTCCTGGAAAAGGGAAGAAATTGCCATTCTATAGAGAAATTGGGCATAGCCTTAATACTTCATTACTATCACACTCTTTATTACATTACAGAAATTGGGACTTCATTCAGAGAGGGCCAAGATTTCACCAATAAGGTAATTCTAAAGCATAAACCTCAAAGCAATGCTATAATGAGGCTCCAAAGTATTTAAAATCCAAACCCTTTTAAAAAAGTCACTTGGGAATCATTAGAAGATTTATTTCAGCTCTTCTTCTCTTCTATCCTTATCTACTTTAGAAGGGTTAAATGCCTAAATTCCCTTTTTGCTCCTACTATGCATTTCCATATTGTTCTTAGGCTAGATTTTTCAAGCAGATTACTAATTTCATTTTTTAATTCCCAATTTTTGAAAAATGAAGCACCAACTCAGTCTAGGGTCTGAGTAATAAAATGCTGCAGGACAAAGTATTTTAAAACTGTAGCTCTTTAAACTTCCTGTGACCACACTGTGAAGAGCCTGTGGTGAAAGTACTGAAAAGGCCGTTGGACGTGGAGACCACTTCTGCTACACTTCCAAGCAAGTTCTCTTGGGTGCTGGTTTCCTATAAATTTATGAATTGGGGATGCTGCCTACCCGACTCAGCTCTCAGAGGGGGTGCGAAGACCATGGAACTCAATGAATGAAATAATGCGCTCTGCGACCCGGGAAGCACTATATGGGAGAAAGAGAGGATTACATTCTGGAAGCAGAATCTTCTCCTCCCCCCCAAAATCTGGGAAACCCAAGTTCGTTTGCCCGATTTTCTTCATCAGTATATCAGGAATGCATCCCTGCTTAAAGGCTGTGTGTGCAGCCTCTCCTGCCAACATTTTTAAGTCTGCAGAACAAATATATAAATGGATACAAAGACAGTTTCCTGGCCTTAGTCCTATATAAACACAAACGTGTTCTATTCGTAAAGATTTCTACACAATCCAAGACATTCCACACATTTCCTTATAAGAAGGGTTAATCATATGCTATTAAAGACACACAAAATGCTCTACTAGCCTGCTTCACTCCACAGTGAGGTTGCAGAGAGCTCCACCAAATCACATTTGGCAATGCTGATTTAACACCTCATAAAAGTAGAGCTCTGCAGAGGAGTGCTCTGGTCTTCAGGCTAGGGACTGAGAGAGAAGAGTTTGAAATAGGTCAATTAGCCAACTTTTTTTTATAACTTAAAAGCTTGTCCAGAGCATGACACAACAGACTTTAAAATGTTCAAATAGAATTGTTAGTACTTTATCAGTGCACCAAGAAGATTTTCCTCCACAAACTACATTTCGTAGTTCCATGTTCTTTCTATATGTTCTACAAAATAATAGGGAGGTATTTTTGACTGCTGAGTTTTCTTAAATGAAAATTTAAAAAATACTCACCCTGAAAGTAGAAAAATAATTTTAGAATTTTATTTTCAAAGTAATTTTCTGTTCTTAATTAAATAAAACAACTTTTAAATAACAGTCATTTAGGCTTCAGAGAGACTTTGAAACTCAGTATTAGGGTAAGAAATTATACCTTCCACTTGGAATTACACTTTGGGGAAACCAAAAAAACTGAAAGCTTCATTATATTAATAAACAAATAAAATTCACACTTAAATGCAGTTGGTAATCTGAAAGTTTTCCCCAAAATGCATTTCATTGAGGACCCCTTCCAAAGGTTAGATGAACAGAAAAATAGCTGAAATGTCTATTCCATTCAATCTTATATCTCTGACTTTAGAGGAGTAGTAAACATTCCAAAGTAACTGAATATTTTACATTAGGAACATAATTTTTTAAGAAATGCTTTTGTAGTTTCCATTTCTTGGAATCTAAAATCAAGTCTCCCCCAGTTCTTGGAGCCCTATTTGTCTACTCCTCCTGCCCAAGGAGGCTCATCAGATGATCTGGAGACAACTGGAAGGCAGCAAGCCTGGGTGAGTTCTAAGTAAGAAGGAGCCCTAGTCAGGCAGGCAGAGGCAGATGGACTAAGGGAAATCAGGAAGGTGATGGTTACCTATAGATATGATAATTCTTTAATACTGTCATAAATTCTCCTAATTCGCCTCTCTGTCTCTCAAATCAGGAATATAAAATATACCCTTAGCCTCTGTAAACAGAAAGGGCTCTCATCCCAACACTACCAGTAGTTGCTTGTATAGTCTTAGGTATGTTAACATCCCTGCTTCTTAGATGCCTTGTCTTTAAAAACAAAGAATTGATTCTTCCCACCTCTAATATCCATGGCTGTCTCGGGGAGCTCCAAATATATGAATTACTCAGGTGAGAGCTTCTAAATGTTCCTTTGGGAAAGAAAGAGAGAGAAGGAAAGAGAGAAAGAAAAAAGAATGATGAAGGAAAGAGAGAAGGGGGGAGGAGAGTGGAAGGGAGGCTTGGGAGAGAGATGGGAGGGCGATGATAGACAAAAAGATATCCATTCTCTGGGGAGGATCTTTTAGCCAAAGAAATGTATTAAACATTCAAGAATCCCTACTGGAATAAGAAAATGAAATGAATGAGGTAAGAAATAAAGACTGTTGATGCCTGAGCCACAAAGATGACCTCTTCCTGATTACCTTATGAGCCATAACACCCATTCTCAATTCTACTAGTCCAAAAAGTTGGGGCTTAAAAAAAAATTATAGATGTCTTAGGTTGAACCATATAAAACTGCCAATATTTGACCATTCTGACATGCAGTAATAATGTTCATAACTTAAAGACCCAAACACAATAATATTTGGATTAAGAATGAAAATTTCAACTAATAAACTTCTCTTCCACCACTTAAAGCAAATTAAGTTTTTTAAGTGTTTAAAATGAACAGTAGCACTAAAAACATTTTCAATGTTGTTATACATTTCTTTCACTTCTGGTTTTTAGTGAGATCCATAATGACATTTTTGAGTGGTTCTTTATGATGAAATTTCCTGTCCTTTACTCTCAGTGATAAGAAATCACAGAGCACCTCTAAATTTCACTTTGGTCAGAGCACAGAACAAACAGACTCATAAATGCTCAAATTATCCCTGCCAGGAGGGAGAGGCAGATCATACATAGAATAATAAACACTGTCAAAAAAAAAAAAAAGAAGCAAAAAAAATTCTGAGTGGGTGGTGAAACAGGTTAACTAAAATATTGCTTGTGTACTTGTTCATTTGGTGCCCAGGAAGGGGTAATCTGCTGTGTACAGGCAAACATCTCCATTCCTCCAGTGCTTCTGATCATCTAATTTCATCCCCTGTGCCAACAGCATACTGTTCTCCCAGCTCTACATTCCCAGCACACACTGTGCATACTTCTTTCTATCATATTATTTATCACACTAGTAACTTGTTTCCTTCTGCCTCCTCCATTGAACTTGAGGGCGCTTGGTGCAGGTATGAAGCCTAGCCCAACTTTTTCTTGGGAGCCCAATGCTTGACACATGAACATGCCTGATAATTGGGGACAGATGTTCTCAATTACTGTTGTAGAAATAGGACTGGAAAACAAAGACTGATTTCAAAATGAATCTAGAAATAGAATCAACAGGACTTGGCAAACCATTAAAAGTAGGGAATAAAGGCCAAGGAAAAGTCAAGGATAACTCAGATTTCCAGGTTGGTGAGGCACAAATTTAAAAATAGTTTAGAGGCAAGGACATAGTTTAGAAAAATTGAGTTGAAGTGTTGGTAGAAGAAGAAAGAAGAAAAATAACTAGCCTAGGAGTTGGAAAATTAGGGTTAGGGCTGGTCTTTGGAAGAGAACTCAGGTCTACAAGGCATAGATTTTTGGCCTCTTCCAAATGGAAGCCACTGTTGGGTCTGAAATGAGATTACTCAGGGAAAGAACAGAGGATAAGAAGAGGAGAGGGCTGAGGACAAGAATGTGAGGGAATGCCCGCGTTTCACCCAGGCTGAGTGAGAGAAACAGCCAGAAGAGGTAGAGGGAACTTAGAGGGCACAGATTGACATCCCCTAATGGATGGAGAGAGCAAGCAAAATAAAGACTCAGAGAAGGTCATTAGAGTCATGTTATACGAGGGGGTTGGTTATGCTAAAGGGTATTATTTCAGTAGCATAGAGCAGTAAAGTAAGGAATGACAGTGATTTGCAGATTTCAAGCTGAAAGGCAAAGATATATGGATGTGAACAGACTGTTGGAAAGCAAGGACCACAGGGATGCTTTTTTTCAGGAGGAAGACTTGAGCATGTTTGTGAGGCTAATGGGGAGAAGGTAGCAGAGGGAAGACTATGTCCTTTACTTTGATTTTGAATGTCTAGCTCAATTTTATTTATGTCAATAATGACATAAATAAATGACATAAATGACTGCTAGACATTCGAAGCAGTAGCTTAAGTGGTGTTGTAGTGGAAGCATAATAGAGATGGCTTCTGATTTAGACATTTTTTTTAAAAAGACTATGAACATTTGCATTGAAATTTTCAAGTGCATATACTTCCTTAGTTTAAGGTGCCATACTGTTGAAAGAATGAAAATTCACAGGCTGATTTTAACTAATTGGTGAGTTGGTGAAGGTAGCAACAGAATCAAAATAATCAAATCATGATTTAGCTACAATTCACCAGTGACCTAGGAGTTGGTCCTTTAATAGCTCTTAATTTTTTGAGAGCCAGAAAGCTCCTGCATTTTCTCCTCTCAGCAGGGCCTGTATTGAATGTATTGGTTAATACAAGAACTCTGGAATCAGCCTTCCTGGGTCCTTATCCTAGCTCTCCCATTGACTAGCTGTGTAATATCTACATAAAGAAGCTCTAGTTTCCTTATGAATAAAATAGGGCTATACAAAGTTATTGTGAGGATTAAATAATGTATATTAAACCTTTATTACAATATGTGACAGACAGTAAATGCTCAATAAAAATTAGCTATAGCATTTGTTTCCTACACATTTCAGCACTATTTTACACCCTGAAATTAGGTTGTTATGATGATCCTGGGTTCCATTCTCTCCCCATCTGTGCAGGCCACTTTAACTAGAATGATGCTATTGACAGAGGTGATACTACCTGTGGTAGTTAGATTCATTTGTCAACTTGGCCAGGTAAGCGTACTAGTTTTGTTGCTGCGGACATGAGCCAATGGTACATGAACCTCATCTGTTGCTGATTTACATCTGCAGTCGGCTAGGAGGCATGCCTGCTGCAATGAAGGACATTTGATTTAATTGGCTGTTGCTTAAATGAGAGAGCACAACGTAGCACAGCCCAAGCAGCTTGGCATACCTCATCTCAGCACTTGCAGCTCAGCCCAGACCTTTGGAGATGCAGAAAGAAGTCACCCCGGAGAAAGCTGTTGGAACCCAAGGGTCTGGAGAGAAGGCCAGCAGAGACCATCCTGTGCCTTCCCATGTAAGAAAGAACCTCATTGGAAAGTTAGCTGCCTTTCCTCTGAAGAACTGACAAAATAAATCTCCTTTTATTAAAAGTCAATCCATTTCTGGTGAGTTGCATTCCGGCAGCTAGCGAACTAGAACACTACCCAACTATCCTCACAGACTCAACACTTTAAATTACTTTTCTAGGGGCATAATAGATTTATCTTTAGCCTGTTGAGTGGTCCTCCTTCCAAACTATGGCACTTGTTGGCAAAACCAGAAGCTACACAGTGGTAGAGAAATATCCTGTGGCGATGAAACAGTCTTTCACCTTCAAAATGAAGTAGGCCCTGTGCATATTGAAACTCGGCCTCAACCATGTTTCTAACCAGCTCATCTAACCAAACCAGGCACATTGCAAATTTTGAAAAATGTCGACTTGTCAGCTCACTGGGGAAGAATGTTAAAAATTACTGAATTTAACTATTATTTTCATTAATTCAAGAATTAGACCAAAAGAGGTACTAAGGAATCTAGTCCTGACCTACAAACTTTATCTTAACTTTATATCTGGCATGTGGATGACATTCAATAAGTGCCCTCTGGGTTGACTGATGACTGAGGCTAAATTCCTAAACCCATATAATAAAAATGGCAACCTGCTTAAAGATCAAAATAACAGAAAGTAGAAGGTATGTCAGTATTTTATATGGCTCTGCCTGGCCAGTTAAGAACCAGGTGTTCAAAGCTTTTACTATTAATATATATATAGTTCAGGACAGATTTTTATGTATGCTTCCCTGAAGGTAAAGTACTTAGCCTTCGGAGTCAACTTTATAGCCCCTTTCTGCTTTCACCTTAATGGATAACATCCGTCCACAAATTTGTAACATCAGTGAGCTCAAATAATGACTGGTGAGAATTCCACGCCTATTTGAAGGTTACGATATTTTAAACTTCATTTCTGAGTATGTCTTAATCTAAAAGTTAATCAACCTCAACCTTAGAGATTTAACAAAAACATGAAAGAATACCTCTGAGACCAACCAATGCTCTACTAAAGACTCTAAGAAAGAATGAAGAGGTTGATCTCTTTATTGGATCAAACATGGAAAAGCAGCTACTCAACAGAACTGCTAGTGTAAACTTGCATAGCCACATTGGGAAGGAAAATTTTCTCAGCCAGCCTCCTGTCCGGCTTGTGAAGGAATAAAAACCGTAATCCTTAACATTTCAGTTTTCCCAATACCTATAGATCAATCCTTTCAGTAAACACCAAAACTAAGAACCAGATTTCATCAGTGTTCCAAATCAGGCTATTTTTCTTTCTTTGTCTCCTAAATAAGGATGATGGTGAATCATTCACAAGAATTTTACTACAATTCTACTGATTTCAGTTCTCTTAACCATCAAATTGCCCCTTCTTTGTCCCCACCTAGACCTTATTGATAGGACCTGGAGGTACAAGACAGTAGTTAGGAAAAAAAGGAATAAGACATTTTGCCCTTGGATCTTAGGTAGAAAAAAATGTTATATTCTCATTCTTTAAAGTTGGGGGGAGGCATACATCAAAGAAGACAGATAGGTGCAGAAGAAAATTACTGTATAGGTGTTCAACAAACTTCAAATCAACTGTTGAGTGGTGAGATGGCATATAACGAGCTCCTAAGTACCTAAGAGTAGAGGCACTATGTGGAATGTGGCTTTCACTTGCAGATCTGATTGATAATCAGTTTCATCTTTTTCATTCCTGAACTATTTGATAGGACCATAAAATTTTATCTTCTACTAATTTCTCAAATAGGTATGTGTGGTGGATTGAACTATGTACCCCAGTGCGGTCTTGGTCTGCATTCTGGTAGGTGAGGACCTATCATAAATAAGGCCTCTTCAAGATGTTACTTCAGTAGAGGTGTGGCCCAATGCATCAGGTTGGGTTTTAACCTGGATTACTGGCTTCCTTTATAAGCAGAACGAAAGTCAGACAGAAAGACAAGACACTGGAAGAAGCCGGAAATCAATGGAATCCGGAAGAGAAAGGAGAAGACACTGCCCTGTGTGTTGCCATGTGACAGAAAATCCAAAGACCAAGGATCACTGGCAGATCTTAGAATGTCACAGTCTTCAGGGAGAAAGCTTCGCACTGAAGACACCTTAGTTTTAGACTTCTAGCCTCAAAACTGAGCCAATAAATTCCCATTGTTTAATCTAGCCCATTGTGTTGGTATCTGTGTTTTAATTACCAAACATGATCTGAAACTTTTAAAAGGTATTTTCAAAGAAGGTGTTTTCAGATAAGCATTTCCAGTCTAAACTTCATTCATAAAAAAGCCTAATTTGTCTCATCTTTTACAGTTTCTTTTATTCATAAAATATTTTCTTGTTCCAGGTTCTCATACTATTGCCTAACAAATGCTTTTCCATCCTTGTTAATTTTTGCTGATTTTTACACCTTTATAACTCTGATCATCCTTCAAACATTTGATTAGTTACAGTATACAGGCCCTGTGCCAGGTGCTGGAAAATCAAAATAACCACACCACCATCTTGGCCTTCATGGAACTCATTTTCTCCCACCCAGACAATGTGTTACACTCATCAATTATAACCTGAACCACTCTACTTTGTTTCTTTCCATCTTTGGAAGCTACCACAGACTCTCCTACAGATGACTATTTCAGAAGTTATTCCTTCCTGCCAAAAATGCTTTGACTATCATACAATTGTAGGTCAGATTGCTCTATGCCTATATTACATCATATCTTCCTCTGGGAAGGGCCATTTCTCTCCACATTGTTACATTTAACCATCAGCTTAGGGTTCCAGTGCTTTAAGTTTCTTGGTAGTCTGTAAAGGTCATCTTTACACCTGTGTTCTCAGTTTCCATTATTGTGTATTCATGTTTTGCCTATTTTTCCCTTTATAAAAACTGCTGCCTTTCTCCCCTACATCCCATGTTCTCTACAATTCTTTCCGTGCCTAATTATCCTCGCATATTCGGGATATAAGAAACTGACATATAAAAACTTTAACTTTGATATGGGTAACTTATCCATTCAAGTTACAAACGTTGAGGATCAGAGGGAAACAAACCATTAAAATTTAAGTATTTTGAAAGCAAAATAAGTTTTTATAAAACCTGCCAACTTGAGAATTCTCAATCATGAAAGCTTATTTAGTTCCTATGTTCAATATCTCATCCATCTATCTGCCCACCCAACAACAAACCAAGCTTCTAAAGTCTTGGGGGTGGGGGGAGGGAATCAAGCACTTCCATTATTTTAAAATTAAGCGTAACCAAGAGGCACTTGAGTTTGAGTCAGTGCCACGTTGTATCCCTCCCAGTTCAAAGCATATGTATCTGCTTATTTGGGAGGCCCTTCGATTAGCCCCACTTTGGAAGTATCTGGACCAGACCCAATTACTCCAAATCCAAAAGGATATCCTGAGGAGTCTTTTTCACAAGTTATCATTTGGTGCTTCAGGGCTATCTGTTAAGCTAGCAACATGCCACCTTCTGAATGTTCCAGAAACCTTGGAATTACCACCAGTAGTTATGAATGACAGGCCCTCTTACTGCTCCTCCCTCTCCATCACTCCCTTCTCTCCAGCATTCTCTGAATCCCCAATCCCTCCTACCTCTTTACCCAGCCTTTTCAGGAATAGTGAACTTGACCAATATTAACTGGATCCAAGGAGTTCAAACAACAAACACAACAGTATTACAACTGCAGTAAATTCACTATTATGGACTGGTTAGCAATTCAAAATGTTAGCACTGAAAGATATGTTTAGGTGGGTTTATCTAAAACATGCATATATATTGATTCACTCCGCACCAATCCCCACTGTTTCACATATTCTATGGAAACCACGAAAGCCTATCTTCTCCACAACATCCGTTCTCTATGCAGACCATTCCCACTCCCTGGACTCTACCTGAATTTCACCTAAAGTACTTACTGAAAGGCCATGAGTAGGACCACCCAAATTACTTTGATAGTTCACTGATAGTTTGCTGACTCAATTGTAAGTTGAGTTATTCCAGTACATTCCAAAGTATACATACTTATATATATATAGCTGTTAATTGCAAAACTCCACCAGAATTGTATATCTAAGAAGTGTTTCCACTAAATTAAAAGACTTATTAGTTTGACAGGCAATGTACTTTTTTCCTAAGGAAACTGGAAGCCATTCAATCTGGCATCTAGCAATTGTTTCTATGCCCTTAATTCATTTTCAGGACTTTTCCGGCCAATGGTTCTATGCCTAGAAAACAAAGAGCATCTATGACCAATCCTAGGGCATTTGATAGACATCGTGCTTCAACCCTCCTAAAAATTCCCTGTTTAATTGTTAATGCCATAATAAAATTTATTACTACTGGTGGAAATGACCTCCATAAATTTCTTGAGGTTTGACTAATTGAAATATATGACTGGGGTATCATATCTGTAATGTATTTGATTCAAGAAGAGTGACTGTGTTTTGTATCAGACTGGATTTGGCAGAGCACATTGGACTTACAAATCTCTGGTGTCGGAGCTGTGTGAAAACGCCATTTGTTTGGGGAAGATTTGAAGAACATGAGCGAATAAGAAAGAGTAGGTCCAGATGTTCTGCTTAAACCCAGGTGGGGCTCAGTTGGCCTGTTTTGTGCTGAGGGATTTTCCAGAGCACAGGAAGCAGCACCTGTATGAGATTATACACAGATTTAAATTCTCTGCAAAATTGACTGCCTTCTGTCTGATCTCCTCCTAATTGCAGTGGCTTGGATAGATCTCAGGTGGAATTGGCCTAATATAAACACTTTGCTGCTGCTTGAATTGATTGGAAAATATTAAAAAGAGCTCAGTTGTAGTTTGATATTCTTAATAAGGAAGATCAATTGCCAATAGGATGGAATCAAAATCCAGAGCACTAAATGATTTAATTTTACCAAAATGATCATTAGCCCAGGTCTTTTTATTGCTATTATTGTCTTTCTTTCAAAAAAGGGACAAACATATTTCCTATATGAATTCAATACCTAAATCCGGGCAATTTTGAAAAATAAAATGAATGGCTAAACATCCTCGATGCCCTGTTGGTACTCAATAGGTTTTTGCTGTAAATCGGTTCGGTGTGTGTGGATGACTTTTGGCTGCCTTATTAAAAGAAAAGTCTTCTAGTAAAAATATACAGCACCCTTTTTTATATAGTAAACAGATGTCAGCCTTTCATTGTAAAGTAGTTTTGACTCTGTAGATGTCAAATATTACTTTAACAGACAGTTCCTGTCTACAGAGAATACCTAAAATTTGTAAGATGAAATAGCGGCTCAAAAGCAGTTTGGTTTTTTTTTTAACAGCTAATGAGGTACCATTAAAACTAAATGGCTTTGAAAATCAGGCCTTAGTACTTTAATTTAATGATGATCTCGATGCATTAAAGTTTCTCCAGTGTATGCTTTTACAGTGATGGAAACCCTGCAGTTAGAAGTGTTTGTGCAACAGAGTCCCTCCCCTGTAAGTATGTAGTGCTTTCATAAATGACCAATTTCTCTTTTGTGATTATAGGATTTAAGTGCCAGATGACAGAAAGTATAGTGTAGATGACCAAATCAAGACAGGTCTCTCTATATACAGCTATTTTCTGCCCAAAATCATGTGCTAAGGACAGCAAAGGAAATTTTCTTTTCATTAACTTATTAGATATTTTTGATAGAGTTCATGTCAATGAACAATTGTATATGAAGAAATTCTCTTACCTCAAAGTTAGTTGCTTCAGTTAAAAGCTTTTAACTCAAGTAGTATGGGACAAATCTGGATGGTTTCATTTTCTTTCTAATGGTCTCAAAAAGCATCTTGATAGCATGCTTCCAAAAACCAATTGCTTTGCAAGTTCTCATGTCCCTCTTACAGTATCACACTGCCCTGCTTTACGTTTGTGTACCATTCTACAGTGCACAAAGTGGGCCATGCCACTTTTTAACTTCCCAACATCCTAACTCCTATGACAGTGGGACGAGCTGAGGCTCAAGTTAGAAAGAGACCTACTGGTTGCTGGTAAATGTGGAATCAAGACCCAAATCCAAGCTTTTTAAATGGAGAAAAGTGGAAAGATCCTAGTCTCCAGCCAGGAATGTTCTTGAGACATCTTAATTTTTTTTAAATTACAAGTATAAAACATGTAAGCATCTGATACCACTTAGAGTTATTGAATATAATCTTTCTTCAAGACCAGCCTATTCAGGGGGAACACTATAGTCTGTTCAAGTTGAGCAACAGGAACTAAATTAAGTGCTTTGTGACTAAGTGATTTCAACTGAGATGTTTAGGGTTCCTTTGGAGAAGATTCTGGATGAACTCTACGATGAGAAAAGATATTTTTCTTATCACACCTGGAAGCTTTTCTCAGTGCTGCTACCAACTGTGGTATCTTGCCCACCATGGCGTTACAGGAGAACCTCATGCCAAAGTACCCAGCCTCTTTCAAAATACAATACAAGCAGCTCAGAAGGGGGTAAAAGCAGCCTAGAAGTTAAAGAACCAGGTATAAGATCTCCTTCCTCCACACCTTCCCCCATCAGGTGTCACCCCTGCTGGGTTTACTTTCCATCCCTCCCAGAGACCATACATTTGTCTCTACTCGTTGGCTTTTATGCACGCGCTCTCCCTCATTCTTCCATACACCCTTTCTACCAAAGTTGATCATGGTCTCCTTCTCCTCCTTACCTATTCAGCTTCTCATTTTTCAAAGCTCAGCATTAATTCTGTTCCTGCTGCTCAACTTCCAACTTCCAGTCTTTACAGAATACACTTTGTAAGAAGGAGCATCTCAGCAACCCCCACCAGCAAACTTCTCCCAAAGGGGAGGGAAAGATTGGACACAAGCTTAGCTAGAATAAAATCAGTTTGCCCTATTAACAGTCGAGTTTTAGTAGCAAGAATATAAGTGTAAGGGTTGGGTTCGGGTGTCAACTTGGCCAGGTGATGGTGCCCAGTTGTCTGTTCAGGCAAGCACTGGCCTAACCATTATTTCAAGGATATTTCATGGCTGGTCAATAAACCAGAAGTCTGGTTTATTAAATCATAGTCAGTTGATTGCATCTGCAGCTGATTACATCTACAATCAACTAAGTGTGTGTCTTCCACAAATGAGAGACACCAATCTGTTGGATTTGATCCAATCAGTTGAAGACTTAAGGAAGAAGAGAGAATTTTCACTGTTTCTTCAGCCAGCGAACCTCTCCTGTGGAGTTCGTGGAAACTCTTTATCAGAGTCCTACAGATTTTGGACTCTTGCATCCCCATAGTTGTGTGAAACACTTCTATAAATCTCATATTCAGATATCTCCTGTTGGTTCTGTTTCTCTAGAGAACCCTAATACAGTAAGTAAGACTGAATTGGAGTAAAAATAACCTTTTTCCCTGGCTAAGTTCTTCTGACTTTCCTTAGGTTTATCTTCTCATTGTTAGAATATAATTAGTTCAGTTCAGTGGTTATTAAACACCCAGGTTCTGAATGTTGACTATTTGGGTTCAGATCCTAGACCTAATCTTTGGTAAGTTACCCAGCTTCCCTGTGCCTTGCTTTCTTCCCCTGAAAAAAATGGGGAAAGCATATTTACCCCAAAGGAGTTTTTGTGAGTTCTAAATGAGAAAACACCTATTAAGTGCTTACTTAGTACAGTGCCAGGCCCAAGGTAAGAGCGCAATGAAATTGGTTGTTGCTATCAGAATTATAGAATGTTGTATTAGCTTGCTAAAGCTGCTGGAATGCAATATACAAGAAGTGGAACAGCTTTTAAAAAGGGAATTTAATAAGTTACATGTTTACAAAATTCTAGGCCATAACTATGTCCAAACTAAGGCATCCAGAGAAAGAAACCTTGGCTCAAGGAAGGTTGATCTGGAAGGCATGTGGCTGTCATCTGCTGGTCCTTGTTTCCAGTTCATTGCTTCCAGCTTCTGATGCCAGTGGTTTCCTCTCTAAATATCTGTGGGCCTTTACTTAGTTCCTCTGGGACACAACTCTGGGTTCTGGCTTGCTTAGCATCTCATGGGAAGGCATTGCTGGGCTCTGCCCATTTCTAGGCATCTTCTCTCTCTGTTGCCACTCCAAGCATCTCCACACACCTGTGTCTCTGTCAGCTCTCCAAGTGTCTGTATCTGAGGTTTCTGCAAAATGTTTCCCCCTTTAAAGGACTCTGGCAAACTAACCAAGATTCACTTTGAATAGGTGGAGTCACATCTCCATCTAATCAAAAGGTCACATCTATAATCGGGCATGCCACATCTCTATGGAGATAATCTAATCAAAAGTTTCCACCCTAAAATACAGAATCAGGATTAAAAGAAACAACTGCCCCCACAAGATTGGATTAGGATTAAGGCATGGCTTTTCTGGGGTACCTAACAGATTCAAACTGTAAGCACTTAATAGGTGTACAGATGCAAAGGACTGAATTACAGCAGGAGCTAAATAAGTCTCTCAGCCTGTTTTTTTGAGTAAACCTTAGAACACAGACACAAAGGCTGTGTGTGTTTGTGACTCACCTACATTTCATCCCAGCTAATCAAAGCTAGGATTGCTATAAAAGAGTTTGGAGCGTTACAGCAGTAAAAAGTGTACTTTTCCCTGGAATGTCCTCGGACTATCTTTGAGAAAATATAGTTGCAGTACACAGCTGATAAAGGATTAGAGGACGCCAGTCATTTTTTTTTAATGAGGGAAGTTGTAGTTTTACAGAAAAATCATGCATAAAATACAATGTTCCCCTACACCAACCTGTTATTCACACCTTGCATTAAGGTGGTATATTTGTTACAATTGATGAGAGCACATTTTTGTACTTGTATTATCAACTTTAGTCTGGCAATTTTTTTCTCTCTGCCCACTCTCCTGCTGACACTCTATCCCTCCCACCCTCTCCAGCTCCCTATCATTCTCCTTATCTTTCTATCTCTTTGTTTCTTTTGCATCTAGAACTTGTGCTAGACCGTAAAGCTCTTGGGAGCAGGATCCGAGCCTTACAAGCCAGCTGATGCCTCACAGTACCCAGCACATGCTGAGAGCATAGAAGGGGCACAATGAATACCCAATCCAGTTTCTCACTGCTAGTTAAGATTATTTTTGTTTTCTTTGGACAACAGTAACCAACATAAAAGGGGAATGAGTTAGGGCAGCACACCTCTAAAACAAAGAAGAAATTATGTGTGAAACCACAACCTAAATTTGGCACAAAGTTCTAACAAAAAACCTTCAAGATGTGGAAAATATACTACTATATAGCTGTGAAATGTGTGAAGGGGTCAGGAGATGCATTGCATCTTTTCTTTTAATTTTTAATTTTTTATCTGATAAATTTTCATCCAAATTAATACTAAATATTCTCATCAAGTTGTTGACAAACTTAGTTCTCCCCATAATGCTGATTACATGTTTAAAATACCATACTTGGACATCCTGGCCAAGTCAGTTTTTGTTCCCTGTTTCTCTGCCTTCCAGAGTTTCAGAAAAAGGCAAAAAATCCCGGTATAAATTTTTTATTCTAATGCAGACAACAGCAGTTTTAGCTGTTTAGATGCCAGTGCTACAACTTCACATAGTGAAGTTCAGTCTTTATGTCTACCAAGTAATTATACCTCATTCTAAAACATTTCATTTTCTAAGAAGCTGACTTTCAGTTTCATCTGAAATCTGAAAGAATAATCTGTATTTATGATAGAATGAAATAATCAAGAATTTCTCCACTCAGCGCTGTTAAATTTTTTTCATCTTTTTCCAATTATACCAATAACACAATTCAAAAGTGCTTGAACATAGACTAAATTAAAGCTGAAGCTAAAGCTGAAGCAAAAGAAATGCATTTTAGACAACCACCAGGTAAAATCTGTTTCTATGTATTTAAAAGCTCTGTCACATTCCCATTGTTTCCAGGGGAAATGGTGGTGCAAAAATTGTGCCCCTGCTCTTGGAGAATGAAAATCACATAAACTGTCTCCTGTAAATCATATTTTGTTCGTCTAAGTGGATCAGACAAGGGAGAAGGAGAGGGTTCTCTCCATGGTGAGGGGCTTTGATCACTTTGATCAAACACAGACCACCTATCAGCCTTCCAAGTGCCACCATGCATCATACACATTTTCAATATTGTGTCATAATAGCTACCAGTCATTGTAGCTGAGATAAAAAAGGGATCGTAATTAAACATATGATTGGATCCAGACATTTTAATCATGCCCTCTATCTATTTTGCAAAGCAGCCTGCTGTTTTCTCAGCAGTTCCCTGGAATCGCCCTAGGATGACAATTTGCATGCTAACTGAATTCATGTACCGTGCAGATTGCACAAGGACATCTGTTGCTGATTGTTTTGGTCCTCTGCTTTTCAGACTCAAATATGAAAATGCAGAAAGTAAAAGGCAAATTTTGGAGCCTGGGGCAGGAGAGCAGACCGATGGTTTGATTTTTTCTCTCTCTCCGTCCCTCTAGAGGAGACTACAACTGAAACTAAAAACGTCCCTCCACTTTGCAGTCCCCTTGGCCTTACAATAAAATCAGTGCCCATGAAATGATGTTGTTCCCCAGCTGCTTCTTGTCTTAATCTTATTCAAATTCTAGCAGAAAGAGATCCCATTCCCAGCTCGAGGGTCTACAAACACAACCATTCTGAGACAATAGGAAAGGGATGAGCGGCAGCCGGACCTAAGAAAGAGAGGGGTCCCAAAACATCCTATGTTGCATAGAGAAGCAGATCAACTGGCTTGGCAAACATTTTTACAACTCAGTAAAGATTAGGGAATGTAAATAATCCACATGTAAAGGAATCATGCCACGTAAACACACAAGGGTGTTCAAGACACAGCTTCTCCAACAGGGTCCGTTTAGCAAGCCATGCAGTGGAGGGAGTGTGCAGGTGTGGCAGTCGAGCACCTTCACCTGGCTTTATTCAGAACTAGATAAGGAACTAGATAAAGTCTAGATAAGGAACTGATGTGCAGAAATCATTTCTTGATCAGCTATCATGTACCTTAGGGATTTTTCTCCTGCATTTTTCTGCAATTCTCACAATACTGCAATTCCCATCATTGTAGAACATACAAATCAGAAAGATGAAAGCCTATGGTTATCAAGCTAGAAAGGCATAGAACAGGGTTGATTTAAACCCAGGTTTTCTCCCTCTGAGCAAAGAATGCCTTTCACTCTGCTCACCCTGCCACCCTCCTCATCCCAAGCCCACCCACCCTGCTCGGACCGCATCCATCACTCTTTCTCTTTATTGCACTCAGCACAAAACTTATAATAACTTTGTCTTTTGTGGGATGCACTTAGCTTTTGCCACAGTGGAAGATAAACAAAACACTTGGTTTGTTGGCTAAGTAAGTCCAGTTTGAGAATTTACCCTTTCCAGGTAGCTTCAGGCTGCCCAGATACCAGAAGAGGGATTTTCAAGAGGAGGAGTTCCTTGAGTGGGCAAGGTGCATGCATGGCGAGAACCATAAGGAATGGCTGCCTTCCACCCTGTTCTCCACCCCACGTACTCAAGTCCCCACTTTAATTCAAATTCAAGTGCATAGCATTGGCAATATGCCAGGCACATTCACTCACATGAATTTGCTTTGTGTACTCAAAACACTCCTGTGAGAAAAGTGGCAATAGCCCGCTGTCACCTAAGCCTAAGGAAGAAAGGCTCAGAAAGAGGACAGGGATTGCTGGTCTCTCAACTATAGGGCCAACATTTTCCTGTCCCACAACCATCTTATTTTTCTTGTTCTTCTTCTTTCCCGGAACCTCTCCATCCATATTGTTGACTGTTCACACTGTGGACTCTTCCGCTGGCCATGCTCCCCCAGTATCTAATAGCGCCCCTCCTCTGCCTCCATCACTTGTATCCAACTTCCTTGTTCCTCTACAGCAGTGGTTCTCAAATTTCATTGTGTTTAAGAATCACCTGAAGAGTTTGGCTAAGCTTTCCTATGGTCCCGCCCCAGAGATTCTGATTTAAGATGTCAGGATGGAGCCTGAGAATTTGCATTTGTAACAAGTCACAGGTGGTGCGGTGCCAATGCTGCTGGAACAACCAGCCTGACACCTAGTGGGGTGGGGGGTGGGGGTAGGGGTGAGGGTTTAAATCATTTTGGCCCTCTCAGCCATTTCTTGATCTGCTCTCATAATCCTGACCAGGCAGATGTATACTCTGCCCTGGAGGGGAAAATCTCCAATTTCCCTGGTTTCCTCCTAACTCCAGAAAGAATCATGGAATAGCCCTGCTCAAGGGAATTGTTTCAACTGGCTGGTGTGGGAAAAATTCCAAGGGTTTTATTCAGATTTGGACTACTGGGTATGGCCTTGAGCAAATTATATAATTCTCTGTGACTCCAACAGATCATCCTCAAAATTAGCATTGAAGTATTTATCCTTTTAAGGTGATGGTAAAGACCAAAAGAAAGAGCATAGTAATATTCCTAGTGCAACGTCTAATCCAGAGTACATATATATCCCTATTCCATGTTCCTCCTTCTCTTCGAATATGTACAGTTCAATATCTGCCTCCAAATTTGAGCCAAAGGGGCCTTTGCTGACAAGACAATGAGAAATGATCACAAACTCATAGCTGCCACGTTAAAGGCATTCAGAAACTGAGTTTGCTGCTTCTCCTGCCTGCTTTATATATATGTAAGGGGTGCGAGGGGAGTTGGATTCTGCCACTTCATTGGTTGGGCACAATTACTGGGACCCTGGAGGCAAGAGCCCCAATGTAAGGTGGGCCAGAGAGGCCAGTGTTCTCGCACTTTGCCCTTGGGTCTCCTTTCTGAGGACATGTGTGGGGACCCAAACTTATGCCATTTGACCCTGACAAAGGACATTAAGCCCAAGAACACCTTAGGTCTTTGAAATTTTTCCTTTTTGAAAGTTCCTTAGTCTCTCAAATTTTGTAAATATTTGCATTCTTGTAATACATCATTTTTTGCTGGCCTTTTAAACTTTTAATTTCAAGTTTGCACTGCTTTGTAAGATAGTCATTATTCATTGATTTCTCTGTGTTTCCTAACAGTTTTTACCATTTAGTTTAATTGTATGCATGGTTTTTTAATGATATATATACATAAGTTTAATGAATAATAATAATAGTGTGAACATTCATATTTCAAAGAATCAAAATAAGCCATAGGACATTACAAAACATTTGATGTCTCCTAAACAACTGTATTTGACTACCTCCACCAAGTGATAGGCATAATTCTGAAATTATCATTTCTTAGCCTTTTGTTATCATTTAAACATATCACGTATGTAACACTAAACAGAATGCCGTTGACTTTTGTATGTATTTTTACCTGTTTGGTATTTTTACTATTTTATAATGGTAAATTATGCTAATATAACCAGAGGGTATTGACCGCTCAGTATATGGAAAAAAACCTTTAGTTTCAAATGCTTCCATGCGTGAAACTTTTCATGTAAAGTAGTTACTATAGATGATACTATAGATGACATGCTAAACATAGCTAGTAATACAATTAAGTAGAGTACATTAAGTTATAAAATTCATATTATACAAACCATAGTTATAAAATATAATAAATTATAACCTATCAAATTTCTAATTGAGTCATTTTATAATTCCTCAATAGAATAAGAATAAAAGAAAAGAAAGTATATCAGTTGACAGAAAATTATCTTGCTACTGTTATGGATGTTCAAAATGGACTCAAAGGAAGGAGGATCAACACAGCAGGTGAATCATTTGTTTCCAGTTCATTTAAGCAGAACAGTAGTCTAGAGGCAGGTATTGATACACCCTTGTTACTAGTGGAGATTGGTGTTGGGACAGGGAATTTTTTTAGCAAAGCTCCTTTTAGAGAGCTTCCTCATCACTTTGCAAAATAGTGGGAAGCATGAGATGTCCTCTTCTCAGTAACTTGCTCCTGGGACTCCTTCATAACATCTGACCTTTGACAGGAGGGCCCTGTGGAGGACCAGAACCTGGATCGGCTGCAACCCTATCAGGTGAGAGAGTTGAATGACAGGAAGCTACTGAGCTCCTTCTTCCTGTGCAAGGAACCCAAAGACAAGTTGTGTCTTGATCACCTGTGGCACCTGCCAACTCAGCATGGGGTTGGCCAGACTGGAGAGACTCCAGAGTTTGGCAACTGGTTGACACAGGCCATGCCCTCTCAGCCTGATGCTTCTCCTTTCTTGGAGATCTGTTGATCTGTAGGATTCCTGGATGTGCTTTCAGGACTCGGCCACATGCTCCATTTGGAACAGCAGGGATGGAATGAAATCTTTCAGATAATTTTTTTTCTTCATCAATTAATTTCTGTGGATGTATGCATTTTCTTTTCTCAAATTATAGAGTCTTCTCGCCATGATCAGAGCTCTTATGCCCTTATCATGAGCTTTACTCTCCTGGTAAGGCAGCTTTGATGATATCCAGTAATTTTATTGAATTTTTCTGAAATAATCTCTGCTTGCATTTTTAAAGATTTCAGCTCATCACAATTGATTGCTGATATTTTCATTTTCTTTGGAAAAATCCTCCTCTAACCTTATGGGGTAAATTTTCTCTAAATTGAACATTGTGTGAATATCTGTTTCTTTTTCTCGATGAAGTTTGGGATGGACTTGATGTTTCTGCTGGAGCTTTTGCCTCTCTCCTTTCCAATTGGTTGATTTCTGACTGGAGCAAGGCTTTTTCAGTTTGGGATCTTTCCGTGTGATTGTTAAGTTCATTGATTATTTCAGTTTCTTCTTTTAATTTCATGTACATTTGTTTTCTTTGTTCTTGGAGGGTTTGTATGTAAGTATTTAACTCCACTCCATCAATCAACAGTCCTTTGAGTTGTTCATCTATGGTTTGCCCATTTTCTGATGTCTTCCCTATATCCAATTCTATGTTCCCCAGATCCGTATTATCTTTCTCAAGAACAGCAGCCATATCACTCTTTAGCAGGTGCTCACCTGAAGGCATTACCTGATTCACCTTGTTATTAACAACTGGCTCCACTGGCAGTTTAGAGTTTTCTGAGATTTTTTTTTCATTCACAAACTTGCCTACTCTTTCCTTCTATTTTTGAGATTCCTGTGAAAACAGTTTCATGCTTCTTCCAAGTCTGGAATTTTTTTCCTCCAAAGCCTTTGTTACTGGTGTGTGAAGTTGTCTTGTGTTCTCTTTAGGGACTCTGAAGGATGATTTGTTTGGAGCTACTTGACGTTGGATTTGTTTTGTTGAGTCTTCTAGGGAAGGAGTATCGTTTGCACGTCAACCTTTATCTGAACTTCTTGTCAACATTTAGGCATCTCACCTTTCCACAATTTTCTAGACTTAGCGACTCAAGTACAGGTTAGTTGTTGTAGCTTTTCAGTTCTTTATTCGTGGTCTTCACATTACATTTTCTGATCCTTCTTTCTTGAGTGCATTTTCACTTATAGTTGATTGACGATCTCCAATTATTCTTTCAGGGTGGTGAAACCTATTAAAACTTCGATGTGTTTCCTCTACAAGAGCAGAAATACGAGCCGCCTGTTTTTTCTCTCTCCTTCTTGCGAAGGAAAAAGATTTTGTAATGAAAGCTTCCAGCATTAATATACAAACCACCATCTCCCACAGCATTCTTTGGGCCCCTGGCCTTGGTTCAAATTCCTGCAGCAATGCTACAGCAGCTGGCACACAGGCACCAGGAATAGAACTGTCCTGAGCCTCATGGCTATCCACAGACCCTCTGAGGCTCCCAAGACCTCTGCTGAGTCACTCCAGGCAGGCAGGAAACTGTCACCACACCAGCTAGATCACCACGGAGAGCAGTTTGCCTGGAACACTCAACTGCCTGGCAACCAAGCAGACCTCATGGAGGTGGGGAAGGGGCAAGAAAAACTGCTTCCATCTTTCCACCCACCTTGACCCACAGAGTCAGTGAAGAAATCACATGACACAGGAGTATGGACCAGGCTCTGTAGGCCAGATGGGATGGCCTATAGCCCTGGCCAACTACAACTGTCCTGGCTACACTGCGAAATAAGGAGATAAATGGCTTCCCAGACTATAACCATCTGGGTCTTTGATTGTGATGCTTCATTTTGGGGGATTTGCAGTCTCCCAAAGATGGCCACAGTTATGATTTCTCTTAAATAAACTTTTCATACCCTGGCCTTAGTGACTTAATCCATTCCCATGGTAATCAGAAAAGACTCTCTGTGGCCTCCTTGGTTGTGTCTGAATGACCTTGAATATTTGATGCATAATAGAGGGTTTAGGAGGGACCTTGTATAGGATTTCAACTCACTTCACTAATTTCACCTTTAAAAACTAAAAGAAACATCAGAATTTTCAAGGATTCAGATTTAAGCATGTGCATCTAATGGTAAGATGATTAGATTCAGTTGTTTATGCATGTTTTTGCTTCTAAATATTGTCTAAGTCTTTTTTAATTTCCAATTTTTCCAGGGCAGCTTTTCTTATAAGTTTTTATTACATGTGCAATGTAAGAAAATTTTGAAGAAGTCACATCACACAAACAAGCAAAATAAATAATGCAGATAAAAAATTACATGTTCCCTCTCACCCACCTAGAGATAACCACACACAATACCTAGTTGTATAAATTTCCAGATTATTTTCTTGGCAAAATGTTACAAATACAGTTTGGCTATTTTTATCCTTCTAAATAATGTATATTTTTATTTTATTCTTGTTAGCTTTCTACTTACCTTTGATCTCTGTTTCATTGTCTGCATTGTATTTTGGTTTTCCTTAGCCTGCCACATTTTCACCTGTTTATTTGCTTTCTTATATTGCTTATTTTCATTCTAGTTTCTAAATAGTAGTCTTTATTTTAATCAGGTTTTCCATTGGGTTGTTTTTGTGGTTTAGAGATTTTTTGCTTTTTTATTTTTTTCATTCTTGGTTTAAAAATAGCCCTCAGCTATGGAGAAAGCCCCCAGGCAGAAATGGTTGAGAACTCACTCAGCAGCAGTCTTTCAAGCTCCTTATAAAAGACAGCCAATCCCCCCTGCGCCCGTTTGAATCTGTGGTAGACCTCAGAAAAGCCATGTCCTTTAGTCCTCATTCAATATTGCTGGTTGGGAGCTTTTTTATTGTTCCCATGGAGATATGATTCACCCAATTATGGGTGTTTGTTAACTTTTGATTAGAGGAAGATGTGACCCCACCCATTCCAGGTGAGCCTTGACCAGAATCCTTTCAAAGAAGAAACATTTTGGAGAGAGTCCTTTCTGTAGAGCTACGAAACTGATGAAAGTCAGAGCCCACACCACCAGCAACCTTTAGAGATGAAGAAGGAATATGCCCCAGGGGGAGTTTCATGAAACAGAAGCCAGGAAGGAAAGCTAGCAGACACTGTGTTCACCACGTGCCTTTCCAGTTGAGAGAGAAACTGAACTTCATCAGCCTTTCTTGAGTGAAGGTAATCTCTTCTTGGTGCCTTAATTTGGACATTTTTATAGATTTGCTTTCATTTGGAGATTTTCACAGCCTTAGAACTATAAACCTGCAACTTAATAAATTTCCCCCTTTTAAAAGCCGTTCCATTTCTGGTATATTGCATTCCAGCAGCTAGCCAACTAGAACACCCCGTCAGTGGTGAAACACCTAAAAATTATTTGAAGTAATAAAACCCATACACTGGAATTCCCTCCCAGAACTATAATAATTTTACCCAGGCAGGCAGTGTTCCTGGGCCACCTTCTACCCCATCAACTCCAATCCCATATAATGGGAGATAAATGACCTAGCAGGTATGCCATATATAAGCATAGGAAACTTAGAAAGAAGAATTGGTTGCTACATGACAGGAAACAGTGCAAAGGAGGAGCCTCCGTGGGGGGTGGGGGCTTTCAAGGCAAAGCCTTTCTGACTTTACAACAATCCTGAGGATACTGAAACTTCTAGTAATAATTCATGAAAAGAGCCATTATTACAGACTTTATAATCAAGTTTTGGAATCTTACATCCACTTGCTACCAATCTACTATCACCAATATGGCTAACTCACTTAAGTAGGGATCCCCGAGAATTTTTCCAGTGTACCAATCTCCCCAACGCCATGCCTTTATTAAGGAAACCAAAGACAAGTTAACTAGGAAGGGAGTATCCCTTGCAAGCATTTAGGGTCCACAACAAAGGCTGCTTCAGTTTCCAATCATAAATTTCAGTTTTCCACCAAAAAGAAAAAGAAAACAAAATCCTTAAGATACAAAGAAACGGATCAAATGTTTTCTTACTCTAGAGCTGCCTGCCATTTTGGACTACCTTAGTCCCTGAAAAGTACCTGCTTATATTCTAAATCCACCCCCCACCCCATTTAATGTTTTTTTCACCTTCTAAACCTCAGGTGTATCCAAATGGAAGGTCTATTTTAGAGAGAATTCACTCTTTTAGGTGAAATTGTCTCAGAAATCTGGATCCACCAATGGGACATCTCACATTGTGGCACCACTCTCTGGTGCTTCATCCTGCTAAGGACTTGGGTCCCTGGGATATCCCTATAAATGTCAGTCTCTACTCTCTCCAGTTTGCATTAACTATTCCCAGCCATGTAGCTCTTCATTAAGTATCACCTTTATGGCAATAATTGGGTTTGAAAGACCTGAAAGCTCTCATATCTAAAAGAACATAGCCGTTGTGTATATATATAATATATGTATATATTATATATATAATATATTATATATATTATATATAATATATAATATATGTAATATATTATATATAATATATTATATATATAATATATAATATATGTAATATATTATATATAATATATTATATATTATATGTAATATATTATATATATATATATTATTATTTTTTTTTTTTTGCATTGGGAGGCTCTGGGACCTGGCATGGCAGGCAAGAACTCTGCCACTGAGCCACCATTGCGCCACCCCATTGTATAATTTTATCTGAGTAAATTAGGCTTGCTCATTTCAGGTCAAGTTATGCAACTAGCAACCCTAAAATGTGTCTTCCCCGGAGAATCCCTTCTTGTAAACAGCACTCCTCTTCTGGAATGTGACTGGATAAAATCCTAAATGTAAAGATCCAGAACTGTCAACTTCTAATCTGGATTTTAGTAGGGATACCACCTTGGCAGTTGTAAGGAGATGTGTCTAGACTGGTCTTTCCAGCTCTGACTCATAGAAGGAGGATCTATTCCTTTCCATCTTAATTTTTCTCTCTAACAAAATGTAAGAATATGCCTTAATGTTTATACTCAACTGAAAGCCATGAATCCCCATTGCTCATTTGAAAACACTCATATTTTCCTGCAGCTCATGAAGCCATAATCCATGACACACACTTTGGAAGTCATCTATTTCAGTTCCTTTGTTTTACAGGTGAGGAAACCAAGGCCCAGTAAAGTTCAGTGTGTTTACCAACACCACAGGATACAGAGTGGATGAAGTTAAAATTCCAGTGCTTGATAACTCCAGGTCAGGGGTTCCTGTTCCCCTGCAGACACAGTTCTCCCCACTCTTAGTAAACATTTATCACATGCCTGTCCTGGCCATACAGGGCTCCAGATACTACATGAATTGTGCTAACTGCAGCTTTCAGCTCCTTACAGACTTACTTGGGTCTGGCTTCATAACTGTATGTGCTGTTCAAACTGGAGCATCTTCTGTGGCAGGTTTAGATACAGCCACCTGCTTCCCTTAAAAGAAAGAGGACAATGCAGAAATTAGATCTTTCCATATTATTGCACTTGTTTTTCCCAACATCTGCTACTGAGCTGCTTACATGTTGATATCTAAACTAAATTGTAAGCACTGCTGTCTTCATTCAACCCAACTTTTTGTCTTTCCATATTAGCTTTATAGCCCTGAAATGGAACACAGCCTCACACATTATTAGAATAATTACATATGCTTCCTTTATGCCAAGCATTTTTTCTCTACAAAGGTAAAGGTCCTTCTAACAAGTCCCCCGTGTGTGACCAGATTTGTCCTTGTTTACTGAACTTCAGCACAAGTCCATCAGTCACCAGCTTCTGAGAGCAGCAGAGCAGCCCCCAGCCCTCTTGGAACTCACAGAAACTGCCCAACATCAGATGCCATCACTCTGTCCACTGCCAGCAACTAGCTTCTTTCCCATTACCTGTAGGAAGCTCGTGTTTTGAAGAGTGGCCTTCCAGCCAACATTAGTTGCCTCATTTGCTACCCATCCATCCTCATGCTTCCTTCTCACCCTCCACCCAGCGCCACATTCACTTGTGCCTTGTTTCCTTTGCAGAAAGTTGTTCTCTCTATCCATGATGCTCTTCTTCACCACCCAGCCAACAGGCCAACTTCCAGACCACGTTTTGATAAATATGCCCTTTTTCATACAAAGCTCATGCCCTTCCTCCAACTTCCATAAAGCTTTATAATATTGTTATTGTTTAAAAGTGTTGTCATTCAGGAAATGCCTCTCAGGGGACTAATTCTCAGGAAGGTCAGGAAGCCTCGTGAACTTTCACACCAATCTGTGGAGCCTCACAAATGCATATCACCCGCTTCAGGTAAAGGGGCCCTTCTCCCAGGCTGCCTCTTTATTTAGACAGGGGGCCACGGTGTATCCATTCACTTAACAGTATTTATCAAGTGCCTGACATATAGTGCACTCCGTTCTAGGTGCTAGGGTTATGGCAGTAAGCCAAGGGAGTAGCATAGAAAATAGCTAATGCCCTTTACAGAAGAGTCTCCTTGGCAAAATACAAACAAACAAAACAGACAGAAGTTAGTCAGGTCTTATAGATCCCATTACTTTGTCAGGGAATCTGTGGAAAGGTAACTAGGACATAAGCTTTGGGGTGAGAAAAGATTTTAGCCAGGAAAATACTGACTCTCATTGTCTGAATCTGATCCCACGTATTTAAATGACATTTATCAACATTACAGTTTAAGGAGAATTGATGAAAAATTTTTTGCCATTTTATAAGATTTTTTCCTGTGTTTTTCCTTGCAAGCATTTGTTTGTGAAGCATCCAAATGTCAGCCACTGATGCTATCCAGGAGGGTGAGAATCAGCCCAGCACCTTCTGAAGCCAAGGATGAAGATGCCAAGTTTTCTAGTTTCTGAGCATTGAATCCATTAATGACCTGAAAATAAGTTTAGTTTGAAAGAGATTGCATTCAGGACACAGCAATGCGGTTGGAAGCACCACACCGAGCTTAAGAGTGGTGTGCCCACTAACTTGAAAATTGTTGAAAGGGTTTGCTCTGAAGTGGATGGCTGAGCACCACACATGAGTACCAAATGTCACCCCTGCACCGCCTACAGAACTGGTGCCAAAGGGGGCCCTCACACGGCCAGACCAGCCCCTCTGCTTCCAACAGCCTGACGGGGCTAATGGGAGAATAGGTCTCCTGCTGCTTCTCCGAGGAGGAGGACCCACATTTACCAAATGCAAAGAAGTTTCCATCTGACAAGGCATTGGAGTGATAGGGCAGTCAAAGCAGGTGACGTGCCTAGGGCTTTCTTCCAGTCTAAATTTCCACACCTGCAGTTCCTTATGGTTTAGGTGATGGGTTGGGGAAGGGTTGAGCATGGAATTGCAGATCATTATTTGCTCCAGAGCATGAGTTTCAACATTTTCACTTTACTAGTACTTTCAATGGTTATGAAGTGTCATCCAATTGCATATGCAAAGGCATATGTTTTTTTAATTGCAGTTGCAATAATCTCAGGAAAAAGGGGTAATATATAAAGTACAAGTTGCCTGTTGAATTTTATGATTTGCCTTTTATTTTAGACTTTCACATACATTAACTTTTCTAACTGTGGTAGCATATGCATATATGTAACATAAAATTTGACATTTTAACCCATTTTTAAGTATACAATTTAGTGGGCATTAATTACTTTTACAATGTGCTATAATCACTACTTTCCATTACCAAAATCATTTCATCATCTAAAAAAAGCTTTGTTGCCCACTAAGCAATAACTCCTACTCCTCGTCCTTCTAGCTTCTGGTGATTTCTAATCTACTTTCTGTCTCTATGAATTTGTTTAATCTAGATATTTCATATAAATAGAATCATACAATATTTGGCCTTTTGTGTCTGGCTTATCTCACATAGCAAAATGATATCAAGGATTCCTCCAAATGTCATTCCTTTTCATGGCTGAACATATTCTATTGCATGTATATACCATATTTTGTTTATCCAGTCATCTATGGATGGACATTTGGTTGTTTTCACATTTTAGCTATTGTGAATAATACTACACATGTTAAATTTATCCAAACATTAGAAAGCTAATTTTGTGTGTTGTCAGTAGAGGGACAGAACTGAAAAGAAAAATAATCTAAATACAATTTGAATTATCTTTGAAAAGGCCAGTAATCTATTGCAGGGGAAGTCAGGGGCACATGTTCAGTGGCCATCTTCTAGCCCTCACCGACCTCTAACCCCCGCCTCGTCTTCCATTGTTCTACCATGTTTCAATCAGTGTCCACTCCACAACCCCAGGGAGATCTTAGGGCTAAAAAAAAAAAAAAGCCTGACCGGATCTGAAACCCAGAAACCAGGAACAAGCTGCCCTAGATGCTTATCAGGGCGGCAAATTCTCAAGGCAGGGTGCCCTCCTCTGGGGTGGCAAAACACCCCCTTGGCCAGCATATTCTCATCTCTCCTCTCCAGTGTGAAGTGGGACGTACAGAGCTGCCATTCACCAACCCTGACGCGAGTAGTTGGACTTCCTGGGACACTGGCCACAATGGGATGTCTTCCACTGCTCTTCTGGATCCTTTGTTCTGTGTAGGCAATAAGGTGGTCATTTGCTGAAAGTTTCTGTTGTGCCTGAGCTTATATTCCCACAACATACCGTGTAGCAACTCAGTCCATGCATATCACAACTTCAGCCCTTATCTTAAACATTAAATTAAATTGCTTAAAACAAAACTCTTGCCAGGTGTGATGGACCCATTCCATCAAGTGTGTAAGCCATTGCCAACTACACTGTCCTTGACAACTAGGATAGCATTTTGACCATGGACACAGCATATCATGATACGGTAGAATTAATTACATTTTTTTATATAAAAGGAATTCCTTACATGGTACCCTAATGACCTAAGAACAGTAGTGAAATTGCTCTTAGGACCTAATAATATTCAGAACTCATTCGCCTACTGGGAGAATCTGGTTTGGTGTCATTTTCTCTATTTATTTATAAACATTTGAAAACTTGGCTAGACACTTTGACTATACTAAATAATTAAACATGGAAACTCCTCAACTAATCCAACTTTTTAAAGCCTATCTCATATATATTTTTTAACATCGATTCAGAAATTACTGAGAGTTTTGCTTTTATTTGGAACATTTAGAAATACAGAACAAAAAAAATAGTTAAGATTTTCTAGAATGTTCTTTGTCTCTTTTGTAAAAACAATAGTTATAATGCCACATATTTGCCTAATGCCTTACAGTTTTCATGGTGGCTTTACATCCATTGTCTATTTCATGTGACAGGGACCACATTTATCTTGTTTGCAGCTGTATCTCTGTGCTTAGTACAATTAACTGCTAACTAAATATATCTTTATGCAGTGAGTAACCTCACTTGATTCAGGCATGCCAGATATAAAGAACCTCATTGTAGAGATGAGGAAACTGAGGCTCAGAGAGTTAAATGATAAATACACAGAAACAAGATGAGTAAATGGCCCAGCCAGTTCTAGAGGTGGGCCATCTGATTCCAAGCCTATGCTTTTCCCTCTTTCCACTGACCACACCATATTATCTTACATATTTTGAAAAATAGCTCTAAATACACAAGCAGTTATGAAAGTGTTTTATGACTTCACGATGACCTTGTGAAGGGGGTAGGAGAGATAGCTTTCCCATTTTGTCGAAGAGAAAAGGGGGGCTCAGTGGGGTCCCAAATGACCCCATTAATAATAAGAGGCAGAGTTAGAACTAGAGACTAGGTCTTCAGATTCTGTGCTTACTGCACTCTCTCTCTCTGCCACTTCTTGTTACACTGCTGACCTTCCCAGAGGCAGCCTTCTAATTTCTGCACTTCATTACTGTGAGCCAGCAGTGGGCAGGAGTGCCCTGGGGTCTATGAGGAGAGACAGGGTGGATGGCACTGCTCACCCTTCCCAGAGCTCATCTTCTGGTGATGGATTCAGACCCACACACTGCTGAACATGACAGATCTGTTGATGATAAGTACCAAAAAGGTGCACAAAGTCCCATGGGTGTGAACGCACTTGTAGATGGATCTTTGGAGATTCTGTTAAGATGAGGCAAAATTGAATCAGGGAAGGGCTTAACCCAATATAGCTAGAGTCCTTATAATCCAAGGCAATTTGAACACAGAAGTAGAGGCACAGAAGGAGAGAGAAGGAGCTGGACAGGGGCAGAATCTGAGTCACCATTAGAACACCACAGACTTTGGAGAAAGCACAATCTGCCATTACCTTGATTTTGGACTTCTAGCTTCCAAAATTGAGAAACAATGAATTTCTTGTTTGTTTTAAAAATAAACAAGGTACACAACGAAGGCAGAGGATTTCTGTCAGTCCAACAAGAGTCTGGGGCATTTCAGGCCACAAAATCCAATGCTGCTTCTAACTACAATCATGGATAAGACACCTTCCTTTTGATTTCTTCACCATCAAATAGGCCATAAATGTATAGTGCTGACGTGAGGGGAAGGCATTTTATATGATCCAGTTGTGCTTTTGAGATCTACCCTCTGTAGCTTAAACTTAAATTGCTGTTATTTTTCAACTTTTCATGAGACCTCTATGACTTTGAAGCAAAAGCCATTTCATCAATCTCTCACTCGCAAAATCCCAGTGTTGTTCAGAGGCAATGTGCCCAGCCCCAGGTGTGGCTCCTATGCCTACCTAAGCCAGTGGTTCTCTACACAGCTACATATAGAATCACCTGGGTACTCCTACAAAATACCAAAGGTTTGTCCCCACCTGGATCAATTATATTGGATTGATGAAGTGAATAAGACAACTAGGTTCAAGTCATTTAATAATAGTATATAATTTGAGCTCTGTAGCTTTTTTATTGAGATGAAATTCACATAACACAAAATGAACCATTTTAAAGAGTACAATCCAGTGGCATTTGGTGCATTCACAATGCTGTGCAACCACCATATCTATCTAGAACCACAACATTTTCCTCATCCCCCAAGGGAGACCCTGTACCCATTAAGCAGTTACTTCCCATTCTCCCCTTCCCCTAACCCTTAACAACCACCAATCTGCTTTCAGTCTTTATGGATTTTCAATAACTTCTTGACAGTGAATTAAGGTATTTCAACTTTCTCCATCAAAAGCCAATGAACAATTGCCTGTAGAGAATTTCTAATTTGCTTGTGAAGTACATTTTTGTGAACAGAATTTTTTGAATTTGTCTGTGAAGTGTTCTCATAACTTTTTAGATGAATACACTCTATTACTAGAAATAAAAGTAACATCACCTCTTTTTTCTAGGGAGAGAGTTACTGAGAAAGAATTAGAGAGAAATTGGTTCACTTTAATGGGGCACTTATTTTTCATTGGAGAAAAGATTGCTTGCAGTGTTCGGTGAGAACTGAAATACTCATTAGCAGCTACCAATGTAAGCCATTGTAAGGACATTTTCAAAATAAAATGCATGATGTGAAATAAATGTAGTGACTTTTAAAAATGTCTCTTTTTAGGTTATGGTACTAATTCCTGAAAAGGAAGGGATATTAGAATATGAAACTGACCACTTTGTCACTAAATTACTTTGACAGCTTCAATGGTCTGAATTTGTAAATGACATGAAACAGCTACTACAAGAACAAAATTGTCTGATTCTTGTTACTTTGTGGTTGCTCGGTATTTCAGTGACAAAGGCGGTTTCTGGAAGTGACTGAGAATCATATATGAACACATTAAGGTTTTTTTCCACCATGAAGAACAGATCAAAAGGAACCCCTGAAGCCATGTCTGTCCTTTATTTCTGCTAGTATAATTACTAATCTATTTGGTAGAATAGTGGTACTTTACTTTTTTTCTAGGCTCATGATTATATTACTTTTTTCTCCTTGCTGTCTAAAATGCCAGCAGTAGGCTAAAATATCTCAGTGACTTTGGTCATAATAAAAATTTAAAATTAAGAGTGACATACAGGTCTGATGGTATGGTGGAAGCAAAAATGGACTAAAAGCTAGTGAATTTATTGATGTATGAGTTAGAGCAAGTTACAAACAACTTCTCTGGATTAGTGTCTGTAAATAATGAGATAAAACAAAAAAAGGACTCTTGTGGAGAAACCTTAAAATTGAAAATAAAAATTAAGTTTCCTATTCGGGCACCTATTCTTCATAGTTTATCATAATTCCACTGATGTATTGATATACTTCTTTCCACATGTTTTCATGAATCTCCAGGGACTCCCTACACAAAGGAATAAGGCAGTAGGCTTCACCAAAGCTACATTCACAGGTTTAAGAAATGGTAAATTCTAGCACTTTCTCAAACTCCGCACAGAGCAATGGCTGGTGATAAACTGGTCTGCAAATGAATGCCCCAAGGTGTTTGTTAAATCTAGATTATTCTGGGCTCCCTCCTAAAGAGGGAAGTCACAACCTCTGGAAGTGAAGCCCAGGAATAATCTGTACTTATTATGCTCCTTGGGCAATTCTTAGTCACAGTGAAATTTGTGAACCACTGGACTAAAAAAAGAAAAATACTCCAAAGTTATTCCTGTTGTCTCCAGTCCTTTAAAGTAAAATAAGGTGCAGGTACCTGACCCTGACCCCAATTCACATTTTGAGTCTTCTAGAACCATTTTCTCACCCACCAGGCCTTGACAGTCACTCCATCTTTAGAGCTATGTAACACACTTGCTTGTGCCATTCATTTGTAACTTAGGACCTGCTACCTTGCATTTTTCTTTCTCTTTGTACAGAAAATTCCTACCTCCCCAGTTTCACTATGACTCCCTGAAAGGCTTACAAATCTGGGAATCTCCAGAACTGCTGCTGATGGATAACAAGCACTCAATATAAGTTTGATGATGAAATAAAGTTTCAGTAGCTAAGAGATTTCAGAGAGAGAAAAGAGGTCATTCTTGAGGTTACACTGATGTAAGCTCCAGCCAGATATTGCAAATTGCCACAGTATGCCAAGCCCCAACCAATAGTATTCCTGAAAACCTGCTGGAATACAATATACCAGAAATGGAATACCTCTTAAGAAGGAGAATTTAATAAGTTACAAGTTTATAGTTCTAAACCTATGAAAATATCCAAACTTAGGCATCTATGGAAAGAAAACTTAATTCAAGAGAGGTTTGGGTCTGGGACAGCTGGGAAATCTCGTGGCTGACATCTGCTGGTCGCTTGCTCCTGGGCTCCATTGCTTTCAGTCTCTGTTCCTGTGGGGGTTCCTCACTTTGCTTCTCTAGGGCTGGCTTTCACCTCTTGGCTTCCCTTGACTCTCTCCAGGTTCTGACTTTCTTAATATCTCATGGCAACATCTGCTGGGCTCCAAGAATCTCCAAACATCTGTGCCTCTATTCTCCACATGTTGGCATCTGCTCTGTCAGCTCTGAAGTTTCTGTCGGCTCTGAAGTTCCTATCAGCTCTGAGGTTTCTGTTGGCTCTGAAGTTTCTGTCTTTTCTCCAAAATGTTTCCCCTTTTAAAGGCTCTAGTAAACTAGTCAAGACTCACTTGGAATGAGTGGAGCCACATCTCTGTGGAGGTAATCTAGTAAAAATTTTCCAATCTATGGTATTGAGTCAGAATTAAAAGAAAAAGTTGCTCCTACAAGACTGGATTAGGACTAAAACATGGTTTTTCTTGGGTACATAATACTTGTAAACTGGCATACCCAGTAAGTTTATTTTTTCAGAAACTTAAAGCTTCCAGGTGGCTCTTATGCCAAATAAGCCCTGAAACCCATGGGTACCAGGCTATCCAAGAATATCAACCATTTTCATTCGTCTACCCCAATAATGTCAATACCCACTTTCAGCACGAAGAAGTTACAATGGTCACTGCCCAGATATCCCTGATGATTGAGAGAGTGATCAAATGAGAGGGAGGAGTCGTCACTGAGAAGTTAGGATTTAACAAATGATTATGACTATTGACTCATTATAGAGATCTCTTTTTAGTTTTTAGTGTATTAGAACAGCCAGAAAGGAATTCTTGAAACTATTGAACTGTAATTCAATAGCTTTGATCCTTGATAATGATTGTAACTATAAAGCTTTCAGCCTGTGACCATGTGATTGCAAAAACCTTGGGACCCCTGTATCCAATGTATGGATAGATGAGTAATAAAATAAAAATATGCATGAAAAAATAATAATACCAATAGGTTGAGAATATAGGAGAAAATATCCTTACAGAAGCTATGGATAATAATTAATAGTACTATTTTAATAATTTTTTTATCAATTGTAACAAATGTAACAACTGTTAAAAAATAGAATTATAAAAAAAGTTCTATCATTAACTGTAACAAATTTTCTTCACCAATGCAAGTGTTGGTGGTAGGGAGATATGTGGAAATCCTGAATTTTATGCATGATTGTTCTATAAACCCACAACTTCTCTAAAAAATTTTTAATGAAAAAGTGTGCTGATGAGGAAGAGAAGGCAGTAAAGACAAAATACACAAACAGTTCTCATTTGTCACCAATAAGATAAGTTATCAAAATGGCATAAAAAATGCCAAATATCTTTCAGTTCTATCATTTTGTATGACCCACATGTAATCTTCAAAACCCTAGCATTCCATTTCTCAAGGGAGATAGGGAGGCTAGTTTTGTATTTCAGATCACTTAGAATAAGCACAGCCCCCGAATGAGGAAGATAAAATGACAACAGAAGGTACCAGTTTTACCAAGAGTCCAAGAAGGTAAACAGGATTCAAAGGACAGAAGCACAGAGGATTCAGAAGGTTCAGAAAAGAGCAATCAAAAAATGTAAAAGTCAAGAAATATTACCATTAAGAAGTCTAGGACACTTATTTAGCGTAGAAGAGAGGAAGCTGAGGGAAAGATAAAAGTCTCTTTCAAGTATGAGGAGAGGTTGTGTTTATAGCTGGTCTCAATGTTAACTAAAGTTGGGACAAAGAGATAAGGACAAAACTGAAGCGATGTGATTTGAGAACTTAGCAGAGACACTGAGAAAAAGCTTTCTCATTATGAGGACTCTGAGAAACTGAGAAGTACATCATTGAGGTGAAAACTTATCCTGGAATTTCTTGAATTTTTTAAAAAATAATAATATGATTTCAACTCTGACATGTAAGAAGCCTGTAAATCATCATTCTCATCCATACAACAAGAAATTGCTGGACAAACTGAAAACCCACGTCTTTTCTTGGGCCCATCAGCATCTGAGGTTATAAGGCCAACAGTTACCCTGAAAACTGGAGGGACAGCAAATCCAGAGTCATGGATGACGTCTCCTTACCTAGAGCAGAAGCTGCTGGAGCCATAGACTGGTTGGAATGCATAAATCCTTTCCTGACATGTTGCTGAAGGCTGAGTGAATCAGCATGAGAGTGAGAAACTCGTAGGGGCCACGGTTTTAGAGGAGCCCCACATTTTTGTGGGTTTGATCTCCAGGAATCCCACCAGGTCCTCACAGTGAAGAACTAAGGAAAATTGCTTTACAGCTCAGGCAGGAGGAGAGAAAAAGTAACCACTGTGAAAAATACCTAAAGCATTCTCCATAATAAAGGCTAATTTCCAAATTTCTTTCAGCAGAAAGATTTTTTTTTACAATGAAGGCAGTGAATGACCAACTATGAGTTTCTATTTCCTCATTAATAAAATGTGTTGTTTTAAGTACCATCAACTCTTTTTTCCCCAACTCCTACCAACCCACGGCAACTATTGATCTTTTTTTTACACTGTACTCGCCACCCCCCCACCACTTTCCATCTGCCCTAACATCTAATCTGCTCTTTCTGTGATTCTTCTATTTCTAGTCATCTCTTATATGTGATATACAATTTTTATTCTTTTGTGTCTTGCTTGTTTCGCTGAGCATGTTTTCAAGGTTGTTCCCTGCGGCAGCATGTCTCAGAACTTCATTTTTCCTTATGGCTGAATAATATTCCATTGTGTGTATGTACATTTTCTTTATTCATTCATTTGTTAATGGACATTTGGGTCTTAACAGCTAGTGACTATTCTGAATAATACTGCTATAAACACTGGTGTGCAATTCTCTGTGTGCAATCTTGTGGTTTTAGGAGATACATACAGTTCTAAAATTTCTAAAGAATTCTGTGTTCTGCTTAGAGCCTCATGATTCACAATAAAATATTAAAGGAGTTGAGAATATGGCTGTAAAGAGAAATGCTTGACTTAACCCATTGTTTCCTAAACTTATTTAAATAAAAAAGTCTGTTTTCAATAAGCATCTCCCCAAATGAGTGTTTCAGAACAGTTTGAATACTGCTATGTACTTCCTGTAAAAAGCATAAAATCCCCCCATTTCATAGAATAAATTCCTTTTCTGTTCCTTCTTTGTTGTCTTAATTAAACAAAACTGTAAATAACCCTTCTAGATGTCATTATATAAAAACAACCAGATTTGATGGATCCAAACCAATACTTGACAGCCACAGTCTGGTGTCAGAGCCAGGTAAGTAGCAGCCCCAAAGCAGGCTTCCCTATGCACAGCCACGTGTGCCATGCACACCCACATGGAATATATCCCTGTCGCAGACACAATATGGCTGAGAGCCAGCTCTACTGCCCTTCTGCATGGAGTAGTCTTCTTCATTTTCCAAAATTGTTAACTGTTGTGGTTGAACTCTGCTTCTCCAAAAGACATGTTCAGGTCCTAACCCCAGTCCTTTGACTGTGACTTCTTTATATTTGGAAATAGGGTCTTTGAAGATGTGATTAGTCAAGATGAGGCCAAACTGGATTAGGTTGGGCCCTAACCCAATGCAACTGGTGTCCTTATAAGACAGAAATTTTGACACAAAGACACAGAAGGAAGAAGCCAAGTGAAGAAGGAGGTGGAGAGTATAATGATATATTTATAAGCCATGGAATGCCAAGGGTCGTTTACAAACACCAGAAGCTAAAAGAGGCACCACTGACACATTGATTTCAACTTCCAATCTTCAGACCTGTGAGACAATACATTTCTTTTGTTTTTGAAAGCTATCCAGTTTGTGGTACTTTGTTACAGCAGCTCTAGGAAACTAATACAGCGATCCTCAAGGGGACAAAAAACAACTTAAGGAAAAAATAAGGATTACTAAATCAGGATTTCTTGTCCCATACTCTACATATAATTTGGCTAAAATCAATATAGGTTTCTAAGAAGTTGAAAGACCTATTGCTGTATAATGATTTTAGATAAACGCACCTCTCACCAATGGCAATTTTTACATCTCCAAATTAATTTTGCTTCTCTGAATAATCCAGGAAAGAGGGATCAGACCCAATACCCATTGTCAAAGCCAGCTGATAAAATGACCCCAAGTTTCCAAGTTTCCAGATGGTGCTTTGTAAATGTATTAAATGCACGTGCTTGTTTTCTCTCTTTCTCCCTCCTGCCTTAGCTCCCCTCTTCTCTTTCTCTCTCTCTTGCTCTTTTTCTCTCTCTACCAAAACTTCTCGATTTATTGGTCTCTGGGAATCTTTCTTGTGGGTATTATCACTTTCTTTTAAAGGGCTGGAAAGCAAACTTGCGATTTGGGGTAAAAGAGAACATGACTTCATAGAACTGAACTAAAGCATAGATCCTTTAGGAAATGTTAAATGGTAGACTAATATTTCAGATACTTTGAGAGCTCAGATTAGTTAAGAACGACAAATATACTTCTGCTTTTATAGATTGAAGGCAAGTTTTGAAATTTCATTTCAAAAGGTATAAATTCTTTCCTTTTTGTAGAACTGTGTTAAAATAAATGGATTTCAGTTCCTTTTTTTTTTTCAATTTCCAGATGTTGCCTCAAGCTTCAGACATCTTTGGAAGGCTGATCAGCCTGTGTTTTCATTTCATGGGAGAAGTCCTAGGATATGAGATTTTATAGCGGAGATAACAAGATCTCTTCTGTACAGATATTTGTAAAGGAGAGTTAGCATAGTTAGAGTCATTTGCATTAATATAGTAAATTATCGTTTATAAAGTATTTTCACTGATATGGTTTTACTTCATTATCCAAATAGCCCCATGAAAGATATTAAGCAGATATTATTATAATTACCTTCTCTGGGGTTTTGTTGTATTTTTTTTCTTACTGGAGGACAAAGAGACAGAGTGGTTACATGGCCTCTCCAGGAATACAGGGATAGGAACAAGGATAACTTCAATCCAAGTCACTTCTAACTCCAGGGTCTACTCTTTCCCCATTTAGTCACTCTCCTACCCCAGTACCTTATAAAGGCTCAGGTTCACAACCAGCTACCACCATCAGCTCAGCAAGGGAAGTTCTAACCAGATGTTTAGAAAAAGGATTCAAGTCACTTTCAGGATTTAAGAACCATAAACAGTGTGCCTACACTTTTTTGTAAAGAATTATATTTTAAAATCCTGAAAGCATTAAAGATACTCCTCCTATAAAAAACATTTAAATTGAGCAAAATCATTAATTTAATTTTTAAAAAGAGGAAACTTGTCGATTATATCTAAATAAGTTTATTTCTTAAAGAACAAACACTAATTTTTAGATAATTCTTATGCATAAATTTGTCATTTAATTTATATAAATAATTGAGGGAATCATGCTTTCTTCTTGCACTCTGTTACTGCCATCAACAGAATGCAAGTTTCTATACCAAATGTTCTGTTAGTTAATGTCCAAAACTATGTATCAATCACTTCTTTGCCATTTTCAACACTACTGAATTGAGGTTGTAACAAGCCTCAGTTGGGGGAAAGGCATCAAGTATGAATGAAACATTTCCAAATGTCATAATTAATTCACTAATAGCTTCTAGATATTGTCTAGGTGCTGTCAGCTACAGAATCCCATGAAACATGGGAACACATGTGCATCATTTTGAGGGAGAATAGGTTAATAATTCAGTCCTTCAAAAAATATATATGCCTATTTAAGAACATGTAATTTACTCATTCCTTCATTTGCCACATATTTCTTGTGTTAACTGTTAAAGATTCTAATGAAAGGCAGAAGGTTTAAGTGAGAGAGACAAAGGTAAAGTTACCACATGTTTATTGAGCATGTGTGATGTGTGGCACTAAAAGTATATGCAGCACTAAAAGTGACTAAGCTCTGCCTTTCTTTATGGAGATGGCATTCTGGCAAAAGCCAAAGTAACTATCTGTCACATAAATATAGTTGTAGAAGTTACTTAAAGTGAGTTTAAAACTCAGTTCAGGTGTCAAAGTTTAGGGAGTATTGCCTCCATGATAGAAAGAACATATAAATTATTCCCAGAGTAGATGTTGAAACCCAGTCCAAGAGGGGATACATTCAGGATTCCTACCTAAAATTCAACAAGCCAGTGTCCAATGCAGTCTGTGATCCATAAAACAGGCTCCTGAGGCCACTAAGGTCAACAGCAAGTAAAAAAGGTATAGAGTCGCATCTATAATTCATTAATGCATTGTCTATTTTTTTCCATTTTAATTTCTTTAAAGTAGAAAACTTGACATTTGCAAAGCAATCTGAGGACAGAATCTTTCTAGATTTTTACTATTTGTTTCCAGTCTTTTACCATTGGCTTACATCTAATTCAAAAACAATTTATTTTATCATACAACTTTATTGTGCCTTTCCAAAGCATTCAACTTGCTTTCAGCACTCCCACCTTATTGTCTTATTTCATAGTCAATTAAATCACGTAATGACAATAATAATACAACTGGCATGCACAGGGTTTAGATAAACACAAAAGATTCTGGGTAAATATGCAGATGTACCCAGGTGTGCCATCGAGAAGTGTGTTAACCACAGTTAGCTTTCAATGTATCAGAAGCATCAGAACATATTTATTTATAGAGATAATAGTGAGATTCATTAACCCAGTCAGTTAAGAGTTGGTTGGTTAAGAGAACTTCTCCTATAGTTGAACTTAAAAGTAAATTTATTAACTTTAAATTCTCTCATTATATTCAAACTAATCTCAACCTAAGTAGGTAGTAGTTAATTCAGTGATATCTTAGAAAGAAGACTACATATCTTAGAGGCAGACACCTACATTCTCTTATCCAGTGACATTGCAGCAAAGATTGAAGGAAAGGAGAGACAATATTGAACTTTGCTATGCCATTGACAGTTTCTCAAGATTTGTTTGTTTGGTTTTCTTCCTTTTTAACGGTTCTATGAGAATTGCATGCTAGAGGGTAGTAGCAAAAAATAATATCTCTTATGGTAGAACACATGGTTTAAAAACAAAATTAGAATCGTTTTTGATAATGAAGCAGTTTCAATCATTTTCATTTTCCATATCACCAAAAAAAGGTTTTCAATGAAATTAGAGGCAGACGTTTCTGAATAATCTCTCTTATTACATCCTAGGAGCCAATGCGTTTACCCGATTGGCTTACAGCTTATATCCCTCATAAAACCAATGCTAAGCCTTCATTAAAACAAAAAGTGCCCCTGGAAATGTGTCCCTCATTTGTGTTATATCAGAAACGGGTGGGGCAGCTTTCTCCACAATCACCTCAGAAGCTCTGGAAAACTTCTGAGAAGACCCACCAAGAATCCAGTTTTCACGATCTATTGAACGTCCTGGCAGGAGTGAAGAAACTGTAGGGGTGTGGTAACCAGAAGAAACAGCTGTCTCAAAGGAAGAAGAAAGCTGACCTTGCTATAGAAAAGGATGGTTTTGAAAGGGACACTCCATGGTATCTCTTGAAATTTCTGTCATGTGCCTTGAAGGAAATTATTTCAAGTTCATCAAGAGGGAAGACTGCAAGACAACTTTAACTGTCAGGCTACTCTTTGAAGAATCTAAGGAAATCATTTTGACACGTATGGGGAGGGGACCCTAACTCATTTCAGACTGTGCAGCCCCTGTAGCTCTCAAAGCAAGGAGACTCCTGATGAGAACTCAGGGACCCCAACCTGGGACGTGAGGGAGCTGCGGGCATAGGCACCTTTTAGGAATTTTAGAAACTCTGGAGGTCCACCCCACACTATTAAACATATTAAAATGCTCTTACATCATCATGTGGAATTTTGTTTTGCTTTGAAAAATCAAAAGGATTTTTACAACTTTGTTTTTGGAATATTTTCTATGAATATTTCATTTAATTTACTATGAGTCATACCTTCTCAGCAACCATTGTGCATTCTTGGGAAACCTTGAAAAGTGAGAAAAATTTAACCTCCAAATTGTTTTTAAATGTAATAAAATTTTTATGGATTCTAAATTTAGCAATGATTGAAGTCAACATGTTAACATTTTATTGGCCTTTCATTAGGCTGTTATTAAATTCAGTTTTACAGTTTTCTTATTTTACAGCCAGTTTTTTTTTTTTTTTTTTTTCTGGTTCTCAAATTTTTCGTAGGGCTTTCCCAAGCCGTGAAGTCCACATCGAACCTTGGGTGCCTAGTAGATAGAATGGCCCCTGGTGTTCTGTGATTCTGCTGGGTGTGGACATGAAGCAAACACTGCGTATCTGACAACTTGTTGGTTATTCATTTACATTTCCTTCTTTCCTTTTCTCCTTTCCCCATTTGAAGCAAATACCTAAGCCTTTGGGTACCTTTTTCTTAAAGGCATTTGCATTGCAGAAAATAGAATCTGCTAAGGAACAAACATCTTTCCTGGCTTTTGTTCTACGAGATTGGAACACTTTGGGATGATTGTGCTAGAAGAGAAGGGAGAAAACAAGTGCCTCCAAGGAAAGTAAAAGAAAGAGAGAGATTCCATAGGTTAGAGAAGAGAACACAGACTATCAGATCCCACGCGACAGTAACAAGATTCTAGAGGTGATGAATCTTGAGGGCGTCATGGCTTCTAGGTCAGGCAAATTCCTTTGGTTCCTCCTTGGCCCGCAGTAGCTGACATGCCTCCCTTTGAGGCATCCCGTGGGTCTGAACAATTAGAATAGCACTGGTAAGTATGATGGACAGAAGATGAGAGGCTCTGCCCATTTTTCCAGGTATCAACCAAATTAGCCTTCCAGATTCTTGTGCAAATACAGGAAAGGAAAAAGGAGCCCTAGTAATAACTGAATTTTAATGTCATACTAGCAAGGAAGAAAAGTAATTCAGAAAGTAGAGGTAATTTGGAAAGAACAACACTAAAGTGCTATTTCTTGTGCATAAGCTGCTCTCTTTCTCAAAGTAAGTATGATTTTTTTGTTGGCATTGTGATTGTTTTTCAGTCCCTGGACGGTCTTCATTCTAGTTGTGTGGCCAAGTGAGGTAGGGATTCCAGTCACTTTAAGTACTAAGGGTTCAATTCACTCATTAAACAAATATTTATAAAATTTTGTTTGCACCTACTATGTGCAAAGCTCTAATGAACACTGTACCAGTTACATGGAGTCTACCAGGAAAAAAAGACATTAAATAAGAAGTTACATTTGGAGTAAATGTGACAATACAGGAAGTTCAAAGTATTATGGGCACACAAGGAGACTAGTAGAGCCTCCCAAAGGGCACCCCCAGAAGAAGTGTCTAAGATATGAAGACAGAACAGAAAGTAGACAGGCAAGGAGAAAGAAGGAAAAACAGACCAGAAAAGGGAAAGAATTCTACTTACCAAGTACTTCAAGAGAACCAGTCACTGAAACCCTTCTGGGTCATCTAACTCAGCTATGTCCTCAGCATAGGAATCCTCCCCATAGTACACTAACACATCGTGGTCCAAACTTGGCCAAAAAGCACATGCTCCCTGCCTGACCAACAGGAGTATAATAGTCACTTCATATTTGAGGATTTAAAATAGAAGTTACAATAGCTCTTGGATGCAGGAACAATGAATGACAGATAAGCAATAGCTCACAGCCTGGCATGAAGAGGATCGCGTGAATGCAGAACTGTTTTAATACATAGAAGTTTGGAGCTGTGTATCCCAGAAAAAACATGTTCTTAAACTCAATCAAAATAGGACCTTTTGATGAAATTACATCAGTTTGGGTGTAGCCCAGGATGCATCTTAATCGTATTACTGAAGACCTTAAAGGGAAGATCACAGAAAGAGAGAAATCCAGAAGCTGAAAGTCAACAGAACCAAAAGAGAAGGGAGAGGCCACCACGTTGCCCTGTGACAGAGGAACCCAGGACCAAGGATCACTGGTAACCAGCCCCAGATGTCAATCTTCAGGAAGAAAGCATGGCCTTAATGATGCCTTGATTTGGACTTCTCCTAGCCTTGTGCTGTAAGCCAATCAATTCCCATTGTTTAAGTCAACCCATTGCACGGTATTGTTTCAGCAGGGAGGAAACTAAGCAGTTTTGAAGTAAAAAATACCCCTTAGGATGTGTTTTCTTCAAAATAATTATAATATAAAAGTTTGTGTGCCAGAATTTCTGAGAATATCCACATATTTAAAATACTTCACTCCCAATAATGTCAGATAACGTAGCCATTTTTATCTCTAGTCATAGAGCAATGTAGGAAGAGGGAGAGGAGAACTTAGAGCAGTAGCTTTCATTAAAATAGATCCACTTACAAAAAGATAACAGATATGTGACCCTCTTAGTTCTCAATTTCATCTCACATTCAGATGCCAAAGATCCGAAGAGAGAAAAAGCTCTGCAGATCCCCAACTTAATTCAGGCCATGGCTCCTTGGTCTGAATCTAGCCCATATGGGATCAGGCTGATTTTTCTAATGAGTTCATCCTGAGGAAAGAAAAGCATTTTGATCTACATTTCGTAAACTTTTCTCTTTAATCAGTGTGGCTGGTTTTATTACATGGTTTGAATTTTGTTGATAGGGTACTCCTGCTGCTATCCCAATGTAAAAAAATAAAAACATTTTTAAGTGGATATAAATTACTAGCTTTACTTACTATGAGCTGATTTTATGCTTTTTCACCTAGCTAATTACTGTTTTAGAAGCTTAATTTTATGAGTTTATCTTACACATTTTCACCACTTAACTCTTCTTACTGAAAGTTAAACTCCTCACTTGCCAAAAGGAATATGATCATAAACTGGTGTTCAACCCAAAGTAAGCAGCATTGTGAAATTGTACTCTTAATTCCTAGCTTTATATGTTTTTAATTTTGAACCCTGATTATTAAAATATGTGTAAAACAGTAGTTCCTCACCCACTGACATGTGGTGAAGTACAAATTCTGGACTCTCAATACAGAAAGGGAAGGAAAGAAAGAATGATAAAGAAAGAGAAATGAGAGAGGTCCTTCCTTTCAAACACATTGATGTGTGTGACCTTAATGAAAAAGACTCAAACACAACTAGCAGTTGAATCACTTATAAAAAAAAGTATATCCCTTAGACTATAGGTTATATATAGCCTGACAAATATTTATGAAACCAGTCTCTTGTTCAGACTTACTCATTTCACAATACAGTATAGACTCAACTACCCAAAACAATTTCCCCTTTTTGAATAAAGAGTTGCCTGACATTCATAGCTCTGCCAGAGTAATTTTGAATTTCGAGACATCCTAACCGTGTTTATTCCACCTTCCCGCCTTACCTTTCATATCAAACATCCCAATCAAGCCAATGTCACCTGTGACATTGGTTCCAGAGAGGGCAATTACTGATTTCCCGCTTGTCTTCCTCTATACAGAGGTACAGTAAAGTTTCTACTTCCTGACTTGAAGTACCACTTTACTGTATCTTCTATAGCATCCTATCTGTCCTTCTCAGCAACTGCAGCATGAGTGAGAGAAAAAGAGAACCTTATTTTGATGGGACCCAGCAAAGTCCCAGGACAGGCTCCCATTGGTCAGCCATGGGACACATGTACTGTGGGCAGGGGGTGCAGGGCTTTGATGGACAAACCTAGGTCATGTATCCAACCTTCAAGACATCCGAATATATGGAGTTAAGAAAGTTATCCCAAAGGAAAATTTGGCTGCTATTTGTAGAAGGGATAAAAGATGCTCAAAAACCACAACTTTTGTCCATTTACATCTTCTAAGCAAATTTCTTAATGCAAGTTTTTATTGAAATTACATCCTATTCAGAATATCTCTTTAAATCACATATTGATGTATTTTAAAAGGCCATACAATATACAAATCAATAAGAAAAAGATGAATAACAATAAAAATGAGTAAAGTATATGCATGAGAAGTTTACCGGGGTTTGGGGGAGACAAACACCCTTTAGACATGAGAAAAGGTGTTTGGCCTCATTAATCAGAAAATCAAAACAAGAAAAAGATATTCTTCACTTGTAAAAACTATAAACTACATAACACCATTTTTTAAATCTTGAAAATGCTTATTATTGGAGGATACCTGGCACAAACTAGAGTATGGGAAAAGGCCTCTGGTGGAAGTATATAAATAGGTGTCAATTGCTAGAGGCAGTGTTCCCGAGAACTTTCAAAACTAAAATGCATGACTCAACAAATTCCCTGCTAAGAATATACCCTGCTGACTTGCAAAGATTCTCCAAGACATATGTGCAAGAATAGCCATTGAAGCATGATTTAATTGCAAACAAACTAAAACTGAAAACAACCCAGTGTGCGTCAATAAGGAACAGGATAAAGAAACTGTGATACATCTATATGATGATATCTAGGAAGCCACTAAGGAATGAAGTAGATCTATATATGGAGAGAGCTCCCAGATGCAGAAGAGGAGAAAAACAAGTTCAGAGCAGTGTGTTTAGTACGATCCCTTTTGTGAGAAAAAGAGAACTGCAGATGCATCTATGTGGGGATGTGCATTATTTTTCTGGAAATAATCATAAGCTGTTAATAGGGATTACCTTGTGAAAAAGAAAAGGTGATTCCCACATTCCGTATTATAAACTGTGGCGTATTTCTCAGGGACCGGAGCCTAGCCAAACTTAAAATTTTTTAATGTTTCTCTCCCTCTCTAGGTTCACTCTCTGCCCCCCATATCTGTAACCTAGCTCACTGTTCCCCCCTTCCCCCTCTTGTCGTAGACCGCCCATTTCCATAGCCCACCACAAAACAACAGGCCTTCCTGTTATTCTCTACACTTCCCTATCCCCGAAACATACCCTTCTGCCTAGCAACTGCCGCTAAGCTTGTGTGAGTGGCTGCCTCCTCTTGACGCTTGAGCCCTTAACCCCGCCTCTCCCCCGAGTGTACTTAAGCCCAGCGCTCCCTCAGCCCCAGGTCTTCGCGGGGTCGTCGTGCAGCCTGCACGTTGTCCCATGTCCCACCTCTCGGGTTCCCCGGGTGACCCATCCCGGCTGTAACAATAAAAACTTAAACCCACATTCGGCCTCTGTGAGGACATCATTCGCGTGACCGCTGGCAGGGGATAGGCGCCGGCTTCAGCTTACCCAGGTTAATTCCCTGTGAGCTCGCCCCAAACCCACCCAGTGTACCGGTCGCGCGGCCCGGCTGAAGCTATCAGCGGCAATAAACGTCTCCATGAATTGACTTTTCTAACATTACAAATGTTTTAGTTTTGTTTAAAATGTCAACAGGGATTTCTGAGTGGGAAGATCACAAAGCAGTTTTATGTTTTCTTCTTTACACCTCTCTGATTTATCAAAATACTAAAATATGTTATAGTTTTAAAGTATATACTTAAAAGAAGAATAAAATAACTATTGTATATTAACAGTATAAAATAAGATATAATAAGCATAATAGTTTTAATAAACAACACAATTGTGAGTTTACTATATAAAAGACAATATTATACATTATAGACAATATGCTAAGCACTTTATATCTAGCATATAAATTTATATATGATCTCATTTAATCCTCAGAACAATATTATCAAATGAACACTTTTCCCCATTTTACAAATGAGAAGAGTGAAGCTTAACAAAAATTAAATATCTTGCCTAGAATCTTTATTGAGTATATCACCAACCTGCAATTTTCCTAAAACTTTAATTCTTAGAAACTGTCTTTCCATGAGGTTAGATTGTAGAAGAATATGCATTGCCCTATATATTACTGAATATTTTAATTAACCTTTAATTCTCTTTTAAAACTTTATGTTCCTTGTCTAAAATGGAATCTATAGAATGGAGGAGAAGATCAAATATACAATATCCTTTTAAAATTTGACTCACTCCTCAAACATAAAATATTGCCAATAAGTAATAAGCCAACCAAAGGACTGCAGGCTGAGAAAACTAATGATTTTGCATCCCTCCTGAATTCAGGGAGGGACTTGCACAAAGGAGAAGCAACCTCCTTCTAGCAGCCTTCACCTGCTGACCTCACTGGGCTTCAGCTCCTTACTGACTCTTGAGCCTGGACTCTGAGGTAACACTCTGAGCCTCATTTTGAAGCATATAAGAGGGAATTTAGGATTGTGGTAAGAGGGCACAATAGGAAGCTTCAGGAATCAGTCCCTTCACCAGAAAAACAGGCAGAAACATTGGAATCCATGATTCTGAAACTCAGGAGTCCAGTAGAACACCATACAGCATCCAGGAAGAGAGGGAGAAGAGTCTGGTAAATTATGATAAATACTAGTAAATCATTCATTCTGCCTGGCAGTTACCAGCACCCATCCCCCACTCTCGGCAGGCAGCAGTAGGGTCTGGCCCCTGGTGTGGCTTGCTGGTCCCAGAAAAGGGCACAAGATTTGGGGTGGGCATGGGCCAATCACCAATCACAGCTTTTGATTAGCTAATTCAGATTCTGAAAGTGGCCATGATTCCAACTCAGCCCAGATAAAGGTGGTGGATGAGAGTTAAAGATGGTACACTTCCTCAGAGATACAGAGGGCAATCAAAGGACTGATTTGCTAGAAAGTTCAAGAACACTCTGCTTTGGGAAGCCATGGAAGATGCTCCGGGTGCCCTTCCTGGTCCCTTCCTCATTCCCTCTCCAGGCGGTTGGGAGCTGGCCTTGTTCCAGTTGGGAAAGACTGACTTGAGAAGCTTCTCCCTGCATGCACCACACCATCCTCCCCTTGTTGCCCTCTACAGAATTTGCCCTCCAGACAAAGACAGCTTGCACAATGAAAGCATGTAAGAAATGGCTGATGAATGGCCTGTGGCAAAGGCTTACCTGCTTTAAGTCCAGCAGTGAAACACCTGGGGGAAGGCGAACATCTGTCTCCTGGGGAGTAGAGAAGGCAGTCAAACTCATGTAAACAGCGGAACTCCTGAGGCCACCAGCAAGTACAAACCCAGGACGAAACTCAGCAGGTATAGAAAAGACAGGGAGAACCCTGTATTTTGCGTTTTCCGTCAGTGGACCTTCCTGATAGGAAGGCTAGTACTCAAGATAATCTCTATCATATTACCAGTAGATTACAAACTCAAGGAACAGACACCTCGGGGAATAAATCTCAAAGCTAACATTTAAAATATTAAAATGTACAGTGTGTAACAAAAAATTGCAGGAGAAAAAAAGAAATAGGAAATGAGAGCCCATCCAAAGGAAGAGAATAAAAATCCAGAAAGCATCAACAAACATGACCAGACTGTGGACGCACCAGAAAAAGACATTTAAAAAACTAATCTTCAATATGCTCAAGGATATGAAGGAAAATACAGAGAACAGAATAAAAGATATCAGGAAACCAATGAAAGAACAGTATGAGAATCACAATAAAGAGAAAGAAATTTAAAGAAACCAAAGAGAACTACTGGAGTTGATGACAACAGCAACAGAAAAGAAAAAGTCTCAGGAGCACTTCAATAGTAGGTTGGAACTGGCAAAAGAATCAGTGACCTCAAAGACAAGACAATTGAAATAAGTCAGGCTGTACAACAGAAAGAAAGAAGAATTATAAAAAGTAAAAAAAAAAGCCTAAGAGACCTCCAGTTTAACATGAAGTGCATCAATATACCCATTATAGAGGCGTCCCAGAAGGAGAAGAAAGAAAGAGGCAGAAAGACTATTCAAAGAAATAATGACAGAAAACTTCCCAAACTTAGTAAAAGATATCAGTATGAACATCAAAGTAGCCCAGAGAATACCAAACAGGATAAACTTGAAGAACAAAAATGCTCTTCCACATTCCAATCTACCTGTCAAATGCAAAGGACAAGGAGAAAAACAATGTATTATATACAAGGGAGTCCCAATTAGATGAGTGCTATGAAGACAAGAAGGCAGTGCACTGAAATACTGCCTTTGCAACTGAAATGCTCAAGAAAATAATCACCAACCAAGAATTTTATATCCAATGAAACTTTCTTTCAAAAGTGAGGGAGAGATAAAGACATTTCCAGATAAACAAAAGTTGAGGGAGTTCATCACCACTAGACACGTGGGAGTGCCTCAGACTGAAAGAAAAGGACACTAAACAGTGGTTCAAAGGAACATAAAGAAAGACACACTTCCAGTAAGGTAACCACCTGGGTAATTATAAATGCCAATACTATGGTTAACTGTATTTTGTGGTATGTAACTCCACTTCTTACTTCCTACAAATGCTAAAACACAAATACATAAGAAGTAATGATAAATCTATGGCTTTGGACATACAGTGTACAAGATATAACTTGTAACAAGTACTAAAAACAGGTGAAGGACAGAGGGGTATAGGAGCACTGTATATGTATGCTATTAAAATAGAGTTAGTATCAAACAAAACATGATTGTTATATATTTAGGATGTTAAAATTTTGGCCACATGGTAACCACAAGGAAAATATATGAGAAACATTCAGATAGAAATGAGAAGGGACTCAATATGGCACAAAACAAAACATCAAATAAATATAAAAATAGACATTAACAGAAAAATTGAGAGACAAAAAAAGTATACAACTTACAAAGACTAAATAGCAACATGCATTATTGGTAGTGACTTTAAATGTAAATGGATTAAATTCTCCAGGCAAAGGCAGAGATTAAAAGAATGAATAAAAAAAAAAACCCACAATTCAACTATATGCTGTCTACCAAAGACTCAATCTCAATTCAAAGACATAAGTAGGGTGAAAGTGAAAGGAGACTTTAATATATCACTTTCAATAATGACTAGACCTTCTAGATAAGACATTGCTAAAAGAAATCAAAGATGACTGAAATAAATGAAAGTATATTCCATGTTCATGGATTGGAAGACTAAATGTTGTTAAGATGTTAATTCTAACCAAAATGATTTACATATTCAATGCAATTCCAATAAAAATTCCAACAGCAGCTTTTGCAGAAATGGAAAAGCCAACCATCAAATTTATATGGAGGATTAAGGGACCCTAAATAGCCAAAGCCATCTTTAAAAAGAATGAAGTTGGAGGACTCACACTTCCCAATTAAAATTTATTGCAAAGCTACAGTAATCAAAACAGCATGGTGCTGGCACAAAAACAGACCTATAGACCAATTAAAGTGAATTGAAATATCATAAATCAACCCTCCCATTTATGGCCAGATGATTTTTTGACACGTCAAAGCCCACTCAGCTGGGAAAGGATAACCTCTTCAACAAATGGTGATGGGAAAACTGTATCTCTATGTGCAAAAGAATGAAGGGGATCCCTACCTCACACAAAATACAAAGTCAACTCAAAATGGAATAAAGACCTACATGTAAGAGCCAGAACTATTAAACTCCTAGGGAAAAAAATCATAATGAAGCATCTTGAGGACCCAAAAAGCACATGAAAAGATGTTCAACGTCATTAGCCAATAGGGAAATGCAAATTGAACCAAAATAACATACCATTTCACACCCACTAGGCTGGCTGCTATTAAAAAAAAAAAACAGAAAATAACTACTGTTGAAGAGGATGAGGAGAAATAGGAACACTCATTCATTACTGTTGGGAATGTAAAATGGTGTAGCCATTGTGGAAGACATATTGGCAACTCCCAGAAAGTTAAGTACTAAATTACTATATGACCTGGCAATTCCACTTCTAGGTATATACCCAAGAGAGTTGAAAGCAAGCTGAACTAGACAGGGAATGAGAATCAGGGGTTCTGGGTTGACAAAATGTAATCCAAATGGAGTGAGCCACCTCCCTTGCTCTCAACCAGGGTTACTTTTGCAAAACTACATCATCAATCCATATCAAAATCAAGGAAAATTCTGTGGATTTTTCCTAAGGCTATGGATAAATAGAGGAAGTGGATACCTCACATGTAGTTCTTTAAACAACTATTTCTTCCTGCAAAATTTCTACTTTTCACAACAATTGCTACAAAACTTCCCTTAAGAATTAAACCCTCCCTCACTTCCCTGGGCTCCTTCTTTGCCTTCTAACCTAGTCTTGACTTTTCTCATTTGCTTTGCCACATACTCACTCCCATACCCCTTATCTCCCATGACCTTCCCACATCTTTATAACCCTGTAAATCAGCCAGGGAAAGGGGTAGACAAAGCAGTAGAGCAGGACAAGGAGACCCAACCAATAAGTGAAGACCAAATCCAAATCAGGGCAAGTGGGAAGGGAAGACCTCCCCCAAGAACTGAAAGTGCTTGAAGTTGAGGCAGATCACACTCTGGTAATTCAATAGAATGGAAGTCTACCCACTAAACTATCATTTATGCCTCCTGTCCCCAGTTTCCTCCTCTGTAGAGTGGAAATAATCGTAGTGTAAATTAATAGTCGATATGGGTAAAGTACTTTGCATGGATCTTAGCATTTCATAAGTGCTCAATTATTACCTACTATCATCACTATTCTCCTACATCCAGTCCTCCTCCATACTTATCTCAAATCCAATGTAGTTTAAAAAAGGAAAATGCTTAAAATCATTAGTTTAAGGAAGTGTTTCTCAAACTAGGGTGAAATATTACTTGTATTTTTAATTTCCAATCTATCCTGGTCTTCCTGCATGTCTAAACCGAGCCCATGCTACCTGCAACTCACTCTGTGAGTTTGACTCCAAGTGACCTGGTCAATAGCCCATTCCACAAGACGAATCTACTGATCACACCCTTGGTGTAAGGCAGCAATGTTTTCTTGCTAAAAATGTTTCTAAATGCTCGTTCTTAATTTCTGTCATGGACCAGTAACAAAGCAGTCCTTAGATCATGCCTAGAGTAGTAGTTGCTAGAGATCTTAAGCAGAGCTCTGTCAGCCTGAGGACTGAGTCCCGGTGATCTTTGGAAATGTGCTTAGCTTTATAGACAGCTAATACCCCCATAAACCACCACTTCAGGGAATGATAGGTGCATTTACTGTCCAAAATTCCATGACTTTGACACCAGTCCAGGCCTTTGGAAGTGGTCAAAGTTCCCCTACACCCACATTCCTTACTGCCTATTCCCCACTAAAGAAAAGGCTAGCTCATAAGACAGCCACTTGAAAAACAAATACATTCTATCGTTTCGGAGATGGGGTAGAGGATGAGGGAGAGGAGGTAAGACAGGGATTTGAACTGCAACATTGCAAAGGAAGAATAATGCTTAATATACAGAAATACTAATGACAAGATTTCATGTTTCAATAGGGGTGAGGTTTAGGAGAACGGTGGAGCTTCCAGAAGCATAATACCATATGGGGATAACCCTTATACAGAATATGGAATTATGTTTAAAATTTTAAAAATTGATTGACAAAAATACTGGAGAAACTGCTTAAAATGTGAATAGTAGAGCGGGCCATGTGGCTCAGCAGACAGAGTTCTCACTTGCCATGACAGAGACCTGGGTTCAATTCCCGGTGCCTGACCATGCCAAAAAGAAAAAAGAAAAAGAAAAAAATGTGAATAGTAGCTATGATGATCATGTTCTGGTGTCAACTTGGCCAGATGATGGTTCCCAGTTGTCTGGTCAGGCAAGCACTGGACTAACCTTACTACAAGGATATTTCGTGGCTGATTGATAAACCAGAAGGCTGGTATATTAAGTCAGCAGTCAGTTGATTGCAGCTATGGCTGATTACATCTACTATCAACTAAGGGTGCACCTCCTACAAACAAGATAACCCAATCAGTTGGTTTGATCCAAACAGCTGAAGACTTTTAAGGGAGAAGAGAGACTTTTCACTGGTTCTTCAGCCAACGAGCCTCTCCTGTGGAGTTCTTCCAGACCCTTCATTGGAGCTGCCAGCTTCACAGCCTGCCCTATGGACTTTGGACTCTTGATTTCCACAGTTGTGTGAAACAGCCTTATAAATCTCATATTTACAGATATCTCCTATTGGTTCTGTTTCTGTAGAGAACCCTTTTTAATACAGTAGTTGACTTTGTTTTGTGGAACTAAAGGGTTTTTTCCCCCTTAAACCTACTCTTCCTTATTTAAAATGTTTTCCTTTTTTTTTTTTAATTTTATAATGGAAAAGTATGGCCCCAAAACATATAGGAAATCCCACTATACACATGACCCTACTCAATCCACATGTGTAGACTTGTTGACATGAAAATCTAACTGTTGAAAGTATTTAAGACTTTTTTTTCAGCTGAGAGGGATTCTATTTTCTTCCCTTCCTGAGGTTATTAATGAGTTATAGGCCACAGGGCCCAAGCACTGGGGGGTCCTACAGGGAAAACCTGCCCCCATTCTGATGCCAGGGCAAGGTGCCCATTTACTTTTTGCAGAGACAACTTGTACTGACAGTTAGGCTTTATAATTCTGAGTCCACTTAACCTGCCAAGAAAGAGACTTGGAGGAGCGTTCATTTGGGATTCCTTTTAGGGTGGCCTTTTAAATATCTGCCCTGGCAAACTGAGATCCTGCTGGAGGTTTTGTGTTTGTTTGCTTTTTAATGGCACTCCTCTCTCTTCCAAAACTCATTTCTCTCATACTCTATGAATATGGTGCCCTCAAACAAATGACAAATTTCAGGGACACATAACTGCCTTACTCTTTACAGAGCATTTGCAATGTAAATACGATGAGCTGGAGAGTACTCTTGTGTAAAGTGTGCTAACAAATATTTGTCGTATGGAGGAGAGCCCAGCCAGCTCTCTGAGCCTGGGAGGGCTGTGGGACAGGCCAAGAACAGGCCACAGTGAAGGCCCCAGGCCTCTAGGCCTGAGCGCTTGTCCACTTTGGCAGACACGGCAGCTGGCCTCCTGACTCAGAGAAATAAAAAACACTTAAGTCACACATGGATATTTAAACAACTTCATTTCTTTGGCTTATCTCAGAGTCTAAGTTTCTACCGCAGAACCTTAGGTAGGGATAAAGTGCTTCCCTTCCTTTGCTTGCCAGGGCTGAGGGACCTATACTTGAAGCTGTTCTACCTGGTGGTAACCAAGGTTTGCCAAGTCCTCCAGATCCTGTCCCCCGACCCCGTGGTGGCAAAGGCATCCTGGCACACAGGGGCCACCTAACCCCCAGTGAAATCTCATGAGGGCAGGAAATGAGAGCGGTAACTTCTTGAATGACATCAGACTGGGTGCAGAGAGAGAGACTGAGGAAGCAACAGGAGAAGTATAGGGAAGGGAGAGAAGGGAAAAGCTTCTCCCCATGGGGAACAGCTTCTCCCCATGGAAAATACCCCAAATATCACAACCCTGTGGCAGCCTCCCCTTGCTCTTATGTTAAAGACTCTTTGCCATGACTCCCATGGTATGCCCCACCCTCCATAAAAGAGACCTGCGTGACCTGCGCATCACCCCCCCCTTGGCTCCAGTCTTTCTTGCTCACATCTCAGGTTCTCTCCATGACCCAGCACACCTCTCAGCCCTTTGCTGTTTCTTCTCCCCGGAACTCCTTCTTCCCTCTGTGCCTAGATAATTCTATCAGTTTTCAGATCCTTCAGGCCACTTCCTTAGGACAGCCTTCCCTGATTGCCCCACTGAGGCCAAATTCCTCTAGCAGAGGCTCTCTGGGTATCCGACACCTCCCAGGTCTACTCTTCTGATGTTTATAATATTAAAGCTGTGTGGGTCTTTGTCTCTCTCCCTCCACTGAAGTATAAGCCTATGAGGGCAGGAGCTGGAAATATCTTTGTTCACTATGGTGCCTTGAACAGTGCCTGGCACATAATAGGCATTTAATAAGTATTCATTGAATATGTGAATGAACGAATGAATGAAGTTAGGACTCAACTCAAGTTTGCATTTCTCTAAAGCATGTTCCCTTAATGGTTCTGCTGGAGTGGGAAGGAGCCGGTGCTGCACTGAGATGGGGAAACAGTATTCGAGGTGAAGAGACTACCAAGTGTAAAGGCTGGGCATGGGAGACGGAGAGAAAGGGAGCTGTGGGGGGTGGTCAGCAAGGGGGCGCAGGGAAGGGCCTGCAGAGGCAGGGGGCTCAGAGCAAAGCCATAGAGCTGGGCAGATCTGCTAGCACTAGCTGTGTGACCTGTACCTCTCAAAGCTTCACATGAAAACGAGAATAACATCTACTTTATAGCATCGTTATAAGGATTAAATACAATAATCCACTGAAGTATTTAGCCTGTCACATATGGTAAGCACTCAATAAAAAGTAACTAAAATGAATGTCCTGTGGAATCTTCCTTCAACTGAGACCTCCAAACTACATAGACCCTTACTCTGAGAGAGGTTCTTCCTCCCCCCAGCCCCCTAGCCATCTCTCTTGGTCTCTTTTGGTATCCTCCTGCCTCCCAAGCTGCTGGAGTCTATTTGCAAATGCCACGGCCCCACCCCCCATGCACACACAAATAGGCTCTGTGGCCATGCAGTCCTGAAGCTTCAAGTCTCTGTGGAGTTTAACTGGCTACTGCTTTAAACAAGTCTAAAAGACAGGAAAAAAAAAAAACAACACCCTCATTAAATCATTTAACTTTCCAAAGGGGCTGTTAACTTTTTATCTACAAATATTTAGGAAGTCACAACTTCCCTGTATGTGCAGTTAAGAAAAAAAGACAAACTAATGAATGAGAAAGATAGAGAAAGCATCAAAAAGGAAAATAGAGTTTATTTGGCAATAGTGCAGAAATCTGCTGCCTGAGGCTATGACTTGCATGAAAATACGTTAAAAAAGAAATCTCAGAAAAGCCTTTAACTGCCAGGTGAAAGGGTATAAAAGTTTTGTGGGTTTTTTTTTTCAAATATGTAAATGTCCAATGGAAAAAAAAAAACTGTCTCAACTTAAATCTGCTGGAAACATCCAAGCCTATACAGGTTTCTGGCAACACTTGTCAATTCCAGGGACAGACTGTCAATAGTCCATATCCGTTTTCTTAATTTAAGTAGTGGCAGCAGAAAACTTCAGTTTAAAGCCCACGGATTTTTCTATTTGCTGCTCTAAGAGCCCATAAACATATGTATCTTTGGAAACTATCATGTGTTTTCAACTTCCCGAAGAATTCTTGTAAAATATAACTGAACCACATTACCCTTTGTCCTGAGCTTTTATTCCACTAATGGACAAATTGGGAGGAGGCTGAGAACAAATGTGCTATTAATTACCCAGATGGCTTTTTAATAGAACCTTGGATTATTCTTCAGCCACTAAACATTGTCCAGAAATTTCTTAATAACGCTGTGTGCAAAGCATTCCTTCCAGGAGAATAAAGACCTCATTGACCAGCAGGCTCGCTTATGTCAGGTTAGTTTAGGAGACAGTAGACAAAGAGTGGGTATTGTATAGGGTAGAGAGAATGACATGCCGTATCTGAGCTGCCCAGTCTCCCCAGCATTGAGAGATTTTCTAATTCACTGCAGATTCTCACAAAACTGGGTGGTCAGCTTTGGAGAGGACCAACAGTGGGTCTATTGATTCTGGGTGGGAGCAACATAATTTTGAATTAACCTGAATTGATTCGATACCATAGAGGCTCTTGGTATCGGATTAAAATTAGGATTAATACATTAAATGTTAGGTCAGAATGTTAAGTCCCAGTGTTGAAAGACCTACATGAAGTAAGTCAAAGCCAAGGCAGATATTTTAGCCAGAAGATAATTTGTACTTTTAGATCCTAAAATTACACCACTCAATATTCACTGGGGCAGACGAAGCCCTTTATGATACCATGTGTTGCATTATGGTTTTTGTTGCTTGGGTCATAAATAGCCACTTTGAATTTGTGCCTCTTTTCTAAAATTCATCATATACAGAGAGAGAGCAGCTTTCATCTGACACAGAAATGGCTGAGAGACAGCCTGGCTCATTATTTGTTCCCGCTTTTGTAAAATTATCTTGCCAGGGGCAAAATCTGCTGTTTCAAGCTTTCCAAGTAGACAGCAATTAACTTTCACGGTGCTTTTTAATAGATGCTTGCTCCTATTAAATCAAGAATGATGCAAACTACCATTTTGATTATGTTTTCCTAACTACTAGATAAATGTATCTATATTTAGTTAATGTATTTATATTTAGGAAAATTGGACAACTAAATACAGTTCCCTGGTGTGATCATTTTAACAAAAAACAAAAAATGAAACTCTCTTGATTTTAAAACCATATTTAAAACGCAGCTAAATAGTTTTGTCTACAGAAAAGAACATGAACATTTGCTGGTACAACCAAACAAAACTGTTTACAAATGAGCTGAAGTAAAAATAAAGTGCATGGAAGATATAAAACAGAATATGAGGTTTGTTGTCTACATTTTCCTAAATATCTTAATGTCACTTGGATGTTTGGCTCTTCCTGTATATTTTGTCCTACCTAGAAGGATGAAGAGATAGAGCATTGAATTGGACATTTATAAAGGACTGCTTTTTTTCTTTTACAAAATTTTTAATTTGCTAATTTTTAAAACACACACTCTCAGCCTTCCTCTTTGTTTTGACCTTTCTCTATTCTCATTATCATGTGGTAACCCTTAAATGTAATAAATGATGGAATTTTTAATTTATTTGAGAGGACTTTGGTTAGTATCTTTCGGTAACTTTGTCACATTGTTGTTGAAAAGCATCGCTTATTGACAATCATAACAGAAGGTACATTTTGCCATCTTCTAGGCAAGTTTCTGATTTATCATTTCATTTTGAGGCTTAATCTGCCAGGGGCTCTCTGGCGAGTCTTAGCAAGTGAAATTCATTTTCCATGTGCATTTTCCATTTTGATCCAAGTTTGTCTTCCCTGAGCTACCTGGTGCCTAGATGTCTGGCACCTACACACTGGCCCCTGGTGGCAGAAAACTAAACCCTACAGACCCTTATCAACTTTAAATTATACCATAACACAGCTGGAAAATTCCCTTCCTAAACCACTCCAGATTAAGACCTATCAGTCCTATATCCCATTCTCAAAGCCCTACCAGGTAACTCAGTCAACTAATTTAAATAAATTGTGGGCATGAATCTCCATCCCCTTCCCAGGGACATCAAAGGAGCTTCTCATACCTGGAGCGTCAGAGAAGAAGATCCTGAGTAGGGGACCTTCCCAGGCAAATCAGGTGGCAGAACTCTCCATTCAACACTCCCTCAATCCAAGTCAGCACCAGGGAAACTGCCCAGGGTGGTATAATAGTGTGAATAGGGGCTTGACAGTTAGGCCTCATCAGAATCCTGATTTCTCTGTTTATTAGCTGTGAAGTCTTGAAAAGCTCCTTAACCTTCCTGAGTTCTCAGTTTACCTGTTTGTAAAACCAAATGAAGGGCAGTGTATGCAAAGTGCCTGCAATATAAATTCTCAATCAATGTTTGATATTATTTCCAGTGTAAAGATGAGGGGAGCTCATATTTATGATGATCATACTTTTGCTTCACAAATTGTGCATTTAGGACATGACAAGTATAAATGATATCAGGGACAAAAGGACAGAAATATTTGACGTTAAGATTATTGCCCCATTTACAAAGGTTCTGTGCACTAGCTACAAAGGTTCCATGCACTAGGGTAACTTTCCAGAAACCTACAACCTCCAGTTAGGTCCCTGGATAAGTCCTGAAACCTAAGCCTCTCCAGAACATCAGCTATTTCCATCTCCTGACCCCTTATTATTGACAGCCCTTCCAACAGGAAAAAGGTAGACTGAGTATAGCCCAAATATCCCTAAAGAGTGGGACAGAAAGATCAAAGGTGGTGGTGGAGTTATAAAGAGAAGGTAGGGTTTAACAATTGAGTATGATAGCTGAATCATTATATTGATATTTCTTTTAGTCTCCAGTATCTTAGAGCAGCTAGGAGTAAAAACCTAAAATTGTGGTATGGTAACCCATATCAAATTCTGAAATCTGTTCTACAACTAATTGTTGTACCGTGCTTTGAAATTTATTGCTTTTGTGTATATATACTACTTTTCACAAAAAAGAAAAAAAGTCGATTGTGATGATAAGAAAATATTAATTCCTTCTAGCCTCCTATATTCTGGAGCAGCTAGAAGGAAAAGCATGAGATGATGGTATGGTAGCCCATGACAAACTCTGGGATCTGTCCTGAAACTACTTGTGAAAATTATTGCTTTTTTTCTTTCTTTGTTTTGTATATATGTTATATTACACAATTTTAAAAAGTTAAAAAAAAAAACAGTGAATTAAATCTAAAAAAACAGATTATCCCCCCAAAAATCTGGGGCCTGTAGGCAACTTATCTGTAGTCTCTACTACCCACTTAGAAAAGTACTACTCAGAGTGAAAGGAACTCTCAGCCAGACTGGAACAGGAGTACTAAATGTAAATAGCATTTCTGGTTTTCAGTTCTAGTAAGTCTGTAGGCTGCTAACTGTAGCCTTCTCAAAGAATGCTAGTCAACACCAAATCAGATTTCTAAATAAACCCAGGGAATAGGCAACTCTGACAAATGGACAAGTGTCCAAGAGATGTTTGTTTACCCAGACATCCTCTAACACTGTAAATAAGATAATAAGAACACACACCCCTTTGCAGCAGCCATAAAAGCTAGAATGTAGTTGGGTAGTGTCTAGATGCCTTTGATCAAAAAACAGGGATTAGTGGTGGCTGAATTTACTAACACAATTTTCTTTCCTTTTCTCCAATTATTTCTATTTCCAGCCTTTGCTTTTAGGATTTAGTTACAGCATCTTGCACTGCTTAGTCAGCAGACATGTGTCATTTGGGGGATGCCTTGATCCCCTTTTTCAAAATTAAATTTTGAAGCCAGAAGTGTCAAGTTTCATTTCTCATTTAATGTAATTCTACAAGACTTTGCTCAGCATTATAAGACCAATTCAGTACACACGGATCATCATATGATTTCAAGCTTTCAGCAAACACTCACTCATGCCCAAGGTCTTGCTATTAATTATTTTCACAAGCACCATCTACTTTGGACCTTTATCAATTCAGTAAATACTCATAACAAAACATGGAGAGACACATTGCTAAGATCCATGATGAACTTATATTCAATATACACAAATTAACACTGATAAGGTGTTAGAGTATAAATTCTATCCAAACATTACTATAACACTTCTTAAAATAATCTGTACCCAATGACATGCTGGACGGCATTTTTCTTTTATGGCATAGTAGGTCTTTTCTAATGTTATATTCCCTACAGTTCAAGTTTTAGTAACAAAACGTCCATCTTAGATGGCCATGCATTTGCTGTTTTCTGTGGTATCAGAGATAGCTTTAATATAAGACTGCCCAAAAACATGGACCAGGGGTGATTTTACAGAGATTCCTGTGCATGTGCTCAGATGGCAGGGAGAAGAGGCTATAAAGTGGTGATTTTACATGATTTCCTCAATAAAGTGCTTTTCTATTCCTTTTCCCCTCTGGAGCTTGTGATAAGTGAACATTCTGACTATGTCTTCTCTTCTCAAATCCTTCCTTACTTGCAGCAGCGAACTGGTCCCCCCTCACAGAGACCTGATGAGAAGGGAATTCCTCATTACACCCTAGCTGCTGTAAGAGTAAACCTAGACTCAAGGGGGAAAAAGACCATTAAAAACACATAAATATAAATGAGGAATGGTATTGGTAGAGACGATTCCTAGCTGTAGTGGGCAGAATCCCCCTAAGAACTGGGATCTCAGCTAAGATATCAAACTCTCAGGTACTCTTCTTTTGGGGTAGTTTTTTGGTTTTTTATCTCCTCATAACTTTATAACATAATATTCTAAAGAAGATGGTGCTTATACTTCTTTTACTCACAGTTTCCTAGTGTTTGGCACAATTCTTTGTTCTCTAAAACTACCTGATGCACAATCATGAAACATTTTTATCTATTCTTTTGAGAAAATACTCTGCTATAGAAATCTGAGTTCTTTAAACACAATGATGTATGCTACTTAATAGGTAAATTAACCAGAATATAAATTTACTAAAAATATGTTTCCCGTTCTTGGAGAAACTAAAAAATCTGAAGCTAGCACTCATTATAAATAACAAAATTAACAATTTTGAAATTTAAGCTTTAATTTAATTTAAAATGTCATTTGCATATTTTTTGATCTCTGCAAGTTTTCAGCAAAAAAATGGTACTCAAATCTCACAGCCTCCAACAATGAGGCTTTGCTTAGAATTTCTTTCCCTATGTTAATCATATGGGGAAAAGAAAGAGAAAGCTTTTAATTTTGATAAATTAAGACTTTTGATAAAGAAAGACTTATTATCTTTCATTTCCTCTTAAAAGGAAAAAAATCCTTTGGTAGTTGGCAATTATGTTTAAAACTGAAATACATAAATTTGTTATTGCTTTGGACTTAGCAAAACATTAGCCTTTTGAAAAAAAAGCTGATGTTAATAAGTACTTGTCCCAGTTTTCCTCTTAATCTTTGAATAAAAATTTATTTTAAGGAGAATGGAATCCATATGCTCCTAGTTTATATCTCTTCTTCAAAATAGTTTTGGAAGATCATCTGGTAGCCAAAGAAACTTATAAATCCATTTCCATATTTAGTTATCATATCCTACTTGGGCAACTACCATCAAATCATAAGGTTTGGAAAACTGAGTGTTTGGTTTAATTCTGTGAGTCCTTTGGATTTTAGAGAAACAATTTGATGAAAGAATACATGAATGAGTGAATGAATGAATGAATGACAAGTAGGAGTTAACTCAAAACCACCCAGATCATGCTTAAATAGGTTCTTAAAATTCCATCAATAAATTATGATTGAAAATTTTATTCCAGTTTCATGGAACGTTTTTTTGTCATTCCTTCAAGTATTAAAATATTTGGCCATAAGAAATACAATCATAATAAATTTTCCAGACTCCATAATAATCTCCCATATTCTTTCATATAATCCTCTTAAAATTCCTAATACATTGATGTGCTAGTTTGAAAAGATTTATGTACCCTAAAAAAGCCATGTTTTAATCCTAATCAATCTTGTGGGAGCAATGGTTTCTTCTATTTTCTATTCAGTACTACAGGTTGGACGCTTGATTAGGTTATCTCCATGGAGATGTGACTCAATCAACTGTGGGTATTAAACTTGATTAGATGGAGACGTATCTCCACCCATTCTTTACATGGGTCTTGATTAGATTACTGGAATCCTATAAAAGAAAAAGTATTTTGGAGGAAACTTCAGAACACCACAGAACCAGAAAGCAGACAGTCCACCAGCCAGCGGCTTTTGAAAATGAAGAAGGAAAATACCTCCTGGGGAGCTTCATGAAGCAGGAAATCTGGAGAGAAAGCCAGCAAACTGTCGCTATGTTTGCCATGTGCCCTTCCAGCTGAGAGGGAAACCCTGAACCTCATCGGCTTTTTTAAAAAAGGTATCTTTCCCTGGATGCCTTAGATTGGACATTTATATAGATCTGCTTTTGGACATTTCCATGACCTTAGAAGTATAAATTTGCAACTTATTAAATCCCCCTTTCTAAAAGTCATTCATTTCTGGTATATTGCATTCCAGCTGCTAGCAAACTAGAACAGTTGGTAACGTATTTATCCCCAGTTTGAAGATGAAAACTGAAGTATAGGAAGTTTGAATAAGAATCCCAGGTTACAATGGTCAGTAAGAAGAGTCATGGTTTGAATGCCATGACTACATGCTTCCAAAATTGACACCCTTCAACATCCCTAAATCAAACTGTAGTGGGGAATGCCTTTTAAATCATAGCAAGCTCCTGTGACCATATTGACCATCATTTCCCCTTACGGGATTTCTCCCATCTGACGCTGCACTTTGTGCTATTGGTACTCTTCTTTGCCTGAGGACTGTTTTCAAATTACCAAAAAAGGTAAATAAGAGATTAATGTCTATAAAACATAATGTTGGAAAGGTACCTTTAATCTGAATCCAGATGATCTCCAGGCAGATCACAGAAATGTTCCTGGTGAACTACAAAAGTCAAACATAGTTATCAACTATGATCTTTTCACTAGCAGCAAGGTGATGTGTTTTCAGGATACAAGGAAGTATCTTCTGTCCCTAATATTCTTGCACTAGAATATTTCCACTGTTAGAGCAAAAACTTGCTTAAGATACTTTCTTAAAGTTAAAAGACAGCCTACACAATGGGAGATAATATTTGGAAACAATATATCAGATAAAGGTCTAGTAACCAGAATACATAAAGAGATTGTTCAACTCAACAACAAAAAGACAAACAACCCAATTACAAAATGGGCAAAAGACCTGAACAGACACTTCTCAGAAGAGGAAATACAAATGGCCAAATGTCACATGAAAAGAAGCTCAACTTCCCTGGCTATTAGGAAAATGCAAATCAAAATCACAGTGAGATATCATCTCACACCCACCAGAATGGCCATTATCAATAAAACAGAAAACAAGTGCTGGAGAGGATGTGGTGAAAGAAGCACACTTATCCATTGTTGGTGGGAATGTAAAATGGTACAACCTCTGTGGAAGGTAGTTTGGCCATTCCTTGGGAAGCTAAATATAGAATTGCCATATGACCCGGAAATACCATTGTTAGGTATCTACTCAAAGGACATGAGGGCAAGGATACAAGTGGACATTTGCACACCAATGTTTATAGCAGCATAATTTACAATTGAAAAGAGATGAAAACAGCCAAAATGTCCATCAACAGATGAGTGACTAAACAAACTGTGGTATACACATGCGATGGACTATTATGCAGCTGTAAGACAGAATAAAGTTATGAAGTATGTAACAACATGGATGGACCTTAAGGACATTATGCTGAGTGAGATTAGGCAGAAACAAAAGGACAAATACTGTATGGTCTCACTGATATGAACTGACATTAGTGAATAAACTTGGAGAATTTCATTGGTAACAGAGACCATCAGGAGATAGAAATAGGGTAAGATATTGGGTAATTGGAGCTGAAAGGATACAGACTGTGGAAGAGGACTGATTGTAAAAACTCAGAAATGGATAGCACAATACTACCTAACTGTAATACAATTGTGTTAAAACACTGAATGAAGCTGAATGTGAGAATGATAGAGGGAGGAGGGCTGGGGGCACAAATGAAATCAGAAAGAAAGATAGACGATAAAGACTGAGATGGTATAATCTAGGAATGTCTAGAGTGTATAATGATAGTGACTAAATACACAAATTTAAAAAATTGTTTTTTGCATGAGGAAGAACATAGGAATGTCATTACTGCAGGGTGTTGAAAATTGATAGTAATTAATATTTTAAAATTTTAACTTATATGTGAGACTAAAGCAAAAAATGTTTATTTGGTACAAAATTTATATTTTGACTAGTACATTTCCTAATATAACTTATGTAGACAGCTTAATTGAACACTATAAGTACATGGAACCTTGAGTAGGGCATGAGATTTTGTAGGTTTGTCCAAAGTGATGCCCCAATAAATTCCAGAGTGATTTGAACAGTGAATTAAAAAGTACTTGCAAAGTCCCCTTTGGGGAACGGTGAGAAAGAGGGAAAATTCAACTTCCCCAAGTTGAATTCTTGATATTCTCACAAGCAGTGTGGACAACCAAAGCAATAGGCTGAGCCCCCAATCTTGGGGTTTGTTCATATGAAACAACCCCACAAAGGATAGGTCGAGCCTACTTAAAATTATTACCTAAGAGTCATCCCCAAGAGAACCTCTTTTATTGCTCAGATGTGGCCTCTCTCTCCAGCCGACACAACAAGCAAACTCACTGCCCTCCCCTGTCTACGTGGGACATGACTCCCAGGGGTGTGGACCTTCCTGGCAACGTGGGACAGAAATCCTAGAATGAGCTGACCCTCAGCATCAAGGAATTGAGAAAAACCCTAGAATGAACTGAGACTCAGCATCAAGGGATTGAGAAAACCTTCTCGACCAAAAGGGAGAAGAGTGAAATGAGACAAAGTGTCAATGGCTGAGAGATTCCAAACAGAGTTGGGAGGTTATCTTGGAGGTTATTCTTACACATTAAATAGATATCACCTTTTTAGTTAAGGTATAATGGAGAGGCTGGAGGAAACTGCCTGAAAATGTACAGCTGTGTCCAGTAGCCATGTTTCTTGAAGATGATTGTATAATGATATAGCTTTCACAATGTGACTATGTGACTGTGAAAACCTTGTGTTTGATGCTCCTTTTATCTACCTTATCAACAGACGAGTAAAACATAGGGAATAAATATCAATAATAGGGGAGACAAATGCTAAAATAAACTTAGATTGAAATGCTAGTGATCAATGAAATGGAGGGGTAAGGGATATAGTATGTATGAATTTTTTTCTGTTGTCTTTTTATTTATTTTTCTGAATTGATGCAAATGTTCTAAGAAATGATCATGATGATGAATATGCAACTATGTAATGATATTGGGAATTACTGATTATATATGTAGAACAGAATGATCATATGTTAAGAATGTTTGTGTTCTTTCTTCCAATTTTTTTAAATTTAAAACATAATTAAAAATTTTTTTTTAAAAGATACTTTCTTAGCTAACACTGGAGACTAGATAAAGGCATAAACAAAAATATAATGCATGCATTAACCAAATGGAAAATATAAAATAAAACCCTTTTGATGACAGAAATGATTTGACAACACCAGATGCACAGTTCCTTATCTAAGTAGAAGTTAGAGCCTTTGGGAGAGGACCCCAGTCCTTTCTCAAAAGATACATTAATTGCTATTTCCATTGGACAACTACCACAATTTTATTTCTCCATGTAGCCCTTCCGAGAAAAAGAAAATGGATATCTAATAATCATGAGCTGAAAGTAGCCAAATTATGGAACAAATGTGTCTACTCAAAAGACTGCTTGAAAGGTAGAATGGCAGTCTGGTTTTGTGATTAGACAGACAACTTGTCAAAGGGAGAGTCATACCCCTAAGTCCAGAAAGATAGAGAACATCACATTTTAACTGGAACAGCCTTTATAATTGCTCTCACCATTTATACAAGAAGGAGATAGAAAATTTTAAAGCCATTATCAGAGCCACTTCCACATCTAGTTTTAAGATCAGCGACACTCAATTTCCAAATAAATGCGGTTCCCTCCCCTGGGGTTTCTTAGCAGAAAACTCCCATCATCAAATTGAATTAGCCATAATTTCCAATCCAGATTTCAGGTCTTTGTTTTCTTAAGGAAATTCTTTCCCCACTTCACGTGTGCTGTCTGTTGATTTCTCTGGAGTTATAAACTGTCATATGCATTTTCTTTTTTTTTTCACAGGAATAGGCTCCCAGAATGGAACCCCAGTCTCCGGCATGGCAGACGAGAACTCTGCCACTGAGCCATTGTTGCACCACCTATATGTTTTGTTTTCAGTTTTGCGGAAACTATAAGGCTTCTCAGAGCCAAATTTAACAGCCAAAGATACTAGCCTAACTCAGACCACTGCTTATCTGGAAATAAGCCCTTGTTTGCTCTTCTCTAGACACAAATCCTACATATCTTTAAAACTCAGTTCAAAACCCCTTTTTCAGTTAAGCTTCCTCGGACAAACCTCAGGCAAAGTGTTCACCTCTTCCTCTCATCCCCTACTCTATAGCATACATGTGGCATAAGCATGTCTTTCCTGGTATGGTTAAGTATCTTTTTATATTTAAATGTCTTAGTCCCACTTAAATGATCAGTTTCCCCAGGGAAAAAACTGACACACTGTGAGAACAATCTAAATTCTCCCCAAACTGTACCTGTTTCAGCCCAGCCCAGAGCCTTCCACACAGTACCCTGCTCAGTAAGTCAGAATAAATTTCCCAAACTCTAAGGACAGCTCTAGGTGCTGGAGTTAACTTGGCACAGGCTGATGCTCCTAAAAGAGTCTAGATTGGTGAGTCTAGTTGCTAAAGGACTGGCTTTGTTTAGGGAGGGTCTGGGGAGCTCGATTAAGATTCATTACCCCTCTCTCCTTACACCCCCATTAGAAAGTCCCATAGTCAGATTTTGGTACATTGTTTTTCTTTCACATGAGCAAAAGCATCTTTATAAAACAGATTGAATACGTACCACTTTTTTCATGTCTTCTTTTTCTGCAGCAGCATCTTCAAGGTCTTCTGAGTATAGTTAGCTCCAGACTCTGGGCTTGTCTTCAGGTTTGACTAGGAAGACATTTGGAAATAATAATTAATGATATTAATAATAACAAAGCTAGCAGTTACCCCCAGAAAGTTAAATCTAGAATTACAATATGACCCAGCAATTCCACTCCGTGTATACCACCAAAGAATTGAAAACAAGGAACAAACAAACACTTGTGCTGTGCATGACTGTTCATAGACACACTATTCACAATAGCCAAAAGGTGGAAATAGTTCAGATGTCTATCGAAAGATGAATGGATAAACAAAAGGTGGTATAGCCATACAAGGGAATAAAAAGGAATGAAATACTGCTATATACTACAACATAGATGAACCTTGAGACTATTATGCTAAGTGAAAAAAGCCAGACACAAATGTCTCATATTGTATAATTCCATTTAAATTAAATATCCAGAAAATGTAAACCTCTAGAGATGAAGAGCAGACTGATAGTTGCTGGGGGCTGGGAGGGGAGCAGGATATGGGGGGTGCCTGCTTAACAGATACAGGGTTTTCTTTGGAGATGAAAAAGTTTTATAACTGGATAGAGATGGTGGTTGCACAACATTGTAAAAGTATTAGATACCACTGAATTGTACACTTTAAAATGGTTAATTTTATGCTATTGACTTTCACTTCAATAAAAAATATAATAGTGATAACAATAATAATAATGCCTGTCTGTCACCTATTGCTTCCTAAATCCCAAGGAGCTACAGAAGCAGAGAAGAGGGGAGCCTAACTCAGTCAGGGAAAACTTTTTGGAGAAGATACATCAAAGCCAAGACCTGAAGGACCTGGCAGTGGGAAGGGGAGTGAGAAGGAAAAGAGAAGAATATTCCAGGAAAATTTTGTACATGATGATTTAATAATGCAAATTTAAATTATTTCTCCACTCCCATAAAATGAAATTAACAAACATCTATTAATCATCTCCTATTGGTGGGGAAACTGCTAGGTATTAAGAAAAAAAACAGTAAAAAAAAAATAAGCATAAGTCTTTCAAGAGAAATGAAATTAGCATGCATTAAACATCTTCTGTGTGATGGGCATTTTACATATATCATCACAATTCATTCTTTCAACAGACCTAAAAGGAAAGTATAATTAACCCTAATTTACATACACGAACACTTAAGCTCAGAGAAGTTAAATAACTTGCCCAATATTGCACAGCTTGCAAAGGGAAGAGAAGAGATTCCAACCTGAGGGGTCTAACTACAGGGCCCACGTTCTTGCTGCTATAGCCAGCTGCCAATCATAAAGGATATAATTAGAGCTGCTTGAAGTTAAACAACTGGCTGAGAAAGCAGCGGAAGAGAGGTCAGGAAGCAGAGTACGATGCTCCCTGTCGACAGTGTAGGTAATGGAAAGGTCATGGAAAGGGCTGGAAAGAAGCAGATATCCCAGATTTCCCATCCCAATGACAGGAGTCAGAAGAGATCCCTCCTCCAGAAAGTCTTCCTTGACCTCCACTGTGCTAAGCTGAGGAAGCATCTATCCCACAATCTGTCCTTACCCCATCAGACATTCCATATATTCAATAGTGGCTTTTTTGCTTTCACTTGTATACTAGTTCCATTACTTACAAGCTGTGTAACTTTGGGTAAATCAAACAAAGTTTGTGTAAGTCTCCATGCCTCAGTTTACACATTTGAAAGAGTGGAATAATAATAGTAACAACTGTAGATTAAAGCAGTTATACACAAAGCACTTAAGGGTCTGGAATATAGCAAGAGCTCAAGAAATGTTAATGTTACTGTATTACTATTCCCCTTAACTGGGAATCTCAGCTTCTGAAGAGCAAAACTGTCTTTTTTAAAAAAATCTCCAGCCTCTAGCACAAAGCATGAAGCATACTTGGTAAAATGGAAAATTTTGTGGCAAGACGATGAGCCTAGTACTCTATCGATGATTTGGATTTTTAGGACTGACACTATGACATTGCCTAAAATGTTCTTCTGCTATAAACCATAAAACCAATTAGAAATTGCTAGTCCTTGAATATTTATCAGACACCTACTGTCTGGCAAGCCCTGTTTTAAGCACTGGGGATATGGGGTTCTCTAAATTGTGAGAACTGAATTTAGTCCAGAAGTCTGATTCATCATTCAGTGTAGAATGAGAAATAAATAAGAACTTATACACTTGTACAGCCTCAAGAAAAATACCTGTGCAATGTCAAAGCTTTGGCTATCATTACAAAGAAAACATTACTACTCGTGTACAAAACAAACTGTGATCCATTAGCTCAGCACAGAAGTTCTTTTTGGCTCCAAAGAAGCTGGCACCCAAACAAGTTTTGCAGTCATACTGCCAATAAAATACCTGGCTGATACATTTTAACATCCTTCCTTGTTTTCTTACGGACATATTTCAGTAATTGCCTGTCTGCAGGTACAAGACACTTACAGGAAGTGATTAATCTTTCATGAGACTATTCTACTATTCCTTAATGCAATACAATAAAAGCTTGAAGGGACAGGTACCCTCATGTCACTGCATGCTTCAAGGAAAGGAAGTTTTAGTGGGAGATAAATCTGATCACATGATCCAGCCAATGATGAAATCTCTTTCTTAAAAGAAAGCAACCTCACAGTACAAAACCATCCCTGAAAAAAAAGACGAAGAAAAAAAAAAACCCACCTCTAAACCTAAAACCTAATTCTCTTTTTTTTTGTTCTGGTAGGAAGCCAGATGGGATCCTCAGACATCATGAAACACTACAGCTGGAAGCTGAATGGTTGATCTCTATCCCCAGCCCCCCACGCGTAGATACTGGAGATGAGAAAGGCTCTTGTTTTCTGTCTGAAGCAGGTGTGGTTGGACTAAATGATGAGAAGATGACCAGCTGGAAGAACCCATCAACCAGCTGCCCAAGGCAGTCTGCTTAGATAAATACCACCTGTTACTAAATAGCCAGAGAAAAATTAGTCATACCCCAGGAACCTGCTGATTCTCTGTCTATTGTATTAAAGCTTTTGTGTCTTTCCAGGTCTCAAATCCCACATGTGTCTGGGAGCGATGGCCATATTCATTGTTTAATTTGATTCTGTACAGTGACAGAGTCTTTCAGAGCATTATGCTAGAGTATTTTCTGGTGGGGGTGGGGGGTGGGGAAGGGGCACGGCTGGGAACACATACATGAGGAAATAATAGACAACTCTTGGAAGAAGAGGGCAATGGCAAAAGGCACCTTTTAACTCAACAACCTCAGTGCTCTATGGAGCCTGACCACTTTGAGGGGTAGAGTAGGGCCCTAACTTCTACACCATGTTCCTTCTCTCTCTCTCTGCCCCCCCAGCTGGACCAGTGTTCTACTCTCCTCTCTTGATCACAGAGTGTGACTAAATACACACATATGCATACACACAACACATATAAACACACTTGCTCCTTTGCTTATGCTGTCCCCATACCTGGAAAGTCTTTTCCTGAACTTCTCAAATCCTTTCTTTCAAATTCCACTCTTCAAGACCCAAATAAAGTCCTGCTTCTCCTGGAGTCATCCCTAATAAAAAATTTCACCCCAAGGTGATTTTCCCTGAAATGCCATTATATTGAAAGTACACATTGTGCTTTGTATCACTTTAACCTCATGTTTTCTACTCTTCTTCCAAGTAAATCTCATCTCCCCAACAAGACAAGAGTCCTTGAGGGTAAAACCCATCTTTCGGTGGCCTATTCCATTACCCAAAACAAAGTTTAGGCATGTAGCAATCCAACAAGTACATTATAAACAGAAATAATGCTGAGCTCAAAAGTTATTGTCAGATGACAGAAAGACCAGATGTTAGGTCTAAACTGAAGACTCCATTGTAAAAGGACTTTCATGAGTTTTGCTACAAGGCCACTGGAAGTCAAAGTATTGGGAGCCTGGGTAGGTAGCTGGACAGCTTGTGACTAGATCCTGATTTTCTTATTTATTAACTTCATGATGTCGATAATTTTAACAGTATCTATTTCCTCATCTGTAAAATAGAACTAACAAGGCTTAAGTCAGGAGAATACTGGGAAGTTCCAATGAGATAATTTATGCCTTAATGTTCACATGCATTACCAAAACCATGCATCAATGCTACTTTAATAAATCACTCAATGAGAGGGAGGGGTAAAGGGTATGGTATGTATGAGTTTTTTCTTTTTTCTTTTTAAATTTCTTTTGTTGGAATGATGCAAATGTTCAAAAGAATGATCGTGATGATGAATACACAAGTATGTGATGATATTGTGAGCCACTGATTGTACACCATGTTTGTATGTTGAGTTTTTTTCAATAAAAATATAAAAAAAAATAAATCACACAGTTCTCTCAACAAACTGATTAGAACAAAAATGACTTCTTATTCTGGACTAATTTGTTAGGCTTCATGAACCTGGCTATCAGAATCATCTGAGGACCTTATTAAACATCAGGTTGATGGATCCCAATCTTGGAGATTCTGATTCAATAGGTCTGGGCTAGACCCAAATGAATCTAATGATTAACCATATTTAGGAACTACTGAAGAGATATTTTTGTCCACATTTGTTCTGCCCAATATCCGAATAATGAAAAGCTAGCTATTGGGGTTATGGATTCTTAAAAACCTATCTTAAATTGTAATAACCTCATTGATAATGACTTATGGTGCTATTCCACTTAAAAATAAAATGCATCTCCTGAATCTTTCCAATAATTGAAAATTATTTTCTCACACACCTATATATGCAGGAGATGTGTGTGTGTGAACTTCCTGGAGGTATGTGCTATAATTACCCACTATTCCGGAACCTCTCATATGTCAATTTATCTCTGTAATCTGATCATTTGCTGCAGCTAGGATATGTCCCATTTCTATTCCTCAACAAAGTTCACCCATGTTTATAAGATAATTATTTCAACTAAGAAATAAGAAGAAAATTCCAAAAACAAAAAAAAAAAAGTACATACATACAAAAAAAAGGACAAAATCCTAAATGTGTGAAACTTACTTTTTAAAGACACAACTTTCAGCACTTTTCTATCCTAAAATCTGCCTGGATCAGAGCAGCCTTGAGCTGCGAATACAGGCACTCCTCAGAAAGCCTTCAGTCTTGGGTGTTCCGTCCCTCAGCTGGGCAGGGGTCAAGGCAATCAACAGCAGTATAGACTAAACAGGAAGGAAACCGGCTCAATTAATGCAACCCAGAAATGTTCAACCTGTGTAGGAACAACAAAACTTTGAAAACAATTTAGTTGCTGACATAATTGGCTAATATATGTAAATCAATAATTGCATTTTCCTTCCCTAACAAATGTATCTGGTAAATTCACAAGATTTGTAATCATTGCATTTCATGCAAGTTCCTCACAGCAAGTTCATGAAAATTGATGCCATCCCTTTTTAAAAATCATCCCAGAAACAACTTCTAGCACAAAGGAAATCAAGCATGCCTTTGCCTGGGCCCCTCTTGTGTAAGAAAAGCCACTAACTCATTCACAGGAGCAGATTGTTCCAACTTAATTGAATGAAGTAAACTTGGGGAAATACCTGACATTGCCAACTTGACCTCTGCTAAGCCTTCTGAACTTCAATCACTGTCCTCCAACACAAAGACTTCTATTAGGCTTTCAGCTATTTCCCCTGATTACACAGGTAGCTTATCTCAAGGATTCCATGGTTTCAGTTATCATTTCTGACCTGATTGTGAGACAAGCATTATTTCCATGCTGGGTTTTATGATTAAGCCTGCAGAGGTATTTACTGGTTAGATTGAGGAAAGAACACTCATTTCAGTATCTTAGCCACAAAGATTTATTTTAAAGAAGAAGAAAAAAAATATTTTAATATTTAAGAACACTAATGAAAGAACTTGAATGAATCAGCACTGGTCAGAAACTGTCTAAAGTCATAATCTTTATATACATATATATATTTCAAAATCAAAAATGTTGTTTGTAATATGGAGTAATAAAGCTGAAGATTGGTCCCAATAACAAAATGCCAGAACATGAAAACAAAACAAAAGAGCTTGAACGGAGAAAACAAGAAGTATTTATTTCACATCTATTTCCCTTGCAGAAGTAGCAATGATTGAAGTTAATGTTTGAGACATTTCTAATTAATTACTCATACTGGCAAATAAATGCTTGGAATCTAAGTTTAAAGATGTGAATAATAGTTATTTTAAGTAATATTTCATCCTTACTAAACAACTCTTTTTCTTATTCTTAAGTCTAGATTACATGTACCTTTTAGAAATATACCACAAAAATTTAAAATACTGGAAAACATTTCTAATTCATCTAAAAACAAGATACAATTTTCTTCCAATGGAATGCCAGTGATTTAAAAGACTGATAACAGCCACAGCCAGCAAACATATGGAGAAAATATACTCTCATATAGTGATAGTGGGATGGCAAATTAATACAAACTTTGTGTAATTTGGATAATATCTATTAGAATTAGAAATGTGCATACCTTGCAAGGTTATTTCATTGGATTGTTTACAATAGCAAAATGAGGGAAATTAAATAGAGGAATGTTTCATTAGTAACAATACCCAGCCAATTAAAAAGTTAGAAAATCCTACACGAAGTTACCTAAAAAATGTCCATAGTATATTGTTGAGTAAATAAAACTGGCCCTAGATAAGAATATTGACCAGGATTCTAATACAGGGTATAAAATGTCTGTGTATGTATATAATGTGTACACTTAGAGAAGAAGAAAAATACACAGAAAATAGCTAGCTGTAGTTATCAACCTTGGGCTGAAAAGGTCTTTACCCTCTTATTTTATAAAATCCAAACATAAATGCAAGGATGACAGGTGGATTTTTTTCAGCATAATTCTAACCACTTTTAGCCTAGAAAAACATTTAGAAACTAGAAGCCTATCTTTACATAAATACTTAAAGGAATAAGTTTTTGTTCGCATTTCCCACAGATAAATTATCTATGAAATGATTGGCCTCTTCATCTTGGAGGAACTGCATTGTTAAAATGAGTTACATCAAATTGTACACTTTTCCTCTGTCAGCTCTCATCATTGATATCTGATTAGTCTAAATATAACAAGCATACATCTTTTATTTCTTTTTGGATATGTGAAATGCAGAGTCGTTGAAGGAATACATGCATTGCTCCATGCTCTTCCCACACATTATAATAAGCTTCCTTGACAATTGGAAAAGCTGCCTTAAGAAACTTAATTGTGTTATTAGTCCATTAAATGGAAATTCTTATCCCCTTTCGATTGGAATTCTGGAGGAGTAAGAGACGGAATAGTATAATATTCACAATAAGTGTTTTTACTCTGACTTGTTTTGTTCTGCTTTGCAAAAATAAAACAACAGATTTATTGATCCATATTCTGCAGAAATAAAGTAGATTGTCACAGAATAAGTTGTTCTTCATATTTTCCAAAACTCTATTCTTTCTTCCTGAGGCTACCCAAATTTATTATCAAACAAAAAAAGCAATGTTTTGTGAAAATTAACCAACCCAGCAAGCCTCCATAGTCTCATAAGTGTCACTGAGGGATGTTAGTATTGGCAAGAAAAGTGCATAAAATCTATTACCTCTGCCGAAAGTGCCTGGAATTTCCTGGCATTCCATTTCATCAGAATATCAGTTTTAACAGCAGAGCCCAGTAATGCCAAGATAAGTGTCTTAGTATTTAACAAGTATTATAACATCCCACATAATTAAAACAATATATAACTTTATATGTAGTTTTTTGCAAATGACAGCAAATGCATGCAAATTATATGTTTACCAAATTTCCCTCCTTCTTTTCCCTTCCCATTTTGAATACTAATCCATATGTGGCCTTGAGAAATGCATTTTTCCTTTCAGAGCCTTGGTTTCTCGTCTGCAAGATAGGAAGACTATCACTACCATAAGGGTTTACCACAAGGAGTAGGTGAGTAAATTGCTTAAAACAGTACCTAGTGTGTAATAAGTGTTCTTTAGATGGTAGTTCTTGCTATAATTAACAGACATTCATGTAACACAGAAATTAAGAGGCAGCACCCCACTCTCCTGTGGAGGTAGGGCAGTGATTCCCAACCTCTAGAGGGTATAAAAATCAAATGTGAAATTTTCAAATTGAAGATTCCTGGTCCCCACCCTGCAGTCTCTGTTTCATCAAGTCTGACACTAGGCACAGGAATCCTCACGTTTCCCCCCAAGGGATTCTGATGAGAAACAGTGAGAAAGCGTAGAGGTCCTTAAAGGGAGAAAGAAGAAGAAAAGATACAACCCTACTCCCCTGAGGCTTTCATCCTTTACTAGCATTCACTACTTTTCCTTGACTCTGAGAACAAGAAATCTTTTCCTAAATGTAACTTATATTTAAGTTATGCCAGAAAAGAAAAGGAAAAAAAAAAGCGAACCAGAATGGTTCTCCGACTTGATCTCAACTGACTTAAACCGCGTTGCCCTCCCTGCCCCGAATGCCTTCAGTGCTCTGTGATGTGCTTTTCCCACGGATTTCTTCCATTGATCTCATTGATTGTGTCTCTGGTGGCTTAGGATAGGAAAGTAGGATGATTGTTGAAAATCTGCTTATTTAATTCCTATATATTGATCCCCCAGTCTAAAAGTATCCCTAGCTCCATCAGGACTTGAGGGTCACATCCTCCAGGTATCCTCCCCGTCAGGCAGAAGAGGCACACCAACCAGTCCACCTGCCCCATGCAGCATCTCACTCAGGGCTCTCTGATGCTGGACCAGCCGCCTAGTAAGGTCCTGGCCCTCAGCAGAAGCTAGATCCTGGTTTTATAGGGTCCGAAGTCTATCCCATTTGAGGAGCCCTCTTGAAGACAAAGCATACAAAAAAATATCTTTTTTGGGTGGGCCACGGTGGCTCAGTGGCAGAGTTCTCACCTACCATGCTGGAGACCCAGGTTTTGTTCCCAGGGCCTGCCCATGCGAAAAAAAAAAAAAAAAGATATATATATCTTTTTTTTCTTCATTAGAGAAGCTGTGTGTTAAGGAAAATTTATGCATAAAATATAGGATTCCCATATACCACCCTATAATTAACACCTTGCATTGTGTGGTCCATTTGTTACAATTTGATGAAAGCCCATTTTTGTAACTGCACTATTAACTACAGTCTATGATCTGAGACAAGAGGTTCTCAAAGTTTGCTGAAACATCTGTCCTTCAAAATCCAGTTTAAATGCTATACTTTATGAATTTTTCTCTAATCTCCCAGATAAAATGTACTATTAACTATAGTCCACTTAGGATTCACAGCTTGAATAGTATAGTTCATGGACTTTTAAAATATTTTTATTCTATTACCATATATACAACCTAACATTTCTCCATCAACCAGTAAATGGATAAATGAAATATGTTATATACATACAATGGAATATTATTCAGCAATAAAAGGGAATGAAGTTCTGATACATGTTACAACATGGATGAAACTTGAAGACAACATGTTGAGTGAAATGAGTCAGACAAAAGAACAAATATTACATGATCTCACCAATATGAAATAATTAGAAGAAAACTCATAGAGTCCAAATCTAGAATATGGGTTACCAGGGGGTGGGGTGGGAATAGCAAATGGATAGTTAAGTCTTCAAATGTACATGGCTCCTATTTGGAACGATGGAAATGTTTTGGTAACGGATGGTGGTGATGATAGCATGACATTGTGAACATAATTAGCAACATAAATATATAGAAATGTATATCCAAATGTAGTTAAAAGGGGAAATGTTAGGTTGCATATATGGTAAAAGACAATTTATTTTTGCACTAAAACATTATTGTACGAACTCAAAGGAATATTCTGATCTCAGAACCTTAAATGTGACCCATGGGATTGAGGGACCCTGAAGTCAAAGTGTCATGAGCTTTTCCCTAAATCCTCCTTTCCTACCAAGCAAGTGAATTTCACAGCACCATTATGGCAACTCCAATTCTGATCTGAGACCAGCGCTTCTCAAAGTTTGCTGAACACATCTGTCCTTCAAACTCTACCTTCAATGCTATACTTTATGAATTTTTCTCTAATCTCCCAGATAAAATTGATTTTTTCCTACTCCTTACCCTATCCCACATGTGTCTGTACATCTGTTGTTGCCCTCCTTTAAACATACCTTATAGTCATTATTTGTTATTCATATAATACCATGTCCATGTTATCATTCATATTCATTAATATTTGTATTAATTCATAATCACAATATTCATATTTTAGTTTGCCATCTAAACTCCTAGTGGGCAGACTAGATCTACTTTCGCGCCTGATATAATAACAGACACTTAGGAAGTCCTCAATAAGATTTATTGAATTGACAAATATGTGCAAAACGACTTGAGGTCTTCAGTGAACAGTAACCAAGACAGTTATCTAACTACCTAGCTGCCCATAGAGTGATTACACAAAATCAAAGAATTGTAGAGCCAAGTGGGGTTTTGGAGACCATTTACTAACAGCCTTTCATTTGTCCTACTTTACTGGGTATCACCCAATGAGTTAAAAACAGATGCAGGACTAAAAGCAGAGCTCTCATGAATTCTAGGCCAGTCCTCATCCTTTCCTGCCACATAGGCCGGCAATACAAAAATACAGAATCCATCCTTGTGGATGGACACATCTAGCTACTTTAGAATCATCTAAGACCCCATGCTGGCCACACGGCAACCTTCTGATCAGGATTTGGCTTTCACTGACGCTCTCCCTACAGGTACAGACTGCACAGACCTCATCAACATAAACAATGTCATTTGATTACAGTTTTCTTTCTCATTATGGTTAAAAGGAATTGTAGTTATTTATTTATTTAAACTTGAAACAGCTTTGAGGCTTTCTGGAAACAGTTCAACTACTGTGGCTATTTATGTAAACTTGAAAAAAAAAAATTTCTCGCAGTCCTAATTCAAATATGGCAAAGTCTACCACTCACAGTAATTAGCAACGTGCCCAGCCAAACTGACTCGGGTCAAGGTATGTACCTAATTTAGCCTCTGTGTTTAAACCCTTCACTTCTTCACCAGAAAAGTGAAAGAAAAAAGTTTTTTTTTTAAAAGGCTCTGATGGTGATGCTATCTGGCATCTGAACCACAACAGTCTAAACCAATCCGTGCCCATCAGTACCTCCCATACTGTTCTCAATGGAAGCAGTGCTGACGGCCATTAGATAGACCATGCTAAAGCTGAAGTGCTGACAAGAGAGAGGATTTATATCCCATTTCCAATCCCCAGAGCCATGCCATGAGCCTTGAACTAGACATTTTATCATGTCAGTTGCTGCTCTCTGAATTTTCTCTAATTTGTCTCTTTTTCAACATGTGGTATCCCAAACTAAAAGCAGTTGAAATATGTTCAGGCAAGTCTAGTGCCAAATAGCTTGAAATAATTTTTTTTTTCTGGTCTAGAACAGAACATAATGCTTCCATTAACACAGCCTGATATCACTTTGGAGGGACTTGAAAAGTCCTTTTTAAAAAAAAACAAATCATGCTGTTTTTGTTGACCCTTATGGCTTCCAAAATAAGCTGAGGCATGAATGAACAACCTGTGGCCCAAACACCAAAGTTAAAGATAACATCGACTGAGTCCAATTAAGTTGTCCTTGAGTAATTCCTAAATCCTCCCTCCTGGCTCTCCTGGGGTGGGTGTCCATCCTCCGTGCCCACAGTTCAGCTGGCCAAGGACTTGTGGCCCATCCCCTTTTATACAACCTAACCCTGACAAGAATGCCAAAAGCTAAGCTCTTAGTAGTTACACACATAAATTCATTTACTCTGCTGTCTACATGCCTCGACCCAGGTTTATATATTTTTAAGTGATTCTTGAGAACAGGTAAGAATACAAAACCCAAAGCAATGAGGTTATTCCACCTACTGTGAAACATAGTTTACTTGGGAGTGGTTTCTAAAGTTAGTGTGGAGTACAGAAATCAAGTCTGGTCAAAATTAGCATCAGAAATCTTAAGGAGGTGCCTGTAGTACGCAGAATTCTACAGGTAGCCACCTAAGATTCCCATTCCCTAGTTATTCAGTTAAACTCTAATCTGAGTACTGCTATGAACAGTTTTTGCAGAAGTAATCCAAGTCCTGAGTCTGTTGGCCTTAGATACAGAAATTATCTGGGTGGGCCGGACTCAATCAGATGAGCTCTTTAAAAACACAGTTGTCTCAGGCTGGAAGCAGAAGGGGAAGCCAGACATGAAAAGCAGCCCAAAGATTGATGTGCCATTGCTAGCTAGAAGATGAAGGGGCCATATGCAAGGGTCAAAGACTGGCCTTTAGCCACTGAGAGTGACCCCTGGCCAATAGCCTGCAAGGAAATGGGGTCCTACTGAAGGAAACTGAAGTCGTACAACTGCATGAAACTGAATTCTGATGGCCCTGGAGAAAGATTCTTCCCCAGAGTCTCCAGTTAAGACCCAGCCCAGCTAAAACCTTACTTTCAACCTTGCGAGACCCTAAGCAGACAACCCAGTCAGGCCAGCCCAAAATTCTGACCTACAGAATTATGAACTAGTTAATGAGTGTTAAATTGCTAAACTTGTGATAATTTGTTCCACTGCAGTAGAAAACCAGTACAGTGCTACATGGAGATTTTCTGGATCTGCATTGTTCAATGACTTGACTGTGGCATGTGGTTATTTAGTTTAAATTAACTTTAATTCACTTAAATTCCTCTGTCACACTAATGACACTTCAAGTGCTTGATACCCACAGGTGGCTTCTGGCTACAATATTGTGTGCTACTGGTTAGAGATTTTTCATCATCCTGGAAAATTCATTTGGATAGTGCTGCTCTGGAAGAACCAAAAGAACCAGTTTTCCTCCAGCTTTGGCCCAGATGACTATTTCTTTGGTTGGATAGCAATGATATAATTGGATTGCATTTAAGGGTCATGTATATGGAAGATACGTACTTTTAAGACTAAAGATATTCACACCAGGGGAAATATTCACTGTGAGATACTCACACCAGGGGATACAGAAGGGAACTGAGACTCAGCAAGGAAAAATAGAGTTCTGCCTTCCATCTCAGGCCCACTCTGGGATGTACAAGTAATTTGTAAAATGGTGGGTATAATCTCCAGTATTATTTAAACCACATCTCTTGGAATAGCTGGACTTGCTTTAGTTAAATGTGCATATGATATGATTCCACAGTTCCCTTCCATTACTCTCTCTTTACCCAAGGCTAGCAATTCTATGCCTGGGTCATCTAAGAGAAGACTGCTGACCAACTTGGCAGGAAGGATACTCTGGTCATCCAAGACCAGGTCCAGGGAAGAGCAACTAAAGTATAGCTGTTAAGACACAGAATTGCTTCTCAGGAAGGTGATAAAGTTTTGAACTATATAATACACATTTTGTCATTTGCACATATTTCATTAACCTAAAAAAAACCAAATTAACTCTCAGCCTTTCTTTAGTTTGCAACAGATATCATCATCTCATGGTGGTGATGTTCCCAGGATCATGCAGTCAATTGCCAAAATGTGCTAATGAAAACCAGTTTTTGGTTTGAACCCCAGCAGAAAAAGTACAGGAATTAGGTGAAAAGCTCAGATCTGGTCTCAAGTCAGTCAAGGAAGATGGAAGGGCATACCAAGTAGGGTCCTGGGAAGACGGGCAAAGTAGGGAAAATAGGCACAATGGGCCCGGACAGCCCAATACCTACACATAGAGCTGAGCCAGCCACAGACAAGGATTGGTCATCAGGAAGGTTATAGCCTTGGTCTTACTGAGGTCAAGTGTGGGACAGCAGCCCATTTCTGATAAAGATCCGAAGCCCAGGGATCCAGCCTCACCTAAGCCAATTCCTGGAATTGGAATGCCCAGGTAAGCCCACAGTTTGCTAGGCATGTGCTGAAAAGCAGCAACAGTCATCTTGCAATCTCTAATTCGAATGTTTACCAACTAATCACCATGCGCCTACATCCCTAATATCTTTGTCTCCACTTCCTGTGTCTAATCTAATAAAAACCCATGCCTGGGGTGGTGCGATGGTGGCTCAGTGGCAGAATTCTTGCCTGCCATGCCGACCCAGGTTCGATTCCCAGTGCCTACCCAGGCAAAAAAAAGAAACAAAAAAAAAAGCATGCCTCTCTAGCTCAGGGAGGTAGATTTAAGACTGAGTCTCCTGACCTCTGCCAACTCTGCCAGCTCTGCTTTGTAATAAAGCTCTTACTTCTTTCCCCAAAGTCTCAGTGTCTCTTTTTTGTTTTGTTTTGTTTTTTTTTTTTAACATGGGCAGGCATCGGGAAGCAAACCCGGGTCTCCGGCATGGTAGGTGAGAACTCTGCCACTGAGCCACCATGGCCCACCCTCAGTGTCTTTTATTGGCTCAAAGCACATCGCAAGGACTCATCTTGAGAGATCCATTTCATTTCCAAACCAATATCCTTTCAGAGAGTGAAAAGAGCTTCCTATGTACAACCAGATACAGCGTCCACTGGCCCATGACCTAAGCCAGCAGCTCTGGACATATCACAGGCAACTTGCAATAAGGTATGATAAGGAGAAGTTGACTCAAGAGCGGTCTGCAAAAGTGAGGAACATACATGGTAGGGATAGGAAAGGGGATCTCGCCTCACTGTGCCCCCACTTCTGCTTCTGTTGCCCAGCACTCAGAGAGGTTCCCCACACAGGAAAATATGATCAAAAGTGCCTTCCCCTTCTCCTCTGTTAGCTTCTGTTTCTACCCACCAGGCCTCCATTTCCACCCCACCCTACCCTCAGCTGCTTTCTACCTCTCACCCCTAGTCTGGACACTTAACCTGTGCTCTGTTTTGCTCTCAGCTAGCTACCAAATAACACCAGCTCAGGGACGTATAACACTTTTAGATCAAGTCTTTTCCTTTGCATATTTGCATGCATGCATATATTTCAATATATAACGTATATGAAATGGAAGCCCTAAAAGTTTAAATAATTTTGCCAAATACACACTTAATGGTAGGGTTAGTTGTCTAACCCAGGTGTCTCAGATCTCCTGACTCCTAGTGTACTGGTCTGGTTATAGCCATCCAAGAGCGGTCCTAAACTTTCCCAGTACACTTTTGAAGCTGCTGTTTGTCTTGACCCTCATAAGTTGGCAGGGCAGTCACTTATCACCACACCACAGAAAAGGAAATTGAAAGGGTCAGGTAATGAGTCATACATATTTCAATCCTTGATTACTAACAATTAAGATTGATTGAAATAAACATCCCTCCCCTTGCCCATGTCATACCCTGGGCCCTCTTTGAAGTAAATTAGATGAAATATATTTACCAGACTGTGTTCTAAGGAATTATCATCCTTTGATATCTTAGTAGATGCTCCATGGAAAAAGTGGTCAATGGGATCTGCTTCAGAAAAGTTGAGTCAAAAAAAAATGAAAACCTGCCTGCAGTGCCATTTTAACTTCCCGACCTTGGGCTCCGGCTCCAGCTGCCTGTGGTCTGTTCTGTGCAGTCATGTCTGCACTAACACCACTACTGCTGAGAGGTCTGACAGTCCCAGCCCGGGAGCTCCTTGTGCTGTGGGTGCTGTGCCCAGATCTATTCCAAGCTGCAGCTAAGGGGGACAGCTCAGCCCATGGATGTGGGCCTTGGTCTTGCCTCCTGCTTCCTGTGTTTCTTTGTGCCATGGAGCTGGGTCCTGTCCCACCTGGAAAGCAGCAAGAAGAGGACTAACTGGGAACATCCTCTCCCCCACCCTGTGACCTGGCCATTCCCTGTACTGATCATGTCCCCTGCATTCCCCGCTGGCCTTTCCTGGATCATGTCCTTCAATTACAGTGATCTCTTTTGCAGTCATGACCTTTTGATGTCTCCATTAATGACATCCTGGGACCATATATATATCGGTTTATAAGGTCCTGCTGTGAGACCTCCACTTGTAACAGTAAGTGTTTAAACCTTGAAAAAAAACAAAAGTAGTTTTTGACTGTAGAACTTCTTGGAGCCTGTAATATGTAAGTGAGCATAATGAGTCTACAAAAAGGTCTACAATATTACTACCATCTTGAAGACAGTGTTCCACACACCAGTTTAAGAAACACTGTCACAAAGCATTTAGGATTATCAATCATTTAATGTATATGTATAATGTATGAGAAAGTGCTCTGCAAGTCAGTCTCTGAAATTATGCCTCCAACCATCTTCTTATCCACTTCAGAAATTCCTATAATTTTTTTTTTTACTTAGCATAGTAGACATTGATTTTAATTCTCTGTTCCTTCCTCCATGCCTGTGCCTTCCCCTATTTCTTCTACATACCCGAGTCAGGGTTCTTCCAGAGAAACAGACCAATAGGCAACAGGGTATGTGTGTGTATGAGCGAAGAGATTTCTTTCAGGGAATTGGCTTACACCGTTGTGGGGGAGGTGGTGGCAGGGTGTAGGAGGAACTGGCAAGTTTGTAATCTGTGAGGCAGCCTAGCTGGCTGGACACTCTCAGGCAGAAGCTGAACTGCAGTCCACGGGTGGAATTTCTTCTTCTGGAGAGAAACCTCAGTTTTGCTCTTAAGGCCTTTCAACTGATTGGATGAGACTCGCCACATCATTCACAGCAATTCCCTTTACTTAAACCCCACTGCTTGTACGTGTTAATGACATCTACAAAATATTCCCACAGCAACGTCTAGATTTGTGTTTACTTGAATAACTGGTACAATAGCCTAGCCAAGGTGACACATAAGACTCGTCAATAGTCAGCATTGCTTTATTGGCAAAATAGCCTCCTCTACATTCCTTTTGCATGCTGCTTTCCTTTCTCTCCCCTCTTAGCTCACAATCTGTTCTTCCAGGCTGTTCCCTCCATGCCAGTGTCCACCAACACTTAGCGTGCATTGGGTGCTCGGCACATAGCCCGCCACATGCATAAGCCAGGCTTCTCTTCTAATGAAATTTTTCCTATTATCCCATCCATACCTTTTTTGCTTATTTTTTTCAAATCTTTTTTCAAAGTTTAAAATGTGTCATGTCAAGAATAAGAATTTATTCTATAAGGGCATGATACTTATAAATATTAATGCCCACGAAACCAAGAGTTTCTGCTGTTTATTTCCAGAGTTATAGTTTTATTCCACCATCTAGGAAGAAGAGTGTTCTGCCTGCCATTGTATGGACAGGGACAACTCATCCTCCTACCTTGACCACTGTCTTGCCTTCTTCACCCTTTTATTCATTTATCTATCCATCCATTTTTAATCCACAAATACTTATCAAGTGTCTATATATGCTATTGAGGGCCCACCATGCCAGGTGTTGGTGATATCAAAATTAACAAGCCCACGGGGCCTATTCCTGAGGAGCTCATAGTCTACACATGAGACAGGCATTTACCTAGATGGCTACACTCATCCCCATGAGTGCCAGAAAAACATGGAAAGAATTCTTCAGAAGCTCATAAGAACCTTATGAAGTTGAGGAACCTTCGCAGGGAATGTAACTTTAAGTATAGGAGAGACAGAACAGTTTTTGAATGGAATAAGAGTATTACAGATGATCAGTTCTACAAGCAGAGAGCTTTCTTTCATGACTAAACTGAAAGTTGATTGAGAAGCAACTTGAGATTAAGTTTTCAGACTCCTGGCTTGGGAAGCCCATGTTCAAGCTCAGCTCTTTTAACCCTGCAATAGGGAATGACTTGTTTTTGAGCCAGCAATGAAGGGAATGGTCTCATATAGTGTGACAACATCTTATTTGATACTGTTTTGTTGGGTACAAAGAGAATATAGGGACATGCAACTCCTTATATCAAAATATTTTGCTCTACTATCCCTTTTCATGCCTTAGGTCTCCAAGTGAACTTCTGTAAGTTCAGTTAGTCCCCACAAAAGACATTCTTGAGGTGTCCTCAACACAAAGGATCTTTTCCATAGTCTGAAAAGCAGACCAGTGAATAGACATGTACATAAGAGTTTGCTAAGTGGAGAAAGGAAAGAAGCTGAATCCAAGCAGAGGGATTTCACTGTTTGGGGAGTGCTGTGTTCTCTTGAAGTCTCAGTGCTAGACAGGGGGGTAAGGCTGGTTGACAGGTAAGAGCCCAGAGCATGGAGGAGTTTGTAAACAATCTCAGGAAATTTAAATTTTTCCTTTAGAGACAATAAGAAAGCCAGAAGAGGTTTAAAGCAAGAGACTCGAAATCTAGAGTATGGATTACCAGGAGATAGAAAGTAGAGAATGGGGATCTCATGCTTAATTTGTACAGAATTTTTAATAAGGTTGATTGTAAATATTTGAGAGTGAAAAGAGGTGATGGTAGCACATTACTATAAGGGTAACTAATAGTGCTGAGTTACGGGTGTAATTATGGTTATAAGGGAAGTTAAGGTTCCTGTATGTCACTAGAAATGAAGCTAGAGGATACAATGTGGAAACTGTATAACATAGTGAACCCTGTTGTGGATGATGAAGGTGGTTAATGCTACAAATATAAGTATGTTCTTATAGGAAATAGAACAAATGTAAGTCACTATTACAGGGTGTTAATGATAGGATGACATGTGGGGGAAAAATACAACTAATGCAAACCATGAATTATAATTTATAGTAACAATGTACTGTCCTTGTATCAATTGTAACAAAGGCACTATATCAATACTAAGTCTTAATGATAGCAAGGCAGAAGGGATAGGGGATTGTTTTTTTAGCAATGAGAATTTCTCAAGTTGATTGTGGTGATGAATGCACAACTCTGTGGTTATACCAAGAGCCATTGGTTGAGGCCTTTGGATGAATTGTAAGGAGTGTGAATTAACCTTTAAAAGAAATAAAAGCAAGAGGCTCACATGGCCAATTCTGCATTTTAAGAAATAAATCTGGTGAAACTTAAGAAGCTAAGTGGAAGCCAAATGGAAGAAAAACAGGATAAAAAGCTGTTACCATGTCCTTATGAGGATGGTGTTATGGAAGAATGAAAGTCAGAAGTAAAATAATCATGAAAACAGAAAAAAAGGCCAGTTCATGGAACTATTTCTGGGTGGAATCAATGGTAAATTGGAGCCAGTTAATACCAGTTTTTAAGGGCCAAATGTTACATATTCAAAAATGTTATGAGTCAGTTATTAAACAATTGATAGTTTAAAGTCAGTCATGGAAATCGGCCATGGAAATTACCAAATATATGCATCAGGGCTTTTTATTTTTCAGAGACCAGTTGACCAGCATAGCACTAGATGGAATCAGTGACCAGAGTAGGTATCCAGGTTTTGTAGGGCCTGAACCTTTTACAATTTGGGAGACTCTCCCTACAAATAAGAATACAAAAATTATGAATTATAAAACTAGGCATAAAAATAGACAATAGGAATATTCCTAGAAGCCAATCCTACATTGGGATCTCTAGCAATACACAAAAGTGACTACAAATCACCTAAAAATATACTGCAAAACCCATCATAAGTGTGCCCCCAATTCAAGTTCCCCAGACCAGACACTAACTGTGCCCTACAATCAGTCCCACATCATACAACATAAGGGGACGTGTCATAGGAAAAGTCAGAGTGGAAAGAAACAGGAGCCTTAAAAAATATCCTACTTTTGCAAATTTTACAAAAAATATATGAACATGTGAACACATTACTAGGGCACTGTTCTAGTTTGCTAGCTGCCAGAATGCAATATACCAGAAACAGAGTGGCTTTTAAAAAGGGGAATTTAATAAGTTGCTAGCTCACAGTTCTAAGGCTGAGAAAATGTCCCAATTACAACAAGCCTATAGAAATGTCCAATCTAAGACATCCAGGGAAAGATACCTTGGTTCAAGAAGATCAATGAAGTTCAGGGTTCCTCTCTCAAGGGAAAGGCACAGGGCGAACATGGTCAGGGTTCCTCTCTCATCTGGAAGGGCACATGGCGAACACTGCATCATCTGCTAGCTTCTTTTCCTGGCTTCCTGTTTCATGAAGCTCCCCAGGAGGCGTTTTCCTTCTTTATCTCCAAAGGTCACTGGCTCCTGCTTCTCGTGGGTACGTCATTCTGCTCTGCTCTCTCTGAATTGCTCTATGAATCTCCCTCATTCTCCAAAATGTTTTCTCTTTTATAGGACTCCAGAAACTAGTCAAGACCCACCCAAATGGGTGTTGACATGCCTTAATGTAGTCCAGTTTAACAACCACTCTTGATTAAATCACATCTCCAGGGAGATGATCCAATTACAGTTTCAAGCATACAATACTGAATAGGGATTAGAAGAAACAGCTGCCTTTACAAAATGGGATTAGGATTAAAACATGGTTTTTCTTGGGTACACAGATCATTTCAAACCAGCACAGGCACTTCTCAATACCCGGGAAAGGGCCTGTGCAAGCACAGGGCCTTGAAGCTTGAGCCTCCATCAGCTTCAGGGTGATTTGCCTTTAAGAGTGAGAGGGGCATCAAGGGCACCACGAGACTCAGGAGATGAGGGGAATGACTCATTGATTCCCATATTTGTACACCTATCTGGTTCCAAAATGAATCAAGGTGGCTGCATGAATGGTGACACAAACACTCAAAGGAGAGCAGGTGAGAGCAGAGTGTCACTGTAAAGCACTGTTCATGGGGGAGGCAAGTATCATTCCTATTTCCCAGTTCACTGCTATCAAGAACAAAGCTTAATGGATAACTTTGTCAGCCCTGATATCCCATAACCATTTCAAATGGAAAACCCCACTCTGGCAAAAAGTACTCTGTGGGCCTTGCCTGGTCTTTTGCAGTGATGCTGCTGGAGGATGTCATGGTGAGGAAAGGTGAAATGTGTCTAGCACAAGCAAGAATAATCCATTCCAGACCCCAGTGTAATTCAGGGGAAACAGGTGCAAACAATTGAACCAGCTGTCAGCAAGCCACAGGGCTCGCTTTTGATATCTTAATTGTTAGTCGATCCATGTGCCACTTCGGCAGCATCTCTGTCCTAGCTGACTGCACATCTGTAAACCTTTTCGAGTCTCTTCTGAAGTCCCTGTAAGTCTGTGAAAAGTCTGACATCACGGGAGACTTAAATTGAGCATGATTGCTGCTGTTTCCGTTTTCCTGCCACAGAACCAGAGAGCTGACAAATGTCAATAACTGCTAATTTTTCACTACTGTTTGTCTTGTGCCACACAGGCAAGGGCAGGAAGAGGCACTCTGTTCCTGTGAGCAACCTGTGGTTGTTGGTTTGATAGACTGCATGCAATCTCTCCATCAGATAAAGAAGCTATTTGCCCAGCAGCCAGTTGAGGGAGTTTTTTAATGTCTTTATCTCAGCCTCATCATCTCTTTGATGATAGCACCCCCATCATCAGCTGGGAAAGACTTTAAAAGGATGGATGTTCAAAGTGATAAAATGCTTTCAATCTCCTCTCTATTCAAGTGTCACCACCACAATTAACACAATAAGTAATTATCACCAAAAAGAGGGTGGAAAATCAGTGACACCAAACTGTAGTGAACCATTATCTGAGCAATATGGGTTGGCAATTTCCTCTTGAGCACAACAGACTATAATACATGCACAAAGTGACAAATGAAAAATTGGGGTGGATGTCCTAAGGTTCTTCCCATCAGCTCCTCCAAAAGAAGGCTAGGTGTCTTGGAATTGCTCACCCAGAGAATAGTTTTTAATATCAGGAAGGAAAAGAACAGACACCTGTGTCCTGGTCCTGCCCCTAGATCAACATATAGGAGAAAAGAGATGGACATTCCACAGAGGATGATGGGGGTAGAGGAAGGCCATTCCCCAACTCTGCTTTTGTTTCCATAACATCTTTATCCACTGCTTCTCAACCCACGGCTTCCCTCTACTCCACCTGCTTCCCCTTTCCCTACTGTCCTTTCTCCCACCCCTCCTCATAACCTGTAGTTATGAAGATGTCTTCATTTTCTAGATATAATTGTGTATTTTGAATAAATATTATCCACAATGCAATCTTATTTCCATTCTCCTGGTTCTAGGCTGACATATAAATTTCTAATCCCTAGAGATATGAGGCTAGGATATTATGTTTTTGGTTTTTGTTTTGTTTTGAAAAGTTTAGTATGTCTTCCACCCAACATATGAAATTAGCAAAAATAGAGACATGTTGCATTCTTTCTGAAAGGCTGCCAACCTCTACTTTGTACATTATTAAAATGCTAAGATTGACTGGCATAAAATTAAATAGCCATTGCATTTTGTCAGTAATTTTTGGTTCTTCCTTTTTGGTCATTTATATGAAGAAATCAGGTGAGAATACCTACAGGAGAAATTACTTTAAAAATAGGAAAAACAGATCCTGTTTTTTAAAAGGAAAACAAAATAAGTTTGATGCTGACTTATTTATGCAAAGACTGAGAATTAAGGGAAGACGGTTGATGTTAAGGAACTGGGCCATCCCACAAGTCTGAAAATATAAACTCAATTCCCATTAACCTTGATCTCATTTCAGTTTGCCATCCAAACAGCAGACTAGCAGGGGGAGAATATATACCCACAAAATCAAAGCTACAGGTGAATAGATGTGGCTCCTTTGGCCTCCCCTCTTCATCAAGGAGGGCTCTAAAGTTAGGACATCTCAGCAACCTATACAAGGATGGGGCACTCTCCAGGCCAGAGGATCCCAGAAGAGCAGCTGCCTTGCCTTTCACTTGGGTGACTGAGGAAGAGCCATCTCAGCACTCAAGGAATTTTGTGTTGTGCTCCTGTAATACCCTTCATAATAATGCAACATTAGGCCTACAGCTATCTGGCCCCAGCCTCACCCAATTCCAGGGTTAGGAATTGGATTCATTAAGTATGGGATTTTTGTCTTGTTGATTGAGTGAGCGGAACGAGGAACTGAAATGCCAGTGTGCAGCTCCCAGCAACCCACAACCTGGTTGCCACAAGAGAACTCTCCAATGTGATGAGGCTTAACAGTTTATCTAACGCCATAGCCTCCTGGGTTTGGCTCTTTTATGTCTATTCATTGACATTATTTAAACAAAGCTTCTGGTTTAAGTTCATGTGTGTAAATTTTTTATTTAAAAAAAGGGAAAAGATCATCTTTAAAAAGGAGAAACCCATGTATTCACAACAAAGTGAATACATATGAAATATAGGGAGGGGTTGGGAAAGTTTTTACAGATGTGCACTAAGGAAAAGAATATAGCCATATATGGTCTTTTGAGCTCTGATGAGATCCAGAGGGTTCATTGGCAATGCATTTTTTTAATGATGAAAATAGCACCAGGCATGGAGACAAGTGTGCCCCACAAAAGGGGGTTTAGAATATCCATCAAATAAACATGCATAAAGACAAATTTTCAAAACAAATATGAAGGACATGAAAAACAAAGGAACTCTGAATGAACTAGGGACTTGAGTTAATTAAAAATAGATACAAAAATATTTTCATATTAGCCATGCTTACAAATTGAACACATAGGAAAGAGGCTACTTTGTTTTATTGGATCCTTTGATTTCTATTTAGCATTTTAAAGTACATTGACCACATTAACAGTTTTAGAACTTTAATTTGGGAGATGCTACATATCTTATGGAAAGTCAGATCAATCTGAGTGAGAAGTTAGGCTGTTTGAACTTAATTTGTGACCTTGGGTAAGCATTTAAAAGTTCCTGCATTGGCGGGCCGTGGTGGCTCAGCGGGCAAGAGTGCTTGCCTGCCATGCCGGAGGACCCCGGTTCGATTCCCGGCCCCAGCCCATGTAAAAAACAAACAAACAAACAAAATATAATAAAAAAATAAGAAAATGTTTAAAGATGTTTCCCTTTCTTCCTCCCATCCTTCCTTCCTTCTCTGTCTGTCTTTCTTTCCTTCCCTTCCTCCCTCTCTCTTTAAAAAAAAAAAAAAAAAAAAAAAGTTCCTGCATTTATAAAAAAATGGTTAATAATTCATAGGAGCATTGTACAAACAGTGAGAGCTAATTTAAAAGACCTGGCTTGTGTCTAATATACTGCAAATGGTCAATAAAGGGTAGCTTAGAAAAGTGTGTGGAAAATGCTTATTTCACTTATTGTAGTAAAGTTAAAACATTGCGGGCGGGCCGCGGTGGCTCAGCGGGCAAGAGTGCTTGCCTGCCGTGCCGGAGGACCCCGGTTCGATTCCCGGCCCCAGCCCATGTAAAAAACAAACAAACAAACAAAATATAATAAAACAAGAAAATGTTTAAAAATGTTTCCCTTTCTTCCTCCCTTCCTTCCTTCTCTGTCTTTCCTTCCTTTCCTCCCTCTCTCTATTTAAAAAAAAAAAAAACATTGCTTCTTGTTCTTAAGTGTTATTCTTCATTTCAAAATAAAGGAACATTTATCCAAATATATAGACAAGTTACTTGGGAAATATCACAGTCATGTTTTGAACAATTTGAGATCCGTAGATATAAAAAAATTCCATTAAATGTCTACCTCTCCCACATTCCTATCCCTGGACTGTTTTCATTTTAAAACTGGTGAATTCACGTAAATCTACATCATCATTTTTGGTGTTTTATCAAAAAAGAAGATGTCATATTTCATATCCACTGTTTAAGAAATATCTTTAGCCATTCAAATTTAACAAACTGAACTTTCGTACTAAGGCAAAAAAATGTTCTGTTAAGTAATGTATTTTTTTTCTGGATACTGCTCATGACTGAACAAAAAATTCTAGTAAAATTAATATAGGAACATATTCATTTACTGTAAATAAACTTCTCATAGTCAAGAATATTTTAAATATTTTGGTAATGAATAACGTAATGGTCACCTTTCACGATAAAATTCCAGGTACTCCAATGGACATAATTTCATTGGTGATAAAAATATGTCTTCCTAAAAGTAGAGATGAAAGAAGATGTATTATTATTAAGAGATATTTTTCTAAAATTTACTAATACATTGATAATCTTTAGATGATTCTCTTTAATAGAATCTAGTTGTGGCCTCAGAGACATTACATGCACTGCTGATGATACCAGCAGAGATTTTTATAAGTAACTATATCAAGCCCTTCCAGAAAGGAAATGATGCAGATGATGTAAGCAATGGTAAGCACTTATAAATCTCCAAGACCTCTGACATGAATCTTAACATCTGTGTAATACTCTACCCACCCTGACAGCCCTATGCAAAACTGTGAAGGAAGAAATGTCAGTTGTAAATAACGTCAATCCTCCCAGTTTTTGAATATCCCTCTTCCTGGTCCTGGTGCCCCTTAACATGAGCAATGCGCTATCATTGTCACTTTGCATTTAGACAGGGTCCTGTTCTCGTGGAGCACACAGCCCAGTGAAGAAGACAGCTGTTACTCAGATGGTCACCAGAATAAATGGACACTGTGCAATCGCTGTAATGTGGGCAGAGATACAAGAGAAGACCTTCTCTGAGGAAGTGAACGGAGAACTAAGTAGGAATTAACTGGAGCATGTGCAAGCCACCAGGAAGACTTGCTGAAGTGCTACTCTATAACAACCACCCAGACCTGAAATTCAATGTTACCTCTTCTTCCTTTGTTTTTCACCTTCCCCTAATCAAACCATTCATTACACAGTGCCCTGTCTTTGGTAGGCAAAAGTAACTGTTACTAAGAGAAAAACTGGCAAAGCATTCACCCTAACATATACATGAATGATAAATGGTTTACAGTACAGAAATAAATCATCATTTGTTGAGCCTCTCTACCATACCTGGAACTCTGCAAAAGGCTTTCACAGATTAGCTCATTCAACCTTTACAAAAAACCATTAGACATACGTTATTATTTTATCTTTCACCAGATGAAGAAACTGAAGCTTAGAGGGGTTATAAAATTGGCCCAAAGTAAGATAAATTGTAAAGAACATAGCTAAATACATCATCTGACTCAGATAAACACATTATCTGACTTTAACCTAAATCCTTATCACTATACCAGCCATGCTTTCACTATTAAAGTTTCCTATAACCAGTTGGATGTCAGTTTTTTAATCAGCCTTGATGCCATCTGAGTTTTCTCTTCAGAAACTCAGATTAGTTCCGACAGTTATCTTACACTCCTGTCCTGGAACCAGATGTTAATTATGCCTTCATCCCTGCCTTGACTCCCTGAACCCAGTTCCTTTGTATCTCAGGGCTTCATGTCCTCTAAGTCCTTCTAAGAATGGGAACCCTCCTTCTGAAGTACAGTCTCTCATCTGTTTTCAGTCTTGCTAGATCACCCAGATAGCATCTGTCTGCTATCTACACCCCGTTATGGTCGATTTCCTTGAGCCTCCACTGATCCCAGGGCACTGTGTCTTCTATATTCCAAGCACTGCTCTTTTCTTGTCTAACCTTTATGGCTGCTAACTAATCCTTTATGAGGACAGACTAAATCCAAATGGAAAAATATCCAAAGATGAAATGCCAAGCAATTGTGCAGGTATGTAGATTTTGAAGGAGAACTTTCCCACTGTTCCTCAAAGCTCATCACATAAGGAAGTAGGAAATATTAAACTTACACATCTGGGGAATTCCTGATATTCTCATAAGCAGTGGAAACAATCAACTCAATGGGCTAAGCCCTTGATCTTGGGGTTTGCCCCTTATGAAATTTATTCTGACAAAGAAGAAGCTAAGCCTACTTATAATTATGTCTAAAAGTCACCCCCCATAGAACCTCTTTTGTTGCTAAGATATGGTCTCTCTGTCTAAGCCAACATGGTAAGTAAACTCACCGCCCTCTCCCTCTACATAGGACATGACTCCCAGGTATGTAAATCTCCCCGGCAACGTTTAAGAGGACTCCCAGGATGAGCCAGGATCTGGCATCATAAGATTGAGAAAGTCTTCTTGACCAAAAGGGAGAAGAAAGAAATTAGAGAAAATAAAGTTTCAGTGGCTGAAAGATTTCAAACAGGGTTGAGACGTTATCCTGGAAGTTATTCTTATGCATTAAATAGATATCCCTTTTTAGTTTGTAGTATATTGGAATGGCTGGAGGGAAGTACTTGAAATTGTTAAACTGTGTTCCAGCAGCCTTGATTCTTGGGCAATTGTATAACTATATAGCTTTTACAATGTGACCATGTGATTGTGAAAACCTTGTGTCTGATGTTCCTTTTATCCAGGATATAACAGATGAGTTAAAAAATAAGGATAAAAATAAATAAATAATGAGGGAGTGGATAAAGGATTAAACAATTAGGTAGATTGAAATACTAGTGGTCAATGAGAATGAGGGGTAAGGAGTATGGATATATGAATTTTCTCTTTTTATTTCTTTTTCTGGAGCAATGTAAATGTTCTAAAAATGATCATGGGGATGAATATACAAATGTGTAATAATGTTGTGAGCTTTTGATTGTATACTATGGATAGACTGCATGCGTGTGAATATTTCTCAATAAAAATATTTTTTAAAAAAAAGCTTACCACACAGATAACTGCTAAGATCTTTAAGGTAAGATCTTCACAAAACTATCTTTACTACAATTAATAACTTCCTATGTACATGGCTTTGCAGTAAGTATGTTGCACGGATTATTTTCATATAATCGTCATAGTAATCCTTGGAGTAGATATTAGTATTATCCCCACGCGGGGAATAGGGTGAGAAAAGAGGTGTGTAGAGGTTAGGTAACTTACCCAAGGTCACAGCAGTTAGAAACTGTAAAACTAATATTTAGAACCAAACTTTCTGGCCTAAGAGACCACATGTTCTTACTTCTACTAAAATTCTAAAGATTATGACAATCTATGTTTACAAGATGCCCGGTATTTGTAGAAAGTTGAATGGATTCATCCATGTCATTCATTCATTGTTTGATCAAATATTCATCAAATCAGAAGTTATACTACTCTAGGAACTAGATAAAAAGATGAATAGATAAGAGACCAGACCTCTCATAGCTTATTATTTTACTGGTATAAGACAGATAATAAGCAAATAAAAACCAGGTAATTTCAAATAATAAAAGGTGTTATACTACATGAGACATGAAATCCAGGAGTGAAAGTCTCCCTGGCAGCATAGGAGATGACTTCCAGGGATGAGCCTGGCCCTGGCACCATGGAATCAACAATGCCATCCTGACCAAAAGAGAAAAAAGACATGTAGCAAATAAGGTATCAGTGGCTGAGAGAGTTCAAACAGAGTTGAGAGGCTACTCTGGAGGTCACCTTATATAACCTTCAGTTAGACATTGCTACCTATCATAATTTGCCAAACTCCAACCAAAACCATTCCTGCCAATCCTAAAGAATACCTAGGATGTTATGTAAGATTCTACAAAGGTTCCATACACTAGGGTAACTTTTCAGAAACCTACATTCTACAGATGGGTCACTGGACCAGATAAGTCCTGAAATGCAGAGGGGCCAGCCTCTCCAGAACATCAGCTAGTTCCATCCCCCTATCCCATATTATCGACAGTCCCTTTGAACTTGTAGAAGTTAGATCAAAGGTGATGGTGGAGTTATACAGAGAAGGTAGGGTTTAACAAATGAATATGATTGCTGAATCAATCATTTTATTGATATTTCTTTTAGGTTCCCGTATCTTAGAGCAGCTAGAAGTGAAAAACTAAAATTGTGGAATGGTAACCCATACCAAACTCTGAAATCTATTCTACAACTAATTGTCGTGATGTGCTTTGAAACGCATTGCTTTTTGTATATATGTTATTTGTTCTAGTTTGCTAGCTGCCAGAATGCAATATATCAGAAACAGAATGGCTTTTAAAAAGGGGAATTTAATCAGATGCTAGATTACAGTTCCAAGGCTGAGAAAATGTTCCAATTAAAACAAGTCTATAGAAATGTCTAATCTAAGGTATCCAGGGAAAGATACCTTGGTTCAAGAAGGCCAATGAAGTTCAATGCTTCGCTGTCAACTGGAAGGGCACATGGTGAACACAGAGGCATCTGCTGGCTTTCTCGTGGCTCCACAAAAGGGATAAAGATAGGAAAACTCATTTGGTAGGATGGTGATGAAGCTCTTTCAGAATAGATTTACTTTGTTCTAAAGGAGAGACTGAACCAGACAATGATCTGGTGAGGCATTTTAATTAAATGATAAATCTCTCTTGACCTGGTGCTTATTATTATTATTTACTTATTTTTTAGTTCTTTTTTTGGTGCATATTTTTTTAATGTGCTGTTGGATTTTGGTTTACTAGTATTTTGTGGAGGGTTTTTTGCATAAGGGATATTGGTCTGTAATTTCTTTTCATTCTAAGTGATGGGAAGCCATTAAAGGGTATCTTTATCTGGCTTTGGTATTAGGTGATTTATCCTAGGTATGTAAGGGTGGTTCAACTTAAGAAAATCAATTAATGAAATCCACCACATTAATAGAATGAAGAGGGGACACCGCACAAGCCTCTCAATTGATGCAGAAAAGGCATCTGACAAAATCTAGCAACACTTCTTTATAAAAGCATTTAGAAAACTAGGAATAGAAACATCCTCAATATGATAAAGGGCATATATGAAAAACTCATTGCCAAAATCATACTCAATGGTGAAAGACTGAAACCTTGCCCTGTAAGATTAGACAGATGACATGAATGGCCACTATTACCACTGTTATTCAATATTGTACTGGGGGTGCTGCCCAAAGCAATTAGGCAAGAAAAAGAAATAGAAAGCATCCAAAATTGGAAAGGAAAGAGTAAACTTTCCCTATTTGCAGATGACATGATGATACATCAGTATATAGAAAATACTGAAAAATCCACAAAACCACTAGAACTAACAGATGAATTCAGCCAAAGTGATGGAGTACAAGACCAACACCCAAAAATCAGTAGAATTTCTTTACTTAAGTAATGAACAATCTGAAGAGGAAATCAGGAAAGTAATTCCAATTACAATAGCAATGAAAAGAATAAAACATATAGGAATAAATTTAACAAAAGATGTTAAAGACTTAAACACAAACAACTAAAAAATATTGCTAAAAGAAATCAAAGAAGACTTAAATACATGGAAGGACATTCCATATTCATGGATTGGAAGATTAAATACTGCTAAGATGTCAATTCTGCACAAAATGACTTACAGATTCAATGAAATCCCAATCAAAATTCCAATAGCCTTTCTTGTAGAAACGTAAAAAAGCAAGTCATCAGAGATATAAATGAAGCTGATCTGGATGGGACTAAGGAAGATGAGAATACAGGTAAACGATGATATCATCCATATTTTAAAATTTCAATTTCTGTGTGAGACCAAAGGGAGAAATGTTTATTTGGTACAAAATTATATTTTGGGTAGTGCATTTCCTAATTTAACTTGTATGGCCAGTTTAGTTGAACACCATAAGTAAGTACATGGAATCCTGAATAGGGCGTGAGATCTTGTTGGTTTGTCCAGGTTAGTGTGATGCCCCAAGATATCCCAGAGTAATTTGGGCAGTGAATAAAGAAGTATTTGCAAAGTCCCTTCAGGGGACTTGGGAGAAAGGAGGAAAAGTTAAACTTCATCAGCTGAGAAATTCCTGATAGTCTTGCAAACACTGGGGACAACCAATTCAATAGGCTAAGCCCTCAATCTTGGGGTTGACCCTATGAAACTCATGCCAGCGAAGGATAGGCTAAGCCTACTGACAATCATGTGTAACAGTCACCACCAGAGAACCTCTTTTGTTGTTCAGATGCGGCCTCTCTCTCTTAGACAACTTGGCAGGTGAGCTCACTGCCCTCCCTCGCTATGTGGGACATGACTCCCAGAGGTATAAATCTCCCAGGCAATGTGGACAGAACTCCCATGATAAGGAACCCAGTATCATGGGATTGAGACAGACTTCTTGACCAAAAGGGGGAAGAGAGAAATGAGACAAAATAAAGTGTCAGTGGCTGAGAGATTTCAAACATAGTAGAGAGGTTATCCTTGAGGGTATTCTTTTTTTATGCATTATATAGATATCCCTTTTTAGTTTATATGTATTGGAGTACCTGGAGGGAAGTACCTGAAACTGCCGAGCTGTGTTCCAGTAGCTTTGATTCTTGAAGATGATTGTATAACAATATAGCTTTTACAATGTGACTGTGTGATTACAAAAACTTTGTGCCTATTGCTCCTTTTATCCAGGGTATGGACAGATGAGTAAAAAATATGGATAGAAAATAAATAATAGGAGGAATAAGGAAATAGGGCTAAAATAAATTGGATAGATTGACTAGTGGTCAATGAGAGGGATGAGACTGGGATGGATAAACTTTTCTTTTTTCTTTTTCTTTCTTTTTTCTGAAGTGATGCAAATGTTCTAAAAATGATCCTGATGATGAACACACAACTATGTGATAATATTGTGAGCCACTGATTATGCACTATGGTATGGACTACATGTGTGTAAAGATTTTTCCATAGAAATATTTTTTTACAAAGCAAGTCATCAAATGTATATGGAAAGGTAAGTGGCCTGGAATAGTCAAAGCCATCTTGAAATTAAAAAGAAAAAAAGTTAGAGGACTCACACTTTCCAATTTTGTATCTTATCACAAAAAGTACAGTACTTAACATAGCATGGTATTGGCACACGGACAAACACACACCAAAGGAATTGAATGGAGAGTTCAGAAATAAACTCTCACATCTGTGGCCAATTGATTTTTGACAAAGGTGTCAAGTCCATTCAATAGGGGGAAAAACTGTCTTCAACAAATGGTTCTGTGAAAACAGTTAATATCCATATGTAAAAGAACAGGTAATTACTTCCTCAACTGTTCCTTTTCCCTTCTCTTTTCCATCTGGGACATCCATGACATGTAAATTTGTGTGCTTCATCCACTCATCTAAAATCCCTGAGACACTGTTCAATTTTTTCAATTCTTTCATCTATCTGTTCTTTTAACTGTATGAGTTTGAACAGCCCAAGTTTGCCTGTCCAAATCTGCTGTTGCATACCTCTAGTTTATTTTCAATCTCCATTGTTATGCTTTTTATCCCCAGAACTTCTGCTATGGTTCTTTTTATACTTTCAACTTTTTCAATATGCTCACATATTGTCTTCTTCATATCTGTTAGCTCTTCATGCATATTTACCTTCATCTCCTTAAATTGATTTACGAGACTTGTTTGAATTTCTTTCATTAGTTGTTCCAAATTCCATGTGTTGCCTGAGTTTTTAATTTGTTCCCTAGACTGGGCCATATCTTCCTGTTTCTTAGAATGGCTTGTAATTTTTTGCTGATGTCTAGGCATCTGATTATCTTGATGAGCACTCTGAAGGACAGTCTCTCCCCCTTGTTGAAGGTCTTATTTTTTTATTGGCTTTATGTTAAGGCTTTTCTTTGACACTTGGTCCAAATTATTCTAGACTTTCAGAATGGCCCAAGTTTAACTGATCAGATTTTCTCAGCTCTTATTCATTTGATTCTTGTCTTATGTGGTGCAATTTTTAAGATTGCACTTTTTGTGAATTGTTTCACCTCCAGAAGGAAGCTTCCTTTCCTCTGTTCCTTCTCCAGGAATCTTGATCTGTTCTATTTGTTTTTGTGCAGAGTTTTCTCCCAAGTTCCTAATGACTTGTTTAAATTCTCACCCTCCCTCAGTGCCCCATTTTTCATTTCTGGGACTTAAACAGCAGTTCAGTTTAACCCACTTCATTTTCTTTCTTTTCTCTGTTAGGCTTTTTGGCCTCTGGCTTCTTCTCCATTAGGTATCCTGCACTGGGGAGCCCGATGGGGTCAACCCAGAGAGATGGGTCACTCCAAAAAGTCCGTTTTGCATTTGGACAGTCCTACCAACAATAGTTAGATTGAGTGCAGCACTTGGCCACTGCTGTCCTGCCATAGTTTCTCTCTACCACCACCCCCCAGGGTCACTTTTGTATGTAGCACTCCTCCACTGTAATATGCCCTGAGTCTCTGAGGACTTGGGTCCCTGTGGTAGTTTGGAGGTTTATGTATGCCAGAACTGATCATGTTCTTTTAATCCATTCCTGTAAGCAGACCTAACGTAGGCGGGACCTTTTGCTTTCAATTGAGATGTGGTCCCACCTCATTTAATTCTCTTACTTGAGTCCTTTATAAAAGGATAAAACACATACAGAAGCTAAGAGATGAAATTGAGAGAAACTCACAGAAAAAAGCCCCAGGGAAAAGCTGAGAGACAAGGACACAACCAGAGAAACTAAAGAGAGAAAGCCACTGAAGCCAGAAGCTGGAAGCAATGAAACCTGTGAGAGAAGGACCAGCAGACATCTCCATGTGCCTTGGTATCTGACAGAAGAGACCAAGTTTGCAGGTAGCCAATTTTCAGAGAAGGTATTGTCCTATCAATGCCTCGATTTGGACATTTTCACAGCCTTATAATTATAAACTTGCGAGGTAATAAATCCCCATTGTTAAAAGCCAGCTCATTTCTGGTATATTACATTTCACCAGCATTAGCAAACCAAAACAGTCCCTGTGCTTGGATACGTGTGGGGTTCTAACTGCTGTGGGTTCCTCTGTAGTCTGTGACCCCAGTGGGAGAAACCCAGACTGTTGACTTTGGGGAGCTACCAACACGTTTGGGACAAAATGAGGGGGAGAGGAGAGGACCAGCTGCTCCAGGGCAGAAATTTCCTACCTGATATCTTTCTCTTTCTTCAGTGCAGGTTTATGGAGTCCTTCTCCAGCATCTACCGCCTCCAGAGAATATTTGAAGAAATAATGGCTGAAAATTTCCCAACTCTCATAAAAGACATACATGTTTAAGAAGTGCAACATACTCCAAAAGCCCTAATAGACCTACACTGACACATACTAATCAAAATGTCAAATACCAAAGATAGAGAATTCTGAAAGCAGAAAGATAGAAGTGATTTGTCACATATAAGGGATCTATGATAAGACCAAGGGCCAATTTCCCATCTGAAACCAAGGAGGTGAGAAGGCAGAGTATGATATCTTTAAAGCATTGAAAGAGGAAAACTACCATTCTGAAATGCTTTATCCAGCAAAACTGTCCTTTAAAAGAGTAAGCATTTAAAATATTCACAGAAAAACAGAAACTGGGAGAGTTCTTCAATAAAAGGCCTTACAAGAATTACTAGAGGGAGTTCTTCAGATTAAAAGGAAAAGAAAGGAGGGAGTAACTTGGAGTGAAGAAATGAAGATTCAGACAATATGTATGCTATTGAAGCTAAGCTGGTATCATTTCAAATTGGTAGGTTATAGATATAGGTTGTACAATACAACCCCCAGAGTAACAACAAATAGAGTATTTTAAAAATACACAGAAACAGAAACGAGAAGGGGATCAGTCAACTACATGATAAAACATCAACTATACAGAAAATGAAATTGTTACAAAGGAAAAGAGAGATCAAAGAAAAGATATAACACATAAAAACCAAAGAAAAAAATGGCTGAAATAAATGCTGCTTTTACAGTACTAACACTGAATGTTGATGGATTAAACTCCCCAATCAAAACAAAACAAAACATAGATTGGAAGAATGGATAAGAAGACATGATCCAACTATAGTTTGTTTGAAAGATATGTTCCTTAGATCCAAAGATACAAATAGGTTGAAAGTGGGAGGCTGGAAAAATATATTCCATGCAAACAGTAGTCAAAAAAGAGATGGGGTAGCTACTAAAATCAGACAAATAGACTTTAAGTAAAAAAACTGTTTTAACAAACAAAGAAGCGCACTATATATATTAATAAAAGGGCAATCCATCAAGAAGAAATAACAATCATAAATATTTACACACCTAACCATAGTGCCCTAAAATGCTTGTGGTTAACTGGCAAAGCTGAAGGGGAAAATAGGCCCTATAAAATATGAGTTGGAGACTTCAATACACTGTTCTGATCAGAAGATAGAACATCTAGACAGACTATCAATAAAGAAACAGAGAACTTGGATATGATAAATGAACTAAGACCTAACAGACATATACAGAATATTATACTCCAAAGCTGCAGAATATAAATTCTTCTTAAGTACACATGGATCATTCTCCAAGATAGACCATGATGGATAGCAAAACAGTCTCAATAAATTTTAAAAGATTGAAATCATACAAAGTATCTTCTTATCATAATGGAATAAAGTTGGAAATCAATAACAGGTGGATAATTGAAAAACCCACAAATAAATGGAAGATAAATAATTCAGTTTTAAACAATCAATGGGCCAAGGAGGAAGTTGCAAGGGAAATCAGCAAATATCTTGAGACAAACAAAAATGAGAACACAACATACTGAAACTTACAGATGCAGTGAAGGCAGTCCTGAAAAGGTGCTCCCTTGCTATTAGGAAAATGCAAATCAAAACTGCGATGAGATACCATCTCACACCCACTAGAATGGCTACTATTTTTTTAAAACAGAAAATAACAAGTGTTGCAGGAGAGGATGTGGAAAAATTGGAACAATCATTCATTGCTGGTAGCAATGTAAAATGATGCAGCCACTGTGGAAGAGAGTTTGGTAATTTCTCAGAAAATTAAGGAAAGAATTACCAAATGACCTGGAACTTCCACTTATAAGAATATACCCAAAAGCATTAAAAACAGGGACTCAAACAAATTATTTGAACACCAATATTGATAGTGGTACTAGTCACAATTACCATAAAAAGGAATGAAGTTCTGACATATGTGACAGCATCGATGAACCTTGAAGATATCATGTTCAAGTGAAATAAGCCAGACACAAAAAGATAAATACTTTATGATCTCACTGATATGACATAATTAGAGTCAGCAAACTCATAGAGTCAGAATATGGACTATAGGTTACCAAGGGATAGTTTTGGTGTGTGGATTAGGGAGTTAATATTTAAAATGTACAGAGTTTCTATTTGGGATGGTGGAAAAGTTTTTGTAATGATTGTGATGATGGTAGCACAACATTGTGAATGTAATTAACAGTACTGAATTACATATTTGAAAATAGTTAAAAGAAATATTAGGTTGTTTATATGTAACTAGAATTATATTTTTAAAAAACAGAAGACCTGGGGCGGGCCGCGGTGGCTCAGCGGGCAAAGTGCTTGCCTGCTATGCCGGAGGACCTCGGTTCGATTCCCGGCCCCAGCCCATGTAACAAAAACAAAAAAACAAAATACAATAAAACAAGAAAATGTTTAAAGATGTTTCCCTTTCTTCCTTCCTTCCTTCCTTCTATCCTTCCTTCCTTCTCTCTGTCTTTCCTTTAAAAAAAAAAAAAAAAACAGAAGACCTAACAGCACAGTGAACACTTACATAAACTGAACTAGAGCTAATATTATAATTACAGTAATACTGATCGTCAGTTGTAACAAACCTACCATTTAATGCAAATTGTTAATAACAGGAAAAACAGACTGTATGGGTGGGGACATATGGGAACTCTGTATTTTCTGCATGATTTTTCTGTAAAATTAAATGTCTCTAATTAAAAAGTTAAAAAATTATGGTGCATACAATGAGGCAAGAAAAAGAGTCAGAATAAACAAAGTATTTTCAGAACCAGAGTCAGATATGACTTAGATGATAGAACTATCTAATTTTTTAATAGCCATAGTTTTAAATAGCTATTTAATATAATTATAGTTATTTAAAATAACTATAACTAATATGCTAAAAACTCTAATAGAAAATGCAGATACCATGCAAGATTAGATCATTTCAGCAGAGAGAGGGAAACTATAAAAAAATGTAAATTGTAGAAAAATAAAACATGGTCACTGATGAAGAATGTCTTTGATAAACTTGACACAGCTACTGGCACAGTAGACTTAAAGCTGGAAGAATCAGTGAACTTGAAGAGAGGTCAATGTAAATATACTAACAAAACACAAAGAACAAAGGAGAAAAATTAACAGAGCAGAGCATCCAAGAGCTGATCTAACATTCCATAATCAGACAGTCAGGAAGAGAAGAACATGACAGGAGAAGTATTTGAAAAAATAATGGCTAAGGATTTCCAAATTTAGTGATCTACACCAAATCACAGATTCAAGAAGTTCAAGGAGTACCAATGCATACGTATATATATATGTAGGAACATACTTATATACATGTTTATACACACACACAGATGCATACATAGATATATACAGTTTAGGCATAGCATATTTAAACTGTTGAAAATCAAAGGCAAAAGAAAAAACTTGAGGGCATCCAGTAAAAAACATTACCTACAAAGGAAAAAGGATAAAAATTACAGCAACCTTCTGATCAGAAATCATGCATGAAGGAAGCAGTTGAGTGACATTTTAAAGTTCTGAAAGAATAATAAAAGCAGTAAATAATTTTTATACCCAGCCAAAAAGATCCTTCAAAAGTTAAAGAGAAATAAAGATTTTTTCCAGACAAAAAAAAACAGAGGAAATTCACTGCTAGCAGACCTACTCTATAAGGAACATAGAAGGTGTTCTTCAGGCTGAAAAAATGTAATATGTGTCAGAAATTTTGATCTTCACTAAAATTGAAAAGTGTTGGAAATGGAATAAAAGAAGATAAAATTTTTCATATTTTTAACTGCTGTATTCTCATATTTTTAATTGCTGTAAAAGGTAATTGTTTAAAATAATAATGGTAACAATGTATACTGTATTTATGGCATACGTAAAACTGAAACCAGTGACAAAAATAGCACAAGGTATGGAAAGGAGGAATTAGGAATATGCCTTTATAAGGTCTTGACAGTACACATGAAGTAGTATAATATTATTTGAAGATGGATTCCTTATTTTTAAATGTATATGTGAACCATACGACAACAACTAAAGAGCTTTTAAAAATTTATCTGAATCAAGAGTCAGCAACCACAGCCCACAGACCAGCCACTTGTTCTTATACATAAAGCTGAGTGGAAAACAGCTGTGCCTTTATGGTCTATAGCTGCTTTCAAACAACAGGAAAGTTGAGTAATTGCAACAGAAACTCTATGACCCATAATTCTAAACTATTTATTATCTGGTCCTTTACAAAAAAGTTTGTCAACCCCAATATAAAAAATCAATAGAGGAAATAAAACAGAACGTTGATAAATGTCAAATAAACAAACAAAAGTCAGAGAAGGGAAAAATGAAGCAAAGAGGTATGAAAGAAATAAAAAACAGTTAGAAAGGTAGCAGAGTTCAATTTTTAATTTGGAGTTTACCACACTATTTTAAAGTGTACTGTAAAATATGTTATCTTCAAGTAATACATAAGGGTCCTTGATTCTACATTCACATCTTTATATGTATTTAAATGTACAAATAATATTAGCCTATTATTTCCATTTTTATGTGTATTTAATGACACATTCATATTTTTGGTTTCAAGTTTCCCTCTCTCCATATACAAATTCTTCCCATTTTAAAATTTAACTTATCTTTTGTCTTAAATGCTACATAGATGTTGAGCCATTGTCTTACACACTGAGTATTTCAGAATACAATGTTTTAAAACTCTTATTTTTACAAATTCAACATCATAACTATGTTCTGCTTCAAAAAGAACTTTCACAAAGGCTATTTCCTCTATCTATTAATGAATGCTTTATTTTGGAGCTTAGACATTTTCTTTTTGTGCTGGTTCTTGTATTTTACAAATATCATAATTTAATACGTCAATCTGTACATTGATATCAATTATAACTTGAATGTTTCCTTTCAGCTATGGAGTACTAGCTTGTATTGAACTACTCACCCAACAAAAACAATTAGAAAACCCAGATAAATAGTTTTTAAATCTGTCTGAAGGCATCAGAGAGGATTTGGAGGGATTAAGATTCCAGAGGGGAGGGAAGCTTAGAGACATAAGCCAGATATAGAGTTCCATGTTTCCCTTTCAGACATTTGCCGGAAGCAGCAGCTGTGGGGCTAAGAAGTTTTCAAATGCTCATGAGGCTAGAAAATCAGGATTGGAGCTTAGAGTTTGTCATGGAGAGAGGCTCTAGTAACCATCCTAATGTTTTCAGTAGGACCTGATGGGATATACTCTAGGACAAGTATCTACAAACTATAGCCCATGGGTCAAATCTGGCCTGCCACCTGTTTTTGTACAGGCTTATGAAATAAGAATAATTTTCAACATTTTGAACAGACAACAAAATTTTGAAAGTATTATTTCATGATGTGAAATCTATACAAAATTCAAATTTCAGTGTTCATAAACAAAGTTTTATTGAAACCAGCCACAGTTATTTATTAACATATTGTCAGTGCCTGTCTTGTACTACAATGACAGATTTGAGTAATTGTGACAGAGACAACATGGCTTACAAATCCTTAAATATTTACTATCAGACTTTTCAGATAAAATTATGCCAACCCTTGCCCTAAGGGGAAAGGTGAACCAATAAATAGATTCAGCCACAAGCAGAATGAAATACAACTCTGCTCAACACTAAATTGTATTAAGGTGATTACCCCCTAACCTATCTATCTGCCTTCCAGAGCAAATTTACTCCTCCCTGGAGAAAGATACGATCATCCAGAGCCTCAAATTACCTTACAAGTGTTTATACATAGAATGGCTTTTAACTAAAAATAATTTGACATACTAGGAGAAAATATGAAATAACCCAAATCCAAGTGAAAAATAGAAATAGAAACGGTTCTACAGGAGGTATCAGACACAGACCTTTTAAAACTATAATTGATACAGTCAATTAAATAGAAGTCAAGATAAAAAATAATTTCAGCAAAAAACTGGCATCTATTAGAATAAAAAGTTAAGTGGAAATTCTAGAACTGAAAAATACAATAACTGGAATTAGTAGTTCAATAGATCTTTTTAAAAGTAGTTTAGACAGAGTTGAAGAAAGAATCAGTGAAAATAGGCAAGTATAAAATATATAAAAAGAGGGAAAAGGGATGGAGAACTATAGAAAAAAGCATACAATACCAATGGAATATGATAAAAATATCTACAATGTGTATAATTGGGATTCCAGGGAAATAAAAAGGAGAAAGCAAATAGGGATGGAAGTAATATTAGCAGAGATAATGGTTGAGAATTTATAAAGCTGATAAAGTCAGCAAAAAGAAAAAGAACAAAAACTTGATAAGATAAATGGAAAAATAATAAAATGATTGACTTAGGTTCTACTATATTGGTAATTATATTAAAAGTAATTGGCTATCAGAAGAAGAAAAAAGAAATGAATGGGAAAAAAATAAAGTAAAATAAAAAAGTAATGGGCTATCTGGAAATGGTTTTTATTGTGACAAAGATTGTTAGATTAAATTTCAAAAAACAAACCCGAATTATATACTATGAAAAAGAGACACACCTTAGCTATAGTGATACACAAAAGTTGAAAGAGCAAGGTTGGAAAAAGACATACTGTGTAAACATTAACCAAAGAAATCTGATGTGACTATACTAATAACAGTCAAAATAGGCTTTAAGAAAAGAAGCATTACTAGAAATAGAGACATTTTATAAAGTTAAAAGAGTCAATCTACCAGGATGATATAGCAATTTTAAATATTTGTTCACCAAAGAACAGCTTTAAAATTAAGATAGCAGCAAAACAACATGACATGATGACAAAACATGATAAGATGATTAAAAAAAGAAATTAATAAAGTAGAAAACAAATCTAAAACAGAAAGAATCAGTAAATACAAAGGTAATTCTTTGAAAAGATTCATAGAACTGATAAAACTCAGGCAAGACTCTGAAAGAAAAAGAGATGACACAAATTACCAATATCAGGTGTGAAAAAGATTACAACAGAACTAACACTATAGGAATTAAAAGGTTCTATCACCATGTTTTACCTTACAAAGTCCTAGCCAGAGCAATAAGGCCAAATAAAGAAATAAGAGCTATTAGGTGGGAAAAAAAATAAAAGTCATTATTTGCAGATGGCATTATCATATATATTGAAAATCCAAAAAGCTACAGAAACATTATACAATTAATAAATGAAAATGAACAGTATTTCAATGTATCAACCTTAAATAACTAGAAAATAAAACTTTTTAAAATGATACTATCAGCATAAAAAATATCAAATACCTAGAAATAAATCTACAAAACTTCTTCACAGAAAACTATAAAACACTGTGGAGGGAAAATGAGGGAGACCTGAATAAATGGATGGATATGGCCTGTTCATGGTTTGGAAAACACAGCACTATAATAACATTAATACTCCACAATTTATCTGTAGATTCAATGTGGTACCATACAAATTCCAAAAAATATGTTTTATGGAAATTATTAAACTAATTCTAAAATTTTTATGAAAATGCCAAAGGCCAAGAATAGTCAAGATAATTTTGAAGAAGGAAAACAAAGCTGAAGGACTTATACTACCAACTCCCAAGACTTGTTTTAAAACTACAGAAATTATTATGGGTCGGCTGTACTGGTTCAAAAATGTATCAATGGAACAGAATAGAAAGTACAAAAAAAAAATCCATACATATGTTCCCACTTGATTTGTCAAATATGACACTGGTGCAGTGGAGAATGGATAGTAAATGATATTGGATCAACTGGATATCTGCATGAAAACAGATGAATCTTGATACATACTTCATATTATACACACAAATCAATTTTAGACAGAGTGTAGATTAAATGCGAAAGGCAGTAAAATGAATTTTCTAGAAGTTAGGATTAGAGGATATCTTTCTGACTTTGAAGTAGGAAAAAAATTTTTACACTGGTTACAAAAGCACTAACCATAAAGAATAAGATTGATAAACTGGACTTAATTAAAATTAAGGACTTCTTTTCATTAAAAGACACCACTAAGAGATTAAAAAGGCAAACCAATGAGGAGAAGAAATTTGTAACACGTATACCCAACAAGAGATATGCATTCAGAATTCATGAACAACTCCTACAAATCCATAAGAGAAAAGCAGATGATCCAACAGAAAAATGGGCAAAAGATTTGTACAAGACACTTCAAAAAGTAGGATATACAACCAACAATTAATCTCATAAACCAAAAGGGAAGTGAACATTAAAACCACAATAAAAGACCACTAACCACCCACCAGAGTTAAATTTAAAAGATTGACAATGCTACACACTGACCAGTATGCATAACCGGAACTCTCATATATTGCTGGTGAATGCATAAATTAGTGCCACCATTTTGGAAAACAATTTGCCACTATCTACTAAATCAAAGCATATATACATCCGATGATGCAGAAATTCTATTTCCTGTCAATAAAAATGTGTATATATGATCACCAAAAGACATGTTTTTTTTTCTGTTCTACATATATATTCAGTAATTCTCAATATCATCACATAGTTGCATACTCATCATTTCTTAGAACATTTGTATCAATTCAGAAAAAGAAATAAAACAATAACAGAAAAAAAAAGATTATACATACCATACCCCTTACCCTTCACTTTCATTTATCACTGGCATTTCAAACTAAATTTATTTTAACATTTGTTCCCCCTATTATTTATTTTTATTCCATATGTTCTACTCCTTTGTTGACAAGGTAGATAAAAGGAGCATCAGAGACAAGGTTTTCACAATCACACAGTCACATTGTGAAAGCTATATCATTATACAATCATCTTCAAGAAACATGGCTACTGGAACACAGCTCTACATTTTCAGGCAGTTCCCTCCACGCTCTCCATTACATCTTGAATAACAAGGTGATATCTACTTAATGCATAAGAATAACCTCCAGGACAACCTCTGGACTCTGTTTGGAATCTCTCAGCCATTGACACTTTGTCTCATTTCGCTCTTCCCCCTTTTGGTCGAGATGGTTTTCGCAATCCCTTGATGCTAAGTCTCAGCTCATTCTAGGGTTTTTCTCAATCCCTTGATGCTGAGTCTCAGCTCATTCTAGGATTTCTGTCCCACGTTGCCAGGAAGGTCCACATCCCTGGGAGTCATGTCCCACATAGACAGGGGGAGGGTGGTGAGATTGCTTGGTGTGTTGACTGGAGAGAGAGGCCACATCTGAGCAACAAAAGAGGCTCTCTTGGGGGTGACTCTTAGGCCTAAATTTTAAGTAGACTTGACCTATCCTTTGTGGGGTTAAGTTTCATATGAACAAACCCCAAGACTGGGGGCTCAGCCTATAGCTTTGGTTGCAAAAGACATGTTTTAAGTATTCCTAGCATAATAGCTCAACTGGAAACAATACAAATGTCTATCAATGGTATAATAAATTGTGATATATCCCTACAAGGAAAACTCTCCACTATGAAAATAAATGAACTACTACTCCATACAACATAGAGAAATCTCAAACATGATGTTAGACATAAGAAACAGATATAGAATATACACACTATATGATCCATTTATATAAATTTCCTAAATGAGCAAAACAAACCATGGTATTAGAAGTCTGGGCAGTTACCTTGGGAGGAAGGAGAATAGCAACTGGGCAAGGACCTGGATGGGACTTCTGGGGTGATGGTAATTCTCTGTTTCTTGATCTGCATCATAATGATACAGATATTTTCTACTTTGTGACAACTCATTGAGCTGTATCTTCATGATTTTATCCCATAATGCATTTTAAATTCAATTAAAAACAACATCAAAAATTTTGGCTATGCCTGTGACCCTTTCTATTTCTAGTTAGTAATTTTTTAATCACTGGAAATTTCTCTCCAATTATTTTCCTTTATGATATCTTCCATGCCATTCATTTATTTTTCTTCTAGATTTAAAATTTGTTTCACTGATACTCTTCAGTATTATAATAACTACCAATGCAGTTTTTACTATTTGATAATATTTTTATTTTATTCAAGCTGATCTTTATATAGAGTTTGTTTGTTCTTCAAACTAAGAATAGAGTTTTAATATTTAAAAAAGACCAGTGGTTCTCAATTGATAATGTGCATAAAATCACTTGGGGAACTTCTTTAAAATGCAAGTTTCTTGTACTCACTTCTTGAAAACTCTGACTTAGTAGGATTTGGGACAGAGACTGGGCATTTGCATTTTTCACCCATACCTCAATTGGTCATGATGCAGTAGTCCTCCATCACACCTTGTAAACACACTAATTTCAGGAATTTTTAATTTTCCAAAAATTCGTACTTTTTTCCTTGTATATAACAAAACTTTCCATTACTCTATATTATTTTGAGAAAATGGAGGGGGTAGGCAGGGCAAGGGTAGTATTTCTTGCTACATGAATTTAACTGCTTAGCTTTTGTTTAATTTTTTTCTGCATTTCAGAAGATGTAGTCAAACTTTTTAAGGTATCAAAAAGAAAGAGTTATTGAAACTTCCCTGCCTTCTGTGATACTACCTATCTTAAGTTAATTCTTTTCAGTTTTTGTTTTTATTATTTTATTTTTTTGCAGACTCTTGTCCCCACCCCCTGCCCTCACCCCTTCAGTGCTTTTTCTCTTCTCATTCTATACATTTTCCCTGGGTAATCTCATCCACGCCTGTGGTTTCATCTACGATCAGTATGATGACAACCTCTAATTTCTCCAGTCTGAGCTCCAGACAAGAATATCCAATTGCCCGTTAAGAATGTTCATTTAGCTATGTTTAGGAACCTACATTCAACCAGTCCAAACCTGAATTCCTCAACTTTCACCTCAAATCTATTCTTCCTTTAGTATTTTCTATCTCCTCGAATTGCTGTATTCAGCTAGCCAAGGCAAACATTTAGTTCTGTTCTCCTATACTGGCCGCATCCAGAAGACTTTCAGATCATACCTATTATCTCTAGATTCTGTCCTCTCTTCCTCATTCCCACTATTGTCTATATGCTATACGGGATAACTGTAGCTTTTGTCTCTTCTCCTGGTCTTGCCCCTCTCAAACTCACATTTCATGCTACTTCCAGTGAGGATATGAAACTAAATTTCTGATCATGGCACAGTTGGGCTCAAAATGCTTCCCAGTGGCCTTCTGGATAAAGTTTTTAAACCCAGCAAACAAGGTTCTCTATTATTTGATCCCTGCCTACATGACTAGTCTATCTCCCATCACTTTCCATGAAAGCCCCTGCTTTGGCCATTCTGAATTCCATGTGCAATTTTCTCTTTGTGTCTTGTAATGTATATGTTTTCCCACATGCCTGCAACACCTCCCTCCTCACCCTACATTGTCGTAATCTATACCCATCTTCCCAGTGTTGGTTTAGACATAGACTCCTCCTACAAGGCTTTCCTGGCCTCTGACTTAGACACTAGTCCTCTGAATGCCCTTATCCTCTCATATATATGTGCACGTGTCTCACAGCATTTACATCTTTAGAGATGTAATCAGCCATAGATGCAATCAACTAACTGATCACTTAATACACCACTTTTCCAGCCAGGAAATATACCAGCAGCAAGGGTCAGGCCAGTTCTTGCCTGACCAGACATCTGGGCATAATCATTTGACCAAGTTGACACCAGAACATAACCATCACAGTCCGTCCCTTGTCAACTTAACAGCTATACACATCACTTTGAAACACACTTAATTTCCAAATAGAACACAATAACAAATACGTTTCACCCAACAGTACTTAACAGTCCTGCGTACAGCCAAAAATGGTACTACATCTCTTTAGAAGAAGGTGCAAGTCCGTAGGTAACATTGACTCTTAAACTTCATATCCTATGACTTAAATACTGTAACATGAAAAATGCAACTTATGTCATACGATAGGAGGAAACAAGATATTTGCTTATGTACAAACACAAACATATTCATAACAAAACAGGGAGGAAATATTCATGCAATCACAATCCTCGTTTTTGTAGGTGGTCACGTGGTTGTAGTTCATATTTATCACTACTTCTTCTACTACCCATTCCATGTTCCCTTTACCTAAGTAAGCACCTTCAGCTGGCTGTGCTTCTTTGCCAGGTGGGGTGACCCAGACCTTCATTCCTGAATTGTCTGGGCCATTGGTAGTCCTGCCTGGATTGGGTTGTTGCAATTTTCCATTGACTTTAGTCCTAGGGCATGGTAATACTAAGAGATGCCCTACAGGATCTCCTGTATTCAAGGAAAACTCTTCTTTACCTCCACTGTGTAGTTGCAGTCCTATTTCCCCTTGACAGTCAGGAGCAATCACCCAAAAGAGAATAGTAATCCCCTTTTGTTCCTGTGATTCAGTGGCATGAGAAGCCCAAAATGGCCAGGTGGCTGTCTTAATTTCCAGTTCAGTGGAATCAGTGTTGTTTCCTGGAAGGAGCACCCCTCCTTTCAGAACCAAGACTTGTAGACCTGCAGAGCTTAAGTTTTCGGGGACAGGAAGAAAAAATTTTCCCAGTGGGTCATTAGGGGTGATAGTGAGTGGTGCCACTCCCATTTCCACCCTTGATTCCTGGACCTGTGAAACCTGGCTATGGGAGAAAAAGTACTATAGAGTGGACACTGATTCAGACCATCCACAGCCTCCTGGAGAACACTGCCCCAGCCCTGCAAGGTACTGTCACCTAGTTGTCACCATAATTGGATCTTCAAAAGACCCAATTCTAACATTCTATCAACTCAGTTGCCTCTGGGTGATGGGTAACCTGGTAAGGTCAGATAGTCCCATGAGCATGTGCCCATTCTGGTACTGCATTTGCTGTGAAGTAGGATCCTTGATCAGAAGCAATGCTGTGTGGAATACCATGACGGTGGATAAGGGATTCTGTAAATCTACATATGGTTGTTTTTGCAGAAGCATTGCATGCAAGGAATGCGAACCAATATCTGGAGTATGTACCTATTCCAGTTAGAACAAATCACCACCCCTTCCATGATGAAAGTGGTCCAGTGTAATCAACCTACCACCAGGTAGCAGGCTGATCATCTCAGGAAATGGTGCCATGTCAAGGACTGGGTGGGTCTCTGCTGTTAGCAGATTGGGCACTCAGCAGTGGCCGTTGCCAGGTCGGCTTTGGTGAGTGGAAGTCCATGTTGCTGAGCCCATGCATAACCTCAGTCCTTACCATCATGCCCACTTTGTTCATGAGCCCATTAGGCAATGACAGGAGTGGCTGAAGAAAGAGGATAACTTGTATCCACAGGATGGTTCATCTTATCCACTTAATTATTAAAACCTTCCTCTGCTGAAGTCACCCTCTGGTGAGCATTCATATGAGACACAAACATCTTCAAGTTCTTTGCCCAGTCAGAAAGGTCTATCCACATAACTCTTCCTCAGACCTCTTTGTCACCAATCTTCCAATCATGCTCATTCCAAGTTCCTGACCATCCAGTCAAACCATTAGCAACAACCCATGAGTCAGTATACAAAGCACTTCTGGCCAGTTATCCTTCCAAGCCAAATCAACAACCAGGTGCACTGCTCAAAGTTCTGCCCATTGGGAGGATTTTCCCCTTACCACTGTCCTTTAAGGACATCCCAGAATGGGATTGTAGTGCTGTAGCTATCTACTTCAGGGTGGTCCCTGAATATCATGCAGAGCCATCTGTAAACCAGGCCAGAGTTTTCTCTTCCTCAGTCAACTGACTGAAAGGAACCCCCAAGAGGCCATAGCTTTAGTCTGGGAAAGAGAAGGTAAAGTGGCAGGAGTGGGGGCCATGGGCATTCGGGCCACTTCCTCATGTGACTTACTTGTGTCTTCAGCATAGGCCTCAAGCCCTATCTCTAAAATACCATCTCCATTTTCTGATGGAGTGCTGCTCTGCATGCCCAACTTTACAGCTTCATGGGTCAGACAACATTCAGCTCATGATAGGCAACTCAGGTTTCATGGTAACTTGGTGGCTCACAGCTAAGCTTTCAGTCTCTACTAAGGCCCAGTAGTAGGCTAACGGCTGTTTCTCAAAAAGAAAGTAGTTGTCTGCAACAGATGTTAAAGCTTTGCTCCAAAATCCAAAGGATCTACATTGTAATTCTCCTATAGGGGTCTGCCAAAGGCTGCAGATGGCATCCCTAATTGCCATTAACACATCCAGCACCATTGGATCTGCTGAATCATATGACCCAAGTGGCAGAGCAGCTTGAACAGCAACCCAAATCTGTCATAGAGCCTCCTCTTTTTCCAGTCCCCACTCAAAACTAGCAGCTTTTTTGGTCCCTTGGTAAATGGGCTGGAGTAGTACACCCAAATGAAGAATATGTTGTCTCCAAAATCCAAAGGGGCCAACTAGGCATTGTGCTTCTTTTTTGGTCATAGGAGGGGCCAGATGCAGCAACTTATCCACCTTAGAGGGGATATCTCGACATGCCCAAAACCACTGGACACCCAGAAATTTCACGGAGATGGAAGGTCCCTATATTTTTGTTAAATTTATCTCCCATCCCCTGCCATATAAATGCCACACAAAAAAGTGTAGAGTAGTTGCTACTTGTTGCTCACTAGATCCAATCAGCATGATATCATCAATATAATGGACCGGTGTGATGTCTTGTGGGAAGAAGAAATGATTGAGGTCTCTGTGGACAAGATTGTTACATAGGGCTGGAGAGTTGATAAACTCTTAAGGCAGGACAGTGAAGGTATACTGCTGGCCTTGCCAGCTGATTGCAAATTGTTTCTGGTGGTCCTTACTGACAACTATTGAGAAAAAAACATTTGCCAGATCAATAGCTGCATACCAGGTTTTAAGCGATGTATTGATTTACTCAAGCAGTGATACCACATTTGGAATAGCAGCTGCAGATGGCGTCACTACCTGGTTAAGCTTATGATAATCCATTGTCATCCTCCAAGTTCCATCTGTTTTCCGTACAGGCCAAATAGGAGAACTGAATGGGGATGTGGTGGGAATCACCACCCCTGCATCCTTCAAGTCCTTAAGAGTGACAGTAATCTCTGCAATTCCTCCAGGAATCTGGTATTGCTCCTGAGTCATTATTTTGCTAGGTAGGGGCAGTTCTAGACGCTTCCACTTGGCCCTTCCTACCATAATAGCCTTCACTCCACAAGTCAGAGAACCAATGTGCAGATTCTGCCAGTTACTGTGTATGCCTATTCCAATTATGCATTGTGAAACTGTGGAAATGACCACAGAATGGGTCTGGGGACCCACTGGACCAACTGGACCCACCATGAGATGGACCTGAACTAAAACTCCATTGATCACCTGACCTCCATAAGCCCCTATTCTGACTGGTGAACCAGAATGACATTTTAGGTCTCCTGGAATTAATGTCACTTCTGAACCAGTGTTGAATAATCCCCAGATATTCGATCATTTCCTTTCTCCCAGTGCACAGTCATCCTGGTAAAAATCTGTAGGTCTCCTTGGGGAAGGCTGAGAGGGAGGTTAACAGTGCAAATTTTGGACAGTATAAAAGGGTCAGTCCCTAAGGGTACCTGGCTCTCCTTCATTCGAGAGGCTCTGGGTCTGTAAACTGTCTCAAATCTGGGAATTGATTAAGAAGCCATGACTCTCTGTTTTTGTAATTTCAATTAGAAGTCTGTTCACTTGACCCAGAACTCTTCTGCTTATTCAGCTTAAATAATAATTTAGTAGACTATTCATCTATTTTACTTCTAGGTACCCCATGATCTACTAGCCAATGCCACAAATCTCTGCAAGTCAGATTATTTTGACTACTGCTTTGAATCTACTGCCCTTGCCCACTTGTCTATGGTGATTAACTGTTGCCACAGGGCTTCTGCTAACTCTGGATTCTATCATCCCCATTGTGTTTAAGGATTCCAGCTCAGTGACAGAAGTTCCCACAGTAATATCTGGCCTTTGATAGAGAAGGATGACTACAGAGGTCTGCAGGGATGATGAAGCTAGTCTTATGAATTTATTTCTCAAGGCTCTGGTGAAAGATGTGTTGTCTGGACATTCCTAGAGTGTGTGAACAGGTCTTCCATGATAAATTCACTCTAACATTCACATCTCTCTAAACCTCTGGATCCCCTCATCTGCAATACACCGGGTAGTTCTGGCATTTTGACCTCAGGTAATGTAGGCCACCTTTTGACATGCTTCAGCCAACCATCCAAACAAACTTTTAGCGCCCTTTCTAACCCTTTGAGCTACAACACTGAATGCAGAATCTCTGCTTAGTGGGCTCATATCAATAAATTCAGCTTGATCCAAATTTATATTCCTTCCACCATTATCCCACACCCTTAATATCCATTTCTATACATATTTCCCTGATTTCTGTCTATATGGATTAGAAAACTCATGTAGTTCTTTTGATGTATAGCATATCTCCTCATGGGTCATACTTTGTACTGCACCTTTTGGGGCCTGTTGGGACTTTAGTTTAGTTATAGGTCTCGAAGAGAAGAGAGGTGTTAGGGGTGGCTCATGAAAAGAAATAGAAGTAACTTTCAAGCCCATTACCTCAGGGCATTCCATTGCAGTTTCATTTGGTGAAACAGGATTGGTTACCCCAGAAAGAGGAGTGAGAGCTGTTTCCCCAATGGATATGGTTACAGGGCTAGCAGGCATTGAAGGGTTAATCTTGTTGGATGGCAGACTCCTCTGAGGACACTGGAGGCCAGGAAGCTGTTTTCCCAAGACAGGCTGGAGGTTGGGAAGCTCTTTCCTCAGGCCAGTCCATTATAGATCTATCTAGCAAAGGCTCAGCAGATTCCAGAGAGCCCATTTCCACATCGCCATCATTATCAAGCCATATATCACCATCCACATTTCAGGAACTCATTCTTTTCCAGTCAAAGCTCTTACTTTAATAGCAGACACCCTGCAAGGTTGAGATTTTAGTTTACATTGTAAATCTGCTACTCGCACAATGAGGCTTTGTGTCTAGTTTTCAGAGATCTCAAGTCTGTGACCACAGGAAATAAGATTTTCTTTCAGGGCACACATGGAAACATTTACATAATTTGTATGACACTGAAGTTTCGAATTTGAGCTTTCAGCTCATCCCTTTCCCTCATCACAGTATCTAGCATGTTTAACAACAACCAGCCAACATCATTATACCTCTTAATTCCACAAAACTCCATAAAGTTGTCAAAAACATTATCACCCAGAGCCTTATCTTGTATAAGCACACAATTAGCAGAATCTAATGGTGATATTTTGAGTATCTCTTTTGCCAACTCACCCCATGGACTGTCAGTGTCATCCTGATTATTGAAAACAGAGTCATTAGTGCCTCTGAGTCTAGAGTAGAAAACCAATTGTAAAAACCCATTTTTAAGATACTGTTTCTCAAGAACCGCTCCTGGTACCAAGCTGTGTTAGTCAAGTTCTCTAGAGAAACAGAACCAACAGGAAAGATCTGTAAATATAAGATTGATAAAGGTATCTCACACAACCATGGTAATGGAAGAATCCAAAATCCATACAGTGAGCTGTGAAGCTGGCAGCTCCAATGAAGGGTCTGGATGAACTCCATAGGAGAGGCTCGCTAGCTGAAGAAGTGATTCTCTCTTCTTCCTTAAATACCTTCAATGGATTGGATTATCTTATTGGTGGAAGACATTCCTTGGTTGATTGCAAATGTAATCAGCCACAGATTCAATCAACTATCTAATGACTTAATACACCAGCCTTCTAGCCAGGAAATATTCTTGCAACAAGGGTCAGGCCAGTGCTTGCCTGACCAGACAACTGGGCATAATCATCTGGCCAAGCTGACACCAGAACATAACCATCACACTACTTAACAATGTACTGCCTATTCATTTGTTCTTCTGTTTAGTTTCAAACTTCCCATGTAGAACATACACTCTAGGAGAGCAATGTCTTAATTCACCACTCTACTCCCCAAACCTAGAAGAGTCCCTACACATAAGTACTAATTAAATATGTGATAAGAAAATAAAAGAATGTGTTCTTTGAGTGTAAACTTTCTACCTTTTGCATCATCATATCCTCAGCACATAGCAACTAGTGCTAATGGCATAAAGTAATATTTAATAAAGTTGAATGGATTAATGGATGGATGACCCTGCTCTATGAAAACTAGGTATTAAATTTATATTATTTCACATGTGTGATGTATGTTATGTTTCTAATTAAAGCATATGAATAAGCGAGATGTTGCAAATACTTTACTATTAAGAAACTAAACTTGTACTAAGAAATAAGTAATGATGACCAGGAGTTTTTCTTGAAAATCAGGTACTTTGGGCTTTTGGGTTGGCAAAATTCTAAAGATGGTTTCCCCAAGATTCCTATTTTCTGGTTCTTCAATCAAACACTAATTTAGGTATTGCTGTAGAGAGACTCTGACGACATAATTAAGGTTACTAATTAGCTGACTTCAGCAGAGGGAGAGTATCCTGTATTTTCCAGGGATGCCCAGTATAATCACATGAGCCCCTTAAAGCAAAACAAGAAAGAAGAAGAGCCAAAAGAGATGCCACAGAAGGAGAGGTCAGAGATATTTAAAGGGTAAGGAGGCCCTAATCCTCTCCCACATGATTTCTGGTTTTGAAGAATGGAGAAAGGGGGCATTAGTAGCCTCTAGAAGCTACGCCACCAACAAAATGGGGACCTCGATCCTACAGCTACATAGTATTGAATTCTGCCAACAACCTGGATGAGCCTGAAGCCTAATTTTTCAGAGGCTTCAGATAAAAGCTGCTGACACTTTGATTTTGGCCTTGTGACACCTTAAGCAGAGAACCCATTCAAGCCACGTGAACTGGGAAATAAAAAATTTGTGTTAAGCTGCTAAATCTGTGGTAATTTATTACAGCAGTGATCTAAACTAATACAGGCATATTTCCTAGTTCTACCAGTTTGCAGGGAAGCTTTAAACAAATTATTTCATATTCTGTAATTTAGTTTGGTATCAGTTTCTACTAATAAATTAACTTGAAAATTAACAATTAAATTAAGTAAAAATAACTATTTGACAGGACACTATTAAGTTCTAAGAATCTAAAAGAATCTTAAATATAACCCAATTCAAACTCCTCATTTCAGAGACTAGGAAACTGGGGTCCATACAGCAGTGGATAGAAAGATTGAGATTTGGGGCCAGGTTTCATAACTGCCAGCTTAGAGCTTATTCACTCACAGATGATTGCGGCTGTACTACGGAGGCATCTGAAATAAGAAGAATGGCCACAGCTTGGAGGAAAAATGAAACTCACTCTTGGCTCCCTGACTTAATAGTTGAAAAAACACAGAGGAAGTCATTACTGCCTCAATTCTCTTGTCAGTACATTAGGAATGACGCTACTTGACCTACTTTCTTTACAGAATTCAGTTCAATTGTCATTTATTAAACACCTACTACATAACAAATATTGCATTAAGTGCTAGGTTATAAAGATAAATAAAACCAGGTTCCCAATCTCAAGCAATTCACTTACAAAGAGATTATTTCAATGCTACATGATACATGTTATGAAAGGTAAACAAAAGGAACTGGGGAACACAGAGAAGAGTCATCTAATCCAGATATGAAAAAAGAGGAAGTAAAGAATACTGCTGCAATATGGCCAAATGTTAAAATTGGTGCATGTGGGCATATGGGTGGTGGGTAGGGGTGGGGATATTTTGGAGTTCTCTGTATGGGGCTTGTATTACTTTTGCAACTGTCCTGTAAATTTGAAATTATTTCAAAATAAAAAGTGCAAAATTGAAAGAAAGGAATCCTACTGCGTCTTAAAGAATAAGTAGATATTTGCCAGCATAAAAGAACTTTTTATGCTGAATATGCAGAAAGGAAATCAAGATGAGCCCAAGCATACAGACAAGAAATAACATGGTATGGACTACAAGTGTCCCCTTTTGCCTAGAACCGACAGTGAGAAGACACTGAGTTCACAGGTAAAGGCCAAATAATAAAAAATCCTGTATGACCTGCTGGGGAGAATGAGCTTCATTCTATATGCAAAGGAAGTCACTGGAAGTAAGGTAAGCAAGCTGGCAGTATAGAAGATGGATTAGTGAGAAGCTATACTAAACACCTAAGTAGAGGCTGTTAGCGTAATTCGGATGCAACGTGATATGAAAGGGGGTAGCACGGGGGGCAGCATATAGTAAAGAAGATTCAAGAAATCTTTAGAACAGGGATTCTTAACCCCTGCCTGCACAATAGAAACACCCCCTACTCCACCCATGTCCACCCATCCTATACATATCTCCTGAATCAGAATCTCCAGGGGTGAGCTCCAGGCACTTTTTGGAAAGATGATTCTGGTAAGCTAGGTTTCTGAACTGTTCTAGAACAGGGATCTGCAAATTGCAACCCACAGACAAAATCCAACCCACTGCCTGTTTTCTTACAGGCTGTAAGCCAATTTTTTTTTTTAACATTTATAAATGAATGAAGAAAAAAAGAACATTTTGTGACACATGAAAATTACATGAAACACAAATTTCAGTGTCCATAGATTAAGGTTTATTGGAATACAGCCACATTCATTCATTTACATATTTTTTATGGCTGCTGTCACATTACAAAGGCAGAGTTGGGTAGTAGTAGCAAAGACCACATGGCTCAAAAAGCCTAAAATATTTACTATCTGGTCCCTTATAGGGAAAGGGTACCAACTCCTAATCTAAAGAAGTCCCTCTCATTCTTGGCTGCATTGGAGTCACCTGCACGCTCCACATCAGCATCTCCCCTGACGATCCCAATGAGCATCCAACATTGAGAACCACTGATTTAGAAGGTCATATTAACAGAAATTAGTACTTGATTGGATATGACTGCTGAAGGAAAAACAGGTAATATGCATTTTAAAACATTTTAAGATTATAGTTGTTATGAGCTCCTTGAAGTCAAAAATAAAATCTGCTCATTTCCATATCCCCAGTACCTAGCTTTGTATACTAAAGGTACTCAGTAAAAATTTACTGATTTAATTAATTTGCTTATTACTCCTCACTGAAGCAGACTCCATCCAAGGCACTTGAGATGTAGTTTATGTTCATTTAAATGCCACAGAAAACTTTTTTTAAAAATTGACCCTGTCAATGTATACAAAAAATAGAGGTATAATTTAAAGAGCTCCAGTGTTCCAAAGAATTAAGACAATATTATTGCATAAGATCACAAGACAACCTTCATTAAGAGTCAGTTTTCAGTTACTCAATTTTCTGAACCAAAATACATTCCCTTTAATTCTGGCAAAAAAAAAATTTTTATAACTTTTTATTCTGAGCATTTTAACTGATTCAAGTAGTCAGATCATATTAGGTTAGATCAGAATATTGTTTTTGGCCAAGGGCCTTTGAAAAGCAGATCAAAAAATTAACATGATAATATTAGTATATTTTAAACAAATGATAAAGATCAAATCAGAAAATCGTTAGAGGTTAGGTTTGAGTGTAAGAAAAAGTAACTGCTTTTCAGAAATGATTATTGTATCTAAAGTAGGTTTTAAAATCAAGGCAGTCAGTTAACTATTTCTGTATTATTACAGAATTGAAATGTTTCCTCAAATCTCAGTTTTGCCTATCAATATTTTCTGCTTTTCTTCAGTGTACATGTACTGCTGGGGACAGGAAGAGAGAAGGAGGGAAGGAGAGAGGCACTTGAATATGTGGGTGTGTCAAGCTCTAGAAAGTTCCTAGTCTTAGCAGTAGGTATGGTTTCAGCCTGACTGTGATACTGATGTCTGAGCTTTGAAAAGCCAGGGTAAAATAGGAAGTCTGGTCTACCATAATTAGCTTTTTAACTATACAAACTTTTATATAACTAGCCAAACAATGCTTTACCAAAGATGCAAGATTAACAACTCTGAGAAAATACCAATTAGTCAACAGAGAATGAGCAGAGATGAAACAGTCGACTGAAATTCAAATAGGTCTCTAATAGGCAGTGCAGTTTTTAAAACATGATTTTCATAGGAAAGGTTGACTAAAATGTGTTAGCATGTGTCATGGTTAGGGACAGGTGTCAACTTGGCCAAGTTGTGGTACCTGTTCATCTGATTGGGCAAGTGCTGGCCTGTCTGTTGCAATGAGGACATTTCATAGGATTAGGTCATGATCACGTCAGCTACATCCACAGCTGATTCCATTTGTAATCAGCCAAAGGGGAGTGTCTTCTGCAATTAGTGATGCTAAATCCAATCATGGGAAGCCTTATTTTAAGGAGGACTCAGAGGAGACAGATTGCATTCCTGCTTTGGCTGGTAAGCCTCTCCTGTGGAGTTCATCCAGGCCATCCATTGGAGTCATCGGCTTCAGAGCCTGCCCTGTGGATTTTGGACTCTGCATTCCTACGGTCACGTGAGACACTTTCATAAATTTTATATTTGCAAGTGTTCCCTGTTGATTCTGTTTCTCTAGAGAACCCTAATACATCTTGGTACCAGGAGTGGTTCTTAAGGAACAGAATCTTAAAAATGGGTTTTTATGAATGGTTTTCTACTCTGACTGGGCTCAGAGACACTAAGGACTCTGATTCCCGTAATCAGAATGACACTCCCAATCCATGGACTGAGTTGGCAAAGGAGAAAGTCAAAATATCATCATTCGATTCTCCTAATGCTTCGCTTGTACGAAGCCAGACTCTGGGAGATAATGTTTTTGACACCTTTACAGAGTTTTGTAGAAATAAGAGTTATAGAGATGTTGGTTGGTTGTTGTTAGATACACTGTCTACATTAAAGGGTGAAAGGGATGGGCTTAAGGCTTCAAACAAGAAGCTTAAGTGCTATCTGAAAGATGTTGAGGTTTCTATGAGTATCCTGAAGGAAAATTTTATTTCCTGTAGCCGTAGACTTGAGATCTCTGAAAATCAGACTCAGAAACTTATTGTTAGAGTAGCAACTTTACAACGTAAACTGAAATCTCAGTCTTGCATGGTGTCTGCCGTTAAAGTGAGGGCATTGATTGGAAAGGAGTGGGACCCTGAAAAATGGGATGGTGACATATGGATTGATAATGATGTTGGGGGTGAGGTTGAAACCCTAGACCATGCTGAGCCTTCTTTAGATAACCCTGTAATAGTCTGCCCTGAGGACATAGCCGCCCCACTTCCAGCCTGCCTTGAGGAATTGGCCACCCAACCTCCTCCTGAAGGGATTAGCCCTACAGTTATTAATCCTGTTTCACCAGATGAAACTGCAAATGAAAGCCCTGAAGCAAATGGCTTGGAAGATATTTCTAATTCTTTTCATGACCCACCCCCACCACCCCTCATTTCTTCTAGACCTATAACTAGACTAAAGTCCCAACAGGCCCCTAAAGGTGAGGTACAAAGTATCACACATGAGGAGGTACGTTATACTCCAAAAGAACTGTGTGAGTTTTCCAATTTATATAGACAGAAATCAGGGGAATATGTGTGGCAATGGATTTTAAGAGTGTGGGATAATGGTGGGAGGAATATAAGGCTGGATCAGGCTGAATTTATTGATATGGGCCCACTAAGCAGAGATTCTGCATTCAATGTTATAGCTAGAGCAGTTAGAAAAGGTTTAACAGCTTGTTTGGGTGGTTGGTTGAAACATGGATCAAAAGGTGGCCAACATTACCTGAGGTTGAAATGCCAGAACTGCCCTGGTATAATGTAGATGAGGGGATTCAGAGGCTTAGAGAGATTGGGATGTTAGAGTGGATTTATCATGCAAAGCCTGCTCTTACACCCCAGGAATGTCCAGAGGATGCACCTTTTACCAGAACAGTGAGAAATAAGTTTGTGAGACTAGCACCATCATCCCTCAAGAGCTCTGTGTTTGCACTTCTCTGTAGGTCAGATATTACTGTAGGAACTGCTGTCACTGAGCTGGAATCCTTAAACACAATGGGGATGACAGGATCCCGAGTTGGCAGAAGCCAGGTGGCAGCACTTAATCACCAAAGACAGGGTAGACGTGGGTATTATAATAGACAACAAACTCAAAGGAGGCATCAAAATTATATGACACGCAGAGATTTGTGGCATTGGCTAGTAAATCATGGGGTGCCTAGAAATACAATAGAAGGGCAGTCTACTAAATTCTTGTTGGAGCTGTATAAACAAAAGAGTTCTAGGTCAAGGGAACAGAAGTCTAACCTGAATTACAAAAACACAGAGTCACGGCCCCTTAACCAATTTCCAGACTTGAAACAGTTTACAGACCCTGAGCCCCTTGAATGAAGGGGAGGCCAGGTCCCTATGGGGGAGAAACCTGTTACACTGCCACAAATTTATACTGTTAACCTTCCTCTAAGTCTTCCCCAAGGAGACTGACGGCCTTTTACCAGGGTAACTGTGCATTGGGGGAAAGGAAATGATCAGATATTTCGGGGATTATTAGACACTGGTTCAGAAGTGACATTAATTCCAGGGGACCCAAAACGTCACTCTGGACCACCAGTCAGAGTGGGGGCTTATGGAGGCCAGGTGATCAATGGAGTTTTAGCTCAGGTCCGTCTCACAGTGGGTCCAGTGGGCCCCCGGACCCATCCTGTAGTTATTTCCCCAGTTCCGGAATGTATAATTGGCATAGACATACTGAGCAACTGGCAGAATCCCCACGTTGGTTCTCTAACTCGTGCAGTGAGGGCTATTATGGTGGGAAAGGCCAAGTGGAAGCCACTAGAACTGCCCCTACCAAGCAAAATAGTAAATCAAAAGCAATACCGTATTCCTGGAGGGATTGCAGAGATTACTGCCACTCTTAAGGACTTGAAAGATGCAGGGGTGGTGATTCCCACCACATCCCCGTTCAACTCTCCTATTTGGCCTGTGCAGAAAACAGATGGGTCTTGGAGAATGACAGTAAACTCAACCAGGTGGTAACTCCAATTGCAGCTGCTGTTCCAGATGTAGTATCATTGCTTGAGCAAATCAATACATCCCCTGGTACCTGATATGCAGCTATTGATCTGGCAAATGCTTTTTTCTCAATAGCTATTAGTAAGGACCACCAGAAACAGTTTGCTTTCAGCTGGCAAGGTCAGCAATATACTTTCACTGTCCTACCTCAGGGGTATATCAACTCTCCAGCCCTATGTCATAATCTTGTTCGCAGAGACCTTGATCATTTCTCCCTCCCACAAGACATCACACTGGTCCATTATATTGATGATATCATGTTGATTGGACCTAGTGAGCAAGAAGTAGCAACTACTCTAGATTTACTGGTAAGGCATTTGCGTGTCAGAGGGTGGGAGATAAATCCAATGAAAATACAGGGGCCTTCCACCTCAGTAAAATTTCTAGGTGTCCAGTGGTGTGGGGCATGTCAAGATATCCCTTCTAAGGTGAAGGATAAATTGCTGCATCTGGCCCCTCCCACAACCAAAAAAGAGGCACAACGCCTAGTTGGTCTTTTTGGATTTTGGCGACAACATATTCCTCATTTGGGTGTGCTACTCTGGCCCATTTACCAAGTGACCAGAAAAGCTGCTAATTTTGAGTGGGGACCTGAACAAGAGGAGGCTCTGCGACAGGTCCAGGCTGCTGTGCAAGCTGCTCTGCCACTTGGGCCATATGATCCAGCAGATCCAATGGTGCTGGAAGTGTCAGTGGCAAATAGAGATGCTGTCTGGAGCCTTTGGCAGGCCCCAATAGGAGAATCACAATGCAGACCCTTAGGATTTTGGAGCAAAGCCTTACCATCTGCTGCAGATAACTACTCTCCTTTTGAGAAACAGCTTTTGGCTTGCTACTGGGCCTTAGTAGAGACTGAACGCTTAACCATGGGCCACCAACTTACCATGAGACCTGAGTTGCCTATCATGAGTTGGGTGTTGTCTGACCCACCAAGCCATAAAGTTGGGCGTGCACAGCAGCACTCTATTGTAAAGTGGAAATGGTATATACGAGATAGAGCCAGAGCAGGTCCTGAAGGCACAAGTAAGTTACATGAAGAAGTGGCACAAATGCCTATGGTTTCCACTCCGGCTGCCACATTACCTTCTCTTTCCCAGACCAGAGCTATGGCCTCTTGGGGAGTTCCTTACAGTGAATTGACTGAGGAAGAGAAAACTCGGGCCTGGTTCAGCACGATATGCAGGTACCACCCGAAAGTGGACAGCTGCAGCATTACAACCCCTTTCTGGGGTGTCCTTGAAGGACAGTGGTGAGGGGAAATCCTCCCAGTGGGCAGAACTTCGAGCAGTGCACCTGGTTGTTCATTTTGCTTGGAAGGAAAACTGGCCAGAGGTGCGTTTGTATACTGACTCATGGGCTGTTGCTAATGGTTTGGCTGAATGGTCAGGGACTTGGAAAGACCATAATTGGAAAATTGGTGACAAAGAGGTCTGGGGAAGAAGTATGTGGATAGACCTTTCTGAGTGGGCTAAAAACATGAAGATATTTGTGTCCCATGTGAATGCACACCAGAGGGTGACTTCAGCAGAGGAAGATTTCAAGTGGATAAGATGACCCATTCTATGGATACCAGTCAGCCTCTTTCCCCAGCAACTCCTGTTATTGCCCAATGGGCTCATGAACAAAGTGGTCATGGTGGTAGGGATGGAGGTTATGCATGGGATCAGCAACATGGACTTCCACTCACCAAGGCTGACCTGGCTACAGCCACTGCTGAGTGCCCAATCTGCCAGCAGCAGAGACCCACACTCAGCCCCCGATATGGCACCATTCCCCGAGGTGACCAGCCAGCTACATGGTGGCAGGTTATTACATTGGACCACTCCCTTCATGGAAGGGGCAGCGATTTGTTCTAACTGGAATAGACACATACTCTGGATATGGGTTTGCTTTCCCTGCACGCAATGCTTCTGCCAAAACTACTATCCGTGGGCTTACAGAATGCCTTATCCATCGTCATGGTATTCCACATAGCATTGCTTCAGATCAAGGAACACACTTCACAGCAAATGAAGTGCGGGAATGGGCACATGCTCATGGAATTCTCTGGTCTTACCATGTTCCCCATCATCCAGAAGCTGCTGGATTGATAGAACGGTGGAATGGCCTTTTGAAAACTCAATTACGGTGCCAACTAGGTGGCAAAAACTTGAAAGGCTGGGGTAATGTTCTCCAGGAAGCTGTGTATGCTCTGAATCAGCGTCTGCTGTATGGTGCTGTTTCTCCCATAGCCAGGATCCATGGGTCCAGGAACCAAGGGTTGGAAATGGGTGTGGTGCCACTCACTATTACTCCTAGTGATCCACTAGGAAAATTTTTGCTTCCTGTCCCTGCTACCCTGAGTTCTGCTGGTCTACAGGTTTTAGTTCCAAAATGGGGTGTGCTTTCTCCAGGAGAAACAACAGTGATACCACTGAACTGGAAGTTAAGGTTGCCACCTGGCCACTTTGGGCTACTTATGCCTCTGGATCAACACACCAAGAAGGGGATTACATTATTGTCTGGGGTAATTGACCCTGACTATCAGAAGGAAGTAGGACTGCAACTACATAATGGAGGTAAAGAAGAGTTTTCTTGGAATATAGGAGATCCCCTGGGGCGTCTATTAGTACTACCATGCCCCGTGATTAAAATCAATGGAAAACTGCAACAACACAATCCAGGCAGGACCACTAATGACTCTGAGACTTCAGGAATGAAGGTTTGGGTCACCCCACCAGGCAAAGAACCACGGCCAGCTGAAGTGCTTGCTGAGGGGAAAGGGAACATGGAATGGGTAGTGGAAGAAGGTAGTGATAAATATGAACTTCTACCACGTGATCAGTTACAGAAACGAGGACTGTAATGCTGTTTTGTTTGTGTTATACTATTTAAGTTGTAAGATATCAAGTTTAAGAATGAATGTTGCCCAAGGATTTGCACCCTATTCTGGAGAGATTTAATGTGTTTCCAGTTATATGCTGGACAGTTGAGTATTGTCAGGTAAAAGAAAAAATGTGTGCTTATTTGTTTTTATTTGGAAATTAAGTATGGTCTAAGGTGATATATATATATATGTATATATATATATATATATATATATATATATATATATATATATATATATATATATATATATATGCCAAGTTGACAAGGGGTGGACTGTCATGGTTAGGGACAGGTGTCAACTTGGCCAAGTTGTGGTACCTGTTCATCTGATTGGGCAAGTGCTGGCCTGTCTGTTGCAATAAGGACATTTCATAGGATTAGGTCATGATCACGTCAGCTACATCCACAGCTGATTCCATTTGTAATCAGCCAAAGGGGAGTGTCTTCTGCAATTAGTGATGCTAAATCCAATCATGGGAAGCCTTTTAAGGAGGACTCAGAGGAGACAGATTGCATTCCTGCTTTGGCTGGTAAGCCTCTCCTGTGGAGTTCATCCAGGCCATCCATTGGAGTCATCGGCTTCGGAGCCTGCCCTGTGGATTTTGGACTCTGCGTTCCTACGGTCACGTGAGACACTTTCATAAATTTTATATTTGCAAGTGTTCCCTGTTAATTCTGTTTCTCTAGAGAACCCTAACTAATACAGCATGTTTCACATTTCCATTTAAAATATTGTATTCAACTCTGGAAAAGGCAAAACTAAAACAATAGGTTGGAGCTAAGGGGTAGGTTTCACTACAAAGGGGCAATAAAAGGGAAATCTGGGAATGACAGAACTATTCTGTATCTTGATTGTGTATGAGTTACACAACTCTAGGCATTTCTCAAACTCATGCAACTAGGCTCCAAAAATATGTCATTTTTTTTCTTTATTAGGGAGTTGTGAGTTAAGGAACAGTCATGCATAAAAACAGGAGCGCCATATGCCACCCTGTTATCAATATCTTCATTGGTATGGAACATTTGTTACATTTGATAAAAGCACATTCTTATAATTGTACTATTAACTATAGTCACTGATTTAACTGAGAGTTCACTCTTTATGTAGTGTATTCATGCGGGTTTTTTATTTTTTATTTTCATTCTGTTACTATATACGACCTAATATTTCCCCTTTTATCCACATTCAGATATATGTTTCAGTGATATTAATTATGCTCACCCTGTTGTGTGCTGCCATCACCACCATCCATTACCGAGACATTTCTGTCATTACAAATAGGTACTGTGGTAGTTAGATTCAGTTGTCAACTTGGCCAGGTGAAAGCACCTAGTTCTGTTGCTGCGGACAAGAGCCAATGGTTCGTGAACCTCATCTGTTGCTAATTACATCTGCAGTTGGCTAGGAGGCGTGCCTGCTGCAATGAATGACGTTTGACTTAATTGGCTGGTGCTTAAATGAGAGAGCCCAATGTAGCACAGCCTAAGCAGCTTGGCATTCCTCATCTCAGCACTCGCAGCTCAGCCCAGGCCTTTGGAGATGCGCAAAGAAGTCACCCCAGGGAAAGTTGTTGGAACCCAGAGGCCTGGAGAGAAGGCCAGCAGAGACCATCCTGTGCCTTCCCACGTAAGAATGAACCTCAGTGGAAAGTTAGCTGCCTTTCCTCTGAAGAACTAACAAAATAAATCCCCTTTTATTAAAAGCCAATCCATTTCTGGTGTGTTGCATTCCAGAAGCTAGCAAACTAGAACAAGTACCCAGTACATTTGAAGACCTAACTTCCCATTCCTCATCCCCACCCCATCCCCTGGTAATGTATATTCTAGATTCTGACTCCATGACATTGCTTATTCTAATTATTTCAAATCAGTGAGATCATACAATATTCATCCTTTTGCGTCTGGCTTATTTCACTCAACATGCCTTCAAAGTTCATCCATGTTGTCGTATGTATCAGGACTTCATTCCTTTTTATTCTGAATAACATTCCATTATGTGTACAACCACATTTTCATTATCCATTCATCAATTATGGACATTTGGGTTGCTTCCATATTTTAGCAATTGTGAACAATGTGACTATGAACATTGGTATGTAAATACCTGTTGCAGTCCTTGCTTTCAGTTCTTTTGAGTATATACCTAGCAGTGGGATTCTAAGTCATAAGGTAATTCCATACTTAACTTTTGAGGAATTGCCAAACTGTCTTCCACAGGGGCTGTATGATTTTAAATTACCACCAGCAATGAATGAGTGTTCCTATTTCTCCACATCTTCTCCAACACTTGTTATTTTTCATTTTTTTAATAGCAGCTATTCTAAAGGGTATAAAATGGTGTCTCATTGTGGTTTTGATTGGCATTTCCCTAATGGCTAATGATGTTGAACATTTTTTCATGTGCTTTCTATCCATTTGTATATCATCTTTGGAGAGATATCTATTCAAGTCTTTTGCCCAGTTTTTCATTGGGTTGTTTGTTTTTGTTGTTTTTAAGTTGAAGGATTTCTTTATACATTCTGAATATATATAAAACATATTCTTAATATATTAAGACTTTATGGAATATGTGGTTTCAAAATATTTTCTCCCATTGTATAGCGTGTAATTGTACTTACATGATGAAGTCCTTAGGCATGAAGGCTTTTAATTTTGATGAGTTCCCATTTATCTATTTTTTTTTCTGTTGTTGCTTGTGCTATGTGTCTAAGAAACTTGCTTAACGTAAGGCCCTGAAAATTCATCCCTACATTTTCTTGTAGGAAGATGATCATTCTGGCTTTTAAATTTAATTATTTGATCCATTTTGAGTTGATTTTTGTGTATAGCATAAGGTAAGACTCCTTTTTTTTTTTCCGCAAATGGCTATCCAGTTTTCCCAGCACCATTTGTTGAGAAGACTATTCTTTCCCAAATGAGTGGTCTTTGACCCCTTGTCAAAAATCAGCTGGCTAAGACTAAAGAACATCTACAGCAATATAAAGATTCCACAAGGGTTCCATGCATTGAGTAACTTTCCAGAAACCTACAACCTCCAGATGGGTCCCTGTTCCAGGTTAAGTCCTGTAACCTAGCCCAGCCTCTCCAGAACATCAGATAGTTTCGTCTCCCTACCCCATATTAGTGACAGACCCTTCCAATGTGAAAAATTTAGAATTGCCATGGCCCAGACGCCCCTAAAGAGAGGGATGGAAAGATCAAAGGTGATGGCGGAGTTACACAGAGAAGATAGGATTTAACAAATGAATATGATTGTTGAATCATTAAATTGATATCTCTTTTAGTCTCTAGTATTTTAGAACAGCTAGAACTAACAACCTAAAATTGTGAAATTGTAACCCATACCAAACTCTGAAATATGTTCTACAACTAATTGTGGTGCTGTGCTTTGAAATTTATGGCTTTTTTGTATATATGTTATTTCTCACAAAAAAGAAGGGAAAAAGTTGATTGTGATGATAAAAAACAATATTTAAGCCTTCTAGCCTTTTATATTCTGGAGCAGCTAGAAGAAAAAATTGGGGAGGATCATATGGTAGCCCAAGACAAACTCTGGGATCTGTCCTGTAACTACTTGTTGAAAAGTGCTTTGAAAACTATTGCTTTTTTATTGCTTTGCTTTGTATATATGTTATACTATACAATAAAATTTTTAAAAAATTAGTTGGTCATTCTACAAAGGTTCCATGCACTAGGGTAATGTTCCAAAACCTTCAACCTCCAGATGGGTCCCTGGACCAGGTAAGTCTCAAAATGCAGAGGGGCCAGCCCTTCCAGAATAGCAACTAGTTCCATCTCCCTATCCCTATTACCAACAGCCCCTTCCAACATGAAAAAGTTAGAATAAGCATACCTAAATATCCCTAAAGAAAGGGAGAAAGATCAAAGGTAATGGTGGAGTTATACAGAAAAGGTCAGGTGTAACAAATAAGCATGAGTGCTAAATCATTATGCTGATATTTCTTTTAGTCTCCAGTACCTTAGAGCACCTATAAATAAAAACCTAAAATTGTAGAATTGTAAACCATACCGAACTCTGAAATCTGTTCTACAGCTAATTGTTGCGATGTACTTTGGGATTTATTGTTTTTATGTATATATGTTATTTAAAGAGAAGGAGGAATATAACAAAGAAGATAGGATTTAACAAATTAGTATGACTGCTGAATCATTATATTGATATTTCTGTTGATCTCCAGTGTCTTAAAGCAGCTAGATGAAAAAATGAAAAAATCATGGAAGTGAAACCCATACCAAACTTTAAAAACTGTTCTTATAACTCCTTGTTAAAATGCACTTGGAAATTTATTGCTTTTCTGTATTTATGTTACATTTCACAATTTAAAAAAAAGGGAAAAAAATCAGTTGGCCATTGTGCTAGTTTGAAAGGATGTACGTACCCTAGAAAAGCCATGTCTTAATCCTAATCCCATTTTGTAAAGGCAGCCGTTTCTTCTAATCCCTATTCAGTATTGTATGTTTGAAACTGTAATCAGATTATCTCCCTGGAGATGTGATTTAATCAAGAGTGGTTGTTAAACTGGATTAGGTGGAGGAATGTCTCCACCATTTGGGTGGGTGGGTCTTGATTAGTTTATTGGAATCTTACAAAACATTCTGGAGAAAGTGAGAGATTTCTCCAGCAGCCTTTGGAGATGAGGAAGGAAAATGCCTCCTGGGGAGCTTCCTGAAACAGGAAGCCAGGAGAGAAAGCTAGCAGATGATGCTGTTTTCGCCATGTGCCCTTCCAGCTGAGAGAGGAACCCTGACAGTGTTCGCCATGTGCCTTTCCAGATGAGAGAGAAACCCTAACATCATCAGCCTTCCTGAACCAAGGTATCTTTCCCTGGATGCCTTTGATTGGACGTTTCTATAGACTTGTTTTAATTGGGACATTTTCTCAGCCTTAGAACTGTAAACTAGCAACTTATTAAATTTCCTTTTTAAAAGCCATTCTGTTTCTGGGATATTGCATTCGGGTAGCTAGCAAACTAGAACAGCTATAATGTGAGGGTTGATTTCTAAGCTCTCAATTGGATTCCGTTCATCTATATATCTGTCCTTATGCCAGTGCCATGCTGTTTTTATGCTATAGCTTTGTAATAAGTTTTTTTAACTCTTTTTTTACTGTATAATATAACATATTTACAAAGCAAAGAAAGAAAAAGAGCAATAGTTATCAAAGCATTCTTCAACAAGTAGTTATAGGACAGATCCCAGAGTTTGTCATGGCTACATACCATCATCTCAGATTTGTCCTTCTATCTGCTCCAGAATATAGGAGGCTAGAAGGAATAAATATTTTTTATCATCACAATAAACTTTTTCTTTTTTGTGAAAAACATATATACAAAGAAGTAATAAATTTCAAAGCACAGCACAACAATTAGTTGTAGACCAGATTTCAGAGTTTGGTGTGGGTTACAATGCTACAATTTTAGGTTTTTACTTCTAGCTGTTCTAAGATACTGGAAACTAAAAGAGAGATCAATTTAATGATTCAGGAATTATATTTGTTTGTTAAATTTTACCTTCTTTGTATAACTCCACCATCATCTTTGATCTTTCTAGCCCACTCTTTACAGGTTTTTGGGCTACGGCCATTCTAATTTTTCATATCGGAAGGGGATGTCAATGTAATAAGTTTTGAAATCAAGAATTGTGAGACCTCCCTGGCCATTAGAGAAATGCAAATCAAAACCACAATGAGATATCATCTCACACCCACCAGAATGGCCATTATCAACAAAACAGAAAACGACAAGCACTGGAGAGGATGCGGAGAAAGAGGCACACTTATCCACTGTTGGTGGGAATGTCAAATGGTGCAACCACTGTGGAAGGCAGTTTGGCGGTTCCTCAAAAAGCTGAATATAGAATTGCCATACGACCCAACAATACCATTGCTGGGAATCTACTCAAAGGACTTAAGGGCAAAGACACAAACGGACATTTGCACACCAATGTTTATAGCAGCGTTATTTACAATTGCAAAGAGATGGAAACAGCCAAAATGTCCATCAACAGACGAGTGGCTAAACAAACTGTGGTATATACATACGATGGAATATTATGCAGCTTTAAGGCAGGATAAACTTATGAAGCATGTAATAACGTGGATGGACCTAGAGAACATTATACTGAGTGAGTCTAGCCAAAAACTAAAGGACAAATACTGTATGGTCCCAATGATGTGAATCGACACTCGAGAATAAACTTGGAATATGTCATAGGTAACAGAGTTCAGCAGGAGTTAGAAACAGGGTAAGATAATGGGTAATTGGAGCTGATGGAATACAGACTGTGCAATAGGACTAGATACAAAAACTCAAAAATGGACAGCACAATAATACCTAATTGTAAAGTAATCATGTTAAAATACTGAATGAAGCTGCATCCGAGCTATAGGTTTTTGTTTTGTTTTGTTTTGTTTGTTTTGTTCTTATTATTATTACTTTTATTTTTTTTCTCTATATCAACATTCTATATCTTTTTCGGTTATATTGCTAGTTCTTCTAAACCGATGCAAATGTACTAAGAAACGATGATCATGCATCTATGTGATGATGTTAAGAATTACTGATTGCATATGTAGAATGGAATGATTTCTAAAAAAAATGGTCAGCACAATACTGCCTAATTGTAATGTAATTATGTTGGAATGCTGAATGAAGCTGCATCTGAGCTATAGTTTTTTTTTGTTTTTTTTTCTCTTATATATTTTTGTATTTTTTATTTTTAGTTTTGTTTTCTCTCTGTGTTATCACTTTATTTCTTTTTCTGTTGTCGTGCTATTTCTTTCTCTAAATCGATGCATATGTACTGAGAAATGATGACCATACACCTATGTGATGATATTAAGAATTACTGATTGCATATGTAGAACGGAATGATTTCTAAATGTTGTGTTAGTTAATTTTTTTTAATTAATAAAAAAATTAAAAAAATAAAAAAGAATTGTGAGACCTGCAACTTCATTCTTCTTTTTCCATAGCTATTATTTTTCCATAGCTATTATATGGAAGGGGCTATTTGGGGTCCCTTCCATATAAATTTGATGATTGGCTTTTCCATTTCTACACAGAAGGTTTTTGGAATTTTTATCAGGATTGTGTTGAATCTGTAAATTACTTTGGGTGGGACTGACATCTTAATTGGACTTAGCCTTCCATTTATTTAGGTCTTCTTGCAATGTTTGGTAAAATTTCCCTATGAAGCCATCTGTTCCTGGGCGTTCCCTATTGGGAGTTTTTAATTTTCTTCAATGATTTTTTTATTGAGATAATCCTCTAAAGTGTACAATCACTAGTTCACAGTATCATCATAAAACAGTGCATTCATCATTACACTAGATCTTTGAACATTTTAATTACTCTAAAAACAATAAAAATAAAAGTGAAAAAGAAAAACCAAAACTCTCACAACCCCCTTATCCCCTATTGTTTTTTTTTGGGGGGGGGGGGGGGTTGGTCTTTTTTTTCTTACTCACATGTTCATACACTGGATAAAGAGAGTGTCAGTCACAAGGTTTTCACACTCACATGTCCACATCTTAAAAGCTTTGTAGTTATTCAATCATCTTCAAGAATCAAGGCTATTGGATTATAGTTCAACAGTTTCAGGTATTTCCCTCTAGCTACTCCAATACACCAAAAACTAATAAGGATAGCCTCCAGAAAGACCTCTCAACTCTATGCGAAATCTCTCAGCCACCAAAACTTTGTTTCATTTGTCTTTCTGCTTTAGTCCAGAAGGCATTCTCACTCCCACAAAACCAGGGCCAGGCTCATCCCTGGGAGTCATGTCTCACACTGCTAGGGAGATTTATACCCCTGGGAGTCATGTTCCACGTAGGGTGGATGGCAGGGAGTACACCTGCAGAGTTGGCTTAGAGGTCATGTTGAGCAACAAAAGAGGTTCTCTGAGGATCATATGGTAGCCCATGACAAACTCTGGGATCTGTCCTGTAATTACTCATTAAAGAGTGCTTTGAAAACTATTGTTTTTTTATTTCTTTGCTTTGTATATATGTTATACTAGCCAATAAAAAAGTTAAAAGAAAAAAATAAGGTTCCTACTGACAATGGGTTCACATCCACAGGAATGGCTTAAATTTAAGAACATGTTTTCCTGGGTTGCATAGCTCCAAACCATCACAGAATCTAAATATAATTTATAAGTTGTATCAATCAATATCATGGTTATGATATTGTACTATGGTTTTGCAAGATGTTATCATTGAGGGATCTGAGTAACATGGTATCTCTCTGTAATATATCTTACAACTACATGTGACTATAATTATCTCAAAAAGTTTAATTTTTAAAAAGATGATATAAAACTATATATATAATATTTTATGTATAAGTACAAGTATAAAAATTTAACAGTGATTGGCTTTATTAATAGAGGAGTTATATTTTATGGGTGATTTCTGATTTCATCTTTACATTTGTTAATATTTTTCAAATTCTTTACTATGAACATATATCCATTTTATAATTTGAAAATACAATAAATGTCATCTTTAAACATGAAAAAAAGCGGTTCTCTGGGGGTGACTCTTAGGCATAATCTTAAGTAGGCTTAGCTACTTCTTTCCCAGAAATAAGTTTCATAAGGGCATTCCCCAAGATCAAGAGCCTTTCCCCTCAAACTGGCAGCCCCCAATGCTTGAGAGACTATCAGGTCTTCCCCAAGTGGGGAAGCTTAATATTTCCACCTTTTTCCCCAGTTCCCCAAGGGAACTCTGCAAATACTCTTTAGTCTTCTGCCCATCTTACTTCTGGATGCATCAAGGCTTCACACCAACCTGGTCAAACCCACAAGATCTCACTCCCTATTCAGGTTTCCATGTAATTATGGTGTTCAAATAAACTGACCATACAAATTAAACTAGATCGTGTGCTACCAAAAACATAAATTTTGCACAAAATATACCTTCTTTTGATCTCAAACAGAAATTGAAGTTTTAAAATTAAGTCAATATCATTCTCTATCCTTTAGTCTGATTTACCTTAGTCCTACCCAGATCAGTGTCATTCATATCTCTAATTGAAGTCTGACCACTTTTCCAGTGTTTTAACAGTTGCCATAAGGGGTAATGCTGACTTTCACAGCTACAGAGCTCTAGTTCTGTGTCACACAAATACCTAAATTCCATGGAATGACCAGCTTATATACAAACAGCTCAGCAACTCAGAATTTAGAAATAACAGTTACAACTCCGGAATAGATGCGACTACTGGAAGAGCTAATAATTTAGGAACTTTTACAATAGGCCTTCACCTGATAACCTACATTCTTGAGTTCAATTCTCAGAGTTTGCACATTATAGTTAGTCCATATTAGTGAAGGATTATATTTGTCTTTTCATTTCTGGCTCATTTCACTCAGCTTTCTGAGATGCATCACCTACTTGCATGCCTCATGACTTCATATCTTTTTGCAGCCACTCAATATTCTATTTATGTTGGGAGGTTTTGATTACAGATTTAATCTCTTAACTAGAGATTGGTTTGGTCTGCTTTTCTGTTTCTTCTTGAGTCGGTGTACTTAGTTTGTGTTTTTCTAAGAATTTATTTCATCTAGATTATCTAATTTATTACTGTACAGTTGTATATACTATCCTCCTATAGTCCTTTTCATTTTAGCAGGGTCATTAATAATATCCCCTTTATAGTTCTGATTTTCATTATTTATACCCTCTCTCTTTTTTTCATTGTCAGTGTAGCTAAAGTTTTCAATTTTATTGATCTTTTCAAAGAACCAACTTTGGGTTTTCTTGATTCTCTCTATTGTTTTTTTGTTCTCTATTTCATTTATCTCTGCTCTAATCTTCGTTATTTCCTTCCTTCTGCTCACTTTGGGTTTAGTCTGCTCTTCTTTTTCTATTTCTTCCTTTTAAGATTAGGTCTCTGTTTTTAAGTCTTTCTTCCTTTTTAATGTAAGCATTTAAAGCCCTAAATTTCCTTTCAGTGATGCCTTCTCAGCATCCCGTATTTTGGTATGTTGTATTTTCATTTTCATTCCTCTCAAGATATTTCCTAATTTTGCTTCTGATTTTATCTTTAACCCTTTTGTTGTTTAAGAGTATGTTGCTTCAGGATACCTACATGGCTAAATAGTGAAATGTGACCCTGCCATAAAGCATACCACAAAAAAAGAGTGTGTTGTTTAATTTCCACATATTTGTGAATTTTTCCTTTCTCCCTCTGTTATTGGCATCTAGCTTCATTCTGCTGTGATTGGATAAGATACATTGTATGATTTCAATATTTTTTAATTTAATGAGACTTGTTTTCTGACCTAACACATGATCTATCCTGGAGAATGATGCATATGCTTTCAAGAAGAATGTGCAGTCTGTTATTGTTGAGTGAAGTGTCCTATATATGTCTGTTAGGTCTAGTTGGTTTAGAGTATTGGTCAAGTCTTGTGTTTCCTTGCTGCTCTTCTGATTAGATGTTCTATCCATTATTGAAAATGGTATATGAAAGTTTACTGTTAATGTAGAAATGTCAGTTTCTCCCTTCAAATCTCTCAGTATTTCCTTCAAATATTTTTTATTAAAATACTGAGTTTATTTCACAAGTATATTCTTGTCTCTCCACCATTTCCATTTGTGTGACCAACACTACGACCATGTCCTATCATGACATTCCATACATACTTAAAACCAAGTAAAGGGTGGAGTTCCATCTTTAAAACCTAAAAAGGCATTTTGGACAACATGTTCTTGGCAAAGGAAGCTGAACAACATTTATCAGACATGGTAGGGAAACTTCACACTCTGCATTATAAAAAGGATAGCCAGACAGCAACTGTTATAGAAGTGAAATTAGATGGAAAATTATAAATTGCTTAAACTTAAACTTAAATTTTCTTAAAGAGACTTCCTCCATTGCCAGACATCTTCAATCCAGAAACAATTCTTTACATAAGTGATTAATTTCGTTTCTACTTTGGGTAGAAAATTACCTTTTTCTATACTTACTTGCATCTTTGTTTTAATATCTTCTATAGAACTAAGTCCTTTCTGTGTAATAGGAGGTTTTTCGCAGGATTTTTTGACCTTTTGATCTTGGTATTAATGGTTTTGAGTCTTTTCCCATCTGGTTTGAATTCTGTGCATTTTTGCCTGGAGTATCTCATATAGATTTCTCCACTGCAGCTTTTTTTTTTTTTCCATTTCTTCATCATCAAAATCATCATCTTCTCTTCATCAAGTGAAAGCAATTTTACTTTATCTGTGGAACTTGCTACCACTTCCAGGGGCAGATCGCTCTCCAGATATACTTAAGAGTTTCACATCCTCCCCTTCATCTTATGATTCTGCATCTTCTTCCACAACTACTAAGTGCTGTCCACTAATTTGCACAGGCCCTGAACCACACTTCAACCATAAGAACACAAGTAGTATTATCTCCAAGTCTCAAAGGGAAAATGGCTGTACAAACATTTTCAAGGTGAACTGGCCAGCCTTCATAATTCATTGCCTCTCCTTCAATATCGTGCAATTTATCCTTTGCACCAGCCCCTAAACTGTTTTTAAAGATAACTGTTGCTCATTTTCATCATTATCCATCTTAAAGTGAAAATCTTTGTTGGCCTTTAGTTCACAACCAAAAAAAATAGTTCTGGGGCCTCAGGTAGCTCATGTCCATGTCCATAAAATCTTCTATGGGGTGGTGGCATACACTTAGGTGGGAGAGAAGGTGGACAGAGAAAGACAACCACTGTTTCAGAGAACAGTCATGCAGACAAAAATCACACCAGGGAGCCGCTTCATTTATTTTGGGCTCTGCTGCTAGTTGCATATATATTTATAATTATTATGTCTTATTGTTGAATTGACACCTTTATCAGTATGTAGTGACTGACTTTGTCCCTTATAACTTTTTTTACTTACAGTCTATACCCCAGCTCTCTTTTTTTTACTACTTGAATTGTATATTTTTTTTCCATATTTTCACTTTCAACATACTCATGTTTTTGAATTTAAGGTGAGTCTCCCACAGACAAATATAGTTGAGTCATGTTTTTGTATCCATTCTGCCAATCTCTACCTTTTCATTGGAAATTTTAATCCATTTACATATAAAGTCATTACCAATATATATAGGACTATCTTAGCCTTTGTACATCTTACAGTTTTTTGTCCCACAATTTTTCTATTAATGCCTACTTTTATATTTATTTGATTTTATCAAATGTACATATTAAGTGCCATCTCTTTTCTATCTGGATATGTTTTTCATCTATTTTCCTTGTGGTTACCATGGTATTAAAATTTAACATCCTAAAATAGTACAATCATGTTTGGTTTGACACCAACTTGATTTCAATAGCATACATATATGCTTTTCCTATATGCCTCTGCTCCCCACCTTTTCTTGTTTGTGTTAACACTTATATCTTTGTACATTGTATGTCCATTACTTTTTGGGGGAGGGGGGTTGCATGGTCCAGGAATCGAACCCAGGTCTCCTACATGGAAGTCAAGCATTCTACCACTGAACCACCCATGCACCCTATCATTATTTTTTATACATTTATAGGAACAACTGGATTGACATACCAAACAATACAATAATATATATAATTGCTCAAATGGTTTATGTCTTTTCCTTTCAGTCTAAAGAGCTTCCTTTAACATTGCTTGTAGGGCAGGTCTAGTGGTGATGAACTCCCTCAGCTTTTGTTTATCTGGGAATGTCATAATCTCTCCTTTTTTTTTTTTCCATGGGCAGGCACTGGAACTCAAACCTGGGTCTCTGGCATGGCAGGCGAGAACTCTGCCTGCTGAGCCACCATGGCCAGCCCTCTCCTTAATTTTTGAAAGAAAATGTCACAGATATACAATTATTGGTTGCCATTTGTTTTCTCTAAACACTGGAACATTTCTGTCCACTGCCTTCGTATGGAGGTAACTCCATAGTTTCTGATGAGAAATCTTCACTCAATCTAATTGGGGCTCCCTTGTATGTAACACATTGCTTTTCTCTTGCAGCTTTCAGAACTCTCTCCATCACCTTTGCAGTCAATGATGTGACCAGTATATAATGGGGTATATTTTTCTTCATGTATATCCTGTTCTCTGAATTTCTTTGCTGTGCATTTTCATGTCTTTCGGTAAGTTTTGGATGTTTTCTGTCATTATTGCTTTGAATATTCTTCTGCCTCTTTCTTTATTCTCTTTCTGGGACTCTCCATATGGACATGTTGGTACACTTGATGGTGTCCTGGAAGTGTTTCATGCAATTTTTGCTTTTTATATTTCCTTTTACTTTCTGCTTTTCAGCCTGACTCATTTCAATTGTCTTGTCTTCTAGTTAACTAATTCTTTCTTCTGCCAGCTCCAATCTGCTGTTGAAACCCTTCTGAGAAATTTTCATTTCAATTATTGTAGTCGTCACTTCCACTAGTTCTGTTTGGCTCTTTTTTTAAAATTTCTGTCCCTTTACTAAGATTCTATATTGCTCACTCATTGTTTTCCTAATACCCTTCAGTTCTTTCTCTCCATTTTCCTTCATCAACCGAGTGTTTTTAAGATTTTTTTTTTAAGTCTTTATTTGTTATGTCCACATTCTGGTCTTCTTCATTGGTGTTTTCTGGATTTTTTTACTTCCTTTGGATGGGCCATCGTTTCCTGTTTCTTTGTTTTCCTTGTACTCTTTTGTTGCACACTGTACATTTTTATATTTTAATACGGTAACTCTGGTATTTATTCCCTGTGATGCTTGTTTCTTGATTTTGTAACCACCTGGTGAGCTTCAGCCCTCCTATCAGGAAGGTAATGCAGTATGTACAGTCCTCCCTGTCTCTTCTGGAACTATGTCTTGTCCTGGACTTATGCTTGGTAGTTGTTTTAGTGTTTCCCAGTTTATAGGATTCTTAATGCCCCCTCTATTTCCCAGGAGACAGATGTCCCTCTTCCAGGTGTTTAAAGCAGGCAAGCCTTTGCTCCATATTTATGCCTCTATAGTTTCTTACACTCCTTTTGTTGTCTCAAGCTGCCTTTGCCTAGTGGGCAAATTCGTGGGAGTGGTGGGGGGGGGGGGCGTGGAGTGGGGCATGACAGAGAGGAATTTCCCAAGATTTCCCAAGTCAGTCTTTCCCAGCTGAAACAGGGCCAGGGATCCACAAAGTGCCCTGGGGAGGGGATCAGGAAGAGCACCAAAAGCTTCCTCTGCAGCTCCCCAAAGCTGAGCTTCCTTAACCTGCCCAGCAAATGTAGCCCTTCAACTAACTGTCCCCAGCAGCCCTGATGAAGCTTAGCCCTGATGAAGCAAGCTCACCAGCAAGCTCACCAGAGGTTGGATTCCATGGCAGCCTGCTGTGAGAGTGGGTAACTACCATGCCGAGAGAGCAATGTATTGGTCTTTACCTTAATTTACCAGCCTCTTCATCACACTCTTCCTTGATGCTCTACAGTGTTTACTGGCCTCCAGAGTTTAAAATAGTTGGTTCAGACTATTCCTGCTTGTTTAATAGCTGTTCTGGTGGAAGGACTGAATCCTGGAGCTCCCTATTCTGCCATCTTCCCACAATTCTCTGACTATATAAACATTTTTAAGTAAATAAATTAAAAATATTGTGCACATAAAAATCCATCTTATTATCTTGGAAATACTCATATATTCATTGAAGTAAGGGATACATCACTTACATAAGCGTCAGTATGTAAAGTATTTGCATAAAATCAAACACGTTTAATCTCCCCATATTTGTTAAGCCAACATTTGAGAATGAATACAGAAAGTGTAAAAAACAAAAAAGCCTCTACTCCTTTCCTCAATTTACCATTTAACCTGAATAGTAGACATTTCATGTAGATAATTGTTTATCTTTTAACCAATGATTTGTACAGGCAACACTGACTAAAACCATCAAGTAGCTGCAGAAATCCTCTCAGGTCAGAGCAGCCCCAGCTGCTAGGACTCAAAGAATGATATGCATGGAAAGAAGCTAATGCTTCTATTGCTCTTTTCCCTTTGCTCCGTCAGTCTTCACAGTCCCTAAAATAGGTTAGTAATAGACTAAACTCAAGTCTTGGGATCAAGTAATCAAGTTTTTTCTATTCTGAGAATAAGACTCAGATTTATAAGCCATGAGCCTATTATATGCTTAAATGATGGAGTTCCTTTTTAAAAAAAAAAAAATTTTAACATGGGCAGGCACCGGGAACCGAACCCGGTCTCTGGCATGGCAGGCAAGAACTCTGCCATTGAGCCACCGCTGCCCTGGAGTTCCTTTTTAATGCACCATTTTTTCATTAGCTGCCAATGCTAAAGAATGTATCCCCCCAAATCATAAAGGAATCAATGGAAAGTCGGGGGGCACTTAGATGGGAGGTTGGGGCAGCAAAGAAAAAAAGAAAGATAAGCCTCTAAGAGATATCAGGAAAAGAAACACAATGGCCAAAAAACTATGAACAGTTGTTTAGCTTCAATTCTTACAAAAAGAAATGTAAATCAAAGCAACAAGATACTTTTTTCACTTATCAGACTGCAAATGTTTTTAAGCTTCTAGTCTAGCACGGTGTAGAGAAATAGGCATTCTCAGACACTGTTGGTGGAGGTATAAATTTTAAATAACATTTGTGTATGCACATGTCCTTTAAACCATTGTTACCTAGCTGGAAATTTGCCCTAAGATATAAAAATAAGCCAAGACACATGTAAGAATGTTGTCTCAGCTTTGTTAATAGCAAACAACAATATTTTCAAATTATTGGATTAATTATGATAGATACATAAAATGGAGTACAATGCCACTGTTAAAATGTACAAAGAAATTTGTGTGGGCTGATATGGAAACATCTGCATATGTATTATCAAGTTGGTTTTTAAAAAAGGTCACACTAGAAGTGTGACCTAAATGAAGAAAGCCTACTAAAGCTCCTCCCCCTCACTAATTACGATTTAAAAATTGGAATAAAATATGAAAGTCACTCTCTTGGAACTGTGAAAAATTAGTAATAGTAGCCCAACTGCAGAAGGGAACCAAAACTTAAAGAATGACCTATAATAGGCATGAGTTTCACAGCTTTGTTTCCTCCTTTACCACCAGTTTTGACCAGTTTTTGTACTGGGCAGTGGGCACAGAGAGGAAATCCTCTGAGAAATCCCCGTCTTTCTGGCCAGAGGACAAGGAAAAGGGATTCCAGTGAGTTGAAAAGTATGGGAGGAATTTCAACTTTGTTTTTTTATTTGTTTGTTTTTCTCTTGTTTTAGGTTATTAAAGTCTCTGGAACAGAGAAGAAAAAATGTTGATGCAGAAAGAAATATTTGAAGAAAGAATGATGGAAACCTCCCAAATTTGATGAAAATCCTAAATTTAGAGAGTCATGAGGCTCAGCAAACCCCAAACAGGATAAACACAAAGAAAACCATGCACAGGCTCATCACAATCAAACTGCTATTAAGATAAAGAAATAAATCTTGACAGCAGCCACAGAAAAATCACACATTACATATAGGAGGACAAAAATTTGAATAATTGCAGAATTCTCATCAGGAAACATGGAAGTCAGAAAGTTGTGGGACATCTTTAAAGTATTGAAAGTGGGCAGGCCACGGTGGGTCAGCAGGCAGGAATGCTTGCCTGCGATGCCAGAGGACCTGGGTTCAATTCCCGGTGCCTGCCCATGTAAAAAAATAATAATAAATAAATAAAAGTATTGAAGGTAAGAACTGTCAGCACAAAATTCTATAAAGACATTTACAGGTGAATGAAAACTAAGAGAATGTAAAAACAAACTTAAAAGAATAGAAAGTATGTTCTTGGACCAATAAGAAATTTAAGTAGATCTCAATATTGGAAGAAATAAATCTGGAAAATCTACAAATATTTGAAACTTAGAAAATGCACTTCTTAATAATCCATGGGTCAAAGAAGAAGTCTCAGGGGACATTAGAAAATATTTTGAACTGAATTAAAGTGAAAGTTCAAAATATCACAACTTGCAGGATGCAGGTAAAGCAGCTTTCAGAGGTAAATTTTTGTAGTATAAAATTCTTACATTAGGGAAAAGAAAGGTCTCAAATTATCAAAGAAAGAAAAGAGCAAAATATATCTAAACCAAATAGAAGAAAGGAAAACAAATCAAAGAGCTAGTAAAAAATAAAATTAGAGAAAATCAATAAAACCAAAAGCTGGTTATTTGAAAATAGTAATAGAATTTATAAAGCGCTAAACATATTGATGAAAAAAAAGAGAGGAAACAGAAATCACTAATAACAGGAATAAGAGAAATGACACCACACAAAACAAAGACATTAGAAGGGATAATACAGACATTGAAATGATAAGGAAATATTAAAAACTTTATGCCCACAAATTTAGCAATGTACAGCAAACGAACTGATTCCTTGAAAGACAGAAACTAAAAAATCTCACTCAAGAAAAATAGATATCCTGAATAGCTGTATATCTGTTAAATAAATTGAAAATCTTTCCACAGAGGAATGGTTTCGTTGGCGATTTCTACCAAGCATTTAAGGAAAACATTACTATACTAAGTCTTTCAGAAAATGCAGAAGACATTTCTCAACTCTTTTGAGGCCAGCATTGCCCTAATGTGAAAAACAGAAGAAGATCTAATAAGGAAAGAAAACTACAGACCAATATCCTTAAGATGCATGAATCCTCAATAAATATTAGCAAATCGATTTATGCAATATTTAAAAAGATAATACAGGACAGGCAGAGTTCTTACCTGCCATCCCAGGGACCAAGGTTCAATTCCCAGTGCCTGCCCATGCAAAATATAAATAAAAATGAAAAGATAATACATCATGACCAAACTGGGATTTATCCCAGTAATGAAAAGCTGGTAGAGTATTCAAAAATAAGGTATAGCCAAATGAATGTGGGTGGGCCTTAATCCAATATGGCTAAAGTCCAAATAAGCAAAGGAAATTTTTTTTTAATTGAGAAGGGACATTTATTCTTTTTTAAAAAATCTTTATTAAGAAATCTTCCCACACATCCAGTAACATCCATAGTTGTATATTCATCACAATATCAACAGTTCAGAATATCATCACATAGTTGTGTATTCATAACCATGATCATTTTTTAGAATATTTGCATCACTCTAGAAAAAAAGAAAAAACTCATGCATCCCATATCCTTTATCCAACCCTCTCATTGGCCACTAGTATTTTTTTACCCTTTATTCTCCCCCCAATATTTATTTATTTTTATCCCCATATTTTTACTCATTTATCCATACCCTGGATAAAAGGAGCATCAGACACAAGGTTTTCACAATCACATTGTCACATTGTAAAAGCTATATTGTTATGCAATCATCTTCAAGAATTAAGGCTACTGGAACACAGATCAACAGTTTCAGGTACTTCCCTCTAGCCACTCCAATATACCATAAACTAAAATGGGATATCTATAATAATGCATAAGAAAAACTTCAAGGATAACTTCTCAACTCCGAAATCTCTCAGCCACTGAAACTTTATTTTGCCTCATTTCTCTCTTCTCCCTTTTGCTCAAGAAAGTTTTCTCAAACCCATGATGCCTGGTCCCGGCTCGTCCTGGGAGTCCTGTCCAACATTGCCAGGAAGAGTTCAATATTTCCTCCTTTCTCCCCAGTCTCCCAAGGGGACTTTGCAAATACATTTTTCTTCTCCACCCAAATTACTCTGGGACATGTCAGATTATCACACTAACCTGGACAAACCAACAAAATCTCATGCCCTGTTTAAGATTCCATCTAAATATGGTGTTCAAATAAATTGACCATACAAGTTAAGTTAGATAATGTGCTTCTCACAATATAAATTTTGAACCAAATAAACATCTCTCCCTTCAGTCTCACATAGAAGTGTGAAGTTTGAAAGTATGGACCACATCATCCCTAACCCTGGATTCTGATTTACCTTAGGTCTGTCCAGATCAGCTTCCTTCATAAGTCTAGCCAGAGTTTGATCACTTTTTCAACTTTTTTAACAGTTGCTGTATGGGGTACTGCTGGCTTTCATATTTTAGCGCTCTAACTCAGAGTCTCAGGTGTCATATAAATACCCAAAATTTCAGGGATTAACTAGGTTATACAGAAATAGCTTGGTATCTCAGAATTTAGAAATGACAGTTACAACTCCTGAATATATGTGACTGCTTACAGTCTAGGACCCTATACAATAGGCCCCAACCTGATAACCCATGCTCTCGAATTTAATTCTCTGAGTTTGTATATTATAGTTATTCCATATAAGTGAGGCATAATATTTATCTTTTGTTTCTGCCATTTCAGTCAACATACTGTCCTTAAGGTTCATTCACCTAGTTTCATGCCTCCAACCTCAACCCTTCTTGCCTGCCACTCAGTAGTTCCTTATTTGTGTACACCACAGTTCCCTCTTCCATCCCTCATTCTTTGCACCATTTGGCCACCTCCATCCATGATGAAGTGCAAACACTGTTGCCATAAACATCAGTGTAAAAATGTCCATTTGTGTCCCTGCACTCAGTTCTTCCAGGCATATGTCTAGCAACAGGGTTGCCGGATCAGATGGCAACCCCACCCCTCGCCTCCTGTGGAACTACCACACTGCCCTCCAGAGGGGCAAGCTAAGGAAATTGAACACAGAAAGAGAAGCCTTGAAAAGGAGCTAGAACCTGGAGGTCAACAGAATCTGGAAGAGAAAGTAAAGAACATTGCCATGTAATGGAAAAGCCAAGGAACCAGCCAGAAGATATTAACCTCAGAAAGAAGTACACCTTCTAGATCTGAAACAGTGAGCCAATAAGTTTCCATTGTTTAAGCCAAACCACTGTGTGGTATTTGTTTTAACAGCTCAGAAACTAAAACAGTCCCATGCAAAATAATTCAGAATAGAAAATCCAGAATTAGACCCACTTTTGACCTTGGAACAGACAAAAGAATTCCTACATATGAGATCAATGCATCTCTCATAAGAGAAAAAAATGCTGATTTGGTCTTCATCAAAATTAAAAATTTTTTCTATGCAAAAGACTGTTAAAACACTAACAAAGGTAAGTCACAGGATGGGAGAAAATATTTGCAAATCACATATCTGACAACAGAATTGTATCCAGAATATCTAAAGAACTCTCAAAACTTAGCAATAAGACAAATAACCCAACTTTTTAAATGGGCAAATGTTTTAACAGACACCAAACCAAAGAATGTAGACATAAGACAAAAGGGCAGATGAAAAATGCTCAATATTATTGGCATTTAATATTAAGAGGATGCAAATTAATACTACAATAGGTTACAACTACATACCAGTTAGAATAACTGAAATTATTTTTTTTAAATACCAAGTGCTGTCAAAGATATCAAGCAACTGGAACTCTCATGCATTGCTGGTGGGAATTCAAAATATTACAACCACTTTGTAAAAGTTTGGCCCATTCTTATGAAATCAAATATACTTAAAACACTGCAATTCCACTCAAAAGTTTTTACTTAAGAGAAATAAAAATCCATACTCACATAAAACCTATGATGCTACGTACAGTAGCTTTATTCATAATTGACAAAAGCTTGAAATAACCTAAATGTCCTTCTGAAGAATTTATCCAACTGGTGTATGGATAAACAAACTGTGTTCCATCCATACAATGGAATACTATTCAGCAATAAAAAGGAATGGATCAGGGTGGGCAATGGTGGCACAGAGACAGAGTTCTCACCTGCCATGCCGGAGATCCAGATACGATTCCTGGTGCCTGCCCGTGCAAAAGAAAGAAAAAGAAAGAAATGGATCAATGATACATGTAACAAGATTGATGAATCTCAAATGCATTAAGATTAATGAAAGGAACCAATCTCAAAACGCTACATCCTGGGCGGGCAACGGTGGCTCAGTGGCAGAGTTCTTGCCTGTCACACTGGAGACCCGAGTTGGTTTTTACATGGGTGCCTGCCCATGCATTAAGCATTAAGACTACATGAATTTTTAGAATCACTGAGGAGTCTAACAACTCTGGGGTATAGAAGTAGAAACCTCAGAAAGTTTACTTTTCTTTATCAGAAGATTTCCCCTTAGCAAGTGAGCAGGTTGGTTGGTAAGTGCCCTTTTCCTTCCTTGACTCGCACATAGATTTAACTCTTGGTTTAATGTCTCCAATGTGAAAAAATTGTTCCTAGCGTCTATAAATAAAAATCTCTGCTTTGAAGAAATCTGGGAAACATCACCACATAAACTCCTAAAACAAATAAACTGATAACTGACACAAATTCCACAAGACTGGTTGAAATTTTCATGAATGGGAACTCTGAAGACAAAGCCCCAGAGTAATACCTTCTCAAGGAAACTGAGTTTCTGAGTCTGAAACTCTGTGTTTTGCATTGAGTTCTCTTACAAGGACAATTTTGTGACTAGGTTTTGCTCGAGTCTAATCCAATGATTTCCATTTTGTTTTTCAATGGAGTGGATTTTAGTAAGTTACTGCTAATGCTCATTGCTATAAGCAGTGCCATTGGATATTGTTTTCCCCAGTCCAGTTTCCTTTCCTTTTTGTTTTTTTATTTAATAAAACTTGCATTTTTATAATAGACATTTTCAGATCAGCATTATAAGAAATGTAGTAAAGAAGTGTGATGAGTATGAATTTTATTATATCTATTGTAATAGTTACCATTTCACCATTTTTATGTGCCAGGAATTATATTAGCTACTTTAACCAATCTGCAAATCTAAGAGACAAATATTGCTATCCTCATTTCACAAATTGAGATAACTGAGGCGTGGTTAATATAATTGACTCATTCAAGATCAGCTGATTGATAAGGGTCAGAGTCAGGATTCAAACTCATGTTTACGTGACTCCAAAGTTAAAAAAAAATTATTGTTAAAGAAGAAATACAAGCACATAGTAAGATTTCAAAAGTACAGAATGGTATAAAATTAAAAGTAAGTATCCTCTTTCTCACTCTACTGCTCCAGTTGTTTTTCAAACAAATAATACTATGTTTATGTGTCTATATTTCTATGTACATAAATGTGATCATGTACAGTTTTGACCCTTGAATTTAAAAATTTATTTACTTATTTTAAATTTACGTGCAATAAAATTTACTTATTTTAAGTAAATTTAGACTACTTATTTTAAGTAATTTAGACTACTATTCATGTAGTCTTACTGCTTCTGATTCTTGATGCTTTATTTCAATATATGGAATTCAATACACTCTAAGAAGCTGCCATTTTTAACATAAAGCTTAGACCTTTATGTTGTGCTGTAATTATTTCTGAGTTAAATGTTGGGAGCATTTGTATGCCTAATATTTTCCTTTTAAGTCCTCCTGAAATTATTCCTCTGTATTTATGATTTACTGACTTACTAGTAATCTACCTGTTTCTATCACCCCCAAGAAGAATTTATAGGTTAAATTAAATGATGAATTTTAAAAAATTATTTTTGATCTATTTGGATAATTCTTTAATATCCAATACTATGACAAATAGCTAGTTTAACAGGAGAGTTTTAGTCTTTGGGAATGCAGAAACTCATTTAGAAATAGAATACTGATGAGTAGTCAGCAATAAAATGAAATGTCATTAAATAATTCCACCTATATGCTGAATTGGGGTATATTGACCTTACATCCCCATGGAAATTTATGTCTAAATTTCATCCTGTTCTGATGGTTCCAATATAAGGATTCTCTTGGGATTACACTGGCAGATGTTAACCACATTTGTACACTCAGAAATCCATTAGATTAAGTTCAACCATCCACTTGAATGTAAAGTTTAATTTTCAAATAAAAAATTATTTCTAAAATAATTTACACAACTTGCAATGCTTTTTCTTTGAGAAGAAGCCTAGTATTAACAATTCTTTGTAAAGAAAGCACAAAATACATATCCTGCTCTATAAAGTTGATTTTATACCAATACAATGGGATTTTGATGACATAAGAATGCCTAGTCTTCACACCAAGACAGGCCATATGGTCAAATAACACAGAGCAATTTTTTCTGCTATAATTGGAGGCATTCTCCACTGAAGGATTTCATAGTACTGAAAGTTCCTGGTTACAAAGCATTTTCTTATCCTACAAAGATATGTAAGATAGGGAAAATTTCATGCACCAGGTTGAGAAGAAGGCAGATGAACACATAATCTTGAGCCATGATATAAGACAGAAGACAAAAAAGAAGTCCCTACATACCAGACATTGCTAAAAGTAGTGTAATGGGTATCTATGATTATTGCATCTCCTATATTCTTGCCCTTTCTGGTAAAAGAAGTCTGATTTTCCTCACAGACTCTCCCATTCCCCATTCTCAGTTCATGTAGTTTGGATGAGCCTGACCCAAACCCAGATCCAGCAGTGAGCACGTGACCCAGGACAGACTAGTCAGAGTCAGTGGAATTCACTTCTTATATTTTGGTTACAACTATTGGAAAAAGTCCCCTTGAATTGCTGGAGAAACAAAAGGCAAACCTTGAACTACTGACAGCTATTTTATCACCGTAGAAAGAGCCTGTTCAAAAATGGAATCAATACAAAGGAAAGTAGAATCAAGAAAGAAAGACTAAAACCTAATCTTATTGGTTTCCTTTGAGTCCCTGAATCAGTCCATGCCTAAAGCCCTAGCTTTTCAGATCTGGAGTCAATGAATAGGTGTCCTAAAGAATTAGCTAAGAAACACTTATTAAAATGTCTTTAAAATATCTGAGAAGAGTTAATACTACAGACAAATATCTCATGTTTTAATCCACAATCCCCACTCCCTTTTTTGAAGACTTTTCAGTTCTGTTCCAACAGAGAGAATCTCTAGCAAGCATGCTGCTTTGTGCTAATATCCTATTGTTTATTTCTTAATTCAGGTATATCTCTACTTAAAACAGATATGTTAGAGTATTCAGAATTTCTTCATTCATAAGGATCTCTGGAGAGAATAATTTTTTTCATACATAAAGAGAACTTTACAGATTAACAAAAGTGTCAGAAAAGCCCATTATAAACCTTCATAGGTTATTTACTGAAATGAATGTTATAAATATTAATAGGGAAAAAATTAAGTGAAAATTCATAAGGCTATCTTTACATCTTCCTCACCTCACCTAGTATCTGGAATTTAATAAATAGTGTTGAATGAATAAATAAATGAATGACAAAAGAGATGAATAACTGAATGAAAAAAATAATAGAAAACCATTACCTAACATCTGACTCTTGGATTTTTTCCTTCTAACATCATTTCTTTCTTGATTCAGTTTCTTTCAAGTAAGGTATAAATTACAACTTGGAATCACTGTATATTATTTATACAAATCTGGGGAATATACTAACACTTTTACAAATAATCCACTCTGTGGTTGAAGAAAACACCATGCTCTCACAGATTCTGCAAATGATATACTTCTCATTGCTAGTAGGAAAATAGCTAGAATCTCCCTTATTTTATTTTTCTTTTCTTTTGTTATTAGAACTTTTAACAAAGGAAAGTAAATGATAAATTTACATGGCCCAAGTTCCATTTGGAACATTTTAGTAAGTATGAGATTTTGATTTATTCTGATCCTTTCACAAATTAGAAATATATGTTATAACACACATTGTTGCCATGGAAATAGAGCTTCCCCATATTCTACAGCCATTCATTATGAATACTATAAACTGACAATACAAACACTAACCATCAACCTCTCCAAAATGAGAACACTGAGAATTTTCAGGCCTGAAACACAAACACCTGACCTCCATACTTTATGAGATCACAGAGTGGTGTCTGCCATTCTAAAACCACAAAGACAAGAAGCAGAACTCTCATCTTCTGACTGCATCTGAGCCGATTTCAGTCAAATCCTTCCCTGTGCTACACTATATGTGAGCAAACTCTCCAAAACATTGACATGCGGTTCCTATTTTTTTTTTTTTTTGGTACATCGTCTCAGAATCCAACCTGGGTCTCCGCATGGAAGGGTGAGCATTCTACCACTGCACCACTCATGCACCTGACATGAAGTCACTTTAAAACTCAGTCATAGTTTTGGTTTCCTTGGCTGTTTAAGCAAATACCATGCAATGGGTCAGCTTAAACAATGGGAAACAATTGTAAGCTAATGCTCACAATTTTGAAGCTAAAAGAAAGTCTAAATCAAAGTGTCACTGTAGTAATGCTTTCTGATGCTGGCTGCTCATAATCCTCACTCCTGGGCTCCTCTGCCATATGGCAATACATATGGCGGCCTCTCCTGGCCTCTCCCTTCACTTTCAAGTTCCTTTGAATTTCAGCATTTTGCTTCCTGTGGCTTTCTGTCTGTCTGAATTTCATTCTACTTTTAAAGGACACCAAAAATAGGTTTAAGACCCATCCTGATTGAGGTGAGCCACAGCTTAACTGAAGCAACCTCATCAAAAAGTCCTACTTACAATGACTTCACAGCCATAGGAATGTATTAAGTTTAAAAACATGTTTCTGTGGGGTACATATAGCTCCAAACCACCAGTCATTCATAGAATCATGAAATTGTGTCTGTATTATATGCCTGCTGGGAAGATCCTATGCTCTCTACATTTTGGTATTTGATCAATGCAAAATATTAATTAAAATCATCACAACTATTTGAAGGAAAACAAGGTGTCTTGTTACCTTTTCCCATAGGACTTCAGTATCCTACAAAATATCAAACTAGTTAGTTCTCTTAGTAACCTTGTAAAAGAGATTGGCTCTGGTTTCCCCCACTGTAGAAAAAAGAAACCAAAGTTACTATGCCTAACAGAAATTTTTTTTCAGTGCAAGTTTTTGTTTGTTTGTTTGTTTGTTTGGGGGGGGTGCATGGTCTGGTAATTGACATGAAAGGCGAGCATAGTACATTAAGTTTTAGTTTTTATTTTCTGTCAATACAAGTAATTTTTTATTTTTTGTAATATTTTTATTGTCAAATCTTAACAAATAAACATACAAACATTCTTGCCAAACATTCTATATATGGTGTACAACCAGTGGCTCACAGTATCATCACATAGTTGTGTATTCATCACCATAATTATTTTTTTGAACATTTGCATCTCTTGAGCAAAAGAAAGAAAAAAGAAAACACTCATACATAACATATCCTTTACCCCTCCCTCTCATTGACCACTAGCATTTCAATCTACTCAATTTATTTTAAACTTTGTTCACCTATTATTTACTTTTATACATATTTTTCATTCATCTGTCCATATCCTAGGTAAAAGAAGCATCAGACACAAAGTTTACACAATCACACAGTCACATTGTGAAAGCTATATCATTATACAATCATCTTCAAGAAACATGGCAACTTGAACATAGCTCTACAGTTTCAGATACTTCCCTCTAGCCACTCCAGTACACCATAAACTAAAAAGGCGTATTTATGCAATGTGTAAGAATAACCTCCAGGATAACCTGTTGAATCTGTTTGAAATCTCTCAGCCACTGACACTTTATTTTGCCTCATTTCTCTCTTTCCCCTTTTGGTCGAGAAGGTTTTTCTCAATCACTTGATGCTGAGTCCCAGCTCATCCTAGGATTTCTGCCCCACATTGCCAGGGAGGTTTACACCCCTGGGAGTCATGTCCCACATAGAAGGGGAGGGCAGTGAATTCACCTCCCGTGTTGGCTTAGAGAGAGAGAGACCACATCTAAACAACAAAAGAGGTTCTCTGAGGGTGACACTTAGGCCTAATTTTAAATAGGGTTAGCCTATCCTTTGCAGGAATAAGTTTCATAAGGCTGAAACCCAAGGTTGCAGGCTCGGCCTATTGACTTGGTTACTCCCACTGCTTGTGAGAATATCAGGAATTCTCAAAATGGGGAAGTTAAATTTTTCCTACTTTCTCCCCATTCCCCCAAGGGGACTTAGCAAATCCTTCTTTATTCATTGTCCAAATCATGCTGGGATTTATCAGGCCTCACACTAACCCGGACAAACCAACAAAATCTCACTCACTATTCAAGATTCCATCTACTATGGTGTTCAACTAAACTGACCATATAAGTTAAATTAGGAATCCTATTGTCAAAATATAAATTTTGCACCAAATATTTCTCCCTTTAGTCTCACAAAGAAGTTGAAGTTTTAAAATATGGATGACCATCTGTTTTCAACACCCTGCAATACTGACATTTCTTTGTTCTTCCTCATGCAAAAACATTTTTTAATTTGTACATTTAATTACCATCACTGGTACACTTTAGGCATTCCTAAATCATGCCATCTCAGACTTTATCATCTAACTTTCCTTCTGATTTCATACATGCCCCCAGCCCTTCTCCCTCTGTCATTCTCACATTCAGCTTCATTCAGTGTATGTATATTATTGTGCTATAATCAGGTAGTATTGTGATATCCATTTCTGAATTTTTACATCAGTCCTGTCGCACAATCTGTATCCCTGCAGCACCAATTACCTGATCTATACCCTATTTCCATTCCTGATAAACTGTGTTCTTAGCTGAAATTCTTCAAGTTCACTCATTAATGTTAATTGATAACAGTGAGAACATATAGTATTTGTCCTTTTGTTTCTGGCTAATTTCACCCAGCATAATGTCTTCAAGATCCATCCATGTTTTTACATGCTTCATGACTTTATTCTATCTTACAGCTGTGCAATACTCCATCATATGCATATACCACAGTTTGTTTAGTCACTTATCCATTGATGGACATTTGGGCTGTTTCCATCTCTTGGCAATTGCAAATATTGCTGCTATAAACATGAGTGCTGAGCACAGAATTTTAAAACTTAAAGTCTAAAAGTTAGCAAGCCTAGCTTCCTCATTTACATGATATTATCATGCTCATTCCTACTATGTGCCAGGCACTGCACTAGGTGCTGAGGATAAAACAATAAACAAAGACATGAAAACTAGGGCACAGAGAGGTTACGGGAGGCTCAGAACACTGTAGTCTACCAGCTGAGCAGCTGTGGTCCACCTCTCAGACCAACCACTCTATCCAGACCACACCAGCCTAAGGTAACACATTAAGGTCAGGAAAGGTTGTGGGTATCTCCCCAGGCTTACTTTAAGCCACCTAACATACTGAACCCTTACCTGTACCTCTAGGCTGAAATGATCACTGTTAAAACATATTTTTTAAGTCTTTCATTCTTGGATGGTATATTAACCTCCAGTGGAGAAGAAAGGATGCCAAATATTTTCCTTTGAGACAGCAATATATAGCGAAAAGAAAGCAGCCTCAAGTCAGCCTATTGACCTATTTGTACGCCCTGGAGAAACTCATTTAACCTCCATGACATTTGGTTTCTTTGTTTCTTTTAGGGTACAATGAGTCATATAATACTACCTATATTACAGGGGTGTTGTGAAGTTAAGAATAATATAAGAAAAATGCTTCACACCTAGAATATGTCCAATAAATGGTAACTGTTATATTTATTATTTCTTTAGATACCACACTCCAGTTTTAGAAGGGAATGATCTGCTTGTGGAATTCAAATTTTCTTTCTGTTATTCCATCTATGTGAGATGAAGAAATGCTCCAGCCAATATTTAAACTAACCTTTCTAATTCATTGTGCTACTAAGCTCAGTGGAAACACCTCTAGCTAGCCAACCAGTTGGTTCCCTAATTTTCTGGCTCTAACTTTACATAGCATACATAACCCAAATATGGAACTCGAGTGAAAATACTACTGTACCCACAATCACTTCCTTTCCCCATCCCCATATTCCAGCTTTTCTCATTAAGTATCTCAGGTTTGATTTTCAAAAAGGTATGGCAGGAAATGACTAAGCATTTTGTAAGCAAGACACGTAGTAAAAAGAGCAGGCTTCAGAGGCAGATCTGGTTCAAATCACCGGTTTTCCCCTGTGAAATTTCAAACCAGTGGGGTGAATCTGCGCAACTTCCTTGGTCTGTTTTCTCTTGTGTAAAATGGAGATGCTCTTTATCTCACAGTGTGGTTGTGAAAATATACATACGCAAAGCATCTGGCACAAAGGAAGCTCTCAGGAAGTAGAAATTATTATTATTTGGGAAGATGCTTTACCTGTTCCTTCTCAGGTAAAATTGTTGAATCTCTTAGCTAGGCCAGTTCAAGCTATATTAATAGAGTGAGTCAGCAATGGGCCTTATTTTTCAAAGACAGACAACCTCAATGCTTTCTTTCAGGCAACACATTTAAAAAGCCCGTAACTAGCATTTTGAACTTCACAGAACTCTAACCACAGCCAACATTTTCTCAACTTTACTATTTCACTATTCAGAATTTGATTTTTAGAAACAAACTAACATGCATTGGGTTAAGGTTTATAAACATCCCACTCTCAGAAGGACAAACTAGGTTTCAATATGAAGACTGTAAAGTTACTTTTTCTTCTATTATTCCTCTGACTAAGACCAGGAAGTATTGCAACCATTAGAGAGGTGATTCTATCAGCCACCTTTGCTCCACTCTACCCTTATAAACTGATTCAAACCTGATGTAGATAGTTCAGAAAACCTGCAGTGGATAACTCAGGCTCACTATCTCATGCCACTATAATTAACACTGCTAATTTGAGATTGCTGCCTGGGTCTTGAAGCCAGGGTATTAGGGTAACACTGGTGGCAACACTGGTGCCTGAGAGCCTATGCCAAGGAAAATTATCACCCTGCAGTTGGGCAGGTGCAGCAATCAAATTGGATTCCAGTTCTGGAAACAATTGCACTGAGCATACATCAGCCCCAAGGGCATCATGGAGGAGTTCACCACCAACCCTGATAACAAGGATGACTTTTTCCATTAGGCAGATGATGGATCCGATATCTGGTGGGCCGTGCTGCTGGGCTTGGAGTTCCAGGTGATCCAATTCCCTCTCTGCCAAGCTCTACAACCCAGAGAACATCTACATGTTGGAGTAAAGAGAAGGAGCTGGCAAAAACTGGGCCAGAGGATTCTTACAGGGAAAGAAGATCCACTAGGACATGTTTGACATCAGAGACAGGGAAGTGGATGACAATGACAGTCAAGAGGGCTTTATGTTTTGTCACTCCATCACTGAGGTGACAAGCTCTGACCTGGGCTCCTGTCTCTTATTACGGCTGAACCACAGGTATCCCAACAAGCTAGTGCAGATGTACTTGGTGTTTCCCAACCAGGACAAGATGAGTGAGGTGATGGTGTGGCTGCTCATGCTCAACAGGCTGATCCAGAATGCAAATTGCAAGGTGGTGCTGGATAACATGGCTCTGAATGGATGGCCACAGACCACCTGTACATCTAGAACCCTCCTTCCTCCAGAATAAACGACTGGTGTCCACCACCCTGCACTACCTTAGCCACACAAGCTGGTCCATCTCATGGCTTTGCTCAGCCCCGTGTGAGAGGACTCCACTCCCTCGTGACTGGCTACACTCCCCTCACCACAGGTGAGTCTGTAACCAGCATGAGGAAGACCACAGTCCTGGGTGTGATGAGACAGCTGCTGTAGCTCAAGACCATGATGGTGCCCAGAGGCTAGGATGACCAGACCAACCACTGCCCTATCACTATCCTCAATATCATGTTCGTTTATTTACTGGTAGTGTTTGCTTAAAGGACCCCACCCAGGTCCACAAGAGCCTGCAGAAGATTTGGGATTGGAAGTTGGCCAACTTCTTCCCCAGGGACCCAGCCAGCATCCACACATCCTATCAGGGAAGTCTCCCCACCCGCCCTCAGCCCACAGCATCTCCTTGCTCTTCCAGCTGATCTATCACCAATATGACAAGTTGCAGATGTGGGAGAGCTTACTAAAGCAAGTTTTCATGAGGACATCTTCAAGGAGAACTTTGATGACCTGGACACTTCCAGGTAAACGTGTACAGCAGTTCATCACTGAATACCATGCAGCCATAAAGCCCAACTATATCTTCTGGAGCACCCAGAGCAGTGAGTCCCCAGGACAGGGATCCGCATCTGCCTTACTAGTTGGCCCGGTCCCTACCTGATTGACTGTACACTCAAAGCCCAGATAAGGGACTTGCACCTCTTTCTCTCACATGCTCCCTCTCTGTAGGTCTGGGGACACATTTACTTTTCCTATGAAACTATTTATTTTTAATGAAACTTTATAAAGCACAGGATATGAATTTTTAATTGCTAATTTGTTTTATTTTTCCATTTTTTCAGTTTTGAGACACTGAAATTCATAAGCTTACCCTGGAACTGTAAACTGTGATCTTACAATATTAAGAAATAATCATTAATAGCAAAGAATTAGATTTTTAAAAGCAAGCCTTATTGCTTTTAATAAAAGCAATAAGATCTGGAAGTCTTGAGTAGAACAGAATTTCAGCGTTGATCCCAGCTTTCAGAGGCATTTGATTTTTCACCTTTCTTTTAAAAAAATTTTTTTTTAAACAAACCAGAAGGACTTTTGATCAATATAAATGAAAGATTCTTGCTTCTTGCTATTGCCATTCCAAAAGACAAGTTTTTCCTAAGGGAAAACTCTCCAGTCCTTTAAGCGAACACCATCAGCAAATAAACTAACAAAAACACTCCTCCCTTCTTTTCCAGGTCCTCAATTTCAAAACTTCTCCAAATATGAGAAGAAAGGTACTTTGAGGTCTAACAACTGTCTTGTGAAGAAAGCAACAGAAAATGTCAAGATGGCCCACTTTCTGATGAGAATGAGTCACAGAAGATTTTGTATTTCCCAGCCAGCATGAAGGCCGCTTTAGACCTAAAGGGTTGAAGTAAGGCTGGTTGGACAGTTTTTGATGAATATTTATTGAAAGTTTTTTTTAATAAAACACGAAGCTGGGTTAAAACCTTAAGATCTGGAAAGGTTACTGTGAAGATCATCCACCCTGGGTAATGTGGTATCTAGAGACCCGATAAGGTTAATCCAAATTATCTGGGAGATTACCCCTGAGACAGCAAATGGTTCCATAAACATTGCCATTGCTATCCCAAGCAGAGAAATGATATGCTTCACTTTTGCAAGTATTTTCAAGGAGACTAAACCTGAAAATGTCAGTGAAATGAAGACTTGGGTTTACAGGCAAAGCTGTCACTGCACCTCTGAATTATGAGGCTAGACTCCCAGTAGCCGCCAAGTTATAGGTCAAGCACTTCTAGGTCAGCTTTCCCCTTTCGCAAAATCCATGATGAAATTTCAAAGGCTTTTATGTGAAGTTTTATTAACCTAGGTTAATTTGAAAGAAAAAGGTAGGCAGGGGACAATGTGAAATTTCGTTCTCATTGTCCACTATTTTCTGCCCTTTTTTGTGCAATGCTTGTAGGATCTTACATAGATAATCAATTATTCTGGGCACACAGTGGAAAAGACAGGGTGAAAAGGCTAAATGAATTCTTAAAATATATATAGGCATTTGCCATACAATATTAAAGAGCTAAAGAACTCAACTTATTCCTCCTTTTACATTTTAATACTTTCGATCAACAAGCTACCTAAAACAAAGTTCGAATAGCTTAATGTTTTTTCAGTGGTCTATACATTAAAAGATTATAGGAGAAAAAGTACAAATGTAGAAATCACGAACTAAAATCATGTATTACTTAGTACATAGTAGATGTTAAGTAAATGTTTGTTGACTTGTTAGAATTCTGTTCAATTTCTGCCTTATAAACAAAAAGTAAAATGTAAGTAATAATATGTGCAACTTGTGCTATTTGCATATCCAAGTGGCTGTTTATACATGCAAAAAGCTCTTCGCAAAATGAAAAGTTTAAAATATTGAATATTAAAAGAAATTATTATAGGAAAAAAGAATCATTATGTTAGTATAATGAAGCATCAATATGGAGGCATCATTCTATAAAGTCCAAAGTACTTTCTCTATATTTCATTCTAAATAAACACAGATTAAAATAATCCATTTGTTTCTGTCCAGCTCCATTGCCATCAACTGAATGTATGCTTCCATCATTTCCTCTAACGAGTAATGTAATAATCTCCTGTTCTCGCCACATTCTCACTGCCTGCCACCCCCTCCCTCCCTAAAATCTGGTCAACTAACTCTGAGAGAAGTTTTTCAGTATGCATGTCTGATAACATCACTTTCCCTTGCTTGAAATATTTCAATAGTTTCGTGTTCAGGGTCCATCTCAGAGGCATAATACAGGGCCATATGGCCCAAGTCTCGTATGCATGAAAAGCCACAAATTTAAAGCGTGGCTCTACCTACAAATGAGATTATACATACAGTCATAGAGACTTTGCGGCAGGATCAGGAGAAGACGTTCATCATATGACTTTAAATGGATGTTCCATTATCAGTCCATGCCACCTGTGCTATACTTTAAATTGATTTAAATTTGTAACTTCTGTAATTATTGTGTAAATAGCATATACGGAATTGCATTTTTATATATTGAGGGTTAAATTGTAGCCCTAAGTATTAACCATTTTGGAGGGCATTTTTCTTTTTTTCATACACTGGAACACATGACCTACATGTGTCTTGACATCTGAAAGATCCTACTGGCATTGAACTTGGGATAACACAACTGCTTAATACGGCCCCAAGATCCTGACTGGTCTGGATCCTACCTAGCTGTTCTGAACCTTAGCAAAACTGACCCACTTTCTGTTCCTAGCTCGCTCCTGCCACAGGACTTTTGCATATGCAATGTCCCTGCCTGAAATGCTCCCCTTCTCTCACTCCCTGACTCCTTCACAGGGTTTTCTCATGATCCTCCTCCAGTCCTCAGCTCAAGTACCACATCCCACGGGAAACCTTTCCTTAATTAGATAGACTTCTCCTTTCATATTTTCTCCCAACACTATGCTCTTACCCCAGTTATAATTCTTCCTTTATTTACATGGTTCATAGATTAATATCTGTCTTGCTATCAGATGTAAGTTATAAGAGAAGAAATATCCTTTTATCTGGGATTGGGTGGGGTGTATGCACACTTTTTCTTCACCTAGAAGAACTGGCTGGAATTTACTGGGCTGTTCAATTTATGAATCGAATCCAGGTCTCCCACATGAAAGGAGAGCATTCTACACTGAATCACCCGTGCACCCTCAATGCTCTTTTTATTACACCATGCTGCCTGTAAGAAAAATGTGAACAGAAAATTAGGTTTATTTTGTGTTTTAAAGAGCAAAATTATATTCAAACCCTAATCTGTGCTGGCCCAGTTTATCTAAAACAAATACACCAAAAATACATTTTTCATGCGTGAAATAAACCACAAAATTCCCTATGATATACATAACACATATCTGCCTCTGTGTGTGTGTGTGTGTATATATAGATATAGAAATATACTTATGTAGGGAGACACACAAAACATTTTTAAAAAAGCATTATATCTCTTTCTCCGCCAGCGCTCCCGCCGCCATCTAGCCCTCCTCTTCCTCTTTCTCCGCCGGCAGCGCTCCTGTCACCATCTAGCCCTCCTCTTCCTCTTTCTCCGCCAGCGGCGCTCCTGCCGCCATCTAGCCCTCCTCTTACCCCTTCTCCGCCGGCGCTCCCGCCGTCATCTAGCCCTCCTCTTCCTCTTTCTACACCGACGGCGCTCCTGCCACCATCTTATCCTTCCCTTTCTCCCCCTACTCCAGCGGCTCTCCAACCACCACTGTGCACTCTTCCACCTTCACTGGCTCCTCTGCCACCATCCTCGACAGCCTTCCCATCCTCACCTTTCCTCCTCCAGAACAGCTACTAGGGGAGTAGAAACGATACAGAACAGCTCCCGCAGCCACGACAGAGATCAAAAAGACAGCGTACCCCATCCTGGAATGGCTGACTGGCTGGGAGAACCCGCTCCGGTGAGATCGCCGAGGGGTGCGAGTTTCCACGGGCGGGGCGGCAAGCGGCCGGAGTCCCTCCCCTCCTCCTTCCTGGGCCAGCTGGCAGAATTGGGCAGGCGGTCCCCTGAAGTCGCAGCGGCTGGCGCCCCCACCACACGCAGCCCCCCGGACCAACTGAGAGAATTGGATTGGAAATCCCCAGCCATGGAGAACAGTGACCGGGGGGGGGGGGTCCCTTCCAAAAACATGACTCCCCGGTCTGGCTGGGAACGTTGCACTCTCCCGGGCCGCGGCGGCTGGCGCCCTCCCGCCACGCTTGGCGCCCCGGGCTGACTAGGAAATTCGGATGGGCGCTCTCCCGGGTTGTGTCAGCCGGCGACCCTCCCCACGTTCGGACCCCCAGGTCGGCTGGCACTCTTCCAAGCCGCTTCGGCTGGCGAACCTCCCCCGCGGCGAGAGTTTTCCAAAGTTAAAGGACCCACAGCACCTTTTACTGGTGGGACCTGCAGACAAACGTGTGCCACAAGCGCCACCTACTGGGCAGGATAAGAAAAACAGAACCAAGAGATTTCACAGAAAAATCTTTCAACCTCTTGGGTTCAACACTCAGGGAAATCTGACTAAATGCCCAGATGCCAGCAGAAGATAACGGATCCCGCTCAGAAAATTGAAAATATGGCCCAGTCAAAGGAACAAACCAATAGCTCAAATGAGATACAGGAGCTGAGACAACTAATGCTGAATATACGAACAGAAATGGAAAACCTCTTCAAAAACGAAATCGATAAATTGAGGGAGGACATGAAGAAGACATGGCTGAACAAAAAGAAGAAATAGAAAAACTGAAAAACAAATCACAGAACTTATGGAAGTGAAGGATAAAGTAGAAAAGATGGAAAAAACAATGGATACCTACAATGATAGATTTAAAGAGACAGAAGATAGAATTAGTGATTTGGAGGATGGAACATCTGAATTCCAAAAAGAAACAGAAACTATAGGGAAAAGAACAGAAAAATTTGAACAGGGTATCAGGGAACTCAAGGACAATATGAAGCGCACAAATATATGTGTTGTGGGTGTCCCAGAAGGAGAAGAGAAGGGAAAAGGAGGAGAAAAACTAATGGAAGAAATTATCACTGAAAATTTCCCAACTCTTATGAAAGACCTAAAATTACAGATCCAAGAAGTGCAGCGCACCCCAAAGAGATTAGACCCAAATAGGCGTTCTCCAAGACACTTACTAGTTAGAATGTCAGAGGTCAAAGAGAAAGAGAGGATCTTGAAAGCAGCAAGAGAAAAACAATCCATCACATACAAGGGAAACCCAATAAGACTATGTGTAGATTTCTCAGCAGAAACCATGGAAGCTAGAAGACAGTGGGATGATATATTTAAATTACTAAAAGAGAAAAACTGCCAACCAAGACTCCTATATCCAGCAAAATTGTCCTTCAAAAATGAGGGAGAAATTAAAACATTCTCAGACAAAAAGTCACTGAGAGAATTTGTGACCAAGAGACCAGCTCTGCAAGAAATACTAAAGGGAGCACTAGAGTCAGAAACGAAAAGACAGAAGAGAGAGATATGGAGAAGAGTGTAGAAAGAAGGAAAGTCAGATATGATATATATAATACAAAAGGCAAAATGGTAGAGGAAAATATTATCCAAACAGTAATAACACTAAATGTTAATGGACTGAATTCCCCAATCAAAAGACATAGACTGGCAGAATGGATTAAAAAACAGGATCCTTCTATATGCTGTCTACAGGAAACACATCTTAGACCCAAAGATAAACATAGGTTGAAAGTGAAAGGTTGGGAAAAGATATTTCATGCAAATAACAACCAGAAAAGAGCAGGAGTAGCTATACTAATATCCAACAAATTAGACTTCAAATGTAAAACAGTTAAAAGAGACAAAGAAGGACACTATATACTAATAAAAGGAACAATTAAACAAGAAGACATAACAATCATAAATATTTACGCACTGAACCAGAATGCCCCAAAATATGTGAGGAATACACTGCAAACACTGAAAATCGAAATAGACACATATACCATAATAGTTGGAGACTTCAATTCACCACTCTCATCAATGGACAGAACATCTAGACAGAGGATCAATAAAGAAATAGAGAATCTGAATAGTACTATAAATGAGCTAGACTTAACAGACATTTATAGGACATTACATCCCACAACAGCAGGATACACCTTTTCTCAAGTGCTCATGGATCATTCTCAAAGATAGACCATATGCTGGGTCACAAAGCAAGTCTTAACAAATTTAAAAAGATTGAAATCATACACAACACTTTCTCGGATCATAAAGGAATGAACTTGGAAATCAATAATAGGCGGAGTGCCAGAAAATTCACAAATATGTGGAGGCTCAACAACACACTCTTAAACAACAAGTGGGTCCAAGAAGAAATTGCAAGAGAAATTAGTAAATATCTCGAGGCGAATGAAAATGAAAACACAACATATCAAAACCTATGGGACTCAGCAAAGGCAGTGCTAAGAGGGAAATTTATTGCCCTAAAAGCCTATATCAGAAAAGAAGAAAAGGCAAAAATGCAGGAATTAACTGTCCACTTGGAAGAACTGGAGAAAGAACAGCAAACTAATCCCAAAGCAAGCAAAAGGAAAGAAATAACAAAGATTAGGGCAGAAATAAATGAAATTGAAAACATGAAAACAATAGAGAAAATCAATAAGACCAGAAGTTGGTTCTATGAGAAAATCAATAAGATTGATGGGCCCTTAGCAAGACTGACAAAAAGAAGGAGAGAGAGGATGCAAATAAATAAGATCAGAAATGGAAGAGGAGACATAACTACTGACCTCACAGAAATAAAGGAGGTAATAACAGGATACTACGAACAACTTTACGTTAATAAATACAACAATTTAGATGAAATGGATGGGTTCCTGGAAAGACATAAACAACCAACTTTGACTCAAGAAGAAATAGATGACCTCAACAAATCAATCACAAGTAAAGAAATTGAATTAGTCATTCAAAAGCTTCCTAAAAAGAAAAGTCCAGGACCAGACGGCTTCACATGTGAATTCTATCAAACATTCCAGAAAGAATTAGTACCTACTCTCCTCAAACTCTTCAAAAAAATTGAAGTGGAGAGAAAACTACCTAATTCATTCTATGAAGCCAACATCACCCTCATACCAAAACCAGGCAAAGATATTACAAAAAAAGAAAACTACAGACCAATCTCTCTAATGAATATAGATGCAAAAATCCCCAATAAAATTCTAGCAAATCATATCCAACAACACATTAAAAGAATTATACATCATGACCAAGTAGGATTCATCCCAGGTATGCAAGGATGGTTCAACATAAGAAAATCAATTAATGTAATACACCATATTAACAAATCAAAGCAGAAAAATCACATCATCATCTCAATTGATGCAGAGAAGGCATTTGACAAGATTCAACATCCTTTCCTGCTGAAAACACTTCAAAAGATAGGAATACAAGGGAACTTCCTTAAAATGATAGAGGGAATATATGAAAAACCCACAGCTAATATCATCCTCAATGGGGAAAAATTGAAAACTTTCCCCCTAAGATCAGGAACAAGACAAGGATGTCCACTATCACCACTATTATTCAATATTGTGTTGGAGGTTCTAGCCAGAGCAATTAGACAAGAAAAAGAAATACAAGGCATCATAATTGGAAAGGAAGAAGTAAAACTATCACTGTTTGCAGACGATATGATACCATACGTCGAAAACCCGGAAAAATCCACAATAAAACTACTAGAGCTAATAAATGAGTACAGCAAAGTAGCAGGTTACAAGATCAACATTCAAAAATCTGTAGCATTTCTATACACTAGTAATGAACAAGCTGAGGGGGAAATCAAGAAACAAATCCCATTTACAACTGCAACTAAAAGAATAAAATACCTAGGAATAAATTTAACTAAAGAGACAAAAAAATCTATATAAAGAAAACTACAAAAAAGTGTTAAAAGAAATCACAGAAGACCTAAATAGATGGAAGGGCATACCGTGTTCATGGATTGGAAGACTAAATATAGTTAAGATGTCAATCCTACCTAAATTGACTTACAGATCCAATGCAATACCAATCAAAATCCCAACAACTTATTTTTCAGAAATAGAAAAACCAATAAGCAAATTTATCTGGAAGGGCAGAGTGCCCCGAATTGCTAAAAACATCTTGAGGAAAAAAAACGAAGCTGGAGGTCTCGCGCTACCTGACTTTAAGGCATATTATGAAGCCACAGTGGTCAAAACAGCATGATATTGGCATAAAGATAGACATATCGACCAATGGAATCAAATAGAGTGCTCAGATATAGACCCTCTCATCTATGGACATTTGATCTTTGATAAGGCAGTCAAGCCAACTCACCTGGGACAGAACAGTCTCTTCAATAAATGGTGCCTAGAGAACTGGATATCCATATGCAAAAGAATGAAAGAAGACCCATATCTCACACCCTACACAAAAGTTAACTCAAAATGGATCAAAGATCTAAACATTAGGTCTAAGACCATAAAACAGTTAGAGGAAAATGTTGGGAGATATCTTATGGATCTTACAACTGGAGGCGGTTTAATGGACCTTAAACCTAAAGCAAGAGCACTGAAGAAGGAAATAAATAAATGGGAACTCCTCAAAATGAAACACTTTTGTGCATCAAAGAACTTCATCGAGAAAGTAGAAAGACAGCCTACACAATGGGAGACAATATTTGGAAATGACATATCAGATAAAGGTTTAGTATCCAGAATTTATAAAGAGATTGTTCAACTCAACAACAAAAAGACAGCTAACCCAATTACAAAATGGGAAAAAGACTTGAACCGACACCTACCAGAAGAGGAAATACAAATGGCCAAAAGGCACATGAAGAGATGCTCAATGTCCCTGGCCATTAGAGAAATGCAAATCAAAACCACAATGAGATATCATCTCACACCCACCAGAATGGCCATTATCAACAAAACAGAAAATGACAAGTGCTGGAGACGATGTGGAGAAAGAGGCACACTTATCCACTGTTGGTGGGAATGTCAAATGGTGCAACCACTGTGGAAGGCAGTTTGGCGGTTCCTCAAAAAGCTGAATATAGAATTGCCATTATGACCCAGCAATACCATTACTGGGTATCTACTCAAAGGACTTAAGGGCAAAGACACAAACGGACATTTGCACAGCATTATTTACAATTGCAAAGAGATGGAAACAGCCAAAATGTCCATCAACAGAAGAGTGGCTAAACAAACTGTGGTATATACATACGATGGAATATTATGCAGCTTTAAGACAGGATAAACTTATGAAGCATGTAATAACATGGATGGACCTAGAGAACATTATGCTGAGTGAGTCTAGCCAAAAACTAAAGGACAAATACTGTATGGTCCCACTGATGTGAACCGACATTTGAGAATAAACTTGGAATATGTCATTGGTAACAGAGTCCAGCAGGAGTTAGAAACAGGGTAAGATAATGGGTGATTGGAGCTGAAGGGATACAGACTGTGCAACAGGACTAGATACAAAAACTCAAAAATGGAAAGCACAATAATACCTAATTGTAAAGTAATCATGTTAAAACACTGAATGAAGCTGCATCTGAGCTATAGGTTTTTTTTGTTTTTTTTTACTATTATTATTACTTTTATTTTTTTCTCTATATTAACATTCTATATCTTTTTCTGTTGTGTTGCTAGTTCTTCTAAACCAATGCAAATGTACTAAGAAACGATGATCATGCATCTTATCAGATTTAAGAATTACTGATTGCATATGTAGAATGGTATGATTTCTAAATGTTGGGTTAATTTCTTTTTTTCCGTTAATTAATAAAAAAAAAGCATTACATCAAAATAATGTGACTCCCATTCAAAAAGACATCTCCTTTGCTACTGAATTTGTCTAAATGGCAAAACTCAAACAAAAGTTATTGAGCTAAAGCATTCAATTGACCCAGCTCTCTATGGCTCTTTAAGCATCTGAGCCACATGGAGAAAAGCAGAGGCATCCATCACTACTTTTCAGCCACACAGACATCACCCAACGAATCACATCAGCGACATGATTTGGTTCGATTCGTGTCACACTTGTTCATATGGACAGAGGCTAAAGGTCTTTCCATACTGCAAAAATAACCGCACAATATATCAGTAGAATGACTAAGTGTAAAATAGTGCATGAGTATATGTATATGTGTTGCAAAAAATCAGCTTCCCATATATAAAGGAAAAGAACATCTAAACCACAGGAAATCAGAACAATTTGGTTGTAGTGACAAGAAAAGCTCCAATGCGCATGGAAAGGCATTACAGGTCATTAGTGTAATAACTAACGTGTACACAGTACTTACTAAATGCCACACAGATGCAAGTGCTTTTAGAAATATTAACTTAACAACAGCCTTATGAAACAGGTATTATTATTATCCTCCCATTTTACAGATGAGGAAACTGATGAATAGAGAGATTAACTAACTTACCCAAGGTCACACTACTAGTAAGTGGTAGAGCCAGGATTTAAACCAAGACAGTCTGGCTTCAGACTCCATGCTCTTAAAAACATTATAATGTTACGGACATTTGTCACCAATGTTTATAGCAGTATTATTTATGATTGCCAAGAGATGGAAACAGCCCAAATGTTCATCAACAGATAAGTGGCTAAACAAGCTGTGGTATATCATACATGCATATACAATGGACTGTGACACAGCCATAAGACATAATAAAGTCATGAAGTATGCAACAATGTGAATAAACCTTGAGGACATTATGCTGAGTGAAATTAGCCAAAAACAAAAGGATAAGTAGTATATACCCTCAGTAATATAAACTAACATTGATGAGTGAACTTTGAGAGTTGCAGTTAAGGGTACAATTATCAGGAGATAAAAATAAGGTAGAGATTAGGAATTTGGTGCTGAAGGAGTACAGATTGTGCAAGAGGACTGATTGTAAAAATTCAGAAATGATAGCACAATACTACCTGATTGTAGCACAATAATATAAGTGCACTGAATGTGAGTATTATTGAAGGAGAAGGGCTGGGGGAAGGAAAGAGGATGAAGACTGAGACGGTATAATTTAGGAATGCCTAGAGTGGACAATCATGGTGATTAAATGTACAAATAAAAAACATTTTTGCATGAGGGAGAACAAATGTATGTCAACATTGCAAGGTGTTGGAAATGGATGGTACATGGGAAAAAGTACAATCAATGCAAGCTAGGGTTTATACTCAACAGTAACATCGTAATATCCTTCCACTGAAGGTAACAAAGGCATTATGCCAAAACTAAATGTCAACAGGTGGGAGGTGTACAGGGGGTCAAGGGGAAGGAGTGTGAATTCTTTGTGGAAGAAAAGGAAAAGTCTTTAGATAGATTATGGTGGCGAAGACATGTCTATACACTTAGGCTGGATTGTATGGTGTGTGAATAAAACTGCTTAAAAATGAACAGAGAGGGTGCATGGGTAGTTCAGCAGTTAGAATGCCCGCGTTCCATGCAGAAGATCGATTCCCGGACCATGCACCCAAAAAACAAATAAATGAACAGAGAGAAACAAGAGCTAGAGAAAATATGAAAAAGAGATGTACTTATTCACTGTCAGTAGGCGCAGCTCCTTGGAGGGCAGTGTGGTGGTTCCATAGGAGGCTAGGGGTGGAGTCACCATATGATCCCTTCAGTATACACCTGGAGGAACGGAGTGTGGGGACACAAATGGACATTTGAACACTAGTGTTTACAGTGACATTGTTCAGATTCACATGGATGGGCATTGTCTAAGGGTACAACGATTAAGGAATGGAAGGGGAACTATGTGTATACATACAATGGACTACTGAGCGACCACAAGAAGGAATGAAGTTGTGAGGCATGCAACTAGGTGAATCAACCTTAAGGGCTGTATGTTGAATGAAATGTCAGGAACAAAAAGACAAATATTATCATGCCTCACTCATATAGACTAACTATAATATAAAAACTTAGTGAACTGAAGAAATCATCAACAAAGTTACTTGAGCTAATAAACACATTTGGCAAGGTAGCAGGATATAAAATTAATTTGCAAAAAAGAGTGATGTTTCTGTATACAAACAATGATCTGAGGAGGCAATTAAGGAAAAAAATTCCATTCAAAATAGCAACTAAAAGAATAAAGTATCTAGGAATGAACTTTAACTAGGGGTTAAGGGCTTGTACACAGAAAACTATAGAACATTGCTAAAAAATCAAAGAAGTCGAGAGCATGGATTATCAGGTTGGGTCTTGTTGTAAAGGGTCCTAGATTGTAAGCTCTTACAGCAGTCACATATATTCAGGAGTTGTAAATGTTGTTCTAAATTCTGAGATACCAAGCTATTTGTGTATAACCCGATTTTTCCTTGAAATTTTGGGTATTTATGTGATACCCGAAACTCTGAGTTAGAGCTCTGAATCTATGAAAGTCAGCATTACTCCATTCAGCAACTGTTGAAACAACTGAAAAAGGGATCAGACTTCTAGTAGAGACATGAAGGAAGCTGATCTGGGTAGGACTAAGGTAGATATAGTGTAAAGGATGGTATTGTCCATATTTTAGAGCTTCAGTGTCTGAGTGAGACCAAATGGAGAGATGTTTATTTGGTGCAAAATTTATACTTTGGGTAGTGCATTACCTACTTTAACTTGCATGGTTGGTTTAGTTGAACATGATGAGAACATGGAATCTTGAATATGGCATGAAATTTTGTTGATTTGTCCAGGTTAGTGTGATGCCCTGATATATCCCAGAGTAATTTGGGCAGTGAATAAACAAGTATTTGCAAAGTCCCCTTGGGGACTGGGGAGAAAGGAGGAAATATTTAAGTTCCCTATTTGGAGAAATCCTGATATTTTCACAAGCTATGGGGAAATCAGATCAATGGGATAAGTTCTCAATCTTGGGGTTTGCCCCTATGAAACTTATTCCTATAAATGATAGGCTAAGCCTACTAAAAATTAGGCCTGTCATTTATTCTAACTCATAATTTCTTAGTTTTCTGTTTTCTTCCTTCTTTACTTCTTTCCTTCCTTCTTTCTTTTCTTCTTTCACCCCTCCCTCCTTCCCTCCATCCTTCCCTCCTTCCCTCCTTCCCTTCTTCCTTCCTTCCTTTCTTCCTTCCTTCCTTTCTTCCCTCTTTCTTCAGTCCAAAAGTCATCAAGCAAGAGGAGAATAATGGTGGCCTGCAGGAGGATGATATCAAAGCTGGGCAAAAAAAGGCAACTTGAGAAGCTCAGTAATTGTGACTCCTTGGACATATTGTTGAAAACAGGGGTTGGGGTAGCCCAGCTCCAGCTAGGTGATGTGGCCCATGTAAGGATGGGAGGCAGGGGAACCCTAACAATGATAGTAGTTGGCTACATACAAAAAATTGAGAAAATGAGTAAATAAATTGATGATAATGGGAGCAGATTTCTCAATGACCCCAAAGAAACCTATGGCCCTGTTTTAGAATTGGAATTTATCAGTGTGGACTTACATTTTCAAAATATATAGCTAGATAGGAAAATAAATGTAGATGTAAAAGAGAGAGAGGGTGTGTGTGTGTGTATTTCCAACCTCCGATGTGAGAATAGCAACACCCCAGTAGCAATGAGCACCCAGAGCTTGGTTTCTAATTCCACTCCATACTAAAAAGAACTAGGATTTCTTGGAGAAATGGCAGGTCTGGGCAAGAAAAGTACGAAATGAGCTTGAAACATCTTTTGGCATGTAAGAAGAACACATCATCACTTCTGTGATATTCTTACCAAAAACTGCACGACCTAATCAAGAGGAAGAAGAAACACTCAAACTGAGGGACCTTTTACAAAGTGACTGACAGGTGATCTTAAAAATGTCAAGGGGGGCGGGCCATGGTGGCTCAGCAGGCAAGAATGCTCACCTGCCATGCCAGAGGACCCGGGTTCGATTCCTAGTGCCTGCCCATGTTAAAAAAAAAAATGTCAAGGGTATGGAACTCAAGAAAAGACTGAGGAACCTCTCTAAATCTAAGGAATTTAGAGAGAATGACAACTGGTTACAGCATAGTCCTGGATCTTTATGCCATAAAGGGTATTGTTATGGATTTAACCATGTCCCCCACAAAGACACATTCAAGTCCTAACTCCTGGTCCTGTGGATGTGAATCCTTTTATAAACGGGCTCTTTGAATATGTTATTAGTTGAGGTGAGGCCAATCTGAATCACGGTGGACCTTACTCTTATATGATTAGAGTACTTATAAGGAGAGGAAATCTAAACAGAAACACAGATGACTAAGTAGGAAACAAAAGGAGACAGACCACATGTGATGAAGACAGTTTGAGCCACTACCAAAAGGCCACAGAGTTTAGAGAAAGCATGGCCTGCTGCTACCTTGGTTTTGAACTTCTAGCCTCCAAAATTTATGAGACGAGAAATTCCTGTTGTTTAAATCAATTCATCTCTAGTGCCTATTATAGCAGTCTTATAAATTGAAACAAGTATCAGTGAGGCAATTCAAAACATGAATGGGGTCTCTAGATGAAGAGTGTAAACGAATTCTTTATGCTATCCTTGCAATTTTTCTGTAAGTTTGAAATTACTGCAAAATATTATTATTAAAATGTCAGGTAAATTATGAAATAGAGTTGAATATGAAACAGTATAAAATCAAATTGTGACTTTTAGATTAACCAGTTAAGATGATGGAAATCAGATGAACTATTTCTTTATAAAGTAGCTCTTTCAATCTGCAGAAATATTTATTTTGAATTAAATTCTTATTAAGAGCTGAGAAATTATCTATCCCTTCCATTACCAAGTTGGAAATGGGAGCCCAGAAAATAAGATATGTGGAGTGCTATGATTTTACCATACATACAGAATTATTATTCATCGAAGAGAATTTTTTTCTTTAAAAATTCTGAGGTCATTTTCTTATGTCTTGAAATTATTAAAACAAAAGCCTGCTTTTCATAGTTCAAATAATGCCTCAAGTAATTTTGTGAGGGATAGACATAAGGATGCACATTTTTCAGTTACCAACTTGCTTAAAGCCCTGTGGATTTAGACTCACATAAAAGACCTAAAGTCAAGTCTCACTATTAACCTTTCAGCTAGAAATAACTATTCACTAAATACTTTGTTCCTCAAATTTCCCAGGGACTACAAAGGAATGTATGGATCAATTTAATAACAGATTTGAGGTACAAACAATATCCATAGATACTGTAGTAAACACTGTGAATTTCTCCTTAACCTTCATTCCAGTCCAAGTGATTCATCCTCATCAAGCATGCTAATTCCTATCCCTTTGCCAGTAGTTGATTCAAAGATGCAAAGGCCTCTCAGGGGTTGTCAGGTGGAGAATTGAGTCTTTTCTTCTGGGTGATTCTAAACTGCTGGCAGCCTTGCTGTGTTCCTAAGAAGAAGCCCACGGAGTTAGTAGATGCTGTGAAGAGCACAGTGCAGATGTAGAAGAATCTCAGTGTCCCATGGCATTGTTTAGCCACTAAATTAAGGGACCTTGAAAGTTGTTTTACCTCAGGATTTTCTGTTATAGAAAATAATAAATGTCCCTATTCTTTAAACCAGTTTGAAGTAGGTTTTCTGTTGCAGACAAAAATATCTTGATACATATACATCAATGAGGAAAAGCATAAGGTCACAGAAATCTTCCTTCGAAGAGGAGAATCTTACAATATGCAAAAAAAAAAAAAAAAAAAAAAACGTAAAATATCACCCATTGTCTCAAAGCTCCTAAAGAGTTACCAGTTTCTGGAAGGTTACAGTACTTTGCAGGCAGATTTTGTAAGCAAAAAGTCCAGTTATCCTAGAAGCCCATCACTAGGCCCAGTCCAGCAGAGCATAAAGGAAGGGAAAGAAGAGAGCTGAACCAACCAATCAACCAAGAAAACTAAAAACTTTAGCAGTTGTGTCATGGGGAAAGCCCCAAATTTCTTATTTAAATAAAACATCAACAATGTGTCCTAGCTCAAGGTTTGTGAGCCCGTGCTCACACGTCCCTGTGTTTTACAGGTTAGCCAAGCCCAGGAGCTCATAGACATGAGTACAGCAAATCGCCCCATCAAGGTCACTGCAGAGAGCAGTCTACAGAGTTATTTGTTAAAAATGTCTGCTCGTCATACCAAACCCAGGGACCACATTCAAGCACCCACCCTAGTAGCCGTGGTTGACCTTTAGGATGGTGCATACAAAATGCTGAGTTGAAGAATTGTCAGATGGTATGGAGAGATGAGATAATAGCTGAGAGATAATGTTAAATGGGCTCCTACTAAGCAAAAGCTCTCAGGTTTCTCTGAAATGGCATGTGACTTCGCTGGGGTATCAGTTTACTTTAGGTACTTGGCATTTGTCTGAGAGGAGATTCCACGTAGGAGTATTGCCATCTGCTGGTGGCTCTCCTCTTAGGAACAGACACCTTTGAAATTTTGGGACTGTGCTTCACCCCAAAGTTCACCCAATCATTCAGCAAGTGGTGAATTATTTTTCACCGTTGAAAGTACACTGTCTTCTCTGCTGATTAAAAAGACGTAACATTCTCCTGAGAAAGTTGATTGAGGTAATACAAAATATAAATAAATTAAAAAAAAGAGAAATAGATGACAAACACATTTGTAAAATTATCAGTCTTTATCTGAGTGATTCACTTAAATCCTGTGGATGAAATTGTCTTCATATGTGAGCAAGTATTAGCACATTTTTACAAGAGGAATGGTGACTCCTGTGCTTGGAGAAAATCAACCAAATGCAGTACATTTGGTTTATCTGAGCACTTATTTAAAGACCAAGTCTTCAGATCTCCCCTTTGAGACCTAAACTCTTGGGGAATATATTTTCCATGCGGTATATAGAAAGAAAAAAGAAATCAACATTAATCTCCAGGCATAAATCTGCTGATTCAGCCTTCAACGCAAAGGTTACAATTCCCTTTTTTAGATTTGGAGGTCGCTAGAAGCTTATATGCTTTATATGGCAAGTACATTAGGCAGGCAAAATCCAGTTCTTTAGGACACAGAATATGGGCTTTCAGACTCTGAAATTTCCCTCACTATCTTCTCAGTGTACCTCCTAAGGAATATGAGTGTAATAAATATGGAATAGGGCATATTATTTCACCCACATTTCATTCTTCAGAGCAAGACTTTTCTTTAAAAACATTGCAGGATTTCTATACTAGGAAACATCCCCACAGAATAGGCCAGTTTGAGCAATTTTTTTTTAATGTACTTTACAAAAACAGTAACAGGAGGCCCAAAACTTAACAGGATAAGCACAACCATTAGAGGGCTAAATACATAATCCACAAGTGAAGGTTAAAGGATTTGCTATCACAGTATTTAGGCTAGAGATGAGGAGTACACAAGATTGCTTAATCACATGGATCTGAAAACGTCCCCGTAAAGAGCAAAACCTTGACCAGTTTTCCCCATCTCTGCAAAGGATACAATGGTAGATTGAGCTACAGCCACAAAGCAAGCAGTAAGTGTAGTGGAAAAAACAATCAAACCTAGAGTCAGAAATTCCACACTACTTGCTAACTCTGTGACCTTGAACAAATTATGCCTAAAAGAGAAAGAATATCCTATCCTTGAGATAGCATAGACTTTTGGGGGAAATTTGACTGCTTTTAACTCCAGGATTTTGTTCTGTTTTCATTCATTGAAAGTATGAATTTGGGAAAATTACTGAGTTCTCTGAACCTCAGTTTTCTCACCGGTCCCAGGAATAATGGTGCTAATCTGACATGTTGTCCTGAGGCTCTGATGTTGGACTGCCAATGCCGTAACGCACTTTGCGGAATGCCTGAACGATGATAGGCATTCAGTACATGCTGTTCCTTGAATCTTCTACAGTCTGTTTCCTTGTCTGTAAAGTGGAGGTGACTGACACCTGCCTAGACAAAATAATATAATAAAATATATGTAACAGCTGATAAAGTCTCTCTCTCTCCTCTGTGCCTCAACTTCACAATCTATAAAATAGGCATAATGATACTTATTACATGAATGGCTGTGAGAATAAAAAGATAAATATACAATTGTTCTGCACTTAATATACACATTACAAGAGCTCAAAAAATTTATTATTATTATTATTATCATCATCATCATCATTATTATCTAGGAATACATCCAACCTTCATCTTTTGAAAAAATATTAACTCTAGGCATGTCTGGTCCTAGAGCAGATGTCATTTCAACAGTGTTTATGTCCTCTAATGAAACAAAAAATTTTGTCACTAGCAGTAGCACTGAACTACTAACTGCTAAATTTCTGTCTCAGCAATATATTGAAGGAGATTTCAAGCTCTAACTATGAGAGTGATTTTAAATAACAGTGAAGGCTCATGAATGTGTAACAAGGGATACTGGTTAAAAACCCCAAGATATTATGTACAACATCAACGTTCGATGATCATTATTTTCACCATCTTTACTGCTTCTAATTAGTTCAAAGTTGAACTAGAGAAACAGAGAAAATGTCAAGCATTGTCCACAACCTGCTCAGTGATCCTAAGAGAATACTGTTCCTTTCTCAACTTATTGGCTCTGGTGATATCCAAGAGTAAGAATAATTCAGTGGTTTTCTTGTACCCTCCAAACCAGGGTTGAGACTAAATGAGCTAAATGGTGAAGTAGGCTCGGTTTATTTCTTTTGCTCCACTTTCTCTTTTCAGTCTCTTGTCCCTATACATATTGTCCCTTGCGTCCTTTACCAAGGCTCAGGCTCATTGACCTGCCTCTTCAGCCCTCCATTCCAAATCCTACTTTTACCCCTACCAAAAGATTTCCATGGGCTCTGTCCCATCTCTTAAACTCACTGCTCTGTACACTGATAATCTGATAGACAATTCCACAATAATGCAATAGCACATTTTCTACTCCTGGTTTCTCATTTATATTCTTACACAGTGCTGTGGGAAATTATGCTTAACCCCCAAAAGTTATGGTAAGTCAATTATTTGCTAAATATTTACTGAGCAGTTGTTATTTTTCTATGTACTAAACTGGGCACTGATGTTACATAGATGAGTGATATTATATCCCCTGCCTTCAAGAAGCTCACAGACAAATGGGGAAAACAAATATGAATGCAAATAATTGCAATATAATTAAATAAGTGGTATTAGGGTTATGTACATGAAGATATAACAGGAGGCAACTGAGACACAGAGAGGTTAAGTAACCTGCTCCAGGTCACACAGCTATAAGTAGTAGAGTTGGGATTTGAACACAGGCACTGTACGTCCATAGCCTATAGTCTTGACTACTGTGAAGTAGTGGGAATATCTACATATATATATATATAAACATACAAGTCAAAGAAACCCAAAGAACTCCAAACAGAATAAATCCAAATAGGCCCCACCCAAGGCACAGAAGAGAAGCAGAAAATCCTGAAAGCAGCAAGCATTCCAACTAGCATCCTGGAGGCGAGAAGGCAGTGGTGTGATACAGTCAAGATCCTGAAAGAGAAAGACTTTCCATCCAAGAATTCTGCACCCAGACAAATCATCTGTCAAAACTGAGGGAGAGATTAAAGTTTTCACAGACAAAAAAGTCCTGAAAGAATTTGTCAACAAGAGACCAGCCCTACAAGAAATACTAAAAGGAGTTTGCCGGCTGAAAAAAAAAGACAGAAGAGGGAGGTCTAGAGGAGGGCACAGAATTGAAGAGTACTACTAAGGGTAATTTAAAGACTACAAAGGGAAAGAAGGAAAAGAATATATAGATCTGACAAAAAAAATAAAAATGATAAGATGATGGAATCAAGAAACTCCTTTTCAGTAATAACTTTGAATGTTAATGGACTAAACTTACCAATTAAAAGATATAGAATGGCAGAATGGATTAAGAAATAAATAATTACTGAGCCTTTATTACATTCCTCAAAACTTTTATTTACATTAGCTCATTCATTCAGTAAATGATTACTGAGCCCATACTGTATTTCTCAAAATCTTAATACCTGAATTAAGAAAGCAAGGAAGTAAACCAGATGATGTTGAGATCTGTTTTCACTCTAAGGCCTGTAATTCTGGATGAAATTTTAAATAATTAGGCAGTTGGTCTAATTGGTCTTTTTCATTGGTCTTTTAACCGGTTAAAAAAGAAAACTCACATTTTCTTAATGGAAGGGGTTTTATGTAAATTACATATAATTGCCATCTCTTTTCCCTTTGAAAATAAAGACTACCTTACACATTAAAAATTACCTACATAAATGCCATTTTTGAGAAAGATCATTTTCCAAACTATGGCCTATTTTCTGAAAGATCATCTTTGAACTGCCACTGCCAGAGAGAAGCAGCAAATTTCCTTATTAGACGATAGCTCCTCCTTGTGGCTGACAGATAAAAGAACCTTAAATTCTAGTCGGAGAAACAGGTAAAAAAATATTTGATGCAACAGTAGCAGGATTACCTCTGAGGTGAAAAATATCAACATGGTTTGCCTCTACTCTAGTCAAAACCCTAGATTCTCACTCATTCATCTCATCAACTAATTGAACTCAATGAGTTAATGGTGGTACGTGGGCAAGAATCCAGAATCCGATTTTCATCTCAGGATCTTGCTTGACTCCACGAGGTGGCTTAAAATAAGATATATGTTTTAGTCATTCAAATATGGGTCTAAACAATAAGTTCACTGTTTTCACTTTGCTTCATGGTAAATCCCAACTATAGCATGGTAAACTATGGACTCTACTTCATTTTTTAACAAGTCCTGTCCTATTCAACGTAATTCTTATCAATCGATTGAATGAATATATAAAAGGATTTTTGGGGGAATAACAATAAGATGAAAGGACACTTAAAATATTAGATGACCAAATAAAAATTTTAAAGGGATTTGACAAGCTGAAAAATCAGAAAAAATGAACGAGATTTTTAATGAATGATCGACTTTAAGAATTTTAATGAGGTGATGTGCTAATTGAGACAACATACAAGGTCTGGCATTAATTTATTTTAGAAAGTCAACTGCAACAGGATGGGGAAATCGTACATAAGCAGCAGTACAGATAAAATAACTCAGTAGTTTGAGTTGACTATTCAAAAGCTAATATGAATTTGAGTTACATTAAAAAGAAATGGAAACAACCTAAATGTCCATCAAAAGAAAAAGGATAATTATTGGTATGCTTATCACAGTGGAATATAATTTCAGTGAAAATGAATAAACTAAAGCTTTGCATTCAGTACAGTTAAATCTCACAACCAAACTTTAGGTTGCAGAAGAAAAAATACACATGATAGCATTTCATAAAAGTTGAAAAATTTAAAATGCAAAATATTGTAAGTTTTGTTCACAAACCATACAATCCATCTAAAGCATATAATCAATGGCTCTTGGTATAATCGTATAGTTGTGCATTCATCAGCACAATCCGTTTGAAAACACTCTCATTGCTCCGTAAAGAAAAAAAAAATGATACTATATATTGCTTTAAAATACATAAATATATATAGTGAAAAATGATATAATGGTTACCGTGGGGGTCTGAGTGCATTTGGGGAAGTACACAAAGGGCTTCAACTGTATTTAGTAATATTCCATACCTTAAATCTGGTGGTTGGTATTATTCTTTATATTTTTTGTATGTCTTAAGTATTAAGTGATATGTTTAAAATTGTATATAACATTTAGAGAAATATATTGTCTATAGCAAGGGAAAGAAGGTAGTTAAAAGTTCTCTATTTTACACTAATAAGACGACATTGGAGTTTGTTCTCTATATTTTTTTGGGGGAAGGGTACCAAGCATTCAAAAAGATATAGAAAAAAGGAAGTATAATGAGAGGGAAAAGCACAGTAAAGGGATTCAAATCCATGTCATGATAGATATGGTTAAGAAAAGTATTATAGCAATGGCTGAAACAAACATGGTCTTTGCCTGTACAGAGATTGCTATATGGGTACTCTTGGTTTGAAATTCATATGAAAGAAAGTGTTGCCCAGCCATGGAAATCTGATTTAATTAGCCTGAGGAAGGACTTGGACATTTTAAAAGCTCCTCAGATGTTTCTAATGTACAGGCAAAGTTAAGAATTGCTGTGCTGGAGGTAGCAGGCTATACATTTTACAAGACATTCCATGTCTCTTACAACATTTTTACTACCTAACAAATCTCAAACTTCACAGGGTAACAACTGCAAATATTTTATCTTTCATTTCTGATACCAAAAGAATTTTTGGAACATAATATGTCCTGGGCAGGCCACAGTGGTTCAGCAGGCAGAGTTTTCGCCTGCGATGTTGGAGACCCGGGTTCAATTCCTGGTGCCTGCCCATGTAAAAAATATATATATGTCCTGTTCTGTATAATATTAATTTAAAAGTTAAAGTGGGAGCTCGCTTTGGCAGCACATATACTAAAATTGGAATGAAAAAGAGAAGATTAGCATGGCCCTTGTGCAAGGATGACACACAAATTCATGAAGCGTTCCATATTTAAAAAAAGAAAAAAGTCAATGTGGGGTGCATGGGTGGTTTAGTAGTAGAATGCTCACCTTCCATGCAGGAGACCTGGGTTCGATTTCCAGACCATGCACCTAAAAAAAAAAAAAAAAAAAAGTTAATGTGTACTGTTATGGCTTAGCAGCTATAGCAATTGCTAACTGATTTAAATTGGTTAAAATAACACAATTATCTTAACTATTCAAAATTATTCTACTAATAAAAGAATAAGGGTAACGGAAGCCTCACATCCTAACTATCAAGTTAAAGGGAAAAAAATAAAAAGGTTTTTTTTTTCAAAAACTGGTAAGAATAAAGTTGTGCATCTTCAAAAACTAAGGAATGTATTTTGGTAGAACAGCAGCAATTTTCTTTAAATCTACTCTTTATGCCTCCTAATGTATTTTCTTGGATTGATAACAGCATTGTCTCCTGTCTACTCCCCTCCTCCTACCCCATGGCAAATCTCCCATCATAATAGCCCCAGGGAAGTAGGAGAACAAATGCCAAAGTGAGAAAGAACAGCTCTTGTAGGCAAAAGCCTTTTAAGTACAAGGACGAGGGATAATATAGGAAGAGAAGCAGGAGACAAAGTCCTTACTTCTCCCCATAACTGCCTCATTGAAAAAAAAAGCTAATGTGGATCTGACTTAAATTTCAAAATGGAGAATATTCAGACAGTAAGATCCATGCAAAGACCATTGTCTGTCTCAGACATTGCTGTGAGACTTTGTTTCTTGCTCATTGGCCTGAATTCCGTGAAAATTACAGAGGACAGTTGCTGTAAATTGTAATTCTAAGAAACACAACCAACTCAAATTGGATAAATGCTAAATGCTCTTTCCACTGTCTCCAGATGGAGGGAAGCTCATGATTCTGAGGGAAAAAAAATTCCTCTGTTGATTAGCTAACCCTTCCCCCTTGAATTATAAAAGCTTCAGGAAAATTGTACATAGGAATCTGAAGGAAGACAGAACAAATCAATTAGAATTTTTTTTACTAGAAATGCAGTATAGAAAAATGATTAATATCACATTCCTGGAGCTAGGCTGGGTTTATTCAGTCACCCATTCATTTATTCAATAAATATCTACTGAGCAAACAGTCAGTGCCAGGCCCTGTACTAAGCACTGGGAATATAGTAGTGAAAAGAAAGATATGGGGCGGGCCACGGTGGCTCAGCAGGAAGAATGCTCGCCTGCCATGACAGAGGACCAGGGTTCGATTCCCAGTGCCTGCCCATGTTAAAAAAAAAAGTAAGATATGTAAGCTTCCCTTCACACGGCTTGCATTCTGGTAGAAGAGAGATGGACAGCAAACAAATGAGCATCATAGGTCTTATTAAAGATTCACAGAGGAGTTCCACTGCTTACTAGTTCTGTAACCTTGGTATAGTTACTAATCTCATTGACAAAACATGGTTAATCAGTACCTTACTCACAAGGATGTTCTGGGGATTCAATGTCTAACACACAGCAACACTTAATGAGGGTCAGCTAATATGATTCCTGAGAGCATGCAAGTGATTACACTGCCATCTAAGTTTAATGTTTTATGTACAGTTATATATAATTTGTTTATGTATAATTCATTTATATATACTGCTTCAAATAAACTTCCTTTCAGCTTTTTCTCTCCTTAGCAGAAATCCTTTGCACATCAATCCTGTGAGTAAAGACTTTTCCCTCTCAGCCATCTTTTTAGTCTATGTTGTGGAAATTTGGCTCCTTTTTCCCTTTTCTACAAAATTTTCCACTCCAAGACCTATTTATATCCCTCTTGACAAAGTACTTTCCATTTTTACCCTTTACTTTTCTCCTAAAGAGATAAAAATGCAATATTCAGATCTTATGAATCCCCAGGCCGAGTTGTTTGTGGAAATTTGAAGAACAGGAGAGTTTGGGAACGGGAGGTCAGGATGCCCTCATCTAGTCTGGAACAATAGTGCAAATGTGATACTCTGTGAGAGTGAGCTCACAGAAGAGCAGGGCAACATTCATTTATAGAAAGGAAATTGCACTCAGGATACCTGCTTTCTAGATCAGTGAAGAGATGGCTATCACACTAAAGTAAACCTCTTAAAAGTTAATTTTTATGTGTAAGTCAAGCTGTGCAGAATGACCCTGAGATGGAATTAAGTTTATGGGATGGGAACCAAGAAGTACATTTACAGCTGCTCAGACACATAAGAAAAGCTGCTTCCAGGTTTATAACAGGTGAAAAGAATTTCATCATCGCTGCCAGGGAGGCCAATAGGATGCAGTGGGAAATACCTGGGTTCCAATCATGGCCCTAGTACTTCCTAGCCATGACGGCTTGGACAAGTTAGTTAACCTTAGTTTTTTCATCACTAATAAAGTGGGGAAAATAATAATAACATCTACCTCATATACTATTGTGAGATTTAAAGGCAATAAATATTGTTAAGGCATCCTAGCACTAAACATTTATCAGATCTGAATATAAGATATTTTTCACCTTTGGAAAAAAGAAGGGAAAGAAGTGTGACTGGTTTGACAAACATTAGCACAAATTGCTACAGGAGTAAAAATACAAAGCCTTATAGAAAGATGATTTTTATAACATAGAGAAGAGGTGGAAAAGAGGAGTAAGCCTATTAATAGGACATTTTATAATGATGATGATGATGATGATGATGATGAGTGATAAATAATAGATAGACAATAGACAGATAGATAGATGCTAAAGGAAAAATAAAAAGGGATTAAATGGTACTTTAACCAAAGTAGAAGTTTAAATGAATAGAATATATTTAAAATGTAAATATTAGCTCAACAAATGCTATTTTCTTTTCCTTAGCAACATGTCTGGAAAAGGAAGGATTTGTAATTTTAAACACAAACAAGTTTTAATTATTTTTAATTTTTTTAAAAATTAAAATACAAAGAAGTTAGGCTTTTATAACAGTACTTGCATAATGTACAGTTTTTCAAAAACATGAGGACCAAGTGGCATAATGAAAAAAGCATGGATTTGGTATCAGAGGATCTGAGTTCAAGTCCAAACTGTCTTTTGCTAGTTGTATAATCTTAGAAAAACTATACCATTTCTGAGATTTGAGTGTTTGCATATAAGAAGGCAATAATAATGCCCATTTTATTTTACTTCATAAGATAGTCATAAGGAGTTAAATAAAATTACAGAATGCATATTAAAGTATTTTGAAAGCTGTAATGTGATCTATCTGTAAATGCTGGGTACCTAACTGGCTTGTTAATAATTTATATTTTAAGAAACTTTTGTCATGATTATTGATGATGACTTTTAATTACATTAAGAGTAAGTGACTTCTTAAACTCATACAAATGACTCCAAGTTCTTAAAACTGATAAATAATTCTCTTTACTATAAAAATGAGTACTTAGAATCAGAAGTTTTCATAAATCTAAAGAACAGTGCCTTTTCAGTGGAAGAAATTAAAAAAGAAAAAATTCAACAGAGAAATTAATCACATAAGTGATTAAAATTTTTGCACATACAAAATATAAAATAAAAGAAATACAACAAATATGACAAAGGGTTAATATACTTAATAAAGGCTTCATAATAATAGATGAACCAAACAATAAGAGCTCAATAGTGTTAGATTGGAACTCTGTATTTTATGCATTTTTTTTGTCAATGTACAACTTCTCTCATAAAAACAGTAAGAGTTCAAAGAAAAATAGGACAAGGACATGAGAACTTTACAAATAAATAAACTCATAAAAAATCAATCTATTTAAAAACATTTCTCCAGAGGGGAAATACAAATGCTAAAAAGCACATGAAAAGATGCTCAACATTACTAGCTATTAGGGAAGTGCAAATCAAAACCACAATGAGATATCATTTCATACCTAATAGAATGGCCACTATTTAAAAAAAAATACAACAGAAAACCACAACTGTTGGAGAGGTTGTGGATAAATACAAACACTCATCTATTGTTAGTGGGAATGTAACATGTATAGCTGCTGTGGAAGACAGTTCTGTAGTTCCTCGGAAAACTAAGTATAGAATTATCATATGATCCAGCAATCCCGTTATTAGGTATATACCCAGAAGAAATGAAAGCAGGGACTCGAACTGATATCAGCACACCTAAGTCCATAGTGACATTATTCACAGTTGCTAAAAGATGGAAGTGACCCAAAAGTCCATCAACCTATAAATGGATTAACAAAATGTGGCATATACACATGATGGAATGTTAGTTGTAAAAAGGAAAGAAGTCTTGACGCATGCAACTACCTGTATGAACCTTGAGGACATTATGTTGAATGAAATAAGTCAGACACAAAAGATTGTATGATCTCACTGTATATAACTCTAATGGGCAAACTCAAGAGTTAGCGTCTAGAATACAAGTTACCAAGACATAGATTGGGGTTAGGGAATGGGGAGTTAATGCTTAATTTTGTACAGATTTTCTATTCAGGCAGATGGTAAAGGTTTGGAAATGGATGGTGGTGATGGTAGCACATTATTGAAAGTGAAATCAACAGCATGAACTATATTGGTGAATGTGTCTAAAAGGTGAAACTTTAAGATGTATATGTTACTAGAATAAAAATTGAAGGATAAAACATAGGACTTAAAACACAGTGAACCCTGCTGTAGATGAAGGACTGTAGTTAATAGTACAAGTATATGAATGTTCTTCCATGAATTATAACAAGCATACAACACTAATACATGGTGTTAATAATAAGGAGGAAAAGAAAAAAACAAAAAGAAAAAGAAACAAATAATTGGGAGGTATATGGGAAAATAAAAACCCAATGTAAACTATTAGAAAACGGTTAATAATATTATTTTAATAATCTTTCATTAGTTGTAACAAATGTAACTATTGCTAAAAAATAGTACAATTATAAAAATGTGCTATCAACAATTGTCACAAGTGTTCCACACTAATGCAAGGAGGTGGTGGTGGGGTGGGGTATGGGAATTCTGTATTTTATGCATGATTGTTCTGTGAGCCCACAACTTCTCTAATAAAAAAATTAAATTAAAAAATCAATCTATTTAGTTATCAGTGAAATGAAAATTAAAGCAATAATGTGATATCATGTTTGGGTCTTCAAATTTATAAATAATAGCAAGTTGGCACAGTAAAACGGAACTTTCATACAGTGCTTTGGGAAAGTAAATCAGCAGAATCTTTTTAGAAAAATAGTTTTGATAAAATGTATCAAGAAGCTTAAAAGTAGTCAAATCCTTGGACCAGAAATTCCACCTCATAGCTAAGAGCTAGATCCTCAGGACCCCAGAAGTTCACAAGTATTAAAGTATGTGATGACAGCAAGAATAGCAGGCACTTGTTCAGTGCTTGTTGTTTTAGGTGCCTTATTTGTATTTTCCTGTTTAAGAAGTGCTATTATTTTCTTTAATCCAAATAAGAAACTGAGGCAGAGAATCATTAAGTAACTTACACAAGGTTTTTACACACACATTTGGTAAGGAAAGGAGGTAGGATTTGTGCTCAAGCAACTTAAACAACAAAGCCCACTCTTTTTTATTTAAAAGATAAACAGCAACAAGCATATGCAACAATAAATACCAAAGAAGTACCAGATGTCCATTTATTTTGTGTAAAAGTTATTACCGTGACTTTCACCAGGAAATTCCCCTTTCTTGGGGGAAAACAGATTGAATTTCTTTGCCAATGAAAGCAGTTTAATTCTTCTAAAAGATGGTAAGTGAAAATTGTTAGGGTAGTAATAGGTAGGGAAAGAAAAATAATTCATGTAAAAATCTTCAAATGGAAACTTGGACTTTATTCTCTGGACTATTAATGACCCAGTGGATAGCATAGTTCAGGATAATTTAACATTCATGGTTGTCATATACTCTACTCCCCTAAGTACCATTCTTTCCATCAGTCTTCCTTATATATTGATATATTCCAACCACTGGCCACCATAACCCCCAAACCTTGGAAGCTCTTACCCCATTCTCCATATGGCATCTCCACTACTGGCTTCCTCCTTATATATTCATAAACTACAGAAGGGAGACAAACCATATGTTATTACTGTGAACTAAGGGATGTATGAATTGTTGATTTCATAGTCAAATCATGCAACTAAAATTCAAGTTTACTTGGAATCTATTTTTTAAATCATATAAGCCTATTTGAAAACTTTTGATTAACCTTCATCTTCTTTGAAGATGGAAGACTCTCCCACAAACCAATGTGCAGTTTGAAACCCTTAAAAAGGTACCAAACTTGCTTAATTCTTTCAAAAACTGTCATGAAACTAAGGAAAAATTCCAAGCAGCCAAGTTGAAACAAAATCTTAATTTTACTTGCTAGACTGCTTCCATCTCACCTATTATAGAATGTCTTACATGTTGTCTGCACTCACATTTTATGACACTGTTAATAATGAAATTCTTGTGCAAAAATCATTACAAAAGTGCAACATGATTTTATTTATAAATAAGGTGTGCATTGGATTTAAGTGTATATTAAAAGAGAACCTAAATTTGAAATATAACACAGACATTTACTGTGTTAAAATGGAAATTTCAGTTTAAATGGAAATTCCAGATTAACTGTGAATTAGGCAGTTTTTATTTTACTTGCTTAAAACCTTTCCTTTCTTGGCACATTTTCATACATATTAAGAATTTGAAAAATCCCTCCTTTTTTTTTTCCAATAAATACATTCATAAGCAGTGCTGACATTTCTCTGGATTTTGCTTAAACTGCCAAGAGATTTTTGGCATTTGATAAGAAGTCTAATTGCAGTGCATGTGGATGCCAAGGAGTGAGCATCTCTACTTTAAAAGAAGTATCTATGACTGCTAAAGTGATGCACACAAAAATGTTACAGCTTAGACAAAAGGCTTGAAGAATAGTTCCAAGGTTTCACAATATAGCTAACTGACCTTTTCGGTGTGACAAAGCTTTCTGAGCTTTTCCTCTCATTCTTCTAATTAAATGAGGTAATGTATGTAAAACTCCTACACACAATAGTCTCTCATGTATTAATACTCATCTATCTCTAAGTGTCTGGGGACTGGGAGAAAGGAAGAGTGGGAAATTAAAAGAAGGACTAGATAATCTTGGGTCTTAATTTTTGGTAACCACAGTTCCATCCAGACTTAAGTTTTGGTTATATCTTACTGTTTTTTTCCCTGCCAATCAGTTTTCCAGGGACTAAGTTTTACAACTATTTATGAAAATGAGCAACAAAAATTGTATGTGTGTGCGCACGTGCATTTCAATCATGGAATAAATATTCCATCAAAGAGACTTTTATGTTCCACAGAGGCAGTTCTCAAATGACTTTCATGGTATCATGTTAAAAACCAGAACACAGTCCATTTTTACAGTAGATTTACTCAATCACAGTTACTAATCAGATTAGCACTGCTTTTATGTCCAACAAATTTTTAAAGTTGGGGGGATCATTACAGAAGTTACACATTATGAGCCTGTCGCCCACATTGTGGTTTACTTGTTAACCTTTTCTTAAAAACTTGATTTTCAAAAAACTGCTTCAGTGAATTATTTTTATTTTTAAACTATACATAGAATAGGCAAAATGTTAAAATTGATAGATCTAGGTATCTGGGGGAAAGTAGTAATGTTAGAGTTCTCTGTAGGGATTGTATTATTTCTATAACTATACTGTAAGTTTGAGAGTATTTCAAAATAAAGGGTTTGAAAAAAGTATAGGATACAAATATGTTTATTAATTTTGATGATATAATGGAGCATTTTTATACTAAAATGTCAGTCCTTTAACAACAACATATTAAACAAATAAGCTCCACTTTCATACAGAAAATATTTGAGACTAGTAGAGCAAAGATACCTGAAGAGTTTCTCAAATTAACTGTAAGAGAAAAAGATCTTCTCCATATAGGCAGTGGAAAGCCTGCAAAACCAACCAACCTGAGCTGTTACAATTCTTAAAGAAAGTAATGTACACCAATTTAAAAGACTTTGTTCGGGTAGAAGGCAAGTTTCTATTCCTCGGACTTTCTCATAATTTAAATACAAGAACTATTTAAACTACTTTGTCTGACTTAAATAAGGCTACACTGATGTCTTCCATCAAAAAACAAAAGATGAAATTTAAGTTAGCTAATAATGTCACTGGATGAAGGATGCTCACAAATGAAAAAGAAATGGTGGACAAAATCAAAAGAAAAGCAGTTTGATATGACTAATAATAGAAGCCAGAAAAACAGACCTTTTACAAAGCTTCTGACACACCATAAAACCAGTTAGCTCACATTTCATCTCCTGATTTCTATAGTCCACATTCTGGAACATATATATATAGAGAGAACCAGTCAAAACTTTTAAAGCCAGAGTTAAAATTCAGTATCTGAGAATTTGCTATACAGATGCCTTGATCCAACACAGTCAATATAGTTTTCCCTTCAAAAACAAAAATCCAAAATAAGCTGTAACAGAACCTCACTTGTAGCAACAAGCATTTATCCACTGAGGTCTCTGATTCTAATTTTTTCCTTATGAGTTAGTTTATTCAACAACATGCCCTGGTTTAAAATCAGTTATAAAATAAATTACCAATTTATATGATATCCAAAAAATTGAACTATTCTGAAGGAAGTATGGTTTGTTTTTAAAATCTGTATGTAGCAAACTCCATTTTCCAGTATGGTCATCATAGGGGAGGAGGAAAAGGAAGGACGCTGGATAGTTAATAGAGCATAGCCATAGATTACACAAATGAATGATCAATTTTCAAAGCCTTCCTAAGTACCCAGGTGTCTAGCAGGTTCCCCTATGGCTTATGTATTAAAACTCTAGAAGATAACAATGACATTCACAGGCATGGCTGGGCAACTTGTTTGAGAGACATGGAAGTGATTGGACCCCAGACAAAAGAAGCCGTTCAGGGTGGTCCCATGAAAGAACTATAGAAAACAGTGTCTCCAAGAGCTAAGAGAAAACTACTAAGGCAATCTTCAAGGAACTGTCCTTTTTACTAGAACATGAAAATAACTTTGCCTAGATAACATCTCAGGATTCTGCAAAAGAACTGTAAATATTAGAAAGTTTCTTTTATATACAAGAAAAATTTGAGGGAAGGAATAAAAGCAGAAAATAAATCTCCCAGGTAATGAGACTCAGAAAAGAATTCAGGCATACAAATTTATACCTGAGTAGGCAATTCAAAGAATTTAAGGAAAAGAAAATCTACCAAATCCAACCAAGAACTCCAGAGGAAAGAAGAAAGGTTATGGTTATGATCATTATGAAGGGGAGGAGGGGTGTGTCAGAAGGAAATGTGCTACAAGTTGCAACTTATCATTCACCAAATAACTCAAACAGAAGACAGAGAACTTCTTAAAAACTTCAAAGATCAGACTTTCACGTTTCAGAAAGACCACACAAAGAACCCCAAGAAACATGCTAAGAGTGGAACTTGACTTAGCATTAAATAAAATTTCTTGGTATTGAACCTTATTATGAGGGTTGAGAAAGCATAAAGATCTTACAGGACCTCTATGATGTCAATTATTAACATCACTAGTAATACAGCTAGTACTTGTTCTAATGAGTCCCTGCATCTGAGCTGTATTTCTCAGGAAGTACTGTCATTTAAACAGAACATACCAAAATCTAAGACCACACAGCACAATTCAAGAAGTTTATAAAATAATTTCTTCATGTAATCATAGATATTCACCAGACACGTTCCCTTCCTAATGTTTCTAGGGTATAAATGTCTGTCCATGGCTCGCGCATAGAATTTTCACAAGGGCAGGGGGGTAGGTGGCAGGGAGAGAGGGAAGGAGGAAATATACAGCTTCTGTTAGACTTAGTGCCGACTTCTCTTAGGTCCCTAGTATGTAAACAGTTGGCAGAAGAATATGATATTCTTAATGGAAGCCCTCCTACCCAAACCTATTCCTTGAACCTATCTGAGCTCCTAAGCAGTAGAAAGGTATTTTGTCCAATGTGGTAATGAGAAACTTGAGAATAGGATTATTCTCCCAGGACTAGGGAGACCTAAACAAGAAGGGCTTGCCCTGGATACAGAACAGAGCTATAAACCTAATGAAAAGAAAGGGATTTTGTCTACAGTGTGGACAGATGAGTAAAGGATATGGATTGGAAGTGAATATAATAGGGGGAATGGATGTTGTAGCAGATTGAGTAGATTGAAATACTAGTGATCAACGAAAGGGAGTGGTAAGAGGTATAGAAAAAAATAGGGGGAACAAAGGTTAAAATAGATTCAGTAGATGGAAATACTGGTGGTCAATGAGAGGGAGGGGTGGGAGGTGGTGTGTGTGAGTTTTTTCTTTTTTCTTTTTATTTCTTTTTCTGGAGTGTTGCAGGTTTTCTGAGGTTTGATCATGGTGGTGAATATGCTGCTGTGTGGTGATGTTGTGAGCCACTGATTGTACACCATGTGTGGAATGTTGTATGTCAAGAATGTTTGTGTTTGTGTGTTGTTTTGGCTTGTTAATTTAAAAAATAAAATTTTTTAAAAAAGAAAAGAATGGGAATCGTAGACATATGTCTTAACTTCTACTACAGAAAAATTTTAGATTGAAAACAATAATCTTATGCTTATGGTGCTGCTAAAAAAAACCTCATATTGTGCGGTTACTATGTGCCAGAAACTATGTTAACATTTTAAACAGGTAGTATTCTCTATACAATATTATATTTAAGCCAGACCACCACAAAAATATTGTGATCTTTTCTCATTAAAAATTATTCAAAAGATTACAAATTGCTTTGATAATATATTACAGTGATGCACAATTCCAAGGCAAGAAATTCTCGCTACAAATACTTAAATTTCAAGTTCTTCAAGAATAGAGATTTCACTTGTACTTGTGGCAAAAAGGTAATCTTCAGAGTGCCTGGTGACCTTCCTTCAGCAGCATCCCAATTCCTTTCTATCAACCCATGCCCATTTTGGTTAAGGACCCACGCACTGTAGTTCCCTTTATTCTCCACCCCTTACCATACCCCCATCAAAAACTCCTCTCAGGGGACAATCTGATAAATTCATCTCATTGAGATACAAAAATGAACAAAAATACTAAACATATTACCTTCTCTTGAGTATGAGAATCTTTTTCCAACAGCAATTTTCTATTACCAGAAATTCTACTTGCCTGCAGACTTTTTAACTACCATGAGAATTTGAGGTCCTATATACAAAAATTGTAGCTTCTTTCTATTAGAGATAAGGAGAAAAAGAAGGAACTCGTGGCTGGAGTAGAAAAGATAAATAGAGTAGATGAAAGAACAGCAGTGGAAACTTTTGCATTGACCTCTCCAGAGATAAAGGAAGCTAATGAAAAGTAACCTTGGGACTTGTAATTGTACTTCTATTTCTGTGAGAAGGGAGGAAGCTGAGCTATACAAAAAAAAAAAGCTGGTGGCATGTTTTTACATAAATTACAGGTGATCAGAGCCAAGCCTATATAGAATATTGTGTCGAGGACATATTTTAGGAAATAATATACTTAGTCATGCCAAATATTGATCAGTAGCAAAGTTTGATCAGTATCAGGTATCTAAGTTATACCGAATTCTGGGACCACAGTGGAACCCGGAGACTGGAGTCAACAATTCTGGATCAAAAAATTCAGAAAGGCATTTAGAGCACCAAACAAAAAAGAAATGTGTCATCTTCCATAAGTCAAACTGAACATTTTCTACATCTCCTTGAAACTAGCAACAGACACTGAAAATGATCTAAGCAAGCAATAATAAATGGACATTTATTATTAATATGATATTATTATTAACATCAAATGGATGAAATGCTACTATTCTTTTTTCTCATGTATTATGTTCATTGTTTTATTTGCTTGACTTTAAGATTATTTATGAGAATTTTCACAGGTTTCTAAGTACTTCAATCTCTCTTTTTTATATAATGTGATATTCTTTTACTATGAAGTTTCCTATCAAGGAGTGTTTCCAGAAGTTGGCCTGCCCCACTGGAGAGGGAGTCTTCTCTGTTTGCCTTTTCAGAGTATGTAAAGTCTTAAATCTTGGCTAGAGAGTAGGGAATAGAAGGAAACAAGTTATCAAATCATGTTTTCTGCTAAAACTTACCTTGCTGCTCAGAATCCAGCTTTCCCTGAGAATGCAGTGTTTATCTCATCATCTTGCAGTCATTGAGTTATAGTGAGTTGTTAATCTATATGTCCCTGCTGTCAGTATTTAAGCTTACACCTTTCTCCTTTCTTAATATCATACAATATACTCAATCAGTAAATTACATTTCTAAGTTTAAAAGGCAGATACAAGCAGAGTAATAGTTTGGGGAAGATTAGCAGGTGCAGATATAAAGAAAAGGCCATTACATCTTCTGTTTGTTATTACTAATGACCACAGAAATTCCTTCTCTTCCTAAATTATCTAAAACTATTTTGATAGTTTCCTTGAAAATTATAATCTTCTTCCACAAAAATTATAATGGAGGACCTATAATTAAACAACTAAAGCTGTCCTGATGAAATTTAGAGAGGTTAACAGGAAAATAAGATGCCTTTTAATCAAAATGTTGTTGCTTGGGTAAAATATTTAAAATATTATGCAATACAGTGAATTAAACTGATTTGTAATCAAGTTGATTGTATGTCAAAGGTGTTTCTATTTCCTACACAATGAAGTAATGAGTTTAAGCTACTAAATTAATTCATCCACAGCCCCCTTTAATAGATAAATCCTAACAATGTTCTTCCAAATATATACTTCCTAATAGAAGCTAGAACTTCCATAGACACCTCACTGGAAGAGACATGACAAGGATATGGGCTTACATGAGCCAGTCCTTCTCTCACTGAGAGCTGGCAGGCAAGAATATCATTCTCTACTTTCCCCCAAATGTCATACTGGAGCCTGACACCTGTTCCATTGTGAATAAGTATGGCCCTAGAAGAATGATTAATAGTTAGAGAATGTCAACATGTTTTTTAGATAAAGAAAGGGGAACAAGATCTTGGCAAACGTATTTTACATTTGCAAAGAGTGTCAAAGGATGCAAATACTTTTATATACATTATTTTATTTGAGTCTTAAAACAACCCTATGAAGTAGGTAAGACAAACAGCTATTATTTCTATTTTACATGATGAAATTGAGGCTCAGAGAGGTTAAGTGACTTGCTCAAAGTCATCAAATTGTTAAATGACAGTCAAACTTTGAACCCTTCATTAGATTCCAGAAACAATACTCTTTTCATGACTATTCAGAAAAGACTAAATACTAAAATTCCAGTGGACAGCTTTCTGGAAATACAGTCCAATCTCTCAAAGAAAGGATGGAAACTCTTGATGTATTAGTAGTATACCAAAAACTTCAAAGAGGTGTGATTCTCTTTTTCACAACTTTCGTAAGATATCACTAAATCTTTTCTTTCAAGGAAACAACAGAGAAACAGTGTTGCTATCTCAATTTTCAATCTCAGTGTGCAAAACTCTGATATATCTGCATGCATCTTATCAATAAGTCAGACACAAAGGGTAAGCTGGAGGGTCTAAAAGACAAACCAGGAAATCTGCTTCCATGCAGTGCTAAACAAACAGCTCAAGGGGGTGAGAGAGCAGATCCAAGCTGCTGTTCGTCATGCAGCCAGGTCTCTTTCTTCACAGCTTCCTGGTGTGTCTTTGCCTGTAAGCAGTGTTATGAAATGGTGTGATTTTAATCAGCTCTGACTGCACCTTGCTCTAAAGGTTTACTCAGAGTGGTCCTTAGAGGCACATTACCATTCGGCCCCATTCCAGGGAAGAAGTCTGTTCTTCATCAGCTTTAGAAAGACAGGAGTGCTTTTGTCTTACTGTTCCAGAGCTTAAAAAAAAGGACCTAAGACCTGGATGGACAGCCATGGAGTTGGCTTTGCCAAACTGTAACCACACTGTAAATAGGCCAGTGTGTAACCTAATTCTCTAATAATGACTTAGCAAAGGTATGTTAAAATGGCACAGTCTGTAAGACCACTCAACCCTCAGTTAAATTTCCCTGTAGCAATTGAGTACCAAAAAAAAGTTGCAGACCATCAAATGTATTCTCCATAGCCCAACACAAACGTTGTCTAATAATACCAATATGTATGGCCACCTGCACCTGTTCACCACCCCACCCCCAATTTCCTACATTTCTCCAGAATGCCGGAGGACCCTCAGATATATTCATTCATTCATTTAACAAATAGTGCGAGACACTAGTTATATGCTGATAAAAAATCACAGTTTAGGTGCTAGCTATGTTACAATAAATAAAAGTCATAATCTCCACCCTTGCAAAGATTATAGTTCAGGTAAGAGATAGTCAATAAACAGGTAAATGAGTAAATAACGTTGTGAATGTAATTAACACCACTGAGTGGTATACTTGAAAGTGGTTAAAAGGGGAGTTTTAGGTTGTATATATTTTGTCAGAACAAAAGTTTTTAAAAAAAAACAAAACAGATGTACAACATGAAGAGTGAGCCCTAATGTAAACTATGGACTATAGTTAATAGTATAATAAAATAATATTCTTTCATCAATTGTAACAAAGATACCATGCTAACACAAATGTTAATAATAGGGAAACTGTGTGGGTGGGGTGGTACGTGTATATGGGAACTCTATACTTACTGCATGATTTTTCTGTAAACCTACAACTTCTCTAGTAAAATATATATATATATATAATTTCAAGGTTAAAAAAAGGTGGTACAAAATTTTTAAAATCAGTCACTGTAATAGAATAGAACAGTGCCTGGATGGGGGTGATTATTTAGATAGGGTGACCAAGGAAGGCTGTTCTAAGAACTTAAGCTGGTACTTGAAGGATGAAAAAGATCTAGTCATGGAGAAATTGACAGGAAATTAAAAAAAACAAAACAAAAAACACTCCAGGCAAAGGACCTAAGCAAAAGTGCTAAGACATAAAAGCACATATTATTTTTAAAAGATGTAAGAATAAACCAGAGTTGACAGAGTATAAGCAAATGGAACACTGAGATTAGATAGGTAATCAAAAGGTAGAGCATGTACAACCTCATAGTTCATGGTACAAAGTTTGAATTGTGTTTATAAATTCAACGGGAAACCAGTGAAGTGTTTTAAACTGAAGACTAACATAAACCTTACATTCTTTTTTTTATCATTCACTCTCACTGGTATGTAGAAATGGATTGGAAGGAAGGAAGATAGGAAGAAAAAACACCAGTGTAATGCCACTGTTGTAGTTGATGTAAGAAATGACAGCGGCTTGACTGAGGTGATGGCAGTGGAGATAGATAAAGGTAGACTAATTCAAGATATATTTTGGAGACAGACTTCATAGTTCATACTAATGGATTAAATTTGGAGGTAGAGGGCAAAGAGGGAAGGAAGATTCACAGATGATTTCCATGTTTCTGACTTAAATGATGGTTCAATCAACTTAGAAGGGGAAGACTGAAGAAGAAGAGCAGGCTTCATCAGGGGTAGGGGAAATTCGGTTTGGCATATAATAATGTTGAAATGCCTATGAGGGTTTGGCCACAGTGGCTCAGCAGGCAAGAGTTCTTGCTTGCCATGCTGGAGACCTGAGTGCGATTCTCAATGCCTGCCCATGGGGAAAAAAAAAGAAAAGAAAAGAAATGCCAATGAAATATTCAAGAAGAGATAACAAGAAGGCAACTATATATGTAGGAGGACAATCTATGCCAAAGATACAAATTTGAAAATCATCAGCATAGAAATTTATACAGGGTAACGGGAATGAATAATATCATGTAGGGAAAAGTTATTCAGTGAGGAGAGAAAGTTACTAAGTCCAAGACCTAAGTAACTCCAACATTTAGAAGTCAAGTAGTTTATGCATTATATAGTTACCGCTTTTTAGTTTATGGTGTATCAGAGTGGCTAGAGGGAAGTACCTGAAACTACTGAATTGTGTTCTAGTAGCCTTGATTCTTGAAAACAATTGTATAACTATGTAGCTTTTACAATATAACCAAGTGATTGTAAAAACCTTGTGTCTATTGCTCCTTTAATCCAGGGTATGGACAGATGAGTAAAAAACACGGATAAAAAATAAATAATAGGGGGATATGGGGTAAAATAAATTGGGTAGATTGAAATAGTAGTGGTCAATGAGAGGGAGGGGAAAGGGGTATGGGATGTATGAGTTTTTTCTTTTTTCTTTTTATTTCCTTTTTTGGAGGGATATGAATGTTCTAAAAATGATCATAGTGATGAATACAAAACTACGTGATGATATCGTGAGCCATTGATTATATACTATGGATAGATTGTATGTGTGTGAAGATTTCTCAATAAAAATCTTTTTTTAAAAAAAAGATATCTAGGGGGACTTCCTGGAAGATGGCGGCTTAGTAAGACGCGCGGATCTTAGTTTCTTCTCCAGGACAGCTACTAGGGGAGTAGAAACGATACAGAAAGCGCCCAAAGCCACAACAGAGATAAAAAAGACAGCATACCCCATCCTGGAACGGCTGGCTGGCTGAGAGAAGCAGCTCGGGTGAGATCGCCGAGGCACGCGGGCCTCACCGGGAGGGGCGGCAAGCGGCCGGAGTTACTCCCTTCCCCCTTCCCGGGCCGGCTGGGAGAATTGGAGAGGTGGTCCCCTGAAACCAAGGCGGCTGGCGCCCACACCATGCACAACCCCCCGGACCAACTGAGAGAATTGGATCGGAAATCCCCAGGCCGTGGAGAATGGTGACGGGTGGGGGAGGCCCCTTCCAAACCCGTGAATCCCGGGGAACGTGTACTCTCTCGGGCGGGCCGCTGCCGCTGGTGCCCTCCCACCACGCTTGTCGCCCAGGGTCGACTAGGAAATTCGGATGGGCTCTTTCCTGGGCTGTGGCGACCAGCAACCCTCCCTGCGTTCGGACCCCGGGCAGGCTCAAGCCGCTTCGGCTAGCGAACCCCCCGGACGCCGAGAGTTTTCCAAAGTTTAAGGTCCCACAACACCTTTTACTGGTGGGACCCGCAGACAAACGTGTGCCACGAGCGCCACCTACTGGGCAGGATAAGAAAAACAGAACCCAGAGATTTCACAGAAAAATCTTCCAAACTTTTGGATCCAATACCCAGGGAAATCTGTCTAAATGCGCAGACGCCAACAGAAGATAATGGATCACGCTCAAATAATTGAAAATATGGCCCAGTCAAAGGAACAAACCAATAGTTCAAATGAGATACAGGAGCTGAGACAACTAATGCTAAATATACGAACAGAAATGGAAAACCTCTTCAAAAATGAAATCGATAAATTGAGGGAGGACATGAAGAAGACATGGGCTGAACATAAAGAAGAAATAGAAAAACTGAAAAAACAAATCACAGAACTTATGGAAGTGAAGAACAAAGTAGAAAAGATAGAAAAAACAATGGATACCTGCAATGATAGATTCAAAGAGACAGAAGATAGAATTAGTGATTTGGAGGATGGAACATCTGAATTCCAAAAACAAACAGAAACTATCGGGAAAAGAATGGAAAAATTTGAACAGGGTATCAGGGAACTCAAGGACAATATGAACCGCACAAATATATGTGTAGTGGGTGTCCCAGAAGGAGAAGAGAAGGGAAAGGAGGAGAAAAACTTATGGAAGAAATTTTGACTGAAAATTTCCCAACGATTATGAAAGACCTAAAATTACAGATCCAAGAAGTGCAGCGCACCCCAAAGAGATTAGACCCAAATAGGCGTTCTCCAAGACACTTACTAGTTAGAATGTCAGAGGTCAAAGAGAAAGAGAGGATCTTGAAAGCAGCAAGAGAAAAACAATCCATCACATACAAGGGAAACCCAATAAGACTATGTGTAGATTTCTCAGCAGAAACCATGGAGGCTAGAAGACAGTGGGATGATATATTTAAATTACTAAAAGAGAAAAACTGCCAACCAAGACTCCTATATCCAGCAAAATTGTCCTTCAAAAATGAGGGAGAAATTAAAACATTCTCAGACAAAAAGTCACTGAGAGAATTTGTGACCAAGAGACCAGCTCTGCAAGAAATACTAAAGGGAGCACTAGAGTCAGAACCAAAAAGACAGAAGAGAGAGGTATGGAGAAGAGTGTAGAAAGAAAGAAAGTCAGATATGATATATATAATACAAAAGGCAAAATGGCAGAGGAAAATATTATCCAAACAGTAATAACACTAAATCTTAATGGACTGAATTCCCCAATCAAAAGACATAGATTGGCAGAATGGATTAAAAAACAGGATCCTTCTATATGCTGTCTACAGGAAACACATCTTAGACCCAAAGATAAACATAGGTTGAAAGTGAAAGGTGGGGAAAAGATATTTCATGCAAATAACAACCAGAAAATAGCAGGAGTGGCTATACTAATATCCAACAAGTTAGACTTCAAATGTAAAACAGTTAAAAGAGACAAAGAAGGACACTATATACTAATAAAAGGAACAATTAAACAAGAAGACATAACAATCATAAATATTTATGCACCGAACCAGAATGCCCCAAAATACGTGAGGAATACACTGCAAACATTGAAAAGGGAAATAGACACAAATACCATAATAGTTGGAGACTTCAATTCCCCACTCTCATCAATGGACAGAACATCTAGACAGAGGATCAATAAAGAAATAGAGAATCTGAATATTACCATAAATGAGCTAGACTTAACAGACATTTATAGGACATTACATCCCACAACAGCAGGATACACCTTTTTCTCAAGTGCTCATGGATCATTCTCAAAGATAGACCATATGCTGGGTCACAAAGCAAGTCTTAACAAATTTAAAAAGATTGAAATCATACACAACACTTTCTCGGATCATAAAGAAATGAAGTTGGAAATCAATAATAGGCGGAATGCCAGAAAATTCACAAATACCTGGAGGCTCAACAACACACTCTTAAACAACGAGTGGGTCAAAGAAGAAATTGCAAGAGAAATTAGTAAATACCTCGAGGCAAATGAAAATGAAAACACAACATATCAAAACTTATGGGATGCAGCAAAGGCAGTGCTAAGAGGGAAATTTATTGCCCTAAATGCCTATATCAGAAAAGAAGAAAAGGCAAAAATGCAGGAATTAACTGTTCAATTGGAAGAACTGGAGAAAGAACAGCAAACTAATCCCAAAGCAAGCAAAAGGAAAGAAATAACAAAGATCAGAGCAGAAATAAATGAAATTGAAAATATGAAAACAGTAGAGAAAATCAATAAGACCAGAAGTTGGTTCTATGAGAAAATCAATAAGATTGATGGGCCGCTATCAAGATTGACAAAAAGAAGAAGAGAGAGGATGCAAATAAATAAGATCAGAAATGGAAGAGGAGACATAACTACTGACCTCACAGAAATAAAGAAGGCAATAACAGGATACTATGAACAACTTTACGCTAATAAATACAACAATTTAGATGAAATGGACGGGTTCCTGGAAAGACATGAACAACCAACTTTGACTCAAGAAGACATAGATGACCTCAACAAACCAATCACAAGTAAAGAAATTGAATTAGTCATTCAAAAGCTTCCTAAAAAGAAAAGTCCAGGACCAGATGGCTTCACATGTGAATTCTACCAAACGTTCCAGAAAGAATTAGTACCAATTCTCTTCAAACTCTTCAAAAAAATCGAAGTGGAGGGAAAACTGCCTAATTCATTCTATGAAGCCAACATCACCCTCATACCAAAACCAGGCAAAGATATTACAAAAAAAGAAAACTACAGACCAATCTCTCTAATGAATACAGATGCAAAAATCTTCAATAAAATTCTAGCAAATCGTATCCAACAACACATTAAAAGAATTATACATCATGACCAAGTAGGATTCATCCCAGGTATGCAAGGATGGTTCAACATAAGAAAATCAATTAATGTAATACACCATATCAACAAATCAAAGCAGAAAAATCACATGATCATCTCAATTGATGCAGAGAAGGCATTCGACAAGATTCAACATCCTTTCCTGTTGAAAACACTTCAAAAGATAGGAATACAAGGGAACTTCCTTAAAATGATAGAGGGAATATATGAAAAACCCACAGCTAATATCATCCTCAATGGGGAAAAATTGAAAACTTTCCCCCTAAGATCAGGAACAAGACAAGGATGTCCACTATCACCACTATTATTCAACATTGTGTTGGAGGTTCTAGCCAGAGCAATTAGACAAGAAAAAGAAATACAAGGCATCAAAATTGGAAAGGAAGAAGTAAAACTATCACTGTTTGCAGACTATATGATACTATACGTCGAAAACCTGGAAAAATCCACAACAAAACTACTAGAGCTAATAAATGAGTACAGCAAAGTAGCAGGTTACAAGATCAACATTCAAAAATCTGTAGCATTTCTATACACTAGTAATGAACAAGCTGAGGGGGAAATCAAGAAACGAATCCCATTTACAATTGCAACTAAAAGAATAAAATACCTAGGAATAAATTTAACTTAAGAGACAAAAAACCTATATAAAGAAAACTACAAAAAACTGCTAAAAGAAATCACAGAAGACCTAAATAGATGGAAGGGCATACCGTGTTCATGGATTGGAAGACTAAATATAGTTAAGATGTCAATCTTACCTAAATTGATTTACAGATTCAATGCAATACCAATCAAAATCCCAACAACTTATTTTTCAGAAATAGAAAAACCAATAACCAAATTTATCTGGAAGGGCAGGGTGCCCCGAATTGCTAAAAACATCTTGAGGAAAAAAAACGAAGCTGGAGGTCTTGCGCTGCTTGACTTTAAGGCATATTATGAAGCCACAGTGGTCAAAACAGCATGGTATTGGCATAAAGATAGATATATCAACCAATGGAATCGAATAGAGTGCTCAGATGTAGACCCTCTCATCTATGGACATTTGATCTTTGATAAGGCAGTCAAGCCAACTCACCTGGGACAGAACAGTCTCTTCAATAAATGGTGCCTAGAGAACTGGATATCCATATGCAAAAGAATGAAAGAAGACCCATCTCTCACACCCTATACAAAAGTTAACTCAAAATGGATCAAAGATCTAAACATTAGGTCTAAGACCATAAAACAGTTAGAGGAAAATGTTGGGAGATATCTTATGGATCTTACAACTGGAGGCGGTTTAATGGACCTTAAACCTAAAGCAAGAGCACTGAAGAAGGAAATAAATAAATGGGAACTCCTCAAAATTAAACACTTTTGTGCATCAAAGAACTTCATCAAGAAAGTAGAAAGACAGCCTTCACAATGGGAGACAATATTTGGAAATGATATATCAGATAAAGGTCTAGTATCCAGAATTTATAAAGAGATTGTTCATCTCAACAACAAAAAGACAGCCAACCCAATTACAAAATGGGAAAAAGACTTGAACAGACACCTATCAGAAGAGGAAATACAAATGGCCAAAAGGCACATGAAGAGATGCTCAATGTCCCTGGCCATTAGAGAAATGCAAATCAAAACCACAATGAGATATCATCTCACACCCACCAGAATGGCCATTATCAACAAAACAGAAAATGACAAGTGCTGGAGAGGATGTGGAGAAAGAGGCACACTTATCCACTGTTGGTGGGAATGTCAAATGGTGCAACCACTGTGGAAGGCAGTTTGGCGTTTCCTCAAAAAGCTGAATATAGAATTGCCATACGACCCAGCAATACCATTGTTGGGAATATACTCAAAGGACTTAAGGGCAAAGACACAAACGGACATTTGCACACCAATGTTTATAGCAGCGTTATTTGCAATTGCAAAGAGATGGAAACGGCCGAAATCTCCATCAGCAGAAGAGTGGCTAAACAAACTGTGGTATATACATACGATGGAATATTATGCAGCTTTAAGACAAGATAAACTTATGAACCATGTAATAACATGGATGGACCTAGAGAATATTATGCTGAGTGAATCCAGCCAAAAACTAAAGGACAAATACTGTATGGTCCCACTGATGTGAACAGACATTCGAGAATAAATTTGGAATATGTCCTTGATAACAGAGTCCAGCAGGAGGTAGAAACAGGGTAAGATAATGGCCAATTGGAGTTGAAGGGATACAGACGGTGTAACAGGACTAGATACAAAAACTCAAAAATGGACAGCACAATAATACCTAATTGTAAAGTAATCATGTTAAAACACTGAATGAAGCTGCATCTGATCTATAGGTTTTTGTTTTGTTTTGTTTTGTTTTGTTTTGATTTTACTATTATTACTTTTATTTTTTTCTCTATATTAACATTCTATATCTTTTTCGGTTATGTTGCTAGTTCTTCTAAACCAATGCAAATGTACTAAGAAATGATGATCATGCATCTATGTGATGATTTTAAGAATTAATGATTGCATATGTAGAATGGTATGATCTCTAAATGTTGGGTTAATTTCTTTTTTTCCGTTAATTAAAAAAAAAAAAAAAGAGAAAGGATAATTGGAGCTGAAGGGATACAGACTGTGCAGCGGGACTGGATATGAAAACTCAGAAATGGACAGCACAATACTACCCAATTGTAATGCAGTTATGTTAAAACACTGAATGAAGCTGCATGTGAGGTATAGGTTTTTTGTTTTTGTTTTTTTTTTGTTTGTTTTTTTTTTCTTTCTATTATTGTTTTAATTCTTATTCTGTTGTCTTTTTATTTCTTTTTCTAAATCGATGCAAATGTACTAAGAAATGATGAATATGCAACTATGTGATGTTATTAAGAATTACTGATTGTACATGTAGAATGGAATGATTTCTAATTGTTTTGTTAATTCTTTTTTTTAATTAATAAAAAAATAATAATAATATATGGGGGTACAAGGGTAGTTTAGTGGTAGAATTCTCACCTGCCAGGCGAGAGACCCAGATTTGATTCCCGACCCATGCACTCCCCCCCCAAAAAAAAAACAAACAAAAATTCAACGAATGGTGATGCAACGATGGGATACTCTTTTCAATTTATGGTGTATTGGAGTAGCTAAAGGGAAGTACCTGAAACTGTACAGCTGTGCTTCAGTAGCCTGGCTTCTTGAAGATGATTGTATAAAGAGAACGTTTACAATGTGACTGTATGATTGTCAAAACCTTGGGTCTGATGCTCCTTTTATCTAGAGTGTGGACAGATGAGTAAAAAGTATGGATTAAAAAAACAAACAAATAATAGGAGGAACAAAGGTTAAAATATATTAGGTAGATAGAAATACTAGTAGTCAATGAGAGGGAGGGGTAAGGGGTATGAGATGTATGAGTTTTTTCTTTTTTCTTTTTATTTCTTTTCCTGAGTGATGCAAATGTTCTAAGAAATGATCATGGTGATGAACACACAACTATGTGATGATATTGTGAGTCACTGATTGTACACCATGTATGGAACGTTTGTATGTTAAGAATGTTTGTTTTTGCATGTTATTTTGTCAATAAAAATATTTAAAAAAAAAAAAAAAAGATATCTAGTGGAAGAAAATTAGAGAGAGAGAGAAAGAACAGAAGGCCAGAGCAGTAAAGGCTGATTCACATGGACAATCTTTCAAAGTCTGTTTGTAATAGCTGAGTTGTGCATTATCAATATTATTTCCTCTTGTAACAGTCAAAATTAGATTCAACCACATGTAACATAAAATTCCAAAATAACTGTCACTTAGACAAAATAAAAATTTATTTCTGCTCTTGGAGATGAAGTCTAAAAATGAAGTCCAAAAGTAGTCAGTTCATAGTTCCGCAGTGTCATTCTGACATCCTCAACACATTGCTTTTATTTTCAAGGTTAACTCATGGTCCAAGATATCTGCTAGAGCTCCAGCTATCTCATGTATTTCAAGACAGCCATAAAGAAGAAAGGGAGAGGGACACCAAGAACACACTCCCTTCCTTTTAAGGACTCTTCCCGTGCGTCCCATACAATACTTCCAATTACATTTCATTGGCCAAAAGTTAGTCATCATGGTCATACCTAAGTGCAAAGGAAGGTTTTTTTGTATTGTTTGTTTTATTAATCTGGGACACAAAATCCTCAGTTAAAAATAGTGGGGTAAGCACCTAGTGGTGTCTTTTCACACTACTTATCCTCAAACTGTATCAAAATATGCCTTCCCACCCACTCCCCACTTCCCACCCCCCACTTTATAGGACCCTTGAAACTCTTGAAAGACAGTATAGGGTAATGGTTAGGAGTGTGGTTCTAGAGCCAAACTGCACAGTTCATATTCAAACTATTTACTATCCTTGTATCTTTAGGCAAGTTGACTAACCTCTATATGATTCAGTTACTCCTTTTGAAAATAACAATAGCATTAGTATCTATATCATAGGATTGAAGTGAATATTAATTACTAGTTGTTACAACAGACATAAGTGCCTACCTTTTCCTTCATCTAAGGGGTGTCTATGCTCACTGATTCTCCAGTTTCTCAAACTGAAATACAAAATACTCTCATTCATATTATTTGACTAGCCAATGTGTTTAACTCCTACACCAGCATAGTTTGCTAGGCAATCTCATATACTAGATTCAGCAACTATGCTAAAACTCTTATATGAAATCACTTTTTAGAAAAAAAAGAGCATGTAATTCTTTGACCATATTTTTCACCTATGGAAAATGTAGCTACCACCACCTATACTATACCCTATATTTCTAAGAAATTTCCCAATATATATCTAATAACAACAATGGTTATGTCAGGTATATGCTAAGAACTTTCCATGTCCTATATCATCTAACTTCATTTAATGATTATCACATTTTGCACATGAGGAAACTGAAGCATAGAGAGGTAATAAAACTTGCCTATGTGTCCATCAATGGATGAAAGGATAAACAAAATATGGTATATACATACAATGGAGTATTATTGAGCCATAAAACAGAATGGAGTTCTTACACATACTATAATGTGGATGGACCCTGAACACATCATATTGAGTTAAATAAAGCCAAACACAAAAGGACAAATTTGTATGAGATCCCTTATATGAAACCACTAGAACCAGCAAATTCAAAGTCAGAAACCAGAATACAGGTCACCAAGACAGGAGGGTGGGGATGGGGAGTTAATACTTAATTGGTAAAGTTTTTGTTAGGAGTGATGGAAAAATGAATGTGATTGATAGTAATGCAACATCATGAATGTAATTAACACCACTGAATTTTATCTTTGAAAGCAGTTAAAATAGCAAACTTTATCTTTATATATAATACCACGATAAAAATATCTTTAAAACCCATATAACTTAAAAAAAAACTTACCCATCATGAAATAATTAGTAACATAGGAAGGTGAGAACTTCAGTAGAACAAAAACCCTTACTCATACCATGTACAGAAATTAATTCAAAATGGATCAGAGACCTCAATATAAAAACCAAAACTACAAAACTTCTAGAAGAAAGCATAGGGAAGCATCATCCAGATGTGGTGTGAGGGAATCATTATTTACACTTATGCCAAAAGCACAAGCAACAAAAGAAAAAAATAGATAAATGGGACATCATCAAAATGAAAAACTTCTGTGCATCAAAGAATTTCATCATGAAAGTAAAAAAGATAACTTACAGAGGGAGAAAATATTGGGAAACTACATATCTGATAAGGACTTAATATCCAGACTATATAAAGAAATCCTACAACTCAACAACAAAAAAGACAAACCAGACAAAATGAGAGAAAGACTTGAATAAATAATTCTAAAAAGAGATACAAATAACCCAAAAGCACATGAAAAAGGGGCTCAACATCATTAGCTATTTAGGACATGCAAATCAAAAGCACAATGAAATACCACTTTATACACACTAGAATGGCTACTGTCAAAAATAATAATAATAACAAAGAGTTAGAGAGGATGTGTAGAAATAGGGTCATATTTCATAATTTTTCTATGTGAGTATCCCGTTATTGTAGCACCATTTGTTGAATTTTTGTTTGTTTGTTTGTTGTTTGTCTTGCTTGTTTGTTTTTTGGGAAGTGCATGTGTCAGGAATCGAACCCGGGTCTCCCACATGGCAAGCGAGAATTCTACCACGGAACTACCCTTGTACACTGCCTCTTCATTACTTTTTGGAATGTAAAATGGTACAGCAGCGCTATAAAAAACAGTTTGGAAGTTCTTCAGAAGGTTAGGTATAGAATTACCACATGAACCATCAATCCCACTTCTAGGTATATACCCAAAATAATTGAAAGCACAGACTCAAACAGATATCCCATAATGTTCTGATGTTCATAGCATCATTATTTATAATTACCAAAAGACAGAAGCAACCCAAGCATCCATCAATTGATGAATGAATAAATAAAATGTGGTATATGCTATGGAATATTATGCAGCTATGAAAAGGAATGAGGTTCTGATACATGCTACAACATGGATGAACCTTGACAACATCATGTTGAGTGAAATAAGCGAGACACAAAACGATAAATATTGTATGATCTCACTGATATGAAATAATTAGAATAAGTAAATTCATAGGGTCAGAAACTAGAACACAGGTTATAAGGACTAGGGAGGCAGTAGAGAATGAAGAGTTATGGCTTGATTGGTGCAGAGTTTCTGTTTGGAGTGATGGAGAAGTTTTGGTCATGGAGAATGGTGATGGTAGCTCAAAATTGTTAATTTAATTAATAGCCCTGAATTACATATTTGAATTTGGTTAATGGGGGAATTTTAGATTGTTTATATGTTCCAAAATATAAATGTTTCAAAAATCTACCTTGGATGTCCTCAAATCACAGAATTCTGGAAGATACTTTTGTACAACTGCCAACATTTATTGTCTTTTATGCATCTCAGAACAAAAATTCAAAACAGATTGTTCTAGTTTGCTAGCTGCCCGAATGCAACACACCAGAGATGATTGGCTTTTAACAAAGGGGGATTTATTTTGTTAGTTCTTCAGAGGAAAAGCAGCTAACTTTCAACTGAGGTTCTTTCTTATGTGGGAAGGCATAGGTGATCTCTGCTGGCCTTCTCTCCAGGCCTCTGGGTTACAACAACTATCCCCAGGGTGATTTCTTTCTGCATCTCAAAAGGCCTGGGCTGAGCTGTGAGTGCTGAGATGAGGTAGCTGAGCTGCTTGGGCTGTGCTATGTTGCTCTCTCTCATTTAAGCACCAGCCAACTAAGTCAAACATCATTCATTATAGCAGGCACGCCTCCTAGCCGACTGCAGATGTAATCAGCAACAGATGAGGTTCACGTACCATTGGCTCATGGCCACAGCAATAGAACTAGGTACCTTCACCCGGCCAAGTTGACAACTGAATCTAACTACCACACAGATTTTTTCTAAAATTAACATATATGGTTTGAAAGGAAGGCATGATTGCCTATATAGAAAATCCTAAGAAATCTACAAAAGGTATTAAAATTAAGTGACTTTATCAAAGTTGCAGAATACAACTCAATATACAAAAAATCAGGTTATTCTCTATATCCTACCATGGACAATTGGAAAATGAAATTTTAAAAATAATACTATTTAGGAGGACCACAGTGGCTCAGCAGGCAGACTTCTCGCCTGCCATGCCAGAGATCCGGGTTCAATTCCCAATGCCTGCCCATGCAAAAAATATATATAATAATAATAATAATACCATTTATGCCATTTTCAACAGCACTAAAGAAATGAAATATTTAGTGTTCTAGTTTGCTAGCTTCCAGAATGCAACATATCAGAAACGGAATGACTTTTTAAAAGGGGAATTTAATAATTTGCTAGTTTACAGTTCTAAGGCTGAGAAAATGTCCCAATTACAACAAGTCAATAAAAATGTCCAATCAAAGGTATCCAGAGAAAGATACCTTGGTTCAAGAAGGCCGAAGAAATTTAGGGTTTCTCTCTCAAGTGGAAGGGCACATGGCGAACACAGTCACAGTTTCTCTCTCATCTGGAAGGGCACATGGCGAGTATGGCGTCATCTGCTAGCTTCTTCTCCTGGCTTCCTGTTTCATGAATCACCCCAGAAGGCGTTTTTCTTCTTCATCTCCAAAGGTCTCTGGCTGGTGGACTCTGCTTCTTGTGGCTATGTCGTTCTGCTCTGCTCTCTCTGAATGAATCTCCTCATTCTCCAAGATGTTTTCTCTTTTATAGGACTTCAGAAACTAATCAAGACCCACCCAAATGGGTGGAGACATGTCATCACCTAATCCAGTTTAACAACCACTCTCGATTACATCACATCTCCAGGGAGATGATCTAATTACAGTTTCAAACATACAATGCTGAGTAGGGATTAGAAGAAACGGTTCCCTTTACAAAATGGGATTAGGATTAAAGCATGACTTTTCTAGGGGACATACATCCTTTCAAACCAGCACGCTTAGGGATAAATAGAACAATATACACGTAAGGCCTATACATTGGAAACTATACACACTGCAAAGAAAAATTAAAGGCCTATATAGATGAGGTGATACTGGAAAACTCAATAATGTCAGGATATAAACTCCCCCTGCCAAAATTTATCCATAGATTCAATGTAATACTAATCAAAATCTCAGCATTTTTTTAAAGGCTAACACATCAATTATAATATTTATATGTAAAGGTAAAAGATCTAGAGCAGTGAAAACAACTTTGAAAAAGAAAACTAAAGTGCAGGATTTACACTATGTATTTCAATACTTAGAGCTACAGTAATCAAAACAGTGCAATGGCCTAAGGATAGATACATAAAACAATAGAACAGAATAGAAATTTTAAAAATGGACCTAAACATATATGGTCAAATTTTTTTTAAGATTTTAGATTCTTTTTTCTTTAATGTAGTGCATAATTACATTATTTTTTCATTATATAGCTGTGCAATTATCACAATTTATTCTTTTTTTGAGAAAAATTACAAACATACAAAAAAGCAATACATTTCAAAGTACAGTGCAACAATTAGTTGTAGAACAAATTTCAGAGTTTGGTATGGGTTACAATTCCACAATTTTAGGTTTTTACTTCTAACTGCTCTAAGATGCTGGGACTAAAAGAACTATCAGTAGAATGACTCATTTTTTAAACTCTACCTTCTCTATATAACTCCACCATCACCTTTGATCTTTCTCCCACTCTTCAGGGGCATTGGACTATGCCATTATAGCTTTTTCATCTTGAAAGGGGCTGTCAATAATATGGGATGGGGGGTGGAACTAATTCTGGAGAGGTTGGACCCTCTACATTTCAGGACTTATCTGATCCAGGGACCCATTTGGAGGGTGTAGGTTTCTGAAAAGTTACCCTAGTGCATGGCACCTTTGTAGAATCTTATATAATACCCTAGGTGTTCTTTAGGACTAGCAGGAATGGTTTTGGTTGGGGTTTGGCAAGCTATGATGGTTAGCAACGCCTAACTGAAGCTTGTATAAGAGTGACCTCCAGAGTAGCCTTTCAACTCTATTTAAACTCTTAGCCACTGATACGTTTTGTTAGACTTCTTTTCCCCCTTTTGATCAGGATGGCCTTGTTGATCCCATGGTGCCAGGGCCAGGCTCATCCTTGTGAGTCATCTCTCACGCCACCAGGGAGACTATCACCCGTGAATGTCATGACCCGTGTGGCAGGGGGAAGATTTCACTTGCAGGGTTGGGCTTAGAGAGAGAGAGGCTGCATCTGAGCAACAAAAGAGGTCCTTTGGAAGTAACTCAGGCATACCTTTAGGTAGGCTAAGCTTCTCTGCTACGTACATAAGCTTCACAAGAGCAAATCTCAAGACAAGGGTTTGGCCTATTGATTTGGGTGTCTCTAATGTTTGACACAGTATCAGGGCAATTTATTTTTTTTTTAACTTTTTTATTGTCTAGTACAACATATATATAAAGCAAAGAAATAAAAAAGCAATAGTTTTCACAGCACTCTTCAAAAAGTGGTTACAGAATAGATCCCAGAGTCTGTCATGGGCTACCATATGAATATCTCATATTTTTCCTTCTAGCTACTCCAGAACATAGGAAGCTAGTGGGCATTATATTTTTTTATCATCACAATTGACTTTTTTTCCTTCTTTTTTTGTGACAATAATATATATTCAAAAAAGCTATAAATTCCCAAGCACAGCACCACAATTAGTTGTAGAATATATTTCAGACTTTGACATGGGTTACAATTTCACAATTTTAGGTTTTTACTTCTAGTTGCTCTAAAATACTGGAGACTAAAAGAGATATCAATTTAATGATTCAGCATTCATATTCATTTGTTAAGTCCTATCTTTTATGTATAATTCCACCATCATCTTTGATCTTTCCATACCTCTCATTGGGGTTGTTTGGGCTATGGCAATTCTAAATTTTTGATATTGGAGGGGTCTGTCACTAAAATGAGGTAGGGAGATGGAACTATCTGATGTTCTAGAGAGGCTAGGCTAGGTTTCTGGACTTATCTGGACCAGGAACCCATCTGGAGGTTGTAGGTTTCTGGCAAGTTATCCTAGTGCCTGGAACCCTTGTGGAATCTTATAAATTAGGGTAATTTATTTTTTAAAGGTACCATGATAATTCAATGGAGAAAGGACAGTCTTTTTAATAAATTGTGCTAGGGCAACTGGAAATCAATACAGGAAAATGAAACTAAATCCTTACCTCATACCACTCAGAAAAATTACCCAAAATGTATCATAGCCCTAAATATTAAAATTATAGAGTTCATAGAAGAAAACACAGGAGAAAATCTTTGAGACCTTAAGACAGTCACATATTTTCTAGTTAGGACAAATAGAAGCATGAACTTTAAAATCTTATTTATAAGTTGAACTTCATTCAAATTTTAAAATACTTCTCTTCAAATGGTACCACTAAGAAAATGTGAGCTTTCTAAAAAGATGTACTAGGTCTGTTAAAGAGGATGGAAGAGAGACAAGTACCTCAGGAAGAGAGAGAGGCTGGTGAAGACAAAGAAATGAGACAGATTTCTCACATATAAGGGAAGGACAGAAATATGTAGATTCTCATATGGTAAGACATCTTACATTGGCTCTCTTCCTCAGTTTGTGCCCTGAGAAAGTGGACAGTACTTCCAAGGTGTCCAAGGAGACTAAGCTCTATATATTAGAGCTCCAAGGCTAGCAATGCTACGTGCCTTAGCAACCAAAGAACAGTCAGGGGGCCATGGGGGCTTGGATCATGTCCTTTTCAGGGTAATCAGTGTGGACAGTGACAAAAGTTTTGCTCTGTGTTGGGCTTTGGGACTATTACCCTGTTCACATGGAAATAGAATGGATCCCTAAAACTGACTGGAGTTTAATTTACTACCACCCTAAAAGGAGAATAGCTTCAAGTCAGATTTAATTTAATTTAAAGATAATGTAAAAAGTGATATTTCTTGCACATGTAAGTATATGAACTGATAATCATATCTACTACATACACATATACTATTAAATAGATAATTATGACTGTTGTTATGTCTACGCACAAACACCCAGTTCTCCTCTCCTTCCAACCACATGAATGGATTGCAATTCCCCACCCACTTGAAAATTAGGCATGTCCATGTGACTTCACTGGCCAATAAAATGTGATTGGGTATGGGTGGAAGCTTTAAGAGCAAGGACATGATTTACCATACTCCCTTTTCCATGCAATCATGAAAGCATCTGTCAAAATAGAACCTCTCTCAGAATCTATGGCCCTGAATTAATAAGTAAAGACCTCACGAATCATTTTTGAATATTTAGCATGAGTGAGAATTAAGCCTCTGTTGTGTTAAGTCACTGAGATTTGGGCATTCTTTATTATTGAAGCATATTCTAGCCCATTCTGTAATGAATGTATTGATTACACAAGTTTCTACACTAGTTTCCTTAGAAATGTAAAGTTCTATTGGCATTTTTAATCATGAAAGCTGAAAACTGTCAAGCGTGAGATTATAAATTCTACCTGAATAAAGAAATATGCTGTTAAAGTTGGCTTGTATCTGTCCTCTAGGCAGCACAAAGAAAAATTGATAAATATTTTTTTTGGAGTAACTACTGTTAATACTTGGGGGGGAGGGTTGTAAGTGGTAAACCTTTTGCATCGGTATGTGGCTGTTATGATTCTTATTATCCGGTGTTTGTCAGTGTATGAAGGCAACAAGCAGCCCAAGAAATGCATGATTCGAGGAGCATGAGATCATTGTTTGCAACACCATGCTTTTCTTAATTTTAAAACCATCAGTTTTAAGCTGTTCCTTTAAACTCATAACAAAGTTTCAGAGAGAAAAGAAACACTACTTTGTTAAATCTATCTGCTTACAATATGCATCTAAATTTCAGAAGAATGAAAAGAAAAACCAATGTGAGTTTTAGAATGGAGGAGCTATCCTTATGTGTGCATTTAAATAATTTGAATAAAAGCTGTGCTCTTCAGAGGTCTAAGTTTCCTAAGGATCCTGTGTATAAAGCTTCCAAACCCACTTTTGATCATAAATAAATGGGTATATGATCCATGTGGACCAGATTTTTAACTTGTGCTGAAACAGTAAAAGCAAAGCAGAGTCATTAGAGATCAGCCCTTTGGAATCATGTGGGCCAATTTTGTACGATTCTACTAATGAAGACTCTATAATTCCAAGTTTTCACACTGTTTTTTGACCATTAAAGAGAGTTACTGCTATTGACAGATAAGGCTGGACTACCAAGCAGCGCTTGCTCCTCCGTAAGCACACCATTGAAAATATGTCCACATTCCAACCTCTGCTTGGCCCATCCCCACAATTGCAGAAGTTAGGCTATGACATAAATGGGAACAATTAATACAAGACTTATCAGAAGGTAATATTTGAGCATTTAATGCACTGCCATTCTTGTGCATTCTAGGGGAAGAATGGGCACCACACATTAGCCTTACCATAAGTGTGATGCATTTAAACATACAGTAAAAGAATGGCCCAAAGAATAAATAAATATTTATTTAATAATAAATAATTTAATTAATAATAAACAAATGTTATTAAAGAGTGCCAAGAGAATGGCGTGGAGCTGTTTCTGATGAACTGCAGGTCTAGATTTTAAATCTTCATACCTTTTTCTACATGAAAATGTACCAAGAACTGCCTTCTTACTAAACCTAACAAATACTCTTAAATAGAGTGCATTGCATAAGGACAAGTTATGCTGGGCTTTAATTCCAATTTCTACAATGACACAATCAGTTTGTCCATCCTTTAAGACCTTTGTAGGCATAAATAAATCAGTTTTTGACCCTGAGCACTTCACCTTTTTAACTGTTAGAAATGGTATGCCAATGTTTTACCATGAAGCTATCAATTTCCTTCCCAGAATCTGACCCATACACATTCCAAAAGATTAACACACAAAAATTAATTGAAGCATTTCTCCCCTTTCCCCAAAAGCACAAATCTGAGACCTCTTTACAGCTATCAGGATCATCCCATTTTCCATGTGGAGCTTGTTAAGGAATGAGCCAAAAGAAAAGCCAGCCTGATGGGAGAAAAGAAAAAAAGGCTGTATTGCTCTTGACCATGGCCAGTAGATTGCATTTAGTTAACTTCTTTCAGGCATAATCCATCATTGACAGAGCTAATTGGTTAATGTGTGTTCTCTGACAGAATTAGCCACAGACCTGCTGCCAGGCAGAGCACTATATCCATAGAACTGCCAAATAATCCTTTTATGGGCAGATCAAACTAAAAATCCCTCAAAGACACCTATAAACTGCTCACCTCTCACCATATCTATTGGTCAGATCTGTTTATGACCACTCAAAAAGCATTTGAGCATTCAGTAATCATATTGGGGATTTTTACAAAGTAACAAGACATACTGTGTTGACAATGACTATGTAATAGAATTATCACAAAAGTACATTTCCTATACATACACAGATCATCTTTTGAATATTTTCATTATGTATTGATTTCCAAACCAATGGACATAGCATTAAGAAAATAATGATTGTCAAGATAGTTATTCAACTGGAACCAGGAATGTGTTATTCCTCTTTAAATTCTTTAAACTTTCATACGAAAACATTCCCTTTCACTTCAAGCCTAGCAAGAAAATTAGGAAAGCAGGAATATTCTCAAATCTTAAATAGTGAAAACTTGCAACCGAGAAATTAGAAATCAAGGGACTGATTTTGCTGCTTATCTTTCTACAAGGTCTTTAAAAAAAAATTTTTTTTTTAAACATTCATATGTGAAAAAAAAATGGCTGCAGTATTTTGGTACGATGGTACCACCAGGAGCTATCACAACCAAGGACATTATAATGCATCAAAACGAAACCTTACATAGTTTACATTTGTAAACTCCTGTCGGTCATAAATATTATAGGATTCCTGCCTTGTTTGCTTATGGAGGCTGTGTTAACTAAGGTATTTCATGGTGTTTTAAACTAAATTGGATTGCCAAAAAGTCTGTTTCTTCCCAACTGTCCCTGTCTGTTACTAGATTGAGGCATTCAAAATCACTGAAAGGTCAACACAAGTTGAAATTCAAACCCATTTGGCTCCTTTGTATGGAGTATTATTCCAAGCATGCAACACTAAAAAAGAGATGTACATCATTTTCCTTGTGTTCTCTTTCACAAATCTTTCATGCAGAGATCCCCAAATATCCAGGCAAACAGCAAACATCTATTAAGCATTTACAACGTTCCAGTTGTCATGTTAGGCTGTGGGTATACAAAAGTGAATAGGACACATTCCCATCTCAAGTTGCTTATAGTCTCATAGAGAAAATATAATTTAACTATGAAAAGATAGAGGCATTTTTATGGTGTTATAGCCTTAACTTCCCATGTATACTGTATGTGGGGTACTTGGCTAGACCATCTTAAATATAGTTTAATTACGAAAGTGCTCAATGGTACATTGCATATGGCAGAGAAAACTTTTTTGTTTTCTTTTATCTAAATTCCATTTAGAATGTTTTTGCATGAAGAATAACAAAGGAATGTCATTACTGCAGCGTGTTGAAAATAGATGGTAATTAATATTTTAAAACTTAACTTATGTGTGAGACTAAAGCAAAAAAATGTTTATTTGGTACAAAATTTATATTTTGATTAGTGCAATTCCTAATACAATTTATGTAGACAGCTTAATTGAACACCAAAATTATGTGGAACCTTGAGTGGGGCATAAGGTTTTGTATGTTTGTCCAGAGTGATACCCCAATAAATCCCAGAGTGCTTTGAACAGTGAGTAAAAAAGTATTTGCAAAGTCCCCTTGGGGGAATAGTGAGAAAGGGGGAAAATTTAACTTCCCCAAGTGGAGAATTCATGATATTCTCACAAGCAGTGGGGACAACCAAAGCAATAGGCGGAGCCCCCAATCTTGGGGTTTGTTCATATGAAACTTAACACCACAAAGGATAGGTCAAGCCTACTTAAAATTAGGTCTAACAGTCACCCCCAAGAGAACCCCTTTTGTTGTTCAGATTTGGCCTCTCTCTCTCTCTCAGCCAACACGACAAGCAAACTCACTGCCTCCCCCTCTCTAAAAGGACATGACTCCCAGGGATGTGGACCTTCCTGGCAACGTGGGACAGAAATCCCAGTATGAGCTGAGATTCGGCATCAAGGGATTGATAAAACCTTCTCAACCAAAAGGGGGAAGAACAAAATGAGACAAAATAAAGTCTCAATGGCTGAGAGATTCCAAACAGAGCCGGGAGGTTATCCTGGAGGTTATTCTTACACATTAAATAGATATCACCTTTTTAGTTAAGGCATACAGAGAGGCTAGAGGTAGCTGCCTGAAAATGTAGAGCTGTGTTCCAGTAGCCATGTTTCTTGAAGATGATTGTATAATGATATAGCTTTCGCAATGTGACTGTGTGATTGTGAAAACCTGTGTCTGATGGTTTCTTTTATCTACCTTATAGACAGATGAGTAAAACATATGGATTAAAAATAAATAAATAATAGAGGGAACAAATGTTAAAATAAATTTAGTAGATAGAAATGCTAGTGATCAATGAAAGGGAGGGGTAAGGGGTATGGTATGTATGAATTTTTTTCTGCTTTCTTTTTATTTCTTTTTCCTAATTGATGCAAATATTCTAAGAAATGATCATGATGAATACACAAATATGTGATAAAAAAGAATGTTCATATTGTATGTTGATTGGTTTTATTAATAAAAATTTTTAAAAATCATGACTTAGGGTGATTCCAATACTAAGTAAAAAGAATGACACTTTTAATAAAGCTTTAAAAAGGGACAGTGAATATTAAATATTAAAATAATGCCTTATTAGTTGCTTTGTAATAATGCACTCTACAAATATGAACATGGTATGCATTCTATAGAAACTGTACACCTTACTTACCCCCATAGAAATAAACACTAATCTGTTAATGAACAAACAGGAAAAATAGCTGAAATATTACAAATAAAGATCAATGATAATTTCCTTATGAGTAACCCTATCACTTTACCAAAGTAGTTTCAGAGTTGTGTATGTTTTGTTCTTACTTAGAAGTGAACTAAGAATAGATTAAAATGTGTTGTCATATTTGATCATTGAAAAAATATTTTTAAGTCATAACGTGTGAATGTTAAAATATACATTATTTTTAAATAAAAATATGAAAGAAGTTAACGGTGAAAACAAACAAGTTAAGACACCATGTCTTCTAAAGAGTTAAAATAAAATGTAGTCTTTGAGCAGTCACCCTCTAGAACTGTGTCTTCATAAATTTGATTCATTTACGGTGTGTTTTTGATGATGGGCAATTCTTTGTTGAACGTTAAGTGCTCTTTTATATGAATAAATAAAGAAGGCTTTGGTTTTAGCTAATACATTATTTTGACAAATGTTTATTGGAAACTCAATTATGGGTTCATAAATCAGAGTTCTTTGTGGTCCATCAGGTGAGTTCACCAATGCCACCAGATGTCATGGTGAATACCAGTGGGGTAATTAAAACACTCCATAGAATGCTGTCCCTTTCATACCACAATGATAGTAGTCAAAACAGAAAGAAATTTCTTATTATCTTTAACTTACTGAAAATACTTTTGAAAGATGTCATGGCCATAGTTTTTTTAAAAAGCGCACTTGTTTTCTATTTACTGTTGGATTAAAATGGCAAGGTTAAGCATAATGCATCCTCTACCAGGTGATTTTCAAACATTCTTCCAAATTAAAGAAAAAAATCTATCTTCACTATGTCCTCAAATCTTTTTTTGTCTTCCCTCCTTTGCCCCTTTTAAAATAGCTATTATTTCCCGAAGAAATGAGTTCTATCATAAATGTCCCCCAGAAAAATATATAATAATAATGCCCAATGTGCCTCATTGTTTGAAAAAGTCTGTATTCAAAACATATTTTCTTCATTACCAAAATTAAAACAGTTGACAAGACAATTCTGACAAAACAACAAACCCAATTTCAATAAAAAACTGAAAAAAATTACCCTAATTTTTACCCTAAAGACTTCTTAAAAGCCTCTATATAGTCTGAGTGTTACGAACCATGAAGGGAAGGGAAAGAGACATTTCATGAAAACAGACATTTGTATATTATAGCCAAGAATGGGAAATTTCTTTAACATTTGATTGCCTAAATCTAGTGGGGAAAAAAAAAAACATCTGAGTGGTTAGAATGATGGTATAAAATAAAACCCAAGACTCCTGTCTCATCAATATTGGAAAAATTATTATAATATCTCTATTTTAAATATTTTGTTGTTTTAAGACCTTAAGTGACTCACTTTTGCTCCCTAAATTGGCAAAGCATCTCTTCTTTTATATAGAAAATGGGGCATAGATTGCTTTAAGATATTTGAGTATATTCTGTGAAGGACATGGAAGTTTTATGCTTTCCTGTACAATAAAGTTCTAAAGGGCTTCCACCACTTTTTGTTTACCCATCTCACAATGGAGCAGTTGGAACTGAAGGATCCTAGCCAGCCACAGACTGCTAGACAGACCTCTGCATAATTCATCCCAAAATCCTCATAATGCCAGGTTAAGGGACAGTTATCAACAGACTACCACAGCATCATCATGTCCTCGGAGAGGGAAAAACGTTGTTTTACCCACAAGCTTTTTAAAAGCACTCTTAACCATAGAAAACACATGTCACTCTCTGGAGTAGAATCATTGAAGCAACAGGTACTTACTAAGCCTTATCCTAAGACAGTGCTGAATAGATGCCCTCAGAAATACAAGCTGGTTGATTGATTCAATGCCCCAAAGGCAAATCAGATGCTTTTCTTAGTGGCCTATAGAATAAAATATTATTTATTCACTTGTCCAAGGGTTCAGAGGAAGTAACAGTACCATACTGTATTGGAAATCTCTGGAAACTCGATGCAAAACCCTCTGAGAGACATAGAACTATACAATGCCTGATTTATTTGAGTTTATATTCTAGTTAGCAAAACACGCTACCCAGGTACAGAACAAAAACTAAGTAAAACCAGTATTTAATCTTAAAGCTACCATGGGTGAGGGGTTATGTTGTCCAGAAAAAAATAAGAGAAATATTTATCAATAAATACTTTCTGAAACCTTTCATACAAATACTTTCATATAAATATGCATGCACACATGAACACACCTCACATACTCATTTACACTCACATCCAAAGACCAGAAATGACTTGCAAGTTGAGCCTTAATGGTGATCTCATTACTAACCAACTGTACTTAGAAATCTCTATAGAGTGCATCTTTTATATATCAGGAATAATATGTACTTCACAATATTCTAATGAAAAAACTAAGATGTTACATGCAAATGAATTAAAATTTCCTGTCATGTAATTCCAGATTTCCAAGTTTTTTCATATCATTATTGCTGTCCAATATGTGTGGAAGCAATTTCTTGAAGGTGACATAATGACATAAAACACAAATTCAAAATATATTTCATCCTGGTGGGGAAAGTCGAATATAGAAAATTTCAGGGATAGTTACAATCTACAGTACCTAGCATATATAGTATGCCACTAATTTTTCACAAGAGCCCAGTAAAATAGGTATTATTATTATTATTATTTATTATATTATTCTCATTCTACATGTATAGAAACTGAGATTTAGAGATGTTAAATAACTCATCAAGGTCACCCTGACATAATGGCAAGGCTGGAGACCAAACTCAGGTCTCTGGGCTTCAAATCAAAATTTCTACAATACAATAAAAAGCAATTGCTGGTTCAATCCAAGACTTAAGACTCGGAAAGGCATCTATGAATCTAGGCTTTTATTTATTGAAAGGTAATTTTTAAAGGGCAGAAACAGCAGCAGGAAAGCTAGACTTTAAAATATAACATCCCCTACAAACTACATCTCTTGGTTTTTTTCTATTCGTTTCCTATTATCAAAGCAACATATCTGGGAGAAAGGGAATCCAAATTCCCTATACTCTATGAGCTTAATATATGCTGTAAATTGAGGTTTAACTGGAATTTAATATTGTTAAATGACTTAGGTCTGACTTTCACAAACTAAAAGGCGTATGTCCTAAAATAATATATGTCATTCAATAAATGTGAAATTATCTCCATAACAAACTAAAGCTACTATTAAAATGCAGACTCCTTAGGAAACCACAAATGGTTCATGTCAACCACAAAATATATGTGCATACATGCACAAAGGTATATCTGCAAATGCCCATCTAGAAAAGTCCAACTTAACATGATCACGAAGTGAGGCATCAACCAGAATCTTTGACCCCCACAATCATAAGGACAAGCCTTGATTTACAGTACAGTTTGGTACAAGCCTCGAAATATTGTGCAGGAAATTAATTTTTGGCTTTAGTGTTCTCATGACGTTTAGCGATACTGTGGTTACTGTAGTCAGTACCATAAACCAGGGAACCTAAGAAGCAGCACATCCAATTTGTCTATGGTTCCATTGCCCTCTAGTGGCTATTGTGTAACTAGTAATTAAGTATTGCCGGTCTTCAAAAATCACCAATAGTTCTGAAATGGACTGGGGAACATTAGCAAGACATGTACATTTTTGAGACCCGGCTCCGATGTACTGAACGGAAATTTGGGGTCGGGGGGTGGAAGGATGTGCACAATCTGTTTAATGGGGCCCTCCAGGTAATTCTGATGCACACCAAAGTTTGAGAATCACTAATATAAGGGAAGTATACTATTATTATTTGAAGTAGGTATGAAAGTATATGGGTACATATGAGCTCTTTTATAAGAGTATTGTTCATAATTATTCCTCTGCTTTTTCAAAATTTCAAAAGATCTTTTATATAATCAGTAATCTAGAAAACGTTTATAATTCAGTTAGGGATTTAAATAGTATAAAGCTATGACTGAACAATACAGAAAATTATGGAATAAAATGAATTGAAGAAAATTCAATAGATATTAAAATTTCATTTCAAGAGCTTCCTAACTATAGCCAAAACATCTACAGGATATACCCATTTATGTCTCAACTATAAAATCAATGGAAAAATGTTGGGCAGAATGAATATTCAATGCAGATTTGTGTGGGACTTTTTATATCCAAGGTCTTTAACAGGTGTGTGTTCTACCCGTTTTTCCTCATTATATAAAATGCTATTTTTTCATTACATATATATTTTAAGTTTATTGCATGTAAGAAGACATTCAGGCACTCTCACAAGAAAAGAAGACTGAGAGGCAAGAGATCCAGACACTGGAGGGCAATTTGCTTTAATTTATTAGCTTTAATTAGTCCTCTTCCCACTTCCTTGTTCAAGGCTCTTTCTCCTACCATCCCTTCTCTCCAGGGTGATGCCTGGTGGTAAATATTGCATTTCGGTGGGTCAGTTGACTCCACCCTTCTCCATAGATGATTCATTCAGGTGGGGATCATTTGTCCCCCAGGTGCTATTTATTGCTTTTCTCAGAAATATCTTCCTCCTTGAGACCTGACTGCTTCTGGGAATTGTCTTTTGCTCTTTTGCTCAGCCAAACCAACTACCACCCTAATTCTAACACTATATCATTTCCTCCTTAGAGACTTTCCGATCCCTTCAATCTTAAGGGAATTTGGGTCCATAGTCCATCTCATGTAATTGCTTCAAGCTATCAGTGGATCATAGGCCGTATTTGTGAGAGCATAGAAGTATCTGGCTATGTATTGAGGATGGTTGGTTGAGTATGGGGAACAGAAGTATTGCCTCTGGCAAGAAAGAAGTTTGTTGTGAAAGGTTTTTAATCTGGAAGAAATAAACTGGGTGAGAAATTGTGTGCATACCTTGAACAGAAGCAGGGGCAAGATGGAGCTCAGGGTATTTTCTAGAGTTTTGAGGAACATTGTTGGTTGGGGCTTGGCAAAAGGTGGCAGTTTGCAATATCTGGCTGAAATTTACATAAGAAAAGCTTCTAGAGTGATTTCTCAACTCTATTTGAAATTTTCTAGCCACTGAAATTTTATTTTCAAGGGTCAGGCTCATTTTTGGTAATCATTTCTCATGTTGATAGGGAGACTTTCACGCCTGGAAATCATGTCCCATGTAAGGGGGGAGGTAGTGAGTTTATTTTTAACATTTCACCCATGCAAATTTAGCTAACAGAAAGATAGAAAATCCTTTTCAATTACTGTAATATTTTTAAACACTTTTTACGTAATATTTTTAACTATTTTAGCATCTCACTTTTATAAGGTGAAAAAAAAATCTTTGTAACAGTTTTCCTTAAGACTTTTTTTTTGATAAAGGATGATAAGGTCAGCATAAACAGAGTACTCAGATGGTTAAGAAAGCAGCATTGACTATGACATAATTTATTTTCATAAACTCTATTAATTTTTAGATATACTTGAGCTTATAGTCAGCAGTGACTATAAAATTCACTTTCTCAAACCTTCTGCAACTTTCCATAACCATTCAGGGTCTGTAGTCAGTAATGACCTCAAAATTCACTTCCTGGGGGCGGGCCGCGGTGGCTCAGCGGGCAAAGTGCTTGCCTGCTATGCCGGAGGACCTCGGTTCGATTCCCGGCCCCAGCCCATGTAACAAAAACGGAGAAACAGAATACAATAAAACAAGAAAATGTTTAAAGATGTTTCCCTTTCTTCCTTCCTTCCTTCCTTCTATCCTTCCTTCCTTCTCTCTGTCTTTCCTTTAAAAAAAAAAAAAAAAAAAAAAAATTCACTTCCTGAAACCCTCCACAACTTTCTGTATCCATATAGGGCTTGACGACAAACAAAATTCAGTTTCTTAAACTGCCACAACTTTCTACATCCATCTTGTAGTCAACAATGACTACAAACAAAATTCACTTTCACAAACTTTCTATAATTTTCCATATTCATTCAGTGAGCAATGACTTAATAAACAAAATTTACTTTAATATTAGGAATATGTTAGTTCACAAAATTAACATTTGCATGACTGTACTTTGAGGTGGTTGGAGATCAGTAAGGTCTGCTGCTAAAACATTCCTAAAGATATGGGAACTATTTTGAAACCCTTGGGGTAGCACTGTCTAAGTGAGCAGGGTGGGAACCCTATCCTTAAGTCCCTACCATTTAAAAGCAAATAGATATTATGATTTAAAAAGAAAATTTTAAAATAAAATTAAAAATATTTATTCCTTCTAACCTCTAATGTTCTAGAGCAGCTAGAAGGAAAAATCTGAGATGATGGTATCATACCCCATGACGAATTCTAGGATCTGTCCTGTAACTACTTGTTGAAAAGTGCTTTGAAAACTATTGCTTTTTTTCTTTCTGTGCTTTGTATACATGTTATATTACACAATTAAAAAAAGTTAAAAAAAAAAAAAAAAAGCAGATAGGTATTGAGAATCAGGGTGAAAAGGGATACAAATGTGTTTGTTTGTTTTATGGGAACAACTAAATCAAAAGGCTGAGCCCTCAATCTTGGGGTTTGCCCCTATGAAACTTATCCCTGCAAAGGATAGACTAAGTCTACTAAAAATTAGGCCTAAGAGTCACCCCAGAGAACCTCTTTTGTTGCTTGTATGTGTCCTTTCTCTCTCTAAGCTGACATGGCAAGTGAACTCACTGCTCTCCCACTCTACATGGGACATGACTCCCAGGGGTATAAACCTCCCTGGCAACATGGGACAAAAGTACTGGGGTGAGCCAGGACTTGGGATCAAGGGATTGAGAAAACCTTCTTGGCCAAAAGGGGGAAGAGAGAAATGAGACAAAATAAAGTGTCAGTGGCGGAGAGATTTCAAACAGAGTTGACAGGTTATCCTGGAAGTTATTCTTACAAATTATATAGATATCCCTTCTTAGTTTATGGTATATTGGAGTGGCTGGAGGGAAATGCCTAAAACTATAGAGCTATGTTCCAGTAGCCATATTTGTGGATGGTGACTGTCTAATGATATAGCTTTTATAATGTGACTGTGTGATTGTGAAAACCTTATGTCTGATGCTCCTTTTACCTAGGGTATGAACAGATGAGTAAAAAATATGTATAAAAGTAAATAACAGGTGAACAAAGGTTAACATAAATTGAATAGATTGAAATACTGTGGTCAAGGAGAGGGAGGGGTAAAGAGTATAGTATGTATGAGCTTTTTCTTTTTTCTTTTTTATTTCTTTTGCTGGAGTGATGCAAATGTTCAAAAAAATGATCATGGTGATGAATACAAAACTATGGGATGATATTGTGAGCAGTGATTGTACACCATGTATAGAATATCTAGAATGTTTTGTTTCGTAAGGTTTGACAATAAAAATATTAAAAAAAAAAACAACAACAATGAAAGCCCCTAGCACCCAGATCTTAGTATCTAATACCATTCTCCAACAAAAGGAGCCAATGCTCCTTGGAGAAATGTCTGTTGCTAAGACTGGGGCAGGAAATATACATAATGAGCTTGGACCACTTTGTAGCACCAGTAAGTAAGGATATGCCCCCTGCCTCTGCCAAAAACAAACAAACAAAAAAAATCCACAATAATGAAGATAGGTCAAAGGGGCATAGGAGCCAGCTGAAAGAATTACCAATGGCCAAAGTTGAAACAATTTGAGAACGAAATAAATAAGGTGGTACTGGATTATAACCCAAAGAATAAAATAAATATCACTGAATTTTACTGATATAAATAAATGATTGAATAAATAAATAAGTGGGGGAGATGAGACAACTCTCCAAAGCAAAAGACTTCTAAATAACTTATACAGACATGTCACCATCAATGGAGCCTACTTCCATCTCTTAAGAATAGACTGTACATTTGACTTTCCTTCCAAAAAAGGAAAAAGAGTAACTTTACAGGGGAAACCTGACAAACATTACCTCAGCCAGATGATCAAAGTCAACATCAGTGTGGATAAATCATGCAGATAATATGTACCTTGATGTGATGTGATGAGAGTGACACTTTACTTCTGTAGTCTTCCTTCAAAACCTCTATCCCCATAGCCTTTGAGTAAACATCAGACAAATCCCAATTGAGCAACATTCTACAAAACAGCTGACCAGTAGTCCTCCACTGTCAAGACCATCAAACACAAGGAACGTATGAGAAACTGAAACAACCAAAAGGAGGCTAAAGAGACATGATGCCTCAATGTAGTGTGGATGGAATCCTGGAACAGAAAAAAAAGACATTTGGTTTAAAATTAAGGAAACCTGCTCAACTGCCAAGCCAGAGACCCAGGTTTGATTCCTGATGCCTGCCCATGAAAAAAAAAATAATAAATAAGGAAACCCAAAGAAAGCGTAGACTTCAGTCAATAATAATTTATCAGTAATGGTTCATTAATTGTGACAAATGTATCATAGTAATGTAAGATGTTACTAACAGGGGAAACTGGGTAAGGTACATAGAACTCTGTACTAGCTTAGCAATTTTTCTGCAAATATAAAACTATTCTAAGATAAAAATCTTACTTAAAAAGAAAAAAAAGCATGTTTTTAAGATCTTTAGGACTGAGAATCTGAATGCAGAAAGATGCTATTCAGCGGGATAGCTGCAGGATGACTTCATCCTATACACATTGGTTTATTTGCTTAAGGATCTCCTTTAGGATGCCAAAAGGCATTGATCAAGTAGCCGCCTCAGGGTAAATAAGAGGGTAAATACTAAGGTGGCCTCCAGGAAGTGAAGAAGATCCCTCCCTAGAAGGGGGATGGAGCACCCAGGGACAATGGGAAATTGATGGAACATTAAAATGTGTCTAAGGGCCCCGCAGCAGCCGAGCCGCCGCGCGGCGCACGCGCCCCGCAGCAGCCGAGCCGCCCGACCTCCCTACCCCCTCTCTCTCTCCGCCGGACCGCCGCGCGGCGCACGCGCCCCGCAGCAGCCGAGCCGCCGCGCGGCGCACGCGCCCCGCAGCAGCCGAGCCGCCCGACCTCCCTACCCCCTCTCTCTCTCCGCCGGACCGCCGCGCGGCGCACGCGCCCCGCAGCAGCCGAGCCGCCCGACCTCCCTACCCCCTCTCTCTCTCCGCCGGACCGCCGCGCGGCGCACGCGCCCCGCGGCAGCCGAGCCGCCCGACCTCCCTACCCCCTCTCTCTCTCCGCCGGACCGCCGCGCGGCGCCCGCGCCCCGCGGCAGCCGAGCCGCCCGACCTCCCTACCCCCTCTCTCTCTCCGCCGGACCGCCGCGCGGCGCACGCGCCCCGCGGCAGCCGAGCCGCCCGACCTCCCTACCCCCTCTCTCTCTCCGCCGGACCGCCGCGCGGCGCACGCGCCCCGCGGCAGCCGAGCCGCCCGACCTCCCTACCCCCCTCCTCCCCCTCCTGCTCCGGCTGCTCTCCAACCAACACGGTGCCCTCTTCCCCCGCCTTCACCGTGCTCCTCCGCCACCAGCCTCGACAGCCTTGCCGCCCTCACCTTTCCTCCTCCAGAACAACTACTGGGGGAGTGGAGATAATACAGAGCAGCTCCCGGAGCCACGAGGGAAATCAAAGGGACAGCGTACCCCATCCTGGAACGGCTGACTATCTGGGAGAACCAGCTCCGGTGAGATCACCAAGGGGCACGGGCTTTCCTGGGTGGGACAGCAAGCGACCGGAGTCCCTCCCTTCCACCTTCCCAGGCCAGCTGGTAGAATTGGACAGGCGGTCCCCTTAGGCCGCGGCGGCTGGTGCCCCCACCACACGAGGCCCCCCGGAACAACTGAGATAGTTGGGTCGGAAATCCCCAGACTGCGGAGAACAGTGACCGGGGGATCCCTTCCAAACACGTGACTCCCCCGTCGGCTAGGAGCAGTGCACTCTCCCGGGCTGTGACAGCTGGCGCCCTCCCGCCACGCTTGGTGCCCCGGGCCGACTAGCTAGTTTGGCCGGACGCTCTCCTGTGCTGCGACAGCCGGCGACCCTCCCCGCGTTTGGAACCCCGGGCCGGCTGGCATTCTTCCGGGACGCTTCGGTTGCCGGGCCTCCCCTACGGCGAGAGTTTTCCAGAGTTGAGGGACCCACAGCAACTTTCGCTGGTGGAACCCACAGACAGGCGTGTGCCACGTGTGCCACCTACTGGGCAGGATAGGAAGAACAGAACCCAGAGACTGCGCAGAAAAATCTTTCAACCTGTGGGGTCGAACACCCGGGGAAATCTGACTAAATGCCCAGACGCCAGCAGAAGATAACGGATCACGCTCAGAAAATTGAACATATGGCCCAGTCAAACGAAGAAACCAATAGTTCAAATGAGATACAGGAGCTGAAACAACTAATGCTGAATATACGAATAGAAATGGAAAACCTCTTCAAAAACGAAATCGATAAATTGAGGGAGGACATGAAGAAGACATGGGCTGAACATAAAGAAGAAATAGAAAAACTGAAAAAACAAATCACAGAACTTATGGAAGTGAAAGATAAAGTAGAAAAGATGGAAAAAACAATGGATACCTACAATGACAGATTTAAAGAAACAGAAGATAGAATTAGTGATTTGGAGGATGAAACATCTGAACTCCAAAAAGAAACAGAAACTATCCGGAAAAGAATGGAAAAATTTGAACAAGGTATCAGGGAACTCAAGGACAATGTGAACCGTACAAATATACGTGTAGTGGGTATCCCAGAAGGAGAAGAGAAGGGAAAAGGAGGAGAAAAACTAATGGAAGAAATTATCACTGAAAATTTCCCAACTCTTATGAAAGACCTAAAATTACAGATCCAAGAAGTGCAGCGCACCCCAAAGAGATTAGACACAAATAGGCGTTCCCCAAGACACTTACTAGTTAGAATGTCAGAGGTCAAAGAGAAAGAGAGGATCTTGAAGGCAGCGAGAGAAAAACAATCCGTCACATACAAGGGAAACCCAATAAGACTATGTGTAGATTTCTCAGCAGAAACCATGGAAGCTAGAAGACAGTGGGATGATATATTTAAGTTACTAAAAGAGAAAAACTGCCAGCCAAGACTCCTATATCCAGCAAAATTGTCCTTCAAAAATGAGGGAGAATTTAAAACATTCTCAGACAAAAAGTCACTAAGAGAATTTGTGACCAAGAGACCAGCTTTGCAAGAAATACTAAAGGAAGCACTAGAGTCAGATACAAAAAGACAGAAGAGAGAGACATGGAGAAAAGTGTAGAAAGAAGGAAAGACAGATATGATATATATAATACAAAAGGCAAAATGGTAGAGGAAAATATTATCCAAACAGTAATAACTCTAAATGTCAATGGACTGAATTCCCCAATTAAAAGACATAGACTGGCAGAATGGATTAAAAAACAGGATCCTTCTATATGCTGTCTACAGGAAACACATCTTAGACCCAAAGATAAATATAGGTTGAAAGTGAAAGGTTGGGAAAAGATATTTCATGCAAACAACAACCAGAAAAGAGCAGGAGTGGCTATACTAATATCCAACAAATTAGACTTCAAATGTAAAACAGTTAAAAGAGACAAAGAAGGACACTATATACTAATAAAAGGAACAATTAAACAAGAAGACATAACAATCATAAATATTTACGCACCGAACCAGAATGCCCCAAAATACGTGAGGAATACACTACAAACACTGAAAAGGGAAATAGACACATATACCATAATAGTTGGAGACTTCAATTCACCACTCTCATCAATGGACAGAACATCTACACAGAGGATCAATAAAGAAATAGAGAATCTGAATATTACTATAAATGAACTTGACTTAACAGACATTTATAGGACATTACATCCCACAACAGCAGGATACACCTTTTTTTCAAGTGCTCATGGATCATTCTCAAAGATAGACCATATGCTGGGTCACAAAGCAAGTCTTAACAAATTTAAAAAGATTGAAATCATACACAACACTTTCTCGGATCATAAAGGAATGAAGTTGGAAATCAATAATAGGCGGAGTGCCAGAAAATTCATAAATACATGGAGGCTCAACAACACACTCTTAAACAACAAGTGGGTCAAAGAAGAAATTGCAAGAGAAATTAGTAAATACCTAGAGGCAAATGAAAATGAAGACACAACATATCAAAACTTATGGGATGCAGCAAAGGCAGTGCTAAGAGGGAAATTTATTGCCCTAAATGCCTTTATCAGAAAAGAAGAAAAGGCAAAAATGCAGGAATTAACTGTCCACTTGGAAGAACTGGAGAAAGAACAGCAAACTAATCCCAAAGCAAGCAAAAGGAAAGAAATAACAAAGATTAGAGCAGAAATAAATGAAATTGAAAACATGAAAACAATAGAGAAAATCAATAAGACCAGAAGTTGGTTCTACGAGAAAATCAACAAGATTGATGGGCCCTTAGCAAGATTGACAAAAAGAAGAAGAGAGAGGATGCAAATAAATAAGATTAGAAATGAAAGAGGAGACATAACTACTGACCTCACAGAAATAAAGGAGGTAATAACAGGATACTATGAACAACTTTACGCTAATAAATACAACAATTTAGAAGAAATGGACAGGTTCCTGGAAAGACATGAACAACCAACTTTGACTCAAGAAGAAATAGACGACCTCAACAAACCAATCACAAGTAAAGAGATTGAATTAGTTATTCAAAACCTCCCTAAAAAGAAAAGTCCAGGACCAGACGGCTTCACATGTGAATTCTATCAAACATTCCAGAAAGAATTAGTACCTACTCTCCTCAAACTCTTCAACATAATCGAAGTGGAGGGAAAACTACCTAATTCATTCTATGAAGCCAACATCACCCTCATACCAAAACCAGGCAAAGATATTACAAAAAAAGAAAACTACAGACCAATCTCTCTAATGAATACAGATGCAAAAATCCTCAATAAAATTCTAGCAAATCGTATCCAGCAACACATTAAAAGAATTATACATCATGACCAAGTAGGATTCATCCCAGGTATGCAAGGATGGTTCAACATAAGAAAATCAATTAATGTAATACACCATATCAACAAATCAAAGCAGAAAAATCACATGATCATCTCAATTGATGCAGAGAAGGCATTTGACAAGATTCAACATCCTTTCCTGCTGAAAACACTTCAAAAGATAGGAATACAAGGGAACTTCCTTAAAATGATAGAGGGAATATATGAAAAACCCACAGCTAATATCATCCTCAATGGGGAAAAATTGAAAACTTTCCCCCTAAGATCAGGAACAAGACAAGGATGTCCACTATCACCACTATTATTCAACATTGTGTTGGAAGTTCTAGCCAGAGCAATTAGGCAAGAAAAAGAAATACAAGGCATCAAAATTGGAAAGGAAGAAGTAAAACTATCACTGTTTGCTGACGATATGATACTATATGTAGAAAACCCAGAAAAATCCACAACAAAATTACTAGAGCTAATAAATGAGTACAGCAAAGTAGCAGGCTACAAGATCAACATTCAAAAATCTGTAGCTTTTCTATACACTAGTAATGAACAAGCTGAGGTAGAAATCAAGAAACGAATCCCATTTACAATCGCAACTAAAAGAATAAAATACCTAGGAATAAATTTAACCAAAGAGACAAAAAACCTATATAAAGAAAACTACAAAAAACTGTTAAAAGAAATCACAGAAGACCTAAATAGATGGAAGGGCGTACCGTGTTCATGGATTGGAAGACTAAATATAGTTAAGATGTCAATCCTACCTAAATTGATTTACAGATTCAATGCAATACCAATCAAAATCCCAACAACATATTTTTCAGAAATAGAAAAACCAATAAGCAAATTTATCTGGAAGGGCAGGCTACCCCGAATTGCTAAAAACATCTTGAGGAAAAAAAACGAAGCTGGAGGTCTCGCGATGCCTGACTTTAAGGCATATTATGAAGCCACAGTGGTCAAAACAGCATGGTATTGGCATAAAGATAGATATATCGACCAATGGAATCGAATAGAGTGCTCAGATATAGACCCTCTCATCTATGGACATTTGATCTTTGATAAGGCAGTCAAGCCAACTCACCTGGGACAGAACAGTCTCTTCAATAAATGGTGCCTAGAGAACTGGATATCCATATGCAAAAGAATGAAAGAAGACCCATCTCTCACACCCTATACAAAAGTTAACTCAAAATGGATCAAAGATCTAAACATTAGGTCTAAGACCATAAAACAGTTAGAGGAAAATGTTGGGAGATATCTTATGGATCTTACAACTGGAGGTGGTTTTATGGACCTTAAACCTAAAGCAAGAACACTGAAGAAGGAAATAAATAAATGGGAGCTTCTCAAAATTAAACACTTTTGTGCATCAGAGAACTTCATCAAGAAAGTAGAAAGACAGCCTACACAATGGGAGACAATATTTGGAAATGACATATCAGATAAGGGTCTAGTATCCAGAATTTATAAAGAGATTATTCAACTCAACAACAAAAAGACAGCCAACCCAATTACAAAATGGGAAAAAGACTTAAACAGACACCTACCAGAAGAAGAAACACGGATGGCCAAGAGGCACATGAAGAGATGCTCAATGTCCCTGGCCATTAGAGAAATGCAAATCAAAACCACAATGAGATATCATCTCACACCCACCAGAATGGCCATTATCAACAAAACAGAAAATGACAAGTGCTGGAGAGGATGCGGAGAAAGAGGCACACTTATTCACTGTTGGTGGGAATGTCAAAGGGTGCAACCACTGTGGAAGGCAGTTTGGCGGTTCCTCAAAAAGCTGAATATAGAATTGCCATACGACCCAGCAATACCATTGCTAGGTATCTACTCAAAGGACTTAAGGGCAAAGACACAAACGGACATTTGCACACCAATGTTTATAGCAGCGTTATTTACAATTGCAAAGAGATGGAAACAGCCAAAATCTCCATCAGCAGAAGAGTGGCTAAACAAACTGTGGTATATACATACGATGGAATATTATGCAGCTTTAAGACAAGATAAACTTGTGAACCATGTAATAACATGGATGGACCTAGAGAATATTATGCTGAGTGAATCCAGCCAAAAACTAAAGGACAAATACTGTATGGTCCCACTGTTGTGAACGGACATTCGAGAATAAACTTGAAATATGTCATTGGTAACAGAGTTCAGCAGGAGTTAGAAACAGGGTAAGACAATGGGTAATTGAAGCTGAAGGGATACAGATTGTGCAACAGGACTAGATACAAAAACTCAAAAATGGACAGCACAATAATACCTAATTGTAAAGTAATCATGTTAAAATACTGAATGAAGCTGCATCTGAGCTATAGGGTTTTTTTTTGTTTTTGTTTGCTTGTTGGTTTGTTTGTTGTTGTTGTTTTTTACTATTACTACTACTTTTATTTCTTTTCTTTATATTGACATTTTATATCTTTTTCTGTTGTGTTGCTAGTTCCTCTAAACTGATGCAAATGTACTAAGAAACAATGATCATGCATCTATGTGATGATGTTAAGAATTACTGAGTGCATATGTAGAATGGTATGATTTCTAAATGTTGTGTTAATTTCTTTTTTTTCTTTCCGTTAATAAAAAAAAAAAAAAAAAAAAAAAAAAAAAAAAAATGTGTCTAAGCTTACAAAGGAAAGGTGCAGAGAAGGTTTTACTTTGGGTTTTTCCATCAATTCCCATAACTAGACAAGTCCAAGTAGAGGTAGCCCCAAAGTGACAGCTCAGAACAGAGTAAGTGGCTCCATTTAATTAAGAAATTAATAGTCTTACCTACGACACCGAGTGACACCCAAGGCTCCTCTTAATTGAGTCAGATGTGAAGTTAGCAGAGCCACACATGGCCTCGGGGACCCTCAGTCTTCTTCACTTGCCATGATCAGGGTTCAAGGGACTGTCCTGCCCTCCCTTCAGGAGACAAGGCAGTTCCTAGCCCAATGCCCATGTTGGTGGCACCTGGGGCAAGGCTCTGGTGGGCCCCGAAGTCAAGGGCTGTCTCAAGGTTTTTGGCACTCTCTCTGCCAGTGGCTCTCTGACCCACGGCTGAGGCAAAGACCTTGAGCTTGGAGCCACTATTCAGGTGACCTCAAGGCAACAGGGCACCTTTAGCAGTGACTGCAATAAATTGAGCCTGTTCTTTGGTCTTCTGCCTGCCTTTCCCTGCCTTTTCCTCCTCATCACCTTGACCTGATTGTTAAAAGACAGCTTAGTGGGCCCATAGGGAGTTTTTGCAGGGGCAAAATGTCAAGCGCAAAGCTGGCTGATGAAATGGATGCCCAGCAAAAATTTACCTTCCCAGGAGTCCGGGCTGACATTGGTGTACTTTTAAGAGCTTCTAACTTCCCCTGAAATAGAGTTAGGTTTTCCTTTTTCTCCTGAGTGATCTCCCTTAGCTTATTCTAATTAACTGGCTTGGTTTACATTTTTCATGCCTTTTTTTTTTTTTTTTTTTTTTTCCACATGGGCAGGCACCGGGAACCAAACCTGGGTCTCAGGCATGGCAAGCAAGAACTCTGCCTGTTAAGCCACCGTGGCCTGCCCCATTTTTCATACCTTTTAGCAAACAATTTTTAAAAGGGAATCATTAAGAAGATGTTTCCTCTAATAGAAATTGAGACATGGACATCACCCGAGCAACAAGTCCTTTCAGCTCCTTGTCTTGAAAGATAAAAATCTGGGCATAGGGAATTTCTGACTACTTTCCCTGTCTTTCACAGACTGAAGGATTGTTTGGTAATTGAGAATCCCATTGGAGGGCTGTGTTTATCCCCATCTTTTAGCTTGTGCTGACTGTTGACATTTCCCATTTTCTCTCGAAAAGGAAATAGTAGAGCCTCACCAGCATTAGTGTAATCACGTGGCATACCAGTGCATGTCAGAGCTGGATGCTTCCTTCTCTGCCTGCCCAATCTCTTGGGAACGTGGGGAGTACAATCACTGAGCATCCCTGAGACAACTTTCCTGAGAATTCCCTGGACCTACACTTCTGGGGGGACCTTCCAGGGAAGGAAGGTCCTGGGCAATGCTTCAAGAAGTCCTTCCTCTCCCCTAGCCCAGTCTCTTGGGAACACAGGGAGAAAAGTTTCTAGGTGTGCCCAGGATGTTCCTTCCTGGGAGATGTCTAGACCTATGCTCCTGAGATGGGGGCACTCACCCCACCTGACAGAAGTCTCTGACAACACTCCCTCCTGATTCCTGAGGGCTAAAAATCTAGCATGCTCTAGAAGAAGGGGAGCTTTATATTTGGCCACAATGGTCTGAATAGAGAATAAGCAATCAGGACCTGAAAGGGAGACACTCCCATTGGCAAATACCCAAATCCCATGGGCCTAAACTAGCAGTGACTCCCTGGAATGTTAAAGAGAAAACTTTGTTTGGTATGAGAATCCTTAGCCCAGAATCCTGTGTTACAAAAGATGGAATGTCTCAAAAGGCATTAAAAAAAAAAAAGAAGAAGAGAAAGGAGATTCTCATGGACATAGGGGAGATGACCACTGTTGAAGAGATGAAATGAAGAACAGATTCAGCAGGAGGAAGGGTCTGTTCCTCAGAGTAGAGGAAAAGAGAGAGTGTGGGGGAGTCTTGGAGAACCAAGAAGAAAGAGAGAGCAAGAAAGAGGGACTTGATTTAGCTTCCATTGGACTCCTGTTTGATACAGGTAGAAGCCCCCAGTCAGGCCCCAAGGGCAGTATCACCCTTGGACCTCCTAGGATCTGCATGGCATGGAGATAGGCTCCTCCCACCTCCAAGGAGAGAAGCTCAGAGTGGACCAAGTTTATGTCCTGGGGAGCCGGATCACAGCCCCTAGATTCCTAGAGACACGGGTTGCATGAGGACATAGGAGAGAATCGCAATGAGCCAAACAAGAAGAAAAGGCAAACGCATGCAGCCAAGCCTCCCATCAATAGCCATGCCTTACCAACACAGGTGGTTAGAGAGAAGTATCTCCTGGCTGGCTCACCAAAATATGTTATTGGATTCAACTTCCAGGTTCTTGGTCATGCCATTAGAAAGCACTAAAGGGCACACCCCAAAGAGTAAATAGAAAGAAAGTTTATTGAATATGCATGTGAGAAGACACACAGGTACTCTCACAAGAAAAGGGTGAGGGGTGAGAAGCTTCATTACATATATCTTTAATTGAATTATTCAAACTGTTAGTGACATACACACCTCTACAGAAACACACTATGCTAAGTAAGGCTGGAAAATATTTGAACCAGGCTTTTTAAACCATATTGCATGAAAATCAATTTAATAATTAAAAAATCTTGTATAAGTTAGTGTCAACTCCAGGCTGCTGATGGTCATATAAACACAGTATGGTTCTACAAAAAAGTAAATTGGACTTGAGGTCAAAAGGTCTGAGACTTATTCTGTGTGAACTTTAGCAAGTTACTCAAACTCTATGAGTCTTGGTTATCTCCAGCTAAAGAGCAGTAATAATAATGATAATATTTTTATTGTGCAGTTTTTGTAAGATTCAAGTAAATACGAATAAGATAATTAAGTATTCAATAAAAGGAAGTATACACATCATTTTCAGCAAATATCACAAAAAGATTGACAAATATTAAAGAAAGATGATTGAACATGTTACAGATCAATAAAACCCTCTCACAAAGAACCACTATGAACTATGGACAAAATACAGAGAAGCACTTGAGAGCATAAAAGCAGGCAGATGCACAAGAAGGGTCAACATTTGGAAGAGGAAATGTGAAAACAGACAATTAGCACATTAAGTAAGTACCAAAACCTGTAGTCTTAGTGGCCTGAAGACCCAGAGGACAGATACAGGATGACCACACTTGAAAAGTACAGGAGGAAATCCTGGAAAGGAGAGAACCATAGAAAGGAAGCCTCACTTTATATATTAATTAATGTTTCCCAAATCTCTGGCTGACTCATGCTCTATGTATGTGAGAGGCAGACTCGAAGCAGGCCAGCAAAGGCTAAGCAGATGATTGTTTCAATTTCAGGCTTTGGTATTCCAGTTAACTGTTTGCTAACTTTTTTTTAATTAATACTTCTATGAACAAAGCAGGACCAACAGTGTCTACAATGCATCATTCATAATAACCCCAAGATACAGTTTAAAATTAGTAGACAAACCAAAAGAAAAAAAGTGGGAAAATGTGACCTTACTCAAGAGAAAAAGCAATCACTGGAAACTAATCCTGAGATGACCTAGATACTGGAATTCATAAACAAGGATTTTAATAAGTTATTAAAACTATGATCAAGGATATAGATGAAAATTTCCATGAATTAAAAGAATGAAATCTTAGCAGAAAAATAAAAACCGTAAGAAATGAAGATTCTGTAACTTAAAAATACAGTATCTAAAATTGTTTTAAAATTCAGTGAATGAGCTTAACACTTGATTGAAGATGACAGAAAAAGTCAGTGAACTTCAAGAGAACTTGAAGAGAGAACTGTGCAATAATACTAATAAGTCTAAAATATGTGTGTAAACAGAGTCCAAGAAGAAATATAAGGGGGCAGATTATACAAAGAAATAAGATCAGAACCGAGACAAGAATGTCCTCTGTCACCTCTATTATTCAACATTGTATTAGAAGTTCTAGCTAGAGCACTTAGGCAGGAAAAATAAATAAAAGGCCAGAAAGAAACCAGAAAGAAAGAAGTAAAACTTTATTTGCAGTTGGAAAATCCTGAGAAATCATCAACAAAGCTACTTGAGCTAATAAACAAATTTGGCAAGGTGGCAGGATATAAAATTAATGTGCAAAAATGAGTAATGTTTCTATATACAAACAATGGTCTGAGGAGTCAATAAGGAAAAAATCCCATTCAAAATGGAAACTAAAAGAATCAAGTATCTAGGAATGAACTTAACTAGGGATATAAGAACCTGTACACAGAAAACTACATAAAATTGCTAAAAGAAATCAAAGAAAGTTGAGAGCATGAGTTATCAGGTTGGGACTTATTGTTAGGGTCCTAAATTGTAAGCTCTTACAGCAGTCACATATATTCATGAGATGTAACTATTAATAATAAATTCTGAAAGTCTGAGCTGTTTGCATATAACATGGTCTTTCCCAGAAACTTTGGGTACTTATGTGACACCAGAGACTCAGAGTTAGGGCTCTGAAGCTATGAAAGTGAGCAGTACCCCGAACAGAAACCGTTTAAAAAGTTGAAAAACGGATCAGACTTCAACTAGAAATATGAATGAAGCTAATTTGGATAGGACTAAGATACACTAGAAGACTGGGTAAAGGATGATATCATACATATTTTAAAACCTCAACTTCTAGGTGAGACCAAAGGGAGAGATGTTTATTTGGTGCAAAATTTATATTTTGGGTAGTGCATTTCCTAATTTAACTAGTATGGTCAGTTTAGATGAACACCATAAGTACATGGAATCGTGAATATGGAGTGAGATTTTGTTGGTTTGTCCAGCTTAGTGTGATACCTCAATAAACCCCAGAGCAATTTGGGCAGTGAATAAAGAAGTATTTGCAAAATCTCCCTGGGGGAATGGGGAGAAAGGAGGAAATATTCAACTTCCCCATTTGGGAAATTTCTAATACTATCACAAGCAGTGGGGACAACCAAATCAATAGGCCAAGCCCTCAATCTTGGGGTTAACCCCTATGAAACTTATTCCTACAAAGAATAGGATAAGTCTACTAAAAATTAGGCCTAAGAGTTGCCCCACAGAATCTCTTTTGTTGCTCAGATGTGGCCTCTCTTTCTAAGCCAACTCAGGAGGCGAACTCACTGCCTCCCCCCTACAGGAGCATGACTCCCAGGGGTGTAAATCTCCCTGGCAACATGGGACAGAAAGCCTGGAATAAGCCAGGACCTGGCATCAAGAGATTGAGAAAGCTTTCTTGACCAAAAGGGGGAAGACAGAAATGAGACAAAATAAAGTTTCAGTGGCTGAGAGATTTCAAACAGAGTTGAGAGGTTATCCTGGAGGTTATTCTTATGCATTATATAGATACTCCTTTTTAGTTTATGGTGCTTTGGAGTGGCTAGAGGGAAGTATCTGAAACTGTTGAGCTGTGGTCCATTAGCCTAGGTTCTTGAAGATGATTGTATAAAGATATAAATGTCTACAATGTGACTATGTGATTGTGAGAACCTTGTGTCTGATGCTCCTTATATCCAGGGTGTGGACAGATGAGTAAAAAATATGGATAAACATAAATAATAGGGGGGACAAAGGGTAAAATAAATTAGGTAGATGGACACACTAGTGGTCAATGAGGGGCATGTTATGTATGAGTTATTTCTTTCTTTTTCTGGAGTGATGCAAATGTTCAAAAAATAATCACAGTGATGAATATACAACCATGTGATGATATCATGAGCCACTGATTGTATACCATGTATGGAATGTTTGTATGTCAAGGATGTATGTTTGTATGCTATGTTTCTACAATAAAAATATTAAATAAGAAGATGATGGAACAGAAAAATAAAAGCAGCTCAGTTTACTAATGACTTCGTAGAACTGAAAAAAAAAAGATCTCTGGAAGAAAAGGAAATGTCTTCAGATAGAGTATGGTGGTGAAGTCATGTCTATACACTTAGGCTGGATTGTATGATGTATGGATAAAACTATTTAAAAATGAAAAAAAATCATTACAAATACAAATAAGTTCTTACATGAACTATTTTAAAGGTATGAATCTTGTACAAAGAGTGTTTAATTTCGGAGTACAGGGGGAAAACGGCTATCGCATGGTATGGGCTCTGTTTAACAGAAAACATCAACAGTACCACAGCAATACCAGGGATAAATGATAGGAGGAGGGACAAGAGCTAAGGGGAGGTTTGAATTTTCTATTTAATGAGGGTGTGTTTATTGGTTATCTTTCTCTTGGAACAATGAAATTATCTAAAATTGAGACTGTTGATGAACATTTGACTTTGGACATTATACATGATGCCCAATGGATGGAGATGGCTGACTGAGAAGTAGATCAGTGAACGATAGTGTATACACATAATCAAATATTGTGCTGCTACAAAAGGAATGAAGTTGTGAGGCATGCAGTGTTGTCAATGAACTTGTGGGACATTTGGTGTGGTAAAATAAACTAGAAACAAAAGAGGAAATATTGTACAGTCTCATTTAGAAAAGACTTTTAAGAAAACTGGGACCTAGATTGTAAGCTCTTATAGCAGTCACATTTAGCACAAAGAAGTAATTGTTATTTCTGGATTTTGAGAGGCTGTTTTATATAAGCTGGCATCTTAGTTTGCAAGCTGCCAGAAATCAGTATACCAGAAATGGAATGGCTTTTCAAAAGGCGAATTTAATAAGTTACAAGTTTACAGTTCTAAGGAAGTGAAAGTGTCCAAATTAAGGCACCAACAAGAGGTTATCATCACTCGGGAAAGGCTGATGGGTCAGGAACACCTCTGTCAGCTGGGGAGACACACGGCTGGCATCTGCTGGTCCTTTGCTCCTAGGTACAGTTGCTTTCAGCCTCGGTTCTTGTAGGGGTTCCTCACTTTACTTCTCCAGGGTTGGCTTTAATCTGTTGGCTTCCCTTGGCTCTCTCCAGGTCCTGGCTTGCTTAACATCTCATGGCAACATCTGCTGGGCTCCAAGCATCTCCAAACATCTGTGTCTCTGTCCTCCATGTGTCTGCACCTGTGTCAGCTCTGCTATTAAGTTTCTGTCAGCTCTGAGCCGTCTGCTGTTTCTGGCTCTCTCCAAAATGTTTCCTCTTTTAAAGGATTCCAATAAACTAATCAAGACCCACTTGGAATGGGTGGAATCACATCTCAATTTACTCAAAGGTCACACCCACAGTTGGAGTGATACATCTAATCAAAAGTTTCCAATATACAGCACTGAATTACAATTAAAATAAACATCTGCCTCCACAAAATTGGATCAGGATTAAAACATGGCTTTTTTGCGGGCTACATAATATTTTCAAACCGGCACACCTAGTATTTGGAGATAAGAACAAAGCTGATCAGGTCGGGATTAAGGTAACTCAGAATACATGTGTAAGGAAGATGTCTACATTTTAAAACTTCATCTACCATATGAGACCAAAAGAATGAAAGGTTTATTTTGTCCAGAACCTAAATTTTCTGTAGCATATAATCTAACTCAACCTGTCTGGATAGATCATTTAAATAATACAAACACAGCGAACCCAGAATAAGAATGAAGGCCTTTAATCCTCTATAGCTTAATTCATGCCTGGATGCATGCCAGAGAATATTAAGCAAATAATCAAAAAAATATTAGCAAAGTCCCTTGAGGGAATATGAAACTATTCAACTTTACCAATAGGGAAATCCCTGACACTGTGTCAAACATTAGGGAGACCCAAATTAATAAGCTAAGACCTTAATCTTGAGGCTTGCTCTTGTGAAGCTTATGTATGCAGCAGAGAAGTTTAGCCTACCTATAGGAATGCCTAAGAATTACTTTCAGACTTCTTTTGTTGCTCAGATGTGGCCTCCCTCTCTCTAAACCCAACTCTGCAGTAATAGTTTAAAACCAGTGAATTATACACTTTAAGTGGGGAATGTATGGTATGTAAACTTTATCTCAATATATGTTTTTAAAAAAGAAGAGAAAGAAGGGATCTCTGAAAGACAAGGCTCTGAACACACCTACTTCAATCCTTTGCTCCTTTGTGCAAGCCAAAAATAACCTTCTGTTTCACCAGCTCCAGCACAAAACTCCTGGTTTCAATTTAGCTCAAAAAGCAATTCTCTAGGGAACTAAAGTGTTAAGTGCTGCCTGACTTTAGAAGGGGGCAAGGTGGTGTGATGCTGTAAAAACAAAAGCAAAAAACATTAAATCTACAGTTAGAAAATTAGATTCAACCTCCAGATGGGTCCCTGGATCAGATAAGTCCTGAAATGCAGAGGGACCAGCCTCTCCAGATCATCTAATCATTCCATCTCCCTATCCCATATTACTGACAGCCCCTTCCAGCATGAAGAACTTAGAATAGAAATAGCCCAAATACCCCTAAAGAGTGGGAGAAAGATCAAAGGTAATGGTGGCATTATACAGAGAAGGTAGGGTTTAACAAATGAGTATGATTGCTGAATCATTATGTTAACATTTCTGTTAGCCTCCAGGACCTTAGAGCAGCTAGAAGTAAAAACCTAAAATTGTGGAATTGTAACCCATACCAAACTCTGAAATCTGTTCTACAACTAACTGTTGTGATGTACTTTGAAATTTATTGCTTTTTTGTATATTAGTTATTTTTCACAAGAAGAGGAATATAACAGAGAAGACAGAATTTAACAAATGAGTGACTGCTAAATCATTATACTGATATTTCTTTTAGTCTCCAGCATCTTTGAGAAGCTAGAAGAAAAAAGAAAAAAATCGTGGAATTGTAACCCGAACCAAACTTTAAAATCTGTTCTATAACTACTTGTTAAAATGTACTTGGACATTTACTGCTTTTTTGTATATATGTTATATTTCACAATAAAAATTAAAAAAAAAAGTAGAGTCAACTCTTTTCTATCAATTACCAGGTATATGTTGCTTGTATAAATCATTTAGTATCTCAACAGTTCAGTTTTCTTATATGTATATAAGCAAGATGAACAGCAAGATTCCCTTGAAATCTAAAGACTTTCTGACTCAAAGATTCTGACTCAAGTGCTGCTATAGGCTTAACCATAATTTCATAAACTGCTGCTCCTAAATTCTTGACCCAACTTCACCCCCACAAAAATGCATGTACACAGATACACCAAAGATTGAGATAGAGACTATAATAAGTGGGGTTCACACATAGAACAATTATAAGCCCAAGACAAACTTTAGATTTAACTCAGCATTCCTGCAAGAGTTAATGCTTTTTCAAGACTGCTTCATGTTCTCAAAGAACAGCACAGAGGACATCTATTCAGTTGTATATACTCTGTTATTATATAACCACTTCTGTTATTGAATTTCTATGTTTCATTTACTGTGGAATGAATATTTTTAAAAAACACTACAGGAAACACTCTGAAAGACAGCTTGTCAATTTCTATAAATACTTCAGTATGTAACTTTTTCAAGCAACAGAACTGTATCCTACATTTGTTCTGTAGTCATAACAGTACCTAGAAGAGTGCTGGGCACAGAGTTAGTGCTTAAAATTTACATATTGTCTTCAAATAGCTTTGACAGTTGAAATATGTTGTATCCAAAATGTTCATCCTTCTTCCCAAAAGCAGTACAGAAGTTTTGAAATTATAAGGCTAAACGAATAACTGTGAATTTTTTTAATTGGTATTAGAGAAGGCTATTATTTGAGGACTCATTTATTAAGGGCTGACCCAAGGAGGGCGAGGAGCTGAAAAGGAAAAAGTTTGATGAAAAAGGCTTCGTTATCTCTAGGAGCCTAATCCAAATGTCCCTACTGCTTGCTCCTAGGACCAAAATTTAATTCTTACTATGAGAAATTATGCACAAACTTATTAAAACATTATTTTGTTACAACTATTTTTAATACAGATAGAATTAATACCAAATAAATTTGAGGAAAGCATTACTTCAGAAAAAAACTAGAAAATAAGTAAATAATGAATTTTCGAACCTCTCAAAGACACATCACTTTCGTACAGAACTTGCCGAATTGGGGAATTTGAGGAAAAGAGCACAATAGATGCTCAAAAAGAACTGGGTTTCTCTTCCTTTTTCCCACCTTTCACTTTTCTTCTATTCAACCTGTCCCCACCTCAAAATACATGCTCTGAATAAAGGAGAGAAACCTGAGTGGTTTACTGTTCTCTTTCCTTTGCAGTTCTCCACACGTACATCAGTTTTGGCTGAATAAGAGGAAAGTTAGAGGGAAGCTCTAGTCCAGCCTCCTGATTATGAGGCCCAGCCCATTTCTTCCAATTCATACTCAAGAATACAGCTCCATCAATCAGTAGGCAGATATATGAGTACCAAAGTTCTTCAAAACTAAATAAGTTAAATAACAAAAGCATTATTATAATCTCTCACACGTTCACAATTAACGTGCCAGAATTGATTTAAAAAATATAAGAGACAAAACAGATGCACACAAATTTTTCTTTACTAACCAATGAAACACAAAATAAGAAAACATACCCCATAACTGAAAAGCTTATTCCATTAGGAAATACCTCATTCTACAATCTCTTTGAACTGGTTTTCCATCAATTTCATCAGGTTTCTTGTCTTCACTTTTAATTGGGTGAAAAATCCCATAATAAACAATAAGAAAAACAATTCCAAGGAAAAGAGTAAGAGCTACAGTGATACTGGTGGTAATAAAATAGTCTGATTTGAAGGCAGGAGGTGGGCAGACCCAGAACACAATCAATATCCCCACAGTCTCCAGTACCCTTACAATATAATAACAAGACATTGGACATTTAGTATTCTGTCCCTTAATATTAAAAAATGTAAAGACAAGAATGAATCCAACAACAATCCTGTATAAGAATTCCATACTTATGGAAGCACAAAAGTGAGTCTGATTTTTAAAAGCCCACATTATTCCTAAAAACCAAAGAAATAGCAACAGAAATAAAGCAATCTTAAAATTTAAGAGTAGTAAAAGTACACCACTCAGTATCCAAGATGACAAGGTAAACAATTTATAAAAGAAGTATGTAAATTTGGGACAGAACCAACTGAGAAGTTGTTTATCAGGCAAGGATTTCCTCAAAGCTATTTGATAATCAACAGTTGACCACGAAACAGCACAGCAAGAGACTATGATGGCTGCATCTACAAAAGAAAAAATAAAATAGGCATATTGTTATAGGAATAATAATAGCAATATTAAATGTATCATATGGCATATATGCTTTACTTGCATATAAATATGCTCACAAGCAGATGTCAGGTATTTTATATTATAACCTAATCTAATCCTGTGAGATAGATATTAATATTCCCATAATGCATTTGAGGGAACTGAGGTTTATTTGTTGATCCAAGTCATAGAGCTAGCAAGAGGTAGGACTGGGATTTGAACCTAAATCTGCCTGATTCCAAATTGGTGTACTTAACCACCACATTAGACTGCTTTATAATGATTTTGAGTAAATTCATTAAACAAATAAAGCAATTGGTGCAATAGAAACTGCATGCTCTGGGAATTAAGACACTATAGTCCTATTTGTATGATAAGTTTTCACAATAAAAATATTTTTTAAAAAAAAAGAGTTCTAATACAGTTCTAATCCCAACTTTTTCCAGTCATTTTGGCTTTGACCTTGGGCATATACCTAATTTACTGAGAGACAGCATCATAATATATATATATATATATGTGTGTGTGTACATATATTTGAAATATGTATACATACACATATATATAAAGAGAGAAAGATACTAAACAGAAATTTAAACATAAACATGAATTATCAACAAGCTCAATTTCCCATATCTTGAGATGATGGACCAAATGAACAAATATGTTCTAAAACTTACAGATTTTCTACAGTTATAATATCTTTACCCTTTTTTTTACCCCAAACTAACAGAAAAATACATTCATTACTACTTTGGAAAGTTAAGTCACTAGCACTATTGTCAATGTTGTGGAGTTTTATTAAAGTGAAAGCAATTATTAGAAAATTGGAAATAAATAGTTTAGAGCAGAATACAGAATACTAGTCATTTCCATTGAACTTCACTGGAAGTCTGCATAATGCTAGAAACACAGACTCAGACAGATTTATCTATTGATAAAGATTATGAGGATAGGACCTTATAAATGCCTTTGACTTAGTTGGATTTCTTATTTTCCTTTCTTCTTTAATATTTAAATTAAAGCATCCCACTAAATTTGCTTGTGATGTCTTTTTTTACAATCGGCTGTAATTTTTTTCAAGCTAAGACATATACATAGATTTCAAAAAGTCAGAAAGTACTACAAAAGCTTATTAGAAAAACAACAGTACCATACTGTACCCCTCCTTCTCCTCAGTCACACAGTCCTAGAAGAAATCACTTTCAACACTTCTAGCTTTTCTGTTGACATTTACCCTCATATTTCAAAATAAAACAAATTTTATGCTTTTTCTTAAGGTATCTGTTTTATTATCTACTGAAATTACATTAAGGGAGAGGAAAATTTAGAAGAAAACAACATACATCCTCCTTCCAGTTCCCCTCCCTCTGTCCACCCAAAAGAGTAACTGTGTGTGTGTGTGTGTGTGTTTAATTGCTAAGACTAGTATTTTAAAAATATTTTTATTGACAAATCTTCACACATGTACATTCCATACATAGTATGCTGCTTTGAATTTGTTGTGGACCCCAGAAAAGCTACGACCTTTAGTCCTCATTCAATGTTACTGGGTGGGACCTTTTCGATTATCCATAGAGATGTAACTCACCCATTTGTGGGTGGTAACTTTTGATTAGATGGTTTCTATGGAGATGTGTCTCCACCCATTCAAGGTGAGGTTGCTTATTGGAACCCTTTAAGAGGGAACCATTTTGGAAAAGTCTTAGAGCCCACACCGACAGAGACCTTTGGAGATGAAGGAGGAAGACACCCCCAGGGCAGCATCATAAAACAAGAAGCCAGGAGAGAAAGCTAGCAGACTCTTCCATGTGCCCTTTCAGTTGAGAGAAACCCTGAATTTTCTTAGCCTTTCTTGAGTGAAGATAACCTCTTGTTGGTACCTTAATTTGAACATTTCCATAGCCTTGCCTTAATTTGGACATTTTCACAGCATTAGAACTGTAAACTTGCAACTTAATAAATTTCCATTTTTAAAAGGAATTGTGTTTTGGTATATCTCATTCCAGCAGTTTGCAAACTAGAACAGATTTTGATACCAGAGAAGTGGGGTGCTGCTGGGGTTTGCAAATGCCTAACATGTTGGAACGGCTTTTTAAATGGATAAGGGGAATATCCTGGAAGTGCTGTCAGGAGCTTGATACAGAAGACCTAGAATGCTTTGAAGAAACTTTTGGTAAAAATGTGGACTCTAAAAATGCCTCAGACTAGGCTCTAGACAGAAATGAGGCTTGTGTTATTGCAAACTGAAATAAAAATGATCATTGCTTTAAAATGGCAGCTAGTCTAGCAAAATCAATTGCTGGTTTTAGATGGAAGGCTGATTTTAAAAGAAGAGATTTCCAAATTAAATGTGGAAAGTGTAGCCTGGTTTTTCCTTGAAGCTTATAACAAAATGCAACAGGAGAGATAAGTTGAGAAGTTGAACTCTTGGGTATAAAGAAACCAGAAATTGATGTTCTAGAAAACTATGGGCTTAAAGGAAGGGAGACCCCAGAGAATAGTGGACCATGTGTGGATTTAACCAAATGTGGAACCAGTCAGCCATTTCAGAGAAAGCCAGGATTGGAGATGGAGTTATCCAGGAAAGATTTCAGGAAGCTCCTTTTGTCTGATGGGCATGATTCTTGTCTACTACATAGAAAGCCAACAAGAGTGTTGTAGGATCTATATAAATGGAACCACCGCCAGTCTAGACTAAGGCAGGCTAAAAAGGGACACTTTGGAGGAAAAATAACTTCAGAGGCAGAACCATGGAGGCTGAGGTCTAAAGTCAAGAAACCTCAGGCCAGGAGAGCAGACCCACCCAAGTATTTGGAGAGGGTGAGTTCACCCCAAAGGCAGAGAGCAGGCCTTCCACCTCCTTGCAGTGGAAAAGCTTTGCCACCACAGGCCTTAGAGAGGGTGGAGGACATTTGTTGGGGATTGGGAAGAGCCTGGCTACCTTCATGTGGAGGGAATGAGACTGTGCCCTGGACATGGCAGAGAGCCCAGGTGCAGCCCCAATGCTTAGAGAGGGTGGAGCCGAGAAAAATGTTCCCGAAGGTTGTTTTTGGAGAGAGGTGGGCTGCTGCATAAGCCCTTGGAAAGGATGGGACTGCCTCTTTCTAAAGCCCCATAGCCTTGCCTTAATCTGGACATTTTCACAGCATTAGAACCATAAACTTGCAATTTAATAAATTCCCCTTTTCTAAAGCCAAATTGTCTCTGGTATATCACATTCCAGCAGCTTGCAAACTAGAATACATGGTTTATAATCAGTGGTTCACAATATCATCACATAGTTGTGTATACATCACCATGATCATTTTTTAGAACATTTACACCACTCCAAAAAAGGAAATAAAAAGAGAAAAGAACTCATATATTATACCCCTTACCTCTTCCTCTCATTGACCACTAGTATTTCCATCTATCCAGTTTATTTTATCCCTCATCCCCCTATTATTTATTTATTTTTATCCATATTTTTTTACTCACCTGTCCATACCCTGGATAAAAAGAGCATCAGACACAAGGTTTTCACAATCACATTGTAAAAGTTATATCTTTATGCAATAGTCTTCAAGAATCTAGGCTACTGGAACACAGCTTGACAGTTTTAGGTACTTCCTACAGCCAAGGAGTAACTGTTTTAGTTTTCCAGCTGCTGGAATATGATATACTAGAACTGGAATGGCTTTTAAAAGGGAAATTTAATAAGTTACAAATTTACAGTTCTAAGGAAGTGAAAGTGTCCAAGTTAAGGAACCAACAAGAGGTTACCTTCACACCAGAAAGACCGATGGGTCAGGAACACCTTTGTCAGCTGGGAAGTCACGTGGCTGGCATCACTAGTCCCTTGCTCTTAGGCTCCATTGCTTTCAGCCTCTGTTTCTGTGTGGGTTTTTCACTTTACTTCTCCAGGGATGGCTTTCATCTCTTGGTTTCCCTTCGCTCTCTAAAGGCTCTGGCTTGCTTAACATCTCATGGTAACATCTGCTGGGCTCCAGGCATCTCCAAACATCTGTGTCTCTGTTCTCTGCCTGCCAGCTCTCCTTTGAAGTTTCTGTGGGCTCTATCATTTCAGACTCTCTCCAAAACGTCTCCTCTTCTAAGGACTCCAATAAACTAATCAAGACCCACCTGGAATGGGTGGAGTCACATCTCAATCTAATCAAAAGAGCATACCCACAATTAGGTGTGTCACATCTCCGTGGAGATTGAAAATTTCCAACCTCTTGCATTGAATCAGGATTAAAAGAAACGGCTGCTGCCACATGACTGAATAAGGATTATAACATGGCTTTTCTGGGATATATAAAAATTTCAAACCAGCACAGATGCTATCAGTAGGCCTTTCATTCCTTAAGTTAGGGCATGTTGGTCTATACTCAGCCAGTTGATACTATTGCTTTGACACTATTTTTCATTTCCCACTTACCTACCTGCTTCTAACATATATATTTTTTCATAATTGCTTCCCCACATGTATACTACATTCTAGCCATACAGGTTCCCTTGTCTTTGAAAAATCACAGCTTTGCTTATGAATTTCCCTCAGTCTGAAATGAGCTTGCCCAAGCACATCCTTACAGATTCTTATTGATTTCTTTCTAATTTAACACTAAATGCTGACTCCCATTAAACTAAAAAAAAAATATAAAACTCCCAATATGCACTAAATGAGACATTGACAAGCTAGCTAATGTGCTGTCAATTCAAAGAGTACTTAAAATTAGTCACTTTAAAAAATAAATTAAAAATTAAAATTTAGGGCCACGGTGGCTCAGCAGGCAAGAATGCTTGCCTGTCATGCCAGAGGACCTGCGTTCAATTCCCAGTGCCTGCCCATGTTAAAAAAAATAAATAAATAAAATGAAATTTGGTCACTCTATTTTTTAAAAATTTCCTGAAATCTCATAGCAATTACCAAAGAAATCAGCTGAGGGCTTCCCAAATTTGATAACAATCTAAAAAGCATGCAACATTAACAATAAGTTGTGAAGTTGAAAGAAGCTTTTCTAAATTAAAAATAATAAAAATCAAATTTCAATATAGACTGAAGGAAAGAGTAAATTATATTTCTAGTCCCTCCAAAAAGAAACAGATTATAAAATGATGGTTAAATGCATAGCCAATCAGAGAGTATGCAGTCAAAATTTTAAGAAAATAATATATTAATTTTTTAATAAATAATTTTATTAAGCATAAAATATTACTTTTCTGCCATTTGTGAAATTTGAAAGTTTTCTTATATTTTTAAATTACTGTGATTCATTTCCTTGTTTAAAATATTTACTTTCATACCCAATTTTGTTTCATATTATCACATTCTCTTTCTTCCATAGAGTCTCTCTAAATGCTTCAGTATTAAATCAAAAAAGACCTGGATGTAACATCTCTGCTTTACCTTTCTCTTGTACTATAGACAAGGAATTTAAAAGACATTAACTCCATTTATCAACCACCTGACTAATATGCGATTGTTCTATATTTTCATTCTATGTTCATTTAGAACAAACACATATTTACTACTTTCTTTGTTCTTTATTCCTTCTTGCATCTCAGAATATTTTAGTTCTGCCTAAAGTAGTGTCTTTGGAATTTTCTTTAGTTATGATAAGCCATGGTGTGGATTTCTTCCAACTTAGTTTGCTTTTGAGATGATGGGCTTCTTGAATGTGTGGGAAGATATGTTTCCTCAATTAGGACATTTTCAGTCATTAACTTTCCAGATATTGCCTCTGCCCCACTCTTTCTCTCCTCTTCTTAAGGGACTCTGCTGAGATGTATATTAGACCCTCTTATCGTAGCTTTCATGTCTCTTAATATCTCTTTTATGTTTTCCATCTCTGTCCTCTGAAGCTACAATCCAGGTAATTTATCATTCAATTGTGTCTAATGTGATAAATGTTTATTTTGATTCTTGGTTTTTTATCATTACCCTAAATCCTATTTGTTTCTTTTTCAAATACAAAGTTATTTTATACACAGTTATAAACACTCTGTTTCAAGTTCATCATTTATTTCTTTAAATATTGAGACTTTGCCTTTGGTGATTTCCAATATCTAAAGTCTTGAGCTTTTTTCCTCTTTATTTCTGCCTTCCTATTCACGATGGATTATTTCTTTCGGTACTATAAACCACTGTAAACCATTCATTTTCCTTGGGAAAACAACTGTGAAAATTATTTGAGGCCTAGGAGAAGGCAGATTCCTCCAGGAAGGATTTGTACCTGCTTACACCGAGGAGCACCATCACTCTGGAATGATTTTAAACCATATTCACAGCTTGCCTTTTGTTACTATGTTTGGGTTTTTTGTTTGTTTGTTTTGCCTTCATTTTTTGGACTAAGCAAAAAACATTTTGTTTGCAAATCGTATGGTTATAATCATATGGACATTTTCCCCTGCTCTACTCAGTATTAAGCCAACACAGTTCTAATCTCCTGGCAGTGGAGAGTGAGCTATGTAACTTCACTTTGCCTCTGAGGAAGAGAGCCTTTGGAATCTCACCTTTATGGGAAGAGGATTTACTATCAGACATGCCTCTTTATAAAGCCCCTGAGCTTTGTCTTCTATCCTCCACACCAGATACAAACTGAACCTTCTGTTTATAAGGTTCAGCAAAAACTTTCAAGGTATAAATGCCTTAGGAATTGTACTTAACCATTCTGAGTCCCTGCTTTCATTCATATTTTGGCCTGTTTTATCTTGTCAGATATTTGAGGCTTTTAGGAAGACTTTTCAAAATATTTAATCCAATATTTTTAGAGATTTTCAGTGGGAGGTTTGATTTGAATAACAGCCTTTCAGTGGAAGGTTGAGTCAAATAACCTAAGTTTTCCATCTGCTTTCCATCTTCTAAATTTTTGTTGATATTTTAAAACTATTATCCTACTATACATTCTTTTTGTCCTTTTAGGTTTATATTGTTTTTACACATTTACTCTACTTTTTAGTGTGATTTAAGAAAGAAGCAGAAATAAAAGAGTATGTTCTATTTTCTGAAGGGCTTCTACATAAACCAGGTTTGCTTCTTTTAGCATTTTGAGTTATTTTTTTCCTGATTGTCAAAACACAACATAGTTATGATAGAAAATTTGGACATTTATAAAAGCATAAAGAAGATGACAACACTCATTCATAACCCTACTACCAGAAGCAGCAAGTTAAGATTTTGGCATATTTTCTTCCAGATATTTTTCTATAAAATAATTTCTTTGTATCTTTAAAATTATGCTGATAGAAAATTTTACAAACTTCTTCTATCTAAATTTTATTTTATAATTACCTTCCTTTATCTTTAAAAGTAGTATTGTGTGGATTGTGGCAAACGTAAGCTGTGGTTAGTGGGGTGGTATATGGGAATCCTGTATTTTGTGCATTATTGTTCTGTAAACCCACAATTTCTTCAGTAAAGGAAAACAAATTCTATAGTGACTACATAATGTTTTTTCCTAATGGTCTACAATAACTTATTCAGCAGTTTTACCATTGTTAAATAATTCAGCGATTTCTAATTTTTTAATATTTTTAACTAACTTGTCTCAACTTCTTACTTCAAGTAGAACTAGAAGGAAAAGAACAGAAACATATTATTAATAAAAATAGTTCTTAAAGGATCTCCATGATGCCTGAAAGCTGGTCCAAATGCTGTGTAGGACCCGGAATCATTAGTAGATCTGTTATAATACAGGCTGTAAGTTCTAGAGTTTAACTTCTAACTTCAGGTACTATATGATACAGAAGTTTTAAATTCCAACCGATGAATTATTTGCATCATGAGGAAAAAGAGTTCTCACATGCAATGAGTTCATCTCAGTATCTTACTAGGAATCAGGGTAAAGGCAAAAAAAATATTAGAAGGGGCTATGTCCTACAGGTTTATGGGAAACTAGGAGAGTAGGGAGATGGTTGGGAAGGATAAGCTGATCTCTCAGGTGAACCCAGCACACTGAGAACTCTAGGGAACATGACAATCTATACCTCCAAAATGAAACCAAGTCAGCATGGAACGCTACAGATTATGGTACAATAATTATTTATAATGCTATATACAGATAATAAAAATGAACAAACTCTTCATGTTACTGATAAGAGTAGATCTCCAAGATAAACTCTTAATGTAAAAACTGTCTTTGCATTTTTCACTTATGTTACCACTCCCATAAAAGAAAAAAGAGAATGAAAAACATATTCTTTAAAAAGAATCAACAAAGAACTGACTACAACAGTTTCCCTTTTGGGTAGCTGAATAAAGAATTAGGAGGAAAGGGGTGGGAGACAATATATCTTTTCATATTTTTGATATTTGAACCATGTACTTCTTTTTATTTAAGTGCACAATTTTTAAAAGAAAAACAATTTTTAAAAATCCTAAAAGCTGTTGTGAAGTTATACAGTTGACATAATATCTCACTGGCATACATCTAACACAGAGTGCCAAGAAAAGAAAAGAAAGACTTACACTGACTGAAACTTGCTTGACCATGCTCCGTGAGGGCGTACAGCTGAAGAACAAGTTGTGGGCAGCCTTCCAAGTAGGTCTCAAATAGCCTGAGCATGCTCAAATCAGTCACTCTATCTATGACTTCTTTATAAGGATCAATTTGCTCTTCCATGAAGTTATCAGTTTTGCTGCTATATTTGAAAGCCACACAGTAACCCTTTTTTAAGGCAAACCAATACCTGCAATGTAAACATGGACATTTATCTTCAATAATACATTCTTTATGATATATTGGAAAATGGAATCATGTCCCCCCCACAAAAAAAAAGACATGTCCAGTTCCCAACCCTTGGTCCTGTGGGTATGAGTCCACTTGTAAATAGGACCTTTGAAGACATTACTTGAGGTGTGCCATGAGAGTGGACCATAATATGGCTGAAGTCCTTATAAGCAAAGGGAATTGGACATGGAAAGAAAGGCCACAGGAAGAGCAAGAACCTGAACATCAACTGACTCCAGAAAAATAAAAAAGGAGATGTCACATGTGAGTTGGCATGTGACAGAAAAAACAAGGAACCCTCAAGACTGCCTGCCAGCAAGAAGATACCTAACCCAGGAAAAAGCAAGTCTTCTAGCCTCTGAAACCATGAGCAATAAATCCCTGATGCTAAGCCAACCCATTATATGGAATGTTTTCAGCATCTAGAAAACTAAAACATGTATGGTAATATATATTAATTCTGAAAAAAAGCAGCATATGTTTAAGCAGAATTTTTCCACAAACTCTCTCAACTACAGATTAATCTCAATTTTGTGAAGATCTCATGGTGGCTTCATTGAGATTCACACTCTATAAACTTTTACCATATGTTCTGTGCCAATTGTGCGCTAGGCCTGTTAAATACATGATCTGACTTCAACTTCACAATACTTATGCGAGATGAGCAGAAATTATTTCCATCTCACAGATGGACAAACTACCCATGAAAGAGTAAAGCAATTTGTTGAAAATTACACAGAGAGTGCAGAGGAGACCTAGGGTCCAAACCCAGATCTTATGAGTTCTAGTTTTAACCACTACTTTCTGAAAGGCAAACTGAAACTTTCAGTTCATGCAATTTCTCTACATACAACAGACAGACATACTTTTTATGACGTCAAGGCTGAAGATGAGATTGAATCCTCTTTCAATTTAATACAGTAAACAATTACTCAGCACCTATGAGGAGCTGGGCCTTTTAACTATTACCATCCCAGAAAAGACATAAAACCTCAAAGACTCTTCAAACATCCCTGGTCAGGCTCCTTTGAAAGAATTTGAAAATGCACATGAGTAGCCATAAAGCCAGTAAAATTAATTTATGAGGTCTAAATCTTAGATTACAGTAAGGTAACCAGGATTCTAGTCCAAAGTCTACCAAAACTTTTTATCTAGGGCGGGCCACGGTGGCTCAGCAGGCAAGAATGCTTGCCTGCCATGCCAGAGGACTCGGGTTTGATTCCCAGTGCCTGCCCATGTTAAAAAAAAAAGCTTATCTACACCTCAGTTTCCTTATATATAAAGTATATATGTACATACTATTTCAACCTGCTCCTTCTGTCAGTTGTTTCCAATTTCAGCCAATACTACTACCCATTCACCATGTTTCTCAGACAAAAACTTGGGATAATTTCCAACCTTTCTCTTTTCCACATATCCTATATCCACATATCCTATATCTAATTCCTCAGCAAGTTTTCTTGGCTCTTGGTTCTAACTTTAAAAAATCCAGAATCTAAACACTTCCTATTGCCTCTTCTGTCACTATCCTAGTTTAAGCTACCAAATCTCTGACCTGGATTATTTCAATAGCCTCATAATTGGTATCTCTGATTTTATTCCACTTTTGCTCCCCATACAAACTATTCTCTGCACAGCATCCAGAGTAAACCTTTTAAATTTAATTTTGGTGGTTTTTTGTGCTCAAAAAGTTCCAATGATTTCCCATCAAACTTAGAATAAAACTCAAAGTCCTTACCATATCCTACAATTTACGGTAAGGCAACCCTCCAAGATCTGCCTTCCACACCCACTACCATCACTATCTTTCCAATCTAATTTCACCCATGCCACACTGGCCTCCTGCTGTCCTTCCCAACGTAATGACCTTTGTCTCTGATCTTCCCTCTGTCTGGAACTCTCCTTAACTAGAAATATTTTAAAGGTTTGTTCCTTTGTTTCATTCTGATCCCTGCAAGAATCACAACTTCCACATAGAGGATTTGCCAAATCACACCATCTAAAGTAGTACTCTCCATGATACTCTAACCCTTCATCTATTTTTTTCTTCACAGCATTTATTGCCACCTTTCAAATAATTATTTTTGTTTATTATCTCTGCCTTCTCATAAGAATGCAACCTATATGAAAGCATGGACTTTGTTCTGTTCATTGTCATATCCTAAGCAACTAGACCAGTGCCTGGCATATAGTGAGTACTCAAAAAATATTTACTGAATGAATGAATGAAAGCTCATGACAATTTTGCTGTAAAGATAGAAGATACAAAAGGACTTGGAAACAAAAAATAAACAAACAAAACAAAACAAAACAAAAAGGACTTGGGAAAGTTGAAAGTAAAACACAAATATAAGATATTCCTAGTGCAAACAAGATGAATACATACATATATGAAAATATAAATATTCTTTGCTTGGCAAATGGAAGTTTATTTTTTTTTACCATCATAGTTTTGGAATAACATGGTTCATTATATTCAATATGGGCTAGATACCAGGCTAGGAAAGAATGTCTACAAATATGATGAAAACATGATTCTTAGCCTCAATGACCTTACAACCTAAAGAGAGGGTCAAGTCTTTAAAGTGCTTGTTGGAATACAAATCAGAAGAAATAACTGTCCAACAGAAATGTAAATAATGTTTGTGAAAGCCCCCCAGAAAAAGAGAAATAATAATAATTTCTAGGATTTATATATGAGATCTCCGAAGAAAGTTGTGTTTTCATTTTTCCTGGTTTTCTGACATAGAAGGGAGTTTCCGTTCTTAAAGTTGCTTATAAACCAATAAGAAGAAACCACTAATGGAAAATACTGAAAGAAATCACAAATATTAACAAATATACATTTAGTACATAATTAATTTAGATAGCATAGACTAAGAAAAGTAGCAAAGCACAATGGTTAAGGGTATGGAGTCCAATAAAACCAGAAAGCTTGGGTTCAAATCCTGGCTCCACCGCTTGCTAGTTTAAACTCTATGTGCCATAGTTTCCTCATTTGAAAAATGGGGATAATCATCACCTTATTAGGTAGATGTGAGGGTGAAATGAGTTAATGTATTTAAAATACTTAGATTTGTGCCTGGCACATGTTAAGTGTTATATAAATGTCTGTTAACAAAAACAAAACAGATAAGGTTAATTACAGATGTGCACATTCACATTTCTAATGTCCTTAGGGAGTTTTTTCAATTCTGTAGCAACTATGGCAAATCTATACAAAGCTCTACTTCTCTGAAGGTAATTTCATGGAAAAGTAGAGGATGATATACTTTATTTTTTTCATCAGTAGACACAGTATTGGTTTATGGGTCAAATAATAAAGAAGCAAATGAAAAAGAAACAGAGGAAACTTTCTTAGCCTATTTTATCTAAAACATATTCTTTTATTGGGATTTAAAAAAATTGCTCTAGCATCTAGTAATAGTGAAGTAGTTATATCAGACTAATCCTCCCATGATGACAATGATAAATTGTGGATAAAATATAAAAGAAAACTCAAGGCTGACATGGGAGAGGACTCCCAGGGATGAATACAGACCTCACACTGTGGGATCAACAACTCCATCCTGACCAAATGGAGGAAAAGAAGTGTAATTAATAAAGTATCAGTGGCAGAGAGAGTTCAAATAAAATCAAGAGACTACTCTGGAGGTTGCTCTTACGCAAGCTTCAGGTAGACATTGCTACCTATCATAACCTGCCAACTCCCAACCAAGACCATTCCAGCCAATCCTAAAGAACACCTAGGGCAATATATAAGATTTCACATGGGTTCCAGGCACCAGAGTAACTTCCCAGAAACCTACAATTTCCAGATGGGTCTCTGGTTTAGGTAAATCCTGAAATCTAGCTCAGCCTCTCCAGAACATCAGATAGTTCCACCTTCCTACTCCATATTAGTGACAGACCCTTCCAATATCAAAAATTTAGAATTGCCATAGCCCAAACAACCCCAATGAGAGGTATGGAAAGATCAAAGGTGATGGTGGAATTATACATAGAAGATAGGACTTAACAAATGAATATGTATGCTGAATCATTAAATTGATATCTCTTTTAGTCTCCAATATTTTAGAGCAGTGTAAAGTAAAAACCTAAAATTGTGAAATTGTAACCCATGTCAAAGTCTGAAATATGTTCTACAACTAATTGTGGTGCTGTGCTTAGAAATTTATAGCTTTTCTGTATATATGTGATTGCTCACAAAAAAGAAGAGGAAAAAAGTATATTATGATGATAAAAAAGTATTTAAGCCTGCTAGCCTCCTATATTCTGGAACAGCTAGAGGGAAAAATATGGGAAGAACATACGGTTGCCCATGACAAACTCTGGGCTCTATTCTGTAAACGACTTTTTAAAGCATGCTTTGAAAACTATTGCTTTTTTCATTTCTTTGCTTTGTATATATGTTATACTATACAATAAAAAAAAGTTTAAAAAAAAAAACAAAACTGAAGGCACAGAAGAGCCACCAAAAGTAGGGAGAAATTTGAGGGTATTTGATTTTTGAAAGAAAGGAACTGCATGCTTGAGATCTACAATTATCTGACTTTTCCTCTGAAGGCATCCCACAATCCGAATGGAAGAAAGAGGATAAAGCTCAAGCAGAAAGTCACAACTGTATTGGCCCACAGAGTCAGAGGACTAAACTGAGTCTACTAGAATAGTCAGAAATGAAAATCTCAGTAAAGAGGGAGCCACAGAATAGAGAACCACAAAATCTATATATACACTCCTCAAATCTTCAGGTGACCCATGTACCTGAACTACAAGGAACTGAGGGAACAGCTGGAAGGCTGAAAAAAATAAGACAGAGATTTCAGCAGCCACTCATTACAGGGAAGAATTTGGAGTCTGAGTTTTCCCAAATTAGAGGGGTTTGGTAAACACCTCAGGCATTTCTCTGAAATCATGATAGGGCCACACCTTAGGATATCACAGCATATCTCAGGACTAAGGAATTTTCCCTAGAACCAGACCAAAACAAAATAGCTCTTCCTAAAAAAGCTGAAATCAAGCTGCTGTAAAACATCAGGGTAATTCACCAGTAATTTAACAGTCTGCTTTCTTTTCAGAGGAAGATAACAGAAACCAGCGTTTCTACAAGGTATCAATTACAACGTCTTATATAATTTAAAAATCACTTGACATGGAAATAAACAGAAAAATGTGATGCATACTAAAGAGAAAAATTAGTAAAAATATACCACAAATGACCCAGATATTGAAATTAGCAAAGACTTTAAAATAACCATGATAAATATGTTAAAGAATCTTGAGGGGAAAAAAGCTGATACAATTGGTGAAAGACTGGAAGTTTCAGAATAGATTTGAAAACTGGAATAAAGGACCAAATGGAAATCTTGTAACTTAAAAATGGAATATATGAAATAAAAATTCATTGGATAGAATAATCAATAAATTGGACACTACAGAACTAAGGATCAGCAAACTTGAAGATAGGTCAATAAAAAGCATTCAAACTAAAGAACAAAGATAAAAATTTTGGGAAAAAATTAACAGTACCTCAATAACACAGGTGTAACTGGATTCCCAGAAGAAGAGAGAATGGGGAAGAAAAAAATACTTGAAGAACTTCAGGTCAAAAACATTTGCCAAATTACCTCTCTCTCCAGCCAACACAACAAGCAAACTCACCACCCTCCCCCTGTCTACGTGGGACATGACTCCCAGGGGTGTGGACCTTCCTGGCAATGTGGAACAGAAATCCTAGAATGAGCTGAGACTCAGCATCAAGGGATTGAGAAAACCTTCTCCACCAAAAGGGAGAAGAATGAAATGAGACAAAGTGTCAATGGCTGAGAAATTCCAAACAGAGTCAAGAGATTATCCTGGAGGTTTTTCTTACACATTAAATAGATATCACCTGGCTTCCTGGTCAAGATGGCAGCTTAACAATGTGCACATTTTAGTTCATCCTCCAGAACAACTACTAAATAACCAGAAACAGTACAGAACAGCTCCTGGGGCTACGTCAGTGACCAGACACACAGCGTACCCCAGTCTGGACCAGCTGGACCAGCTGCGAGCACCCTCCAGAACCGTGAGTTCCCAAAGCTGCGGTGGCCAGCGCCCCTCCCCCACAGGCCGCTTCCCAGAGGGGAAAGGAAAGGACTTTACCAGCAGCAGGAACTGGGCACAATCAAACGCCAATTGTGGAACTAATTAACAAATTCTGACTACTAAAAATAGGCCCCCAGCTAGGAGAACCTGGTGGAGGTTGCTCATTTTTGCCCTGGTGCCAAGGGGGCAGGGCTGATGGAAAAAGGGGAAAAAAAAAAAAAAAAAGAAGGAAACAGAGGTTTTTGTGGCTGTGTATCTACAAAGGCTTGACTGCCTTTGGATATAGCAGCAGGACTTCTCAGGCTGCAACTGCCCCAGGCATAGGCAGAAGTGAGCTCATTTGGGGGCTTGTCTGGAGCCTGTGCCTTCCCCAGGGGAGGGGTGAAACCCAACTCAGGTGGAATCCCCCACTCAAGGAATTCAGACCCCAGGGCTTGGTAATTTGAAGCCATTAAAATAAGCCTACAACCTCTCCTCTGTCTCCACCACGCCCCCAGCAGGGAGAATCTGCCAAAGTTAAAGGTACTGCATCATCTTACGCTGGTGGGACCTGCAGGCAGACAAGCGCCACATACTGGGCAGGATAAGAAAAACAGAGTCCAGAGACTTCACAGAAAGTCTTTCAACCTGCTGGGTCTCACCCTCAGGGAAAACTAATGCAGGTGACTCTTTCCTCCTGACAGGAGGCCAGTCAGTCTGGGAAAATCCGACTGGGGTCTATAATACCTAAGTAGACCCTCCTAAAGGTGGGGGGGAAAGGCACCATACAAGCAGGGCAAGAAACAAGAAAACAAGAACTGAAAAATTCTCCTCTGTTAAACAAAACTTAAGCTAGAGGACCAGATAAAGCTGAACTGAATGTCAAAGAGCAGATAGACAACAAATTCATCCAGCAAGAGAACCCTAGGTAAAAGAAGTGAAAGCAATCTCCAGAATAAACTAATTAAGATAATTAAATGCCTAGACACCAGCAAAAAATAACAAATCACACAAGGAAAATTGAAGATATGGCCCAGTCAAAGGAACAAACCAACAATTCAAATGACATATAGAAGCTGAAACAATTAATTCAGAATATACAAACAGACATGGAAGACCTCATCAAAAACTAAATCAATGAATTGAGGGAGGATATAAAGAAGGCAAGAAATGAACAAAAAGAAGAAATCAAAAGTCTGAAAAAACAAATCACAGAACTTGTGAGAATGAAAGGCACAGTAGAAGAGATGAAAAAAACAATGGAAACCTACAATGGTTGATTTCAAGAGGCAGAAGATAGTATTAGTGAACTGGAGGATGGGACATCTGAAATCCAACAAGCAAAAGAAAATATAGGGAAAAGAATGGAAAAATATGAGCAGGAATTCAGGGAATTGAATGACAACATGAAGCACATGAATATACATGTTGTGGGTGTCCCAGAAGGAGAAGAGAAAGGAAAAGGAGGAGAAAAACTAATGGAAGAAATTATTGAAAATTTCTCAACTATTATGAAAGACTTAAAATTACAGATCCAAGATGTGCAGCATACTCCAAAAAGAATAGATCCAAATAGACGTCCTCCAAGACACTTACTAATCAGAATGTCAGAGGTCAAAGAGAAAGAGATAATCTTGAAAGTAGCAAGAGAAAGGTAATCCATCACATACAAGGGAAGCCCAATAAGACTATGCATAGATTTCTCAGCAGAAACCATGGGGGTGAAAAGACAGGGGGATGATATCTTTAAGTGACTAAAAGGGAAAAACTGCCAACCAAGAACTTTTATCCAGCAAAATTGTCTTTCAGAAATGGGGGGGAAAGTAAAACATTTTCAGATGAAAAAATCATTGAGAGAATTTGTGACCAAGACACCAGCTCTGCAAGAAATATTAAAGGGAGCACCAGAGACAGATAGGAAAAGACAGGAGAGACAGGTGTGCAAAAAGTGTAGAAATGAAGACTATTAGTAAAGGTAAAAAGAAGAAAAATTAGATCTGACATATAAAATACAAAAGGCAAAAAGGTAGAAGAAAGTACTGCCTTTAGAGTAATAACACTAAATGTTAATGGATTAAACTTCTCAATCAAAAGAAATAAATTGGCAGAATGGATTTAAAAACAGGACCCATCTATATGCTGTCTACAGGAAATGCATCCTAGACCCAAGGATAAACGTAGGTTGAAAGTGAAAGGTTGGGAAAAGATATTTCACACAAATAACAATCAGAAAAAAACAGGAGTAGCTATACTAATATCCAACAAATTAGACTTCAAATGTAAAACAGTTAAAAGAGACAAAGAAAGACACTATTTATTAATAAAAGGAATAATTCAACAAGAAGACATAACAATCATAAAAATTTATGCACCAAGCCAGAATGCTCCAAAATACATGAGGCAAACACTGAAAAGAGAAATAGACACATCTACCATAATAGTTGGAGACTTCAACTTCCCACTCTCATCAATAGACAGAATATCTAGACTGAGGATCAATAAAGAAACAGAGAATTTGAATAATACAATAAATGAGCTTGACTTAACATTTATACAACATTACACCCCACAACAGCAGGATACAACTGTTTCTCAAGGGCTCATGGATCATTTTCAATGACAGAACATATTCTGGGTCACAAAGAAAGTCTCAATAAATTTAAAAAGATTGAAATCATACAAAACACTTTCTCAGCTCATAAAGGAATGAAGTTGGAAATCAATAATACGCAGAGTGCCATAAAATCCATAAATATATGGAGGCTCAACAAAACACTCTTAAACAACCAGTGGGTCAAGGAAGAAATTACAAGAGAAATCAGTAAATATCTTGAGGCAAATAAAAATGAAAACACAGCATATCAAAATTTATGGGATGCAGCAAAGGCAGTGCTTAGAGGGAAATTTATGACCCTAAATGCTCATATCAAAAAGAAGAGCAAAAATCAAGGAATTAACTGTTCACTTGGAAGAATCAGAGAAAGAACAGCAAACTAACCTCATAGCAAGCAAAAGGAAAGAAATAATGAAGATTAGAGAAGAAATAAATGAAATTGAGAACATGAAAACAATTGAGAAAATCAACAAAACCACAAGTTGGTTCTGTGAGAAAATCAGACTGATGGACCCATAGCAAGGTTGATAAAAAGAAGAAGAGAGAGGATGCAAATAAATAAAATCAGAAATGAAGAGTGTGGAGAGCCGCCTCCCGGGTCGGGCCTAGTGGACACGCCGCAGCCTGCCCTAGAGTTCCCCCCGCCCATCGAGTGAGCCAAGATGGCGCCCGCATCCTGCCTCCGCGTATGACGTACGCGCCCGCCTGCCCTGTCTACCAATCACCCTTGTATACGTGGCGTTAGCCCATTGGGTTTGGATTTTGTATATAAAGGCGTTACCCGGACGGGGAGGGGAGACGACCCGCAGGGAGCCGTACCTGACGGCCGCATAGAGGTTGCTCCCCGTGGGGTATTTTAGCCCGCGCGGAACCTGTTACAAAGAATGCAAGCTTAGCTCCAGTAAAAGTCTGTGCTCACAACCGCCGCGTGTTCCGGACTCGTGTCTTCACCAAGGTTAGTCTGTCTGCGTCTATCTCTCTCTCTCTCTCCGGCCCGGCTCTCGCCGGTTGGGCCTCCTGGTGTGTCGGTCTGCCGAACAGCTGAGGCGTCGTGCGGTCCCGAGGCCAGTTCCTTTTCTTTCTGGGTCAGCGTTTCCTTTCGGAGCGCAGCGCCTCTACCTGTGTCCTCCGCGCGGCTCGCCGCCCTGGGGCCCATGGTGGGTCCTGCCGGACGTCTGCAGGCGGGGTCGGGCCGGAGACCCGCTGCCTGGAGCGGACCGGAGGCCGCCGGGCGGGAGGAGCGCGGCGCCTGGGCCCGTCGACCCGGGAGCTCTTCGTTGCACCAGCGAGGCAAGGCACGGGACGGCAGCCAGGCCCTGAGCTGAGTGAGAAGTCGCGGACAAGTGGTGGCCCGTACGGGGAATCTCTTCGCTCGACCTGCTGGTGAGGACGCGCTTCTGGAGTTCACGGTAGTCTTTTCGCGCCTGATCACCGCGGAAAGGTGAGTGCCGCTTGTTACGCGAGAGCTAAGGGCCGCGGGTTTTCAGGTAGCCCCGGTGACTCGGGAGAGCTCCCCGAGTGGTTAGAAGACAGCGCCGACTGCAATCATGGGGCAGTCAGAAAGTTCGCCTCTGTTAGCTCCGCTAAGAACCCTCTTGAAACAGCGGGGTATCTCAGTTAAGAAACGTTCCCTCCTACAAAAATCTTTCTAACCTGTCTTTGCCTTTTCAGTACAATTGCAGTGACCCAGGGAGAAAACCATGACATGTTCCTCTGGGGCCTGTGGCATCATCCTCCGACGCTGGCCCCATTCTCTGCTGGGTCTCCCGCCTCTCCTGTGCTCTTCACTCGTACTCAGTCTTTAAGTCTCTATCATTTGCCGTTGACTTCAAATATTTCATCTATGACCTTTAATGAATCCTTCCCCCTTACTGACGATACGCTGATCCTTTCCTTTGCTAATCTCTCTGTGAGTAATTGTTCCTGCCAAGACAACACAAGCAATGTCTGTGCAACCGGTTGCGATCAGGTGACTTATGGAGTCTTGCTGGAATTCCTTAACACCTCAGACAGTTTGCAACAGTCCTGTGAGGGATTGCTTAGTAAGAATCAAACAAAAAGATGCCTCAAGTTTTCTGGTTTTAGACCAACAGTCTGCAACTGTTCTCGAGATCCAGATGCCCCGCAGCCTCCTCTCCCCTCCTGCGGGCATGATCTGCCCAAGGTAATTACTATGCAGGAGTTCTTCTGGCACCGCGGTATGTCCGTGATACGGCCGTTTCTATTGAGTGAGGATTGGTGGCTCTGGTCGGTGCGCCCTCACTTGCGTAATTTTACTGCAATAAACAAAGCACCTAACGGAAGTGAGTGGAGCACCTTAAACCAATGTCGAGAACCACTGGTCAACCCTTTAACCTCTCGTGTCCAAACCTTTGCTCAGCACATGACCTGTAACCCCTTAGGGGCATGCTTAGATTTGCGCTATTTTATGCTCCTAAACAGCACCCTGTCCAACACCTCATCAGAGGCCGGACATAACAGTACCAACTGCTCCCTCTCGGCAGTTGAGGGAACACACGATAATACTAATTGTTCTTTTCAGCTGCACCGGGAGGTTTGTGCGCTCCCCCCTTTTGCCTTCCTAGCCTCTTCGAAAGCAGATTTCAACTGTTCCGCTGATCCCTGCGTCCTGTCCGAGTGTTAGAACGGGTTCCCTCCCTATGCCATTCTAGTGTACCGCCCCAGCTATGTGTGGATTCCCATCAATACGACTGACTGGGTAGGCCCTGTCAGTCAAGTTGTGTCGATAAATGCATTTCCATTCTCTAGTCACAGGTCACCAAGAAGCATAAAAAGTTGGCTGAGGAACACCATCGGGATGACAGCCTTCTTGTTTGTCCCGGCGGTGGGACAAGCGGTGCTTCAGGCCTGGACAACAGATCAGCTCACCCTAACGATGGAGACAGTCAATACCTTGGCCAACATTACCCGAGACGCGCTACTACATCACAGTCGAATGCTGGACTTAAATTCCCAAGCTATTCTAAAGCTCCAGCAGGAGATAGAAGAACTTGGACAAGAAGTAGATGGACTCTGGAGAGTACTTCAACAAACATGTGACACCCGATGGCTCTTCATGATTGGCTCAAAAACACCTACCTCCCAAACTTTACCAATCTTTCCCGACAGGTGGAATCAGGACTTCAGGAACTAGGGAATGTCAAATTAACCCCTGTTAGCTTTGATTTCTCCTCTATAGCTACGACTGTAAAAAGCTTATGGGACCAGGTCACCTCATGGTTCTCCTGGCCCAACTTGACCACTTGGATTCTTTTTTGCTGTGGGGTTGTTAGTGGGATTGCTCATTGTTAAGTGCTTGTTAGAACGTCTATTCCGGACGCAGCAGCAATTGCGTGTCGCTACGATGCTAGCTATGTCACTCGCCCCTGAAGAGACTGGCAACAACCGCAACGCTGCCCGGCCGCTCAGGGCGGGACACTCGAAAGCAAAAGCTGCAGCGAAGCCCATGGCTATGTCCCGGGTATAAAAGGCGGCACCAGTAGTCACAATTTTGGTCATAAGCGGATCTCTAGGCAGAGTCACGGTCCTGGCCAGGCTAGACTCAAGCCATTGCACAGAGATGCTTAATGACACCCTCGACTCTGGTTGCCGCTCTCCTGCCCCCCTACATAACCCAGTTGCGAGGCGAAGCACTGCAGGAAGAGTCACGTGGTTTCCAGCTCACGGGCTCTCCGGTCTCTATATGAGGTGAGCATTCTGGTCGGTGCCAGAGGTTCAGCTGCAAGATGGCTGGAGCCTAGTCCAGACTCCCCAAAGCACCAAATCATGTAGTGGGCCTCTCAGGCTCATGGGAGCACACTCATCAATGGAGACACTGGGTCAAAATGAATAAAAAAGGGGGAGATGTGGAGAGCCGCCTCCCGGGTCGGGCCTAGTGGACACGCCGCAGCCTGCCCTAGAGTTCCCCCCGCCCATCGAGTGAGCCAAGATGGCGCCCGCATCCTGCCTCCGCGTATGACGTACGCGCCCGCCTGCCCTGTCTACCAATCACCCTTGTATACGTGGCGTTAGCCCATTGGGTTTGGATTTTGTATATAAAGGCGTTACCCGGACGGGGAGGGGAGACGACCCGCAGGGAGCCGTACCTGACGGCCGCATAGAGGTTGCTCCCCCGTGGGGTATTTTAGCCCGCGCGGAACCTGTTACAAAGAATGCAAGCTTAGCTCCAGTAAAAGTCTGTGCTCACAACCGCCGCGTGTTCCGGACTCGTGTCTTCACCAAGGTTAGTCTGTCTGCGTCTATCTCTCTCTCTCTCTCCGGCCCGGCTCTCGCCGGTTGGGCCTCCTGGTGTGTCGGTCTGCCGAACAGCTGAGGCGTCGTGCGGTCCCGAGGCCAGTTCCTTTTCTTTCTGGGTCAGCGTTTCCTTTCGGAGCGCAGCGCCTCTACCTGTGTCCTCCGCGCGGCTCGCCGCCCTGGGGCCCATGGTGGGTCCTGCCGGACGTCTGCAGGCGGGGTCGGGCCGGAGACCCGCTGCCTGGAGCGGACCGGAGGCCGCCGGGCGGGAGGAGCGCGGCGCCTGGGCCCGTCGACCCGGGAGCTCTTCGTTGCACCAGCGAGGCAAGGCACGGGACGGCAGCCAGGCCCTGAGCTGAGTGAGAAGTCGCGGACAAGTGGTGGCCCGTACGGGGAATCTCTTCGCTCGACCTGCTGGTGAGGACGCGCTTCTGGAGTTCACGGTAGTCTTTTCGCGCCTGATCACCGCGGAAAGGTGAGTGCCGCTTGTTACGCGAGAGCTAAGGGCCGCGGGTTTTCAGGTAGCCCCGGTGACTCGGGAGAGCTCCCCGAGTGGTTAGAAGACAGCGCCGACTGCAATCATGGGGCAGTCAGAAAGTTCGCCTCTGTTAGCTCCGCTAAGAACCCTCTTGAAACAGCGGGGTATCTCAGTTAAGAAACGTTCCCTCCTACAAAAATCTTTCTAACCTGTCTTTGCCTTTTCAGTACAATTGCAGTGACCCAGGGAGAAAACCATGACATGTTCCTCTGGGGCCTGTGGCATCATCCTCCGACGCTGGCCCCATTCTCTGCTGGGTCTCCCGCCTCTCCTGTGCTCTTCACTCGTACTCAGTCTTTAAGTCTCTATCATTTGCCGTTGACTTCAAATATTTCATCTATGACCTTTAATGAATCCTTCCCCCTTACTGACGATACGCTGATCCTTTCCTTTGCTAATCTCTCTGTGAGTAATTGTTCCTGCCAAGACAACACAAGCAATGTCTGTGCAACCGGTTGCGATCAGGTGACTTATGGAGTCTTGCTGGAATTCCTTAACACCTCAGACAGTTTGCAACAGTCCTGTGAGGGATTGCTTAGTAAGAATCAAACAAAAAGATGCCTCAAGTTTTCTGGTTTTAGACCAACAGTCTGCAACTGTTCTCGAGATCCAGATGCCCCGCAGCCTCCTCTCCCCTCCTGCGGGCATGATCTGCCCAAGGTAATTACTATGCAGGAGTTCTTCTGGCACCGCGGTATGTCCGTGATACGGCCGTTTCTATTGAGTGAGGATTGGTGGCTCTGGTCGGTGCGCCCTCACTTGCGTAATTTTACTGCAATAAACAAAGCACCTAACGGAAGTGAGTGGAGCACCTTAAACCAATGTCGAGAACCACTGGTCAACCCTTTAACCTCTCGTGTCCAAACCTTTGCTCAGCACATGACCTGTAACCCCTTAGGGGCATGCTTAGATTTGCGCTATTTTATGCTCCTAAACAGCACCCTGTCCAACACCTCATCAGAGGCCGGACATAACAGTACCAACTGCTCCCTCTCGGCAGTTGAGGGAACACACGATAATACTAATTGTTCTTTTCAGCTGCACCGGGAGGTTTGTGCGCTCCCCCCTTTTGCCTTCCTAGCCTCTTCGAAAGCAGATTTCAACTGTTCCGCTGATCCCTGCGTCCTGTCCGAGTGTTAGAACGGGTTCCCTCCCTATGCCATTCTAGTGTACCGCCCCAGCTATGTGTGGATTCCCATCAATACGACTGACTGGGTAGGCCCTGTCAGTCAAGTTGTGTCGATAAATGCATTTCCATTCTCTAGTCACAGGTCACCAAGAAGCATAAAAAGTTGGCTGAGGAACACCATCGGGATGACAGCCTTCTTGTTTGTCCCGGCGGTGGGACAAGCGGTGCTTCAGGCCTGGACAACAGATCAGCTCACCCTAACGATGGAGACAGTCAATACCTTGGCCAACATTACCCGAGACGCGCTACTACATCACAGTCGAATGCTGGACTTAAATTCCCAAGCTATTCTAAAGCTCCAGCAGGAGATAGAAGAACTTGGACAAGAAGTAGATGGACTCTGGAGAGTACTTCAACAAACATGTGACACCCGATGGCTCTTCATGATTGGCTCAAAAACACCTACCTCCCAAACTTTACCAATCTTTCCCGACAGGTGGAATCAGGACTTCAGGAACTAGGGAATGTCAAATTAACCCCTGTTAGCTTTGATTTCTCCTCTATAGCTACGACTGTAAAAAGCTTATGGGACCAGGTCACCTCATGGTTCTCCTGGCCCAACTTGACCACTTGGATTCTTTTTTGCTGTGGGGTTGTTAGTGGGATTGCTCATTGTTAAGTGCTTGTTAGAACGTCTATTCCGGACGCAGCAGCAATTGCGTGTCGCTACGATGCTAGCTATGTCACTCGCCCCTGAAGAGACTGGCAACAACCGCAACGCTGCCCGGCCGCTCAGGGCGGGACACTCGAAAGCAAAAGCTGCAGCGAAGCCCATGGCTATGTCCCGGGTATAAAAGGCGGCACCAGTAGTCACAATTTTGGTCATAAGCGGATCTCTAGGCAGAGTCACGGTCCTGGCCAGGCTAGACTCAAGCCATTGCACAGAGATGCTTAATGACACCCTCGACTCTGGTTGCCGCTCTCCTGCCCCCCTACATAACCCAGTTGCGAGGCGAAGCACTGCAGGAAGAGTCACGTGGTTTCCAGCTCACGGGCTCTCCGGTCTCTATATGAGGTGAGCATTCTGGTCGGTGCCAGAGGTTCAGCTGCAAGATGGCTGGAGCCTAGTCCAGACTCCCCAAAGCACCAAATCATGTAGTGGGCCTCTCAGGCTCATGGGAGCACACTCATCAATGGAGACACTGGGTCAAAATGAATAAAAAAGGGGGAGATGTGGAGAGCCGCCTCCCGGGTCGGGCCTAGTGGACACGCCGCAGCCTGCCCTAGAGTTCCCCCCGCCCATCGAGTGAGCCAAGATGGCGCCCGCATCCTGCCTCCGCGTATGACGTACGCGCCCGCCTGCCCTGTCTACCAATCACCCTTGTATACGTGGCGTTAGCCCATTGGGTTTGGATTTTGTATATAAAGGCGTTACCCGGACGGGGAGGGGAGACGACCCACAGGGAGCCGTACCTGACGGCCGCATAGAGGTTGCTCCCCCGTGGGGTATTTTAGCCCGCGCGGAACCTGTTACAAAGAATGCAAGCTTAGCTCCAGTAAAAGTCTGTGCTCACAACCGCCGCGTGTTCCGGACTCGTGTCTTCACCAAGGTTAGTCTGTCTGCGTCTATCTCTCTCTCTCTCTCCGGCCCGGCTCTCGCCGGTTGGGCCTCCTGGTGTGTCGGTCTGCCGAACAGCTGAGGCGTCGTGCGGTCCCGAGGCCAGTTCCTTTTCTTTCTGGGTCAGCGTTTCCTTTCGGAGCGCAGCGCCTCTACCTGTGTCCTCCGCGCGGCTCGCCGCCCTGGGGCCCATGGTGGGTCCTGCCGGACGTCTGCAGGCGGGGTCGGGCCGGAGACCCGCTGCCTGGAGCGGACCGGAGGCCGCCGGGCTGGAGGAGCGCGGCGCCTGGGCCCGTCGACCCGGGAGCTCTTCGTTGCACCAGCGAGGCAAGGCACGGGACGGCAGCCAGGCCCTGAGCTGAGTGAGAAGTCGCGGACAGAAGAGGAGACAAAACTACTGACCCCACAGAAATAAAGGAGGTAATAAGAGGATACTACAAAAACTCATGCTAATAAACTTGACAATGTAGATGAAATGGACAATATCTAGAAAGTTATGAACAACTAACATTGACTTGAGAAGAAACAGACAACCTCAGCAAACCAATCACAAGTAAAGAAATTGGATTAGTTATTAAGAAACTCCCCAAAAAGAAAAGTCCTGGACCAGATGGCTTCACATGTGAATTCTACTAAACATTCAAGAAAGAATTATTACCAATCCTGCTCAAACCTCAAAAAAATTAAAGAGGAGGGAAGGTGTTCTAGTTTGTTAGCTGCCAGAATGCAACACACCAGAGACAGATTGGCTTTTAATAAAAAGGGGATTTATTTCGTTAGTTCTTCAGAGGAAAGGCAGCTACCTTTCAACTGAGGTTCTTTCTTACATGGGAAGGCACAGGGCAGGCTCTGCTGGCCTTCTCTCCAGGCCTCTGGGTTCCAACAACTTTCCCCGGGTGATTTCTTTCTGCACCTCCAAAGGCCTGGGTTGAGCTGCGAGTGCTGAGATGAGGTATGCTGAACTGCTTGGGCTGTGCTATGTTGCATTCTCTCATTTAAGCACCAGCCAATTAAGTCAAACATCATTCATTGCAGCAGGCACAGCTCCTAGCTGACTGCAGATGTAATCAGCAACAGGTGAGGTTCACGTACCATTGGCTTATGTCCACAGCAGCAGAACTAGGTGCCTTCATCTGGCCAAGTTGACAACTGAATCTAACTACCACAGAACACTACCTAACTCATTCTGTGATGCCAACATCGCCCTCATACCAAACCCAGACAAAGGTATTACAAGAAAATAAAACTACAGACCAACTCTCTAATGAATATAGATGCAAAAATCCTCAATAAAATTCTTGCAAATCAAATCCAGCAGCATATTAAAAGAATTATAACCATGACCAAGTAGGATTCATCCCAGGTGCACAAGGATGGTTCAACATAATAAAATCAATTAATGTAACACACCATTTCAACAAATCAAAGCAGAAAAACCACATGATCATCTTGATTGATGCAGAAAAGGCATTTGACAAAATTCAACATCCTTTCCTGTGGAAAACACTTCAAAGCATAGGCATACAAGGGAACTTCCTCAACATGATAAAGGGAATAAAAAATATAGGAAAAGCCCACAGCTAACATCATCTTCAATGGGGAAAAACTGAAAACTTTCCCCCTGAGATCAGGAACAAGACAACGATGTCCATTATCATCATTGTTATTCAACATTGTGTTGGAAGTTTTATCAGAGCAATTAGACAAGAAAAAGAAACACAAGGCATCAAAATTGGAAAGGAAGAAGTAAAACTCTCACTGCTTGCAGGTGATATACTATATGTCAAAAACCAAAAAAAATCCACAGCAAAACTACTAGAGCTAATAAATGAGTACAGCAAAGTCACAGGTTACAAGATCAACACTCAAAAATCTGTTGTGTTTCTATATGCTAGTAATGAACAATCTGTGGGGGAAATCAAGAAAAAAAATCCATTTACAATTGCAACCAAAAGAATAAAATATTTAGGAATAAATTTAACTAAAGAGACAAAAGACCTATACAAAGAAAACTACAAGAAATTGCTGAAAGAAATCACAAAAGACCTAAATAAATGGAAGAACATATCATGGTCATGGATTGGAAGACTAAATACAGTGAAGACGTCAATTCTACCTAAATTGATTTACAGATTCAACGCAATACCAATTAAAATCCCCAAAAACTTACTTTTCAGAAATAGAAAAACCAATAATCAAATTTATCTGGAAGGGCAGGGTGCCCTGAATAGCTAAAAATATCCTGAGAAAGAAAAATGAAGTCAGAGGTCTCATGCTACCCGACTTTAAAGCATTCTGTGAAGCTACAGTGGTAAAAACAGCATGGTACTGGCATAAAGATAGATATACTGACCAACAGAATCGAATAGAGTGTTCAGTATAGACGCTCTCATCTATGGACAACTGATCTTCGATAAGGCAGTCAAGCCAACTCACCTTGGACAGAACAGTCTCTTCAATAAATGGTGCCTAGAGAACTGGATATCCACATACAAAAGAATAAAACAGGATCCATATCTCACACCCTATACAAAAATTAATTCAAAATGGATCAAAAAGCTAAATATTATATCTAAGACCATAAAACTTTTAGAAGAAAATGCAGGGAAATATCTTATAAATACCACAATAGGAGGCAGTTTCCTAGACCTTACACCCAAAGCACAAGCATTGAAGAAAGAAAGAAAGAAATGGGAACTCCTCAAAATTAAACACTTTTGTGCATCAAAGAACTTTGTCAAGAAAGTAAAAAGACAGCCTACACAATGGGAGACAATATTTGGAAACGATACATCAGATAAAGGTCTAGTATCCAGAATAAAGAGATTGTTAAACTCAACAACAAAAAGATAAGACAACCCAATTACAAAATGGGCAAAAGATATGAATGGACACTTCTCAGAAGAGGAAATAAAATGGCTAAAAGGCTTATGAAAAGATGCTCAACTTCACTGGCTATTAAGGAAATGCAAATCAAAACCACAATGAGATATCAACTTACACCCACCAGAATGGCCATTATCAATAAAACAGAAAACAACAAATGCTGGAGAAGATGTGGAGAAATAGGCACATTTATCCAACTGTTGGTAGGAATGTAAAATGGAACAACCACTGTGGAAGGCAATTTGGAAGTTCCATAGGAAGCTAAGTACAGAACTGCCGTATGACCTCACAATACAATTGCTAGGTATCTATTCAGAGGACATGAGGGCAAGGACACAAATGGACATTTGCACAACAATGTTTATTACCACATTATTTACAACTGACAAGGGATGGAAACAGCCAAAAGTCTATCAGCAGACAAGTGGATAAACAAGCTATGGTATATACATACGATGGAATATTATGCAGCTATAAGACAGAATAAGGTTATGAACTATGTAACAACATGGATGGACCTTAAGGACATTATGCTGAGTGAGATTAGCCAGAAACAAAAGGACAAATACTGTATGATCTCACTGATATAAACTAACATTAGTGAATGAACTTGGAGAATTTCAGTTAAGAATAGAGACCATCAGGAGATAGAAATAGGGTAGATATTGGGTAAGTGGAGCTGAAAGGATACAGATTGTGCAACAGGGCTGATTGTAAAAGTTCAGAAATGGATAGCACAATACTACCTAACTGTAATACAATAATGTTAGAACACTGAATGAAGCTGAATGTGAGAATGATAGAGGGAGGAGGCCTGGGGGCACAAATGAAATCAGAAGGAAAGATAGACAATAAAGACTGAGATGGTATAATCTAGGAATACCTAGAGTGTATAATGATAGTGAATAAATGTACAAATTTTAAAATGTTTCTGCATGAGGAAGAATAAAGGAATGTCAATAACTGCAGGGTGTTGAAAATATATGGTAATTCATATTTTAAAGCTTTAACTTATGTGTGAGACTAAAGCAAAAAAAAATGTTTAATTGGTACCAAATTTGTATTTTGACTAGTGCATTTCCTAATATAACGTATGTGGACAGTTTAATTGAAGACCATAAGTACATGGAACCTTGAAGACCATAAGTACATGGAACCTTGAGTATGGCATAAGATTTTGTAGATTTGTCCAGAGTGATGCCCTGATAAACTCCAGAGTAATTTGAACAGCGAATAAAAAGGTATTTGCAAAGTCCCCTTGGGGTAATGGCAAGAAAGGGGGAAAATTCAACTTCCCCAAGTGGAGAATTCCTGTTATTTTCACAAGCAGTAAGGCCAACCAAAGCAATAGCCTGAGCCCTCAATCTTGGGGTTTGTTCATATGAAATCTAACCCCCCAAAGGATAGACTAAGCCTACTTAAAATTAGGCCTTAGAGTCACCCCCAGAGATCCTCTTTTGTTGCTCAGTTTGTGTCCTCTCTCTCTCAGCCAACATGACAGGCAAACTCACTGCCCTCCCCCTCTAGACATGGGGCATGACTACCAGAGGTGCGGACCTTCCTGGCAACGTGGGACAAAAATCCTAGAATGAACTGGGACTCAGCATCAAGGGATTAAGAAAACCTTCTCGACCAAAAGGGTGAAGAGCAAAAGGAGACAAAATAAAGTGCCAATGGTTGAGAGATTCCAAACAGAGTCATGACGTTATCCTGATGGTTATTCTTACGCATTACATAGATATCACCTTTTTAGTTAAGGTGTAATGGAGAGGCTGGAGGAAACTGTTTGAAAATGTAGAGCTGTGTTCCAGTAGCCATGTTTCTTGAAGATGATTGTATAATGATATAGCTTTCACAGTGTGACTGTGTGATTGTGAACCCCTTGTGTCTGATGCTCCTTTTATCTACCTTATCAACAGATGAGTAAAACATATGGATTAGAAATAAATAAATAATAGGGGGAACAAATGTTAAAATAAATTTAGTAGATTGAAATGCTGGTGATCAGTGAGGGGGAGGGGGATGGAGTATGTTATGTAGGAATTTTTTTCTTTTTTCTTTTTATTTCTTTTTCTGGATTGATGAAAATGTACTGAGAGGTGATCAAGGTGATGAATATATAACTACGTGATGATAACGTGAGTTATTATTTATATACCATTAATGGAATGATCATATTGTAAGAATGTTTGTGATTATATGTTGTCATGTTTAAAACAAATTTAAAAATTAAAAAAAATAAAATCTAATCAACTTGAACTTCTGGAAAGTTCCCAGAGACTAGTATCCCCATGTAAAGATTTAACTAAACATGGAACCAGTTAGCCATTTCAGGGCAAGTCAGGAGTAGAAATGCAGTTACCTGGAAAGGATCTATAGAATGAGATCTGTAGGAACAGATTTACTGTCAGCTTGGACTAAAAGGGACAGAAAAGGGAAAGGCTGAAGGAAAAATGACTTCAAAGTCAGAACCATGGAAGCTAGGTCTGGAGTGAAGACACCTCCAGGCTGGAGAGCAGATCCACCAGTGTATGTGGAAATGGTGAATATGCTCTAAAGTCTGCAATGGGTAGGACTTTGCCCCATTAAGGAAGAGTGACACCACTTCAGGGTTCTCAGATACCTGGGATATTTCAGAGACTCTGGCCGCCCCAGTCTTCAGGAAGAGTGCTGCCACCCCAGTCTTCAGAAAGGGTGGAGCATATTCCCTGGGGAATGGGGAGAGTTTGGCTACCACCTCACTATTCTGAAGGGTTTAAGCCTGTGCTCCAGAGATCACAGAGAGTCTGGTCATCACCCTAATGCTTAATGAGGGTAAAGCCAGGAATACGTCCATCACCCCAATGTTTGGAGATGTTGGAGCCATCACCCCAGTGTTTGGAGAGAATGAGGCAGACTGTGCGAGCCCTTGGAATGTGTGGAGCTACTGCTCTATCAAGCTCCAAGGATAAAATATCATTCTATAGATGACTTTCATATCTTGAAATCTAATGAAGTTTACCCTGCAGGGTTTCGGATTGCTTGGGAGCAGTGACCCCTACTTTATTTCCAATTTCTCCCTATGGCAATGAGAATTTTTATCCTATGACTGTCCCTCCTTTGTATACTGGAAGCAGATAACTTATTCTAAGTTTCGCAGGTCCATGCTGGAGGGGAACTGTGTTCCAGGACAGACCACATTTACAACCAATTTTGATGAGACTTTGTACTTAATATCGTTACTGAACTGATTTAAATCTTTCATGATCTTGTGATGGAATTAACATACTTTACATATGGAAAGAGTGTGTCTTTTTGGGTTCAGAGGGTAAGAGTGTGGTGATTTGAAACTGTATAAGACCCAGAAAGACTAATCCATTCCTATGGTATGGACCTATTTTAAGTAGGCTGTTTTGGTGAGTAGGATCTTAACTCAAGTTGAGATGTGACCCACCTTATTCAGGGTAAGTCTTAATCCTCTTACTGGAGTCTTTTACCAAAGGATAAAAGCAGAGGGAAGAATGGGGGGGGAAAGCCCCAGAGAAGCTTAGAGAGTAGGACATACAGAAGATAAGAGAAATGGAAGCTAAAAGAGAGAAATGCACAGAAGCTCAGAGCATAAGCCACTGAAGCCAGAAGTTGGCAGCAATGGAACCCAGGAGAGAAGGAAGAGACCAGCAGATGCAACATGTTCGTTCCATGTGAAAGAGGACCTAAGAATGACAGTAGCCTGTCTTCAGAGTCCAGGTATCATCCTGCTGATGCCTTGACATTTTCATAACCTCAGAATTCTAAACTTGTAAGTTAATAAATCCCAGTTGTGAAAACTGAAAAAAAAAAAAGAATGAGTAAAGGGAGGATAAAAGAAGACATTGGTCAAACCAAAAAAAGAACTTGAAAGTTTGAGAAAACAAATTACAGAACTTATGGGAATGAAAGGGACAATAAAAGAGATAAAAAAAAAAAAATGGAAACCTACAACAATAGATCTGAAGAGGGAGAAGAAAGGATTAGTGAACTAGAGGACTATATATCTGAAATTCAACACATGCAAAAAAAAAATAGGGAAAAGCATGGAAAAATACGATCAGAGTCTCAGAAAATTGAATGACAACATGAAGCACATGAATATATATGTTGTGGGCATCCCAGAAGGAGAAGAGAAGGGAAAATAAGGAGAAAGACTATTGGAGGACATAATCACTGAAAATTTCCATCTCTCAGAAAGACATAAAATTACAGATCCAAGACATGCAGTGTTTCTCAAACAGAATAGATCCAGATAGACATATTCCAAGACACTTATTAATCAGACTGTCAAATGCCAAAGACAAAGAGAAAATTTTGAAAGCATCAAGAAAAAAGCAATCCATCACATACAAGGGAAGTTCAGTAAGACTATGTATGGATTTCTCAGCAGAAACCATGGAAACAAGAAGGCAGTGATATGATATCTTAAAGATTCTAAAAGGGAAAAACTGCCGACCAAGAATTCTATGCCCAGCAAAACAGTCCTTCAGAAATGAGGGGGAGATTAAAATATTTTCAGACAAACAATTACTGAGACAATTTGTGACTAAGAGATCAGCTATGAAAGAAATATTAAGGGAGTACTACAGGCAGATGGGAAAAGGCAGGAGAGAGAGGTCTGGAGAATAGTGTAGAAATAAAGACAATCAGTAAAGGTAAAAAGAGAAAAAATAAAAATAAATAAAGAAAATTTTAAAAAGAGAAAAAAATTAGATACAACACATAAAATCCAGAAGTTAAAATAGTAGAAAAAAATACTACTTTTACAGTAATAACTGCTAATGGCTTAACTCCCCAATCAAAAGACACAGATTGGCAAAATGGATTTAAAAATTTGGACCCATCTACATGATGTAAACAGAAAACTCACTTTAGATCCTAGGACAAAAATAGGTTGAAAGTGAAAGACTGGAAAAAGACATTTCATGCAAATAATCAGAAAAGAGCAGGAGTAGCTACACTAATATCTGAGAAATTAGACTTCACATGCAAAACAATTAAAAGAGACAAAGTTTGATATCTGAGGTTCCAAGTAGGCAGCTTAATGAGGTGTGGAATTTAGTTTGTCCTCCAAAGCAGCTAGTAAATAGCCAGGAACAGTACAAAACAACTGCTGAGACCACACCAGTGACTGGACACATAATGTACACCAGTCTGGACAAGTTGGACCAGCTGCAATCCCACAGAACCATGAGTCCCCCAAGCCGTGGAGACCGGCACCCCTCCCCCACAGGCTGTTTCCCAGAGGGGAAAGGAAAGAGACTTTACTAGCAGCAGGGATGAGCTCAACCAAGCTGCAATTGTGGAATTAATTAAATTCTGACTACTAAAAATAGGCCCCCAGCTCAGCTAAACTGCAAATAAAATCAAAGTTACTAATTTTTGCCCCAGTGCAGGGGGTTCAGGGCTGACAGAAAAAAAAAGGACAGAGAGGTTTTTTTTGGATTGGACAGCACAAATTACTTGAAAATGTCTGGACCCCCCAAAAAAAGAGGGAGCACATAGGACCTGGAGATTATAGAGCAACGTACCAATTTAAGCTCTTGATTGACAAACCTAGGAATAGGGGTTCCTGCTCTGAAAAGGCTTTTTTCTTTTCTTTTGCTGTGTTTCTACTGTTTAAGTGTTCTTTAGATACAACTGCATCGCTTCTCAGGCTCCAACTGCCCCAGGCAAGGGCAGAATTAAGCTTGTCTGAGTGACAAAGAGGCTGGTCAAATGAAAGGAGGTAATGCCCTGGAGGCTGTGACTTCCCCAGGAGAGTGGTGGGGCCCAGCTCAGGTGGAACAGAACAGTCTCTTCGATAAATGGTGCCTAGAGAACTGGATATCCACATGCAAAAGAATAAAATAGGATCCATATCTCATATGCTATACAAAAATTAACTCAAAATGGACCAAAGACCTAAATATTAGTTAAGACCATAAAATTTTTAGAAGAAAATGTAGGGAAATCTCTTACAAAACTTGTAATAGGTTGTTTCCTAGACTTTACACCCAAAGCACGAGCACTGAAGAAAGAAATAGATAAATGGGAACTCCTCAAAATTAAACACTTCTGTGCATCAAAGAAATTTGTCAAGAAAGTAAAAAGACAGCCTATACAATGGGAGACAATATTTGGAAATGACCTATCAGATAAGGGTCTAGTATCCAGAATATATAAAGAGATTTTATATATTCAACTCAGCAACAAAAAGACAACCTAATTACAAAATGGACAAAAGACACGAACAGACATTTCTCAGAAGAGGAAATACAAATGGCTAAAAGGCTCATGAAAAGATGCCCAACTTCACTGGCTATTAGGGAAATGCAAATCAAAACCACAATGAGATGTCATCTCACACCCACCAGAATGGTCATTATCAATAAAACAGAAAACGACAAGTGCTGGAGAGGATGCAGAGTAACTTATTCGCTGTTGGGGGGAATGTAAAATGGGACAACCATTTTGGTGGAAGGCAATTTGGCAATTCCTCAGGAAGCTAAGTATAGAACTGCCGTATGATCTGGCAATACTATTGCTAGATATCTATTCAGAGAACATGAGAACAAGGACATAAACAGACATTTGCATACCAGTTTTTATAGCAGCATAATTTACAATTGCCAGGAGATGGAAACAGTCCAAATGTCCATCAACAGATGAGTGGCTAAACAAGCTGTGGTATATACATATGATGGAATATTATGCAGCTGTAAGACAGAATAAAGTCATGAATCATGTAACAACATGGATGGACCTTAAAGACGTTATGCTGAGTGACATTAGCAAGAAACACAAGGACAAATACTGTATGGTGTTACTGATATGAACTAACATTAATGAATGAACTTGGAGAATTTCAGTTAAGGACAGAAGTCATCAGGAGATAGAAATAGGGTAGATATTGAGTAATTGGAGCTGAAGGGATACAGATTGCGCAACAGGGCTGATTGTAAAAATTCAGAAATGGATAGCACAATACTACCCGATTGTAGCACAATAATGTAAGTACACTGAATGAAGGTGAATATGAGGATAGAGGGAGGAAGGCTGGGGGTACAAAAGAAACCATAAGGAAAGATAGACAATAAAGACTGTGATGGTATAATTTAGGAATGCCTATTGTGTACAATGATAGTGACTAAATGTACAAATTAAAAAATGTTTTTGCACGAGGAAAAACAAAGGAATGTCAATATTGCAGGGTGATGAAAATAGATGGTCATTCATATTTTTTAAACTCCAACTTCTTTGTAAGACTAGCAAAAAATGTTAATTTGGTACAAAATTTATATTTTGACTAGTGCATTTCCTAATATAATTTATATGGACAGGTTAATTGAACACAATAAGCACATGGAACCTTTAATAGGGCATGAGATTTTGTAGGTTAGTCCAGTGTGATGCCCCCAATAAATCCCACAGTGATTTGAACAGTGAATAAAGAAGTATTTGCAAAGTCCACTTGGGGAATGGCAAGAAAGGGGGAAAATTCAACTTCCCCATTTGGAGAAATTCCTGATATTCTCACAAACAGTGGGGACAACCAAATCAATAGGCTAAGCCCTCAATCTTGGGGTTTGTCCATATGAAACTTATTCCTGCAAAGGATAGGCTAAGCCTACTTAAAATGAGGCCTAAGAGTCACCCCCAGAGAACCTCTTTTGTTGCTCACATGTGGCCTCTCTCTCTCTCTCAGTCACCACGGCAAGCAATCTCACTGTCCTTCCCCTCTCTATGTAGGACATGACTCCCAGGGCTATAAACTTCCCTAGAATGAGCTGGGACTCAGCATTAAGGGATTGAGAAAACCTTCTTGACTGAAAGGGGGAACAGTGAAATGAGACAAAATAAAGTGTCAGTGGCTTAGAGATTTCAAACAGAGTCAAGAGGTTATCCTGGAGGTCATTCTTATGCATTATATAGATAACCCCTCTTTAGTTTAAGGTATATTAGAGAGGCTAGAGGAAGTGCTTGAAACTGTAAAGCTATGTTCCAGTAACTATGCTTCTTGAAGATGACTGTATAAAGATAGAGCTTTCACAATGTGACTGTGTGATTGTGAAAACCTTGTGTCTGAGGCTCCTTTTATCTACAGTATGGACAGATGAGTAAAAAATATGGATTAAAAATAAATAATAGGGGAACAAATGTTAAAATAAATTGAGCAGACTGAAATATTAGTGACCAATGAAAGGGAGTGGTAAGGGGTAAAGAAAAAAAAATAGGGGAACAAAGGTTAAAATATATTGCGTAGATGGAAATACGAGTGGTCAATAAAAAGGAGGGGTAAAGGGTATGGTATGTATGAGTTTTTTCTTTTTTCTTTTTATTTCTTTTTCTGGAACAATGCAAATGCTCTAAGAAATTATCATAGTGATAAATATACAACTATGTGATGATATTGTGAGCCATTGACTGTACACCAAGTATGGAATGTTCATATGTGAAGAATGTTCATGTTTGTATGTTATTTTGTTTTGTCAATAAAAATATTTTAAAAAGAGACAAAGAATGGAATTATGTATTAAGAAAAGGAACAATTCAACAAAAAGACATAACATAATTTATGCGCTCCAAAATACATGAGGCAAATACTGACAACACTGAAGGGAGAAGTAGACAGCTCTACCATAATAGCTGGAGACTTCAATTCCCCACTCTTGTCAGTGGATAGAAGATCCAGACAGAGGATCAATAAGGAAACAGAGGATTTGAATAATACAATAAGTGCTCTAGACTTAATATACCTTTACAGATCATCACACCCCACAACAGCAGGATACACATTTTTCTCAAGTGCTCAGGGAACATTCTCAAGGATATGTCATATGCTAGGTCACAAAGCAAGTCTCAATAAATTTAAAAAGATTGAAATCATACAAAACATTTACTTGGATTATAATGAATAAAGTTGGCAATCAATAACAGAGGGCCAGAAAATTCACAAATACATGGAGGCTAAACAACACACTCTTAAACAACCAGTGGGTTAAGGAAGAAATTACAAGAGAAATCAGTAAATATCTTGAGGCAGATGAAAATGAAAACACGACATACCAAAATTTACAGGATGCAGAGGGTAGAACAGGGATCTCACCCTCTACTCTCACGTGGAACACAGGACACTTCTCCCACAGTGTGGCCTCTGACTCCCAAACACCATGCAGTGTCCCATGCTGAGGACAGAGGTGACTACCAGAACAGGAGAGCACACCGCTTCTTGGAGCCCTCTCACTTGCCTGCTGGGTCAAGGGCTGAGACAGAAGATGCAGTGCAGCCATGAGAAACCCAAAGATTGACTAACAATTTCTGCAAATTCCAGGGGACTGAAATCCCTAGGTTGCCTCTCTGCATCTTTGGAACCACTCAGACCTTGATGATGAAATGGAAGCTTAGAGAGATGAAGCAACATGCACAAGGAAACACATCCAGCAGCCAGCATAGCAGAACCAAGACACAAATAGAGGGTTTCTTGCTAAATTCCTATGACTCTGAAGTTATTCAAAGTATTTCTATGAGTGATCCCAAAACAGGAACGATAAAGAAAAAAGCTAACCTGCCCCCAATCAAGATGGCAGAGTGAGACATTTCACAGCTCTGTCCCTCCATGGAAGCTTTGAACAATCAGCAAGAACTGGCAGAAATATCTTTTTCAAAACTCCAGAAAACTGCAATAGCAGGGTGAGCACCAAATCAAGAAAAGGTCTACTAAAAAGCAGTGGGATCTGTAGTGCCAGAGCTGGCCCCTGCCCCACTCCCTCACCAGCTCGGCATGAAGCTGGCCTGCATGTCCAGTACAGGTCACTGGTCCCAGTTCCAGAGAGAGCAGAGTAACCCTCATCACACGCTGGAAGTATGGTATGTCTGGCCCAGTCTGTCTGGTGGTGGCATGAAGAACTCACTGTCCCAGAACATGTCCTGCTGTGTAGAAGGCAGCTCACCAAGGTCTCCTACAGAACACTGTGGAAGAGCAGTCAAATCACACCGCCTGGGGCATGGAACTGCTGGCTGTAGGATATAGAGAATAGGGCCCCAGACCTTGAGGAAATGCTTTCTGGGAAAGAAGGAAGATTTGTACTCATATAAATAGGGTGATTTACAAGGCCACACGTGAATGCCCAAGGTAAGAGGCATGTGCAGAAAGGATCAGGAAGACCTCTAACCTTTGGCCTGGAATTACTCTCTAAACTCACTGTATGGATAAGTTCCGAAGGAGAGAATTTATACAGGTCAATCTGCAAAGACTGGGAAAGGTGTTTTCTTTTCTTCTCTATCTTTCCTTTTTTTGTGTTAGCTCCTGGCATTCAAAGAAAACTCTGTCATAACTGGATACAATCTTAAGGACCTGATGCCTCAGAGTCTAAAATTTCAGTAGAAACACATTAAAATATCAAAATGTCCAGGTTTCAACAAAAGGTTACAAAACATCCAAAGAAACAGGAAGCAACAGACAGGTAAAAGAGGAGATTAAAGCATTTAAAATGATCAGTGAGGAGGGCCAGACCTGGGACATACCACACAAAGACTTTTAAGAAATGGTCCTAAATATGCTCAAAGAGCTCATGGAAAACATGGACAAAGAACTAAAGGAAATGAGGAAAATGACACATAAACACAAAGAGAATATCAATAAAGAGATAGAAATTATGAAAAGGAAACAAACAGCTGAAGACCATAAAAACAGAAATTTTAAAACCCCAGCAGGGTCCAACAGCAGACTGGAGCTGGCAGAAGAAAGAAACAGAGAAGCTGATGATAAAAAAATTGAAATCATTCAATCTGAGGAACAGAAAGAAGAATGAAGAAAAGTGAACAGAGATTGAGGGACCTGAGGGACATCATCAAGCTTTCCAGTATATATATATAGTGGGAATATATATATATATATATATATATATATATAGTGGGAATATATATATATATAGTGGGAATCCCAGAAGATGAAGAAAGAAAAGAGAATATTCAAAGAAACAATGGTTGAAAACCTTCCAAATTTAACAAATGATATGAATATACACATCCAAGATGCTCAATGAATTTAAAACAGGATAAACCTAAATAGACTCATGCCATGGCATATTATAATCAAACTGTTGCGTGCCAAAGATAGAAAATTTTGAAAGCTGTCAGAGAGTAATGTGTCACATACAAGGGAGCTTCAATAAGATTAGATGTTAATTTCTCATCAGAAATCACAGAGGCAAGAAGGTAGTGGTGAAGTGAACATGTTTAAGATCCTGAAAGCAAAAATTGCCAATCCAAAATTACATATTTGGCAAAACTTTCTTTCAAAAATGAGGGAGAGATTAAGACATTCCCCAAAAAACAAAAACCAAGGGCGTTCATCAGCACTAGATTGGCCCTAAAAGAGGTTCAAAAGAAATTTCTGCAGGTTCAAAGGAAAAGGACAATAGACAATTGATTAAAGCCACGCAAAGAAACAAGGATCTCTGGTAAGGAACATAGCATGGGGAAATCTAACACTATTATAATTTTGGTTTGTAAATCCACTTTTGATTTTCTACAGGATCTAAAAGTCAAATACTTAAAATGTAATGGTAAATCACTGGTTTTAGATTCATAATGCATAAACATGTAATTTGCGACAAAAACTACATAAAGTTCAGGGGACAAAGAGGTTAAGGAACACAGTTTGAGTATACAATTGTGTACACAATTAAAAAGTTGTGTACACAACTTAACTATTTATGTTAAGTTGGTATTAAAGAAAATGAGATTATTACAGATTTAGGATGTTAAGTTTAAGCCCCATGGTAACTACAAAGATGATTCAGAGACTACACAGGCTCATAAAGACAAAACTTAGAGTACAGGTTGCCAAGCACAGGGGGCATGGGGCAAGGGGAAAGGGGAGTTAATGTCATAATGGGTATAGGGTTTCTGTTTTGGGAGATGGGAAAGTTTTAGTAATGGAGGGTACCACAGTATTATAAATGAGATTAATTCCACTGAATGGTATGCTTGGGACTCATTGAGATAAGAAAGATTATGTAAAATATATGTTCCCACAATCAAAAAGAAAGAAAGAGCAACTAAAGAGATGACAATTAAATGCAATACATGATCCTGAATGGGATCTAGCCAGAATGGTAGTTAGATTCTTATGTTGAACCATCCTTGCATGCCTGGAATAAATCCCACTTGATCATGGTGTATAATTCTTATAGTGTGCTGCTGAATTCGATTTGCAAGTATTTTGTTGAGGATTTTTGCATCTACATGCATTAAGGAGATTGGTCTTTAATTTTCTTTTCTGGTAGTATCTTTGTCTGGCTTTGTTATTCGGATGATGTTGGCTTCATAGAATGAGTTAAGTAGCTTTTCCTTCTCTTCATTTTTTTGAAGTATTTGAGCAGGATTGGTATTAAATCTTTCTTAAATGCTTAGTAGAATTCACATGTGAAGCCATTTGGTCCTCCTTTGCATATTGGCACCAGACAACTTGTTTTGAGATTCACAGGTCCACAGCCAGAAGAGAATTTTTTTTACACCTTAATATTGTTTAAGGTGATGCGTGTAGTTGACAAGTTGACAAGGGGTGGACATGTGGTAGTTAGATTCAGTTGTCAACTTGGCCAGGTGAAGGCACCTACCTGCTGCAATGAATGATGTCTGACTTAATTGGCTGGTGCTTAAATGAGAGAGCACCATATAGCACAGCCCAAGCAGCTCGGCATTCCTCATCTCAGCATTCGCAGCTCAGCACAGGCCTTTGGAGATGCAGAAAGAAGTCACCCCGGGGAAAGTTGTTGGAACCCAGGGGCCTGGAGAGAAGGCTGGCAGAGACCAGCCTGTGCCTTCCCACGTAAGAAAGAACCTCAGTGGAAAGTTAGCTGCCTTTCCTCTGAAGAACTAATGAAATAAATCCCCTTTTATTAAAAGCCAATCTATTTCTGGTGTGTTGCATTCCGGCAGCTAGCAAACTAGAACAAAAATGTAGGTAAATATCTTATAAACTTGTAATAGGACGTTGTTTCCTAGACCTTACACCCCAAACATAAGCACTGAAAAATGAAATAGATAAATGGGAACTCCTTAAAACTAAACACTTTTATGCATCAAAAACTTTGTCGAGAATGTAAAAAGGCAGCCTACACAATGGGAAACAATATCTAGAAACCACATTTCAGACAAGGGTTTAGGATCCTAATATATAAAGAGATTCTTCAACTTAACAACAAAAAGACAAACAACCCAATTTAAAAGCGGGTAAAAGACATGAATAGACACTTCTCAGAAGAGGAAATACAAATTGCTAAAAGGCACATGAAAAGATGCTCAACTTGACTGGCTATTAGGGAAACGCAAATCAAAACCACAATGAGATATCATCTGACACCCACTAGAATGGTCATTATTATTAAAAAAAAAAAAAAAAAGAAAAGAAAACAACAAGTGCTGTAGAGGATGTGGAGAAAGAAGCACACTTATCCACCGTTGGTGGGAAGGTAAAATGGTACAACTGCTCTGTAAGGCAGTTTGGCAGTTCCTCTGGAAGCTAAGTATAGAATTGCCATATGATCCTGCAATCCCATTACTAGGTGTGTATTCAGAGGACCTGACAGCAAGGACCCAAATGGACATTTGCACACCATCGTTACAGCAGTTTTATTTATGCTTGCCAAGAAATGGAAACAGCCCAAATGTCCATCAATGGATGAGTGGCTAAATGAGCTGTGGTATATACATATAATGGAATATTACAGAATAAAGTCATGAAGCATGTAACAACGTGGATGAAACTCAACATTATGCTGAGTGAAATTAGCCAGTAACAAAAGGACAAATATTGTATGGTCTCACTAACATGAACTAACATTAATGAGCAAAGCTGGAGAACTGAAGTTAAGAACACAGGTTATCAGGAGATAGAAATAGGGTAGAGATTGGGCAATTTGTGCTGAAGGAATACAGATTGTGCAACAAGACTGATGTCAAAAATTCAAAAATTGATAGCACTATATTACCTAATTGTAGCACAATAATATAAGTACTAAATGAAGCTGAATGTGAGTATGATACAGGGAGAAGGGCATACATGAAACCAGAAGGAAAGTTGGAGGATAAAGACTGAGACAGTATAATTTAGGAATGGCTAGAGTAGGCAATGCTGGTGAGTAAATGTACAAATATAAAAACGTTTTTGCATGAGGGAGAAAACATGAATGCTCATATTGCAAGGTGTTGAAATTAGATGGTATATGGGAAAAAGTACAATCAATGCACGCTAGGGTCAACAGTCAACAGTAATACTGTAATATGTTTCCACTGAATGTAACAAAGGCATTATGTCAAAACTGAACATCAACACGCGAGGGGCATGAGAAAGGGGTATGGATTCTTTGTGGAAGAAAAGGAAATGTCTTCATATAGATGATGCTGGTGAAGGCATGTCAATACACTTATGTTGGATTGTATGATGTGTGAATTAATTTGTTTAAAAATGAACAGAGAAGGGCAGTGCAATGATGGCTCAGTGGCACAGTTCTCCCTGCCATGCAGGAGACCCGAGTTCGATTCCCAATGCTTGCCCATGTGGGAAAAAAAAAAAAAAAAGAACAGAGAGAAATGCGTGCTAGAGAAAGAGATGTACCTATGCACTGTTGGTAGGGAAACTGAGAGGTACAGCCCCTTGGAGGGCAGTGTGGTGGTTCCACAGGAGGCCAGGGGTTGGGTTGCCATATGATCCTGAAACCCTGTTGCTCAGTATATACCTGGAGGAACTAAGTGTTTGAGAACGCTTTCTCAATTCCTTGATGTTGGGTCTCAGCTCATCCTGGGATTCTGTCCCATATTGCCAGGGATTACCCCTGGGAATCATGTCCCATGTAGGGGGTGAGTTCACTTGCCTCATCAGCTTAGAGAGAGAGAGGCCACATCTGATCAAGAAAAAAGATTCTCTGGAGGTGACTCTTAGGCCTTATTTTAAATAGGCTCAGCCTATTCTTTGCAGGAATAAGTTTCATAGGGTGAACCTCAAGATCGAGGGCTTGGCCTATTGATTTGGTTGTATCCATTGCTTGGATACAGAAATTCTCCAACTGGGGAAGCTAAATATTTCTTCCTTCCTCCCCAGTGCCCCAAGGTACTTTGCAAATACTCCTTTATTTACTGTCCAAATTTTTCTTGGATATATCAGGGTATTATACTAACCTGGACAAACCAACAAAGTCTCACACTCTATTCAATTTTCCATGTACTTACAGTGTTCAACTAAACTGACCATACAAGTTAAATTAGGAAATGCACTACCCAAAATATAAATTTTGCAACAAATAAACCTCTCTCTCTTGGGTCTCGCACAGAAGTTGAAGTTTGAAAATATGGCCATCTCATCCTTTATCCAGTAATCTGATTTACCTTAGTCCTATATAGATCACATTCATTCATATCTTTAGACAAAATCTGATCACTTTTTAAGCTTTCTTAACAGTTGCTGATTGGGATAGTACTAGCTTTCATAACTTCAGTACCCTAATTCCGAGTCTCAGGTGTCACATAAATACCCGAAACTTCAGGCAATGACCAGGTTATATACAAATAGCTCAGTATCTCAGAATTTAGAAATAACAGCCTCACCTCCTAAATATATGTGACTGCTATAAGAGGTTATAAACTAGGACTCTTTACAATAGGTCCCAACCTGATAACCCACATTATCAACTTCAAGTCTCTGAGTTTTATATTGTTAGTCCATAAGTAAGGCATATAATGTTTGTCTTTTTGTTTCTGACATTTCATTGAACACACTGTACTTAAGGTTCATTCACCTAGCTGTATGCCTCACAATTTCATTTCTTCTTGCAGCCACTCAGTAATCCATTCTATGTAAACATCACAGTTTCCTTGTCCATTCTTCAATTGTTGTACCCTTAGGCCATCTCCATCCATTGCAAATAAAGAACAGTGCCACCATAAACACCAGTGTACAAATGTCCATTCATGTCCCCACTCTCAGTTCCTATAGTTCTATACCTAGCAATAGGGTTTCAGGATCATATAACAACCCCACCCCTAGTCTCCTATGGAACTACATGCTGCCCTCCAAGGGGCTGTGCCTCTCAGTTTCCCTCCCAACAGTGAATAGTTACATCTCTTTCTCCACATTTTCTCTAGCACTTGTTTCTCTGTGCTCATTTTTAAATAGTTTTATTCACACATCATACAATCCAACCTAAGTGTATTGACATGCCTTTGTCACCATCATCTATATGAAGACATTTCTTTTTTTCCTACTAAGAATCCATACCCCTCCCCCATATCCCCCACTGGTTTACATTTACTTTTGGCATAATGCATTTGTTACACTCAGTGGAAACATATTACAATGTTACAGTTCATCACAGACCCTAGATGCACTGATGGTATTTTTTCCCTACATACCACCCCATTTTTAATATCTTGCACTAGTGACATTCATTTGTTCTCCCTCATGCAAAAACTTTTTATATTTGTACATTTACTCACCATCATTGGCCACTCTAGATTTTGCAAAATTATACAGTCAAGTCTTTATCTTCTAATTTTCCTTTTGGTGTAGTATGCCCCTAATCTTTGTCTTTCAACCATACTCATACTCATCTCTGTTCAGTGTTCTTACAAAAAATATTGTGCTACCATAAGAGAGTATTGTGCTATCCATTTCTGGATCTATACAATCAATTCTACTGAACATTCTGTACCCCTTTAGCATCAAATGCTCTATTTCTATCTCCTGATATACTGCATTCTCAACTTTAACTCTCATAATTCGCTCATTAATGCCAGTTCACATTAGTGAGGTCATATAGTAGTTTTCTTTTTGCCTCTGGCTGATTTCACAAAGCATAATGATCCTCAAGGTTCATCCACATTGTTACATGCTTCAGGACTTCATTTGGTCTTACAGCTAGATAATATTCCATTGTATGTATATACCACAGCATTTTTAGCCACACATCTGCTGATGAACATTTGGGTTATTTCCATCTCTTTGCAATTGTAAATAATGCTGCAATAAACATCACTGTGCAAATGTCTGTGTCTAACCTTTGGTTCCTCTGAACATATACTTAGTAATGGGATTGCTGGAAATTGATGTTTTTTAAAAGCAATCGATATATTGTTGACACTTTCCTTGAACAAATTTACATCCAATGTACACATAACCTATGTAGGCCAGGGTACCTCAAGTTATGAATTTCTTGTAATATAACCCCCATCTGCTAGAACTCCTAGGCATCTCCTAGAAACAAGCTCAAACACCCAAAAGAGGTGCGCTGGTCTGAAGTGATTAGGTACCCCAGAAAATTCAACTTCTTTAAACCTTATTCAGTATTGCTGGGTGGGAATTTTTTTATCGTTTCCGTGGAGATGTGACCCACCCAATTGCAGGTGGTAACTTTTGATTAGATGGTTTCCATGGAAATGTGTCTCCACCCATGCAAGGTGGGGTTGCCTACCAGAGCCCTTGAAGAGGGAGCCATTTTGGAAAAAGTTTTAGAGCCAGCAGAGTCCACACAGCCAGAGTTTGGAGATAAAGAAGGAAAAGGCCCCAGGGGGAGTTTTATGAAACAAGAGGCTGGGAGAGAAAGCTAGCAGAGGTCCCTGTGTGCCTACCCAGCAGAGAGAGAAAGCCCTAACGTCATCGGCCCCTTTCTTTGGAGTTAAGGTATCTTTCTCGGGATGCCTTAATTGGACATTTTTACAGCCTTAGAACTGTAAATTTGCAACTTAATAAAATTCCTTTTTAAAAGTCATTCCATTTCTGGCATATTGCATTCTGACGGCTTTAGCAAACTACAACAGGAGGCCATAGCGAAAGCCCTACAAATAATTTTTTCAAGGGCAACGACCAAAACATAATCACAGATACTACATATTAGGGAAAGGAAGCCATGAGTATCCAATGGTAACAGAATCAGCAGTAAGGAACCTAAAAAGACTTCAGATACTGAAACTATGACACATGAGTTACAAAACAACTATGTTACTGTGCTTAAAGAAACAAATGACAAGCTTGAAAATATCTGCAGCAAGCAGGAAACTAAAAAGTAGCATTAGAATGGCATCTGACTCCTCAAGAACAACAACAGAAGACCAGAGAATGACATCTTCTATATGGAGAGAGAAAATAACCATTTGTCTAGAATTCTAAGCCACTAAAATATCTGAAGAAAGATGGTGAAATAAAGACATCTTAAGACAAACAAAAATTGAATAATGATGTCACCAACAGACCCTCAAGAAATGAAATTCTATAAAATGGACTTCAGGCAAGTAGAAGAAAAGCAATCGCAGGTAGAAATCTGTGATTCGAGAAGGAATAAAAAATATCTGGACAGGAATAAAAATGTTTGGGATAAGAATAAATAGAGTAGTAAATATACCACTAAATATAAACAAATGTATTAAAATTCAACTATAAAACAGAAACAATAATATCATCTAGTCAGATAAAAAACAAGAATTAAAATGCCAGCAGTATTAATGTATAAGTTGGAAACATGGTAAATGGAATTCAAGTGTTTTGAAGTCTTCATATTATTCACGAGAACAGTAAAGCTTTTAGTTAACTTTAGACTTGTGATCATTGAAGTCTGCATGTTATGGACTATACTGCTCTGTAGGCTACAGTATAGGGTGGCAGGCTAATGCTCTCACAAAACAATGGGAAAAACCAGGAGCTGAGAAAATGTTTTTTCAGATCCTTGTTGCTTGAGGCTATTTGCTGACTCTGTTACCCAGGATAAGAGGTTTAACAATCTGGATTTTGCTCAGGCAAAGGGCTAATGTTAAGGAACAGAAAACTAGCAGAGGTTTTGGAGACTAAGGGACCTAAAACTCAGTTTTCCCATCAAGACACTTACCAAGTTCTGAAACCTTTAAAAGAGAGGCTAAAAAGCTAAACAAAGTCTTGGAAAGGCAGAGCAGAGTTTCTGTCAGTCTTGTGGTGTCAAGGAGATAGTGTTTAGAACCTATAGGTTGGGATGACCACAGCAGACACTCAGAGCCCTGGAAAGCTGCACACTTTCAAACTGTGATGAACCAAAAGTAGGCTGGCCCTGACTCTAAACACCTAGCAAAAAAAATGATAAACAATATGACCTGGAACCTCTATAATTTTTATATAAAATGTCAGGCATTCAATAAAAAATTACTAGCTATGCCAGGGGATACCAAAAACCAAGGCAATGTGCCCTTTCTTTCATAACATAATGTCTTGCAGTACCTGAAAGTCATCATTTAAAACAGCAGTGAAACTAGTTCTGTAGTATGAAAATTTTCCATTAATAGAACAGCAAATAAGAGAAATTTACCATATTTTTAAACTCTCTATAAGAGCTATTTTAATCCTTTTCTAACTACTACTACTACTTAATTTTCATTATTACTCATACAGAATCCTCATTAAACTTTACTCATTATACATCTATTTACTTATCAGGACTAACTTTTACTCATCCCTTTAAACATTTTCATCTTAATGAGAATTCTGGTTCTAAAACTAACTTCCAATATCAACATCGAAAGCACATTCTTCTCAGCTTCCCTAAAACCTATAAACTTTCTTCTCATTGCACATTCTGTTTCTCTTACATATTATAACCTTGAAAATTCTAGCATTTAAAGAGATAAAGTATATGAAAACATTTTGAAAAACATAATTATCCATACATATATATGTAATGGCATTAATATTATTATTATTGATTAATTAACATAAGGAAAGCCTGGAATGCTTTTTAAACTACTTTCATCTAATGGCTATGAATCTGTTCCTTTTTAACAGAATAGAATCATAAATTAACCTCTAGTAAGCTATTAAAATAGCCCAAGTTCAAAATGTTATAAAGAAGGATACTATCCTCTACTAATAGTCTACTTTGTTTCCCTCTCTACTTTTAAGATTTATACCAATTTTAACAGAATCAAATCCCTTAAGGTAATAATGAAAAAGTCATATGAATTTAAATATAAAGAGAGTCATAATTCTCAGGACTTAGGCCCTAGTTTCTTGAACTATATAAATAAATAAATAAAATTTTGAACTATATTATTCTTAAGGTCACTTTTAGTTCTGCGTGTGATTTCATATTTAGCTAACCATATGACTACTGCATTATTGCAGTAAAATTTTCATTTACTTAAGTGTATAGGAAATTAAGTGCTCTATCAGAGTTGCAATTGATAGACTACATTTTCAGAACAGATTTGGAATATACAGAAATATACAGATTTGGAATATATAGAAAACAGAAGACTCATAAGACATAGAAAATGTGTTTTTTCCTTCCTCAAAAAAGTGAGCATATATCACAAAAATAAACTTACATCAATTAAACTTAAGCATTCTAGTAATTAACCTGGAAATTCTAACAGTGTAGAAATGGCTCAAAAAGCGAGAAGTAACCTTTGTGCTATATGCAAATAGGAGACCTTTGTACATCTGACCATACAGAAACAGGAAGTGGCTTCTGTTTGGATCAAAAAAATATTGTTAATAAACATCTACACTCACCTTGTAAAAACTCCTCCTTGCAAGCAATGAAGTAGAAGGAAAAACTGCTGACTTTCTTGGCCTGCTTTCTTTAAATCGGCCTTGTACCAAGAATAACTGAAACACTGAACCACAAGTGTTCCAAACAACATAAAGCTTATGGTTAGAATACCAAAAACATATTGTCCTTCATGGAAAAACCTGACAGACACCCAGAGGTCCACAGCCAAATCAATTATATATATTATAATGCCAAGAACTGACATCATAAAATTCCATTTGGTATATTTCATTACGAATCACAATAGCGCTCGGATATTTACTTTCTTTTTCATATAAGAATTTTTAATTGCCAGAACAAAGATTAGTGTGTCCTCTGATATGGCAGTAACTTTCAATTCTACTCATTAAATCTATTTAGAAGAATAGATATTATGAAATTGGAACAGTTAAGCCAAAGTGACTAATTTTAACTTTCTTTTCTAAATCTCAAACTCAGATTCAATGTTACAAGGCTTTACTTAATCTTCTGTTTCACAATGATCTTCATTACAGATGACAATACCTAAAAAGAAACACACACACACACACACATTTATAAGTTTCTAAAAATTTTGAGTTAACATTTAAAACCCCCAGACCATCACTTTATCAGAGCCTTCTTTTTTGCGAAAAAGAACATATCACTAAATATAGTGCTTATAATAACTCTAGGAAAGTACTCTTGGAAATATACTTAACAGCTGACATCTTCCCATCAGACTATTTATCTTTTAAAAATATAATTTATTCACAGAGATATTTATCAGAGCCCCATTTATAGTGTTAAAAAAATTGGAAGTAAATTAAATGTATCAACATAAGGGAATGGTAAAGTAAATAATGGTACATTCATAAAATAGAATATTATGAAGCTACTAAAAATATAAATGGCAAATGAAGTAAATAAAACAAGTAGCTACTGCTATTGCATGCTATGAGCTATGTTCAAAAGGAAACCATCAGCACTACCACAGCAACAGCAAAGGTAAATAAGGGGTGAGGGACAAGAGTTAAGAGGAGGCTTAGATTTCCTATTTGGTGAGGGTGTGTTTATTGATTTTTTTCTCTTGGGAACAATGAAATTATCTAAAATTGAGAATGTTGATGCACTGTGAACTTTGGGCCCTCTACATGATGCCCAATGAATGCAGGTGGCTGAAGGATGTACTGATGAAGAAGTAAATTGGCGAACGATGGGGTATATTTATGAATGAAGGTTGTGCTGCTACAGAAAGGAACAATGTCGTGAGGCATACAACAATGTGAATGAATATTTGGGACATTTGGTGAGACATAGTAAGCCAGAAACAAACAAAAACAACAATGGTATGGTCACTTGTAGAAAATACTTATAACAAAATAGGAACCTAGAGTGTAAATTTTAGAGCAGGCACATTAAGTCCAGAGTGGTGATTATTATATATATATATATATACATATAACCTGATATTTAGAGATAAGAACAAAGCCAAACAGGTTGGGGTTAAAGTAATTCAGAACATAGGGGTAAGGAAGACAGTGTCTATATTTTAGAACCACACATACTCTTTGAGACCAAAAGAAGAAAGGTTTATTTAATCTGGAACTGAAATTTTTGGTAGTGCATAATCTAATTCAACCTATTATAGCTCATTTGAACAACTGAAACACAGGAAGCACAGAATAAAAAAGAGGTCTTTTAATCCTGTATAGATTATTGTAATGCCTGGTAACATCCTAGAGTATATTAAGCAGATAATAAAAAAGTACTGCCAAAGTCCCCTGAGGTAGGGGAGAACAAATATGGAACTATTAAACCTTACCATCAGGGAATCCCCTGAAACTGTGTCAAACTCTAGGGACACCCAAATCAATAGGCCATGCGCTTGATCAGGAGGCTTACTCTTGTGAAGCTTATGTAGGTAGCGGAGAAGCTTAGACTACCTAAAGGCATGCCTAAGAGTTACTTCTGAAGGACCTCTGTTGTTGCTCAGATGTGGCCTGTCTCTCTAAGTCCAACTCTGCAAGTGAAATTATTGCCCTCCCGACTATGTGGGACATGACATCCAAGGGCGAAAGTCTCCCTGGTGAGGTGGGAGATGACTCCCAAGGATGAACCCAGACCTGGCACCATGAGATCAGCAATTACATCCTGACCAAAAGGGGGAAAAGAAGTGTAATTAATAAAGTATCAGTGGCAGAGAGAGTTCAAATAGAGTCGAGAGGCTACTCTGGAGGTTGTTCTTACACTAGCTTCAGGTAGACCTTGCTACCTATCATAACTTGCCAACCCCCAACCAGGACCATTCCAGTCAATCCTAAAGAACACCTAGGGCAATTTATAAGATTCCACAAGAGTTCCAGGCACTAGAGTAACTTGCCAGAATCCTACAACCTTCAGAGGGGTCCCTGGTCCAGATAAGTCCTGAAACATAGCCCAGTCTCTTCAGAACATCAGATAGTTCCATCTCCCTACCCCATATTAGTGACAGACCCTTCCAATATGAAAAACTTAGAATTGCCATAGCCCAAACAACCTCAGTGAGAGGTATGGAAAGACCAAAGGTGATGGTAGAATTATACACAGAAGATAGGACTTAACAAATGAATATGAATGCTGAATCATTAAACTGATAACTCTTTTAGTCTCCAGTATTTTAGAGCAGCTAAAAGTAAAAACCTAAAATTGTGAAATTGTAACCCATGTCAAAGTCTGAAATATGTTCTATAACTAATGGTGGTGCTGTGCTTGGAAATTCATACTTTTTGTATATATGTTATTCTTTGCAAAAAAAGAAGGCAGAAAAAGTCGATTGTGATGATAAAAAAGTATTTAAGCCCTCTAGCCTCCTATATTCTGGAGCAGCTAGAAGGAAAAATATGAAAGGATTGAATGGTAGCCCCTGACAAACTCTGGGATCTGTCCTGTAACTACTTGTTGAAGAGTGCTTTGAAAACTATTGCTTTTTTATTTCTTTGCTTTGTATATATGTTATACTATACAATAAAATGTGATGCAAATGTTCTAAAAAAAAAAGAATAAAGTCTCTATAAAAACCTTAAAAAAAAAAAAAGTAGCAAAAGGATAAATACTAGGGGAGTGAAGTTGGGAGTAGAATGTAAAATCTAACTTCAATGGTTTACTCAATATACTTCTTTATTGTCTGACTTTTTAAAAACAGACACAGACTATTAATAAAGTTTATTAAAATAAAAACAATAGAAAATGATGCTTATGAAGAATTTTGATGACTGGAGAATGCATTATTAAGCTAAATGTTGTATATAAAATGCCCCCATTTAATTTTCATATTAACCATAGGCAGTGGATGCTACTATTATGATCCCTATTTTATAGATGTGGGCTGCATCCAATCAGCAAATAAGATTTGTTTGACTCAACAATGTTTGCTGCCTTCCTAACTAATTGCCAATTTCTCACATAAAAATCCAGATTTCTGACTGCTATCAAAAACTAGAAGCTTTGATACACTAGACCAGCATTTCCTCACAAGCAGTGGCTGCCTCTTCTAGATGGCGCATGCTTTCTCCAGTTCACCCCAGTAGCCATCTAGCCCACTTCACTCATTCAATAGTGGGTCTCAATGCTAATGTAGCTACCTACTAACTGTGTATCCTTAAGGATGCTATCTTACCTCCTGGTGACTTGTTGTTTCACATGAAAAATGGAGATAATAATGGTATATATCTCATAAGGCACTGTGAAGGTTAAGCAGGATAATACAAATAATGCATATAACAACCAGAAAAGTATTGGCATAGAGCTGGGGCTCAATAAATGTTAGTTATCATTATTACCTTCTCTGCCTGACCTCTGTAAGCATCTGAGTTTACAATCTTTGCCTTCTTTTTATATAATGTTAAGTGAAAATGTGATATAATATGATCCCAGAGCTTTGAAAATATAAGGAAAAATGAATGGGGCAAATACTAAAAATGTTAACAGTGGTTAAATCTGGGGAATGAATGGTATTATAAATGAATTTTTTTCTTCATTATTTCTATTAAAAACACTTATTACCTTAAAAACCAGGAGTGGGGGGAGGAGAGTTTTATTAAAAACACACAGAGACTAATACTTATAGGGTTCTTGTCATTATTACCTCTTTTAACTATTTCATTTAAAAGCCTTCAGAATAATATTAAAAGGCATTTCACTGTTCTTACAGAAAAAGTTCATATTTACTCTTTTCCTGCCAAGAACGCTGCAGTAGGTAGGATAGAAAAAAATAATTTTAAAACCTTAATTTTTTCAATCTAGTGAGCCGTGAATTTCCCTGCAGTAGAATATCTTAAAATAAAAGGCACTGTGCCCAAGTAAGCAAGGGGGTTAGAAAGATGAGATTTAGTCAAAAGGTTATGTTCAATTGAATTAAGTATTTACTCAGAACCTATCACACGATGTTTTAGGTTCTTGAGATAAATCAAGTGACAACAGAGGCAAAAATTCTGCCCTTGTGGAATTTACATCCTAGAGGAGGAAGACAGCCAATTAGTAATGAAATTAGATGGTGATAAGTGCTTTGGGAAAAACATAGACTATGGTAAGAAATCAAGTTGTAGTCGATATGGGCACATCATGTGTTGCAATTTTAATTACAATGTCAAGGCAGTCCTCAGGAGAAGGCAGTATGTGAGTGGTAGAAAAACAGCCACGTGGATGTCAAATGGAAAAGCTTTCCAGGTGTAAGGAACAACTAGTTCTAACATCTAAAGTACTAGATTTCAAGTATGTTCTCCAGAAATAAAAGTTCCACAAAATATAGCCGATTCCATGAACCATGTAATAACATGGATGGACCTAGAGAATATTATGCTGAGTGAATCCAGCCAAAAACTAAAGGACAAATACTGTATGGTCCCACTGATGTGAACGGACATTCGAGAATAAACTTGAAATATGTCATTGGTAACAGAGTTCAGCAGGAGTTAGAAACAGGGTAAGACAACGGGTAATTGAAGCTGAAGGGATACAGACTGTGCAACAGGACTAGATACAAAAACTCAAAAATGGACAGCACAATAATACCTCATTGTAAAGTAATCATGTTAAAATACTGAATGAAGCTGCATCTGAGCTATAGGGTTTTTTTTGTTTTTGTTTGCTTGTTGGTTTGTTTGTTGTTGTTGTTTTTTACTATTACTACTACTTTTATTTCTTTTCTTTATATTAACATTTTATATCTTTTTCTGTTGTGTTGCTAGTTCCTCTAAACCGATGCAAATGTACTAAGAAACAATGATCATGCATCTATGTGATGATGTTAAGAATTACTGAGTGCATATGTAGAATGGTATGATTTCTAAATGTTGTGTTAATTTCTTTTTTTTTTCTTTCCGTTAATAAAAAATAAAAATAATAAAAAATAAAAAAAAACATATAGCCGATTCCTTAGTATGATAACGTTTAATTTGTATACAAATTCTGATCCAACATCATTCTAAAAAGTGTAATTCCTTAAGATTTACTATCTAGAGGGGAAACATTGCATATATAGTGGGAAAACAGTAATAATAATAATAATAATAATAGCTACCATTGCGGAGTGTTTACTACCTGTTAAGTACTTTCCAGACATTACTTCATTTAATCTTCACAAATCTCCATGAGAAGGGTTATTATTGGCCCCATTTTAAAGACCAGAAAATTTAGGCTTGGAAATATAGACTAGGTAGGTCTGTGGGGCTCCAATGCTTGGATTTGTAACTATAACAAAACAATATACAGTCTGTGAAGGGAGAACAGAAAAATTTTAATAGTTGTCTGAAAATGTCATTAGGGCATGACAGTCTATAGATTTGAGATAGACAGAAACTACAGTGTATTATTTTTATTTAAAAGCAATAAAAGGAAGGGGGGAATGTAGTCAGAAGTTCAAATGAGGTGATACTAGACCCTTAGCAAAAAAGCTTTAACTTACTTTCTACTGACTTTTCTCAGCTAAATTTTATAATCAGAAAACACATTCAAGAGTAAAACTCTCTACTATAATGCAGTAGTTGAACTAAAATTTCATTTACAATGATGCTGAATGCGGAAAATGTTCTTAAAATTACAGACTATAATACCTGAAAACTCAAAGTCTGTTTTACTTAATCTCTCTACAGATAAAGAGAGCTTCCTTTACCTGGCATGGATAAGGAAAACAGAAGCAGTTCTGAGTTAAGTTTTAAGAGACGGGCAGAATAATTTCTAAGAAATTTAGACACTGAATTCTTGGCAGAACATCAGAATCACTAGACTAATCTGAAAACGCAACCTCTATATTTTTAATTTAGTCATGTAGAATACACTGCCAACTGGAATGAAACCTACACACCAAGCTAATTAATAAAGCAGCTCTCATAAAGAAGGCGAGAGCTCTTTCAGGAACTACATAGTTGTAAAACTTATAAGAAGGTTAGTTCATCTCCTTTTCCACAATTTGACACTGTTCCAGCACCACCTTAGGAGAAATAATGCCACCTACAAAATTTGGCTTCAAAACTTCTGACACTTATTTACTTAATAGGTCAGTTTCAATCCAATTTCATTCAGAATCATGCCCTTGTGTTGTATTTGGCTGCTAGCCAAAATGTATAACCTTTGCCCCCTGTACATAATCTCACTGAAAAGAAGAGAAACAAGAAGTAAAAACTAGCAAACTTTTACTCATACACCACATTTAAAAAAACACACGAAATGTACACTTACTTATCAAACACAAACAGCCTTCTTTAACTCAAAATCGTTTCTGGAAAATCTTCATCCTGTGAATCTTTTATTTCTTCTTCACTGAAAACAAGTATAATTAAAGGGCATGTAAACCTTTAAGATTAATACGAAAAAGAAACTGAAATCACCTGTTAGTCACAGGTGGCACTGTCCAATCTAGTGGTAATAGAGTCTATATCATCGTCACTACAGTAACACCCCTTTATAACTATTATATTGAGGGAAAGGATAACATGGCACCTTTTTTTTTTTTTTTTTTAAACATTTTCTTGTTTTATTATATTTTGTTTGTTTGTTTGTTTGTTTTTTACATGGGCTAGGGCCGGGAATCGAACCGGGGTCCTCCGGCATGGCAGGCAAGCACTCTTGCCCGCTGAGCCACCGCGGCCCGCCCAACATGGCACCTTTTATAGTTTGACAAGGTTACATATTTATCAATAGCTTTATTAATCAATTATGTCTTAAGAAAACAGAATTTGCCCCACAGCATATACAAGTGGATAATAGTTCATGTTTAAAAGAAAGAGAAATAGATTCTTGAATTAGAAATACTCTGATAAAGAATTTACAAATTACCATTAACTTAGTCTTATCTACTTTTTCAACCTGTACACCCTCTCACATCCCAAGAATGTGATTGTTGGTCTCTATTCCAAAAACAAACACTACATTTCTTTTTTCCGAGCCTTTGCTTAAGTGATTAAAGGTTTAGAATGTTTTTCTACTTCCACCTACTTGATGAGTTCTATCAATCCTTTAAAAATCAGCTTAAAACCCATCACTTTTGGGCGGGTTGTGGTGGCTCAGCAAGCAGAGTTCTCCCCTGCCACGCTGGAGACCTGGGTTTGATTCCCAGTACCTACCCATACAAAAAAAAAAAAAAACACCACTTTTAAGCTGTCTTAGATCTTCCCAATCAATATGACTTTTCCCTTCCTTCTTACTTTCCCATCACTTATTTCTCTTCTTACCTGTCTATGCCTTAAAATAATGTTATGTATGTCTCCCCCAAGCCTCTAAAAACAAAAACTGTCTTATTCATCTTTAACATGCCCCTAAATATGTCTACCACAATACTTTGCATGTTGCAGGTACACAATAATGGTTGTTAAATAGAACTGGATGGAACGTAAGAACCTTTGGTCTTATATCCTGGAAAGGAATTCATTTAAACTTCAGCTCACATTACTAAACCAGATTCACAAATACTCAATTTTGTATTTGTAGCCTAGATCTTTCTTCGCAGGTCAAGCCACATATCCAATGGCCTACATGTTTCCTTACTGGGATATCCCACAATCACCTCAATTTCAACTTGTTTAAATCAAGTTCAGCACGTACCCTCTCTCAGCATCTATTCCTGCTCTTCTGGTAGTATCTCCATGTATAATCCTATGCAAGTCACTAAACTTTTAAATAATTGTTGGGCCCATTTATTCATCTGTCAAATTAGGAGCTTAGCAATGGATTAAATAAGATGAAATACACAAGGGACATTTTTTTAAAACTAAGGTATAAGGTAAAAGAGCTGCCCAAGAGCTTCAGGGAAAAGCTCTATGATTCAGAAATTACTAGCCCACTGTCTTCTCCAAGAAATTGACTTTGCAACAAAGATTTTTTAAATGGAGGATGGAAGTAGATTTTAGCCTTAATAACCATTAATTGAGGCCTACAAATAAATAGCATTGGTAGGTTGCAAATGCAAGATGTAGGGGGAGTCTGATGTTACTCCAAGACTTTTTTTTAAATAAAGGCAAATGTCTTGCCTTCCTATATGAAACAGGGATAATGTATATGATTATTTCAGAAAGGTTTTAATGCTTTTCCATTAAAAATGTATCTTGAGAAGGTGATGGTGGGGTTATACAGAGAAGGTAGGGTTTAACATATGAGTATGATTGCTGAATCATTATATTGGTATTTCTTTCAATCTCCAGTATCCTAGAGCAGCTAGAAGTAAAAATCTAAAATTGTGGAATTGTAACCCACACCAAACTCTGAAATCTGTTCTACAAGTAATTGTTGCACTGTGCGTTGAAACTTATTGTTTTGTGTATATGTTAGTTTTCACTAAAAAGAAAAAGTCGATTGTGATGATAAATGCACAGCTATATGATGAAAAGTAATCATGCACTGCATTAAAGAATTTAAATATATATATATATAAATCCTGAGATACAAGGCAAAGAAAGTTCCCACACACAAAACAGGTGTCTTTCAACAAACTCTGTATATATTAAACTGTTGATCTGTAACATAAATACACTTTATAAAGTAACTAGCTGATAAGTTCTTTAGAATAGCTGCAAAAAGGAAAGTTAAAAATGCTTGTCCTATGTTTTAGAACTACAAGCACCCAATGTGTCAATTTCTCCTCAGTTAAAAAAAAAAGTGTCTATGTAATGGATATGTACTCTCCTGGGACAGTGATTATTAGGTTCCATAAGATCATTATTCGATGGGCATGATCACTTAGGATCTGTGCATTTTCTTTTAGGTAAATTATAATTCAATTATTTTTAAAATGGGAGTGGTTGTTAATACTATAGCAGAAGTTACTCTGCAGATTAGAAAAGCTTGCTTAGAGAAAATAAATCCCTTCCATCATGGGTACAGAACTCCCCCACAAGTTAGACCTACTTTCCTGGACAGACGGCAGCGCGGAAGGGAGACGGAGGAGGGAGGAAGCTATGAATCTCCCCCAAATCGGGGCAAGTGTTGGTGCAAGGCAGCTACCAACAAGGCTCTAGGCGCAGACCCGTTGTGTTTACACCACCTGTGCAATTCTCCAAGGCTCCGTTTCTCATCTGTAAAATGAAGACCATAGTACCTACCCCTTATAATTGTGAGAATTGCGATGTTTGTAAAAAGCACGTATCCTAGCAGTAAGAAAACATTAGTTATTCCTATTATAAAAGATAAATAGGCTACTTTTCTCTCACCCCCATTGCCTAAAAAGCAGGAGCGAACCTTCCTCGTACTTAGTATCAATAACTAATCCCAAACCTGCCTGACCCTTCCTGCATCACACGATTTCCCAGGTCCAAATGTCTCTTGTCTACTCGGATAAAATCGGCTGCTGTACGCAAACTCCCGTGGAGGAAGAAAGCTCTGTGACAGGTGGCAGTACGCCGCCAGTGCGAGCCCAGCCTCGCCTCACGCCACGCGCCCTCCAACTCCCTCCCGCGAGGTAGCATCACGTGACTGCGGCCTCGCCGCTCGCGTGACGTCACGTGACTGCGGCCCCGCCCCGAGCACAGCCGCGGACTCCCCCCTGCCACAGCTGGTGCTGCGTCACGTGACCTCTGGCCCACTGCTAAGGAGGCAGAAATGGCTGCCACGCTTCAGCGTATCGAGCGGCTGTCTGGTCGTGTAGTGCGCGTGCTGGGCTGTAACCCGGGTCCTATGACCCTGCAGGGCACCAACACCTACCTGGTGGGGACCGGGCCCAGGTAAACGTCCCACCCCCACCCCCCCAACACACACACCCGTCCGCGGAGCTCGGCGGGGCTGGGACTGGGGCTGCGCTGACTGCGCGCCCCAAGAGGAGAGTGTGCGCGGCCCCGGGCGAGCGCGGCGTCCTGGCCCAGGTGGGGAGCAGCCCTACTCAGGGCCCCAAGCAGACGTCCCGGCTCCGGAGATCCCCTAAATCACTACTTCCGAGTAGTAACCCCACTAACTTGCAAATGGCTAATGAGAAGGAAATAATGGGGAAAATCTTCACTTCCTGCCTTTAAATCCAGCTTACTTTGCTTGATTTTTAAATGCCCGGGTGAGCATGTTTAAGCTGTTGGGAAGTCGGGATCATCTGGAATTACTGAGTCTAAGAAAGTGTTTACTTTGCTCTCCTTGGTCTCTGGCCCGGAGTATAACTTTACTTAACAAAAGCAGTTAATTGGGCTAAGGCCTTTTTCTTATCTCGGGCAGCAGAGGGCAGGATTTTCTTGCTTCCAAATTGCAGGACTTTGTAAACCCGAAAGGGGGGTCCCTTAGTACGTGGGAAGGAGGAGCTGACCTTGACTGACTGTGTTTTTTGTTACTATTGTGTGGCGTTTTTAAGATGTATTGCGCATAGAGTAACCTAGCTGTATTTCTGTGAAAATACTTTTCTTCTTGTTCGGCTGAATTCTGTTTTAGTGGAATTATGCAGAAATGGGGAGGTGCGGGTTTTTCTGCATAATAAGACTTTGTAGGCATTCAGCAACTTTTGTATACTTAGTCTTTACCATACTAGATACCCTAAATAAAATTAAAATGATATAGTTCCTCCTAAGCATAGAAGGTGATTGTGCAGTCAAGACTTGTTACAACTAATAATATATAGTTTACTAAATATAGTTCATTGATTTTTTCATTTAAAGTGTCTACCATATTTGTCTTTTTCTTGTAAGTCAGAATTTTAGAAGCAACAGAATTGGAGGAATTGCAAGGACTGCAGGTCAGGCAGGCAAAATGTTAAGTCCATATAATCAAGGCAAGATAAGGAAGGTACAAGAGCTTTAAGATGGCTCCCAAATCTAGGAGGATAGAGAATTAAGCAGAAAAAAATACCGAGCTCTAGGGCAGAGTCTCTCTTGGCTGGGCCCCCTTTCCCTAATAAGTCTACAGACATTCTCTTTTCAGTGTGTCATCTTAAACTAATTCTAAAACCAGCACCTGAGATGAAAATTGCACTTAGTCATATTACCCTAGTAAATGTTTTAGGAGAGCACCATGTTGAAGATCATTATACTGTCTCTCTTAGAAAGTTCAACACCACCCGCTTTTCTTCACATGTTGAAACAGATTGCTGGTTCTGTTTGAAAACCAGATGAAGACGTTGGCTTGCGTTAAGGGGCTATGTTGTGTGAAACATACTTACTATATCTTTAAACACTAGAATCACACTCAGCATAATAAAGTGCTTGTGCTAAAAGAAATAAAGGACCTGAAACTCACTGAGGAAAAAGATTCATGGTCTACCACTTTAAACTTGTGGAACATGAGCTCATTGAGTAGAATGGCCAATGGAATTACACTATTTAACTTATTTCTACTTCTCTGCATGCTGTCTTCTTCCTTTCTTCCCTTATAAGCTGTGTAGTTAGTTGAGTAGCATAAATTGCTGTGCAGATAATGCCACTCTCCTATATAAAGGGAAAAAAGTCTGGTGGCTAGAAATGAATATTAATTGGCTTCAAGTCTGAGGTTCTGACATTGGTGTCCACCTGTTCCACTTTAGAAAACAGTTCTGAATTCATAGATGGTTTCCATATTACTAAGCCCAGTGGCATTTTTCCATTCCTATCTTATTTGAACTTCAGCGTCATTTGACTCTGTTCACCCATTCCCTCTTTGATTGCTGACAGCACAATCTCCAGGTATCTACAGTTGAGCTTAAGATTTGGGCAGCCAACAGTTTATTTAAATCTTTACTTGGATGACTTGCAAGCACTGGAAACTCTGTTTCCAAAACTGAACTCATGGGCTTTCCCACTAAACCTGGGCCTCCTCCAGTTGTCCATCCACACATTTGAACATGGCGAACACCTAGGTATACCCTCCCTGACATTTATTTTCTTCCTACCACACATAGAAGTTATTACAAAGTTCTCGCCATTCCTTCTGCTATTGCCCAGTCTTTAGTAGTAGCCTCCTAACTAACTTCTGTGTATCCTTTTTACCCCTCTTCAAAGCATTCTACCCACCCCATATATTAAGAGTAATGTTTTAAAAATGAAAATTGGAGGACCTTACATGTTCTGACTTCCACTTGCCTCATCAGCCCCATCTTAAGCCTCTCGCTGCCTTGCTTTCAGCACTCCAACTATACTAGCCTTCTTATGCCTCAGGTGACTTGTGTCTCTGCTGACTCAACATTTTCATTCCCGCTCTTTCCTCTGTCTCCCACTTGTCCTTTCCCTCTTTACCCAGCTAACTTCCCTCATCTTTTAGAGTTCAGTTCAAATATTTCCTGATCCCTCGGACTACAGTAAGCCAATGTAATATACAGTCTTATGACTCTATACTTCTTCATGGCCCTTGTCTTAATTGTAATAAAATGAATTTTTACTTAAGTGGAGGCTTAATGTCTTCCCTACCCCTACCACAGTATAAATCCAGTGGAAGCTTGTCCATTGCTGTATCCCCAGCACGGAGCACAGAACCTTTTACATATAAGGGGTAGTAAAGTAAATATTTGTTGAACAAATGAGCATTCTCCTCTTAGTTTTCAGTATTAAGATTCTAGGGCCGCAGTTTGGGCTGGTCTTCCTGCCTCATTTTGCTCAGCCCATGGAAATCTAACAATTTCCCTAAAACTCTACTAGACCTACCCTAATACCTAGTATATAGGTACCGGATAAGCTTTCTGTCAAAATTGTATGTACCAGTTGCACAGGTGGTTCAGTAGTAGAATACTCCCACCCAGGAGACCTGGGTCCAATTCCAGGACCATGTACCAAAAAAAAAAAAAAAAAATTGTATGTATCTTGAGGACAGGTAGTTTACAGCACTATAATAGGAAGACATAGTCTGGTGGAGTAAAGAGGTAGGATTCTGGACTCTACCTAAGTTAAAATTCTAGTTCTACCGTTTACCTAGCGATTTGACTTTGAACAAGACAGTTATCTCTCTTAGATTCAGATTCTTTATCTGTACAATGAAGGTCGTAATAGTTGCTACTTTATTGGAATATAATGAAGATTCATTTCATTTAAAAATATATAAATATATTGAAAGCACTTAACACAATCTAGCATGTGGAAGGCAAACAATAATATTAGCTATTATTTTTATCACTTCTGCTTTCTTCATAGCATCTAGACAGCATCAGGCACATGGTTGGTTACCAATAAGTACCTTGTGATAGTGTAAGAGTCACAGAGCAAACTGGTAGAGATGGTCCAGGTAATAGCTATCTTAATATTGATATAAAGTACCTATAAAGAGGAAGTTGATTCCACTAACCTATCAGCTGAATAAATTTTTCTTCCTTGTATGTAGCAAATTATTACTGCACGTCTGCTGTGTGCCAGGCACTTGGCTCTAGTGAATAAATAAGTGCTAGATCTATACAGATTTATTTGAACGCTTCCCTTTCCCCTTTATGAGCATAATTTGAATATGCAAATGACTTCCTGAGGTAGGGCTATTGTCTGTTGCCATGAAAAACAAAGCCCTCCAGCTCACATGGAGGTGGTCCTCCTACCTTCTGATCATGTGCAGTAACCAACCACGGATGGTATGGATAAGAGAGCTGTTTGTTAAGGAGGAAATTGAGAAAATATTGTCCTTATTTACAGCTCAAGTTTTATTTGTGCCACATAAAGAATGGTTCTAGGTGCTTGCCTCATCAGTCTTCCTCCACCAGAAGCAGTGTGTGTGTCTTGAATGAAAAAGTCACTGACCTTGTTTCTGAATATCTCCGGGCTTCCCAGCACTGCCCTGTGTGACCTGGAGCTTTTCAGAAGATTAGTTTCCTCTTCAGTAAAATAAAGTAATGTTAAGTAATAAAATAATCATATCTCCTTAGAGATGCTCTGAGGCCCAAAAGGCATAATAAATATGTAAGCTCTAAATATTGGTTTAAATTGTTACATAAATACAAGCTATTACCATGTGACTTTTGTTTCCCCTCAATACTTCGTACAAACTTCTTTTTTTAGGTTTTATAGCATCAAGACATCCCATCTCTGTCCTGAAAAGATTGTGTTTATTACAGGATTTGTTAAAGTCCTGTGTTTTTCACGATAAAAGTCCTTACTTTGCCAAACCCAGTTTTGCTGGACCAAGGCACAGCCTTTGGAGGAACTTTTGGGAAGTCCATGAACTGTGTTTCTGGTACCAAGGCCTACATCACTGACACTCATCGCCAAGCTGGCAGCACAGGCATTCTACAAGACCTGCTTTCTTTGCTACTAGATTTTATCAAATCTGTATATTGACCCTGTTAATTTTCCAGTTATGACTTTTGATATGATTTGTCTTTAAATTAAAATAATCACATTTATTTAAATTCAATTTTATATTACACTGCATTTCAAAACAGTTTCTTGGGAGGAGGGGGAGGCAAGTATTAAAAAAGATTCCTTGTGATGCTGTGCTTTGAAATTTATGGTTTTTTTGTATACATGTTATTTTTCACAAAAAAAAGAAGGAAAAAAGTCAGTTGTGATGATAAAAAAGTATTTGAGCCCTCTAGCCTCCTATATTCTGGAGCAGCTAGAAGGAAAAATATGAGAGGATCATTTGGTAGCCTATGACAAACTCTGGGATCTGTCCTGTAACCACTTTTTGAAAGTGCTTTGAAAGCTATTGCTTTTTATTTCTTTGCTTTGTGTATATGTTATACTATACAATTTTAAAAGTTTAAAAAAAAAAAGGTTCTTTGGTTATTTGAAAAGAAATTGCAAAATCTTAGGTTGAAATATGAAAGGATTCTTTTCAAGGGCCAAAAGGCCTCCCAAAATAACCTGAGTAACACTAATTAAAGAGCAGCAGGAATTTGCAATTAAACACCAAAAAAGCCCAAATGCATGATGGCAGCCAAAAATCTAAGACAGTGAGAATATCATAGTGTTATAATTTTGTATATTTTTAACTTAGTGAGTGACTAAATGCACAGTGCTAAGTATAGCACATATATTATAGATATGGAGATGAATCCATAAATGCCATGCTTGCTCAACTCTGCATCTTATAAAACATACAGGATGTTATCTTATATATAACAGTTCTCATATTAAATTTGAACTAAATTCATTCAGCAAATATTTACTGAGTACCTATTGTGTACCAGGACTCTTCTAGATACTATAACAAAATTAATAGTTAATTCACAATGTGTCAGACCTGATTTTATCCACTCCTCTCTCCCTTTTACTTCTGAAATAGATCAACTACTATACTGGACTTAGGATGTAAAGGTCAGTGTTTTGCTCCACTTTTCGCATTGTTTGTTTTTATTGGCTGCCTGTCTCAGGAAATAGGGTTAGGGAAATCACCCAGTATAAACTAACCATGCAGTTTCTTGCTACCTGTTTGTCCTATTTTAATGCTCTGCAGAATGCTTTCTGTTGTCCCTTACTTTTATTATTTGATATTTTGGGAGTGGGGGGGGGTGCGTCATACGCAGCTTCCCCTTCTTAGCCACCATGAGAATATTAGCTGGAATTTTTGTCTTCCTTACTGTAAGAAATAAGGGTGTGGCACATTGTAGGTAATCTGTGAACAGTTATTGATGGAAGAATGAATGAATAAGTGTCTCAGACTTTATATCAAGACTAATATCTCAGCTGTCCTGAAATACAAAGGTGCTGCTGTGAAAGAACACAAATTAAGACTTTGGCAAATTGGTTCTTCAGGAGGAAAACATCTTCCTGATTTTTTTTGATCAAAGAGAACTTCATAGAGAAAGGCCATCTTGTAAAATAATGAAGAATGGTAAACAAAGTGTAAGGAAGGTACAGTACCAAAAACATGAAAATAAATAGGGTTGTCTGGGTGAAGAAATAATGCAGCTCAAACATTTCTCCCATGCTTCCCTACAACCATGATTTTCATATGGAAGGGAGCCTGATAAATTATGAATCTAGCACAAAAAAACTAGACTTCTTGGAGACTTCTGGAGAAGATGGCGGCTTAGTAAGACGCGCGGATCTTAGTTCCTCCTCCAGAACAGCTACTAGGGGAGTAGAAACGATACAGAACAGCTCCCGGAGCCACGACAGAGATCAAAAAGACAGCGTACCCCATCCTGGAATGGCTGACTGGCTGGGAGAACCCGCTCCGGTGAGATCGCCGAGGGGCGCAGGCTTCCCCAGGCTGGGGCGGCAAGCGGCCGGAGTCCCTCCCTTCCTCCTTCCCGGGCCAGCTGGGACAATTGGACAGGCGGTCCCCTCAAGCCGCGTCAGCTGGCGCCCCCCCCCCCACGCGTGGCCCCCCGGACCAACTGGGAGAATTGGATCGGAGATCCCAAGGCCACGGAGAACAGTGACCGGGGTCCCTTCCAAACACGTGACTTCCCGGTCTGGCTGGGAACGGTGCACTCTCCCGGGCCGCAGCAGCTGGCACCCTCCCGCCACGCTTAGTGCCCCGGGCCGACCAGGAGATTCGGACGGGCGCTCTCCCGGGCTGCGGCAGCCGGCGACCCTCCCCGCGTTCGGATCCCCGGGCCAGCTGGCACTCTTCCAAGCCGCTTCGGCTGACGAACCTCCCCCAGGGCGAGAGTTTTCCAAAGTTAAAGGACCCACAGCACCTTTTACTGGTGGGACCCGCAGACAAACGTGTGCCACAAGCGCCACCTACTGGGCAGGATAAGAAAAACAGAACCCAGAGATTTCACAGAAAAATCTTTCAACCTGTTGGGTCCAACACCCAGGGAAATCTGACTAAATGCCCAGACGCCAGCAGAAGATAACAGATCACGCTCAGAAAATTGAAAATATGGCCCAGTCAAAAGAACAAACCAGTAGCTCAAATGAGATACAGGAGCTGAGACAACTAATGCTGAATATATGAACAGAAATGGAAAACCTTTTCAAAAATGAAATCGATAAATTGAGGGAGGACATGAAGAAGACATGGGCTGAACAAAAAGAAGAAATAGAAAAACTGAAAAAACAAATCACAGAACTTATGGAAGTGAAGGATAAAGTAGAAAAGATAGAAAAAACAATGGATACATACAATGATAGATTTAAAGAGACAGAAGATAGAATTAGTGATTTGGAGGATGGAACATCTGAATTCCAAAAAGAAACAGAAACTATAGGGAAAAGAATGGAAAAATTTGAACAGGGGATCAGGGAAGTGAAGGACAATTTGAACCACACAAATATACGTGTTGTGGGTGTCCCAGAAGGAGAAGAGAAGGGAAAAGGAGGAGAAAAACTAATGGAAGAAATTATCACTGAAAATTTCCCAACTCTTATGAAAGACCTAAAATTACAGATCCAAGAAGTGCAGTGCACCCCAAAGAGAATAGACCCAAATAGGCGTTCTCCAATACACTTACTAGTTAGAGTGTCAGAGGTCAAAGAGAAAGAGAGGATCTTGAAAGCAGCAAGAGAAAAACAACCCATCACATACAAGGGAAACCCAATAAGACTATGTGTAGATTTCTCAGCAGAAACCATGGAAGCTAGAAGACAGTGGGATGATATATTTAAATTACTAAAAGAGAAAAACTGCCTACCAAGACTCCTATATCCAGCAAAATTGTCCTTCAAAAATGAGGGAGAAATTAAAACATTCTCAGACAAAAAGTCACTGAGAGAATTTGTGACCAAGAGACCAGCTCTGCAAGAAATACTAAAGGGAGCACTAGAGTCAGATGCAAAAAGACAGAAGAGAGAGGTATGGAGAAGAGTGTAGAAAGAAGGAAAATCAGATATGATATATATAATACAAAAGGCAAAATGGTAGAGGAAAATATTATCCAAACAGTAATAACACTAAATCTTAATGGATTGAATTCCCCAATCAAAAGACATAGACTGGCAGAATGGATTAAAAAACAGGATCCTTCTATATGCTGTCTACAGGAAACACATCTTAGACCCAAAGATAAACATAGGTTGAAAGTGAAAGGTTGGGAAAAGATATTTCATGCAAATAACAACCAGAAAAGAGCAGGAGTAGCTATACTAATATCCAACAAATTAGACTTCAAATGTAAAACAGTTAAAAGAGACAAAGAAGGACACTATATACTATTAAAAGGAACAATTAAGCAAGAAGACATAACAATCATAAATATTTACGCACCGAACCAGAATGCCCCAAAATACGTGAGGAATACACTGCAAACACTGAAAAGGGAAATAGACCCATATACCATAATAGTTGGAGACTTCAATTCCCCACTCTCATCAATGGACAGAACATCTAGACAGAGGATCAATAAAGAAATAGAGAATCTGAATATTACTATAAATGAGCTAGACTTAACAGACATTTATAGGACATTACATCCCACAACAGCAGGATACACCTTTTTCTCAAGTGCTCATGGATCATTCTCAAAGATAGACCATATGCTGGGTCACAAAGCAAGTCTTAACAAATTTAAAAAGATTGAAATCATACACAACACTTTCTCAGATCATAAAGGAATGAAGTTGGAAATCAATAGTAGGCGGAGTGCCAGAAAATTCACAAATACGTGGAGGCTCAACAACACACTCTTAAACAACGAGTGGGTCAAAGAAGAAATTGCAAGAGAAATTAGTAAATACCTCGAGGTGAATGAAAATGAAGACACAACATATCAAAACTTATGGGACGCAGCAAAGACAGTGCTAAGAGGGAAATTTATTGCCCTAAATGCCTATATCAGAAAAGAAGAAATGGCAAATATGCAGGAATTAACTGTCCACTTGGAAGAACTGGAGAAAGAACAGCAAATGAATCCCAAAGCAAGCAAAAGGAAAGATATAACAAAGATTAGAGCAGAAATAAATGAAATTGAAAACATGAAAACAATAGAGAAAATCAGTAAGACCAGAAGTTGGTTCTATGAGAAAATCAATAAGATTGATGGGCCCTTATCAAGATTGACAAAAAGAAGAAGAGAGAGGATGCAAATAAATAAGATCAGAAATGGAAGAGGAGACATAACTACTGACCTCACAGAAGTAAAGGAGGTAATAACAGAATACTATGAACAACTTTACGCTAATAAATACAACAATTTAGATGAAATGGACAGGTTCCTGGAAAGACATGAACAACCAACTTTGACTCAAGACGAAATAGATGACCTCAACAAACCAATCCCAAGTAAAGAAATTGAATTAGTCATTCAAAAGCTTCCTAAAAAGAAAAGTCCAGGACCAGACGGCTTCACACGTGAATTGTATCAAACATTCCAGAAGGAATTAGTACCAACTCTCCTCAAACTCTTCAAAAAAATCGAAGCAGAGGGAGAACTACCTAATTCATTCTATGAAGCCAACATCACCCTCATACCAAAACCAGGCAAAGATATTACAAAAAAAGAAAACTACAGACCAATTTCTCTAATGAACATAGATGCAAAAATCCTCAATAAAATTGTAGCAAATCGTGTCCAACAACACATTAAAAGAATTATACATCATGACCAAGTAGGATTCATCCCAGGTATGCAAGGATGGTTCAACATAAGAAAATCAATTAATGTAATACACCATGTCAACAAATCAAAGCAGAAAAATCACATGATCATCTCAGTTGATGCAGAGAAGGCATTTGACAAGATTCAACATCCTTTCCTGTTGAAAACACTTCAAAAGATAGGAATACAAGGGAACTTCCTTAAAATGATAGAGGGAATATATGAAAACCCACAGCTAATATCATCCTCAATGGGGAAAAATTGAAAACTTTCCCCCTAAGATCAGGAGCAAGACAAGGATGTCCATTATCACCGCTATTATTCAACATCGTGTTGGAGGTTCCTGCCAGAGCAATTAGACAAGAAAAAGAAATACAAGGCATCAAAATTGGAAAGGAAGAAGTAAAACTATCACTGTTTGCAGACGATATGATACTATACGTCGAAAACCCGGAAAAATCCACAACAAAACTACTAGAGCTAATAAATGAGTACAACCAAGTAGCAGGTTACAAGATCAACATTCAAAAATCTGTAGCATTTCTATACACTAGTAATGAACAAGCTGAGGGGGAAATCAAGAAACGAATCCCATTTACAATTGCAACTAAAAGAATAAAATACCTAGGAATAAATTTAACTTAAGAGACAAAAAACCTATATAAAGAAAACTACAAAAAACTGCTAAAAGAAATCACAGAAGACCTAAATAGATGGAAGGGCATACCGTGTTCATGGATTGGAAGACTAAATATAGTTAAGATGTCAATCCTACCTAAATTGATCTACAGATTCAATGCAATACCAATCAAAATCCCAGCAACTTATTTTTCAGAAATAGAAAAACCAATAAGCAAATTTACCTGGAAGGGCAGGGTGCCCCGAATTGCTAAAAACATCTTGAGGAAAAAAAACGAAACTGGAGGTCTCGCGCTGCCTGACTTTAAGGCATATTATGAAACCACAGTGGTCAAAACAGCATGGTATTGGCATAAAGATAGATATATCGACCAATGGAATCGAATAGAGTGCTCAAATATAGATCCCCTCATCTGTGGACATTTGATCTTTGATAAGGCAGTCAAGCCAACTCACCTGGGACAGAACAGTCTCTTCAATAAATGGTGCCTAGAGAACTGGATATCCATATGCAAAAGAATGAAAGAAGACCCGTATCTCACACCCTATACAAAAGTTAACTCAAAATGGATCAAAGATCGAAACATTAGGTCTAAGACCATAAAACAGTTAGAGGAAAATGTAGGGAGATATCTTATGAAACTTACAATTGGAGGCGGTTTTATGGACCTTAAACCTAAAGCAAGAGCACTGAAGAAGGAAATAAATAAATGGGAGCTCCTCAAAATTAAACACTTGTGCATCAAAGAACTTCATCAAGAAAGTAGAAAGACAGCCTACACAATGGGAGACAATATTTGGAAACAACATATCAGATAAAGGTCTAGTATCCAGAATTTATAAAGAGATTGTCCAACTCAACAACAAAAAGACAGCCAACCCAATTACAAAATGGGAAAAAGACTTGAACAGACACCTATCAGAAGAGGAAATACAAATGGCCAAAAGGCACATGAAGAGATGCTCAGTGTCCCTGGCCATTAGAGAAATGCAAATCAAAACCACAATGATATCTCACACCCACCAGAATGGCCATTATCAACAAAACAGAAAATGACAAGTGCTGGAGAGGATGCAGAGAAAGAGGCACACTTATCCACTGTTGGTGGGAATGTCAAAGGGTGCAACCACTGTGGAAGGCAGTTTGGCGGTTCCTCAAAAAGCTGAATATAGAATTGCCATACAACCCAGCAATACCATTGCTGGGTATCTACTCAAAGGACTTAAGGGCAAAGACACAAACGGACATTTGCACACCAATGTTTATAGCGGCGTTATTTACAATAGCAAAGAGATGGAAACAGCCAAAATGTCCATCAACAGACGAGTGGCTAAACGAACTGTGGTATATACATACGATGGAATATTATGCAGCTTTAAGACAGAATAAACTTATGAAGCATGTAATAACATGGATGGACCTAGAGAACATCATTTTGAATGAGTCTAGCCAAAAACTAAAGGACAAATACTGTATGGTCCCACTGATGTGAACCGACATTCGAGAATAAACTTGGAATATGTCATTGGTAACAAAAGTCCAGCAGGAGTTAGAAACAGGGTAAGATAATGGGTGATTGGAGCTGAAGGGATACAGACTGTGCAACAGGACTAGATGCAAAAACTCAAAAATGGACAGCACAATAATACCTAATTGTAAAGTAATCATGTTAAAACACTGAATGAAGCTGCATCTGAGCTATAGGGTTTTTTTTTGTCTGTCTGTTTGTTTGTTTGTCTTTTTTTTTCCTTTTTTTTTCTTTTTTTGTACTATTATTATTTTTATTTTTTTTTGCTATATTAACATTCTATATCTTTTTCGGTTGTTTTGCTAGTTCTTCTTCTAAATCGATGCAAATGTACTTAGAAATGATGATCATGCATCTATGTGATGATATTAAGAATTACTGATTGCATATGTAGAATGGAATGATTTCTAAATGTTGGGTCAATTTCTTTTTTTTCTTTAATTAATAAAAAAATAAATTAATTAAAATAAAAGTAAAAAAAAAAACTAGACTTCTTTAGGGATACTTTTGATTTGAATTCTTTCATATCTATGAAACATTTGAGGACACTGTGAAAGATAAAAACATTTATTTCTGAAGCCAGATTTCCTGGGTGTGAATGCTGGTTCTGCCATTTATTTGTGGAGTAACCTTGAGCAAGTTACTTAAGTTCATGATCCAGTAATGGACAAACTACTTTAAAGGGTTGTTACGAGGAATACATAAGTTAAAATACAATTATCTGTATGAGTAATATGACAGTATTAATTCAGTGTTTCTGTTGTGTGAGTATCTTTCATTTAATTTTCAGGAGGATCCTCATTGACACTGGGGAGCCAGCAATTCCAGAGTATATCAGCTGTTTAAAGCAAGCTCTGACTGAATTTAACACAACAATCCAGGAAATCATAGTGACTCATTGGCACAGGGATCACAGCGGAGGCATAGGAGATATTTGTAAAAGCATCGATAATGGTAAGCAGAAAACATTAAGTTCATTGAGGAAAGCACCTTTTGGGAAGCAGTTTATTTTAGTTATTGTTCTAGTTTGCTAGCTGCCAGAATGCAATATACCAGAAACAAAATGGCTTTTAAAAAGGGGAATTTAGTAAGTTACTAGTTTACAGCTCTAAGGCCGAGAAAATGTCCCAATTACAGCAAGTCTATAGAAATGTCCAATCAAAGGCATGCAGGGAAAGATACCTTGGTTCAAGAAGGCTGATGAAGTTCACAGTTTCTCTCTCAGGTTGGAAGGGCACATGGCGAACACAGAGTTTCTCTCTCATCTGGAAAGGCACATGATAAACATGGTCAGGGTTCCTCTCTCATCTGGAAGGGCACATGGCGAACATGGTGTCATCTGCTTGCTTCTTCTCCTGGCTTCCTGTTTCATGAAGCTCCCTGGGAGGCATTTCCCTTCTTCATCTCAAAAGCGCTGGCTGATGGACTCTCTGCTTCATGGTGCTGCATCATTCTCTGCTCTCTCTGAATCTCCTTCATTCTCCAAAATGTTTTCTCTTTTATAGGACTCCAGAAACTTATCAAGAGCCACCCTAATGGGTGGAGACATGTCGTCACCTAATCCAGTTTAACAACCACTCTTGATTAAATCACATCTCCAGGGAGATGATCTGATTACAGTTTCAAAGATACAATACTGAATAGGGATTAGAAGAAACGGCTGCCTTTACAAAATGGGATTAGGATTAAAACATGGCTTTTCTAGGGGACATACATCCTTTCAAACCAGCACAGTTATAGAGTTAAGAAAGCTAGTAAATCTTTTATTGAATACCTTATATTTAATTGGTATTTTAGAAAATTAATATGGCTGTTGAATACTGTCCTAATTTTAACAAAGAAAGAAGGAAGAAGTTCTGTTTGCTGTTTCAAATCTTCTTCTACCTTTTATGTTTCCCTTTTTCCCAGTGATGGTCAGTGTTAATCCAATCTATGTGATAATTAATACTTAATATTTCATCATAGCTAACAACTGTTGAGCATTTACTGTGTGGTGAAATATTTTATGTGGGTTACTGTGAGGTAGGTGCCGTTGGTATCCACATTTTAAACAGATGATCTTGGGTCTTCTGTTACTTTAAGGCAATTACTAAGATATCCAAAAATCTGGCAAATATTATTTTGGTAATTCTCCATCCTCAAAACAATTTGGTACTGACACTTTACCTCTCTCCTGATTCCCTCATCTGATCATCACATATACAGACTCATTCGTTTATTCATTTAACAAATTCTCAAGTAACTGCTGTATACCAGGTACTCTTCTTGGCACAAGAGATATACCAGTGAACAAAAACAAACAGACCCTGCTCTCATGGAGATATCATTCTAAAAGGGAAGATAGATGGTAAATTAATAATCAGTCAATTCGTGATAGATGCTGTGAAGAAAAGTAAAGCCAAGTGAAGAGAAAGTAGAAAAAGAGAGAAAGTTGGGAAGGCAAGTGCTATTTTAGAAAGGGTGAATGGGAAGAGGGAGGAAGTAAGCTGTACAGGTATTTGGGAGGAAATTACATTACAGGAGCAAAGAGGCTGGATTAAGGGCATACATAGCATGTTCAGTGCACAGCAAAGACATCAAGAATGTGCATTCAACCAATATTTTAAAATACCTGCTTTATAGCCCTTGAGACTAGAACAGTGATGTGCAGTATTCTCAGCTATGGCACCAGTTATCATCAGCCTACCAATTATAGAAAACCATCTCGCCCAACCTTCTTATCCTGTACCTCCTTTCTTACAACTCAAAGGGACTGCGAATTACAAGAAATCATTCTCACTCATTCTGACTTTTACTCATCTTTCATTCTCTTATCTATTTATTAACTAATTGTATGTAGTGGTAAAATTCATATGACGTAAAAGTTACCATTTTTTAAAAGTGTGCAATTCACAGACATTTAATACATTTACATTGCTATGCAATAGTCACCACTACCTAATTCCAAAATATTTTTATCCTACCACAAGTAAACCCTGTAGCCATTATCAGTCTCTCCCCATTCCATTCTTCCCTCCAGTCCCTGGTAACCACTTATCTACTTTCTGTTTCTACAGATTTACCTTTTCTGGATGTTTCATGTAAATGAAATGACACAATATTTAGTCTTTTATGTCTACCTTCTTTCACTTAACGTATTTTCAGAGTTCATCCATATTATAACATGTAGCAGTATTTCATTCTTTTTATGGCTATCCCATTGTGTGGGTATATTTGTTTAGCCATTCATCAACTTATGAAGGGCCTTAACTACCTTTGTCACCTTGGTTGACTCCTCTTTTAGCATGAGGGTCAGTTTTTTTAATTAAAATTAGAATGGTCAAAATTTTAAAATAAATTTAGTAGATTGAAATGCTAGTGATCAATGAAATGGAGGGGTAAGGGGTATGGTATGTATGAATTTTTTTCTGTTTTCTTTTTATTTCTTTTTCTGAATTGATGCAAATGTTCTACGAAATGACCATGATGATGAATATACAATTATGTGATGATATTGTGAGTTATTGATTATATATCAAGAATGGAGGTGGAATCAGGCCAAGATGGCGGCTTAGCAAGGTGCGTGATTTAGTTCGTCTTCCAGAACAGCTACTGAATAACCAGGGACAGTACAGAACAGCTCCTGGGGCCACACGAGTGACTGGACACACAGCATACCCCAGTCTGGACCAGCTGGACCGGCTGCGAGCCCCTCCCCCAGTACTGTGAGTGCATGGTTGTGCTCAGCCCCTGCTGCTAGTATAGTCTCTTTCCTTACCCCTCTGGGGAATAGACATACAGTGTTCCCCAGAGGGTTAAGGAAAGAGACTAATAGCAGCAGCAGGGGCTGAGTACAACCAAACACCAATTGTGGAATTAATTAATAAATTCTGACAACTAAAAATAGGTCCCCAGCTCAGTGAACCTGGTCAAGCAGAGGTCGCTGATTTTTGGCCCGGCACCAAGGAGGCAGGGCTGACAGGAAAAAGAAAAAAAAAAGAAACAGAGGTTTTTGTGGCTGAGTTTCTACAAAGGCTTGACTGCCTTTGGATACAGCGGCAGGGCTTCTCAGGCTGCAGCTGCCCCAGGCATAGGCAGAAACAAGCTTGTTTGAGGGCTCATCAGGAGCCTGTGCCTTCCCCAGGGGAGGGGTGAGGCCCAACTTAGGTGGAATCCCTCCCTCAAGGAAGTCAGACACCAGGGCTTGGTAATTTGAGCCATTAAAACCAGCCTACAACCTCTCCTCTGTCTCCACCACGCCCCCAGCAGGGAGAGTCTGCCAAAGTTAAAGGTACCGCATCATCTTATGCTGATGGGACCTGCAGGCAGAACAGTGCCACGTACTGGGCAAGATAAGAAAAACAGAGTCCAGAGACTTCACAGGAAAGTCTTTCAAACTGCTGGGTCTCAACCCTCAGGGAAAACTGATGCAGGTGACTCTTTCCTCCTGACCGGAGGTCAGTTTGGTCTGGGAAAATCCAGGTAGGGTCTATAATACCTAAGTAGACCCTCCTAAAGGTGGGGGGTATACAGGCACCATAGAGGCAGGGCAAGAAAGAGGAACACAAAAACTGAAAAATTCTTCTCTGTTAAACAAAACCTAAGCTAGTGGTCCAGAAAAAGCTGAACTGAATGTCAAAGCACAGACAAGCAACAAATTCATCCAGCAAGAAAACCCTAGGTAAAAGAAGTGAAAACAATCTCCAGAATAAACTAATTAAGGTAATTAAATTCCTAGATGCCAACAAAAAATAACAAACCACACTAGGAAAATTGAAGATATGGCCCAGTCAAAGGAACAAACCAACAATTCAAATGAGATACAGGAGTTGAAACAATTAATTCAGAATGTATGAACAGACATGGAAAACCTCATCAAAAATCAAATCAATAAATTGAGGGAGGATATAAAGAAGGCAAGAAATGAAAAGAGGAAATCAAAAGTCTGAAAAAACAAATCACAGAACTTATGAGAATGAAAGACACAGTAGAAGAGATGAAAAAAACAATAGAAACCTACAATGTTAGATTTCGAGAGGCAGAAAATAGGATTAGTGAACTGGAGAAAGGAATATCTGAAACCCAATAAACAAAAGAAAATATAGGGAAAAATGGAAAAATATGAGCAGGAACTAAGGGAATTGAATGGCAGTATGAAGCGCATGAATATGCATGTTGTGGGTGTCCCAGAAGGAAAAGAGAAGGAGAAAAAGTAATGGAGGAAATTATCACTGAAAATTTCCCAGCTCTTATGAAAGACTTAAAATTGCAGATCCAAGAAGTGCAGCGTACGCCAAAGAGAATAGATCCACATAGACATACTCCAAGACACTTACTAATCAGAATGTCAGAGGTCAAAGAGAAAGATTGAATCTTGAAAGCAACAAGAGAAAAGCAATCCATCACCTACAAGGGAAGCCCAATAAAACTGTGTAGATTTCTCAGCAGAAACCATGGAGGCGAAAAAACAGTGGGATGATATATTTAAACTACTAAAACAGAAAAACTGCCAACCAAGAATTCTATATCCAGCAAGACTCTCCTTCAAAAATGAGGCTCTCAGGCAGGCCACGGTGGCTCAGCAGGTAAGAATGCTTGCCTGCCAAGCCCGAGGACCCGGGTTCGATTCCTGGTGCCTGTCCATGTAAAAAAATAAAAATAAATAAAAAAAAAATGAGGCTCTTCTTCAAAAATGAGGGAGAAATTAATACATTTTCAGACAAAAAAACCATTCAGAGAATTTGTGACCAAGAGACCAGCTCTGCAAGAAATACTAAAGGGAGCACTAGAGGCAGCTATAAAAAGACAGGAGAGAGAGGTGTGGAGAAGAGTGTAGAAATGAAGACTACCAGAAAAGGTAAAATGAAGAAAAATTAGATATGACATATAAAATCCAAAAGGTAGAATGGTAGAAGAAAGTACTGCCTGTACAGTAATAACTCTAAATGTTAATGGATTAAACTCCCAATCAAAAGACATAGACTGGCAAAATGGATTAAAAACAGGACCCATCTGTATGCTGTCTATAGGAAACACATCTTAGACCCAAGGATGAACATAGCTTGAAAGGGAAAGGTTAGGAAAAGATATTTCATGCAAATAACAATCAGAGAAGAGCAGGAGTAGCTATGCTAATATCCAACAACTTAGACTAAAATATAAAACAGTCAAAAGAGACAAAGAAGGACACTATGTATTAATAAAAGGAACAATTCAACAAGAAGACATAACAATCATAAATATTTATGCACTGAGCCAGAATGCTCCAAAATACATGCAGCAAACACTGAAAAGAAAAATAGACATATCTACCATAATAGTTGGAGACTTCAATTCCCCACTCTCATCAATGGACAGAACATCTAGACAGAGGATCAATAAAGAACATAAAATTTGAATAATACAATAAATGAGCTACACTTAACAGACATTTATAGAACATTACACCCCATAACAGCAGGATACACCTTTTTCTCAAGTGCTCATGGACCATTCTCAAGGATATACCATATGCTGGGTCACAAAGCAAGTCTCAATAAATTTAAAAAGATTGAAATCATACAAAACACTTTCTCAGATCATAAAGGAATGAAGTTGGAAATCAATAATACGCAGAGTGCCAGAAAATTCACAAATATGTGGAGGCTCAACAACACACACTTAAACAACCACTGGGTCAAGGAAGAAATTACAAGAGAAAACAGTCAATAAGGCAAATGAAAATGAAAACACAACATATCAAAACTTATGGGATGCTGCAAAGGCAGTGCTTAGAGGGAAATTTATTGCCCTAAATGCCTATATCAAAAAAGAAGAAAGGGCAATAATCGAGGAATTAACTGTCCACTTGGAAGAAGTAAAGAAAGAACAGCAAACTAACCCCAAAGCAAGCAAAGGTAAGAAATAATGAAGGTTAGAGCAGAAATAAATAAAAACACTTGAGAAAATCGACAAAACCAGAAGCTGGTTCTATGAGAAAATCAATAAGATTGATGGGCCCTTAGCAAGACTGACAAAAAGAAGAAGAGAGAGGATGCAAATAAATAAGATCAGAAATGGAAGAGGAGACATAACCACTGACCCCACAGAAATAAAGGAACTAATGAGTGGATACTGTGAACAACTTTATGCTAAAAAATACAACAATGTAGATGAAATGGACAACTTTCTAGAAAGGCATGAACAACCAATTTTGACTCAAGAAGAAATAGATGACCTCCACAAACCAATCACAAGTAAAGAAATTGAATCAGTCATTAAGAAGCTCCCCAAAAAGAAAGGTCCAGGACCAGATGGCTTCACATGTGAATTCTACCAAACATTCCAGAAAGAATTAGTACCAATCCTGCTCAAACTATTCAAAAAAATTGAGGAGGAGGGAAAGCTACCGAACACATTCTATGAAGCCAACATCACCCTCATACCAAAGCCAGACAAAGATATTACAAAAAAAGAAAACTACAGACCAATCTCTCTAATGAATATAGGTGCAAAAATCCTCAACAGAATTCTATCAAATTGAATCCAGCAGCACATTAAAAGAATTATACATCATGACCAAGTAAGATTCATCCCAGGTATACAAGGATGGTTTAACATAAGAAAATCAATTAGTGTAATCTACCATATCGACAAATCAAAACAGAAAAACCACATGATCATCTCGATTGATGCAGAAAAGGCATTTGACAAAATTCAATATCCTTTCCTGTTGAAAACACTTCAAAGGGTAGGAGTAGAAGGGAACTTCCTCAACATGATAAAGGGAATATATGAAAAAGCCACAGCCAACATCATCCTCAGTGGGGAAGAACTGAAAACATTCCCCTAAGATCAGGAACAAGACAAGGATGTCCACTATCACCACTGCTATTCAACATTGTGTTGGAAGTTCTAGCCAGAGCAATTAGACAAGAAAAAGAAATACAAGGCATCAAAATTGGAAAGGAGGAAGTAAAACTATCACTGTTTGCAGATGGTATGATACTATATGTCAAAAACTCTGAAAAATCCACAGCAAAACTACTAGAGCTAATAAATGAGTACAGCAAAGTGGCAGGTTACAAGATCAACACTCAAAAGTCTGTAGTGTTTCTATATGCTAGTAATGAACAATCTGAGGGGGAATCAAGAAAAGAATTCCATTTACAGTTGCAACCAAAAGAATAAAACATTTAGGAATAAATTTAATAAAGAGACAAAAGACCTATACAAAGAAAACTACAAGAAATTGTTAAAAGAAATCACAGAAGACCTAAATAGATGGAAGGGCACACCGTGTTCATGGATTGGAAGACTAAATATAGTTAAGATGTCAGCTCTACCTAAATTGAGTTACAGATTCAATGCAATACCAATTAAAATCCCAAAAACTTACTTTTCAGAAATAGAAAAGCTAATCATCAAATTTATCTGGGAGGTCAGGGTACCCCGAATAGTTAAAAGTATCCTGAAGAAAAAAGATGAAGTTGGAGGTCTCATGCTACCTGACTTTAAGGCGTATTATGAAGCTACAGTGGTCAAAACACCATGGTACTGCCATAAAGATAGGTATACTGACCAATGAAATTGAATAGAGTGTTCAGATATAGACCCTCTCATCTACGGACATTTGATCTTTGATAAGGCAGTGAAGCCAGCTCACCTGGGACAGAAGAGTTGCTTCAATAAATGGTGCCTATAGAACTGGATATCCATATGCAAAAGAATGAAAGAGGACCCATATCTCACACCTTATACAAAAGTTAACTGAAAATGGACTAAAGGCCTAAACATTAGATCTAAGACCATAAAACTGTTAGAAGAAAATGTAGGGAAATAGCTGATAAATCTTGTACTTGGAGGCGGTTTTCTAGACCTTACACCCAAAGCAAGAGCATTGAAGAAAGAAAGAAAGAAATGAGAACTCCTCAAAGTTAAGCACTTTTGCTCATCAAAGAATTTCGTCAAGAAAGTAAAAAGACAGCGTACACAATGGGAGACAATATTTGGAAACAACATATCAGATAAAGGTCTAGTATCCAGAATTTATAAAGAAATTGTTCAACTCAACAACAAAAAGACAGCCAACCCAATTACAAAATGGGCAAAAGACATGAACAGACACCTCTCAGAAGAGGAAATACAAATGGCCAATAGGCACATGAGGAGATGCTCAGCTTCCCTGGCTATTAAAGAAATGCAAATCAAAACCACAATGAGATATTATCTCACACCCACCAGAATGGCCATTATCAATAAAACAGAAAACAATAAGTGTTGGAGAGGATGTGGAGAAAGAGGCACATTTTATCCACTGTTGGTGGAAATGTCAAATGGTACAACCGCTGTGGAAGGCAGTTTGGTGGGTCCTCTAAAAGCTAAATATAGAATTGCCATATGACCCGGCAATACCATTGCTAGGTATCTACTCAGAGGACATGAGGGCAAGGACACAAACAGACATTTGGACACCAATGTTTATAGCAGCATTATTTACAATTACCAAGAGATGGAAACAGCCAAAATGTCCATCAACAGACGAGTGACTAAACAAACTGTGGTATATACGTACGATGGAATATTATGCAACTGCAAGACAGAATAAAGTTATGAAATATGTAACAACATGAATGGACCTTAAGGACATTATGCTGAGTGAGATGAGCCAGAAACAAAAGGGCAAATACTGTATTGTCTCACTGATATGAACTAACAGTGAATAAACTTGGAGAATTTCGTTGGTAACAGAGACCCTCAGGAAATAGAAATAGGGTAAGATATTGGGTGATTGGAGCTGAAGGGATACAGGTTGTGCAACAGGACTGAATATAAAAACTCAGAAATGAACAGCACAATACTACCTAACTGTAATATAATTATGTTAAAACACTGAATGTGAGAATGATGGAGGAGGCCTGGGGGCACAAATGAAACCAGAAAGAAAGATAGATGATAAAGACTGAGAAGTTATAATCTAGGAATTCCTAGAGTGTATAATGATGGTGACTTAATGTACAAATTTTAAAAATGTTTTTGCATGAGGAAGAACAAAGAAATGTCATTACTGCAGGGTGCTGAAAATAGATAGTAATTAATATTTTAAAATTTCAACTTATGTGTGAGACTAAAGCAAAAAATGTTTATTTGGTACAAAATTTATATTTTGACTAGTGCATTTCCTAGCAAAACTTATGTAGACAGCTTAATTGAACACCATAAGTACATGAAACCTTGAGTAGGACATGAGATTTTGTTGGTTTGCCCAGAGTGATCTGAACAGTGAATAAAAAAGTATTTGCAAAGTCCCCTTTGGGGAGTGGTGAGTGTTCTAGTTTGCTAGCTGCCAGAATGCAACACACCAGAGACGGATTGGCTTTTAATAAAAGGGGATTTATTTTGTTAGTTCTTCAGAGGAAAGGCAGCTAACTTTCCACTGAGGCTCTTTCTTATGTGGAAGGCACAGGATGGTCTCTGCTGGTCTTCTCTCCAGGCCCCTGGGTTCCAACAACTTTCCCTGGGGTGACTTCTTTCTGCGTCTCCAAAGGCCTGGGCTGAGCTGCGAGTGCTGAGATGAGAAATGCCGAGCTGTTTAGGCTGTGCTACATTGCGTTCTCTCATTTAAGCACCAGCCAATTAAGTTAAACGTCACTCATTGCAGCAGACTCCTAGCTGACTGCAGATATAATTAGCAACAGATGAGGTTCACGTACCATTGGCTTGTGTCTGCAGCAACAAGACTAGGTATGTTCACCTGGCCAAGTTGACAACAACTGAATCTAACACAGTGAGAAAGGGGGAAAATTCAAGTTCCCCAAGTTGAGTTCTTGATATTCTCACAAGCAGTGTGGATAACCAAAGCTATAGGCTGAGCCCCCAGTTTTGGGGGTTGTTCATATGAAACTTAACCCCACAAAGGATGCGTTAAGCTTATTTAAAATTAGACCTAAGAGTCATCCCCAAGAGAACCTCTTTTGTTGCTCAGATGTGGCCTCTCCAACCAACACAACAAGCAACCACCGTCCCCCTGTCTACATGGGATATGACTCCCAGGGGTATGGACCTTCCTGGCAACATGGGACAGAAATCCTAGAATGAGCTGAGACTCGGCATCAAGGGATTGAGAAAATCCCTAGAATGAGCTGAGACTCAGCATCAAGGGATGGAGAAAACCTTCTCGACCAAAAGGGGAAAGAGTGAAATGAAACAAAATAAAGTGTCAATGGCTGAGAGATTCCAGAGTTGAGAGGTTATCCTGGAGGTTATTCTTACGCATTAAGTAGATATCACCTTGTTATTCAAGATGTAGTGGAGAGGCTGGAGGGAACTGCCTGAAAATGTAGAGCTGTGTTCCAGTAGCCATGTTTCTTGAAGATGATTGTATAATGATATAGCTTTCACAGTGTGACTGTGTGATTTTGAAAACCTTGTGTCTGATGCTCCTTTTATCTACCTTGTCAACAGACGAGTAGAACATATGGAATAAAAATAAATAATAGGGGGAACAAATGTTAAAATAAATTTAGTTTGAAATGCTAGTGATCAATGAAAGGGAGGGTAAGGGGAATGGTATATATGAATTTTTTTCTGTTTTCTTTTTATTTCTTTACTGAATAGATGCAAATGTTCCCAGAAATGACCATGATGATAAATATGCAATATGTGATGATACTGTGAATTACTGATTATATATGTAGAATGGAATGATCAAAAGTTAAGAATGTTTGTGTTTTTGTTTTTTGATATTTAAAAAAATTAAAAATTAAAAAAAGAATGTAATGATCATATGGTAAGAATGTTTGTGTTTGTACATTGGTACATTTAATAAATAAAATAAGTTTTAAAAAGTAAATAAATATGAACTTATAAACATCTATGTAGCTAACAACAGAGCACCAAAATACATCAAGCAGGAAAAAAAAAAGAATATTTGTGTTTGTATGTTGTTATGTTGAATAAAAAAAATGTTCATGGCTCATATTTAACCACGGAGGTAAAAGACTTGTACATTGAAAACTATAAAACAGTGCTGAAAGAAATTAAAGAAGCTCTAAATGAATGGCGAGATATCCCATGTTTATGGGTTGGAAGACGAAATATTGTTAATTTGTTAGTATGACCCCAGGCAATCTACAGTTTCACTATTCATATTTCAGTAGCCTTTTTACAGAAATGGAAAATGAAATGCTATCTTCAAATTCATGTGGAATTGCAGAGGGTTCAGAATAGCCAGAACAATCTTGAAAAAGAAAAACAAGGTGGAGGACTCACACTCCTGATTTCAAATCCTAATACAAAGCTACAGTAATCAAAACAATGTGGTACTGGCATAAGTACATGCAAATAGATAAATGGAACAAAATTTAGAGTCCAAAAATAAACACACATCTTGGCCAGTTGATTTTTGACAAGGATGCCAAGTCCATGCAGTGGAGGAAAATTACTCTTTTAAGCAAATGGTGTTGGGAAAACTGGATTTCCACATGTGAAAGAATGAAAGGGAACCCCTTCCTCAAAACCATAGACAAAATTAACTCAAAATGGAACAACAACTTAGAAATGAGAGTCGGGAAAAAAAAAGAAATGAGAGTCGATAAGGGCAGACTTTCATGACCTTTGGTTTGCAAGGGATTATTAGATAATACCAAGAGCACAAACAAAAACAAAAAGTAGATAAATTGGACTTCATCAAAATTAAAAACTTTTGTGCATCAAAGGACTTCATCATGACAGTAAAAAGCCTACAAAATGGGATAAAACATTTGGAAATCATAGATTTGATAAGGGTTTAATACCCTGATTATATAAAGAACTACCACTCAACAAAAGGTCAAACAACCCAATTAAAAATGGTCAAAGGACTTAAACAGATGTTTTTCCAAAAATAGGCAATGGATAATTAAGCACATTAAAAAGATGCTCAATATCATTGGTCAAAAGGGAAATGCAAATCAAAAAACAAATATTGGAGTGAATTGGAACTTTTGTGCATTGTTGGTGGGAATGTAAAATATTGTAGCCACCATGGAAAACAGTTTGGCAATTCCTCAAGAAGTTTAACATAGAATTACAGTATGACCCAACAATTCTACTCTCAGGTGTATACCCCAAAGAATTGAATGCAAAGACTTAACATAGATACTTGTATACCACAGTATTAACAATAATCAAAAGGTGGAAAAATCCCAAATGTTCTACTGATGAATGGATGGACAAAATATAGTATATACCTACAATGGACTATTATTCAGACATAAAAAAGTAATGAAGTTCAGATACATGCTACAAAATGAATGAGCCCTTGAAGACATCATATTGAGTGAAATAGGCAAGGCACGTAAGTACAAATATTGTATGATTCCAGTTAACATGAAATATCGAGAATAAGCAAATTTGCAAGGACAGAAAGTAGATTAGAGGTTACCAGGGGCAGGAGTAGTAATGAAAGCTTAATGGGTACTGAGTTTCTGTTTGTGAAAATGAAGAGGTTTTAGTAATCAGTAATGGATTGTCATGGTAGTAGCACAACATTGTGAATGTAATGAGCCGCACTGAATTATGTATTTGAATGTGGTTAAAAAGGGAAATATTAAGTTAATTATTACTAGAGTAAAAATTTTTTTAAAATAACATAGAACTGTACAACACAATTATTAACAATGGACAATAGTTACTAATACAATTATAGAAATGTTCATGAATTGTAACAAATATACAATAATGCAAGGTGTTAACGATACAGTGATATATGGGAACTTTGCATTTTATGCATGGCTTTTCTATAAAGCTACAAATTCTCTAATAAAAAAATGATTCATACGGCAAATTTGATTTTATTTATGTGTTACCACAAAAAATAAATTAAAAAAAATTTTTAATCAGAAAAAAATATTTATGAACCAAATTTTTTCTTTCATAAATCAACTTCTTTAGCTTTAATTTACATAAACAAAACACATTCATTTCAAGTGCTTAGTTTGGTGAGTTTTAATAAATGTAAATGGCCTTATAACCCTTTCAGTCAAGACATAGAACATTTTTACCAGCCCATAAAGGTCACTTGTGCCCCTTTGTAGTGATTCTTCGCTGTTCTTCCAATAATCACTGACCTGCTTACTTCCACTATATGTTAGTTTTGCCTGTTCTCGAATTTCACATAATAGAAGCAGATAGAATCATACTCTCATATCTGGCTTCTTTCATTGAACATCATGTTTTTAAGATTTACCCACTTTGCATGTGTCTTTTCTATTGCCAAGAACGATTCCATTGTAGGAATATACCACAATTTGTTTATCCAGTCACTTGTTATTGGACATTTGACCCATATTCTTTACATTATAAATTAAAATAGGGGTGCAGAGGTAGTTCAGTGGTAGAATTCTCGCCTGCCATGCAGGAGACCCGGGTTCGATTCCGGGTCCATACACTTCCCAAAAAACAAACAAACAAGCAAAACAAACAAAAATTCAACAAATGGTGCTGCAATAATGGGATACTCACATGGAAAAATAATGAAATGTGATCCTGCCATACAGCATACAAAAAAAAGAAAATTAAAATAGTCTAGGGTTCCTTAGAAAACAATATTTTTATTAAGTAGATTACCTATCTAATTGATTACAAGAAAATCAAAGAGAAAATTGCTCTATTTAATACTTTATTTTAAAAGCAGCTATCTGACTTTCATACTGGTTTTTATCCTGAGGTTAGCCAAGTTGTATGTAGATCTTGATTTATACGTCACTGAAATTGTGTAGAGGTGCCTTTCAGAATCTCTACCCCCCCCAAAAAAATTCCGTTTTTCAGTTGTCTAAATCCTTAGCATTTTTGTTCAATATGATTGTTTTACTGTGTTCTTTAATTATATGGCAGAAATTTTTAAACTATTTTTCATTGCCAATAACCAGTATTTGTAAACCACACCAAAAATATAAATGCCATTTTTAAGATATCCATAGGAAGTTACAGTATAATTTCCAAGGAACTTGCTTACAGAATTTAAAAAATTTTAAAAAGTATTCTCTTACATTGCTGGAGGCTAGAAGTCTGAAATCAAAGTACTAACAGGGCCATGCTCTTTCTGAAGTCTCTAGGGAAGAATCCTTCCTTGCCTCTTAATACAGCTTCTGATGGCTCCCGGCAATCCTTGGCTTCTCTTGGCTTGTACCTGCAGCATTCTGATACTTCCTCTGTTATCACAGTTCCTTCTTCCTCCCATCTGCTCTGTGTCCTAATCTCTCTCCCTTTCCTTTTATATACCAGTCATTGGATTTAGGGCCCACTGTAGTCCAGTATGACCTTGTCTTAACTTGATTACATTAAAAACAAAAATTGTTTTGTTACTGAAGTCAGGTCTTTGCCATGTATTTCACATATTGAATCCCAGGAGCCGTTTGTTTCTATGCTATTCTGTTAGAGTATGGTTTTTATTAGAAATTATAGTTGTTCCACATTATTTGCAGAGCTCATGTTTGCAAATTCACCTACTTGTTAAAATTTATTTGTAACTCCAAAATCAGTATTTGCTGCACCTTCAGAGACATGAGCAAAACAGCAAAAAAAATTGAGCTGCCTGACATGGATGTTCCCAGCCAAGGTCTCATGCTGTTAAAAAGTGTCCTTTCCTTTCCCAGAGCCTGCCCATGCCAAAAAAAAAAGTGTCCTTTCCATGGTATATTTCGTGTCCTGTTTTTCACATTTTTGTCCTTTTTGTTGGTGGTTTCACTGTTTAAAATAGCTGCCAAGCATAGCGCTGAAGTACTATCTAGTGTTCCTCAGCATGAGAAGGCTATGATGTGTCTTAAGGACAAAATACATGTGTTAGACAAGATTTATTCAGTCAAGCAAGATTTATGCTTACGTTGGCTGTAAGTTCAAAGGTAGTGGATCAACAATATATATTAAATAAGGTGTCTTTAAACAGAAACAAACATAAAACAAGGTAACAAATTGACCAGTTGATGAAAATATTATGCCAGAGGCTTACAGGAACCCAACCCTGTATTTTCCCTAGGAGCAATGATTCAATATTCACCAGTTCAGTGTTTACAATAATTTTGTAAAATATAACTACCAGGAATAAGGAGAATCGACTGTATTGTACATAAACAGTATCATATTAGTATCAATTTAGTGTTAGTAATGACATTATAATCCCTTATTCAAATGTTAACAAATGACTCCAGGTTTACTTCTGTTAAAATAATTATATGATAGAGAAAGAAAGTAGATTAGTGGTTGAAGGGTATGGAGAAGGAGGGAATAGGTGATGAAAATGTTCAGAAATTAGATAGTGGTGATGGTTATACAATTCTGAGTATACTAAAAACTGCTTAATTGTACACTTTAAAGTGTTTAATCTCGTGGTAATGTGACATATATCTCAATAATGCTGATATTAAAATAATATTTTTTAAAGTTATATTATTGCTTTCAGCTTATCATTTATTCATCCTACCCATATAGGATATGATATGTGTTCTCATATTTACCCATAATTTAAAAAATGAACACCAAGTTATTTTGTGACATTTATTTTATAATTTTGAACTAACATTGATTTTGTTCTTGGAAGGATTGTCTATCAAGCTCTCAACAAGAAATACGATCTTCCAGTTCTTTACTGAAAAACTAAATAATGCAGATTAAAAACAAAAACTTATAAAAATCTCACCATCTCATTTGGTATTGAAAACAGTCTTATTATATAAAGTCATTTCCCAACCTCCAGGATACAAAAGAATAGAGGTTGGGGGAAAAAAAAAAGAAAGATAGAGGTTGGGATTTGGGAAAGAAGGTACTGTTTGCTATTGTTTTATTTTTATTTCAACATTCCTATCTCCTTTATCCTCCATTCTAGTGACAGACTTCTATGCCTTGCCAGTTTTTTAGAGTGTCTTTTACTCTCTCTATAGTTCCAGTGCTACTACCCTATCCCCAGTGTCCAATACCTTCCAGCTACACTGTTGCAGCCATCCCCTTCCTGCTTTGCCCAATCTCTTCCCTTCTGCCCATTACAACTTTTCTAACATGTTCATCTTCAATATGGCAGTATTACTTATAAATCTAGTAATGAACTGTCTTCACTTTTATCCATTCCCTTACATTTTTGTTCAACCTTATTAGCTAACCGTTCACCTATCTTTAGCTTCTATATATCTCTAGGTCTCTCATATTCTATGTTATAAGCCTCTGAGTTGACCTTTACCAAGGTCATAATAGCTAAAACATACAATATCTATCCTTTTGTGTCTGGCTTATTTCACTTAGCATTATGTCCTCAAGGTTCATCCGAGTTGTCATATACTTCAGGACTTCATTTTATCTTACTGCTACATACTATTCCATCGTATGTATATACCACGTTTTGTTTATTGACTCATCTTTTGATGGGCACTTGGATTGTTTCCATCTTTTGGCAATTGTGAGTAAAGCTGCTATGAACATCAGTGTGGAAATGTCCGTTTGCGTTGATGCTTTCAGTTTTTCTGGGTATATAGCAAGTGGTGGTATTGCTTGCTTATAGGATAACTCGATATTTACTTTTCTAAGGAACCACTAGACTGTCTTCCACAGCAGCTGTACCATTATACATTCCCACCAGCAGTGTGTAAGTGTTCCAATATCTCCACGTCCTCTCCAACATTTTTAGTTTCCTGTTTGTTTAATAGCAGCCATTCTTATAGGTGTGATGTGATATCGTTGTAGTCTTAATTTGCATTTCCCTTATAACTAATGAAAATGAGCATCTCTTCAGAGCCATCTGTATTTGCTCTTTGATAAAATGTCTATTCACATCTTTAGCCCTTTATGTATTAGGTTGGTTGTTCTTTTGTTGTTGAGTTGTATTTCTTTATGTATACAGGATATCAAACATTTATCCAATATGTGATTTCCAAATATTTTTTCCCGTTGATTTGGCTGTCTCTTCACCTTTTTGACAAAGCTCTTTGAGGCCCAGAAGCACTTGATTTTGAGGAGTTCCTATTTATCTGCTTTTTTCTTTCATTGCTTGTGCTTTTTGTGTAAAGTTTAAGAAACTTCTTATTTATAGGTCTCAAAGATGTTTCCCTATATTTTCTTCTAGGAGTTTTATGGTCCTGGCTCTTATATTTAGGTGTTTGATAACACTTTGAGTTAATTTTTGTATAGGGTGTAAGGTAAAGGCCCTCTTTTATTCTTTTGACTATAGCTATTCCATGCCTATTTATTGAAAAGACTGTTCTGTTCCAGATCAGTGGGTTTGGGGGCCTTGTCAGAGGTCAGTTGACCATTGATTTGGTGATCTATCTCTGCACTCTCAATTCTATTCCATTGGTCAGTACTTGTGTTTTTGTGTCAGTACCATGCTGTTTTGATCACTGTGGCTTTTAATAAGCTTTAAAATCAGTAAGTGTTAGTTCTTCCATTTCATTCTTTCTTAGGATTTTTAGCTATTTGAGGTTCCTTTCCCTTCCAAGTGAATTTAATACCTAGGCTTTCCAAGTATTCAAAGTAGGTTATTGGAATTTTGATTGTTATTGCATTGAATCTGTTGATGAATTTGGATAGAATTGACATCTTAACTACATTTCACCTTCCTATCCAGGAGGCACGAATGTCTTTCCACCTATTTAGATCTTCTTTGATTTCTTTTAGCAGTGTTTTATAGTTTTTTTGTGTACAGGTTCTTTACATCCTTGGTTAAATTATTCCTAGATACTTGATTCTTTTAGTTACTATTTTATTTTTATTTAGTTGCTATTTTGAATGGAAATTTTTTCCTTAATTGTCTCCTCAGTTAGGTCATTGCTTTTGTACAAAAACATTGCTGATTTTTGCACGTTAATCTTGTATCCTGCCACTTTGTTGAATTTGTTTATTAGCTCAGGAAACTTTTATCTCATAGATTTCTCAGGGTATTCCAAGTATAGTATCATGTCATCTGCAAATAATGAAAGTTTTACTGTTTCCTTTCCAGTTTGGATGACTTTTATTTCTTTTTCCTGCCTGATTGTTCTAGCTAGAACTCTAGGTCAATGTTGAATAATAGTGGTGACAGAGGGCATCCTTGTCTCATTCCCAATCTTAGAGGGAAGGCTTTCAGTCTCTCACTGTTGAGTACGATGCTGGTTATGGGTTTTTTATAAATGCCCTTTATCATGTTCAGGAAGTTTCCATCAGTTCCTACCTTTTGAAGTGTTTTTATCAGAAAAGGATCTGAATTTGGTCGAATGCTTTTGCACATCAATCAAGATGATCATGTGATTTTTCCCTTTCAAGTTGTTTATCTGCTGTATTACATTAAATGCTTTTCTTGTGTTGAACCACCCTTACATTCCTGGTATGAACTCCACTTGGTTGTGGTATATAATTCTTTTAATGTGTCATTGGATTTGATTTGCTAGTATTTGGTTGAGAATTTCTGTAGGGAGATTAGCCCATAGTTTTCATTCCTTGCAGTATCTTTATCCAGTTTTGGATAAAGCTAAAATAACATGAGTCAGAAAGTACTCCTTTTTTGTCAATTTTTTGGAAGAGTTTGAGCTCGATTGGTGTTAGTTCTTTTTGGAATGTTTGATAAAATTCCCTGTGAAACCATCTGGCCCTGGGCTTTTCTTTGTAGGAAGATTTTTGATGACTGATTGAATCTCTTTACTTGTGACTGATTTGCTGCAATCTTCTATTTCTTCTCTAGTCAGTGTAGGTTGTTTCTGTGTTTCTAGGAATTTGTCCATTTCATCTAAGTTGTCTAGTTTGTTGGCATATAGTTGTTCATAGTATCCTCTTGAGATTTTTCTTATTTCTTCAGAGTCCATCATAACAATCCCCCTGTCATTTCTGATTGTATTTACATCCCCTCTCTCTTTTTCCTTTGTCAGTGTAGCAAGGGGCCCATTAATTTTATTGATTTTCTCAATGAACAAACTTTGGTTTTATTGATTCTTTCTATTGTTCTTTTTTGTTCTCGAATTCATTTATTTCTGCTTTTATCTTTGTTATTTCTGTTTTTCTGTTTGTTTCAGGGTTAGTTTGCTGTTCTTTCTCTAATTCCTCTAGATGGGCAATTAAGTCCTCGATTCTTGCTCTTTTTTCTTTTTTAATGTAGGCATTTAGGGCAATAAATTTCCCTTTTAGCACTGCCTTTGCCACATCCCATAAGTTCTGATATGTTGGATTCTCATTATCATTCATCTTCAAATATTTACCAGTTTCTCTAGCAAGTTCTTCTTTGACCCACTGATTGTTTAAGATTGTGTTATTTAATTTCCATGTATTTGTTAAAATTCTGGTTCTTTGGTAGTTATTGATTTCCAGCTTCATTCTAATGTGATCAGAGAAAGTGCTTTGAATAATTTCAGTGCTTTTAAATTTATAAAGACCTATTTTCTGACCCAACGTATGATCTATCCTGGAGAATGTTCCTTGTGCACTAGAGAAGAATTTTTACCCAGGTGTTTTGAGGTGTAACAATCTCTCTCTCTATATATATAAAATATCTGTTAGGTCTAACTCATTTATCAAATTAAGTTCTGTTTCCTTCTTGATCCTCTGTCTGGTTGTTCTATCTCTAGAGCAGAGTAATATATTGAAGTCTCCCCCTATTAGTAAAATATCCATTGTCCTCTTAAGTTTTGCCGATGTGTACCCCATGTACTTTGTAGCTCCCTGATTGGAAGCATAAACATTTATGATTGCTATTACTTCTTGGCAAATTGTCCATTTTATTAACATGTAGTGTCCTTCCTTATCTCTTATGACATCTTTACAATTAAAGTTTATTTTTGTGTTATATAAGTATAGCTACTCCTGCTTTCTTTTGGTTACAGCTTACATGGAACGTCTTTTTCCATCCTTTCTCTTTCAATCTATTTGTATCCTGGGTCTAAGATGAGTCTCTTCTAAGCAGCATATATGTGGATCACATTTCTTAATCCATTCTGCCAATCTGTATCTTTTTGTTGGTGAATTTAGTCCATTAACATTCAAAGTTATTACTGTAAAGGTGTTTCTTAAATCTATCCTCTTATCCTTTGGTTTTTATTTGTCAGATCTATATATTCTTTTCCCCCTCTCTCTTTTTATCCTTTAAGTTATCCTTACTAGTCCTCGTCAGTTCTCTGCCCTCTTCCAGACTTCCCTCTCCTGGCTCTTTTTATTTTATTTTTTCAACCAACAGAACTCACTTTAGTATTTCTTGTAGGGCCAGTCTCTTGTTGACTAGTTCTCTCAGTCTTTTTTGTCTTTGAAGTTTTGTTTTGTGTTTTTGTATGCTGTATGGCAGGGTCACATTTCATTATTTTTACTATGTGAGTATCCTGTTATTGTAGCACCATTTGTTGAGTTGTTTGTTTGTTTTGCTTTTTGTTTATTTTTGGGGGAAAGTGCATGGACTGGGAATCGATCCCAGGTCTCCCATGTGGCAGGCAAAATTCTACCACTGAACTACCCTTGCACCCCCTGTCTTTGGAGATTTTATTCTCTTCCTCAATTTTGAGAGACATCTTAGCTGGATTAACAATTCTTGGCTAGAAACCTTTCTCATTCAGAATCTTAAATACATCATGCCACTGCCTTCTGGCCTCCATGGTGCCTGTTGAGTAGTCCAAACTCAGTCTTATGTGGTTTCCCTTATATGTGATAAGTTGCTTTTCTTTTGCTGCTTTCAGGACTTGCTGCTTCTCCTCATTTGACAGACTGATTAATATGAGTCTTGGAGTAGGCCTATTTGGATTTATTCTATTTGGAGTGGATTGGTCTTCTTTGATTTGCATGTTTATGTTTTTTATAAGAGTTGGGAAGTTTTCCCCTCTCATCTCCTCAACTAATCTTCCTAGCCTTTTACTCTTCTTCTGGGACACCAGCAATTCTTATATTTGTGCATTTCATGTTGTCCATCATTTCCCTGAGATCCAATTCTAAATCTTCCATCTTTTTTTGCCATTTATTCTTTTGTGCATTCTAATTCAACTGTCCAGTCCTCTTGTTTGCTTATTCTTTCTTCTGTCTCTTCAAATCTGTTGAGTGTCTCTGTTATATTTTCAGTTTAGTCTACAGTATCTTTCATCTCTGTGAGTTCTGCTATTTTTCTGTTTATTCTTTCAAATTCTTCTTTATGCTTTTCTAGTGTCTTCTAGATATCCTTCAAGTCACTAGCCAACCCACTGAATTTATTTAGGCGATTTGTATGAACATCTTTGATTAGTTGTTCCCAATTCTGTGTCTCCTCTGGTGTTTTAATTTGGTCATTTGGCTGGGCCATATCTACCTGCATCTTCATATGCTTTATGATTTTCTGATGGCTTCGAGGCATTTGGTTATCTTGATAGGGTTATTTTCTTTTTGCGGGTTATTTTTTTTAATGTCTTTCTTTGTCTCTTTTTTATTGTGAAAAATGACATATATAAAAAAGCAATACATTTCTAAGCACACCACAACAATCAGTTATAGAACAGATTTCAGAGTTTGGTATGGGTTACAATTCCACAATTTTAGGTTTTTCCTTCTAGCTGCTCCAAGACACTGGAGACTAAAATAAATATCAATTTAATGATTCAGCGGTCATACTAGTTTGTTAAATCCTTGATAGGGTTATTTTGAAAGGCGATTCCCTCAGTCAGCAAAGCTTTTGTATTTGCTTGGGTTTACATTGAAGGTCTCCTTTTGCACTTGGTTTGTTAGTAATTCTCCACCAAACCAAGGCCCAGACCTCAAGCAGAGAATGCAACTCTACTTGAGGATCTGCTTAAAGGAGAGCAGCAGTTTGCCAGATTACACTTTCTGATTCTTCCCAGCAGATGGCGATCTTGGGCCTTCTCTTACCCTCAAGCCCGCCTCTCCCCAACTGCAGCAGCCTGCTGAGCTAGATGGAGCTCCTGTGTGATTCCAGCCAGATCCGCTGGTCCCGAAGTGCACTGACAGCCACCAACCCTAGGGCTGTGGGGTGGGCAGTGTGCACCTCAGCAGCAATTCAGCTTGTGGGCCCAGTAGGTCTGGTGGCCCCCAGCCTCCCGCTTGGAATGACTTTAGACTGTGACTGGGTATTTCAATGCCAGTGCAGAGTGTGGTGTGGGGGCATTGCATAGTGTGAGGGATGTCTGTCTCGGGGTTCGGCGTGAGGGGTGCGGGCACAGTGTGGGGTGGGGAGCAGTAGCCTGGGGTGGGATGTGGCGTGAGGGTGTGGGACAAGGCACAGCACAGCACAGGGGCACAGGGTGGTGCACAGTGTGACCTACTTCCTCATCCCCACCTCCCTGTCCATGTACTCCTGAGGGCTCCGGGCTTCCGTATGGAAAGGGGAGCGGTGGGCTTTGTGCATTATCTAGATGGTCTCTTTGAGCAGGGAAAGCAAGTTTGCTGGCTTCTCAGTTCCCCAAGGGAGCTGATCTCCTAAGCTAGCAGTGGAGGCAGGCACTTTCCTGGGCACTGCCTCTTGTCCCTGGTGGAATCACAACCAAGCACTCTCACTCCATTCTGTTTCCCAATTCTTCCACCTTTTCATCCGGGACCTGCCTATATCGTGTATAAAACCCTCTTAGGTCACTTACACCCTGGAACTCAATACCTGCCTTAATGTCAAAGCTAGCTGATATTAGGGAAGAAATACTTTCAAATTTTTTGTGTAAAAATGGAGTGGCTAGAAACACAAAGGCTTTATATACAACTGGAGAGCATTAGAACATAGTTAAAATGTAAGAATCCCAGAGATATACTTCTATAAGTCATCCCATGTATATTACCTCTTAATGTTTCAAGTATAATGTTTTTGTCATTCGTACAGATTGAAAGTTCATCTCTTAAGAGGCTGAATTAGGGTGAATTGTCATTTTTATCATTTAAATATTTATCATTTAAAGTGTGACTTAATATGTTTTACATGTTTTGAAACTAGGCACTACGTATTACATTAAAAAACTTCCACGCAGTCCTCACAAAGAAGAAACTATAGGAGATGGAAAGCAGCAATATGTTTATCTGAAAGATGGAGATGTGCTTAAGACTGAGGGAGCCACTCTAAGGTAAATAAATATCCTTTGGCCAAGGAAAGTGGGGGTATATGTGTATGTGTTATAAAAAAAAAAAAAAAAGAAAAAGAATACTTGTGCATATTTGCTCATATGTGAAGAAGAATATCTCAGGAAAAATATAAAAGAAATAAGAAAATAGCGATTTCTCTGGGGAGAGAAAATGGGTCAGTGGAAAAACAGGGGGGAAGACTTCTCACTCTATAAACCTTAAAATTTTTTTGAATCATTACCATTTTTTTATTAACAAAATGTAAATTAAAAAATGATAAGCATTACCTCCTAGGTAGTTTAGGGATCAACCTATAAATTCAGTTCATAGCCTTCTCATAATCTCACTTCCAGAAGAGAAACGTACCTAAAGAAAAATATATTTCAAGCCAGACCCGTAATCCCCTATGACCCATTTGAGGGGATTCCAAAATTATTTCAAACTCAGTAGTGTTAAAACTGAACTAATTGTACTTCTCCTCCCAATCGGTACATCCTTTCTGATATCAGAACATCTCTTTCTCTCAGTACTGAGACTTCACTCATTCTTCTAAGATGGAACCTTCAAGATTACCTTTGAGGGCGGGCCGCGGTGGCTCAGCGGGCAAGAGTGCTTGCCTGCCGTGCCGGAGGACCTCGGTTCGATTCCCGGCCCCAGCCCATGTAAAAACAAACAAACAAACAAAATATAATAAAAACAAGAAAATGTTTAAAAATGTTTCCCTTTCTTCCTCCCTTCCTTCCTTCCATCCTTCCTTCCTTCTCTGTCTTTCCTTCCTTTAAAAAAAAAAAAAAAAAAAAAAAAAAAAAAAAAAAAAAAGATTACCTTTGATCCTCTTGGCCCTTTACTACACACTTTTTCCCCATCTGCCATTTCTAATCAGTTAGCTTTCCCTCAGGAGTGTTTGTCACATCATATTCATATCCACTACCACCACATTCTACATAATACTCTTGTGTCCAGACCCTCCCCACTTCCGTTCTACCCTTTTTTACCCTGTGCCATTTGAGATTTTTAATTGCTCTCACTGCATACAACATACTATTTTCCTTACCAAGCCTTATTCTGACCACAGAACACTTTTTTAGTTATAGCTCCCACTACTCCCCTCCCAAACACAGGTATATATATCCATCTGCTTGTGGGCATATTTGGCATGTTCATGCCTGTACTCATGTCGTCAACTTTACTAGGCATCCCCCTTCCCCCTCCTCGTTTCCCTGGTAAATTCTTACCAATTCATCCTTCAAAGCCTAGTTAACATGTTACTTACTGCGATAACCCTTCCTGAGCAAAATTAACTGCTCCCTCCTCCAACTTTTATATAGCTTTCATTTAGTATTGTACTTAAGTTTTATTGGAGGTTTTTTGTATATAAGTGTCTCCTTAACAGTAATGCGCTTCTTAAGGTCCCTATATTAGTTAAGTTAATGCCAGTTGCCAAAAAATAACCCAGAAACATACAGTGCTCAAACATGAAATAAGTTAACTTCTTAATCACATAATCTTTTAGTTTGCTAAAACTGACAAAATGTAATATACCAGAAATGCATTGGCTTTTACAATAGGAATCTGTTAACTTACAAGTTTACAATTCTGAGGCCATGAAAATGACCAAATCAAGCCATCATTGATCATATCTGGACTCCTCTGTCACATGGCAAGGCACATGGCTGTCATCTACTAGGTCATCTTTCCCGAGTTCCATTGCTTTCAGCTTCTGTCTTCAGTGGTTTCCTCTCTCAGCTTCTCCAGGGCACTTTTCTTTGTCTTCTGTTTTTTAATCCACTGTTTTTTATTCAGTAAGAGGACTAAGACCTACATTGAATAAAGTGGGTCACATCTCAATTGAAGTAAACTAATCAAAAGGTTCCACCTGTAAATCTACACCCACAGGAATGAATTAAAAGAACGTGATCTTTTCTGGGGTACACACAGCTACGACTACTACACACTTAAAATCCAGAAAAGGTTCCTGATGAGTGATTACCTCCTTCAAGTAATGGTTGCAATTCCTTCTGTCTTGTGACTCCACCCTCTCAGCATGTGGTTTTCAAGATTGCCCATTCTCACCTCAATCAGTCTATTGGGAGGGGAAAGAGCATGGAGTAGATACTGCTTGGGAGAGTTTCATGAACCAGGGCTTCTGTTGCATTGGCTAGAAATTCAGTCATGTGCCACCCCTAATTGCAATGAGCCTAGGAAATACAGTTTAACTGTATGTCCAGGAAAAAGGGGAAATGGATTTGGTGATCACTTACCCATTCTCCAACACAGGTACTAGGTTCATTTTTGCATCCTCAGTCCCTCTACATGACAGGCACTGAATATTCAGCCTACATGTAATAAATCTCTATAGAAAGGCTCGGTAAATGAACAGATGAATAAGAAAAAGAACATAAAGTAACCAGGTATCCAAGCCCCCTTTCAAACCACTGCTTTTTCCACTATGGCGGTGCTTTACAAAATTTAATTTGTAAACCAGCTAATTTCTGGCCAATTTTCTTAAAATGCTAATGTTGAAAATATGATATTATTTTGTATAATTTTCTCATGGTACCAAAGGAGAACAAACATTATGTTACTGCTTCTTCAAAAAGCACTCAGTATTCTTGACAATACTGAATTTTTTCCGTTGCATGCCAACTGTGGGCCAATTTAAGGAAAAGGATAGAGAGAATAGGTAATTCTTTGAATTGTAAGTCTGAAAGGTTTGGGAACCACAATACTGTTTTATAGCAGTTATCACAGATCATGGATCATAGATCTATACTCATTTTGCAGACTAGGGATGTTCAGCTCTTGGAAACTATCTACACCCATCTGCCTTGAACACAACCACATTTTTAAAAACTTTTATTAAAGTTTAATATACAAAACAGAAAAGTGCAAATAAGTGTACAGCTTGATAAATTTTTACAAACTGAACGAGCCACATGAATAGCAAGAAACATAACAATAATAATGTGGCTCAGGGGAGGGGCCAAGATGGTGGCTTAGCAATGTGTGCGTTTTAGTTCGTCCTCCAGAACAACTACTAAATAACCAGAAACAGTACAGAACAGCTCCCGGAGCCACGATAGTGACCGGATACACAGTGTACCCCAGTCTGGACCAGCTGGACCGGCTGCAAGTCTCCCCAGAACCGTGAGTTCCCCAAGCTGCAGCACCCGGCGCCCTTCCCCCACAGGCAGCTTCCCAGAGGGAAAGGAAAGACACGCTAACAGTAGCAGGGACTGAGTCCAACCAAACACCAATTGTGGCATTAATAAACAAATTCTGACTACTAAAAGTAGGCCCCCAGCTCAGGCGAACCTGGTCAAGGCGGAGGTCGCTTATTGGGCTAACCGAAAAAGAAGAAAGGGGACGAATCAGAGGTTTTTGTGGCTGTTTTTACAGAGACTTAGCTGCCTCTGGATTCAGCGGCGGGACTACTTGGTCTGCAACTGCCCCAGGCATAGGCAGAAACAGACTGCTTTCAGGGCTGTCTCCCACCTGTGCCTTCCCCAGGGGAGGGGTGAAGCCCAACTCAGTTGGAATCCCTCCCTCAAGGAATTCAGACCACAGGGCTTGGCAATTTGAAGCCATTAAAACCAGCCTACAACCTCTCCTCTGTCTCCACCATGCCCCCAGCAGGGAGAGTCTGCCAAAGTTAAAGGTGCTGCATCTTCTTATGCAGGTGGGACCCACAGGCAGACAAGTGCCACATACTGGGCAGGATAAGAAAAACAGAGCCCAGAGACTTCACAGAAAGTCTTTTAACCTGCTGGGTCTCACCCTCAGGGAAAACTGACGCAGGTGACTCCTTCCCCCTGATAGGAGGCCAGTTTAGTACTGGGAAACCCGGCTAGAGTCTATAATACCTACGTAGACCCTCCTAAGGGTGGGGAGAGAAAAGGCACCTTACAAGCAGGGCAAGAAACAAGAAAAAAAGAACTGAAAAATTATCCTCTGTTAAACAAAACCTAAGCTAGAGGCCCAGAAAAAGCTGAACTGAAGGTCAAAGAACAGATAAACAACAAACTCATCTAGCAAGAAAACCCCAGGTAAGACAAGTGAAAGCAATCTGAGAATAAACTAATTAAGGTAATTAAATGTCTAGATGCCAGCAAAAAATAACAGATCACACCAGGAAAATTGAAGATATGGCCCAGTCAAAGGAACAAATCAATAGTTCAAATGAGATACAGGAGCTGAAACAATTAATTCAGAATATACAAACAGACATGGAAAACCTCATCAAAAACCAAATCAATGAATCGAGGGAGGATATGAAGAAGGCAAGGAATGAGCAAAAAGAAGAAATGGAAAGTCTGAAAAAAGCAAATCACAGAACTTATGGGAATGAAAGGTACAGTAGAAGAGATGAAAAAAACAATGGAAACCTACAAGGGTAGATTTCAAGAGACAGAGGTTAGGATTAGTGAACTGGAGGATGGAACATCTGAAATCCGACAAGAAGCAGAAACTATAGGGAAAAAAATGGAAAAATATGAGCAGGGACTCAGGGAATTGAATGATAATATGAAGTGCACAAATATACGTGTTGTGGGTGTCCCAGAAGGAGAAGAGAAGGGAAAAGGAGGAGAAAAACTAATGGAAGAAATTATCACTGAAAATTTCCCAACTCTTATGAAAGACCTAAAATTACAGATCCAAGAAGTGCAGCGTACCCCAAAGAGAATAGATCCGAATAAACGTTCTCCAATACACTTACTAGTTAGAATGTCAGAGGTCAAAGAGAAAGAGAGGATCTTGAAAGCAGCAAGAAAAAAAGCAATCCATCACATACAAGGGAAACCCAATAAGACTGTGTGTAGATTTCTGAGCAAGAAACATAACAATATCAGAATCCCAAAAGTTCCCCTCATACTTGCTTCCTTTCACTGCCTTCCCCACAGTTGAATACTATCTTGGTTTCATGCAGTGAGTTGAGGCCAAAGATTTCAGTATTGTCTAAATTCCATTTCATTTTTGGCTTTATAACATTCTGGTAAGAGTTATTAACTATGGAAATCTATTATATTAAGAGACTGAGAGGAAAACTGTTTTGGTGTGCTAAAGCTGCCAGAATGCAATATGCCAGAAATGGATTGGTATTTACAATGGAGATTTATTAACTTACAATATACAGTTCTTAGGCCATGAAAATGTCCCAATCAGGGAATCAACAGAATGATACCTGCACTCTGAAAACAGACTGCTGGCATCTGGGACACCTCTGTCACATGGGAAGACACAAGGCCTGTATTTGCTGGTCCTTCACCCCAGGTTTCATTGCTTTCAGCTTTTGGTTCTCATGGCTTCCTCTGTGGGTCCTCTCTTAGCACCTCCAGGGCTTTTCTGTCTAAACTCTCTCTGGGCTTTTTCTGTCTTTTCTCCTCTCATGAAGGATTCCAGTGAAAGGATTAAGACCCATCTTGAATGGCATGGGTCACAACTCAATTGAAATAACCTAACCAAAAGGTCTCACCCACAATAGATCTGTACCCATAAGAATGGATTAAAAGAACATGGCCTTTTCTGGGGTTCGTAACAGCTTTAGATTAGCACAGTAACCAACACAAAGACTCAAGGAAAGCCAACAAACTTTTTCTTTTGTCATAGGCAGGCACCAGGAATCAAACCCAGGTCTGTGGCATGGCATGGCAGGCAAGAACTCTACCACTGTACCACCATTGCCTGCCCAAGCCAACAAGCTTTTAAAATATAATTATAAGTAAATAATCCTCTCTCAAAATATAAATTTTAATTATTTTTAAATCTGAATAAAAGATTTAATTTACTAATGCCCATAGTTTCCAATCTCCTTTTTTATAAGGTCAGTAAAACCTAATTGTTTTAAATATTAACATGAAGACTCATTGTTAAGCACAAGTTCATGTATAGTGATCTGTGTCCAATCGATCTTGTCTACCAGCTGTGAAACTATAAAAATAAATACAGTAAGGGCGGGGATTATACCCACCAGGAACCCTTGAAGTAAAAAATACAGAGCTAGAAAGGGTTTTCAGTAATAATTTGGTTCCAGATGTAACCATCAGGAATTTTCCAGTGAACCAAGTTTAATTTCTTCAAGAAAAGTCAGTCTGACACTTTTTATTTATTTATTTATTTTTACTGTCCTGAGTTTTCTAAGAGAACCATAGTCTCCTCTATCACAAAAGTGGCAGAACTAGATAAATTCTGTTCCTGGTGACTGGACTACAGCTGCAGTTACTCTGATCTTTAGCAAAACATCTCTGACGTCATTTCCTTTTCACTGCCTTCCTATGTGAAGTAAATTTTAACACAATTCCATGCAAATTAAAGCATTAGTCATCCAGGTGAATGGAGAATTGGCATTTCTGATTTCCTAAGTTAAGAAATCTTATTGTCTTCAACCTGGTAAATAACAAAGAAAACCATTACTGAATTCCAGCATGAGGGGTGGTAGAGAAATAATAAAAGAAGCATTGCAAGTGCATTGAAGGATAAGACAGTTTGGGGACTCGGAAAGAGAATGGTTCTTCAAATTTTTTTTGTAGATTAATAAAAGAGATCGAAGTTTTGTTTGTTAATGCATTTACTATATGATTGTTCATAAGAGATGATACCCCCACACACATATGTGTTGTATAGTTGCTGAAAAAATACTTCCTAGCATTATTTTCATATAACAATATTTTTACTTCCATTTTACAACATTTTAAGTTAGTCAAGAAAAAGAAGATAATTCCTAACAGCACTTTAATGCCTCACCATTAGAGCAACTATAATATAAAAATCATATTTCTAAATATGAAATGGCCTTTCAAAAATAATTGTTGCATTGAATAAAAGTATTTGCAAAGTTCCCTTGGGAGAAGGGCAAGGAAGGGGGAAAATTCAACTTCCCCATTTGGAGAATTCCTGATATTCTCACAAACCCTGGGGACAACCAAATCAATAGGCCAGGTCCTCAGTCTTGGGGTTTTTCACATGAAACGTATCCCTGCAAAGGACAGGCTAAGCCTACTAAAAATTAGGCCTAAGAGTCACCTCCAAAAACCTCTTTTGTTGCCCAAATGTGGCCCCTCTCTCTCTGTCTCAGCCAATACGGCAAGCAAATTCACTGCCCTACCCTTCTCTTTGTGGGACATGACACCCAGGGGTGTGAACCTCCCTGGCAACATGGGGCAGAAATCCTAGAATGAGGTGGGACTCGGCATCAAGGGATTGAGAAAACCTCAACTGAAAAGGGAAAGAGAGAAATAAGACAAAATAAAGTGTCAGTGGCTGGGAGATTTCAAACAGTTGAGAGGTTATCCTGGAGGTTATTCTTTTGCATTATATAGATATTCCCTTTTTAGTTTAAGGTGTATTAGAGAGGCCAGAGGAAGTGTCTGAAGCTGTGGAGCTGTGTTCCAGTAGCCATGTTTCTTGAAGATGATTATTTAATGATAAGCTTTTGCAGTGTGACTGTGTGATTGTGGAAACCTGTGTCTGATGCTGCTTTTGTCTATGATATAGACAGATGAGTAAAACATATGGTTTAAAAATAAATAAATAATAGGGGGAACAAATGTTAAAATAAATTGAGTAGATTGAAATACTGGTGATCAATGAAAGGGAGTGGTAAGGGGTATAGAAAAACATAGGGGGAGCAAAGGTTAGAATATATTGGGTAGCAAAGGATAGGCTAAACCTACTTAAATTTGGCCTAAGAGTCACCCCCAAGAAAACCTCTTCTGTTGCTCAGATGTGGCCTCTCTCTCTCAGCTGACACAGCAAGCGAACTCACTGCCCTCCCCCTCTCTATGTGGGACATAACTCCCAGGGGTGTGGACCTTCCTGGCAACGTGGGATAGAAATCCTAGAATGAGCTGGAACTCAGCATCAAGGGATTGAGAAAATCTTCTTGACCAAAAAGGGGAAGAGTGAAATGAGACAAAATAAAGTGTCAGTGGCTAAGAGATTCCAAACAGTTGAGAGGTTATCCTGGAGGTTATTCTTACACATTAGATATCACCTGCTTAGTTAATGTGTAATGGAGAGGCTGGAGGGAACTGCCTGAAACTGTGGAGCTGTGCTCGAGTGGCCTTGTTGCTTGAAGATAATTGTTGGATGATACGGCTGTCACAGTGTGACTGTGTGGTTGTGAGAGCCTTGTGTCTGATGCTCCTTTTGTCTACCTTATCAATGGACAAATAAAACATATAGATTAAAAATAAATAAATAATAGGGGGAACAAATGTTAAAATAAATTTAGTAGATTAAAATGCTGGTGATTGGTGAAGGGAAGGAGTAAGGGGTATGGTATGTATGAATTTTTTTCTGTTTTCTTTTTATTGCTTTTTCTGAATTGATACAGATGTTCTAAAAACTGATCATGATGATGAATATACAACTATGTGATGATAGTGTGAGTTATTGATTATATAACAAGAACGGAATGATCATATAAGAATGTTTGTGTTTGTATGTGGTTATGTATCATAAATAAAAAATAAATTAATTTAAAAATATATATATATTGGGTAAATGGAAATATTAGTGGTCAGTGAGAGGGAAGTGTATGGTATGTATGAGTTTTGTTTTTTTTTTTTCTGCAGTGATGCAAATGTTCTAAGAAATTATCATGGTGATGAATATGCAACTATGTGATGATATTGTGAGTCATTGATTATATACCAAGAATGGAATGGTCATATGTTAAGAATGTTTGTATTTGTATTTTGTTATGTTGTAAAAGTAAATAAGTTAATAAATAAAATTTTTAAAAATAATTGTTCCTATTAACTATGTAAGAGTTTTTTTGTTTTTTTTTTTCTGTTTTTGGTGATGGAAAAGCTTGGGTAATGGATGATGGTGATGGTAGGAAAACATTGTGAATACAATTAATGCCACATAGTGGTCGAGAGTGGTTGAGATGGGAAGTTGTATGCTGTATATATGTTACCACATTTTAAAAAGAGAAAAACTAAATAGACAGAGACAACTAAATGCAATATGTGATCCTGGATGGGATCTAATAATGGAGGAGAAAATGCCCAGAAGGGCATTATTGGGATAAGTGAAAAAGTCAGAATATATACTATATGCTTTATAACACACTCAAACTTCTTGAGGTTGATAATTGTATATAAGGTACATAACTATACTTTAACATAGCTAAATAATTGTACTTAAAGTACATAAGTGAATATCCTTCTTAGGAAATGGAAGTATTAAGTGTTGAAGTAGTATAACATGTGCACCTTACTCTCCAATGTTTAGCAGATAGAGGTAGACAGACAGAAGGAAAGAGTAATATAATGAATGTGACAAAATGTTCTGGGGAGGAGGATATTGAATTCTCTGTATTGGTTTTGTGGGTTTTTACAATTTTACTGTAGGTTTGAAATTACTTTCCTTTTCTATCTTTCCATATTTTCTGTAGTCGGTGCTATTACTTTTAAAATGAGAGGAAAAAAGTGGTTAAAGTGTTAAATTTGCATTTCAGAATGAGAACTTTAATTGAAGGACACTTTTCTAATGATAATTTTCAGTGGTCCAGGAGAAAAAAAGGAGTTTCTTAACTCATTGGCTTCATTTCCTTGTGTCTGTTCTAGAGATAGAGATAAATAATTATTTCTCAAAATTTCTTCCATGGCCAAGGTCATAATCATCACTGTTTCTTACTTCTTTCAACCAGAGTTATATACACGCCTGGCCACACTGATGATCATATGGCTCTTCTTTTAGAAGAAGAAAATGCTCTCTTTTCTGGAGATTGCATCCTAGGTGAAGGAACAACTGTATTTGAAGACCTCTATGATTATATGAACTCCCTAAAAGAGTTGTTAAAAATTAAAGCTGATATTATATATCCAGGTGGGTATTTTTTAAATCTAGCAAACCATTTGGGTTAAATGCTAGGGAAGGTTCAGTTTGGCTTATCTCTGACTATGTTTTGTTTATGTTTTTTCTCCCTTTAAGAGATACATATAAATTGTTTCTTTAAATGACACCCCTAGGTCTTGTCTAGCCATGTAGTTAAACTTAAAAAGAAGGCTGAGTGTTATATCAAGAACTTTTTACGGTGATCTGAGGGATAGTTTTAAGAACTGCACTGCTGTTCTGTTCTCAAGACTGTTGAACAAAGGAAATAAGCTTACAGTAGGAAAGAAAAATGTTTTCATTCCATAAGCAATCTCCAGTTTTCTTCATTTGATTTCTGTTGTGGATCACATTTTAGCTGCATAGCCTTGGGTCATATTTGACCCCTGAGATTTATACTACCATACATACTACCATATCACCCATAAAATAGTATATTTATTCTCATTCCCCAGAAAAGAAACCTGTTGCTGGTATCTCATAGGAGCTGGGTTACCTAATTTTCTAATCTTAATTTGCTCCAGTCCAAACCAACATGAAAAGATCTGTAAATACCATATCCTCAATACTCCTAGGTGCTCTCAGGAGTTCCTAATGTTGAGAGAAAAAGAGGCCGGCCATTTAAATTACTATTATGATGTAAAAGGGATGGAAGCTGACAGCTTTTTTTTTTTTTTAGAGAGAGGGAGGAAAGGAAGGAAAGACAGAGAAGGAAGGAAGGAAGGGAGGAAGAAAGGGAAACATTTTTAAACATTTTCTTGTTTTATTATATTTTGTTTGTTTGTTTGTTTTTTACATGGGCTGGGGCCGGGAATCGAACCGGGGTCCTCCGGCACGGCAGGCAAGCACTCTTGCCCGCTGAGCCACCGCGGCCCGCCCCTGACAGCTTTTTTTTAAAAGAACAGAGTTGATATTCGGTGCACTCACATTCAAGCTAGGCTAATGAGAGGCTGCCTAGTCAAGGTACACTGAAGGGTTGCTTTAATGAATGGAGTGGCTTATTAGCACAGCAGGAGTTTATATGTAAATTATGTTCTGTAGCCATAGCTACTCTATACTAAAGCTTGCTGCTCGTGAGTTGCTGTGCAGAGGCTTTACAGCTTTCATCTTCACATATACTCCGTGAAGTAGGTAGCAGCACCCTCATAGTTCAGAGAGATTCGGGGACTTCCTCACAGTCACGCAGCCAAAGAGTGATCGCCTGTATTCTAACCAAAGCCCAGGTTCTTTCCATAACATAGATTAGCCTGCTTCAGGATATTTTGCTCTCAGATATTCTAAATATTCCTTTTCAGATTTATGTATATATTAATTTGTTCTGTCTTAAAGAGCGAGTAAATTTCAACATAATTTTATCAGAATTGTCCAGATCTCTCAGTTGCTAATCTGAGCATGAGATTCCAGAACATTCAAGTTCTATTTGTCTTGCGAATTTTTAATAAAGCTGCTTTTTACATTCCCTTCTTTGTCTTTATTAGTATGGCAGCATAAGTGTAAGCAGTTTGCAGAGTCAGGTTGCTAAGCCAGAATCCCAGCTCCAACCCTTGCTAGCTAGCATGGTGACCCTGGAGTTTCACCCTCCCTGGGTTTTCTTCGGGTTTCTGTTGTAAAGAGGGAAGAGGAATAGTAGCTACCTCGTGGGATTCTTGTGAGAATGATGTATGTTAAGCATCACAAGCAGAGACTGGCATGTATAAACATTGTATAAACACTGCCTCTGGGTATTGTGGTTGCTGTTTTTATTGCCATATTTTTTAAATATTTTTACTGTGAAATTTATATTTTATGTTTCTTAAAATCCACAATAACATTTTATAAAGATTTTATTTGGCATAAACCTCTAATATTTTTTGGCATTGTACGTAATTTTTAAATCTCTTATAATTATACTAGTTTAGCTTTCCAAATAATTCATATTTTTGTGTATTTAGTCTGCTTTTTCAGTATATCATATAAATTATTTTAAAATAGGCTAACTTCAGTTGTACTTAATATTGTTATTGGTTGAAGTAATTATGTATTGTTTTGTCTCTTTTTTTATTCAGGACATGGCCCAGTAATCCATAATGCTGAAGCTAAAATTCTACAATATATTTCTCACAGAAATATCCGAGAACAGCAAGTTCTTGAATTATTTCATGGGAACTCTGAAAAATCTTTTACAGTAATGGAACTTGTAAAAATTATTTATCAGGTAAATAATTTCATTTATCTTATTTGTACATAGCCACAATTTTATTAGAATAATCTACTTAATAGATTACAGATAAGGTAAACTTAGCACATCCCAGAACAGAGTAAATACACAAAAGCTGGTCTTGGAAAACAAAATAGCTATCCTGAACGAGTCATTAAACCTTCTCACTCCCTAGGACAGACTGGCTTTCTAGATTATAGCAAGTGCTCTGCTAGAGAGAGGTATCAGGATAATAGCAGCAAGGAGCAGCAGGCATGGCTGGCTAAAAGTGAGAAAACACATTTCAAAGAATAGGAGTAATTTGAGTATATAGAAAAAGAATCCTCGACCTTCATTGGCCTCTGAGCACATCACTTTATGACTGTACTGTGTGGCAATCAATTAGTTTAATTTCATTTTTCAGCAAATGTTTATTAGATTTCTTCCCTGTAGGCAGCATAGCTTAGAAAGAAAGAATGTAGACTTTGGAGTAAGACTACCTGGGTGTAAACCACCCACTATTACCTACTATGCGACTTTGGGCAATTTATTTAACTTCTGTAAGTCTCAATTTCTTCACCTGTAAAAGGATAGTAATAGTATTGAGCTTTTGAAGATTGTTTTAAGGACTGAGGCAATTCACATAAAGTTTTTAGCACAGTGCCAGAGTATATAGTAAGTATCGAAAAAATATTTTTATTATTTTATTTTTCTCACTACCATCACCACTACTGCTACCTGTGTTAGACTCAGCAATACAAAAATAAATAAGATAAAGGTCCCTGTCTGCTAGGAACTTAAAATCATTGAGGGAGACGTGGATAAACAGAAAATAGCAATAGAATTTAACCAGTTCTGTAAAAGAAAATTTTACAGAGTATAATGGGGGCTTAGAGGCAGGAGTGACTGCCTGCAAGTATGGGGGAAGGTTTGACAGAGTAAGCAGATAATGAGTAGAAATTTTTGTCTATCCAGATAGAATATGTTTAAAGTCATAGAAGTATAAAACATGGGATGCTCAAGAAACAATCTGTCAAAGCATAAGATATATGAATATAACAAAAGATTTGGAAAGATAAGCTAGGGCCAATATTAGTAAAGAACATTTCATCCTGTAGGCCTAAACTGTCAAAAAGTTAAATAATACTCATTTTCCTTTGCTCTTAAAGGGAGGAATGACTGGTTAAAATGGTTAAAGTAAAAATGTCATTGGCAAAAGGGTAATATAAGTATTTAAATTACATGAAAGTTCATTTTCTCTTAATTAAACTAGAGTCTCAGTTTTTGTCTCAGTTCAGGCAGCAGAAAAGTGACTTATATAACTGAGGAACTGAATTTTTTATTGTATTAAAAATTGTTGAATGATAGCTTTACTAATTTATACAATTCAATCATTTAAGGTGTACAAATTCAGTGATTTTTAGTATATTTACAAAGCGGTACAGCCATGACCGCATCAATTTTAAAGTGATTATATCACCCCATAAAAAAAAACTTGTACCCTTTAACACTCCCCATTCCCCCCACTTTCTCCCTCAACCCTAAGCAACCACTAATCTACTTTCTGTCTTTATAGATCTCCCTATTCTGGATATTGTCATGTAAATGTGATCAAACAATATGTAGTCTTTTGTGACTGACTTCTTTCACTGAGTATGCAGTTTTTGAGATTCATCCATATTGTAGCATATATCAGTTTTTCATTCTTTTTTATGGCCAAAGAATATTTCATTGTATGAATATACTACATCTTATTTATCTCCACCAGTTGATGGACATTTGAGTTGTTTCCACTTTTTGTCTGTTGTAAATATGCTGCTTTGAACATTGATGTATAAGTTTTTGTGTGAACATATGTTTTCATTTCTCTTGAATACATACCTGGGAGTGTAATTGCTGGGTCATATGGTAACTATATTTAACTTTTTGAGGCACTATACCATTTTACAGTCCTACCAGCAGTATATGAGGGTTCCAGTTTCTCAAATTGTTTTTTATTTTAATTAATTTAACCACATGTGGTTAATAGCAACCATTTTGAACAACAGAGTTCTAGAAAGTTATATTGCTTCTCTACCAGTTAGCATATATCCAGGTTATAATGGATAGGTTGCATACTCTTAGGGCAGTAATTATTTCTTGTGAGTTACTGAGGCACCAAGGAAAATTGGTAGTCAAATAGTTAGAATAATAGTTCATTGCTATTCTAATGACCATTAATTCACCTCTCCCAAACATCCTGCATACTGCTAAAAGGTAATTCTAGGAGAATCAGCCTTTACTTTAATAAATCAAGTTCTCAGTACCTGACCACAATTTTAATGAATAAATTACTGTTTCCAAGTCTACTGCTGTTTACTATTAATTTAGTTAAGAAAAGTGAGTATATTGGTAATATATACGTAAATGATTAAAGAAGGCAAACTAATATTTTTCATAGTATTTTAGTAATTGAATAAGATGTTTTTGTGAGACCAAATCATCCTATTTTTTCATGCGTGATTTTTTACTGTTGACTATACATTTGGCAGGTATTATATTTTAAACTGGCCTGGGATTATAAATGCTAGCTCTGCCACTTTCTAGCTATGTAACCTTGGGTTTATGACCTCTCTTTGCATCTGTTTTTTCATCCATTAAATGAGGATAATAATATCTATCTCATAATGATCTTATGAGAATTGGTTAATATTTAAATTCCTTAAACAATGTTTAGCATATATTAAGCACTATAAGTTGACTGTTCTTTTTATAACTCTTCAATTCAAATTTCAAAATACAATTATTTATACAAATACACACATTTTTATAAATGTATTAAATTTACCATAAGAAAATAACTTTTAGTTCCTTAATGAAATCTATTAAAATCTGAATCTCCGGAAAGTACATCATTAAGAGAAAGGAAAGTTGTTTTCAAAATAAGTGTATTTAGAAATATTCTATTTTTAATGAAATAGATTTTACTTTAGAGTAACAACCACAGTAATAAATCATTTGAAACTGACATTTAGAAAGGTAATGTATATTACCTTATAGCACAAATAGCTTATATAACAAAACAAATATTTAATAATCTGAGATAGAGAATGTTAGAGGTGGGAAATTTTACAAGTGTTGTTGCTTAACTGATTTAAATACCAGGTGCTTTGGGCAGTATTGTATAAAACAAAGGAAGAGGGGAAGATCAAGCAGAGTTTTGTCTCTTCCCTCCTGAAACAGAACTGTAATTTTAAATAAATTATTAATTAATTTAATTTTCTTAAAAATATATAATTTGAGAAACAATTTTCACTACTAAGTAATCTTATTTGTATTAATTCCCTATTTACATATTTTAGGACTATAATAAAAAGGATGGCAACAGAGTCTTTTATGGCTTCCCTCATTCAGAGAGCTTATCTAAAACAGAGCAACAGAGGAGAATTTAATTTTAAAGATGTGCTTTTAAAAAATTCCTAGTTTTCTTAATCCATGATATTATTTTCAAAAGCATACAGTAACGAAAAAAATTTTGTTGTGGCAATTTAAATTCTTTAAATAGTTCAGTACTGTTTATTCTGACTTTTAATCAATAACATTTATTAAACATCTGTTGCATATAGAATGGCAGTATATATTATAGAGGACTTTGTTCATTCAACAAATATATTTATTGAACACTTTTCACATGTCACACAGTGGACTAGATGCAGACATACGAATGACTAAAGACCCCTGCCATCAAGGGATTCATGGTTCAGTGAAGACATGATTTATGTTTAACAGATATTTATAATATTGACTATCATAACAGCTTTCATATATTCATCATAGACTAAATGCTTTCCTTATAGTACCTTGAATTCTTACCAATTTAATAAATGGCTTACACTTTTTGAGTCAGAGTTTTTGAGTAAATTATTCCAAGAGTACACAATTAGCAGATGTGTCTCAAATCCTGTGATTTTCCTATTATACCAAGATGCACAGTATGTCGGGAGCATAAAAGAAAGAGATGTCAGTTCTGTCTGGTTAAGATGCAGGATGGTAAGGCTTCTCTGGAAAGTCTTCAAAAACTTTTGATGAATGAATTGAATGTTGAAGGAGTAAACATTTCCCAGGCCCAAATAGAGGATACAAGAAGTCATTCTACATGGAGGGAGCAGTGTGTTCAAAGATGGGAGTAATAAAATACATTTGTACATTTGAAAATCCACAGAGAAATTGCATATGAATGGAGCACAGTACAAATGTGGATAGGGACAGGAGGGGAATCACAGGAAACGAGGGAGGAAATGTTGGCATTATTGGATTATGGGTTGCCTTGACAGCCATGCTTAGAAAAATAGGACTTTAGCCAATGATCTAGGAATAACCATTCAAAGATCTTAAGTAGGGGAGTCTTGTGATGAGATCTAGGAAAGCACACTGCTGAATATAGTATATGTTACTAGAGCTAAGAGGGAGTTTGGGATTAGAGGTTTAGATTTAGGGGTCATTAATGCATTATACTGCTGGGGCAGGGGTAGGGGAGGACAGTTTGTTGAATAAAAAGAGAGGAGAGCCAATGGAACAATTCTCTTAAATATTGATGTTTATCAGAAGTCTGAGGGATATCCATGATGATGGTAAATGGTAAGGGAAGTAGGATAACCAAGGGAAAAGAGAGAGCCTCAAAAAGGAGATGATAACCAGATGATTTCAGGTAAGATAAGGGCTGAAAAGAATCCATTCAATTTTTTCTTTTTTTTTTTTTACATGGGCAGGCACCAGGAAGCGAACCTGGGTCTCTGGAATGGCAGGCGAGAACTCTGCCACTGAGCCACTGTTGCCTGCTCTCCATTCATTTTTCTTTCTTCTTTTTTTTGGCATGGGCAAGCACTGGGAATCAAACCCAGGTCTCTGGCATGGCAGGCAAGAACTCTGCCTGCTGAGTCACTGTGGCCCACCCCACTCCATTCTTTTATTTTTAATATGGAACACTTCACGAATTTGTGTGTCATCCTTGCGCAGGGCCCATGCTAATCTTCTCTGTATCGTTCCAATTTTAGTATATGTGCTGCCGAAGTGAGCACTCATTTTTGATTAAGAAATAATTTGATTTTGGCAAAATGTTTTCAGGGGACTGAGAAATGGAGAAAATGAATTTAGTCAAAAGCTTGGCTGTTAAAGGAAGATAGAAAAGGAGAATGAGATGTCATGGAATGGTATTTTTAATGTAGGAAAGACTTGATCATGTTTATAAGCTATGGGGAAGGAGGTTGAAAAGAAAGATGTTATGTAAAGCAAAAAAAGGTATAGTTGAAGAGGAAAGATTCTAGGACAGATAGCGAGGGAATAATACCAAGAATAAGTAGAGGATTGACCATGAAAAGGAAGAAGGATATTTTTTTCTCTGAATCTGTTTTCATATTTACATTTGTTGATTAAAGGTGGGAAGATGAGGGGGTTAATGCCTGGAAACTTCTGTTTTTTTTTGGTGAACCTACAAGAAATAGAATCTTTGGAGGGAAAAGGGCACGTTAGGGCAGGAGATTTAAGAACATAATAAAGATTAGGAACAACTGCTGTAAGAAATGGAAAAGAAGTAGGACCAGCTTCATATCAAAGGATTACCAGGGCCGGGGAAGATGTAGCTGTCTCTTCTCCGAACCACCCCTTTGCCTCTGGACTTCTCTGGGGACAATAGCCACCTGACCAGGGGCCTGGGGCCCAGGACCGCGGTCTCAGGCGACAACCATGGGCTCTGTGTCCATCCAGCAGTTTGCAGGTGGCTGCGCCTAAGTGGCAGAGGAGGCACCAGAGAACACAGCCGGGGAGACAGAGGAGTCGCAGCTGCTTCATGGTACCGGCATCTGTAAGTGGTTCGACGTGCAGATGGGGTTCGGTTTCCTGTCCATGACTGCCTGCCCCCCAGTGGACGTCTTTGTGCATCAGAGTAAACTGCACATGGAGGGCTTCTGGAGTCTGAAGGAGGGTGAAGCAGTGAAGTTCACCTTTAAGAAGTCTGCCAAGAGCCTGGGATCTATCCATGTCACTGGACCTGGTGGGGTGTTCTGTATTGGGAATGAGAGGCGGCCAAAGGGGAAGAACATGCAGAAGCGCAGATCAAAAGGAGACAGGTGCTACAACTATGGAGGTCTAGACCATCATGCCAAGGAATGCAAGCTGCCACCCCAGCCCAAGAAGTACCGCTTCTGCCAAAGCATCACCATATGGTGGCCTCATATGCTGGGCTCAGCAGGCCCCCAGCTCACAGGGAAAGCCCTCCTACTTTCGGGAGGAAGAAGTAGAGATCCACAGCCCCACCCTGCTGCCAGGGGCCCAGAATTGAGCCACAGTACGTGGGGGCAATACTGCGATCAGGAAGTTCCAAGGAGCAGGCATCAACCCACAAAGTGAAGAAAGTGGGATAGGGGGCACTGCCATGTATCTTAGGCTGGGGTCCATAGTCATCACCCCCTCTTCCATCTTGATAGGGGAAAGGGGTGAGGCAAAATAATCCCAGCCATGCTCTATCCAAATACAAGTGAGAGCTTTCAGGAGAAACACCCCTAGAGCCTGCATGAAATACCCCTAGAATTTCCAGTTTTTTTTACATTGACCTGAATAGGGAAGCTGTTTTCCTTTGAAAGAAGATTTATAAAAATTTTTCAGCCAGAATGAAAAGATTAAGTATCAGAGCAGATTGATGGACCCAACCCATGAGCCACTACATTCTGTGGAAGGGAATCTCTCAGGGATAGGACAAGGTTTTCCATGTCTTGTCTCCTTATAAGCCATGCTTAGGACAGGATGCTGGGGACTGTCCCAAACTGGATTGTGATGATAGATAAAAGGGGTGTTGGTGGGACAGCTGCAGAACTACTGTTCCTAAGCTTGCTCCTACCTCGTTGGATCAATCCTAGGATAGAGAGAAAAAACGGGGTAGGGGTGTTTCCACGTAGAAAGTGGAGGTGAGAGATGAAGAAAGGGAAAATGAATGTATATCCAATTCATTCAGGAACTTTTATGCAGGTGCAAGAAACTTATGTCAAAGTGGCCACAAGACTGTTTAATAGGAGACAGAAGAATGTAACTCCATGTTTACTGCTAGAAACCAAAGCTTTGTGTAGAATCTTGAATTTATGGGGAAGAAGGGAGGGTAGGAAAGCATGTGCCTGCCCTTTTCCCTAATCTCTTCACCTTATTCCTGAGCTGCAAGTGACTGAGCCCCCTTGGGCTTTGGTGATCCTATCACTGGGATATTGTTTTTGATGGTTGATTTTGTACTAGGTACTTTACTTTCTGCTATCATTTTGTAACATGCTTTCCCCTTCCCCGCTTTTCCCTGGGATAATACAATGAATAAATAAAGACTTATTGGAACTGGGGGAAAAAAGATTACCAGATGTCACAAAAAGCTTAGCATAAGCTTTACTTTTAGTTATAAAGTAAAGAAAGATTAGCTGTTCACCATCTTCCTTTTAAAGTAGTTCATTCACATGCTTGATTAGACCTCTGTCAAAATTTATTTCCCAGACAGGTCTTCCAACAAGAACTTATGATGTCACTGTCCTAATGCTAAACGTAGATGTCTTTATAAACACAAGTATTCCTTTTCTTGGGACTCTTCCCAAAGAGTGTTATTTCATTTGCCATCATTCTGAATTTTTCTCCTCTCTCTATCCCAACCTGACTTTATGGCTGAGACCAATAATCTGTTCTATTTTTTCCCCAGAAATATCCTTATTTAAGGAATAAAAATAATATTTGCTTTGTCATCCAGATAACAGTTATCAAATACGTATTACTATCTTACCAAAAGGAAAGAAAAATTGGGAGTTGAAATTTATATACTTTTCTAAAACTGTGCAAAGATATTATTGTTTACCCTAATAGATTATAGGGCCAGCTGTCTGTAGCATCAAAACATCAAAGAATAATTTTTACTTTCATTTAATCACTCATTTACTCATTAAAAAAACTAATGAGTTCTTACCGTATGCCTTTATAGTAGGCCCTGGGTATTCAGTAGTGAACAAAACACCTACTGCTGTTGTCTTTATATGGTCTGTTTTATATATGTATATGGTCTATTTTATCTATGCCATTATAGTGACCTAAAGCAGAGTGAAATTGTTTCAGTTACTGCTATATAAAAGTGTGTTTTTAAGTTCAACATCTCTTCTTTTATTGCATTTTGTTTTTCTTTAAAAATTTTAAGAGGATTAACTATTCTTTAAAAACAAAAAAGATCTCACCTTCATTTTTCTTTAAGGATGTTCCTGAGCATTTACATAAAATGGCTGAACATAATCTCTTCCTTCATTTGAAAAAATTAGAAAAAGAAGGAAAAATATGTAAGTATACTTCCAAATTTTAATTCTTTTATTGCTAGCATTTAAGATATTTTTATAAATATACTCATTGCCTTTTAGGGAAAGTAACAATGCAGGGTTCTCCCCTGAATATCACTCTTAGTAGGAGGGACAGGCATTAGGAAGGATCAGTAGCACAAGGCCAGTTAACCACAAATTGGAACTAAAAGTTCCCACCAGAATTAGAGTTGTCCTTAGGGGTACTGATCCTCACCCACCAGAATGAGCATCATAAGCATGTAGCGGGAACATAGCTTGTCTTCAGACAGACCACAAGACCACAAAGAATTTGACATGTAGAAGATTTGGAAACAGCCAAAGATTGTGAACTGTAATAAAGATAGTAAACTCAAAAATAATAAAGCAGTAATTCTGAAATTGTTTACTAATGTTAGATTAATTCAAATTAATAATCTTTATAGAGCTTAACTTTAAAATCAAAATGTTCAAAAAATGAATTCTGTGTAAAAGCCTTAGCAGTATTTTTGCATGTACAAAAAAAATCAGCTTTATATTGAAAAATAAAATTTTAGAAATTAATGCCTTTTCCAGCCAGAGATCATTTAAAATCCAAATACATTTATTTATTTGTTAACTTTTTACTCTCATATTCTTTCCACAGTTAGCACCATGGATTCTGAGAAGAAATGGAAAGCTAATCTTTAATTCCAGGCTAATGAAAGCTTTACATGTTTTGGTTATTTTTTAGGAAAATGGTATGTTTTCTTAACTATAGATTATATATAGAAAATATAGAGTACGGGACATTGAAAATAACCCTAAATATACTTTTAAATGTCATATTTATCCTAAAATGCATAAATTACACTATGCACCTATAATATAGGTTATGTATCTAAACTTGATCTTATAATACTTTACCAAAAATTCAGAATTCAACAGTTTATTAGTTTCAACAGATTGGGTTTACTTTAAAAATAAAATTTAGATAATTTAAACTGGACATTATTCTTGAAAGTTTGTTTTCTATTGCCAGTGGTCAGTAATAATATTTTCTCTAGCTGTTTCAGTTAACAGTATAGATTTCTATATAATCTATTTCCTATACCTTTGTATCTGTAGATATCAGCGTTTTGATGTTTCTATCAGTTATATTCATGATTGTGTATTAGTTCTATAGCTTTCTATCATTGGTATGTTCTTATAATGGTGTCCTACAAATGATTCATGTAAACCAGTTTATGGCCATTGAAAAACATTAAATTCCCAATAAAAAGCACTACATGATGAATAATTATTTATGTAATCCATCAGTGCAGCCAACTTATTTACCAAGTTTAGACTGTTGTATATAAATAATCATCCACCTATATTTACATTATATTATATACCAAAAGTTTGTTGTTGTTGTTTTTTCTTTTTTTGCATGGGCAGGCGCCGGGAATTGGCATGTCTCTGGCATGGCAGGCGAGAACTCTGCCACTGAGCCACCATGGCCTGCCCTAAAAGTTTGTTTTTAAATTAGAGGATTGTAAAACAGCAGTTTAAAATATGCATAGGGAGTGCCAGAGTAGTTCAGTGGTAGAATACTCTCCTGCCATGTGGGAAACCTGGGTTCAATTCCCAGCCCATGCACTTCCCAAAACAGACAAGCAAATAAACAAACAAGCAACAAACCAAAAAATTCAACAAATGGTGCTGCAATAAGGGGATACTCACATGGGAAAAGAATGAAATGTGACCCGAGCCATACAGCATTCAAAAAAATATATCCATAGTGTTTTGAAATAATGGTTAGATTCCCAGAGTAGCCCATCAATGCTTATTTAACCCATAAGATTGCAAACTATCATTTAAATTGTCAAACTATAGTATTAAATTTCAGAATCCTGCAAATGTACTTTCTTCACTCTTCCCTATAAGTAAAATTTCCTTAATATTTTTTTAAATTTTATTTTACAGACTTACCTCTTTCTTCCCCCTTTTTCTAAGGTCCCTAGAATTTTCATACTATCCTTAACACTTATCCCTGTGCCTTAGAGACCTGTTGTATTACTTAAACCGTTTAATATTACAGAGTAACTATGCATATCCTCCTCAGCATCACCAACAAAAAAGTAAAATCAGTATTCTCTTTTCCTCAGTGTAGTATATATCAGCAAAATTTGGACAAGAAAAAAATCATAATTATGAATATGAGTGATTAGTTACCTCTTAACTTGCTTCACCATTCTTTTTCCTATGAATGAAAACACCATTCAGTTGGTCGAACTAAAAACCTAGTAGGCTTTCTTGATGTGCCCCTCTCCCTCATCTCATATCCAGTTATTCATCAGGTACTTACTACCTATTCCACCTGCAGAATTTATCATTGCCCTTTTTTTTTTAACCAATACTTCTAGTCTCACTCATCTTCCTCGATTGCCTGGACTACTGTATTGCCTGGACTACTGTATTGCCTGGACTACTGTAATAACCCTTACCTCTGGTCTCATTGTTTCCATTCTTGGAGATGGGTGGGGAGAAAGGCTAAGAAGGGGCATTCTAAACGGAGGAAATCTCATGCAGAAAGCCATGGAGTCATTGTCTTTTAAAGGCTATGTGGAAGGCTAGTTAACCATTGATTATTGAAAGAATTTAGGCAAGGGAGAATTTTAACAAAAACAAATGCATTCGTTTAGTGCCAGCAGCCATGCTGGGTGCTGGGCCAGGTTCTCCAGATACAAAGGTGAACAAAACAGAACTCTGCTCTCAAAAGAAGCTCTTACTTTACATGTGGCAACAAAGTTACAATAGTCAGTACCATTAAGCTTATTTGAAGTAAAGAAAGCATATTAACCTGCTCCGTTGCAGAGGAGCCTGAGCTCAGTCTTTAAGACAAAGAAATTAGTTTGAGAGATGGGAAGAATTGTTCCAGTTGGAGGAAATAGCATATGCACATAGAGGCATGATAGATCATCATTGTTTTAATTTGCTAAAACTGCTGGAATGTAATATGCCAGAAATGGATCAGCTTTTATAAAGGGGATTTTAAGTTACAAGTTTACAGTTCTAAGACTATAAAAAATGTCCAAACTCAGGCATTCAGGAAAAGATACTTTGACTCCAAAGATGATGAAGAAAGACTGATGTCTGCAACATGAGAAGGCACATGACTGGAATCTGCTGGCCCTTGTTCCCTATTCTGTTGCTTCCACCTTCTGATTCCGGTGGCTTCTAAGCATCTGTGGGTCTCAACTGCTCCGAGACAAAACTCTGGATTTCATCTCTTAGCTTAACACCTCCCAGGGCTAGAGATTTCTTCTTTTCTAGTGTCTGTGTCCTGGTTTCATAGGACTTCTTTAAGCATTTCTGTCAGCACTCCAATGATCTCCAAATGTCTACATCTATGTATCAGCTTTCTCCCAAATGTTTTCCTATTAAGGGACTCCAGTAAACTAATTACGACCACCTTAAATATGCAGGGTCACATCTCCATCTAATCAAAAGATCACACCCATAATTGGGTATATCACATCTCCATGGAAAAAAACTTAATGAAGAGGTTCCACCCTACAATATTGGATCAGGATTAAAAGAACATGGCTTTTCTGAGGTATGTAACAGTTTCAAACCAGCACAATCATATAGTTGGGAAACTACAAGAAATGTTATATGACTAGAATATATGTTGTTTGTGGGCTGAGATCATAAGGATAACCAGAATCTCACAAGAACCAGTGTACAGTTGTTCAGCTGTGCTTCACATAGGCTGTAGTGTACACAATGAAAGAACTGGAAAGCAGCTCAGGTTCCAGGGCAACCCAAATATTGTTTCTTCAGCCCCAAGTACTTTTCCTCTACCATTATGGTGATTTCATTCCTCTTTTTGTTTCTGGGCACTCCAACCAACTAATTTAACCTCTGTTTAATATACCTCATGGATTTGGATTATCCACCTTTTGCTTACTCATTTTTTGTTTGCTCAGAGTTTCTACCATCTCCTTGTTATCACCTCTGGGTTTTCTTGGTCTGTCTGCAGCTTCTGTTTTGCAACCAACTTAGCCCTCTTTATTAGAAATGGATTAGGATGTCATTGTCACTGAGGTGTTAATTAATGGGGTAGGTAAGTATACAGACAACCTCTGGGGGGTACACAGGAAAAGAAATTAGCAAAGGAAATTAAGATAGATTGGCTAAGGACAAGATAGTCACTGGGAGAATGTCAGGACAGCGAAGAGAGAGAACCAAAAAAGGAAGGGCAGCAATATTAAATGAGGATTTTTCTTTTCTTTTTTTTTTTCATTTTTATCAATAAAACCAATCAACATACAGCACAAACATTCTTCACGTATGAACATTCCATACTTGGTGTGCAATCAATGGCTCACAATATCACAAACTTGTATATTCATCGTCATGATCATTTCTCAGAACATTTACATCATTCCAGAAAAAGAAACAAGAAAACACTCATACATACCATACCCCTTACCCCTCCCCTTCATTGATCACTAGCATTTCAAACTAAATTTATTTTAACATTTATCCCCCTATTTATTTTTATTCCATATGTTCTATTCGTCTGTTGACAAGGTAGATAAAAGGAGCATCAGACACAAGGTTTTCACAATCACACAGTCACATTGTGAAAGCTATATCATTATTCAATCATCATCAAGAAACATGGCTACTGGAACACAGCTCTACATTTTCAGGCAGTTCCCTCCAGCCTCTCCATTACATCTTGACTAACAAGGTGATATCTACCTAATGCGTAAGAATAACCTCCAGGATAACCTCTCGACTCTAGAATCTCTCGGCCATTGACACTATGTCTCATTTCACTTTTCCCCCTTTTGGTCGAGAAGGTTTTCTCAATCCCTTGATGCTGAGTCTCAGCTCATTCTAGGATTTCTGTCCCACATTGCCAGGAAGGTCCACACCCCTGGGAGTCATGTCCCACGTAGACAGGGGCAGGGTGGTGAGTTTGCTTGTTGTATTGGCTAGAGAGAGAGGCCACGTCTGATCAAGTGGCCATGTTTCTTAAAGATGATTGTATAATGATACAGCTTTCACAATGTGACTGTGTGATTGTGAAAAACTTGTGTCTAATGCTCCTTTTATCTACCTTATCAACAGACGAGTAAAGCATATGGAATAAAAATAAATAATAGAGGGAACAAATGTTAAAATAAATTTAGATTGAAATGCTAGTGATCAATGAAAGGGAGGGGTGAGAGATATGGTATGTATGATTTTTTTTCTGTTGTCTTTTTATTTCTTTTTCTGGATTGATGCAAATGTTCTAAGAAATGATCATAATGATGAATATGCAACTATGATGATATTGTGATTTACTGATTATATATGTAGAACAGAATGATCAAAAGTTAAGAATGCGTTTTTTGTTGCTATATATATTTTTTTAATTTAAAAATTAATTAAAAAAAAAAAGAAAATGGGAACTTTAAATCTTTTCCCTTTTACCCCTGAAACTGTGAGGGAGCTACTGAGAATTCAATTCCCTTTCAATATGGGTTGCAAAAGATCGAGCAGCCCTAGTGTCCACCAAAAATGTAATTTTTCCCTGATATGGGCCCACCTTTAGATTTATCAAAAGCTCGCAGTGGGCTCTTGAGACAAGGAGGCTTTAACCTCCCTAATTTTTAAAATTTATTAAGGATATCCCCCGACATTCTTTCTTTAAATTTGGGCATTCCCCTTTGAATTGACCAGGTTTTCCATAGTGATAACACCCTGCTAAACTCTTGTGCCCTCCTACTCCGTTATTCCCTTTGGCCCAGACTGTTTCTCTCTCACCTCTGCCTGTCTCCTCCCCGCTTTATCTCTAATCCCTTCTTGGTCATGTGGTTGACCCTGCTCAACATGATTTTAACTTATTTCTGCTTTCCTCTTCCTTTCTCATAACTCACTATCACCAATGGCAGGGCAGGGGAAGCCGTTCAGCTAAGTGAATTGGGTTTTAGCACTTGGCGGCAGCCTGGGGAGCACCCAGCCAGCATTTGCACTGGCCCCTTGGCCAAGCTCGTCCCTGACCCATCCCTGGCAGAGACGCCAGTGGCTGTGCAGTCCTGGGAGCCAGGGGGTGAGCCACGCATGGAGGAGGGGTTTGGGCCTTAGAGAAGGGAGGCAGGCCGGTGCCAAGCCCATGCTCTCAGGACCAATTGACCCATGTTCAACTGCTGGAACCCTTCTCCACTTCAGCCTTCAAAGCTCTTGTTTAAATATTAGCTATTACCACCAAGATCTGTACCTATGGCAGCTCCATCCAGGCCCGCGCCATAGGCTTCAAGACTCACCACAATGGCCTTCCTACTCATCGTGGCATAGCGTCTACAGGGTTGGAAGATCCTGGCAGCCCTGCAGGGTGGCAGTGGCCCATCCCACTCTTGTCCCTTTTGCGTGCATCCTAACTGCGGGCGATGGCTGGGTATGGGCCTGATGCTCCAGCGCCATTGTTCTTACAGCCCTGACCGAGCAGTTTTGACATCCCCCTCTCACCTGCTTCCCACCTCCCTCTCATACAACACCTCAGAGCAGACAAACAACAAACAAAAGCCCCACGCCTGCACCAAAGAAGGACCAAGGTGGTTCTGCATCTAAAATAAAATGTGGAAGCAAAGAAAGGAGCCCAACTGGGTCTTAAAGGCCACCATCACCAGTGAAGTTGAATACAGCAAAACATCACAACTAAAATACACTCTGAGACTTTCTTAACTTTCCTAGTGGTTTATCCTTCTACCTATTCATTTTCTGCATCTTCTTCTGAATGTTAGTCCAAGACTCCTTTATATCCTTGGGCCACAGGACTATCAGGGTCCATCCCTGAATATTTCCTTATTTGGTCCCTCAACTTTTGCAGGTAAGCAAAGAGTGTTTTGTTTAAGTTCATTCCTAAAATAATAATATTATAATAATAATAATAAACCCAACAAGATTTTGCTGGAAAAGATGCATCTTTAGTTTAACTAAGAATCCCTTGTGTCTCTTTAATCATCACACCTCTCCTTGGCTCAGCTACTTCCCTAAATAAATGGGAAAGCAGGCATCTTTTCTACCACCTCAAATAATGCTAACATTATTGCTCAGAAGTAGGTGGCAGGTCCTGTTAGAAGACACCATAACTCTCCTAGGAGTCCAATTCCTGCACTGACACTTTTATCAAACTGAACTCCTATAGGAAAACGCTCCCACATCAAGATAGTTTTATTCACCCATTTGCTTCATTCTTATTAGTAGTAAGTCTGCAATTCCTGCATTTGGCACATGGATTTATTATAGAGAAACCCTGACTCTGCATCAAGTGGTCACATACCACTGTGAAATAGTTCTATTGAACTAAAGAGACAAAACTAGAAAAATACCAAAATATCAGTAACTCCGAGTAACTTCTTCAAATCCCTTTAAGGACTAAAAATTGCTGGATAGTTTAAGCTATTTTTACCTTGAGACCCCTCAAAGACTTTATTTAAATTCTGAGATTTGGGTATAGCCAATTTTATCCCCTTTATAGTGAGGCCTTAAAGATCTCACATAAAACCAATCTTTATCTGCCCCGTATTTTGGCCAGAATACATCAGGCGGTACAATGCTTTATTTTGTCCAAATGTACATTTTTCTCTCCCTTGGTCTGCCAATGTTCCAACATTCTCCCTGTGGACAATTCAGGGGAGTGTTCCCAGAGGGAGGGGGGATTCTATAGGTACCCCCTCCATTTGTGCCCCAACCAGCCAACTGCCTCTACTCTTTCCGAGTCTTGCCTGGCTTCCTTTGTTTCGGCACCATCTTGCTTCATCTGACTCCAGCCCTTTCCCTCGTGGGAGAAGGAAACTATGGATTGGAACCCCACACTTGCTTACCACCAGGCTCATCAGAATTCATCCCAACCACCAAGGTAATGTTTAACAGCTTTTTCTTACCTTGGTCTGTGCATAGAGTTGCCTGGTCACTGTGAGGCAGATTTCCTCCTTTTCTTTTTCACAATCAGTGGATTTAAGTGTCTGGTCTCAGGTCCTTCTGGCTGCCAGAGATGGGCCTCCATGGCAGGGTCTGAGACCTCTTAACCAGCGGGGCATGCCTTCCCTTTTTCCTCCCCAAAGGTCCCTCTCTGAAGCTTTGGGTCCCAGATGAGCCCCCAAATTGTTAGAAAGAACACCATACTTGAAAGAGAATAAGCACTCACTGGATTGTGGAGAAGAAATGAATTTATTCACGATCTTGCAAGAACGAGCACCAACCCAAAAAATGGTGGCCAGTGGGCCAAACATTAGAATACCACAGGTATTTATATCCTAGGCTTAGCACACAGGCCCCTCCCCTGTTACTCTGCTGATTGGATACTCCAGAAATAACAGTTTAACCAGATAGTCTAACTAATTGAAATTTCCCATGGAAGGTTCCTGCTTTTGATTAGGCTTTACATTTCAATGACCCTGGCCATTACTTATTTAAACTTTGTTTCTACCGATTTTGCACCAATTCTAGGCTTTCATCAGAGACACTTTCCTTGCCTACCTGCAAAACTGGTTTGAGTTATTCTGCAGCCCTTTTCTGTGCCATCTTGTGTGAAAGCTAAACCAAATTTTCTTACATTGGGGAGCTATAAGGCTGAAAAAAATTAATTGAAAATACAGTAGACTCCCATTGACCCTGCTTTACCTTTACCCAGAATATTCAAAATATATGTGTGCCAGATTGGAAATTAGAAAACTTTTCTCTAGAGAAAGTAAATAACCCTGAAGGGGCAAAAACTCCACATACAGTTACTTGTGGGTTCTTGAAGAGAATGGCCCCATCACCCTAGCAGTTGGCAAGTCTTCCCATATACCCATAAATCTGTATAGTTTCCAGTCAGCTTTCTAGTGTTAGTATAAACAAATCCAAAAAATGATCAGAAATGAAAAAAATCAAAACAAGAGAAATGAAAAAAAAAAAAAACATGTAGAGGGAAAAATGTTTAATTATCATAATATCCTTAAAGGAAGGTATTATAATTCAAAGAATCAGGTGTTATGAAAAATAGCTCTATGAGAAAACCTTGGAAATTTAAAATATGTAGCAAAATAAATAGAATGATCAGAAAACAACATTGAGAAAATTTTCAAAAATAGAACGCAACCAGCAAGAAAAAAAAAGGGTGGAAAATAGAAAAGATAGAAGACTTTAAGGTAAACATCAAAGTAATAGGTTCAGCATCAAAGCAATAGGAGTTCCAGGAAAAACAGAACAGAAGGAACTTAGAGAAGAAACGCAATAAAATTTCCCCAATCTGGAGGACATGAGTTTCTAAATTGAAAGGGTCTACTGAGTGCACAGCAATGTAAAAAGGATAAAACAATACACACCAAGTCACACTATTACAAAATTTTAGATCAGGGATAACGAGAAACTGTTGAAAGATTAGGTTTGCGGGCATGGTGTTGGGAAGGAGAGGTTTGGAATCACTCAGAAGGGAGCATGAATAAAAATGGCACTGACTTTTTCAATGTAACAATGGGTATCAGAACATGATACGCTCAAAAATCTGAGGGGAGGGCCACGGTGGCTCAGCAAGCAGGAGTGCTTGCCTGCGATGCCAGAGGACCCGGGTTCGATTCCCGATGCCTGCCCATGTTTAAAAAAAAAAAAAAAAAATCTGAGGGGATTTGCATCCTGGAAGTTTATAACTGTTCTAGTTTGCTAGCTGCTGAATGCAACATACCAGAAACAGAATGGCTTTTAAAAAGGAGAATTTAATAAGTTTCTAGTTTACAGTTCTAAGGCTGAGAAAATGTCCCAATTAAAACAAGTCTATAGAAATGTCCAATCAAAGGCATCCAGGAAAAGATATCTTTGTTCAAGAAAGCTGATGAAGTTCAGGGTCTCTCTCTCAAGTGGAAGGGCACATGGCGAACACAGTCAGAGTTTCTCATCTGGAAAGGCACATGGTGAACACAGCATCATCTTCTAGCTTCTTCTGGCTTCCTGTTTCATGAAGCTCCCTGGGAGGCATTTTCCTTCTTCATCCCCAAAGATCGCTGGCTGGCAGACTCTGTTTCTCATGGCTATATCGTTCTGCTCTGCTCTCTCTGAATCGCTTTTATTCTCCAAAATGTTTCCTCTTTTATAGGACTCCAGAAACTTATCAAGACTCATCCAAATGAAGACATGTCACCTGATCTAGTTTAACAACCACACTTGATTAAATCACATCTCCAGGGAGATTATCTAATTACAGATTCAAACATACAGTATTGAATAGGGATTATTCTGCCATTACAAAATGGGATTTTGATTAAAACATGGCTTTTCTAGGGTCCATACATCCTTGCAAACCAGCACAATAACCAAGCAGACTAACCATCATGTATGAATGTGAGGACTCAAAAAGTTGATCTGCCATGCAACTTTCTTAGAGAATGATTTCCAGTGAAACAAGAAAGAAGAAGGCACAAAATTGAAATAGTAAATTTAACAGGAAAATGTCAATGGGAAATTCTAGTGAAAAAGTATGCCCAAAACCTGCTACAGTTTTTGAAGAAGAGAAAGAGAAACTTCAGAGAGAGAGATCTCTAGTGAGGGTAGGGGTTGGGAGCTGGAATAGACTATCTGATGTTGAGCAGTTGGGGAAAAATCTGCCTGAGGTCAACAACAGCTCTAGTTGAGCAACTGAAACAATAATCGCTTCATAGAAAACTATGCTGGTGGGAAAAACAAAGCAAATAGTGATTCAAAAAAAAATTCTGCAAGAAAGGAAATCACAAAATACTAACTTCTTCTGCAGTTTTTACATAGACAATAATGAAACACTGACTAAAAATTGTGTTATAATAAGATAATAGACAAAAGGAAGTGGGCAGTTAAGAATGCTAAGTCATCACCTATGATAGCTGAAAGTCAATGAAGTCTAAAATTGACAAACCAAAAAATAAAAGTATAAGCCCTGGTTAATAATATCCAAACAAGTTGAAAGCTGTTGCCTTTGGGGAAATAGGATAGTGAGGAGAGAATGGGGTAATGTTTTTCCTATTGTACCATTTAATTTTTAAATTAGGTATATTTATTACTTTGACATAAACTTAAAACTCTTAATGTCAAAATACTGATATTATACAATGGGTAGGTTCCAACTCTTTAATTTAATGAAGCAAGTTCTTTTGTCCTAGAATTTTCCCCTGTAAAAATTATCAGGAATTGGAAGCAATGAGAATTCATGCTTGTTTAATGCACATATAGACTTAAAGATAAGAAAATTTAAGTTCATATTCCTTAGTAATTATAATTCTCATGTAAAACTTTCCCTGAAAAGAAATCCTGCCCCTATGAAGGACCTAGAGAATTTAGGTTCAGACAGTCACCTGTTCTGGTGGCATATGAAGGAACCTATGCTTTTTTTTTTTTTTGACATCGGCAGGCTCCAGGAATCTTACCTGGGTCTCCAGCATGGCAGGTGAGAATTCTGCCCCTGAGCCACCATTGCCTGCCCAGAACCTATGCTTTTAATATATTCCCAAAGTATCAAAGTTTGTCAGGACTGCTATAACCAAGTACCACAAACTAAGTGGCTTAAACAACAGGAATTTATTGTCTCAGTTTGGAAGCAAGAAGGCCAAAGCAAAGCGCTGGCATGATTATACGTCCTCGAAAGTTCATAGCATTCTGGCAGTAGCGTGCCACAATCCATAACTCAGTCTCTGCCTCTGTCATTGGTCATCTCTCACCCACCCGCACCTGTCTCTGAATTTTCTCTGCTTATAAAGACTGATCTTATCAGATCAAGGCCCACCCAACTTTAGTTTGGCCTCACCTTTGCTAATAACTATTTACAGATGGGTCCCATTTACAGATCTGTTCACATCTACAGAAATTGGAGTTAGGACATTGTGTAGTTAGATTCAGTTGTCAACTTGGCCAGGTGAAGGTGCTTAGTTATATTGCTGTGGACATGAGCTGATCACATGTGAACCTCATCTGTCACTGATTACATCTGCAGTCGGCTAGGAGGCATGCCTGCTGCAATGAATGCTGTTTGATTAATTGGCTGGTGTTTAAATGAGAGAGCTCAACGTAGCACAGCCCAAGCAGCTTAGCATACCTCATCTCAGCACTCACAGCTCAGCCCCATCCTTTGCAGATGCAGAAAGGAATCATCCTGGGGGAAGCTGTTGGAACCCAGAGGCTTGGAGAGAAGGCCAGCAGAGACCGCCCTGTGCCTTCCCATGTAAGAAAGAACCTCAGTTGAAAGTTAGCTGCCTTTCCTCTGAAGAACTATATGTCAACTAAATAAATCCCTTTATTGAAAGCCAATCCATCTCTGGTGTGTGGCATCCCAGCAGCTAGCAAACTAGAGCAGATGTAATCATGTCTTTGCAGGTGGTAGTGATAGTGTGGGGCAGGGGAGACATGATTCAATCCATAACACAAGAGTTGAAGAAAATTTTCCACTAGATGCAGCCTCTAGCTTTGTACAATAGAGGTCTTCACAGTCTACTCTGCAGAGTGAAATTATTCCCACTTCCTTCTCTCTGCTTCAGTTTTCAAAAATGGTGAAAATATCTATTGCAAACGATGCAGCTCAAGATTTTGATATCTAAACCTGAAATTCTAAGAAATATTGTAAACAGTCTATTCTTTTTGTGCAAACATAGTCCTGGACCACTTGCAACACTATAACCTGGGGATGAGGAGTGCTTATTACAGATGCAAATTTCTGGGCCCTACCCAGATTTACTGAATCAGAATTTCTTAAGAGGGCCAAGGAATATAAGTTTTTCAATCAATCCAGATAATTCAACTAAATTTTAATTTAATATTATGCTATTGGTTTTTATTTTATCAATGGTCAATATGAGACATAAAATATCTACTTTTTAAAAAAATGCTATTAAGAACACTTTTATTTTTCAAGTCCATGCAAAAAGTTCCCTGTGAACAAGTATGTTTCCTTTTATTAGACCAGTGCTTTTCAAATTTGACTAAATGTCAGAATCACCTGGGGACTTTTGATTTAAAAAGTAGTTTAATACACAGCTTCCCAGATCCTATGCAAGGCCTAGTCATTGAACTCTCCAGGTGAATGAGGGTCCATGTGATACTGACAATGAACCATTGTCAAAAAAAAAAAAATAAGATGCACAGGTGGTTCAATGGTAGAATGCTTGCCTTCCATGTAAGAGATTTGCATTTGATTCCCAAACCATGTACTCACCCCAAAAAAATCTGCATGTGACAATATTTAGTTAATTCTCTGTGTTCACTTCTTGCCTTGGCTTCCTGGATGCTAGTCTTACAGCACTTTTTCTTGGAATATAGTTCTTTAATATAATTATTCTCCTTTTCTTTCCCAATTTTATTGCTTGGCTCTTTTCATATGCTTTTCATGAATTCCATCGTCAGAGGAAACACTTTATAATAACATTATCCTTTGGACCGACACATTTCTTGCAATAGCATTTAAACCTAAAATAAATCAGTTATTAGGAGTAATGAGTGAAAGACTACTGTGGGCTTTTAAAAGTTTCATCATCCAGGACGGGCCACTGTGGCTCAGCAGGCAGAGTTCTTGCCTGCCATGCCAGAGACCTGGATTCGATTCCTGGTGCCTGTCCATGCAAAAAAAAAAGGTTTCATCATCCAGATTTTGTATTGAGGGTTTTTGAAAGTTTCATCATCCAGATTACAGCACTCTTAAAAAAAACATTGCTATTAAAATGGCACATACATAATTATGCTCCTGGTCCCCCTATGGTCCCTTCTCTATGGGCACCCCCATATGTAAAATACACTGCTTTTCTTTCTTTTTCTTTACCACCTCAAAGAGTTCGTCCATTTTAGTGGGATTAACCATTACAACCCTGCTGAACAATTTCCAAATGTATATGTGAGCTTGAATCACTGACCAAAGCCTCAAGCCTTCGTCTCTTCTATCTGCAGGAACTCTTCATTTGGCTGTCTCCCAAAGTCCAGACATCATTGTTAATAAACTGAAGGCATTTACAACCAAACTCTTCAGCTTTCTCCTCAATTTCATACCCCTGATTATCTCCTTATCCCGACTCAACAATGGTAAATAGCATCACCATTCCCCAATGTCCCAAGCTGAAGTACTCCTTGGTCACTCCTGTTTCTTTAAAGCCCCACTCCACCCAGCAGGGCAGTATCTGTTCTATAATTTGAGGATGTGATTTGAAGACAGTTTCGGGACCAAAGAAAATGCTGTTGGGTGTGAGAGATGTTCAGAAGGAGAGCTCATTTGCCTGGGAAATGAAAATGGCTTTCTTCGCAGGGACAAAACCTATCATTTGTCATTTATAATCTCTTAAAAGATTTATCCCTTTTTTTCCTTCTCTGGCCGAGTGCCTATTTCCTGAATTAAACTACTACTAATTGATTTCCCTGTAGGCAGCTTATTCCTGATTCCATTCTTCATTGTAGTTGTGGGAAGTGGTGATGGGGATGATGGTGGAAACAGTTGTGCAATAATATTTGTCCAATCGATCCATCATCTGTAGAAAAGGAAAAATAATACTACCTAATTCAGTTGTAGTAAATGAGACATTTTGTAGTGTTTAGCATAGGGCTTTCACCAGATACATATCAGGTACTTTTATTTTGTTGTTGCTGTTGTAAAGAGTGCATTCATATATTCCCTTGTGATTATTTCACTTTGATTGATATGACACTGCCAGTCAAGCTCCACTAAATACCACATTCACTCTTTAGTAAAATCTCACCCCACCTTCAGACAATAAAATTTACATTCTTCATCTCGGGAGTTAAAATCTAGGTAGCTGTAAAACCTGAAGCAAATGAATTAACTGAGCCTTTCTTTCCTCATTTCAAAAAAGGGTAGCATGATGTTCGAGGCTGATATGAAATTAAAATTAATAATGTACAGTGGTTGAGAGAGTTCAAATAGAGTTGAGAATCTATTCTGGAGGCTACTCTTATGCATAAATACTACTGCTTTTGGTTGTTTGGGGAACCAGCCATTATTTTTCGATTGATCACCCGTTCTTGCAAGAGCATGAATAAATTCTTTTCTTCTTCACAATCAGATGAGCGTTTGTTCTCTTTCAGGTACAGCTGTCTTTCTAACAGCTTTGTTTTAGAACACCTGGGCTGGCACAAACAGAGCTCCAAGAACACCTTGGGCTTTATTTGAGATTCTACAAAGGTTTCACACCCTATAATTACTTTCCAGATACCTACAACTTCCAGACATGTTTCTAGGCCAGATAAGTTCTGAAACCCACAGAGGCCAGCTCTCCAGAACATCAACTAGTTCCATTCCCCTAAATATTATCAACAGCTCCTTCCAACATGAAAAAGTTAGAATGGGCATAGCCCAAATAACCCTAAAATTGGGAGAAAGATCAGAGGAGAAGGTGCAAATGAATATGATTGTTGAATCGTTATATTGATATTTTAGTCTCCAGAATTTGGAGCAGCTAGAAAAAACTAAAATTGTGGAATTGTAACTCATACCTAACAGTGAAATCTGTTGTACAACTAATTGCTGTGGTGTGCTTTGAAATTAATTGCTTTTTTGTATATATGTTATTTTTCACAATAAAATAATAACAATAATAAAATGATGTATAGGAAAAGTGCTTGAGGAACTGCCAAGAATTATATAAATTTTAGTTGTTTTCATTTCTGCAGTAAGCTTTGTGTTCTAGCTTGCTAGCTGCCAGAATGCAATATACCAGAAACAGAATGGCTTTTAAGGGGAATTTAATAAGTTGCCAGTTTACAGTTCTAAGGTTGAGAAAATGTCCCAATTAAAACAAGTCTATAGAAATGTCCGATCAAAGGCATTCATCCAGGGAAAGATACCTTGGTTCAAGAGGGCCGATGAAGTTCAGGGTTTCTCTCTCAAGTGAGAAGGCACATGGTGAACACAGTCAGGGTTCCTCTCTCATCTGGAAGGGCACGTGGTGAACATGGCATCATCTGGTAGCTTTCTCTCCCGGCTTCCTATTTCACGAAGCTCCTGGGAGACATTTTCCTTCATCTCCAAAGGTCGCTGACTCGTGGGCTCTCTGCTTTGTGGTGCTGCAACATTCTCTGCTCTCTCCAAATCTCCTTTCTCCAAAATGTTTTCTCTTTTATAGGACTCCAGAAACTTATCAAGACCCACCCAAATGGGTGGAGACATGTTGTCACCTAATACAGCTTAACAAACACTCTTGATTTAATCACATCTCCAGGGAGATGATCTGATTACAGTTTCAAACATATAGTATTGAATAGGGATTATTCTGCCTTTACGAAATGAGATTTAGATTAAAACATGGCTTTTCTAGGGGACATATAGCCTCTCAAACCAGCACACTTTGTGAGAATAAAATTAAATTTAGCTTTCACACAAGATGGTGCAGGATGAGAGAAATGGAACTCACTAAAAGGGCTGCAAGACAGCTCAAACCAGTCCTGCAGGCAGGGAAAGGAGAGGGCCTCTGATGCAAGCCTAGAATTGGCACCAAATCCTTTTATGGATAAAAACAAGTTTAAACAAATGATGACCAGGGTCGCTAGAATGTAAAATGCAATTGAAAGAGGGGACTCTCAGTGGAAAACGTGAAACAGTTAAGCTGCTCAGATAGGCTATAGCCTCCGGAGTAACCAATCGGTGGAGAAACAGGGGAGGGACCTGGGTGCTAGGCTTAGGGAATAAATACTACTGCTCTTGATTGCTTGGGGAACCAGCCATCATTTTTTGGTTGAGCACCCGTTCTTGCAAGATGATGAATAAATTCTTTTCTTCTTCACAATCAGATGAGCATTTGTTCTCTTTCAGGTACAGCTGTCTTTCTAACAGCTTTGTTTTAGAACACCTGGGCTGGCGCAAACAGAGCTTCAAAGTATCCTTGACCTTAGTTCCACTAGGCACTGAGCCATATACCATTTCTTCGTGGCTACAAAAATCTGCTCAGTTCAACCAGTTATGAATTCCCTGAGGCATAAGTCCTGCTATTTTTAGAGGCTGTTTATTTTACTATTTTGAGCAGAATGCAGCTTTCAATGTTTAATTCTCTCCAGGTGAACGAGATGTCGTGGCAGATGTAAGTGCTCAATTCCCTTATGGCCCTTCCCCACAGGCTGCTGCTGTTCTCTGGCTCGTGCCCTCCTCCCGGCAAACCAGTTACCACCATTTCCCTGCCTGTTTTGTGAATGAGACTTCTCTTGGAAGCAAGCACAAATTCAGACTAGGGCCCTCCTCCTCCTTCTGTGACTGTGGGGATTATTTTAGAAATCCACCCTACTACACATTCCATAGTCCTTGACCATTGCCTCAAATTCAAGCTGCTCCATCTGTTCATTCTCTCTCCTTCACTCATGTTCAAGCTGCTTGCTGGATTCTTCTCCCCTGTTTCAACCACCTCCCCTGTTTCTCAACCTCTAGAGCTTGTCCACTGTGTTCCCTGAGACACCAATCATGGTTCCTGTTATTATTTGTCCCATTCCCTCCTCCACACCTTTTAATAATAGATTCACTTCCCTTAACACAGAGAAAAGCATGTGACCAAGATGGGCCACCATAAGTGGCCCCAAAATGGGTAACCCAAGCTAGCCCAGTCTGGGTCTGTCTTTGGGATTGTTGTTAGAAAACTTGCAAGTGGCCATGTTCTCTGCCACATATAAAGTCCATTTACAGCAGGAAAAAAATAAAGCCAAGTTGAAATGAAAGAGAAAAATAGGGACAGATGGAAAAGGAGAAAATGGTGATGTGGCCAAGCCTCTGGTTCCAGCTCCTAAGATTCACAAAGCACCCTGGTTCCTGAAACTTTCCTTTGGAATCTGGGAAGTTTTAGGCCAATAATACCCCTTGCAAATTCAAAAAGGTATATTCAACAGATCCTTTCCATTATAAATAGACCCCCTACATCCTCCACCACAACACGGAACATTTCCTCTAACCAGTTGCCTTAACTATATCCAGGCCTTCACTTTAAACCACCTATTCCCTTCAGCTCTTGGAAATGAAAATAGTTCTTCTCTCAAACTTTGTACAGGTCTTGAGGCCAGACGTGGAGCTGGCAATCACCCCTCTCCAAACTCTTACAGTGCCATCCTACTCCTGTAAAAGATCTGTTCCTATGACCATCTGTCCCTCTGCCCTATTGCTGTCCCCTGCCCCGACATGCACATGTTCGTTCACTCACACAGGGATTTGGCTCATCAGCTTCCTTGCATCGCCCTTCCTGATTTCATCATCCATAGGGAGGCAGTTCCAGCACTCTGAGTGCTCAGTTCTGTAGCTGCCTCTTCTCGAACAGCCTTCCTTCTCCCTTGCAGTGTGAAAAGAGGTCCTCAGCTGCCTTTGTGAAGTTGATCTCCTCTCCGTGCTCTGGTGGGTCCCAAACCTTCAGACCTCTCCCTCTCTCCCCAGCCCCTACAGCCTCTTCCTCTCATCAAAACATGCTTTTTAAAAAACAAAAACAGAAACCTACCTTGATTCCCTCAATTCCTCTTTAGCTATATACCCAGCTCTATCCTTCCATTCAGAGCTAAGCTTCTTCAAAACATGGCTGACACTTGATGTCCCTATTGCTTCACTTTGCAGTCACCGCCCTGTGAAACTGGTCTCCCTTTGAAAGTATCTCAGGCCCCTGATGTTGCTTCAGTTAAACAAGATGAGAAATGCTACCTTAGGCTCCTGAAACTACCAGAGGTCAGAGGGTCACAGCATAATAAAATTGCCCCTGAAGGGACACACATGTGGTCTGGGTGGGTATAGCGTTTTCAAAACCATGACCAGCCAGTTCCCTCGCAATTCTCAGATCCACCTACCAGGGTCACATGCCATCTCCTGCCAGCCTCAGCTAGTAACAACACTGCTGCATTGTAATTGGTTTTATAGTTTCCATAGCAGTAAAAGTTATACTCAACAAAATTATATAATTCCCTACCTGCAAATGGAATGCTTTTGCTTCCTAATAGAAATACAATTTCCTCCTCACAATGAGTGCAATTTTATATTTTTAAAACTGACTGTAAACAATATAACATGTAAACAGATAAGTGGCCTGCTTTAAAAAGGAGAAGGGAGGTATTTGTGTTTCTATCAGGGTAAAAACCAGTTTCTTAAATGGATTAGTAGTAATGAGATAAGATTGAGAAACACTGCTCTCTGGAAGTTCAGGGTCTTTCAGTAAGAGGAGCCACTAGAAGACTATTTAACACACAAACAGATCACTAGCTGTGTGATCCTTGAGCAAATTACTTAGCCTTGAAAATAGATGGTTATTAATATTTTAAAATTTCAACTTGTGCGTGAGACTAAAGCAAAAAATATTTATTTCGTACAAAATTTATATTTTGACTAGTGCATTTCCTAATATAACTTATGTAGATAGTTTGGTTGAACACCATAAATGCATGGAAACTTTGGTAGGACATGAGATTTTGTTGGTTTGTCCAGAGTGATGCCCCGATGAATCCCATAGTGATTTGATCAGTGGGTGGAAAAGTATTTGCAAAGTCCCCTTCAGGGAATGGTGAGAACAGGGAAAAATTCAACCTCCCCAAGTTGAATTCTTGATATTCTCACACGCAGTGTGGACAACCAAAGCTATAGGCTGAGACCCCAGGCTTGGGGGTTGTTCATATGAAACTCAACCCCACAAAGGATAGGTCAAGCCTACTTAAAATTAGGCTTAAGAGTCATCCCCAAGAGAGCCTCTTTTTTGCTCAGATGTGGCCTCTCTCCAGCCAACACGACGAGCAGTCTCACCATCCTCCCCCTGTCTATGTTGGACATGACTCCCAGGGGTATGGACCTTCCTGGCAACGTGGGACAGAAATCGTAGAATGAGCTGAGACTCAGCATCAAGGGATTGAGAAAAACCCTGGAATGAGCTGAGACTGAGCATCAAGGGATTGAGAAAACCTTCTCGACCAAAAGAGGGAAGAGTGAAATGAGATAAATCTCTCAATGGCTGAGAGATTCCAAACAGAGTCAAGAGTTTATTCTGGAGGTTATTCTTACACATTAAGTAGATATCACCTTGTTATTCAAGATGTAATGGAGAGGCTGGAGGGAACTGCTGAAAATGTAGAGTTGTGTTCCAGTAGTACTGTTTCTTGAAGATGATTGAATAATGATATAGCATTCACAATGTGACTGTGTGATTGTGAAAACCTTGTGTCTGATGCTCCTTTTATCTAATCTACCTTGTCAACAGATGAGTAGAACATATGGAATAAAAATAAATAACAGGGGGAACAAATGTTAAATAAATTTAGTTTGAAATGCTAGTGATCAATGAAAGGGAGGGGTAAGGGGTATGGTATGTATAATTTTTTTCTGTTTTTGTTTTATTTTTTTTCTGTTGTCTTTTTCTTTTTCTGAATTGATACAAATGTTCTAAGAAATTATCACGATGATGAATATGCAACTATGTGATGATATTGTGAATTACTGATTATATATGTAGAATGGAATGATCAAAATAGGAATGTTTGTGTTTATTTGGTGTTTTTTAGTATTTTTAAAAAATTAAAAAGTAAAAAATAAAATTAAAAAAATGTATTAAAAAATTACTTAGCCTCTCTGAGCCTCAGTTTCTCTATGTTTAAACGACAACAGTTATAGATTTGCGTAGGGTTTCTGTGAAGACTAAATGATATAACTTATGCAAAAGCAAAATACCTGGAACATAATGGGCATGCAACAAATATTAGTTTCCTATTCTTCATCTTTACATCCCTAAGAGAAGTTGAAATCGAACAGTTTCATTTTATTTAGGCGCTTTCTTGCACACACGTTCACATCAGCTCAGAAAGGTCTTTTTCATTCTTGTGTGGCCAACTAAAAAAAGTCTCTCAGGGCAAAGTTAACATCCTGCTTCCTCTATATTTTAGCTATTTTATTTTATATTTTCTTTTTTATATTTCTCACAATTACAGCAGCCCAAATTTTCTTGAATAGACCCAATTCCAAGCAATCTAACTTTTGTCCTGTCTTAAATCATTAAGCATCCTGGAAACTTTAACCTCTCAGGGTCCAAGCTACATTTGAAAACACATCATTTACCCAGAATATGGTTGGTATCCAGAGTAGCCAGCACAGAGCTGGAGACACTCAGGAGCAATATTCTGTTCAACAGTGAATAAAGAAGTATTTGCAAAGTCCCCTTGGGAAATGGGGAAAATTCAACTCCCCCACTTGGAGAATTCCTGATATTCTCGCAAGCAGTGGGAACAACCAAATCAATAGGCCAAGCCCTCAATCTTGGGGTTTGCCCCTGTGAAACTTATTCCTGCAAAGGACAGGCTAAACCAACTAAAAACTGGGCCTGAGTCAGAGAACCTCTTTTGTTGCTCAGATGTGGCCTCTCTTTCTAAGCCAACTCAGCATGTGAACTCACTGCATTCCCCCATATGTGGGACATGACTCCCAGGGGTGTAAATCTACCTGGCAACATGGGATAGAAAGCCTGAGATAAGCCAGGACCTGGCATCAAGAGATTGAGAAAGCCTTCTTGACCAAAAGGGGGAAGAGAGAAATGAGACAAAATGAAGTTTCAGTGGCTGAGAGATTTCAAACAGAGTCAAAAGGTTATCCTGGAGATTACTCTTCTGCATTATACAGATATCACTTTTTAGTTTATGGTGTATTGGAGTGGCCAGAGGGAAGTATCTGAAACTGTTGAGCTGTGTTCCAGTAGCCTAGATTCTTGAAGACAATCGTATAAAGATATAACATTTACAGTGTAACTGTGTGATTGTGAGAACCTTGTGTGTGATTGTGAGAACCTTGTGTCTGATGCTCCTTATATCCCTGGTATGGACAGATAAGTAAAAAAATATGGATAAAAATGAATAAATAAATAATAGGGAGGACAAAGGGTAAAATAAATTGGATAGATGAAAACACTAGTGGTCAATGAGAGGGAGAGGTGAGGGGTATGGTATGTATGGGCTTTTTATTTTTTTTTTTTTTGCTGGAGTGATGCAAATGTTCAAAAAATGATCGTGGTGATGAATATATAACTATGTGATACTATTGTGAGCCATTGAATGTACAGCATATATGGAATGTTTTATGTCAAGAATATATGTTTGCATGTTAAGTTTTTACAATAAAAATATTAAATGTTGTGCTGGTTTGGAAGGATATATGTCCCCTAGAAAAGCCATGTTTTAATCTAAATCCTATTTCATAAAGGCAGAATAATTCCTATTCAATATTATTTGTTTGAAACTGTAATCAGATCATCTCCCTGGAATGTGATTTAATCAAGAGTGGTTGTTAAACTGGATTAGGTGACAACATGTCTCTACCCGTTTGGGTGGGTCTTGATAGGTTTCTGGAGTCCTATAAAAGAGGAAACATTTTGGAGAATGAAAGAGATTCAGAGACAGCAGAGAAGAATGACATAGCCATGAGAAGCAGAGAGCCCACAGGCCAGTGACCTTTGGAGATAAAGAAGGAAAACACCTCCCAGGGATCTTCATGAAACAGGAAACCAGGAGAGAAAGTAGCAGATGGACATCTTCCTCGCCATGTGCCCTTCCAGCCGAGAAAGAAACTGTGACTGTGTTCGCCATGTGCCTTTCCAGATGAGAGAGAAACCCTGAATATCATCGGCCTTCTTGAACCAAGGTATCTTTCCCTGGATGCCTTTGATTGGACATTTCTATAGACTTGTTTTAATTGGACATTTTCTTGGCCTTAGAACTGTAAACTAGCAACTTATTAAACTCCCCTTTTTAAAAGCCATTCTGATTCTGGTATATTGCATTCAGGCAGCTAGCAAACTAGAACAAATATATATATATATATTCTGTTCAAGGGAAGACTCAATGGTAAAGCCTCCTTTCCCACCACCATGCCCCTAGCCTCACTGGATTGAATGGAAGGCATCCCTCTTTATCAATCTAAGAAACCAGTCTTTAAAAAGAAGCTCTGATTAGAACTGGTTGCCATTTTCCCCTAAAAGACTGCCAGGACTGCTTCCACCATGCTTCAGAACCCTTTCTATCCCAATCAGCTCCAGAGTCATACCTGCACTGTTGCCCATCATCATTTCCCCAAATTGCTCTGTTCAGCCCCTTATTTACAAGCTAAAAAGTCCCCTCCCAGGCCCACAAACTCTTCTGCTGTATCCCCTAGAAGCCTAGGTGTGTCCTCTGCAGAATCCTCTATAGCCTCACCTCTTTCAGAATGTTTGCTTCACCCTCTTGCACAGAAAACTAGACACAACTCTAACTGAAAATCAGAACCCACTTTCCCTAGACTCTTCTCAAAAAGTACCTGGGTTTTTCCTCCCACACCCCAGATACCACACAGCCTAGAGATGCAGCATCTCATGGCCCTTGTTGCTGGCAGACAATTTTTCTCCCGAGCTCAAAAACCCCAGTTTTCCTGGAAGCCCATGCTCTCAAACTCTACACCTCACTTGTGGCAATCACCTACCAACCTCCCTGGGACTCCTGATTATTCATGGAACATGTGAAAGCCTGGCTCACAGGCTCTCTTTCCACCGCTGCTTCTTTGATTGCTCATGTTAAGTATTTGTGGAGCCCCCTAGTCTCTTTAGTGCCTTGAATCCTCCCTTCCAATGTGCTCCTCCTCCATCCTCTCACTTCAGCCACCCAGGTCCAACATCAAACCCTACCTATCTCTTTGCCCAGGACAGCATGGCCATTGAACTCTCCATTTCAAGCCTCCTCACTCTTCAGTCGAGGACTCGCGACTCCAACAATTTTTCAATCCCGTGGTATCTCCAATTCAGAGGCTCTAGCACTATTTCTCTGTCCCTGGTATCTGTCAGAGACTTCTCAAGAAACAGATGGCTCATGCAAAAGGTCTTAGCTGAGGGGTATTTAATGAAGGTGCTATTCACAGTGGCAGGGTTGAGGGAATCTAATTGTATATATAATATCATATGATGCATGTTTATACATATCATACAATATTATGAGTCCACTTATATGGAATATCCAGAATAAGCAAATTGATAGAAACAGAAAGTAAACTACCAGTTACCGGAAGGGTGGGGAGGAGTAAAGGGGAGTTATTGCTTAATGGGTACAGACTTTCTGTTTTGGGTGATGAAAATATTTTAATAATGGGCGATGGTGGTGGTAACACTACATGATAAATGTAATTAATACCTCTCACATGTACATTTAAGAATGATTAAAATGGCATGTTTTTTCTTTTATGTATATGTTACCACAATACAAATAATAATTAAAAGAAAGAGAGAGAGATGAATTAGGTCCTGCCAGAGCATTTCAGTTTGTTGTAGCCTTCAACTGGGGATGCCTCCAGGCTCTGCCTCAGTTTCCCACTGAAGCCATGCACTTCCTGAGCAGGCCCCACTCCCAGACTGAGCACAGCAGTGGTGTAAAGACTCACTGTTTCTGCCCAGGATGGGGAGTGTCCATGAGCAGTCTTTGTGCTCGAGTTAGACGTATGTTCAAGCAACCAAAAGAAAATCAGTGTGGTATTTCTCATAAAAGAATGAAAAATAATTAAATTTGAAAGTTTGAAGAGGTCAACTTTGGTTTAAAAATTCAGTTTAATGGAACAATTCACCTCCACGTGACTGCACTCCAAACCGCCCCCTTCAGAACACTTATCATATTTGCAATTATTTGTTCACTGCCTGTCTTCCACTCCAGGTGTGAGCATCAAGAACAAGGATTAAGTCTTCCTTGATCACAGCTATATCCCTAGTACTCAGGACTTGCTTGGCACTGTGAGAGTTCTCTTTAAATATCTTTACATGAGTAAAATTGAATTGACATATTTCAATTCACTTTTATGATGGTTTCTTGTGTATACTCCTTGAAGGTTTTATTCCATTTTCTGTGAAGCCTTTTTTTCCTTTTCATTCACTCGATAAATATTGAGCACTAAAAATCTGACAGGCTTTTGTCGCTTCTGCAACAATGAAGACCATCGTCAGCAACCAGAGTGACAACTTTGCAGAAAATGTAGACGTCGCACTGAAGGGACACACAGTTGTTGTGAAGGGCCCCCCAGGAACTCTACAGAGGGACTGGAATCACATCAACATAGAACTCAGTCTCCTTGGAATGAAAAAGAAGAGATGTCAGGTGGACAAATGGTTGGAAAACAGAAAGGAACTGGCTACAGTTTACATGATCTGTAGTCATGTACAAAACATCATCAAGGGGTTGTACTGGGCTTCCACCACAATATAAGGTCTGTGTGTGCTCATGTCCCATCAGTGCTGTTATTCAGGACAGTGGGCCTCTTGTTGAAATCTGAAATTTCTTGGGTGAAAAATAAATATGCAGGGTTTGGACGAGGCCCAGGCATGGCTTGTTCAGTATCTCAAGCCCAGAAAGATGAGTTAATTCTTGAAGGAAATGACATTGAACTTGTATCAAATTCAGCTGCTTTGATTCACATTGTGCAAGGCACAACAATTAAAAATAAGGATATCAGAAAATTTAAGGATGACGCCTATGTCTCTGAAAGAGAAACAATTTAGCAGGCTGATGAATAAGATCTAAAAGTTGTCTGTCTCTGGAAACAACTATAGGCCAGACCTCTTTGTGATAATTTAAAGGTGCAGTAAAATTCATCTGTTGATTTGAGACTTTTATTTTTAAAAAATTTTTGACATCATAGTGCCAGGTAGTAGAATATGCAAAAATGAGAAGACACTCTCTTCCTAAAGAGCACAAGTCTAACGGAAAGACAGACTGCTAAACAATTAGAATACAGGATAATATCTGTTAAAAATGAAATGTACACACATTAAGTAGATATCACCTTGTTAGTCAAGATGTAATGGAGAGGCTGGAGGGAACTGCCTGAAAATGTAGAGCTGTGTTCCAGTAGCCATGTTTCTTGAGGATGATTGAATAATGATACAGCTGTCACAATGTGACTGTGTGATTGTGAAAACCTTGTGTCTGATGCTCCTTTTATCTACCTTGTCAACGTAGGAGTAGAACATATGGAATAAAAATAAATAATAGGGGGAACAAATGTTAAAATAAATTTAGTTTGAAATGCTAGTGATCAATGAAAGAAAGGGGTAAGGGGTATGGTATGTATAATCTTTTTTTTCTGTTTTTGTTTTATTTCTTTTTCTGTTTTTTTATTTCTTTTTCTGAATTGATGCAAATGTTCTAAGAAATGATGAATATGTAACTATGTGATGATATTGTGAATAACTGATTATATATGTAGAACAGAATGATCATATGTTAATGTCTTTGTTCGTTTTAATTAATAAATATTTTTAAAAAGAACCTATCTAATAACTTTGTTAAAAAAATGAAATGTACAAAATATAGTTGAGTCATCATAGACCTAAATATATAAAAGCTAGAACCATGAAACTCTTAGAAAAAAACACAGGAGTAAACCTTTGTGATCTTGTATTAGGCAATAATTTCTTAGATAAAGCACCAAAAGCAAAATGACAAAAGAGAAAATAAATATATTGGATTTCATCAAAATTTAAAACTTTTGTGTGTCACAGGACACCATTAAGAAAGTAAAAAGACAAACCAGAATATATTTGCAAATCACAGACTTGACAAAGGATTTGAATCTAGAATACATTTTTAAAAAACACTTACAGCTCAGTAATTTAAAAAAACCAATTTTTAAAATGGTAAATGTTTGAAGAGATATTTCTCTAAAGGTGATACACAACTGGCTAGTAAGTACATGAAAAGATGCTCAGCATCATTAGCATTAGTGAACTGTAAATCAAAATCACCAGATATCATTTTACACCTACTAGGATGGATAAAATTCAAAAACAGAAAATAACAAGTGTTGACAAACATGTGGAGAAACTGGAGTCCTCAAACACTGTTGATAGGACTGTAAAATGGTACAGTCTCTTTAGAAAACAGTCTGGTAGTTCCTCAAATGATTAAACATAAAGTTACCATATGCACTGAAAGCAAGTGTTAAAAAAAAAAACTTGTGCACAAATTGGGAACAACCCAAATGTCTATCAACTGATGAATGGATAAGCAAAACGTGGTATATCCATACCATATAATATTACCTTGCCATACAAAGGAATGAAGTATTGATTCATACTACAAAATGGATGAACCTCAGAAACATGCTCAGGGAAAGAAACTAATCATAAAAGACCATATATTGCATGATTCTATTTACATGAACTGTCCAAAATAGGCAAGTCTAAAAAGGCAGAAAGTAGATTAGTGGCTGCCAGGGGCTGAGACAGGGGTGGGAGAGAGTGTGAGGAGAAATGAGGAGTGACTAGTAATGTGTATTAAGTTTCTTTGGGGTATGATAAAAAATTGGATTATGGTACCAGTTGCACAACCTTGTAAATATACTAAGAACTATTGAAATGTACACTTTAAACAGGTGAATTATATATGTACTTTGTGTCTCTGTAAAGATGTTTTAAAAAATACAATTGAATCATAAGATTGCCTAGGTTAGCCAGAGAAGTCAGTGAAAGTTTCAAAGGAAAGGTCACACACATATAAATGAGAAGTGAGGGAACTGTAGGAGTTTGTTGGGTAGTATATGGGGAGGAGAGGAGAAACCATTTCAGATAGCAGCAGTAGCCAGTACAGAGGCAGATGTTCTAGTTTGCTAGCTGCCAGAATGCAATATACCAGAGATGGAATGGCTTTTAAAAAAAGGGGAACTTATTAAGTTGCTGGTTTACAGTTCTAAACCTGCAAAAATGTCCAAATTAAAGCAAGACTATAAAAATGTCCAATCTAAGGTATCAGGGAAACATACCTTGCTTCAGGGTTTCTCTCTCAATTGGAAAGGCACATGGCGAACTTGGGGATGTCTGCTAGCTTTCTCTCTAGGCTTCTTGTTTCATGAAGCTCCCCCAGGGACGTTTTCCTTCTTCATTTCCAAACGTCTCTGGCTGTGTGGGCTCTCGTGGTTCTCGTGGCTCTCTTACTCTCTCCAAAATGCTTCTTTTTTAAAGGATTCTAAGTAAACTAATCAGGACTCACCTGGAATGAGTGGAGTCACATCTCCATCTAATCAAAAAGTTAATACCCACAATTGAGTTGTCACACCTGTGTGGAGATAATCTAATCAAGCTTCCACTCTACAATGCTAAACAGGGATTAAAAGAAACAGCTGCCTCCATGAGATGGGTCAGGCTTTTCTAGGGAACATAATCCCTTCAAACCAGCACAGCAGAGGAGAGCATGGTAAGAGATCAAGCATTCCTGTATAGACAGACTGTAGTAGGTAACACTGGTACAAGCAGAACTGGGACCTATAGAGGCAGCAAACAAGCCTGGATGGGTGGGCAGAAGCCAAATCATAATGGGATATTTGGTTGTGCTGTCTTTCAATGAAAGAAAAGGGAAACTGCTGAAGAATTTTTAGCCTGTTAGAAAAATCATTCTAGAATGAAAATTCGAAAGTGATTCGTAGTGAAGTGAAACTAGTGATATGACCAGAAAGGAAGGTAATAATAACAGTTAACCATATATAGCCCTAACTAACTATCTGCTAAGCACTTTTCTTGAATTTTCATATAAATACTAAAGTTCATGTTTAAGCAATTACCCCCATTTTATAGATGATATAGGTATGGCTTGCTCCCTCACCTCCTTCAGTTTTCAGGCAAATGCAACTTCACCGCACTTTCCCTATTTCCCTTTCCTGCTTTACTTTTCTCATGGACCCTCATTTTCAATTCAATACATTTCATTTTTTAGATCTTGCTTAAAGATTCTCTTCCCACACTAGAATGAAACCACATAAGAATAGTTTTATTTTTCCTTTTTGTTCAATTCTGTATTCCCCATACCTAGCCATGTAATAGATACTCAATAGATACTTTTTAGTATTAAAATATATGAATGAGAAAATCAAGTCTCATAGAAATTAACTGACTTCTCCATAATCGTACAGGCAGTAAGTGACAGAAATCTGATCCAAAGGCCCATGCTCTCTCCTAAGACTCAGAGTTGGAGTTCTGCAGCTCTGAAAATCAGCATTGCTACATACAACAACTGTTAAAGAAACCAAAAAAGAGATCAGGCTTTAGATATAAGATATAAGAATGAAGCCAATTTTGTTGGGAGGTAAGGTAAATCAGAATACAAAGCAAAAGATATTATTGTCTGTATTTTAGAGTTTTATCTACTATATGAGGCAAAGGAAGAGAGGTTTATTTTTCCAAAATCTAAATTTTCTGTAGCACACAACCTAACCCAACCTGCCTGGACAACTCATTTAAGCAATCCAAACACGTGGAGACCAGAATGGGAATGAGGGCTTGTACTTCTGTACAGCTTAATGTAATACCCAGATACATCCCAGAGTATACTGGGTGGATAATTAAAAAGTATTGGCAAATTTCCTTGAGGGACTAGAGAAAAAATATGGAACTATTAAACTTTCACACTGGAGAAAACCCTGATACTCTCTCAAGTATTAGGGACTCCCAAGTTAATAGGTCAGGCCTTTGATCTTGAGGCTTGCCCTTATGAAACTTATTTCTGTAGCAGATAATTTAAACGTACCTATAATTATGCCTAAGAGTTACTTCCAGAGAACCTCTTTTGTTGCTCAGATGTGGCCTCTCTGTGGTCTCTCTCTCTCTCTCTCTCTCTCTCTCTCAACCCAACTCTACAAGGAAAATCATTACCTCCCCCCGCCACATGGAACATGACATCCAGGAGTGTGAGTCTCCCTGGCAACATGGGACATGACTCCCAGGGATGAGCTTGGCCCTGGCACTGTGGTATCGCAACACCTTCCTGACCAAAAGGGAGAAAAGAAATGTAACAAAATAAGGCATCAGTGGCTAAGAGAGTTCAAGCAATGTCAAACAGTTTTCTGGAAGCTACTCGTAGACAAGCTTCAGTTAAATATTGCTAATTACCATGGTTTGCCAAACCTCAACCGACATCATTCCTGTTAACCCTAATGAACACCTAGGGCTCTATCTGAGAGTCTACAAAGTTTCATGCACTAAGTTCACTTTCCAGAAACTGCAAACTCCAAATGGTTCCTAGGCCAAATAAGTACTGAAACCCAGAAAGGCCAGCCTCTCCAAGAACACCAACTAGTTTCCTGTATTATTGTGCCCATTTGAAAATATTATGTACCTCAGAAAAGTCATGTTTTTTTTAATCTATTAAATTTATTTTAACTTTGTTTCCCCTATTATTTATTTATTTTTAATCCATATGTTTTACTCATCTGTCCATAAGGTAGATAAAAGAAGCATCAGAAACGATGTTTTCACAATCACACAGTCACATTGTGAAAGCTATATCAGTATACAATCATCTTCAAGAACCATGGCTACTGGAACACATTTTCAGGCAGTTCCCTCCAGCCTCTCCATTACACCTTAACTAAAAAGGTGATATCTATATAATGCATGAGAATAACCTCCAGGATAACTTCTCGACTCTGTTTGGAATCTCTCAGCCACAGACACTCCATTTTGTCTCATTTCTCTTTTCCCCCCTTTCAGTTGAGAAGGTTTTCTCAATCCCTTGGTGCTGAGTCTCAGCTCATTATAGGATTTCTGTCCCACATTATCAGGAAGGTCCACACCCCTGGGAGTCATGTCCCATGTAGAGATGTGGAGGGCAGTGAGTTTGCTTGTCATGTTGGCTGAGAGAGAGAGAAGCAACAGAAGAGGTTCTCTTGGGGGTGACTCTTAGGCCTAATTTTAAGTAGGTTTAGCCTATCTTTTGTGGGGTTAAGTTTCATATGAACAAACCCCAAGATTGGAGGCTGAGCCTATTGCTTTGGTTGTCCCCACTGCTTGTGAGAACATTAAGAATTCTCCACTTGGGGAAGTTGAATTTTCCGCCTCTCACCATTCCTCCAAGGGAACTTTGCAATTAAGAAATTTCATGTTTTAATCTTGGTCCAACCTTGTGGGAACAGCCATTTCTCTTAATCCTGATTCAGTACTCTAGGTTGGAAACTTTTGATTAGATGATTTCCACAGAAATGTGACACACCTAATTGTGGGTGTGACCTTTTGATTAGATGGAAATGTGATTCCACCCATTCCAAGTGGGTCTTGATTAGTTAACTGGGATCCTTTAAAAGAGGAAACATTTTGGAGAGAGTCAGAAATGACAGACACCTCAGAGCTAACAGAAACTTCACAGCAGAGCTGACACAGATGCAGACACGTGGAGAACAGAGGCATGGATGTTTGGAGATGCGTGGAACCCAGCAGACATTGCCATGATAGGTTAAGCAACCCTGAATGTGGAGAGAGCCAAAGGAAGTCCAGAGTTGAGGGTCAGCCCTGGAGAAGTAAAATGAGGAACCCCCACAGGAACAGAGGCTGCAGGCAATGGAGCCCAGGAGCACTGGACCAGCAGATGCCCCATCGGCTTTTCTTGAGTGAAGGTAACCTCTTGTTGGTTCCTTAATGTGAACACTCTCACTTTCTTAGAACTGTAAATGTGTTACTTATTAAATGCTTTATAAAAGCTGTTCCAGTTCTGCTGTATTGCATCCCGGCAGCTTGCAAGCTAATGCAATTGTTACCACCTCTTTTCAACGTGAAAAAAAAAAAAACTTAGAATGGCCATAGTTCAAATACCCTAAGCGTGGGATAGAAAGATCAGAGGTGATGGGGGAGTTATACAGAGAAGGTAGGGTTTAACAAATGAGTATGATTGCTGAATCATTAAATTGATATTTCTTTTAGTCTCTGGTGCCTTAGAGCAGCTAGAAATGAAAACCTAAAATTGTGGAATTGTAAACCATACCAAACTCTGAAATCTGTTTTACGACTAACTGTGGTGCTGTGCTTTGATTCATTGCTTTTTTTGTATATATGTTATTTTTCACAAAAAAGAAAAAAAAAGTTAATTGTAATGATAAGAAAATATTTATTCCTTCTAGCCTCTTATATTCTGAAGCAGCTAGAGGGAAAAGTCTGAGAGGATGGTACAGTAGCCCATGACAAACTCTAGGAATTGTCCTGTAACTGCTTGTTGAAAAGTGCTTTGAAAACTATTGCTTTTTTCTTACTTTGCTTTGTATATATGTTATACAATTTAAAACGTTAGAATGGGCAAAGCCCAAATACCCCTAAAGACTGGGAGAAGATTCAAAGAAGGAGGAATTATAACAGAGAATATAGGATTTAACAAAGGAGTATGACTGCTGAATCATTATATTGATTATTTCTTTTTAGTCCCTAGTGTCTTAGAGCAGCTAGAAGGAAAAAACAAATTGTGGAACTGTAACCCGTATCAAACTCTGAAATCTATTTTATAAATACTTGTCAAATTATACTTTGAAATTTATTGTTTTGTATATATATTTCACAATAAAAATGCTTAAAAATGTAAAAAATAAAATAACCCCCCATGCTTTTAAACCACTGATTTCACCAGAGTTGTAATACTGTAGGCAAGAGATGACTCCCCCGAGGGGATGGAATTGCCTGGGTTTGGTGATAGTTGGATGTGGAAGGATGCTGAAGGAAATCAATCTTGGATGACTCTGGTTTCCGCATTTGACAAAAGAGATAAAAGGCAGTATAATTCATGAGAAAAAAGAATAGAGTACTGGTTTATACACAGAGATGAAAGAGGAAGACGTCTAATTCAGTCCTTTTTTCCCATCGCCCTTGATGACTGAAGTGTTTTTAATAACAAGTACCAAGCAAGCTGAACCACCCTGGTCCTTCAGACCGTGCCCCGGCGGTGGGGTGGCAGTACGTACATGGGTGGGTAGGCTGGACCCGAATAGTAACTAGTTTTATTCTGTCTTTTTAACGCCAGACCAAGCCTAAGGACAAGTTCCCAAGAGCGTTTAAAATATTTCTGAGGTTAAAGCAGATGTTAAAACCGAAGAATGAGCCGTGCCGACGTGTAATCAGGCCACGGTCGTATTTTTAGATTATCTCAACGGTGGCAGTGGTTTTCAAAAAGTGACAGTCAACAGGAAAGAAGACTGACACCCAATCCAGCGTGGCGGGGAAGGCAGGCTTAGGGCCCCGCGCACCACCGCGAGAGGCCGCCCCCGCCCCCGGCGCGGGAGGCTCGCGCCACAAACGACTCCCAACCCCCGGCGAGCGCCGGGCAGGGGGGTCGCGGCTGGATTTCCTTCACTCCCTCAGGCGGCCTCCCGCGCCCAGGTGGCGCTGTGGGCTCGCAGCGGCAGCGGTAGCACGAGCAAGCCCTGTCGCCCTGGTGCGCATGCTCTCTCTCGCTGCGGGCTCGCCTCTTTTTTTTTTTCCGGGCGGCCCCGGCGGCTGCGTACTGGTTGTGGGATGGGAAGTGGAGCCCCAGTGAGCGGCTGCGGCGGGGCTGTGAGGAGCAGCCAGGGGGCGGCGGGGGCGGCGGCTAGGCAGTGAGGAGCTGGGTCGAGCGGAGCTGGGGCGGAGCACCTGCGGCACGGCCGGCGGCCCCACCATGGCGATTCGTAAGAAGAGCACCAAGAGCCCCCCGGTCCTGAGCCACGAATTCATCCTGCAGAATCACGCGGACATCGTCTCCTGTGTGGCGATGGTCTTCCTGCTGGGGCTGATGTTCGAGGTGAGCCCGCCACGAACCCAACCGCCCTCCCCGGGTCCCCGACCGGTCCGTTCCCGGACCGCGGGGGACGCGGGCCGGGGGTCGGCGTTGGTCCGGTCTTGCCCTGAAGTGCTGCCCTGCCCAGCCTTCGCGGCCGGGCTGGGGATGCTAACCCTCCGCCGGCCTGGGCGCCCCGGCTGGGTGGGTTGGGGGCCGCCGCGTCGCCCCCTCAGCCGACCCGCAGCCCTCCCTGCCGCCCGCGCCGCGCAGTTCCTGGTTCCCGCGAAGGACTACGTGGCAGCCAGCGAGGGGCCGGCGGACGGGCGGGGGCGGCCCCTGGGCGGTGGAGCTGGCTCTGCGCGGGTGGGCGGTGTGGAGGGGGCGACCGAGCACCGCTAGGGTGTGCGTGGGGCCGGCGAGGGGAGGGGAGAGTGAAGGCCAGGCCTCCGGGGACCGGAGGGCGCCGGCCCCGAGGCCACAGGCCCTGGGGACGTCGGGGGCCCCTGTAGGACCGAGATGGGGGCTAACGAGCAACAGACTGAGCCGCGCGCCTTCACCGATTTGAAGGGCGGTGGCGCATAGCACGGAAGGATGGCCACAGGTTTGGCACACTAAGGGCACACCCGATTGTTTTAATGCTGGTCGCTCAAACTGGTTTTATTGCCGATCAGGCGTTTCATCAGTTATCCAACCCTTTACCCTGGCACTTGCTTTTTCTTTACAGATTTAAGGTCTGAGCCATAAATCAAAGTTCTGAACAACAGTGCCAGGAGTCACATAATTTCCTTTCTGTTATTCAAGTTTGAGAGGGTGGAAATGTCAGGAGTGTGTAAATTCTCTTCCCACATATCTAGTATTTGGATAACTTTCGTAACAGCTGTTGAATATGGGAAATAAACTTTGCAAAGTGAATGTGTACATCCTAGGGATTTTTTTCCCGTCTCCCCTATACACGTGCCCATTTCTATCGTCCTAGCGCCTATCCCTCATTAAAATACTATTTAACTTCTTCCTTGTTTATCCTTTCTCAGAATAGGTTGTTTTTTTCCATTAGTCTCTGTTCGGAGCCTGAGTAGTGTCTGGGACATAGTAGATGCTTAAAATATATTTGTGGAATGAGTGAAGAATTGAAGAAAACGAATGGAATGAGACTCCAGTAACAGAAAGTAAATTTTTCGAATGAAGCCTATTTTTTTAGTGTTAATTATTAAATAATTAAATATTTTAATTTGTGGTTGCTTCTTTTCAAAGGGCTTCTCTGGATCTAGATATTTTTATTCCTGATAACTCTCCTGTATGTGTGAAACCACTGATAAGGAGGTAGCAGGTATAATGGAAGGAAAGGCAGAAGGGAGCAAACATATGTTACATGCACCTCATCTTCATTCTAGGCTGGACCTGTGCCACTTACTTACTGAGTGATCCAAGTCTGCACTTCAGTTTTTCTGCTCTACAAAGGAGGATAACATCACCTGTGCTATTCTCACATGCAGTGTTATGTTCATTGCATAGACCATATAATAGGATGTGTGAAAGCATCTGACACTTCATAAAATACTGTATGAAGGATGGCATTATTAAAAATGCAACACTGAACATTTGTATTAACCTTCTGAGCCCAAATTTGACATTTATATACACTTTCTGCTTTGGTATTCAAAGTAATACTTCTGTACATGCACTTGTATTCAACAAGTTTGTGTAATTTGTCATTACCCATCCCCACATGGTAAGAATTCCTGACTTTAAAAACATAATTTAGAAGTGTGAAATTTATTTGCAATGTTTCAAATGATTGGAATATAAATCAGAAATGACAGAAATGGCATAGCTTTACTTTTATGTAAAGTATTTCACATTCTTTTATCACATTTCTAGGGATTTTCACTGCCTATACCATATGTCCCATCTTAATGATTTTTTTTTAACAGTGAGTGGAGTTTCATCTTAATGTAAGTCTGTTGACTTAAATTTTGTAAATCTAAATTGACAAGACAGATGATATTAGTGGTGAAAGTCAGTTGAAAAAAGGCACATTAAAGTGGCATATGGAAGAGGAAAGTTTGTGCAAGTTGTACATTTTTCCTACCATTTGTTAAAGTTTTAGAATTTAAAAGCATATTTTCTACATATGGAAAAAAGTTAACTAGATTAGTTTAGCTGTTTTAACTTCTGGAATATTTGCTGCTGAATTTCAAAGTTAATATAATTATAGAGTTACAGTATTTATCTAGAATAATGCAGAAATTGTTATTTCTCAGTAGAATTGTTAAGCCTTTCGTATAAAGATGTTGAAATGTCAGAGGGTTTATAGTGAAATTGACAAAGCAGTAACATACTATATTACTAGTCAATAGGAAGCAGCAATATGTGTGTAGTATAAAATCCTGACCTCTGAAGCTAAAAGGGACCTCTGCAACTTGCTGATGGGGTGACCCACGGCATATTACTGAACTTCTCATAACCTAAGTTTTGTTATCTGTAAAATGGGGCTTATTGAGTTACTCTGAAAATGAAATTTACTAATAAATAAAGTGCCTAGTTCAGTGTTAGACTTAATAAGCAGTAGCTATCATTATTCCTTGGAAATTTACCAAAGTTGGGAAATAGAAGACAGCATTTTGTGTGAGAGAAGAGCCCAACAGTTAGCATCTAATGAGATTATATTATTATTATTGAAAAGGTTGATATAGAAAATAAAGATGCTTGGGAGGCTTTCTGAAAGTGAGGGTATAGTAGATGTGGAGTTAGGGGTTCCCAAGAGGATTATTTCCCTTTTCTGGAAGGAAGTGACTTTCCATATGTTCAAGACTCTAGGTTGTATCCTAGGAACTTGGGGGGCATTTACAATCCCAATTATCTTGGAACAGTTTTGGAGGTTAGTTGTATTTTTAAGTATGACTTGTCTTTATGCCAAGATTTTCTTTCTTTCTCTTTTTTTAAGAACTTAGTTTTATGTAAGCTGGTGAGGAAGTAGAATTTGATATTCAGAAATTGTCTTTTCCTTTCAGGTATCCAGTCTGTGTAGTGGTCACACCTTCCTCTAAAGAATACAAAATGGTTAACATATCTGGATAACTAGAAAAGATTTCTAAGCCCCAACTGGTGGCCACTTAATAAAGAAATATTATGATTGAATAATTCTCATTTTTGTTATAAATGGAGAGCAGTGGTATAATTGTCCTTATGTCATAAACTCAAGTGGTGTTTTGTTAGAAGGCCATTACATATTGCTGTAGCATATTTATGTTCTAAATTAATTTATTTTACTGTTAATTCTAATATTAGTTTAAAGCAGCACTGGCTAGGTTGTGAAGACTGGAAAGGCTAGAAGCATGATTACTGGTTTAATTTTTCTATAAACACTGTTTTGGTGTATAGTTTGTATTTTTCTTTTTCTCATTCTACTTAATACTGCATACTAAATTAGCTGGAAGTCAGATTTTAATTTCATTTGGAAGCCTACCATAATAGGATAATCTAATTTCTGTTGCTTTTAGAAATTGATATTAAATTTATCTTTGAAGAATTTCATCTTGTCATTTGTAAAGGCTCTTAAAAAGTGTTCTTAGCTGTGGTAATGTGAGCTCATAGTCCAAACTGAAAAATGGGAATGTTGGCTGTGTGTGTAAGAGAGAGAGAGGGAGAGACACTAAACGAAGATATAAAAACTAAACAAAATTTAGTATTCAATCAACTTTTCAAAATAATCACATGAAAGCAGTGTTAACCTGGAAACTCATGCCGTCAGCCATCATTCTGCTTTAGTGCTTCCAGTATGAATGATCTGAATTTTAAGACAGTAGCCTTACTGGCTTTTTCTATTCAGGTGACTTTCATGTCTACCCTAGTTCATTAACTCATTTTAGTGGCCATATCCTGGACCTTATTACTCAGGCCTACATTATTTCCAGATTCCAGGATGGCAGTATTCAACTTCAGCCTACATTTTATTTATCTCACTTATTCTACCACTCATGGCAATTTTCTACCTAGTCCAAGTTTTTGCAGTGCATTGACCTCCTTGTCTTTTCTCCAGTATGTTAGCTCCCTCATGTCTTTGCTTCTCTTCCTACAGAGAACTACTCATCTACATTCTCTCCAAGCCCTCAACTTCTCTTCCCTCTTGGTCATTCTTTGTGTTGGCCCTGCAGGTATCCATCCCCCCACCCCCCACCCCATCCACCTTTTCTGTGCCTCTCCTTTCATAGATAGCTGAGGGTCACTAGAGAAAGTCATACTCATGCTGATAGATACTATTACAAGTCAGAGGTCTCTAACCTCAAATATTTTTGATCCCTGTGATCTTTTAATTTTCCCAGGCCAGCTCCCTTCCCTGTAGGAACTATGTAATTACTCATCATTCAGGATAACGTTACTTTCTTTTTCACGGAGAAATTAAGAGTTTATCAGTTTCCTGTCTTTTGAATTTATCTCATCCTTTTTCTGGTCTAAGAGGAAAAATTGTTGAAGCATAACTTCTAGCTGTATTCTTAAATTTAATTCCCTACCAGATCTGTTATCCCCTTTCTATCTTGTTTGTGTAGCTTCTCCCTTTTCACTCACACCTTTTTTGCCCCCACACAAGTTCAGTCTCTCCCATCATCTAAGGGGAACAAAAATCTTGACCTTGCATCTACCTCTAGATACTACTGTCTTCCTCTTATGTTCTTTGATCCCCTGTAATTTGGCTTTTGCAAGCCATAACCACTGATGACTTCTTGAATTGTCCAGTCTGTTACGTACTTTTGGTTTTTGGCCTTCCACATCTCTTTTGAAATTGACTTTATTTTTTATTTTTTTTAAACATTTCCCCCCTTGGCTTTTAAGACAACAAGCGCTATACATTTTCTTTGCCTCTCTAATCACTTAGTTTTGCCACTGGCTTTTCCTCCACCCTCTCCATGGTTCTCATGTTGTCCTAATTCTCTGCAAATACTCTACACCCTCTGTACATGATTAATGTACTTTCAGAGCTTCAACTATTATATAAAAATAGAGATTCCGAAATTCTAAGCTAGGTTCTCCCTGCTGAATTTTAGATTTTAGCTACGTTCTGTTTTTTCCACTTGTATACCTGACAAAAGTCTCAGTTTATTCAAAATTCAGTTTCTTCTCTTTTCCCCAAACCTGCTGTTCTTCCTGTTTTCTACGTTATTGTTAACACTTTTCACCCCCTTGTTTGAGCTGTAAGCATCAGTAAATAGTCATTGATTCCTCTCTCTTGCTTGCTAAGCTTTATTACCATTGCTGCTGCCTTAGTTCAGGACTTACTGTCTTTCATGAGGTCTCTTGCAGAAGTCTTCTACTTGGCTTGCATGCTTACTCCAATTTGTATTTTATTTGATATTTATATAGTTATATATTGATCAGTCACTTACATACATTCTGCGCATATACTGATTAGAGATACAAGCAAGGTCCCAGCTCTTACGGAACTTACTTTCTAATGAGTAAGATGGAAAGTATTAATATGATTACGACAAGCTGTGTGTTTTGAAGGAAGGGAACACAGTTCTCTCAAATAATCTAACAACGGAAAAGAGAGAAGAGGGTAGGCTTCCTTGAAAAATTGTGATTGAACTGAAATGTGAAGAGGGATGGTTTTCCAACCGTGTTTTAGATAGAATAGCATGATGAAGTTGGAGAAGCCAAGGGGCAGGGGGCAGACAATGGAGAGTTGTGTAAGCCACATTAAAGATTTTGTTCTTAACCTAGAAAGAATGGGAATCCAGTGAAGGATTTTAAGCACGTGGCAGGAAGAGGTGGTAGGTAGCATGACCGGAAGAAGATCACGGGGGTTGCAGTGTAGACAGTCCGTCTGAGGATGCTCAAGAGGCTCCTGAGGACATACCCTGCAGTCTTTTCTAGAAGACATTTGAGCTTCCTCCTTTTCAAAATTCCTCTGTTTTGCTAGAATAAAATCTATTTAACATGATAAACAAGGCTCTTTCCAGTACTTGATAACCTTTCTAGGCTCTTCTACTACCCCCTAATCTGTGCCCCATGCCTGACTTCATGTTTACTGCTACTTGACCTTTACATTTTCTATTTCTTCCACCTAATCTGCCCTCAGCCTCCTTTGTGAGTCCAGGAAACTTCTGTTGTCCAACATGACCCCACTCCAACACCACTTCCTCTGAGATGCCTTTTCAGAACATGTCTCATTCCCCACCCCAGGAAAAGCATTAAAAAAGTTACTTGTTTATCCTAAGTACTCTGGTAGCAAAAATTATTAACACTGATTTTACAGTAGCTATTTGATAACCTTTCTGTCTCCCTGACTGCGCTCTTTGTCACCGGAGATTATATTCTTCTTTGTTGTCCTTTCTCAACTACCTCAGTGCCTGGTACCTATAAATATTGAGTGAGCGTTCCATTTTTCTGTTCTGTCTACTTTACTTTTAACCATAATGAGGTCAGTTAAACATTTGTTGACCACTTGTCAGGTGTGAGAGAGTGACACACACACCTCTACAGACCCTACTTCTGATCTATTTTTCTTATGCTAACTATGCTCCCTTTTTTTATATTTGTGTTTAAAATGTTTTTTTGATAGTAATTTTATGTTCATTGTACAAGTCTAGAGTACAGCATCATTATTTGTCAAATCACTGTTTACTGAAACTGCAGATTGTCTCTTTTTTTAAATCTTAAAAGTTGAAGATAAATCGTACAGTCACATCTAAACTGCACGGTGCTATTGTGAATTACATAAACTCTCAGTCTCAACTCGGTCACCAGGAATTCCCACTGTGCCTGTTGGGATACCACAAGATCTACTGTTACCTTGGTTGTTAGATTTGGGGACAAAGCTTTAATGTTTTTCCTGATTCACTGTTTGGAGAAGGGTCAATAATAGACTTGAGTCTTTTTTCTTTCTTTCTTTCTTTCCAGATAACAGCAAAAGCGTCTATCATTTTTGTTACTCTTCAGTACAATGTTACCCTCCCAGCAACAGGTAGGTAGTTCCTTTTAGAATTTTCTATTTAAGTAGAAGTGTTCAGTTCTGCATTAACCTTCACAGCTCTCATCCATTATTTTACCGAATGTTATTTTGATATTATTGTAGTGCAAGACTTCACCTCACATATTATATGAAAACCAGTTTTTATGTGTTTGATTTTATTTATATTTTTTTGTTCAGTAAGCTTGAAATTTCATTGAAGAACTGTTTTTGTTGCCTTCTCTGCCTTCTGATCTTTTTAGAAGAAATTTCTAAGAATAGATATTTTAAATTTGTTTTAAGTGTTATTGTTTAATCAAAGCTGCTTAGAGGCACAATGTTCAAGTTCAGTTTTTCTGAACCATGAGTAAATTTTTCAGACCTTAGAATAACAGTTCTTTTAGCTTATTTTATTTTCACTTTTTTGGTTTATTCAACAGCTAACAATCATTTTGATTAGAGAGAAAATGTCAGGCTCTAGAAATTATTTTGTATTAGAATTCAGACTATGGTTTTATATTTTTATATTTCAACGAGTTTATTACTTTTTGTAAGTAATTTTTTATTACTCTTTGTAATAAGTCAGAAGGTTTATTTTTAAATTATGCTATGGTGATAGTCAAGTTATTAATAGAAGTTAATTGTAGTTGAAAATAGTAATGAAATTAACTAGCATAGGTGAGGTATGGAGTATTTGGTTAATAAAAAACCCTGCTCCGAGGTTCTCTCTTTAAGACTCAAGATCAGACATACAACAGTGAACTAGTTTTTGTTAATTTATATAGTTTGTAAATATTTGATTTAGTGATCTAGTCATCAGGTTACACAAAACTACAGAGTTGTTTTGAAATTTGAATATGCCAGAGAAGAATAAAGCACTTTTACCCAAATGGTCTCCAAACACATAAAGCTTAAGAACAAGTGACAGCTATTCACAGGTATTTAATTAGCATTTGTTTTGAAAAATTCTAGCAATTTTAAGTGATTGTTTTTTTTTTTTTTTTTTTGCTGGGCAGGCTCCAGGAAGTAATTGAAATTTTGAATATTGGTTGCTTCTGTTTCTAGCTTATAGATCAAAACTAATTCAATTACAGATTAAATCAGTTTTTCCATAAAAATCAACATGTAGTTTCTAGTTTGAAAGTAGAGGTAGAAAGAAAGTTTTAAAAATTCTTAGGAGAGACATGTAAATAACTTATTTAACTAATGAAGTTAGATAAGTTTAACTACATTACCCCATTCTGTACCCTTGGGATAATACTGATTTTACAGTCCTGCTAAGGATCTGTGTGTGGCCCACCAGTCCTGGTTTTTGGTCTTCAGTGGCTGTAACTAACATGTGTCAAGTCTTTGTAAGTAATTTCTGAAGCTTTAGATTTCTAGATAGTCTCCTAGATTTTCACTGCCCCCTAAGACTCAGTGTGTCCAAGAGCAAATTACTTATGATGTTTCTGTAGAATGTATTTATTAAATTAGTCTTCTTTTGTTTGTTTCCATTACTATGTTGTACTTAGTGCTGTTTTTATATCTTATATGTATATTTTTGTGTGTTTGTCCTTTTTGACCTCAGAAGAACAAGCTACTGAAGCAGCATCCCTTTATTACTATGGTATCAAAGATTTGGCTACAGTTTTCTTCTACACGCTAGTGGCAATAATTATTCATGCCATAATTCAAGAGTATGTGTTGGATGTAAGTATACACTCTTAGAAACTTATACTTTGTACAGTACTAGCTCTCATACTGTGCTAGTCATATGTTAAATATTTATAATATATTGTTAATTACTAATGGCTGTTTTTATTTTTAGAAAATTAACAGGCGAATGCATTTCTCCAAAACGAAACACAGCAAGTTTAATGAGTCTGGTCAGCTTAGTGCATTCTACCTTTTTTCTTGTATTTGGGGCACATTCATCCTGTTCTCTGTAAGTATGTCCTATGCTTAAATTTCCATCTCTCGGTATTTACATTGTATACCCAGAACAGAAACATGTTCTCAAATGTTTAATGCTTATAACAAATCCCGAATCTTAAGAAGTCCCTTTTCTGACATAAGGATGTCTGCTAATGAACTAGTGTAAATTAAGAGTTTTAGTGATAAATTTCTCTTTTAGTTTATATGTGGCAAAAATTTTAAACTGTGTTTAAGATTTCAAAATACCTTACTCATTTACAGTCAGTCAGAAGTTTTTTTTTAATATCTTGTAGTCACTTGCAGATAACTCTGTATTAGCAAAGAGCATAAGATGTCAGTGATACTTTTACTAGGGTTACAAGAGTTGTAATGTTCCAACATTTTCCCCCTTGAAATGCAATTTACGTGTTTTCTAAGCAACTTAAAATGTCATGTGATTTTTCAATTAAGAGAATCAAAACCTTTATATCATCCTAATCAATGAGGCATAAAAGGCAGTATTTACTTTAGTATTAGTAATAACAATCCTTTAATTTTTTTTTTCCTGCAGTAAGAACTCCCTCCTCCTCCTCCCCTTGAGTTGGTTGTTTAAAATCCAGATTCTTCTTTGTATTAAAAAATTGGAAGATCTACATACTGGGCCTAGATTCCAAATGACAACACTAAACTGAGGCTCAGTAGTTGTTTTCCCTGTAGATAAATCATTCACTCTCTAAAAGGCCACAGTCCCCACCCCTCCCTCTTGTGTTTTATCTATCTAATGATCTATTTTGTAAACATTTGAGAATAGGTTGTATACGTCATGCTCTTTGAATACTTAATACTTCCATGTATACTTCTTAAGAGCAAGGACAAGCCTTCAGATTTATATTGTACTCCTTAGTTTACATGCTTTTTTGAGTTTGTCAGGGCACATAGTTTTTTAATCACTATTTTTTAAAGGAGAGCAAATAGGTTAATGTTAATTTTCCAGGGTACAACATTTAATGTTGAAAATAGACTAAAACTCAACTTTACAGATTTGTAATTTTGTGCTCATTTTCTTACTCTGCTGCTTTAATAATATACTTAACTTTGAGCTTAAACACTCTTACAAATTTTTTAAAAAGTTATGTTTCAGTGGGAAAATATCCTTATTAAAGATAAGTTACGAATTAGATTCTTTTTTCTTTAAGCCTACACATTCTCACTGAATAGATTACCTAATCTGGTTAGCTAAGGAAAAGATTTCATAAATCTGTGGGTATAATCCCATAAAATTTGACTGTGCCCTGATCCTCCTCTACTGTCAGATGCTACATCTTTCCTGAAACCCTTCTCTGATTACCTGAGACAAAATTCATCTCTCCTCTAGTTGTTGTACCTCTGTTATGTACCTTTACTCTCTTCTGTTTTATGTTTGTTTACATACATGTGTTTTTAATTGAAAGTTTTGTTTGTTTGTTTGTTTTGTTTTTGTGTGGGCAGGCACCGGGAATTGAACCCAGGTCTCCGGCATGGCAGGTTAGAACTCTGCCTGCTGAGCCACCATTGCCCACCCCTTAATTGAAAGATTTTTAAAGGCCAGAAAGTACATCTTGTTTGACTTATATTTCTCACATTGATTTTTCACTTAGCTAAAGTAAGTGATTCAAACTAAATTCAAAATAATTTAAACAACTAGGAAATTAAGCTTCATGAGCTCTTTGGAACTTGACATGGAAATTGTAAATATGTGAGGAGTAAAAATATTGCCTTATTTTCCAAGAAGTTGCATTATATTTGTAGGCTAACTGTTATATCTTCTTTCTTAGGAAAACTACATCTCAGACCCAACTATCTTGTGGCGGGCCTATCCCCATACTCTGATGACGTAAGTCATTTTTAGCAGGGCTTTGCTTTCTTGGTTAAGGATCATGGTCACATCACTTTTAAACAGATTTAATTTTTATTATTCTCTAGGTCTTCTAGCAAATCCATAAAATAAGTGAAAATATATCTTTGGTAGTCCTATTACCATAAGAAAATAATTCCTCTGTACTTTGATGTACATAGTCTTTTCAACATCTTTATTAGCTTGACATGACTGATTTTAACAATATCCTTACTCTTCTTTTCCCGTGCTTCACTCTCTCTCCCTCCTTTTCACTACTCCATCTTCTCTATACCATTGTTCCTTTTCTTTGCCTCCAGTCTCTTTTCACTTCTTATTATTATTTCTTATTCTCCTTTACCATAAGCTTCTTGAGGGCAAAGATTATTTCTTTTCTGTTCTTATAGCCCCTTAGTTTCTATACAATCTGCAGAGAACTCAATGGTTGCATAAACATTTATTCAGTTACATTACTCATTCCTCTAGCCCAGCTCTAGTATACTTGTTCCATATTATTTTTCTTGCCACTTTATCCTATACTGATCTTTTCCTTCCTTGAATTTGTTGTTTTAGTTTTTTATGATTTTGTGTAGAATCTATATATTGTCTTGGCTGTTCTATAACTGTTTCATTTGTAAGTCTTTTATTAAATCTTTTTTAAGTCTTCTATTGTGTCCATGCTCACCAAGGCTATAATAACAATAAGAATTCTCTTTTTTTATTTTATATTCTCCATTGTACCAAGTAGACTATAAGTGCTTGTCACCTAGAAGTACTCAGTACATACATTATAATGTGAAAATTGGAGAAAATGATATGAAGGAAAGAAGGGAGTCACGACTATGTATATCTTTGTTCTGAGTCTACAATAATATCCATTCTGCTAAGTCATTCTCTGATTTCCAAAAATGGTATTAATTCCTTGAACTTTTATAGAATGGGGCTATAAACATAATATTTCTATGTGGGACTCTGTTTAATCATTTAATAATTTCCAGAAATTATTTCAGATTGGTTTTGTGTTTGGTATTCAGACTTATGTAAGAGAGGGAGAAGGGAGGATGAAGAGAAAGTAGTAAGGCTAAAGGGATATAATATAAAGAAGAGAAAAGTCTACTGATTTTAAACTAATTAGGATAAATCTCCTGGAAAACCTGTGTATGCCTTATTCCTGGCATGATGCCTGAATGTGCTTCCATTTATTTGTGAATAAATATTTCCCCACAAAAAAAGTCTAAGGATATTTGAAATTAGATTTGTTCCAGTTTCAGGTGATTGTTAGTCTTTTTGCTCTTCTATTCCTCTCTTGATAAAACCCAATAGATCTTGATTTGATTCCCTCAAAAGTTATGTTCCTTATGCTTTCGGTAGCTAATGTAACATTCTAATCAGTAGTTATTAATTAACAGAAAAGGGGTCAAGGTTCCTCCTAGGTAGCTTGCATGTCAAAGGCCTTCTGCAGACAGTGACTTTGCCTCTGTTGTTCAATCCAAGGGCATTGTCTATTGATGGGAATGTCCTAGGGACAAAGGTGGATATGGCTATTGAAGAGTTGTTTAAAGGTACTCAGAGTTCTGTAAGGGGACCCAAAAGTATAATACAAAGGCATACTTAGTATCTCCTAATTTCTGGTATTTGTTTACTTAATTTTGCAAAAATACTATGCTTTAAAAGTTATTTTTCACTTTCTTGTGTTGTGCAGATTTCAAATGAAGTTTTTCTACATATCACAGTTGGCTTACTGGTTTCATGCTTTTCCTGAACTCTACTTCCAGAAAACCAAAAAAGTAAGCTGGGATTGTGTAGTTGTAAAAAGTGTCTTGCTGTAAATATTTTTTCATTTTTGAAATTCTTTCTAAAATTAAAATACTTCCTTGCATCTCTGTCGTCCCTCATTTCTTGTCACTGCACCTCTTCCCCTATCATTCTTTTTTCTTTTTTTTTTTTTACATGGGCAGGCACCAGGAATCGAACCCGGGTCCTCGGGCATGGCAGGCAAGCACTCTTACCTGCTGAGCTACTGTGGCCCGCCCTCCCCCATCATTCTTATACCTTCTTGCACAAAGACTAAAATTCTTAAATATTTCTTTTTAAAAAAATCTTATTCATCAGAGGGGGATCATTCACATTTAACATACTAATTGGTCATTTTAAAATTATATTATGTATAATTAAAATGAAATGTTTTAAAAATATCAGTTTCATATTATTGATACCATTCTTAGTAATTCATCTCATAAGTGAAACAAGAAGAATTAGATGACTCTAGAACCAACGATTCTATATGCAAGACTCAAAGAAAATTCAGTATCAAAAAAGTCAACTGTATTTTAAATATTTGCCAGTAAAGTTTTTCCTGAGATGGGTGGAGCATTCCCTTTTTAGCATAGGAGAAAGATACTTATTTTAGTTGAATAAGTAAATTACTAGAGTACTGCAATATGCAGCTTCTAATTTTGTCCCTAATACTTCAGAAGTCAGACTTCCAAGATATCTCAAAAATCAGTGTTATTTCCTTGACCCAGCCCTTTCTCTCCTGCAGCCTATTTTGTTCTAGTTCCTTATTGCTTTAAACAAACAAACAAACAAACAATCTGTTTACTTATGCTCTCAGGGTTTCTCCCATATGCACTCTTATTCCCTAGCCCCTTGTTCCTGTGTTCTTTCCTTATGCTCCATTCACACTAATCTTCTCTAGTTTTATAATCCAACACATCATTTCTTTTTCCTGGATAAATTAATCAAGTCTTTGAGAGCTTATTAAAAAACTTCATATATGAAATGATACATGAATTTACTTCAAAATAGTATCAGATAGGGGAACAGAGTCAGGTATAAAGGAAACGAGATTGCCATTTATTGGCCAGTAATTAATGACTACTGAAACTGAGTTATGGGTATATGTTAATTTATTATACTTCTCAGTCTCTTTATATTTTTTTTCCATAATTAAAGTTTTTTAAAAAATCCTCTTACTTTTTGAGAAGCCTCCTCGAGTAGAAGCATGACAGCTCATCCAGAGATCAGTTTGTCCCTGCTTCCCATAAGCCACACACACTTATTTCTATGTATACTGCAAATGAATAACTCATGAGTATTGGCACCTGAGATTTGCTATTCTTTTGTGTTTGTGTTTTATGTGTCCTGTGTCCTTTGTCACTGATGCTGTCTGCTAGGATTAGGAAACAGCACCACAGTAGAGGCGATGTGCTGTGACATGCAAGTTCTTTTTATGTTGATTTCTTTTACAGAGTAGATTGTGTTTCCACTTAGGTTGACGAAGAAATAGGATGAAGGTTATCTTATATTTTTAAAGCTTTGTCTTAGAACTTTCTTAAGATCAAGTAATATTATTAGGCCCATAATTTCTAGTAGCCCTTCCATATCTCATTAAGCACCTAACATGAGTTATAGTTGACCTAGAGCTGAATGATCTAAAAGGGTACCCTACCCACATGTGGCTCTTTAAATTTAAATTAATTAAACTTAAAACAAAATTGACTTTCATAATCACACTAGCCGTATTTCAAGTGCTCGTTAGCATGTGGCTAGCAGCCACTGTTTTGGACAGGACAGCATAGCACATTTCTGTTACTGCAGAAAGTTCCATTGGACTGTGCTACTGAGAGTTTCATAGATTCTTGATGTAATAATACCATCAGAGCCTAAATACTTAAAGCTTCCTTCAGGTATTTGCATTATGGACATATTTCTTAGTTTCATTATTAATCCATTTATCTACATCTGTTCACTGACCATTGTAAAGAGAGGTATTTCAAAGTGTTTGTTCATTTTAGTTCCTGAAGCTCTTGTCTTATCAGTTCCTGCCAGATGGCATTTCCCCAGAAATGCAATCTAATTTTTATAGAATAATTTACATAACTTAGAACTTAACTGAAACTATTTTTAACACTTACATATGAGAGTTGAAAGTAACTGTTTCAAGTAATTAACATAATTTGAAAGTAACAGCTGCATATGTGTTAAATAGTATCTTAAAATTTACTCTAAAAATTATTTTTGTAAGAACTCTTTATTGGAAGAAAGTAGTACAGTGATTGTTTTGAATTGATCCTACAGACAAATGAAGAAAGGAATACTGTTATTAGCAGTTCAAGAAGTGTATTGGTCACAGATAATTTGGTTTCTTTTGGGAAGAAAATTTTAAATTATATATATGAATGCTGCAATATAAAGTCTTACATTCTGTCCGTGAAATGATCCAAAATACCGTTTCTTAGCCAATTTGAATAGGTGAGCTCTTAAGGAAGTGTGGATAAAAGTTCATATGTTTTATTTCTAATATTTAACTTAGTTTATTGATAAAACATCATACAAACATTATTAACATGCAAACATTCTATATGTAGTATACAATCAGTGGCTCACAATATCATCACATAGTTGTGTATTCATCACCATGATCATTTTTTTTGAACATCTGCATCACTCAGAAAGAGAAATAAAAAAAACTCAGACATACTTTGGTAGTTAGATTCAGTTGTCAACTTGGCCAGGTGAAGGTACCTAGTTCTGTTGCTGTGGACATGAGGCCAATGGTATGTGAACCTCATCTGTTGCTCATTACATCTGCAGTTGGCTAGGAGGTGTGCCTGCTGCAATGAATGATGTTTGATTTAATTGGCTGGTGCTTAAATGAGAGAGCTCAGTGTAGCAGCTCAGCATACCTCATCTCAGCATTCGTAGCTCAGCCCAAGCCTTTTGAGATGCAGAAAGCAGTCACCCCGGGGAAAGTTGTTGGAGCCCAGAGGCCTGGAGAGAAGGCCAGCAGAGATCACCCTGTGCCTTCCCATGTAAGAAAGAACCTCAGTTGAAAGTTAGCTACCTTTCCTCTGAAGAACTAACAAAAAAATCCCCTGTTATTAAAAGCCAATCCATGTCTGGTTTGTTGCATTCCAGCAGCTAGCAAACTAGAACAGATTTGGTACCAGAGAGTGGGGTGCTGCTGCAGTTTGCAAATACCAGATATGTTGGAACGGTTTTTTGGATGCTAAGGGCAAGATTTTGGAGGAACTGTGAAGAGAATGATGGAGAAGTCCTGGAGTGCTTGAAGAGACTGTTGGTATAAATGGAATCGCTGCCAATCTGGCCAAAGGGGGACACAAGATGGGCAAATTGGAGTTTGCAGAGTGAGAACCATGGAAGCTCGGGTCTGAAGCCAAGAAACCTTGACCAAGAGAGTGGACCCACCCATGTACATGGAGTGGGTGAGTCTCCCACCTTGTTTCAGAGAAAGAGTCGTGCAGCCTCAGGCCTTGGAGAAGGTAGAGCATACTCCTTGGGGAACTGGGGAGAGTCTGGCTACCACCAACTGGAGAGGTTGAGTGTGTCCCCTGGAAATGGCAGAGAGCCCAGGTGTGGCCCCGATGCCTGTAGAGAGTGGAGCCAAGAGAAAGGTGGTCTCCTCGTTGTCCCCTGAGGTTGATTCAGAAAAAGGCAGGCCACTGCATAGACCCTTGGAAAGGGTGGGATTGCCATTCTCTAAAGCTGAAGGATAAATGACTTTCAGGCTTTGAAATCCAATGGTCTTTGCCCTGCAGGTTTTCAGACCTGTCTGGGTCTTGTGACCCGTGTTCCTTCCAATTTCTCCCTATGGAAATGAAAATCTGTATCCTGTGAGTGTCCTCCTTTGTATGTTGGCTCCAGATAACTTGCTTTGAGGTTCATAGGTCCACAGTCAGAAGAGAATTTTTTTCACCTTAATATTTAGTGATGCATGTAGTTGCCGAGTTGACAAGGGGTGGACATGTGGTAGTTAGATTCATTTGTCAGCTTGTCCAGGTGAAGGTACCTAGTTCTGTTGCTGTGGACATGAGCCAGTGGTACGTGAACCTCATCTGTTGCTCATTACATCTGCAGTCAGCTAGGAGGCGTGCCTGCTGCAATGAATGATGTTTGATTTAATTGGCTGGTGCTTAAATAAGAGAGCTCAATGTAGCACAGCCCAAGCAGCTCAGCATACCTCATTTTAGCAGTTGCAGCTTAGCCCAGGCCTTTGGAGCTGCAAAAAAAAATCACCCCGGGGAAAGTTGTTGGAACCCAGGGCCTGGAGAGAAGGCCAGCAGAGATCACCCTGTGCCTTCCCATGTAAGAAAGAACCTCAGTGGAAAGTTAGCTGCCGTTCCTCTGAAGAACTAACGAAATAAATCTCCTTTTATTAAAAGCCAGTCTGTCTCTGGTGTTGCATTCTGGCAGCTAGCAAGCTAGAACACATACTATACCCCTTACCCCTCCCTCACACTGACCACTAGTGTTCAATCTACTTAATTTATCTTAACTTTTGTTCCCCCTATTGTTTATTTTTATCCATATTTTTTACTCATCTGTCCATACCATAGCTAAAAGAAGCATCAGACACACGGTTTTCATTATCACACTGTCACATTGTAAAAGTTACATCACTATGCAGTTGCCTTCAAGAATAAAGGCTACTGGAACATAGCTCAAGTTTCAGGTACTTCCCTCTAGCCACTCCAATGCACCATAAACTAAAAAGGCGATATCTATATAATGCAGAAATATAACCTCCAGGCTAACCTCTCAACTCGGTTTGAAATCTCTCAGCCACTGACGCTTTATTTGGTCTCATTTCTCTCTTCCCCCCTTTTGGTCGAGATTTTCTCAATCCCGTGATACCGGATCCTGGCTCATCCTAGAATTTCTGTCCCATGTTGCCAGGAAGATTTACACCCTTGGAGTCATGTTCCCTATGGGGTGGGAGGAGGGCAGTGAGTTCATTCACTGTGTCGGCTGAGAGAGGCCACATCTGAGCAACAAAAGAGGTTCTCTGGGGGTCACTCTTAGGACTGATTTTAAGTAGGCTTAGCCTATTCTTTGCAGGGATAAGTTTCAAAGGGGCGAACCCCAAGATCAGGGGCTCAGGCTATTGATCTGGTTGTCCCCACTGCTTGTGAGAATCTCAGAAATTTTCCAAATGGTGAAGTTGAATATTTCCCCCTTTCTCACCATTTCCCCCGGGGAATTTGAAAATACTTCTCTATTCACTGTCCAAATCACTGGAATTTATTGGGGTATCACACTAACCTGGATAATGAACAAAATCTCACGTCCTATTCAAGACTCCATGCACTTATGGTGTTCAATTAAACTGACCAAACCAGTTAAATTAGGAAATGCACTAGCCAAAATACAAATTTTGCACCACGTAAACATTCTCCCTTTAGTCTCACACAGAAGTTGAAGTTTTAAAATATGGATATCATCCTTACCCAGTCTTCTGATATGCCTTAGTCTTATCCAGATCAGCTTCATTCATATCTCTACTTGATGTCTGATCACTTTTTCAACTTTTTTAACAGTTCCTGTGTGGGGTACTGCTCACTTTCATAGCTTCAGAGCTCTGAGTCTCAGGTGTCACATAAATACCCAAAGTTTCTGAGAAACACCATGCTATATACAAACATCTCAGTATCTGAGAATTTAGAATTAACAGTTACACCTCCTGAATATATATGACTTCTGTAAGAGCTTACAACCTAGGACCCTTTACAATATGCCCCAACCTGATATCCCATGCTCTCAACTTTAGTTCACCAAATTTTTATATTATAATTAGTCCATTTGAATGAGGCATGTTAATATTTGTCTTTTTGTTCCTGACATTTCAGTCAACATAGTTTTTAAGGTTAATTAATCTAGTTGCATGCCTCACTTCATATGCAGTTTTAATGTTAATCTTTGTCGTTCATCGTGAGGGCCACTTTTAAAATCTCTTAATAGTTTTTCCGGAGTACATCATTTTGCTTCTCTCTAGATTGTTTGGAGTATGACACCTTATCCCATGTATCAACTATATAAAATTAAGAAAGTAGTAGTTAATCTTGTAGATGTTTATTCTTAATCTCAATGATATGGTACCATTTAAACTTTTCTTAAAACTTTTTTTTGTTAAATATAACAATTACAAAGAAAAGAAGGAAAAAGCAATGATTTCCAAGGTACACTTCAACAAGTTACAGAACAGTCTGTTATGGGTTACCATTCCACTATTTCAAATTTTTCCTTTTAGCTGCTCTGAAACACCAGAGGCTAGAATAATTTTTTTCTTTTTTGTGCAAAATAACATACATGCAAAACAATAAGTTACAAAGCACAGTGCAACAATTAGTTGTAGAACAGATTTCAGAGTTTGGTATGGGTTAAAATTCCACAATTTTAGGTTTTTACCTCTAGCTGGTCTAAGATACTGGAGATTGAAAGGAATGTCAATATAATGATTCAGCAGTCATACTCATTTGTTAAACCCTACTTTTTCTGTGTAACTGCACAATCACCTTTGATATTTCTCCCTCTCTTTAGGGGAATTTGGGCTATGCCCATTCTAAGTTTTTCGTGTTGGAAGGGGCTGTCGATAATATGGGATGGGGGATGGAACTAGTTGATGTTCTGGAGAGCCTGGCCCCCTCTGCATTTCAGGACTTACCTGGTCCAGAGATCCATCTGAAGGTTGTAAGTTTCTGGCAAGTTACCCTAGTTCATGGAATCTTTGTAGAATCTCATATAGCACCCTAGATGCTCTTTAGGATTGCAAGGGATGGTTTTGGTTGCATTTGGCAAGTTATGGCAAGTAGCAATGTGTAATTGAAACTCACAGAAGAGTGACCTCCAGAATAGCTTTTCAACTCTATTTGAACTCTCTCAGCCACTGATAGCTTATTTGTTACACTTCTTTTCCCTCTTTTGGTCAGGATGGCTTTGTTGATCCCATGGTGCCAGGGCCAGATTCATCCCTGGGAGTCATCTCCCACGCTGCCAGGAAGACTTTCACCCTTGGATGTCATGTCCCATGATTTCACTTGCACAGTTGGGCTTAGAGAGAGAGAGGCCACATTTGAGCCACAAAAGAGGTCTTCTGAAAGTAAATCTTAGTCATACCTATAGGTAGGCTAAGCTTCTCCGCTGCATACATAAGCTTCACAATTAAACTGTTTTTAAAGTTTTGTTCATGATTATATCTAACACTTGTAACCAAGGTTAAATCTAGGTCAGATTACTTTGCCTAGGTCTTCCTGATTCTTCCATTGACATCTGTAGGCATTTAAAAATAGCATTAAATGAAGTATTTCAGGCTTATGTGTGTTGCTCAAAACATTTTTTTTGTTCAAAATAAAGTAATCAAGATAGATCCCTATAATCTAAGAACTTTGTAAAGATTTGAAATAAGATGGCTACATCTAGAGTTTAGGGGAAAATCTTTGCCTCATATTTAAGTATATGTGTGATATTTAGTTTGTGGTCAGGTTTGTTTTTTAGGACAGTGTAATTAAGTATTATTGTCTTATAAAAATGTACGTTACTAAAGTATATGCTTATCCTTTAGTAAAAGGATGGTGCAATGGCAACTGAGAAAGAAAAGAAATCCTATGTATTATATTCTCTGTTTGGTCATGGTTAATTATAAAATGTCACTTGAAGCACAATTTGTAATTTTAGAATTGTGACCCATAAGGGTCAAGTGTATTGTATTAGATTTTCCATAAAAAATGAGACCGTCAGGATTGTAGTCACTAGTCCATGATTTCCTCCTTGTATCAGCTTTGTGAACATTGGCATTAAGAATATTTAAGAACTTGGTAAAGCTTTTTAGTAATTCATTTTCATTAAGTTTTTTCTCCTCTAAAATGTAAAAAAAAAAAAAACGCTTGATAATCTTAAACAAATAACCCTCATTTCTGGCTCCTGGGAGAAAAAGTTTGTTTACATAACAATCCTATGATGATAGTTCTTAGGAAGTGTGAAAGTGTCCTGAGAAACCAAAATAGCTTTCTGTCAGGCATATTTGTATACACCTAGACTCTAGATGGGAGAGCAGTGAAGAGTTGCTTATGGACAGCAGGCTGACTTCACTAAGTCCAAAAAGTGGCTAATGGACAGATTTAATGAACTTCTTTAGGAAGACCAAATCCACCCAGACTCTTCTGTTCTCTCCTGTTCCCCACTTCTCCATGCAAATGTGTAAGCCTCAGAGACCACCGTGCTGTATAAAGCCTTTGTGATTGGCCTCTGACACATAAGCACCACACCCCTGGGGTAATCACCACATGGGGATTGGAGCAGGTTGGGGGAGTTTGAACTAGGACAGGGGTGCTAAAAAGTAGCATTTTCAAAATAAAATCCAGATGAAATTTCTTGTTTTAAGAATCATGCCACACCATCCCACCACCTTTGTATTTTTTTAGTCATATGGAAATATCTAATTTAAGTCTAGGATGTATTTTCTCCAGTTTGCCACAGTCCCCACTATTCCCAGTGGTATTATCTCTGTCAGCATTTCACTTTTTCTCTGGCAGGCTTCACATGTTCCCACGTTGACTTAGAGACACTGGTGAGTTTGTATATAGCTGAAGGGAATATTACTTAGAAAAATATTTTTTGATCTTTCTGTCCTTTTGAAAGCTATAGATAACTTTTTAAAAAGGTCTTTGCTGGGCAGTGCAATGGTGGCTCAGTGGCAGAATGCCAGAGACCCAGGTTTGATTCCCAGAGCCTGCCCATGCCAAAAAAAGAAAGAAAAAAAGGTTCTTGCTGTGCACTTGATGGTTGTGAAGATGGAAGCTGGTAATTGCATTTTACCTTCTTTATTGGTTCAATTAGTTGACTAAAAGGCAGGACTAAGTGCAAAGTTGAACCTGGATTTAGGAAAGAAGCTCTTACCAATTTTTCATCTACATTCATACCACCTAATTGGGTTGGGATTTAAGGATAAAAGGGGAGAGAAGTGGAATGGCTATTTTCAGTGTAGTTTATTATGTATTTTAGATTTGTCACAGAAGAATAACAGGCAGTTTGGGTTCTATTCCATTCAGTGACCAGTATGTGTTTTTAAAACTTTGGGGGTTTCTTCTTTAAAATTAAATCGAAGAAAAAATTACACCCCTCCATAAAATAGTTTTCCCAACAGTTACTCAGAAAATTTATATTTTACATTGATTTACAAAAATTTTAAATGTAATTAAATAAGTGTACATCAGCAGTCAAAAAAAACTAAAAATCTTCCATTGTAAGTTAAGTAAGTGTATTTTGTCATGTACAGTCTAGAGTCATTTTGTATACTACCTATGTGTTATACCCACATTTGGGGGTACCCTGGTATATCCTATATACATTAGAGCCTCAATACCCACAGCAGAGCAGATTGTGTTTATAATACTAAAATTTCTTTTCTGAAGTTACTGTAATAAAAGAAAGGTTCCCTTGTGGTTGAACTTCTAAGCATGTTATCTCTGCACTCTTTCTCTGACCACCACCAGCCCCTTTATGTAAAGGGAAAACTTTTATTAGAAATTTGAAAATAATGTGGGAAGGCTCTTAAAACAGCTTATTTTCAGTGATGCATCTATCTACAGTTGAAAGAACAACTGACAATTTGATATTGTGTCCTGGATGTTTCCCTCAAGAGTCCCAAATGTAGTGCTAATCAGACTGTGCTATTTTCTGTTTTGTGCCATTCTTGTAAGAGAAGAGTTTTCAATCCCAAAATAATAGTTGTAAAATCTCTACTCTTTTTCAAATGATTTGGTGAAGTAGCTCTCTCTTGAAATATAGGGGGAGAAAGAGAGAGCAAAGAAAGACCTGTACTCAATTATACTAAATGCTGGAGATAAGTTTAGTGAGGTTCCACAGTAATGACAGTTCAGTCTGCTTACATCAGTCCCCTGTTTTAATAATCTTAATTAGCAGCCACAGTTCATAAATAGTCCTAATAAGATTTATAAGGAAAACTGCCAAAACCAGAGAGATTAGAAATGAGGTGTTGGCATTTCATTATTCAACAGATGTTTATTGGACTTAGCAAAATTAGTGTGTCTTAAACATTTTTACTACAACCCAAGATTTAAAAAAAAATAGATTTTACATCATAATCCAGTACACGTGTCTATTTTTATGTAAAATCTGAAATAAAAGCTTCATGAAATAATATATACTCTGACATTTTGTATTTTCTTTCTTATTTTAAAGGATGCTGATGTGATTCCCCAAATTGATTTCATGATCTGCTAATAGGTTTTGACTTATAGCTTAAAAATGCATCTGAGATAACCAGTACAGCTAGAGACTGTAGGACTGAGAAAAAAAAAGCAAAAGCTCGCAGGGTTGCTGAGGTGAAAGAATATACAATTAAGTTGTATTATAAAAGATTCCATTTTACTCTTCAGCTTTAACGACTAAGTGTAAATGAAGGGACTAAAGCATTCGTTAAAAAACTTGAATAGTATTTTAAGTAAACAAAAGCATCTCTACTGCCATTATCATAGCAGTTTTAATGTTAGAAGGACATTAAATGGGCAGTATATAATTAGGGTTATTAATATTGTGTTACTTAATAAATGTTTATTATAACAAGAATCATAGATCTTAGTGCTGAAAGGGAATTTACTTCATCTGATTCAAGCAAACCCAAGTATTACTCACATTCTGCAGATAAGGTAGCTGAAGCCGAGAGTGAAGTAACTTGATAAAGCCACATTCTGCTAATGTGGGATGAGGGGTTAGGGTGAAGTGGGCAGGCACAATAGCCTCTATGTCTTCTATTTCCATTATAGTACCTCATTGCTATTAAAGAATAGAATCCTTTTCTTTAAATTTCAGCATGTTTTAATCTGTGATGTTTTTTTCTATCTTTAATAGGAAGATATTCCACGTCAACTAGTCTACATTGGTCTTTACCTCTTTCACATTGCTGGAGCTTATCTTTTGAAGTGAGTTGGGATTTTTCTTGGTTGTGTATGTGAATGGGTAGATAGTATGCCAGTTTGTCTTAACTGGTAATTAATCTTATCATTTTAAATTTGTTTTTTTTAACAGTTTGAATCATCTTGGACTTGTTCTTTTGGTGCTGCATTATTTTGTTGAATTTCTTTTCCACATTTCCCGCCTGTTTTATTTTAGTGATGAAAAGTATCAGAAAGGGTAAGTTATTCCGCCATTCTGTCTGTTGTATAGCAGGTGCTTTAAGTCAGTTGTCTGTGTTGCCAAGGTCCATGCTCTCGGTAATTATATTACTTTGTAAGCTTTAAATAAAGTGAAACTATTTAGCAATTTAGAGTTGGTATTTTACTATCTAAAATGGGTCTTTCTTCACTAGCTAAATATTGTATTGAAACTTGTAATTTTGAAGTTTTTTGGGATTTGCATTTATAACCTCCCCTACCTTTCTGTATTTCTTTTGAAGGAGTAACAGAGACGTGAACTTTCAGACAAAAATGAAATAATAGCATTATAGCATTAGAATAAAGATACTAAAAGATTTTAATGGAAAACCTGGACTGAAAACATGATTAGAGAGTTATGACTTATAAGGAGTATAAAGCCTTAAAAAAAAAAAAAAGGAAAATCAGGACTCTTCACTGTAAATTGGTATTCCTTTTCTTTACAGCATAGTTGTGGTTTTTTTGGTCTAGCATTTTTCAAAATTGTTCTGTGTACCAGTAGTTCTGAAGAACATTAATAGCAATTATTCCAATAAAGGGGATCAGCTAAACAAAAAAGTAAATAAATTTCTTTGCTGGACTTCTTAGAGCCTTAAATATGGTAATATGTGTTTTTGTATCGTCAAGAATATGATGTAATATGCAGTATTTCCTAAACATTTGACCACAGAATATTTTTTCAGAATAGAAAGGCTGTTTTAGAATTTAGTATGCATTTACTTAACAGGAATTTGTTTTCTACTAGAATTATCTCTTGTCTTTGCAATTTTATGATTTTGACTTCTGACATTTTCCTTACAGGTTTTCTCTGTGGGCAGTTCTGTTTGTTTTGGGAAGACTTCTGACTTTAATTCTTTCTGTACTTACTGTTGGCTTTGGCCTTGCAAGAGCAGAGACTCAGAAGCTGGATTTCAGTACTGGAAACTTCAATGTGTTGGTTGTTAGGTAGTCAATTTAACATTGTTTACACTTTGTGTTGCTATATAATATGAATTATCAATTTCTCTATGATGTGAATCACCTGAAAATTAAGGGGATAAACATGGGAGGTAGGGAGAATATTCACTGATTTGATTTCATACCTGCTGCAGTTTCATATGTCTAAATTGAAGTATTAAAGCATTTTTTTTAACTTCTGGGATAAATCATTAATGGAATAATTATTTAATAACATAATGTCATCAACCCAGTGAGTTAATACTGTCAAAGTAATCCATTCTCTTTTCAGGCATGAATTTTTTTACTATTGTATATTAGGTAATACCCATACCAAGTTGCTTTAAATAATCACTGTAGGTTGATTTTAGAAACCTCAGTCTTAACATTTGATTCAAATAACGGACTGTCTTAGTCATCCATAAAAAACAAGGAGATGAAGTATTAGTCACTAAAATAAAAAGAGCCTTCTTTCCCTCCTCCAGAAGAGTTGGAAAAATAAACTTTTGTCCACAGTTTAATATGGCTGAACCTATCATGAATTCAGTGAGTTATTAAAATAGAGAAGAGATAAAATACTTTATTTGATGACATTGCTTGGGTACTCTCTAATTTTTTGTTATTTCTAAATTTTCTCAGAATTGCTGTTCTGGCATCCATATGTATTACACAAGCATTCATGATGTGGAAGTTCATTAATTTCCAGCTTCGGAGGTGGAGGGAACATTCTAGTTTTCAAGCACCAACTGTGAAGAAGAAACCAACGATGACTAAAGGCAGGTCTTCTAGAAAAGGAACAGGTTTGTATCCAGTAAACAATGAAAAACTTGTGGAAGTAGACAATGTTAAAAAAAAAAAAGTTGTGGCATCTTTTTCTTTTTTTTTTAATCTTATAAAGAATAGCCTACTTAATTTTTTAAAATCGAAGTTGGAGGCAAAGTAATCTTACTCCATGTCACATTTGGATGATTCCAGAGAGTCAATTATTCCCCTATTCACTAACTTTCCTGCAAATTTTCCATACTTGGTTATTGGGACCCAGGGTTGGCCAACACATACGGGCAGTTTTAGTGAATAACTAGAGTATAATAGTTTGTGTTTTTAAGCATCTTACATTTTAAAACAAAACAAGCTCTTTATAGCCCTTCCCCATCTACCCTGTAGTCCCAACTGGAACAGCTTTTTTTTTTTTTGTAACTTCTGATAACTTAATCCTTTGTCTTTGAGCCTGTATCTAACCTCTTTTCTCCTGACTATGGATAGAAAATGCATTGACATGGCAGTTAATTTTTTTCAACATGTATGTGTTGCTTCCCTTGGAAGGTAACATGGGAAATTCCAATTTTTTACATATGCAAACCCTGGTTTGCTCCTTGTAAGTCGTGATATGTGATAGTTTGTGTCTTCTCATCCTGATCTTCACATTTGTCTTAATAATTCTTGACCTTTGTATTTTAAAATATATATATTTTTATTGGCAACTCTTCACACACCTACAAGTCCATACATGGTGTCCAAATAATGGCTCACAGTTATCATCACATAGTTGTGTATTCATCACCATGACCATTTTTAGAACATTTGCATCACTCCAGAAAAAGGAGTAAAAAGAAAAACTGATACATCTCATGCCCCTTATCCCCCTTATTTTTAATTTATTTTTTATCCATATCTTTTTACTCATCTGTCCATACCCTGGATAAAAGGAGCATCAGACACAAGGTTTTTACAATCACACAGTCACAGTGTAAAAGCTGTATCATTATATAATCTTCAAAAATCAAGACCACTGAAACACAGCTCATCAGTCACAGGTACTTCCCTCCAAGCACTCCAATATACCATAAGCTAAAAAGGGTTATCTATATAATGCATAAGAATAACCTCCAGGATAACCTCTTGACTCTATTTTAAATCTCTCAGTCACTGAAACTCGCTCATTTTTCTCTTCCCCCTTTGATCAAGAAGGCTTTCTCAATCCCATGATGCTGGGTCCTGGCTCATCCCAGGAGTTCTATCCCAGGAGTTCTATCCCATGTTGCCAGGGAGATTTTCACCCCTGGGAGTCATGTCCCACTTAGAGGGGAGGGCAGTGAGTTCACCTGCTGAATTGGCATAGAGGGACAACAAAAGAGGTTCTCTGGGGGTGACTCTTAGATATAAATATAAATAGGCTTAGCCTATCTTTTGCAGAAATAAATTTGATAGGGGCGAACCCCAAGATCAAGGGCTCAGCCTATTGATTAGGTTTGATTTTTGTATTATATAGATTTTAATACCAGGTTTGTCAGTCTTCGCAACAAAAAGCTTGCTGGGAATTTGGTTTGAAATTACATTGAATCTGTAGATCAATTTAGGGAGATATGAATATTTCAACCCAGGGACATGGTATATACTTCCATTTATTTAGATAATCTTTAATTTCTGTCAGTTATATGTATTTTTAGTAACAGATTTTTGAGATATAATTAACAAAAATTCACCCTTTTAAGCAAAGATTTTTAGTATGTTCACAAAGTTGTTATATGTGTGAACACCACTAATTCCAGAACATTTCCATCAGCTGCAAAAGAAACCGATGCCCATTAGCAGTTACTCCACATTCTTCCCTTCCATCAGCCCCTGGCAACCACTGATCTGTTTGTCTCTGTGGATTTGCCTTTTCTGGACATTTTATGTCATTGTGTATATTCCATTGACATGTGGCCTTTTGTGTCTTATTTTGTTTTAATTAGCATATTTTCAGGGTTCATCCATGTGGTAATGTGTATCAGTACTTCATTCCTTTTATACTTTATGATATTCCACTGTATGGATATGCCACATTTCGTTTCTTCTTTCATCAATTGAGAGATATTTGTGTTTTTCTACTTTCTGGCTATTCTAAATAATGTTGCTATTTACATTTATGTACAAGTATTTGCATGAACATGTGTTTTTATTTCTCTTGTATATACCCAGAAGTGAAATTGCTGGATCATTTGATAACTATGTTTCATGTTTTAGGGAACTGCCAAACTGTTTTCTAAAATGGTTGTACTATTTTATATTTATTGTTTTGCATGTAGATATCTAGTTGTCCCAGTACCATTTGTTGAAAATGCTATTTCTCTGTTGTCTTGATTTTTGATGCTTGTCAAAAATCAGTTAACCATAACTGTAAGGATTTCTTTCTAGACTCTTAATTTTCTTGCATTAGTTTATTTATCTGTTCTTATGCCAATACCACATCGTCTTGATTACTGTGGCTTTGCAGTAAATTTTTTCTTTCTTGTAGAAATTTTGTTTATTCTCTGTGAGAAACGAAATAAGAGTACTGTGGTTGCAGGATACAAATCAACCTAAAGTGGTATGCATTTTTGGAAAACCAAATGATTCCTTCCCAGACCTTAAATTCCTGGACACACACATTCCTTGCTTGAGAATTTCACTGCCCAAGGAAAATGGGGGATGACTAAAAGTTTGGTAGGGCTGAGTTAAAAATGGTATCTTATATTCCTTTCCTTTCTAGAAAAATGGTAAATTTTGAAATCAGGAAGTAGGAGTTCTACAATTCTGTTCTTCTTTTTCTTGTTTTGGCTGTTCTGGGCCCCTTGCATTTCTATATGGGTTTTAGAATCAGTTCATCAACTTCTGAAAAAAAAAAAAAGGCCCGCCGTGACTTTGATAAGGATTACATTAAATTTCTAGATCACCTTGGGGAGCATGGGATGTCTTCCCATTTATATAGATGTTCTTTAATTTCTTTCATAAAGTTTTGTTATTTATGGTATTTAAGTCTTATGTTTCTTTTATTCTGTATATTCCTAAGTATTGTATTCTTTTTGATGCTATTGAAAATAGAATTATCTTAATTTCATTTTCAGATTGTTCATTGCAGTTGTACAATACAATGGATTTTTGTATATTTATTTTGTATCTTGCAGCCTTGCTGAACTCATTTATTCCAAAGTGGATTCTGTAAGATTTTCACTTTACGAAGTCATATCATCTGCAAATACAGATAGTTTTATTTTCTTTCCAGTCTAGATGCTTTATGGTTGTGTTACCTAATTATCGTGACTAGAACCTCCAAAACAATGTAGGTAGAAGCAGCAAGAGTGAACATCCTTGTCTTTTCCTGATCTTCGAGGGAAAGCTTTCAGTCTTTCCCATTAAATTTGATGTTAGCTAAAGATTTTTCTAGATGGGTTTTATCAAGTTGAAGAAGTTCCCTTCTATTCCTAATTTGTGTTTTTATCATGAAAACATGTTGTATTTTCTTAAATGCTTTTTCTGTATCTATTGTTGATAGTGTTTTTTTTCTTTTATTATTAATGCAATGGATTGTTATTAATTGATTTTTTGATGTTAAGCCAACTTTGCATTCCTGGGATAAATCCCACTTGGTCATGGTGTATAATACTTTTTATATGTTGATGAATTCAATTTGGTCGTGTTTGTTGACAATCTTTATGTTTATATTCATGAAGGATATTGATGTATATTGGGGAAGTGATGTCTTCATCTGATTTCAAATCTGAAAGAATGAGGGAAGTTTTTTTGGGAGAGTTTATGAAGGAATATTGAGTAATATTTTGTAGGTTTCTGGGTAGGAATCTTTTATATTTTTCATTAGACTTAGTCTTAGGTGTTTACTTTTTAAGCTAATATATATGATATTTTTTTAACTTCAGTTTTAATTATTTGTATATAGAAATGCTTTTGAGTTTTTTGTGTACTAACTTGTGTATTGGGAAACCTTCCTAATTCACGTATTCCAGAAATGTACACTAAAATACATAATCATATCATCTGCGAGTATTGTAACTGTTCTTTTTCTTGCCTCATTTTACTGGCTAGGACTGTAGCATAAAATTGAATAGCAGAAATGGGAACAGATTTCCTTGCCTTGTTTGTCATATAAGGAGAGAACATTCAATATTTTACCATTAGGAATGGGATTTGCTTTAAGTTTTTCATAGATGCTTTTTATTAGATTATAGAAGTTCCCTTCTATAATAAGAATTCTTGTTATGATTATCAGATGTGGAATTTTATTAAATGTTTTTTTCTGCAGTTATTTAGATAACCATACAGTTTTTCTTTGTTCTCTTAATGTGGTGAATTACCTTGATTGATTTTTAAATGTAAAACTAACCTTGCATCCCTGAAAGAAACCGTAAATGTGTATGCATTTTCAGTATTTTGTTAGAATTGCTACATCTGTGTTCCTGTAAGATATTGACCTATAATTAACCTTTTTTGTAATATCCTATGTCACATTTTGGTGTCAAGGTTATGGCTGCCTTCATATAAAATATTGGACAACTCTATCCTTTATGCAATATTAGTAATATTTCTTATTTAAATGTTTGGAAGATTTCACCAGTGACATATCTGAGTTAGAGTTTTCCTTATGGGAAAGTTTTTAACTACAGATTCACTTTCTTTAATAAATAGGATTAGTCAGAATTTCTATTCCTTATTATGCATGTTTGGAGAAGTTGTTTTTCAAGAAATTTGTCCATTTCATCTAAATTTGCAAATGTTTTTGGCATAAAACACTGTCCTCTACTTATCCTGTTAATGCCTGTAGATCTGCATATTTCCATTTTCATTTCTTATGTTAGATAATCTGTGCCTTTTCTCTTTATCTTTGATCAATCAGGAGCCAGCATTTGTTGTTTTCTCAGTTGTTTGTTTTCTGAATCATTTATTTCAGCTATTTCTTCCAGACATTTTCTCTGGATTTAATCTGTTTTGTTTGTGGTGATTTATCTCCTTGAGATGGATCTTTAATTCATTGATTTTCATTATTTCTTCTTGTGAATTACGTGCAATTAAGGGCATATTTGATGTCTGTTTCATAATTCCAGTTGTGATTTCTTCTATATCTAAATTGGCCATTTATATATGCATTGTTTAATTTACAAACATTTGGGCATTTTCTAGTTTTCTTTTTGTTACTAATTTCTAGCTTAGTTCCACTGTGATTAAAGAACATACTGTAAATCTTTTCAATTCTTTGGAGTTTGATGAGATGATCATTAACAGCTCAGCATACATTCAAATTTAGTGAATGTTTTATTTGCACTTCAAGAGGATGTGTTATTTGCCTTTATTGATATTGTATTCTGTAGGTATCAGGTCAGTTTTGTTAATTGTATTATCTAGTCTTTTATGTCTTTACTGAATTTGGGGGGTAGTTCTGCTTATTCTTAGCAGATTATAGTAGCAATTCTTAGCAATTATATAAATAGTATATATATCTGGGTATGATTTTCTTAGTATTTATAATTCTTTGTGTTATGTAGGGCTTTTTGAATCTGTGGCTAGGTTTCTTTTATGATTTTTGAGAAATTTTTGGCCATTATTTCTTCAGGTATTGCTTCTACCCTATTTGCCTGTCTTTCTGGGACTCCAGTTTTGCATATTTAAATAAACTTTTTATCCTGTCTTTTATATCTTTTTGCTCTTTCTTGATTTTCCACCCTTTTTTCCTGTCAGAGCTTCAATCTGAATATTTTCTGCAGTTCGCTGATTTCCTCTGTAGTGCTCATCTACTGTTAAACTCATTTATTACATCTGTATTTTCAGTACCGGATTAAATATTTCATTTCTCTGGTGAAGTTCCCCATCTCTTTATTTATTTTCTTGTGTATTAATCAGTGTTCTTTTAAAATTTCTGTCTGATAACTCTAGGTCTGGATTACCTTGGATCTATTTCTGGCTATTTTTTTCTCTTAGTTTTTAGTCATTTGGTCTTGTTATTTGGTATGTTTGATAAGTCATAATTGAGTGCTGGACATTGGGTATAAAATTTTGTAGAAGCCTGGATGACATTTTATGGCCAGCAGATTGAATGTGGGTGGATTACTCTAACTAATTGCAGCTGGTCTGTTCAGTTTTCTTTCATCCCTAGGAAAGGTATCAACCTCTTGAGCATTTATACATGCCTCTGAATTAAAAGTTTTTCTCCCTAGCAACATGAGACTTCCAGTTCTGTCTTTAGCTTTGTAGTTTCTTAGAAATTGCTTTCTATTTTGTTTCTTTGAGCTTGTTTGTTGTATGTACAGTTTAATAGTTGACAGTTGCCTTTGAGAGAGAAATAGTGCATAGAAAGTTGAGTTTATCTCTCTATAGTTCTCTTTTCTCTGCTTGGTATCCCTAAACTCAGCTCTAGATGATTTCTTTATTTTACTCTGTCTCAGGCTACTGAGTCCAAAAATACTCCACGAACAAAAGTAGCAGTTAGTGCAGAATTCAGCTCAGTTTATTCCTTTCTTTTGATATGGTGGCCCATCAAGTCCTGGCTGCCTTAGCTGTTTTTCAGAGCTCCAGTCATTTTTGTATTCAGCTTTTCTGAATATTTTTGGAAGGATTGTTAGTCTGACACCAGGTATTTCGTCATAGCTTGAAGAAGAGGAAGGCCTTGATACCCTTTTAAACTTAAGTTGTCTTCCTAAACACCAAGTCTTGTATGTTGTAATATCCTCAAGAACTTCCTTTGTCTGCTCTCAGGTGTGGAAAGAGTCTATATCTACCAAAAGAACTGCTTTTAAGATTACTATTTTAAAATTTTGTAATTGTTTTAAAACAGTTTTCTACCTTCTCTCACTTTTCCTGCTTTCAGTAGTACTGTATTTGCATTTATTTGTTTATAAAATAAAGTAATACTGACTCTTTGCTCTTTTCAGAAAATGGTGTGAATGGAACAGTAACTTCCAATGGAGCAGACTCTCCCCGTAATAGAAAAGAGAAATCATCATAATAAATTACATGTTTATTGATTGATGTCCCCAAAGAAATCTGCTTTCTACTATAAGATATCTTTCAACACTAGAGATTGTTCTGTTCTTGAAAATACAGTTTGTGCTCTTTGATTCTTGCTGTTGTACTGTTTCATGCATTTTTTTTAAAGGGCATTTGAGGGGAGGATGATTACTATGATTGAAAAAATATATATTTTAGCTTAGACTAAGCTACCTGCCTTCAAAATAGTTTAGGGACCACCACCATATCTTGTTTTTTGCTTTTTTTTAAAATCTTTGAACATTTTTCTAATGATTTGGAGAGATAACTATTTACAAAAATTCTACATGTCAGTGATAGACTTTATTGCTCTTGTCAGTTTTTATATTAGCAAGGTGGCCTGTTCCAGCAAGGTCATATTTTTTAAGTTCTCTTTCAGGGCAAAAAGGAAATACTATAAAATTCAAAATCAGACTTTAATATGTTTTCAGTGTTCTCTAATTTTTAGGAGTTTTTGTAGCATTTACACCTGGAAAAAAGATTTGTAAAATCACCAAAATAATTTTGTGCTTTATTTTATAGTAGTGGTTGTTAGTGTTACATCCCAATTTTTTAAAAAAATATATATGTACTAATGGTTACAATGTGGAGATTTATTGCCATATATATTAAATCAAAATATATTAACATAAAAGTACTTAAGTAAAATTTTTCTGGTGCATTTTAAACACTTGTAAACTGGAAATCAGAAAATTAAATATTTACTATAAAGAGGAAAATCTGACATATAGCCCTTTTTGATATGTTTATTACAGTGATTTTTATGGGGCTGGTCATAAGTTTGATGTATACAGCATCTTAGAAAAATATTGTTTAACCTGCAAACCCTTTTGAAAAATAATGCCTACTTGATTTATATCTATAAAAAGAATGTCAGGTAATTATATATGGAAAACATTTAATGCACTAAACTTTGAAAAATTCAGGTGGACAAATAGTCTTATGAAAGATAGTGCTTTATGTTAAGACTATAGCTTTGGTCCCATCTTTAATTGAGAAACATTTATCTGTATAAAACATATTTTTGGATAAATATATATATATATTTGTATCTCTACAGAAAGGCTCTAAAAAGCATTTGAGTAAAATATTTGGTTCCCTTTTCTATAATTATCCTTTAAAATCCTCATCGCTATATTCGTTTTAGTTTTCTTCTGTGTTTTTTACAGTACATATATTGTTCCTTTTGGTGTTCACATCTTGTTTCCCATTTCTCACTTCTGTAACCAGCTAATGTTTGTGCCATTTTTAGTGTAAAAGTTGCAGACCTGTTAAGTCTGTCTGCAGTTTAAGTTGCCATGCTGCTAGAAAGTTTTGCTTTCTGTTTCCAGCTGTTTACCTACTTTCTGGCAAAAGTGATAGCTTTCTGTAGCATTATGCAGTTTCAGTGCATAATTCAAATTTTTGCCATTAAAAACTGGCATCACATTGAACTATACATTGAGAAATCAATCAAAATAAAAATTTTTACTTTCACAAGCTGCTCTCTGGATGTTTACTTAGATTCTATGCTATTTAGTGTATCAGCTCTTTAAAATGTACCATATTTTTTAAGTACACTCTTGATAGACATTTAGGATAGCCTCTCCCCAAAAGTACTTTCTGCAGAAAAGATTATTAGTTACATGGAAGGAAGAGTTACAAGTTAGTGGGAAAAAGAAAGGTTAATGGCCAAATACATTTGGAGACCATTGGATTAAACAAACTTAAAAGTGTTTCTTGACTGGAGAATATTCAAATTTTGAATATGCAAATCTGCTTCCTGGTACACCAGAAATGTTGGCAGTAGGGCATAATATAGGTGTTTCCCAACTTACTGGTCTCTGGAACCTTTTTTCATTGAGTTACTTACAGCATTTGTGTTTTACAGAGTATACTCTGGGTTTAGCAGGGGAATTCGCCTTGGTTTACAAAACGCACACAAGGTAAATTCTAAGCCATAGAACTCTGCCCTCAAATGCCCCAAGGAAAGCCCTTTCTTTACTTGCCTCTGGGTCTTGCAATGCTGTGTCAAAGTGAGGACTCAGGTCAGACTTTCAAATGCAAAGGGAAGCATGTAGAACCATGAACCAGGATAGCTGCTGTCCTGTCTTAGACTCAGTATATGATCTTGGACAAGTTGTTTTGCTATTTGGGGATTTAGTTTTTCCCTCTTATGTACAAAGCTTTCTTGCCCACATTTTAGAATATGGTTGTGAGGGTCCAGGTGGACTATACTGGAATTAAAGGCATTAATGACCTAAAATAAACGGTTTTACCAAAGCTTTAAGTTCAGAACTAATCCTGGGGCAAAACTTGTATAGGTTAGAAAATGGAAGGGAGAACATTTTTGTTGCAGATGTTAGCAATAGTCCAATGGCACCCGTACTCCACAGTGTTGCCAGATATTCACTGAAAACTTGTTCTGGTGCCTAGCTACATATGAACAATAAAAATTGTTTTTAAGAAACAAGAATCATACTGATAACTTGTTTGCATTTTTTAAACAGTAGCTCTAGAAATAACCCTCAAGAAAATTCTAGGGGAGAATGCCTAAAACAGATGCTTTTCCCGAAAGAGCATCCTAGGTGTGATAAGTGATTCTGTAAAGAAGAATCATCTACCATAATACTTCAGTATAAGACAGGTTTGAGAATTTCAAAGTAAATATCAAGTGTTGGAAGGAGGAATTAAAAGAATAGAAACCCAGGGTCTGAGAAGAATGAATGATGGGGTTTGATGGGTTTCTAGGTGTTTTGGGAGAGCCCTCGATACACAGCCCAAACCACTAGGTGAACTAAGGCAAAAAGATAAGCTCATAATAAGGAATAGTACTTGGTTCATCTGTGGCTGAGCACTCTCTTTAAACTGTCAGCCATTTCCAGAAGGCAGCACACCTTAAATTGTTCAATTCCATCTACTGCAGTTAGCAGAGCCCAGTATTTACAAAGGCAATCCAGTTCTTTGTTTACCTATGTATGATTTGTTTTACAAAAAAGCTGTCTTTAGGTATATGTGCCACATGTTAACCAGCTATATTCAATACCATTTGGGAAAAGGCTAAGCCCATTTATTTTTAGTGAAAAATTACTAAGTAATTGTTCAAGACTGAAATCAGACATTTTGGATGACCCTAAACGCAAGGAAATCAGATTTTTTAGAAAGGCATAGGTCTATCACATAGTCTTGAATTCATGACTATTAATAAATTAGCTTTGACCTTAAGTTAGCTGAAGGAAAAAAGTATCTTCTATTTTGAAGATCAAACTTAAGCCAATTCAAGTTGGAGCACAATAAATAGCCTGGTTGATTTCAAGTATCATTAAGGGGTAGGCTACAGTTCAAATCTTGACTCCACCACTAATCAGCTCTGTGATTTGGAGTAAGTTACTTAATATTTGTGCCTCAGTTTCCTGAGAGAAGTAATAGCATCTACCCCTCAAGGGACTTCTGATAATTACTTGAGATAGTATACATAAATTGCCTGGAGCTTATTAAATGGTAGTTATTAGCTGATAAGCTTGTGACAAACACAGCACAAGGGATGGCCAATAATAAGGACAAAGTAATTCCTTATAAGACTGCGTTTACATCACTGTTGAAAACTGATGCTGTCAGAGGCAAGTAAAGAATTCATGGTTCTCTAGGTAAGCTCATAAAGCTGCCTGAGATGTTCGAGCCAACCTTATAGCCAGGGAGGTTATATTGAACCATCAGAAGATGTGGTCGGCATGCTTATACAGTACAAAGGTACATAAGTCAGATACCCAAGTCTCTTCTGAATCGTGAATTTATGTCACTTGATAATTATAAAAGCATATAGCATATATAATTGTCTATAGAATGATTTTTTAAATCAAGTGTCTATGGTTGGTTGTATTTGGACAGTGTATATAGTGTATACAGCTTCTAGAGAATTTTTAGCTGCTTTGAGTTGCCTTATCTTCTAGTAGGAAGAATGCAAATTCTTCTGGGGCTCTGATTCGCTATCAGGTAAACAACATTTACCTGGGAACCAGGAAAACCATAGATTATAAACTAATGTTTATCAAGAGGTTTGAACTAGTTTCCTACAATGTTCTAGAAACTACATTTCTGCAAGTTGACTAGAAGTCCTGGATGTTATGTGTGTGTGGGACGTGCTGAGTGTGCATCATGCATGAAAGGGACTTGGGATCCTTATGTGCTTATGTTCACTAACTTTCAGACTAATCCTTTTTTGCTTCATCAAAAACGAGAAAATATAATGAAATTTCTTATTGAAACGAGTTCAAGGTTTTTGTTTATTTTTTCAATTCTGTTTAACCAAATTAATTTAGGTCATAGTAACATAGCCACTTGGAGTGGTCCTTTTCTATTTCTTGCTGATTTAATCCCCATAAACAAAAAGATATGGGTTTTTGTAACTTAGGTCAGAAGGGGAAAATGCCTACACTGTATATGCTAAGTAGATGAAAAGTGAAAATTCAAGAGTGTTTTTTAAAAAAATGGATTCAATTCTGTAGAAGTAAGGCCTACAAGACCACCAGGAGTGTAAGAACAATCAGTGATTTACCTGATTCCTAATACAGGTAGAAAGCTTTGAAATTTTCAAAAGAAAATGTGTGAGGCTGGGTTCGACTTCATTTTCAAAGAGAACTTTCATAACTGCATAATCATCAATCATTCTCACAGACTAGAAAACCCCAACTCAAGGCTAGAAGTTATTCCCTGTTGCTATTATGGTATAGTGGGTTAACCCAGTTCCAATGCAGAAGCATTGATACAGAGGAATGAGATGGGGAGATAACCCATTTGGCAAAAAAGAAATCTATTTTCTGAAGTAAGAGAAATACTTTGCAGTATTTATGGGTCACATTTCCAAATACTGGCCATTATATAGGAAACTCAGACTCATTTATTCTCTTACATAGTATCTTAATTTTGCATGGCCTGTGTTTGATTTTCTTTTTTTTAAACAGAATAAAGAATTTAAAATGCAAAGCCATCTTGTGGAATGTAGCTTCATGTTTAAGTAATCTCTGCTCTCCTTGTTTTACTCTAATTTGATGAGCACCAGCATTCTAATTATAGTCTGACACCTCTTGTGAAGCAGGCAATGCCAATCATCCCCTGTTACATAGTGATGTGGAATAAGTACCCATTGGCGGCTGCTACAATCACTACCCTAGTTTTCCACTTAGGATCCAGCTATGTCAGCACTCTAGTCTCCAGAGGTAAGAGCAGCTATACTTGTTGTACTCATTAACCCAGCCGCCCTTGACATTTGTTCCTTTTTTTTCCCCCAATGTCACAAATTCTCTACTAAAGGAAACATTCCCTGCCTATGGTGTTTTTTGTTTGTTTTTTACTTTGACTACTTCAGTTTCTTATGCAGGATCTGCACTTCCATCCAAAATAGTATTCTTACATTTCACATACTGAGATTCAAAATCCAAAACAGAAGACCTTCATGTTATTATGATACTGATTTGATAGAATGATTAATATGAGGAACCAACTTAAAATTAGGGCCAGAACTTTACTCATTGACTTGACAGGTTGGGTTTAAAAGAAATTAGTTTGTTCTTGATATTTCCACCTGGCTAACAAAATGAAGTTAGGTATCTATAATATAGGATGTTTACTCAGTGATCCTCATTTCAGAGAGGTTTGGTTTTAATGGGTTCCTTTCCAAAATGCTTTGACTCTTTAGCTCTGTATATGTCTGTTCTTAATAGTTCATATCAATTATACTATCTTCTGTGCATGCAACAGGGTTTCAATGTCTAGCACCTTACACCTGAAATGGAAGAAATGAGGAAAAGATGTTTGCATCTTGGAATAGCATGCCACCAACCTATCCTACTTCAGAGTCCCCAGAGTATCACCTTTCTTTCCCTTCTTTATCCTCCACAATCTTTTCTTCCATTAAGTCATACCACACTGTATTTTATTTTGTTATTATTATTATTTTGTATGCTACACGTCCAGGATCACATTTCATTCATTTTCCATGTGAGTATCCCATTTTTGCAGCACCATTTGTTGAAATTCTGTTTGTTTCTTTCTTTGTTTACTTGTTTGTTTCTGAGAAGTGCATGATCCGGGACTCAAACCGCATGGCAGATGAGAATTCTACGACTGAAGTACCCTTGTACCCTTGCATCCCTTATATTGTATTGATTCTAAACTGTATCCCATGCCTACCCCACTTTAGCATCTCTGAAATCAGAATGGGTCTTTCAATCAATGATACATCCTAATTTAATCGGCTGCATTTTTTCTTAACGGTACACAGAATGATTCTTTATAAAACTGATAAATTCTCAGGTTCTATAAATTTCAGTATAAATCCTAACTTGTATAAGGGCCTACTAAGTCCCAGTATTTATTTTAAGCAATTTTTCTCTTTCATCTATAACTTCCACAGGAGCCCTATGAATTGGGAGGAATCGTTCTTACACTACTTTACAGATGTGGCAACTGAATCTCAGAGGGATGAAGCAGCTTGCCTCATATAGTAGGTGGCAGAGGCAGGCTTTGAACACAGGTCTGTTGAATAGAGCCTGTTCTAGTTTGCTAGCTGCTGGAATGCAATATACCAGAAATGGAATGGCTTTTAAAAAGGGAGAATTTAATGAGTTGCAAGTTTACAGTTCTAAGGCCGAGAAAATGTCCCAATTAAAACAAGTCTATAGAAATGTCCAATCAAAGGCATCCAGGGAAAGATACTTTGGTTCAAGAAGGCCAATGAAGTTCAGGGTTTCTCTCTCAAGTGAGAAGGCACATGGCGAACACAGTCAGGACTTCTCTCTCGGCTGGAAGGGCACATGGCGAACACCACGTCATCTGCTAGCTCTCTCTCCTGGCTTCCAGTCCCATGAAGCTCCCCGGGAGGCGTTTTCCTTCTTCATCTCCAAAGGTCGTTGGCTGGTGGACTCTCTGCTTTGTAGTGTTGCTCTCTGTGAATCTCTCATTCTCCAAAATATTTCCTCTTTTATAGGACTTCAGAAACTAATCAAGACCCACTCAAATGGGTGGAGACATGTCATCCCCTAATCCAATTTAACAACCATTCTTAACTAAATCACATCAACCAGGGAGAGATGATCCAATCACAGTTTCAAACATACAGTATTGAATAGAGATTATTCTACCTTTATGAAATGGGATTTATATTAAAACATGGCTTTCCGTAGGGGGCATACTTCCTTTCAAACCAGCACAGAGCCCCTCTTCCTTACCTGGTTCTACCGCACACCTCCTTCATCCAAGCCTGTGCTTAGAAGAGAATGAGTCATTTGATCTTTAGTGTTCTTTTTACCAAGGTTTTTGCAATTTAGAGATAAGGTTATCTCTAATTGTAGAAGACTTATCGTACACAGTAAAATAGCTTACAAGGTACTTTAATTTATTCAATAAACACTAATAGACTCTCCTTCTGGACATTAGGGAAGTACGAAAATTACTAGAACACAATCACTGCCTCTAAGGGCTCACTGTCTAGTTGAGGAGGCAGTTATCTAAAAAATAATTACAACAAAGAAAAACAACAACAGCAACAAAAAATTACAACAATGTGGAAAGTGTTAGAGCCGGCATAAGAACTAGATACCTCAGTGTAGTGGATACGGCTGAACTTGAGTAGAACTCTACCTAAGAGCTTAGAGAAGTCTTCCCTGAGGGAATGACATTCAAGATGAATTTTGAATCATGATAATTTGCTTCAGAGCTTCATGCGCAGTGCCAGGTGTTGAATGAATGAATGAATGAGACAATGAAGAAAGGATGAACTATGGAATGAGAAAGCAAAGTCCACAATTCAAGCAATGCTGCCTTGTAAGGAGTAGTCAGAGGAAGACAAGTGTTGGGGGGAATCTGAGAAGGACTGAAAAGAGGTAAGGAGACACTAGAGGTCATGGAAGCCAGGCAAGAAGCCTTCAAGGATGGAGAGGTCAGCAGCAACAGAAGTTGCAAAAAGGCTAAAAGTAGTTAACATGGGAAATTTTTTGTTGTATGGATATGACCACAATAATTTTAAAAAAACCAAAAACACAGAACTGTGCAATACAGAGTGAGCCCTACTGTAAACTATGGCTATAATATAGATATATAATTGTTAATTGTATTAATATCATAATATTGTTCATGAATTGTAATTAATGTACCACATTAATGTAAAATGTCAGTATTAGGAAAAAACTGTGGGGGAGGTGGGGAATTATATGGGAATTACTTTCTACATGACTTTTCTGTAAACCTACAACTGCTCTTCAAAAAAAAAAGTTGCAAAAAGGGAAAAATAGACTGAAAAGATTTTGAGTTTGTCTTCTGGGAAGTCTTTGGTGCCATTAGAAAGAGAAGCTACAAGGGTTCCCTCTGCCTGCTACATGTGAACCTTAAGCCAAGAAGTTGTTTTCCTTGTATTGCTTAGTCTCCAGCATGGGAAACACGTGGAACTCTCCAAGCACGTGGGAAGAAAAGGCTGAAGGCAGTGTTGCCAGCACTGAGGACCACCCCATTCCATCCTATAGAAGATCTGAGACGGAAAAGTGCGGGGTATGGAGAGGGTAGTTGGGGTGGTGGGACGTTCTTCAGGACCCCTTCCCTCGCCGTGTAGAGGGACCTTCCCTTTCCTGGCAGCTGTGCCAGAGGCCTTCAGCGGCCGCTGCAGGGCACCACTTCCAGGCCAGCGCCCTGGAGGAGAGGCTGTGCCGGGCTAGTGCCCGCCAGGGGCCCGGGAGCCATCAGGGAACCCCTATTACTGGACTGTCCTGACCGGGGAGCCCAAAGTGCCCAGCTGCAAAGGACTCCCTTTGTCTTCATCGCTGCAGGGTGGTTGCGAGCCAGACATCACATGCCAGACACTGGGCAGCCGGGGCTCCAGGAGAAGAGAAGCCTGAATTGGATGAAAATTCACAGCTTTTGTTATTTCACTGTCTGGGAAATTGATGGCTAATATAAGTTAATTGTAACAACTGAAAGTGACTTTTTATGACCTAAAGACTGACTTTACAAGGTATAAATCTGCCTGAGATGACAATCCACAAGCAAGATGAAAAGGGACGTGCTGAGTGGGATTGAGGGGACAGTGAAAGAAATAAACGTTTCATGATTTCACTCCCAAACCAAATTCATTAACTAAAAATTTAGGAGCAAAAACTGAAGGCAGAATAAAAACAAAAACAAAATAATTCCAGGCAGTGTGGACCGGAGGGTGGTGTGTAATGACTGCAGCCTGCTTTGTTCCAAACTTTGTGACAAGGCACTAGAGACACGGAATGACCAAATCACATGTAATTCTTGCCCTCCTCAACGTTAAGCATAGAGGTGAAGACAGATAACCATAAATACAAATATAGTGACAAATTATAAGCATTTAAAGGAAAAAAGCAGGGTACATTTGAGAGAAAATATGGGCTGGGGAGTGCAGGAAAAGCTTCTCGGAGAAAGTTACAGGTAAACTGAGAATCCCGGGATTAGAACGACTTAGACAAGCAAAGAGGGAGGGCAGAGTGCTCAGGCAGAGTGAGGCATTTGCAAAGGCTCTAATGTAGAAATAACCCGCCCAGAGAAGGCTGCCATGGGGTAGAGGAGGCAAACAGGGCCAGACGCTAGGAGGTCGGGGTTCACATCCATCATGTGACCCAGGTCTTCCCGCTCTAGTGTCCTTTCCTTCATGCCAGGATAGCTCCTTAATCTTACTCATGCATACAATTTCCATCAGGAATATGACTGCAGGCATATATGCTGGGTCTACTGAAGTGTATTGATCTTTCTTCTCTCTTATTTTCTCAGCAAGACTTTCTTCTGTGAAGACATTGGTGAAATTGACATTTCTTGGGACTTTCCCAGTAATGTTTTTAAGTCTGATGAGTAAAGCGCCTGCTTCTTTTCTAACTCATGTAATTATTATTATTTCACTATTTCATTCCTCCTCCACACATTTATTGAACACTATTGAATAAGATTTTGCAGGTTAGTAGAAGAAATAAGACAGCACTCTAAATAGTTCTTTCCATGTGAGTGGGTGGGAGAACTTTACACTTCAGCTGGGAGATCAAGGGACAGCAACTGGCTTTTAGGGACAAATATTGTTGGTTTCAAATTTTTGAGGTCTGATTTAAGTCAGTACAAAAAGTTACATAAAATCAACTAAGGGGAATCTGCTTCTGGCTCTCCAACAATTGGCTCCCACTTTGAAAATAATTCACAGCTACTGTCTTCTAAGCCAGGGCTATTCAGATTGTGGTCCATAGACCTGTTCCATTCCATAGACTAAATAATAAGCACTGAGATAAGTAGAGAAACAGAGTAAACTTTTAGAACTTTTACGGAAATTTGAGAGAGTAATGTTATATATCTTGAATCTAATAAAAAGAATGAAGCTTATTTCTTTGGTTTTTTTTCAATTTAATTTTTCTATTTTTGTATTTCATAGTTAATGTATTTTTATTGTTTTTTTTTTAAACTATTGATCTACAATCAATTTAAAACAAACTTAGTCCTTCTCCACAGGTGGCCTGAGACTCATCTTTCGAAGCCAGAGATTCCTCAAAGGTCCTCCTCTCAATAAGCATGTTTTAAACCTGGCAGTTCCCAAAAGGACCCAGAAATACTTAGGACAAGTCAGAGGGAGCTTACTGCCATCCTCCTGACTTTCTCATTCAGAATACAGAGTTCTTACTCCAGATTCTGGGCAGATTTCCCAATTTCCTCCAGCAGGAAGCACAGATAAGGAAGCTTTGAAAGTAGAGGACATTCCCCTAGAAAGCCAGATGATAAACCAGATAAACCAGAGCAAAAGCTTGCGTTCACATGAAATCCACATAACAGTGAGCTGGCCAAAAGAAGGCACAGGTTGAATGTTATTTATCCTGTCTTCAGAGCCAAATGTCATGTCTGTATATTCTCACTCTGTGGGAAATAAAAGACTCCTAGACTTTAAATCACATGGCGTAAGTCCCCAAATGGCCAAGATGGTAATTTCAGTGGGAAACCAGCCCTTCAAGATCAGCCCATTCACTGTGCCTTCCTAGTTTCTCCTTCAGTGACTAACAGAAGTGAGGTGTGTTATTTGACTGTTTTTTGCCAGGGAGATGCCATGCCTTCCCCAAGTGAGATTGCTTTATCCCAACATTCGCAGCTTCAGAAGTCTGAGTACACATGCGTTTGGCCAGCCTCTCAGCACTTGAAATTAAATTATACTTTATAATAGCCATGTTTCTATTATTTTTATTCTTAGCTGTTCTCTTAGTCCTCTCTTCCATTAGACTAAATTAGTTGGATTTTTGCCAGGAGAAAAAAAAATCTTCCTAGATCCTTGGTACTTTCCCACATGTCTATTACATTCTGTACCCAGTGGGTTCTTAGTACATGTTAACTGATCTGTTTATAGAATGATGTAAATCAAACAGCAGTCTTCTTTTTTTCCACTTTTGAAATGCATTCATTTTCCTTGCTGGTTACTATTTTATTCAAGACTATGTGAATTTGATTTTCAATTTTGGAAATTAAAGGGTATAAGAAAAAATAATATAAAATTTAGTTCCTCTGGATCCCACGAGCACACATATCTTGCCCACCCACAGAACTTGGCATATACATGTAATGTAATATACATTATGTAGGCATGTAATATGCCTAATTAGCTCAAGCAAAATCCAAGCTACTCTTCCATCTTCATTGAAGAAACTTAACCAGTTAGATTTCATTAGGAGAGTTAAGAAACTGAGACCAAAAGCATTTGTTCTTTGTGCTGGTTTGAAAGAATGTATGTACCCTAGAAAAGCCATGCTTTAATCCTAATCCCATTTTGTAAAGGCAACTGTTTCTTCTAATCCCTATTCAGTACTCAGTACTCAGTACGTATGTTTGAAACTGTAATTACATCATCTCCCTGGAGATGTGACTTAGAGAGTCACATCTTGATGTAATCTTGATGTGATCTTGAGTGATCAAGACTGGTTATTAAAATGGATTAGGTGGATGGATAAACTTATGAAGCATGTAATAACATGGATGGACCTAGAGAACATTATGCTGAGTGAGTCTAGCCAAAAACTAAAGGACAAATACTGTATGGTCCCACTGATGTGAACCGACATTCGAGAATAAACTTGGAATATGTCATTGGTAACAGAGACCAGCAGGAGTTAGAAACAGGGTAAGATAATGGGTAATTGGAGCTGAAGGGATACAGACTGTGCAACAGGACTAGATACAAAAACTCAAAAATGGACAGCACAATAATACCTAATTGTAATGTAATTATGTTAAAACACTGAATGTAGCTGCATCTGAGCTATAGGTTTTTGTTTTGTTTTGTTTTGTTTTTACTATTATTACTTTTATTTTTTTCTCCATATTAACATTCTGTATCTTTTTCGGTTGTGTTGCTAGTTCTTCTAAACCGATGCAAATGTACTAAGAAACGATGATCATGCATCTATGTGATGATGTTAAGAATTACTGATTGCATATGTAGAATGGTATGATTTCTAAATGTTGGGTTAATTTCTTTTTTTCTGTTAATTAAAAAAAAAAAGAGAAGGGGTAATTGGAGCTGAAGGGATACAGACTGTGCAACAGGACTGGATATAAAAACTCAGAAATGGACAGCACAATACTACCTAATTGTAATGTAATTATGTTAAAACATTGAATGAAGCTGCATGTGAGGTATAGGTTTTTTTTCTCTCTATTATCGTTTTAATTCTTATTCTGTTGTCTTTTTATTTCTTTTTCTAAATCGATGCAAATGTACTAAGAAATGATGAATATGCAACTATGTGATGATATTAAGAATTACTGATTGTACATGTAGAATGGAATAATTTCTAAATGTTTTGTTAATTTTTTTTAATTAATAAAAAAAAATGGATTAGGTGGAGACATGTCTCCATCCATTTGGGTAGGTCTTGATTAGTTTATTGGAATCCCATAAAAAAAGGAAACATTTTGAAGAAAAGGGGAGATTCAGGGTAAGCAGAGAATGCTGCAGCATCACGAAGTAGAGAGTCCATCAGCCAGCACTTTGGAGATGAAGAAGGAAAATGCCTCCCGAGGAGCTTCATGAAACAGGAAGTCAGGAGAGAAAGCTAGCAGATGATGCTGTTTTCGCCATGTGCCCTTCCAGATGAGAGAGGAACACTGACCGTGTTTGCCATGTGCCTTTCCAGATGAGAGAGAAACTCAGACTGTGTTCACCATGTGCCCTTCCACTTGAGAGAGAAACCCTGAACTTCACTGGCCTTCTTGAACCAAGGTATCTTTCCCTGGATGCCTTTGATTGGACATTTCTATAGACTTGTTTTAATTGGGACATTTTCTCAGCCTCAGAACTGTAAACTAGCAACTTATTAAATTCCCTTTTTAAAAGCCATATCATTTCTGGTATATTGCATTCCAGCAGCTAGCAAACTAGAACATCTTCCTCACTCTGTTTTCTTATCACTTCTTGAATTTCAAGTAAGACATCCAGAAAGGCTTGCATACAAACGGGATGTTTTCTTTCTTGTAGTAGTGCTATTTTGCCAAAGCATCCAGTGAGTGAGAGGACTCCAGCTGAGGGAGCCTGGAGTGAGTAGGGGTAGTGTGGTAATGACCAAGGAAGTGAGAGCCACAAGGGTAAAGTCCAGTCCACAGAGGTCAAACACAGGCTACCACTGTAGACACAAGCTCCATTTTGTAGCTAGAATTGGCAGCATCTAAGGCAATGAGCTTCATTTCATTTTTCCCTCCTCTTCTTTTTGTCCCCTTATCTCCTGCATCTATCCAGTCATGTAGTTTGCTTAGCCAAACCCACTTCCCTTCTCAATGTAGCAAGGAGGGGAACTTCTTTGGTTGGTTCACATAGTTAGGTTTTGAATTGGGGGTTCTACTTTCATTTATTTGTTTCCCCAATGCCCCTGTGTCCGTTCCTTTAATGAAGACCCAAAACTCTAAGTCTCGGTCTCCCCAGGTGAGTTTACATCCATTACTAACGAAACCTTTGAGAAATACGAGTAGTGTTTTGGAATTCTGTTACAACCTATTCCAGAAAGGACAAATCATGCATTTGGTAGTGCCATGGCAATGTCGTTTGGTAACATATTGTGCATTATAGTTCATAATAAGTGAGAACAAACCATACTAGAGACAGTAAAGCAGGGAAAGAAAACCACAAAAAAGATGATCAAATAAGCAGATTTCCAAATCTCCAATCTTAACCTTTTTCAAATGACCTTATGAAAACAGCATTGGGCAACAGTTGGGGGAGGTGGGGGAGAACTGAACTTTGCCTGTTCTTTCCTATTCCTTTTGTTTGGTTTTCTGAGAATGTGTTTTGTAGAATAATTTTGGTATATTTCCTATGAACAGAAACTTGTAAAACAATTCCATCATTAGTGAGCAGGACTGGATTCAACGATTTATTTTGACGTCCAAACCTTTGTTAATCATTACCTATGTGGATTCCACATAAATCATATTTGGGTATTTTCTAGGATAGCAGGAAAAGGATTACAGTTAAAACAAGCAAACAAACTCAGAAACAGAAAAGGAAAGGAGGTCACAGAGAAAGAGAACTAGAAAAAAAAATAAGAGGCCACTTCGAAAGGGAACAAATCAATTGCTGTTAACATGGGGCCTGGCTGCTTGTGCAAATGATATATTTCTCATTAATATAAGTTTTTGTGAGGATACAGAGGATGTCAAGGAAGAGATATTTGCTGCTTTCCTAAGTTAGTCCCTGTTTTATTTTGTAAACGTTTTTCATTCACCTCTTAGAACAACCCCACCCTCCTAGCCATCTGGCCATTTGCCACAAGATGTGGAAAGACAAGGCAACCCAACAACACAGGCCTACAATAGGTCTAGACTGCACCTGAGTGTTACACTAGGCCCCCTGTGTCAGGAACAGATGTGTGCATCCTTTGTAGGAAAAGGCTACAGGTTCCTAGCACCTTCCTGGTCCAGGGCTAGTGCTCCCACCTTGTTCAGAGTGGATGATTTGGAAGCTGATCCATAGTGGAAGCAATTGTAATAATTGCTCTCGAAAACACATTTCTGTATATGTATTACAGTCAAATGTGTGTTCAAATGTGTTAAACATTTCTAAATGGCTATAGCAAGTGTGGATGCAATCTTTTGGAGGGTGATGGAGGCGTACTATATTTGAAAAGCTTTTACTCTTTCTCAAAGAAGGTATAGGGGGTGAGCACAAGGTAATGGGGTGTTTTAGTCTGCTAGGCTGCTGAAATGCAATATACCAGAAATGGCTGGTTTTTAACAATGCAAACTGTAACAAGCGGCTCTAATTTGCTAGCTGCCAGAATGCAATGTACCAGAAACAGAACAGCTTTTAAAAAGGGGAATTTAATAAATTGCTAGTTTACAGTTCTAAGGCCGAGAAAATGTCCCAATTAAAACAAATCTATAGAGATGTCCAATCTAAGGCATCCCAGGAAAGATACCTTAGTTCAAGAAGGCCAATGACATTGAGCATTTCTCAGATGGAAGGGCACATGGCAAACATAGCGGCATCTGCTGTGGCTTTTTCGTGGCTCTAAAAAAAAAAGGAACTCTTTCTAAAATGCTTCCTCTCTAAAGGATTAATGGGTGAAGTCATAACTCCATAGACGCTATCTGATCAAAAGTTACCACCCACAACTGGGTGGGTTACAATCAAAATGCTCACAACCAGCAATACTGAATGAGGATTAAAGGACATGGCTTTTCTGGGGTCCACCACAGATTGAAACTGGCACACAAGCTTACAGTTCTGAGGCCTTGAAAATGTCCAAATCAAGGCATCAGCAAGACCACACCTTCTTCCTGAAGACAGGCTACCGGTGATTCCAGACTCTGCTGTCACATGGCAAGGCACGTGGTGGCGTCTGCTGTCCTCTCCCTTCTCTCCCGGTTTTCGTTGCTTCCAGTTTCTGGCTTCCATGACTTCTCTGATTCTATACTTTCTTTCTCAGCTTCTGTGTCTTTCTCTCTGTCTCTCTCTCCACATTCACCCCTTTATAAGTACTCCAGTAAAAGGATTATGACCCACCTTGGGCATGCCTCAACTGAAATAACCTAATCTAAAAATCCCACCCACATTAGGTTTACATCCACAGGAATGGATTGGCTTTAAGAACATGATATTCTGGGATCTATTCAGCTTCAGACTACCACACGGGTAACAAATAAAAATGGAAACTGTCCAACCAAAACCATTCTTGCCAATCCTAAAGAACACCTAGGGTGTTATGTAAGATTCTACAGAAGGTTCCATGCACTGGGGTAACTTTCCAGAAACCTACAACCTCTAGATGGATCTCTGGACCAGATAAATTCTGAAATGCAGAGGGGCGAGCCTCTCCAGAACATCAATAGTTCCATCCCCCTATCCCACATTATTGACAGCCCCTTCCAACATGAAAAACTTAGAATGGCCATAGCCCAAATACCCCTAAAGAGTGGGAGAAAGATCAAAGGTGATGGTGGAGTTAAACAGAAAAGGTAGGGTTTAACAAATGAGTATGATTGCTGAATCATTGTACTGATATTTTTTTTAGTCTCCCGTATCTTAGAGCAGCTAAAAGTAAAGAATATTGTGGAACTGTAACCCATACCAGAGTCCTAATCTGTTTTACAACTAATTGTTGCGATGTGCTTTGAAATTTATTGCTTTTTTTGTATATATCTTATTTTCCACAAGAAAAACTGTAATGACAAAAAAAATTCAGTGAGCCTATAAACCATCCTCTCTAAGAAATAAATCGTATTACAGCTTTGCAAAAAATAAAATAAAAAGCTATGCCTGAAACTGCACTTAGGCATTCTTTGATTATTTTCCTATCACTTAAGTGGTTCTCTTTAAACCACAGAAACCAAATACTTATCATGGCCATATTATATTTTTGTAGTAATGTTGTGCCTTTGAGTAAATATTTTTAACAAGACAGCTTTGAAGTGGTTTATTTTGACTTGACTTTATTGATTCTGAAACCTAATTAATTACGGAATGTGGTTTGTTGCCTATTGCTTCTTAATGTAATGTTCTTGAAAAGAAGGGAAGTTTTTTCCATTAAAAACAAGCGTTTGACAAACAGACTATTGCCAACACCAAGAAATAATCCCCAGTCGGTTATAAGTGTATGTGAAGCAAGTAGTACTTGAGGTTACTGAAAATGTATCAAAGCAAGTAACAACTACAGGCTTACCAGATTTAAAAAATAGATTATCCAAAATAAGAAAGAAAAGTCCCCCACTGCAGTCTGTTCCTGCGGTCCAACTCCTGTGGGAAACTACTCTTCGAGGTTTGGAATATATACTTCCCCAACTTTTCTCTGTTTATACAGATACAGACACACTATATGCAAATTCATTTTGGGGGGAGAAGAAGGTTACCAAAAATGGGATTATATTCACCTGCAATTTGCTTTTTTCACTTAACAATATGTGGACTGCTTTTCAGGTCAGTATATAAAGAGCTACCATATTTTACTTATTTGATGCTTAGACTTCCATTATATGGATATTTCATAGCCACTAATCCCCATATGGATAGAATTTATTTCATGTCCATTTCTTTTATTTTTATTTTTATAAATAACTGTAAAATAATACTGTATTATTTATTATTATTAAATTATATGTTTTATAATATATAATAAACTAGTATACATTAATGTTCATTCATACATCTTTATATATTTATAGAACAGAATCCAGGAAGTGGGATTGCTAATTCATGTACTATACAAATTATCCTTCTAAAATGCTAAAATATTTACTTACCTATTGAGAGCATGCACTTTTCTCTCTCACCTACATCAGTTCATTTTTGCCAATCAAATAAGTGAAAACTTAATATTTTAATTTGCATTTCTCTATTTCTTAAATTATTAGTTTAAATAGTTATATACATATAATTAATAGGCCCCTTATATTTCTTCTTAGTGAAGGGCCTGTTTGTTTCCCTTGCTCAAATTTTGTGTGTTTTCCTTATGGGTTTGTAGGTGTTCATTTTGTATTAGGAATATTAATCTTTTGTCTAGAATGTTTGTTATAAATATTGTCTCCTCATCTGTTGCTGTTTTTTCTACTTTATTTTTGGTTTTAGTTTTTGCTAAAGAGAAGGTTTTAGTCTTTTTAGTTGGATATGTCCATCATTTACATATGGTTTCTAGGTCACAAGCCTTACTTAGGAGGTTTATTTTCCTTCTTTTCAAAGTGTACTTATTTGCTTTAAAAATTATACAAATAATGCATGGATTCATAATCGAATAATAGCAGGTGGATAAATAGTAACAGCTATTTTCACAACCTGGAGATAACCATTGTCCACAAGGAAGACATCTACGACAACGAAGCAGGATGAGATCAGTCCATGCCAGAAAGACCAAACATGTGATTAGAGGCTTGGGGCTTTGAGCCATGCGACATCAGCCTGACCTCTGGGGAAGGATAGAGATTGAGTTTGACCATGTGACAAATGATTCAATCAATCAGGTCTATGTAATAAAGTCTCAATAAAAACTCTGGACACTGCAGCTTGGGTGAGCTTCCCTGGTTGGCAATATTTCTTGAGTATCGGCTCACTTTGTTCCTGGGAGTGTAATCTGTCCTGAGGAGAATGAAATATTTGCTTTGGGACCCTCCTGTACTTTTCCCTATGCATCTCTTCCTTTGGCTGGTTCTAATTTGTACCTTTTTGTTAGAAAAAACTGTAATTGTAAGTATAGTCCTTGAGTTTTATGAGCCATTCTAGTAAATTACTATACCTGAGTGCTTGGGGACATCTCCAACTTGTGACCAGCTGGTCTGAAGTAAAGGTGGTTCTGGAAAACACCAAATGTGGAGCTGGTGTTTGAAGTGAAAGGAGTCTTAAGAAGATTGTTCCTTCAAACTTTGTAGTCGAACTCTAAATCTTTAGGGACCAAGACTATTTTCAAAGATGTTCCAACATAGAGAACTGTCAGTTAGACTGCTCAGATAGGCTGTAACCTCTGGAGTATCCAATCAACGGAGAAACAGGGGAGGAACCTGTGTGTTAGGTTTTGAGAATAAATGCTAATGCTTTCAGTTGCTCAGCATATGTTCTAGTTTGCTAGCTGCTGGAATGCAACACACCAGTGACGGATTGGCTTTTAATAAAAGGGGATTTATTTCATTAGTTCTTCAGAGGAAAGGCAGCTAACTTTCCACTGAGGTTCTTTCTTACGTGGAAGGCACAAGATGGTCTCTGCTGGTCTTCTCTCCAGGCCCCTGGGTTCCAACAGCTTTCCCCGGGGTGATTTCTTTCTGCATCTCCAAAAGCCTGGGCTGAGCTGCAAGTGCTGAGATGAGGAATGCTGAGCTGCTTAGGCTGTGCTACATTGCGCTCTCTCATTTAAGCACCAGCCAATTAAGTCAAACGTCACTCATTGCAGCAGACACGCCTCCTAGTTGACTGCAGATGTAATTAGCAACAGATGAGGTTCACGTACCATTAGCTTATGTCCGCAGCAACAAGACTAGGTATGCTCACCTGGCCAAGTTGACAACTGAATCTAACTAACACAGCATACAAGCCACCACATTTTAGTCATGCACCCATTCTTGCAAGATCATGAATAAATTATTTTCTTCTCCACACACACACACACAAAAAGATGTTCCACATAAGTAGACAAAATATATTATAAATTTCCTTAGTGCCAGTATTATAAATGGAGAAATATTCATATTTGTAGAGTAAAATAAACCACCTGTTCATGGAAGACATGATTTCAGATTCTGAGGTCTGAGAACAATGTCTTGCTGGGTTTTAAGAGATCTTTAACAAGATCTTCAAGGTAATCATAGTCAGGAATTTCATTCAGCTTTTTCTTACATCATTCAACGTCAATGGCATCGTGCCATTTGATCAATTTAATATGGGCCAGTATCAAGCTCTACAGGTAAGGACCTCTCTGATACAGGCTAAATTTTGGATGATAGAATTTATGACACATCATTAATTTTAAAAAGACAGCATAAGGGAAGGGAACAAAATAACAGCTCTTCAATCTTTGCCTTTCATAAAAAGTGAGTCAAAGGAATTGTTTTCATTGCAATTTTGATAATTGGATAGACTTATGTGAAAACCTGTGCATTGCTTTGTAGTAACCATTAGTAAAATTAGAAACAGATTTTCTATTTTCCAAATTAATATGAAGAGCAAGAGAAAATAAACCTCTGTATATACTAAAAAGAATACTGGATAAAGAAAGACAGCAAGGAAACAAAAACCAAAACCCACAAAATAACATGACAGTGGTCATAACAGGACAATCAAAAACTCTTATTAAAGGGTAAAGTTACTTTGTCTGTGGGAGAACAAAGTGGTACAACCAGTTTGTAAAGCTGTTTGTATTCTCTACCACTAAAAATATGCCTATTCTGCAACCCAGAATTACACCCTGAAATTCCACCATATTTCTAACAAAAATGCATATATAGGGGGTGCAAGGATAGTTCAGCAGTAGAATTCTCACTTGCCATGCAGGAGACCCGGTTCAATTCCTGGTCCATGCACCTCCCCAAAAACAGGCAAAAAAAAAAAAAAAATTCAAAAAATGGTGCTGCAATAACAGGATATGCACATGGAAAAATAATAAAATGTGACCCCGCCATACAACATACAAAAAAATAAGCAGAGATTCAGAGAGAGCAGAGAATGCTGCAGCACCACAAAACAGAGTCCACCAGCCAGCAACCTTTGGAGATGAAGAAGAAAAACACCTCCTGGGGAGCTTCATGAAACAGGAAGCTGGGAGACAAAGCTAGCAGATGATGTCATGTTTGCCATGTGCCCTTCCAGCCGAGAGAGAAGTCCTGACTGTGTTCGCCATGTGCCTTCTCACTTGAGAGAGAAACCATGAACTTCATCGGCCTTCTTGAACCAAGGTATCTTTCCCTGGATGCCTATGACTGGACATTTCTATAGACTTGTTGTAATTGGGACATTTTCTCAGCCTTAGAACTGTAAACTAGCAACTTATTAAATTCCCCTTGTTAAAAGCCAAAAAAAAAAAAAAAAGCATTTTTAAGTTCACCAAAAGATATGTAGAAGCCATTCACTATGTTTGAGTACCCTCACCATCTTCCAACTAAAAGTTCCTCACCTCCCTAAACAGAAACCCTATATCCATTTTGCATTAACTCCCCATTCCCATGCCCCTTATGCCTGAAACCTATACTCTAATTTCTGTCTCTATGAGTTTGCATATTCTTCGATTCGTTTTTTAGGGTTAAATTTAACATCCTAAATCTGTAACAATCTCATTTGACTTTGATAGCAACTTAAATTCAATAGTATAAACAAACTATGTTGCTATATGCCTCCATCCCTCCACCTTTAGGTAGGGGAAACATAGGGCATGTTGCAGTTCTCTGAATGGGACTTAGGTTATTTTTCTAACTGTCCTGTAAGTTTGCAAGGATTTCAAAATAAAAAGTTTTTTTTAAAACAACAGCAATGAGATACCACTATACACCCATTAAGATGGCTAAAATCCAAAAATCAATACCGAATACTGACAGGATTCAAAGCAACAGGAATGCTCATTCTTTGCTGGTGGAAATTCAAAATGGGACAAATACTTTGGGAGACAGTTTGACAGTTTCATATAACGTTAAACATAGTATTGCCATATGACCCAACAATTGCATTCCTAGGACACAACTGAGTTGAAAATGTATGTCCACTCAAAAACCTGCGCTCAAATATTTAGAGCAGCTTTATTCATAATCGCCAAAAACTGCAAACAACCAAGATGTCCCTCAACAGGTGACTAGATATAAACTATGGTGCACACATACAAAGGAATATAATTCAGTGATAAAAAGAAATGAGCTATCAAATTACAAAAAGATATGGAAAATGCTAAGTGAAAGGAGTCAGTCTGAAAAAGCTACATACTGTATGATTCCAACTATACAACATTTTTGAAAAGGCAAAACTATAGAGAACGTAAAAAGATCAGTGATTATCAGAAGCTCAGTAGAACGGGAGAGGTGAAACACAGGGACATTTTAAAGTGGAGCAACTACTTTGTATGAAATTATAGTAGTAGATACAAGTAATTATGCATTTGTCAAAATCAGAACTGTACAGCATAAAACTATTATATAACTTAATATAAGCTACAGACTATAGTTAATGATAATGTATCAATACCATTAATTATCAATATTATCGATATCCATACATTAATTTATTAATTGTAATAAATGTACTACAGCAATGCAAGATGTTAATAACGGGAAAATCTGTGGAATGGAGGTGGGGACTTGGGGCAGTATATGGAATTTCCTGTACTATCTACTCAAAATCCATTATTTTAAAAATTGACCCAAGAATAAGAAAAATTGAACAGTTCTCTAATGTTTAAAGAAATTGAATTCACAGTTAAATTTGTTCTAGTTTGCTAGCTGCTGGAATGCAATATACCAGAAATGGAATGGCTTTTAAAAGGGGAAATTTAATAAGTTGCTAGTTTAGAGTTCTAAGGCTGAGAAAATGTCCCAGTTAAAGCAAGTCTATAGAAATGTCCAATCTAAGGCATTCAGGTAAAGATATCTTGATTCAAGAAGGCTGATGAAGTTCAGGGTTTCTCTCTCAAGTGGAAGGGCACATGGCAAACACAGAGTTTCTCTCTCATCTGGAAAGGCATATGGTGAACATGGTCAGGGTTCCTCTCTCATCTGGAAGGGCACATGCCAAACACGGCATCATCTGCTAGCTTCTTCTCCTGACTTCCTGTTTCGTGAAGCAACCTGGGAGGCATTTTCCTTCTTCATCTCCAAAGGCTGCTGGCTGGTAGACTCTTTGCTTCTTGTGGCGATGTCATTCTCTGCTCTTTCAGAGATCTCTTGCATTCTCCAAAATGTTTCTTCTTTTATAGAATTCCAGTAACTAATCAAGACCCATCTGTTTTAGTTTGCTAGCTGCCGGAATGTAACACACCAGAGGTGGATTGGCTTTTAATAAAAAGGGATTTATTTCATTAACGTATAGTTCTTCAGAGGAAAGGCAGCTAACTTTCAACTGAGGTTCTTCCTTATGTGGGAAGGCACAGGGTGATCTCTGTTGGCCTTCTCTCCAGGCCTCTGGGTCCAACAACTTTCCCTGGGGTGATTTTTTTCTACATCTCCAAAGGCCTGGGCTGAGTTGCGAGTGCTGAGATGAGGTATGCTGAGCTTCTTGGACTGTGCTACATTGAGCTCTGTCATTTAAGCACCAGCCAATTAAATCAAACATCATTCATTGCAGCAGGTATGCCTACTAGCCAACTGCAGATGTAATGAGCAACAGTTGAGGTTCAAGTACCATTGGCTCATGTCCACAGCAACAGAACTAGATGCCTTCACCTGGCCAAGTTGACACGTCCCTAACTACCACACCACCCAAATGGGTGGAGACATGTCACCTAATCCAATTTAACAACCACTCTTGATTAAAACACATCTCCAGGGAGATGATCTAATTACAGTTTCAAACATACAGAATTGAATAGGAATTAGAAGAAACAGCTGCCTTTACAAAATGGGATTAGGATAAAACATGGCTTTTCCAGGATACATACATCATTTCAAACCAGCACAGAAATCTTCCCTCCAACAAAATTCCAGACCAATATGTCTTTACTAATAGATTTTACCAAACATTTAAGGTAGAGATGACATTAGTATTATACAAACATTTCCATCATATAGAAAAAGAGTAAAACTTGCTCGACTCATTTTATGAGGTCAATATAATCCTGATACCAATACCTTTTTTACAAAGATATTACAGAAATTTGCTAGATAAAAGGTGCAAAAATAATCTAAAACAAAATATGAACAAACCAATTCTAGAGATAATCCTTGATACTGTGGGTGGGCCTCATCCAATTGGGTAGAGGCTTTAAGAACAAAGAACAGAGGATTCCAGGAAAAAAAAGAAATTCTGCCTCAAGACCATAGAATCAACTCGCAGAATTTCCAGACTGCCATTCTCCACCACAGATTTCTGACTTAAGACTGAAACACCAGCATCACTGAAATTTCCAGCCTACCAATCTGACCTATGCCTCTCATACCTAAGTTGTGGGAACCGATTCCTTAGAATAAATCTCTTAATTTATTTATATACATATCTGTTGCTTCTGTTTCTCTGGAGAATCCTGACTGATACAGTAGACATATAATAGAGCTTATTATTTGAGAAAGGATATTTGCCAAAAAATGACAACAAACATTATATGTTATCCCTTTGAGATTGGGAATGTGACAAGGATGTCCACCATAGGCAATTTTATTCAACATTCTACTAGAGGGCCAGTGCAGCAAAGCAAGAAAAAGAAATAGAAGGTATAAGGACTGGAGAGGAAGAAACAAAACTTTATTTATAGATGATATGGATATGTACATAGAAAAGGTTGATTGTAAATGTTTGGAAAGAGTTAATGGTGATGGTAGCACATTATTGTGAATGTAATTACAGTGCTGAATTATGTGTATGAATTTGGTTGAAGGGAAGTTTAGGACTGTGTATGTCACTAAAAGGAAAACTAGAGGATAAAACATGGGACTGTTTTATGTGAACCCTGCTGTGGACAATGATTGTGGTTAAATATACAATGTGTACAAATATATCAATGTTCTTTCATGAAGTAGAACAAATGTATGTCACTGTTACAAAGTGTTAACAATAAGGTGGTGTTTTATTTGAAAGGTGCTGAAATGCTATATACCAGAAATGGAATAGCTTTTAAAACAGGGAATTTATTAAGTTGCAAGTTTACAATTCTAAAGCCATGAGAAGGTCTAAATTAAGGCACCAACAAGAGGTTACCTTCACTCAAGAAAGGCTGATGAAGTTTGGGGTTTCTCTCTCAGTTGTGAGGGCACATGGTGATGTCTGCTAGCGTTCTCCCCTGGCTTCTTGTTTCATGAAGCTCCTCCAGGGGTGTTTTTCTTCTTTATCTCCAAAGTTCTCTGGCTGTGGGAGCTCTGTTGGTTCTGGTTGCTCTCATGGCTCTCGGGGCTCTGTAGCTTCTTCCAAGATGGTTCCTTCTTACAGGGCTCTAGTAAGAAACCCTACCTTGAATAAGTGGGGCCACATTTCCATGGAAACCATCTAATCAAAAGTTATCACATCTCCATGGAAACAATACAAAACATCCTACCCAGCAATAAAGAATGAGGAGTAAAGAACTTGGCTTTTCTGGAGTACACAACAAATTCGAGCATCACAGGTAGTATATGGGAAAAATTCACCTAGTGCAAATATGGTCTATAGCTAACAGTAATATTTTCATATTCTTTCATCGATTGTAACAAGGTACCACACCAATGGCTAAGGGTCAATAATGGAGGATATAAGGGTATGGGATTTTTCTTTTGGGAGTGACAATGTTCTAAAATTGATTATGGTGATGAATGCACAACTCTGTGACCATATTGAAAGCCTCTAGTTGTACATTTGGATGGATTGTATGGTGTGTGAATATATCTCAATACAACTACTTAAAAAAAAAAAAGATGTCAATCTTCCCCAAACTGATAGATTCAATGCAATCCCAATAAAAACCTCAAAGGCTTTCAGAGGGACCTACAAGAATATTCTAAAATTTGTAAGAAATGTAAACTTCAAGGAATATCCAAGGCATTCCTCAAGAAGAACGAGGTAGAAAGACTTGCTCTATCACATGTAACAATTCACTATAAAGTACATTAATTAAGCAGTTCAACAGAGATAGATAATGATAGGCATTGAGAGACAAATAGATAAACGGGAGAAAACAGAACATAGAAACAAACCCTGACATCTATAGAATCTAGACTGAGGACAAAGGTGGCACACAGAGTTACAGGAAAAAGATGGTGTGATGGATGGGTTCTGGCGTCAACTTTGCAAATGATTATGCCCAGTTGTCTTGTCAGGCAAGTACGGGCCTGAGTGTTGGCTGCAAGGATATTTCTCAGCTGGTTGATAAACCAGTGTATTAAATCATTAGTCAGTTGATTGCATCTATGGCTAATCACATCTGTGATCAACAAAGGCATGCTTCCCACATGAGATAATCCAATCAGTTGAAGGGTTTTAAGGGCGAAGATAGACTCTTTTGCTGCTTCTTCAGCCAGTGAGCCTCTCCTAAGGGGAGTGTCCAGACCCTTCATGGGAGCCACCAGCTTCAAAGCCTGCCCTACGCATTTTGGATTTTCCATCCCCACGGTTGCATGTGACACCTTTATAAATCTCATATTTACAGATCTTTTCTATTGGTTCTGCTTTTTGAGAGAACCCTGTCTAACACAGCTTTAATCCTAATTCAATACTGTAGGTTGGAATCTTTCTTTAAAACGATTTTTATTGACAAAACAACACACAAACAGAAACATTCTTTTTTTTAATTGACAAAACATAACAACATAAAAATACGAATATTCTTAACATATGAATATTACATTCTTGGTATATAATATTATCACATAGTTGTATATTCATTAGCGCAATCATTTCTTAGAACATTTGCATCACCCCAGAAATAGAAAAAAAAGAAAAAAGAAAAACTTGTATATACCATTCACCTTACCCCTCCCTCTCATTGACCGCTAGTATTTCTATCTACTCAATATATTTTAACCTTTGTCCCCTTATTTTTTTCTATACCCCTTACCATTTCCTTTCGTTGATCACTAGTATTTCAATATACTTTATTTTAAAATTTGTTCCCCATATTATTTATTCATTTTTAAACCTTTTGTTCTTCTCATCTATCCATACCATAGATAAAAGGGGCACCAGACACAAGGTTTTCACAATCACACAGTCACATTGCAAAAGCTACATCATTACACAATCATCTTCAAGAAATATGGCTACTGAAACACAGCTCTACAGTTTCAGCACTTCCCTCTAGCCTCTCTAATACAGCTTAAACTAAAAAGGGGATATCTATATAATGCATAAGAATAACCTCCAGGAAAACCTCTCAGTACTGTTTGAAATCTCTCAGCCACTGACACTTTATTTTGTCTCGTTTCTATTTACCCCCTTTTGGTTGAGAAGGTTTTTCTCAGTCCCTTGATGCTGAGTCCCAATTCATTCCAGGAGTTCTGTCCCATGTTGCCAGGAAGATTTACAGCCCTGGGAGTCATGTCCCACAAAGAGAGGGGGTAGGGTGGTGAGTTTGCTTGTTATGTTGGCTGAGAGACAGAGAGAGGCCACATCTGAACGAGAAAAGAGGCTCTCCGGGGGTGATTCTTAGGCCTAATGTTAAGTAGGCTTAGCCTATCCTTTTCAGAGATAAGTTTCAAAGGAACAAACCCCAAGATTGAGGGCTTAGCCTATTGATTTGGTCCCTACTGCTTGTGAGAATATCAGGAATTCTTCAAATGGGGAAGTTGAATTTTCCCCCTTTCTCACCATTCCCCCAAGGGGGCTTTGCAAATACTTCTTTATCACTCTGGGTTTTATCGGGGCATCACACTGGACAAATCACTCTGGGTTTTACTGGAGCATCACACTTGACAAACTTACAAAATTTCATGCCCAATCAAGTTTCCATGTATTTATGGCATTCAACTAACCTGTCCATATAAGTTATATTAGGAAATGGCACTAGTCAAAATATAAATTTTATGCCAAATAAACATTTTTTCCTTTAGTCTCATACAGAAGTTGAAGTTTTAAAATATGAATGACCATCTATTTTCAACACCCTGCAATACTGACATTCCTTTGTTCTTCCTCATGTAAAAACATTTTTAAAATCTGTACATTTAGTCACTATCATTATATGCTCTAGACATTCCTAGACTATACTATCTCAGCCTTTATCATCTATCTTTCCTTCTGGTTTCATGTGTGCCCCCAGCCCTCCTCCCTCTATCAGTCTCACAGTCAGCTTCGTTTAGTGTGCTTACATTATTGTGCTACAATCAGGTAGTATTGTGCTATCCATTTCTGAATTTTTACAATCAATCCTGTTGCACAATCTGCATCCCTTCAGCTCCAATTACCCAATATCTACTTTATTTCTATCTCCTGATGGTCTCTGTTACCAACTGAAATTCTCTGAGTTCATTTTTTAATGTTAGTTCATATCAGTGAGACCACACAGTATTTGTTCTTTTGGTCTGATTAATCTCACTCAGCATAATGTCCTCAAGGTGTATCCATGTTGTTACATGCTTCATGACTTTATTCTGTCTTACCACTGCATAATATTCCATCATATGTATATACCACAGCTTGTTTAGCCACTCGTCTGCTGATGGACATTTGGGCTGTTTCCATCTCCTGGCAGTTGTTAATAATGCTGCTATAAACATTGGTGTGCAATTGTCTGTTTGTGGCCTTGCCTTCATGTCCTCTGAATAGATACCTAGCAATGGTATTGCCGGAACAAATGGCAATTTTATACTTAGCTTCCTGGGGAACTATCACATTGCCTTTCACAGTGATTCTACCATTTTACATTCCCACCAACAGTGGATAAGTGTGCCTCTTTCTCCACAACCTCTCCAGCACTTGTCTTTTTCTGTTTTATTGATAATGGCCATTCTGGTGGGTGTGAGATGATATCTCATTGTGGTTTTTATTTGAATTTCCCTAATAGCCAGTAAAATTGAATGTCTTTTCATGTGCCTTTTAGCCATTTGTATTTCCTCTTCTGAGAAGTGTCTGTTCATGTCTTTTGCCCATTTTGTAAGTGGGCTGTTTGCCTTTTTGTTATTGAGTTGAACAATCTCTTTATATATTTTGGATACTAGACTGTTATCTAATATGTTGTCTCCAATACTGACTCCCATTGTGTAGGCTGTCTGTTTACTTTCTTGACAAAGTTCTTTGATGCATAAAGTATTTAATTTTGAGGAGTTCCCATTTATCTATTTATTTCTTCAATGCTTGTGCTTTGGTTGTAAGATCTAGGAAACTGCCTCCTGTTACAAGTTTTATAAGATATTTCCCTACATTTTCTTCTAAAAGTTTTATGGTCTTAGATCTAATGTTTAGGTCTTTGATCCATTTTGAGTCAATTTTTATATAGGATGTGAGATATGGATCCTCTTTCATTCTTATGCATGTGGATGTCCAGTTCTTCAACTCAACCTGTTCTGTCCCAGGTGGGTTGGCTTGACTGCCTTATTAAAGATTAATTGTCCAGGCCGTGGTATATACATACAGTGGAATATTATGCAGCTATAAGACACAATAAAGTTATGAAATATGTAACAACATGGATGGACCTTAAGGACATTATGCTGTGAGATCAGCCAGAAACAAAAGGACAAATACTGATGGCTCACTGATATGAACTAACATTAGTGAATGAACTTGGAGAATTTCAGTTAAGAACAGAGACTATCAGGAGACGGAAATAGGATAGATACCGTGTAATTGGACCTGAAAGGATACAGATTATGCAACAGGAATGATTGCAAAAATTCAGAAATGGATAACACAATACTACCTACTTGTAATAAATAATGTTAGTACACTGAGTGAAGCTGACTGTGAGAATGATAGAGGGAGGAGGGCTGGGGGCACAAACGAAATCAGAAGGAAAGACATGATAAAGACTGAGATGGTATAATCTAGGAATCCCTAGATTGTGCAATGGCAGTGATTAAATGTATAAATTAAAAAACATTTTTGCATGAGGAAGAACAAAGGAATGTCAATACTGCAGGGTGCTGAAGATAGATGGTAATTCATATTTTAAAACCTTAACTTATGTGTGAGACTAAAGCAAAAAATGTTTATTTGATACAAAATTTATATTTTGACTAGTGCATTTCCTAATATAACTTATGTGGACAGTTTAATTGAACACAATAAGTATATGGAACCTTGAGTAGGGCATGGGATTTTGTAGGTTTGTCCAGAGTGATGACCCAATAAATCCCAGAGTGATTTGAACAGTGAATAAGAAAGTATTTGCAAAGTCTCCTTCGGGGAATGGTGAGAAAGGGGGAAAATTCAACTTCCTCATGTGGGGAATTCCTGATATTGTCACACGCAGTGGAGACAACCAAAGCAATAGGCCAAGCCCTCAATCTTGGGGTTTGTTCATATGAAACTTAACCCCACAAAAGATAGGCTAAGCCTACTTAACATTAGGCCTAAGAGTCACCCCCAGAGAACCTCTTTTGTTGCTCAGATATAGCCATTCTCTCTTAGACAACACAACAAGCAAACTCACTGCCCTCCCCTTCTCTACATGGGACATGACTCCCAGGGCTGTAAATCTTCCTGACAACATGGGACAGAACTCCTGGAATGAACTGGGACTCAGCATTAAGGGATTGAGAAAACCTTCTCGACAGAAAGGGGGTAAATAGAAACGAGACAAAATAAAGTGTCAGTGGCTGAGAGATTTCAAACAGAGTTGAGAGGTTATCCTGGGTTATTCTTATGCATTATATAGATATCCCCATTTTAGTTTAAGCTGTATTAGAGAGGCTAAGGGAAGTGCTGAAACTGTAGAGCTGTGTTCCAGTAGCCATGTTTCTTGAAGATGATTGTATAATGATATAGCTTTCACAATGTGACTGTGTGATTGTGAAAACCTTGTGTCTGATGCTCCTTTTATCTACCTTATGGACAGATGAGTAAAACATATGGCTTAAAAATAAATAAATAATAGGGGGAACAAATGTTAAAATAAACTTAGTAGATTGAAATGCTAGTGATCAATGAAAGGAAAGGGTAAGGGATACGGTATGTATGAATTTTTTCTTTTTTTTTCTGAATTAATGCAAATGTTCTAGGAAATGATCATGATGATGAATATACAACTGTGTGATGATATTGTGAGTTATTGATTATATATCAAGAATGGAATGATCATATGGTAAGACTGTTCATGTTTTTATGCTATTATGTTTACAAAATAAATAAATAAATAAATAAATTATTTCTTTAAAAAGATCAATTGTCCATAGGTGAGAGCTTCTATATCTGAACACTCTCTTCAATTCCCTTGGTCAGCATATCTATCTTTATGCCAGTATCATGCTGTTTTGACCACTGTGGCTTCATATTACACCTTAAAGTCAGGTAGTGTGAGATCTCTGACTTCATTTTCCTTTCTCAGGATATTTTTAACCATTTGGGGCATCCTGCCCTTCCAGATGAAATTGGTTATTGTTTTTTCTATTTCTTCAAAGTAAATTTTTGGGATTTTAATTGGTATTGCATTTAATCTATAAAACAATTTAGGGAGAATTGACATCTTAACTATATTAGGCTTCCAAGCCATGAACACGGTATGCCCTTCCATTTATTTAGGTCTTCTGAGATTTCTTTTAGCAATTTCTCATAGTTTTCTTTGTATAGGCCTTATGTATCCTTAGTTAAATTATCCCCAAATATTTTATTTTTTTGGTTGCAATTGTAAATGGAATTCATTTCTTGAATTCCCTCTCAGATTGCTCGTTACTAGTGTATAGAAACACTACGGATTTTTGAACGTTGATCTTGTAACCTTCCACTCTATTGTACTCATGTATTAGCTCTAATAGTTTTGCTGTGGAATTTTTGGGATTTTTGGCATATAGTATCCTATCATCTGCAAACAGTTGAGAGTTTTACTTCTTCCTTTCCAATTCTGATGCCTTGTATTTCTTTTTCTTGTCTAATTGCTCTGGCTAGAACTTCCAACACAATGTTGAATAACAATGGTGATAGTGGACATTCTTGTCTGGTTCCTGATCTTAGGGGGAAAGCTTTCAGTTTTTCACCATTGAGGATGATGTTAGCAGTGGGTTTTTCATATATTCACTTCATCGTGTTGAGGAAGTTCCCTTCTATTCCTATCCTTTGAAGTGTTTTCAACAAGAAAGGATGTTCTATTTTTGTCAGATGACTTTTCTGCATCAATTGAGATGGCCATGTGGTTTTTCTGCTTTGATTCATTGATATGGTGTATTACATTAATTGATATTCTTATGTTGAACCATCCTTGCATACCTGGGATAAATCCTACTTGGTCATAGTGTATAATTCTTTTAATGCGCTGCTGGATTCGATTTGCAAGAATTTTGTTGGGAGTTTTGCATCTATATTCATTAGAGAGATTAGTCTGTAACTTTTTTTTCTTGTAGTATCTTGTAGTATGGGTTAGATAGCCTTCCCTCCTCTCTAATTTTTTTGAAGAGTTTGAACAGGCTTGGTATTAATTTTTTCTTGAATGCTCAGGAGAATTTACATGTGAAGCCACCTGGTCCTAGATTTTCTTTTTTGGGAACTTTTTAATGACTGATTCAATTTCTTTACTTGTGATTGGTTTGTTGAGTTCATCTATTTCTTCTAGAGTCAATGTTGGTTGTTCATGCCTTTTTAGGAAGTTGTGCATTTCACCTACGTTGTCTAGTTTATTATCATAAAGTTATTCATAGTATCTTCTCACTACGTCTTTTATTTCTGTGGGGTCAGTAGTTATTCTCCTCTTCCATTTCTGATTTTATTTATTTGCATCCTCTCTCTTTTTGTTTTTGCCAACCTTGCTAAGGGTCCCCATCAATTTTATTGACTTTCTCAAAGAACCAACTTCTTGTTTGGTTGATTTTCTCGATTTTCTTCATGTTCTCAATTTCAGTTATTTCTGCTCTAAATGTTATTTCTTTCCTTTTGCTTGCTTTGGGGTGAGTTTGCTGTTCTATCTCTAGTTCTTCCAAGTGAACAGCTAATTCCTAGATTTTTGCTCTTTCTTCTTTTTTGATATAGGCATTTAGGGCAATAAATTTCTCTCTTAGCACTGCCTTTGCTGTATCCCATAAAATTTGGTATGTTGTGTTTTCAATCTCATTTGCCTCAGGATATTTACTGATTTCTGTTGTAATTTCTTCCTTGACCCACTGGTTGTTTTAGAGTGTGTTATTGAGCCTCCATATATTTGTGAATTTTCTGGCCATCCGTCATTGACTTCCAACTTCATTCCTTTATGATCTGAGAAAGTGTTTTGTATGATTTCAATATTTTTAAATTTTTTGAGGCTTGCTTTCTGACTCAGCAAAAGGTCTATCTTTGAGAACGATCCATGAGCACTTGAGAAAGAGGTATATCCTCCTGTTGTGGGGTGTAATGTTCTATAAATGTCTGTTAAGTCTAGTTCATTCATTATTCAAGTTCTCTGTTTCTTTATTGATCCTCTGTCTAGATTTTCTATCTATTGATGAGAGTAGAGAATTTAAGTCTCCAACTATATGGTAGATGTGTCTATTTATCTTTTCAGTGATTTCATTGTTTGCTTCGTGTATTTTGGCACAGTCTGGATAGGTGCATAAATATTTATGATTGTTATGTCTTCTTGTTGAATTGTTCCTTTTATTAATATACAGTGTCCTTCTGTGTCTCTTTTAATTGTTTTACATTTGAAGTCTAATTTGTTTTGTCGGATATTAGTATAGCTATTCCTGCTTTCTTCTGATTGTGGTTTGCATCAAATATCTTTTCCCAACCTTTCACTTTCAACGTATGTTTGTCCTTGGGTCTAAAATGCATCTCCTGTAGACAACATATAGATGGGTTCTGTTTTTTAATCCATTCTGTCAGTCTATGTCTTTTGATTGGGGACTTTAATCCATTAACATTTAGTGTTATTACTGTAAGGGCAGTACTTTCTTCTACCATTTTGCCTTTTGGATTTTATATGTCATATCTATTTTTTTCCTCTTTTTACCTTTACTTATAGTCTTCATTTCTACACTTTCTCCACATCTCCCTCTCCTGTCTTTTCATATCTGTCTCTAGTGCTCCCATTAGTATTTCTTACAGAGCCAGTCTCTTGGTCACAAATTCTCTCAGAGGTTGTTTGTTTGAAAATGTTTTAATTTCCCCTTTATTATTGAAGGACAATTTTGCTGGATATAGAATTCTTGGTTTGCAGTTTTTTTCTCTTTTAGAATCTTAAATATATCATACCACTGTCTTCTCACCTCCATGGTTTCTGCTGAGAAATCTATTCATAGTCTTATTGGGCTTCCCTCATATGGACATGGATTGTTTTTCTCTTGCTGCTTTCAAACTTGTCTCTTTCTCTTGACATCTGACATTCTGATTAGTAAGTGTCTTGAAGTATGTCTATTTGGGTCTATTCTGTTTGGGGTATGCTGCACTTCTTGGTTCTGTAATTTTAAGTGTTTCATAAGAGTTGGGAATTTTCAGTGATAATTTCCTCCTTTAGTGTTCCTTCTCCTTTTCCCTTCTCTTCTCCTTTTGGGACACCCAAAACATGTATATTCATGTTCTTCATGTTGTCATTCAAGTCTCTGAGTTCCTGCTCTTATTTTTCCATTCTTTTCCATATTTGTACTTTTGCTTGTCAGATTTCAGATGTCCCACCCTCCAGTTCACTAATCCTTCCTTCTGCCTCTTGAAATCTAACATCGTAGGTTTCCATTGTTTTTTTTTTATCTCTTCTTCTTGCCTTTCATTCCCATAAGTCTGTGGTTTGTTTTTTCAGACTTTTGATTTCTTCTTTTTGTTCATCCCTTGCCTTCTTTATATTCCCCCTCAATTTGTTGATTTGATTTTTGATGAGATTTTTCATGTCTATTCAAATATCCTGAATTAAACTTTTCAACTCCTGTATCTCATTTTAATTATTGGTTTGTTACTTTGGCTGGGTCATATCTTCAATTTTCCTACTAAGACTCACTTTTTTTGCTGGCATCTAAGCATTTAATTTCCTTAATTAGTTTATTCTGGAGATTGTTTTCATTCTTTTCTCTAGGATTTTCTTGCTGGATGACTTTGTTGTCTATCTGTTCTTTGACATTTAGTTCCGCTTATTCTAGACCTCTAGTATAGATTTTGTTTAACGGGTCAGATTTTTTCAGTTCTTGTTTTCTTGTTTCTTGCCCTGCTTGTATGGTGCCTTTTTTCCCCCCTTAGGACTAAATAAACCTGAGGGTCTACTTATATATTATAGACCCCAGTCAGATTTTCCCAGACCAGACTGACCTCTTCTCGGGAGCAAAGAGTTACCTACATCAGTTCTTCCTGAGTTGTATAGGAAAGTTTTTCTTTCCTATGAAGCCTCTGTGTTTTTCCTATCATGCCCAGTATGTGGTGCTTGTCTGCCTGCAGGTCCCACCAGTATAAGGTGATGTGGTACCTTTAACTTCAGCAGACTCTCCTTGCTGGTAGCATAGTTGAGACAGGAGAGGTTGTAGGCTGGCTTTAATCACTTCAGTTTTCCAGTTCCTGGGGTCTGAATTCCTTGAGGGAGGGATTCCACCTGAGTTAGGCCCCACCCCTCTCCTGGGGAAGGCACAGCCTCCAGGAAATTAACTCCTTTCACCTGACCAGCCTCTTTGTCTCTCAGACAAGTTAATTCCACCTTTGCCTGGGGCAGTTGGAGCCTGTGAAGCCTTGTTGTTGTATCTAATGAGAAGTTAAGTAGTAGAAACAAAGCAAAAACAAAACAAAACAGCAATCCTTTCCATAGTAGGACCCCTGTTCCCCAGGTTTGTCAATCAAGAGCTAAATTGGTATGTTGCTCTATGTATCTTCAGGTCCTATGTGGCCCCTCTTTTTTGGGGGGGGGAGGTCCAGACCTTTTTAAGTATTTTGTGCTGTCTGATAAAAACAAAACCTCTTTTTTTTATTAATTAAAAAAAAATTAACTAACACAACACTTAGAAATCATTCCATTCTACATATGCAATCAGTAATTCTTAATATCATCACATAGATATATGATCATCATTTCTTAGTACATTTGCATCAATTCAGAAAAAGAAATAAAAAGACAACAGAAAAAGAAATAAAATGATAATAGAGAGAAAAAATTAAAATAAAAAATAAAAAATATATATATAAAAAACAAACAAACAAACAAAAAACTATAGCTCAGATGCAGCTTCATTCAGTGTTTTAACATAATTACATTACAATTAGGTAGTATTGTGCTGTCCATTTTTGAGTTTTTGTATCTAGTCCTGTTGCACACTCTGTATCCCTTCAGCTCCAATTACCCATTATCTTACCCTATTTCTATCTCCTGATGGTCTCTGTTACCAATCACATATTCCAAGTTTATTCTTGAATGTCGGTTCACATCAGTGGGACCATACAGTATTTGTCCTTTAGTTTTTGGCTAGTCTCACTCAGCATAATGTTCTCTAGGTCCATCCATGTTATTACATGCTTCATAAGTTTATTCTGTCTTAAAGCTGCATAATATTTCATCGTATGTAAATACCACAGTTTGTTTAGCCACTTGTCTGTTGATGGACATTTTGGCTGTTTCCATCTCTTTGCAATTGTAAATAATGCTGCTATAAACATTGGCGTGCAAATGTCCGCTGTGTCTTTGCCCTTAAGTCCTTTGAGTAGATACCTAGCAAAGGTATTGCTGGGTCATATGGCAATTCAATATTCAGTTGTTTGAGGAACCGCCAAACTGCCTTCCACAGTGGTTGCACCATTTGACATTCCCACCAACAGTGGATAAGTGTGCCTCTTTCTCCACATCCTCTCCAGCACTTGGCATTTTCTGTTTTGTTGATAATGGCAATTCTGGTGGGTGTGAGATGATATCTCATTGTGGTTTTGATTTGCATTTCTCTAATGGCCAGGGACATTGAGCATCTCTTCATGTGCCTTCTGGCCATTTGTATTTCCTCTTCTGAGAGGTATCTGTCCAAGTCTTTTTCCCATTTTGTAATTGGGTTGGCTGTCTTTTTGTTGTTGAGTTGAACAATCTCTTTATAAATTCTGGATACTAGACCTTTATCTGATATGTCATTTCCAAATATTGTCTCCCATTGTGTAGGCTGTCTTTCTACTTTCTTGATGAAGTTCTTTGATGCACTAAAGTGTTTAATTTTGAGGAGCTCCCATTTATTTATTTCTTTCTTCAGTGCTCTTGCTTTAGGTTTAAGGTCCATAAGGCCACCTCCAATTGTAAGTTTCATAAGATATCTCCCTACATTTTCATCTAACTGTTTTATGGTCTTAGGCCTAATGTTTAGATCTTTGATCCATTTTGAGTTAACTTTTGTATAGGATGTGAGATAGGGGTCCTCTTTCATTCTTTTGCATATGGATATCCAGTTCTCTAGGCACCATTTATTGAAGAGACTGTTCTGTCCCAGGTGAATTGGGTTGACTGCCTTACCAAAGATCAAATGTCCATAGATGAGAGGGTCTATATCTGAGCACTCTATTCGATTCCATTATGCCAATACCATGCTGTTTTGACCACTGTGGCTTCATAATATGCCTTAAGGTCCGTCAGCTTGAGACCTCCAGCTTCATTTTTTTTCCTCAAGATACTTTTAGCAATTCGGGGCACCCTGCCCTTCCAGATAAATTTGCTTATTGGTTTTCTATTTCCGAAAAATAAGTTGTTGGGATTTTGATTGGTATTGCATTGAAACTGTAGATCAATTTAGGTAGGATTGACATCTTAACTATATTTAGTCTTCCAATCCATGAACATGGTATGCCCTTCCATCTATTTAGGTCTTCTGTGATTTCTTTTAACAGTTTTTTGTAGTTTTCTTTGTATAGGTCTTTTGTCTCTTTAGTTAAATTTATTCCTAAGTATTTTATTCTTTTAGTTGCAATTGTAAATGGAATTCGTTTCTTGATTTCCCCCTCAGCTTGTTCATTGCTAGTGTATAGAACGCTACAGATTTTTGAATATTGGTCTTGTAACCTGCTACTTTGCTGTACACATTTATTAGCTCTAGTAGTTTTGTTGTGGATTTTTCCGGGTTTTCGACATATAGTATCATATCGTCTGCAAACAGTGATAGTTTTACTTCTTCCTTTCCAATTTTGATGCCTTGTATTTCTTTTTCTTGTCTAATTGCTCTGGCTAGAACCTCCAACATGATGTTGAATAATAGTGGTGATAATGGACATCCTTGTCTTGTTCCTGATCTTAGGGGGAAAGTTTTCAATTTTTCCCCATTGAGGATGATATTAGCTGTGGGTTTTTCATATATTCCCTCTATCATTTTAAGGAAGTTCCCTTGTATTCCTATCTTTTGAAGTGTTTTCAACAGGAAAGGATGTTGAATCTTGTCAAATGCCTTCTCTGCATCAATTGAGATGATCATGTGATTTTTCTGCTTTGATTTGTTGATATGGTGTATTACATTAATTGATTTTCTTATGTTGAACCATCCTTGCATACCTGGGATGAATCCTACTTGGTCATGATGTATAATTCTTTTAATGTGTTGTTGGATACGATTTGCTAGAATTTTATTGGGGATTTTTGCATCTATATTCATTAGAGAGATTGGTCTGTAGTTTTCTTTTTTTGTAATATCTTTGCCTGGTTTTGGTATGAGGGTGATGTTGGCTTCATAGAATGAATTAGGTAGTTTTCCCTCCACTTCGATTTTTTTGAAGAGTTTGAGTAGAGTTGGTGCTAATTCTTTCTGGAATGTTTGATAGAATTCAGATGTGAAGCCGTCTGCTCCTGGACTTTTCTTTTTAGGAAGCTTTTGAATGACTGCTTCAATTTCTTTACTTGTGATTGGTTTGTTGAGGTCATCTATGTCTTCTTGAGTCAAAGTTGGTTGTTCATGTCTTTCCAGGAACCCATCCATTTCATCTAAATTGTTGTATCTATTAGCATAAAGTTGTTCATAGTATCCTGTTATTACCTCCTTTATTTCTGTGAGGTCAGTAGTTATGTCTCCTCTTCCATTTATGATCTTATTTATTTGCATCCTCTCTCTTCTTTTTGTCAATCTTGCTAAGGGCCCATCAATCTTATTGATTTTCTCATAGCACCAACTTCTGGTCTTATTGATTTTCTCTATTGTTTTCATGTTTTCAATTTCATTTATTTCTGCTCTAATCTTTGTTATCTCTTTCCTTTTGCTTGCTTTGGGATTAGTTTGCTGTTCTTTCTCCAGTTCTTCCAAGTGGACAGTTAATTCCTGCATTTTTGCCTTTTCTTCTTTTCTGATATAGGCATTTAGGGCAATAAATTTCCCTCTTAGCACTGCCTTTGCTGCATCCCATAAGTTTTGATATGTTGTGTTTTCATTTTCATTCGCCTTGAGGTATTTACTAATTTCTCTTGCAATTTCTTCTCTGACCCACTCGTTGTTTAAGAGTGTGTTGTTGAGCCTCCATGTATTTGTGGATTTTCTAGCACTCTGCCTATTATTGATTTCCAACTTCATTCCTTTATGATCCGAGAAAGTGTTGTGTATGATTTCAATCTTTTTAAATTTGTTGAGACTTGCTTTGTGACCCAGCATATGGTCTATCTTTGAGAATGATCCATGAGCACTTGAGAAAAAGGTGGATCCTGCTGTTGTGGGGTGTAAAGTCCTATAAATGCCTGCTAAGTCTAGCTCATTTATTGTAATATTCAAGTTCTCTCTTTCTTTATTGAACCTCTGTCTAGATGTTCTGTCCATTGATGAGAGTGGCGAATTGAAGTCTCCAACTATTATGGTAGAAAAGTCTCCAACTTTTCAGTGATTGCAGTGTATTCCTCACATATTTTGGGGCATTTTGATTTGGTGCGTAAATATTTATGATTGTTATGTCTTCTTGTTGAATTGTTCCTTTTATTAGTAGATAATATCCTTCTTTGTCTCCTTTAACTGTTTTACATTTGAAGTCTAATTTGTTTGATATTAGTATAGCTATTCCTGCTCTTTTCTGGTTGTTATTTGCATGAAATATCTTTTCCCAACCTTTCACTTTCAATCTATGTTTATCTTTGGGTCTAAGATATATTTCCTGTAGACAGCATATAGAAGGATCCTGTTTTTTAATCCATTCTGCCAGTCTATGTCTTTTGATTAGGGAATTCAGTCCATTAACATTTAGTGTTATTACTGTTTGGGTAATACTTTCCTCTACCATTTTGCCTTTTGTATTATATATATCACATCTAATTTTCCTTCTTTCTACACTCTTCTCCATACCTCTCTCTTCTGTCTTTTTGTATCTGACTCTAGTGCTCCCTTTAGTATTTCTTGCAGAGCTGGTCTCTTGGTCACAAATTCTCTCAGTGACTTTTTGTCTGAAGATGTTTTAATTTCTCCCTCATTTTTGAAGGACAATTTTGCTGGATATAGAAGTCTTGGTTGGCAGTTTTTCTCTTTTAGTAATTTAAATATATCATCCCACTGTCTTCTAACTTCCATGGTTTCTGTTGAGAAATCTACACATAGTCTTATTGGGTTTCCCTTGTATGTGATGGATTGTTTTTCTCTTGCTGCTTTCAAGATCCTCTCTTTCTCTTTGACCTCTGACACTCTAACTAGTAAGTGTATTGGAGAACGCCTATTTGGGTCTATTCTCTTTGGGGTGCACTGCACTTGGATCAGTAATTTTAGGTCTTTCATAAGAGTTGGGAAATTTTCAGTGATAATTTCTTCCATTAGTTTTTCTCCTCCTTTTCCCTTCTCTTCTCCTTCTGGGACACCCACAACATGTATATTTGTGCGCTTCATATTATCATTCAATTCCCTGAGCCCCTGCTCAAATTTTCCCATTCTTTTCCCTATAGTTTCTGTTTCTTTTTGAATTTCAGATGTTCCATCCTCCAGTTCGCTAACTCTAGCCTCTGTCTCTTGAAATCTACCATTGTAGGTTTCCATTGTTTTTTTCATCTCTTCTACTGTGTCTTTCATTCCCATAAGTTCTGTGATTTGTTTTTTCAGACTTTCCATTTCTTCTTTTTGTTCATCCCATTCCTTCTTCATGTCCTCCCTCAATTTATTGATTTGGTTTTTGAAGAGGTTTTCCATTTCTGTTCGTATATTCAGAATTAGTTGTCTCAGCTCCTGTATCTCATTTGAGCTATTGGTTTGTTCCTTTGACTGGGCCATATCTTCAATTTTCCTGGTGTAATTTGTTATTTTTTGCTGGCATCTGGGCAATTAATCAGATTTCCCTGAGTGTGGGACCCAGTAGGTTGAAAGACTTTCCACTGAAGTCTCTGGGCTCTGTTTTTCTTATCCTGCCCAGTATGTGGTGCTTGTCTGTCTGCGGGTCCCACCAGCAAAAGATGTTGTGGCTCCTTTAACTTTGGAAGACTCTCACTGCTGGGTTTGTGGTGGAGACAGAGGAAAGGTTGTAGGTTGGTTTTAATGGCTTCAAATTGTGAAGTCTTGGGATCTGAATTCCTTGAGAGAGGAATTCCACCTGAGTTGCATTTCACCCCTCTCGCGGGGAAGGTTCAGGTGGTAGAGAGCCCTAAAAACAGCCTGTTTCTGCGTTTGGGGCAGTTATAACCTATGTAATCCTAGCGCTGAGCCCAGAGGCAATGAAGCCTCCATAGAAACAGCTGCAGAAGGCTCTGTTTTGACCCCTTTCCTCTTTTTCAGTTAGCCTAATTGGCGACTTCCACCTTGATCTGTTTCGCCTGAGCTGAGGGCCTATTTTTAGTAGTCAGAAGTTGTTCCCTAATGCCACTATTGGTGTCAGGTTGGGCTCAGTCTCTACTACTGTTGGAGACTCTTTCCTTTCCCTCCGGGAAGTCGCCTATGGGGGAGGGTCGCCAGCCACTGCAGCTTGGGGAACCGCTGTTCCCATGCTCCCAGCCGGCCCATGAAGCCACGTATGTGGAAGGGGCTGCGGTCGCCGGCCACCGCGGCTTGGGGGACTGCTATTCCGAGGCTACCAGCCGGCCCGGGAAGCCGCGCATGGGGGAGGGTCACCGGCCACTGTGGCTTGGGGAACTGCTGTTCCGATGCTCCCAGCCGGCCTGGGAAGCCGCGTGTGGGGGAGGGTCGCCGGCTGCTGCAGCTTGGGGAACGGCTGATCCAAAGCTCCCAGCCGGCCCGGGAATGAGGGAGGGAGGGGGTCCGGCCGCCAGCCGCCGTGGCCCGGGGAAGCGCATGCCTCTCAGGGACCTCACTGTAGCGGAGTCTCGTAGCCGGTCCAGCCGTTCCGGAATGGGGTCCGCTGTGTGTCTGATCTCTGTCGTGGCTCCGGGAGCTGTTCTGTACTGTTTCTAGTTCTTTAGTAGCTGTTCTGGAGGAGGAACTAAGACCCGCACACCTTACTAAGCCGCCATCTTCTCTGGAAGTCACCCCTCTTTTTGTTTTGTTTTGTTTTGTTTTGTTTTCCATCAGCCATGCATCCTCTGCCAGGGCAAAAATTAGTAACTTTAGTTTTTATTTGAGAATTAGCTGAGCTGGGGGCCTATTTTTAGTAGTCAGAATTTGTTATTTAATTCCACAGTTGGAGCTTAGTTGAGCTCAGACCTTGCTGCTAGTTGTCTCTTTCCTTTCCCCTCTGGGAACCAGCCTGTAGGGGAGAGTTGCTGGCCTCCCTGGCTTGGGAGACTCGCAGTTCTGACTGGGATTGCAGCCAATCCAGCTGGTCCAGACTGGTGTATATTGTGTGCCTGGTCACTGATGTGGCCCCAGTAGTTGTTTTGTACCTGTTCCTGGCTATTTACTAGCTGCTCTGGAGGACTAACTAAATTCCACACCTCACTAAGCCAACATCTAGGAACTCCTCTTGAAACTTTTGATTAGATTATCTCCACAGAGATGTGATATGCCCAAATTGTGGGTGTGACCTTTGATTAGATGGAGATGTGATTCCACCCATTCCACGTGGGTCTTGATTAGTTCACTGGTATCCTTTAGAAGAGTAAACATTTTGGGAAGGAGCCAGAAACCACAAAAGCCTGAGAGCCAACAGAATTGACAGAGCTAATAGAATGGACCAAGTCCCAGTACCGTTGAAGAAGCTTAGAGAGAAGCTAGAAGATGTTGCCATGTGCCTTTCCAGCTGAGAAAGAAACCCAAAAGTCATAGACCTTCTTGAGCCAGGGTATCTTTCCCTGGATGCCTTAGATTGGACATTTTTATAACTTTGCCTTAATTTAGACATTTTCATGGCTTTAGAACTGTAAACTTGCAACTTAATAAATTCCCCCTTTTAAAAGCCATTCCGTTTCAGGTATATTGCATTCTGGCAGCATTTAAGAAACCAATACAGATGGTCTTTTCAAAAGAATTGTGCTGAACAATTTCTAAATAGGAGGAGAATAAATTTGAACCCTTTCTCATACCGAACAGAAAAACAAATTCCAGGAGAATTATAAGTTTAACTATGAAAGACAAAAAATAAATCTAGAAGAGAATATAGATTAGCTTCAGAATTTCAGAACAGGACAAGATTTCTTTTTTTTTTATTGATCACTAGCATTTCAATCTAAATTTATTTTAACATTTGTTCCCCCTATTATTTATTTTTATTTGATATGTTTTACTCGTCTGTTGATAAGGTAGATATAAGGAGCATCAGACACAAGGTTTTCACAATCACACAGTCACATTGTGAAAGCTATATCACTATACAATCATCTTCAAGAAACATGGCTACTGGAACACAGCTCTACTTTTCAGGCAGTTCCCTCCAGCCTCTCCATTACATCTTGACTAACAAGGTGATATCTGTTTAATGTGTAAGAGTAACCTCCAGGATAACCTCTCGACTTGGTATGGAATCTCTCAGCCATTGACACTTTATTTTGTCTCATTTCTCTCTTCCCCATTTTGGTCGAGAAGATTTTCTCAATTCCTTCATGCTGAGTCTCAGCTCATTCTGGGATTTCTGTCTCACATTTCCAGGAAGGTCCACACCCCTGGGAGTCATGTTCCATGTAGACAAGGGGAGGGCAGTGAGTCTGCTTGTGTTGGCTGGAGAGAGAGAGGCCACATCTGAGCAACAAAAGAGGTTCTTTTGGGGGTGATTCTTAGGCCTGATTTTAGGTAGACTTGACCTATCCGTTGTGGGGTTAAGTTTCATACAAACAAACCCTAAGATTGAGGGCTCAGCCTATAGTTTTGGTTGTCCACACTGCTTGTGAGAATATCAAGAATTCAACTTGGAGACGTTGGATTTTCCCCCTTTCTCACCATTCCCTGAAGAGGACTTTGCAAATACTTTTTTATTCACTTTTCAAGTCAATCTTGGATTTATCAGGGCATCACTCTGGACAAACCAACAAAATCTCATGCTCTACTCAAGGTTCCATGTACTTATGGTGCTCAATTAAGCTGTCTACATAAGTTATATTAGGAAATGCACTAGTCAAAATATAAATTTTGTACCTAATAAACATTTTTTGCTTTAGTTTCACACATAAGTTAAAATTTTTAAATATTAATTTCTATCTATTTTCAACACCCTGCAGTAATGGCATTCCTTTGTTCTTTCTCATGCAAAATCATTTTTCTAAATTTGTACATTTAGTCACTATCATTGTACACTCTAGGCATTCCTAGATTATGCCATCTCAGTCTTTATCATCTATCTTTCTTTCTGATTTCATTTATGCCCCCAGCCAGGACAAGATTTCTTAAACGGGACTCAAAAATATTAGCCATAGAGGAATATGTTGATAAACTGGATTTCATTAAGATTAAAGTCTGGTATTTATCAAAAGGCAAAAGAGTAAAAGGATATATAACAGATGGAGTGAAGTTATTTGCAACATATTTAATTCACAAATAGTTATTTAATGAACTCAGAGAAATCAATAAGAAAAAAAAGAACCCAATATAAAAACCAGCAACACATTTCACAACATGATATTTCAATGGCCAATAAACATATTCAAAAGTGATTTGACACTTTAATCATCAGAGAAATGCAAGTCAACAACCCAATATTATGCTACTACACTCCCATCCGAATGACCTAAATTATAATTGGAGAATTTGAATGTCAGAGCACATGCTAGCAACTAGAACTTTCATACCCTGCATGTGGGAATGTAAAAAGGTGCAACTATTGTGGAACTGTTTGGCATTATCTACTAAAATTGAAGATGTGCACAGCTTATGACTCAGCAACTCTACTCAAATAGAAATGCATGCATATAAGAACCAGAAGAAACACTCAAGAATGCTCATGGCAGCATTAGCAAAAGCTGGAAACAACCAGTGTACATCAACAGTACAGCAGAGAAATAAATTGTGTGATATTCATACTATAGAATGTCATACAGTAATGAAAATAAACTACTGTTACACTCAACAACAAGAAGAACTCTTACAAACACAATGTTGAGCAAAGTCACCAGACACAAAAAACATGTAATGCATGATTAAATTTATAATATTAAACAAGAGGGGCAAAGGAGTCGCAGGCACATGCAAGGGAATGATTATAATATTTAGCCATGGAATTTAATTTGGACAAGGCTCTCCTTCTCTAGGAGAGGACACTGGGGAGGGAGGGGTGATAAAATGGTCCTCGTGAGCTCAAAGAATTGTTGGAGCAGGTTTGCTCAGATCATGCTCAGAGAGTGGAATGCTTGGAAATGAGATGATATAGCGGTTGCAGTTGTTGGTGGTGACCAGTTTAGGGGAATGACCACAAAGGTAAATCGCTAAGGTAGAGGAAAGACAAGACCTTTCAAGATGACAAGTTCAAGACCTAGAGCTGTCTGGATATCGAAGCAATCATCCACGCATATATTAAAATCACTAGAAATGAAGATAGGAGAGATGGTGGAGAAAGTTAGTGTGAGCTAGAAGTTAAACGTATCAACAAATGAAGGAGAGTAACTTTGGGGTTGGTAGATAACTGCACCAATAAGGTATTACAGAATAATGGATGATCTAGTCTCATGAGATTCAAAGTTGGGTTGTGTTAAGGAGGAGGGAGAGGAAAGGACTGGAAACATCAGTGAGAGGAAAAATACCTTGAGGCTCTGAAGGACAAAGGGGGTTGGGGGATAGGGAAGAAGGCAACAAGAGAAGTTGTGACCACAGAGGAGAACCCTGTTTTGTTTAAAGCAAGAAGGTGAGAACATTCTAAGAAGAGGTAGAGGGTATATTAGGTTTTGCTAATGCCCCCAGGCTCCATGTAAGGGTTTCAGGACTGGGGATGGGGTGACAGATGTAGACAGAATCCCAGATGGGCTTACCACACAATAGATGAGGAGTGATGTGGGCATCTGGGAGCTCCATGGAGTGACTGAACAGAACTAAAGGCATAATGAGACGATTCCAGGTAGTCTCAAAGGAGATAATGGTGGTGAGGCTGCCAGTGACTTTTTTTTTTTTAATCAGCAATTAAATTATCTCCTCACTGTTTAGATTGTTGGCTTTCTGAATGTTAGCTTTCCCCACATGTTTTGCAATTGTGATTGCAGTCTTTTTTGTTTTGTTGTGGTGTGTGTGTGTGTGCATGTGTGTCTGGAGTGGGGTTGCTTTATTTCTTTCTAAGCTCCTAGACAGCAATTTTGCTTGTTACCTGCCCAGCGTTCCTGGAAACATCTAGTCCAGAGCCAGGTGTTTTCCTGGTTGCTCAGAGTCCCCATTCAATAGAGTTAAGGGGAGTCTGGGATCCCTAGGTTTTGTTCTTGCTGCCCTCTGCCGCTTCCCACCAATGCAGATGGGCTTCTTTATACTAGCTGCAGCTCCATGCACAGTCCCAGCCTTTCTGGACTCTGTTTGCCCCCTTTCTCTGCCTAGTGATCTTGGCTCCTATCTCCCAGCCATGAGAACTACAAGCTGCAAGACAGACGGGGAAATAAATCTCAGCTGGATCAAATATTTAAATGTAAAAAGATAATCTAATTAAAAATAATCTTAGTGTTGGGGAAGTTCTTTAGAAGATGTTTTAACTGCTTAGAAGCAAAAAAAAAAAAGACTATATAAAATCTAAATTTTTACATGGCAAAGTACACTAAAAAAAGATAAATGAACAGATAATGCATTAAGAACTCTTACAAATCCATTTTAAATGTCCAGTACCCACAGAAAAATCAATAACAGATACAATTCACAGAAAGAAGTACAAATAGATTTTTTATATTTATAAGGAATCTAAAAACAGCACTACCAAAGATATGCAATTTAAAATTATACTGAATTATCATTTTCACTTGTCTGCCCCACAAAAAACGTCATCAGCCACTCTATCTTTGTATGGTGCTGAGCTATCACAAAAGCAAATGGTTCAAAGAAATACTTAACTTATTTTGTTGGGTTCACGTCCTTGTGTATTTGTTCTAGTTTGCTAGCTGCCGGAATGCAACACACCAGAGACGGATTGGCTTTTAATACGAGGGATTTATTCTGTTAGTTCTTCAGAGGAAAGGCAGCTAACTTTCCACTGAGGTTCTTTCTTACGTGGGAAGGCACAGGATGGTCTCTGCTGGCCTTCTTTCCAAGCCTCTGGGTTCCAACAACTTTCCCTGGGGTGATTCCTTTCTGCATCTCCAAAGGCCTGGACTGAGCTGCAAGTGCTGAGATGAGGTATGCCAAGCTGCTTGGGCTGTGCTACGTTGAGCTCTCTCATTTAAGCACCAGCCAATTAAGCTGCAGGCATGCCTCCTAGCCGACTGCAGATGTAATCAGCAACAGATGAGGTTCACGTACTATTGGCTCATGTCCGCAGCAACAAAACTAGGTGCCTTCACCTGGCCAAGTTGACAAATGAATCTAACTACCACAGCATTTAAACATGATGTTCCTTCCGCATGGTACTTTTTTTTTTTTTTTTTTTTGTATAACATAACATATATACAAAGCAAAGAAAGAAAAAAGGAATAGTTTTCACAGCACTCTTCAACAAGTAGTTACAGGACAGATCCCAGAGTCTGTCATGGGCTACTATACCATCATCTCAGACTTTTCTTCTAGCTGCTCCAGAATATAGGAGGCTAGAAGGAATAAATATTTTTTTATCATCACAATCGAATTTTTTTCCTTTTTTGTGGAAAATAATGCCACCAAACATTTAATACAATCTTACATACACTTGATCATAAAATCAAAAAAGAAGGAATATGGCATGTCCCTCCATTGGACACACCCGCATTAACCTCTAACGTGTATGCCTTTTAATGAACTTCTCTTCTAATAAACTTTACTACTTATGCCTACTGGCCCTCTCGTCTCTAAATTCTTTTAGTTTTGAGACTATTGAACCTGAATCAGGCCTCAGCTGGCACCAATGCCAGCAGGGCATGCGTGGAACATTTTTGACACAGTTTTCCATCTAACTCCAACTCATCCTTCAAACACAGCTAATTTCACTTTCTCCAGGAACCTCTTTGTTTACCACCACCACCACCCTAGTCTGATTAAGATTTTTGCACCTGTGTTTCTGTCTCATCTTAAAACACAAAACAAAACAAAAAACCTAGATTGTCTTCTTGTCTCCTTGATTTCAGTCATTTACTTATTTGTTCCTTTTCCCAACCTCTCTGAAAGCATCAAGTCTAATATAATTTTGTGTTACCAAGGCCTAGCTCATTGGAAGCACTCAAAGATTCTTTGTTGGATGCATGGATGACTTATTTCACTGGGAGATGAGTAATTGGTTTACTGATGGTTATGTAAGTTGGGCACCATTCCACTAGGGGGCAATGTTGTGCAGTGAAAAGATAGCCTGGGAAGCCAGCCGGCCAGGGCTCACACAGCAGTCCCTCTGCCTCTCTACCCGAGTTACCCTGTATAAGCTGCATACAACTTTTATGACAAAATGGGAAGAACAAGTATAAGAATTTCTTTTACAAAATGATAGTGAGGGTTAAAAATAAGTAAGGTAGATGTAGGTAAAATATCGAGCATATAATAGGTATATTTATCATACAGTAGCTCTTGAGGTTTCCTTGCTTATACAGTAATCAGGTATAAGCAGGTAAAGGTCTATTTCAAAAGTGTTTTTCATAATCACGCTGCAGATGATCCTTACTCTAAAAGCCATAAATTCACTTCTCATCTCCCTCAGAGGGCTCGGGTTTTATGCCTGAGGCTCAAAGGGCCTCTGGGCCCAGCGGGATTCAGTACCCCATAGGGGCTTACTGAAGAAGTCAAGGACTTGAGGGACAATTACTGCCAGCATTAAACAGATTTTTTGTGCACTGACCTGGGAAACAAGCCACCATCTAGAATTCTGTTTCTATGGGGAAAGGCTTTCTGTGTTCCATTACAACCAACCTACTAATGAACCCCTGGACCATAACCTCTTTGTTGATGGGATGGGCTGACTGGGTTTACATGAACCAGCCAGCTGCCCAAGTTCCTGGAAAGTATTGATCTAATCATACTGAATGCTCTATGGTGACTAATGTAGTTGTGGTCACCACAATTTTAATAAAATTTTGGAAATTTAGAGAGAGTTCTGCAAAGAACCACAAAGGTGATTAAAGAGTTGAAGGAAAATCTCAGTCTGGTGTCTGTAGCTTTAACAGGATTGTAATAATGTAATAATCACTCCCAAATGAAAAAAAGTATCTGGTTATGTACTGTGTCAAGCGCATCTACTGTGAATATGTAAGATAAGGATGTTTGTTGAGTACCCAGACCAGGGTGTCAGATATGCAAAGGCCCTTGACTTACATAATTTAAATTTATCTTCATAACCATTCTGCAACACAAATATCTTATCTCCATTTTACAGATGAAGAAACTGAGATTCAGTGATATTAATTTGTCCAAAACCTTACAGCCAATTATATGGGACACAGATTCAAATCCAGGCCAGGTTAATTCTGAAGCCACTCTGATCAATTTTCCACACTGCTGCTGAAGTGATCTTTCTGAAATATGAATCTAGTAATGTCCTTCCCCTGCATAAATCGGTTTCCTGAAGTCTGTATTTTATGCATGATTTTTCTGTAAACCTATGACTTCTCTAATAAAAAAAAAAGTTAAGAATTGGAAAGGAAGTCATTGTTTGCAGACGTTATGATTGTACATGTAGAAAATCTAAAAAACTCTATTAGAATGAAAAAGTGGATCCAACAAGGTTACTGGACCAAAGCCATATACAAAAATTAAGCGCATTTTTGTATCGCAGCAAAAATCTATTAGAAAATGAAAAATTTTAAGTGATTACAGAAAGATGAAAGCATCACAGATCATACAGTTTAAATATGTACAGTTTATTATATGTCAATTATATCACAAAAGCTCTTTTTAAAATGAAAAACAAAAACAAAAAATAGTTCCCTGACCCAGCTATACTTCTGCAATGAAATCCAAACTTGCTACAGGGCCTGTGCAACTTGGTAAGCATTCTGCCTCCTGCTTACCGGCCTTGTCACCTGCCATCCTCACTTGCTTTTCTCCTGGGTGCTGTGTTAAGATGTCTTTCAGTTTCTTTTTTGCTCCATGTCTTTCCAGCCTCTAAGCCCTCACATGTGACTCCTTTTCGTAGACCCCCTCTGCCTTCTTTTCCACCTCTTCTACTGACTTCCACCCTTTGGCTCTCAGCTCATGTATGAATTTCTTTGGGAGGCCTCTCCTGAACCTCCAGCTCAGAGTCATCAGCCCTTCTCTAAGCTTTCGTAGCACATTATGTTTCCCAAATAATAGCTTATATACACTGAATCGTAACTGCATGTTCATTTAGCCTTAGACACCCTTCCCATACACATACTTCATTTGGTGGTTATTTGTTGAACAAGTGTCAAATGACGTTATTATTATTATTTTACAAATAAGAGTTGAATAACTGACCTTGAGAGATATCTACCTTTTTTTTTAATTATTTTTATTTTTATTTTTATTTTTTTATTAACGGAAAGAAAGGAAAAAAAAAAAGAAAGAAATTAACACAACATTTAGAAATCATACCGTTCTACATATGCACTCAGTAATTCTTAACATCATCACATAGATGCATGATCATCATTTCTTAGTACATTTGCATCGGTTTAGAGGAACTAGCAACACAACAGAAAAAGATATAAAATGTTAATATAGAGAAAAGAAATAAAAGTAGTAATAATAGTAAAAAAAAAACCTTATAGCTCAGATGCAGCTTCATTCAGTGTTTTAACATCATTACTTTACAATTAGGTAGTATAGTGCTGTCCATTTTTGAGTTTTTGTATCTAGTCCTGTTGCACAGTCTGTATCCCTTCAGCTCCAATTATCCATTATCTTACCCTGTTTCTAACTCCTGCTGGACTCTGTTACCAATGACATATTTCAAGTTTATTCTCGAATGTCCGTTCACATCAGTGGGACCATACAGTATTTGTCCTTTAGTTTTTGGCTGGACTCACTCAGCATAATATTCTCTAGGTCCATCCATGTTATTACATGCTTCATAAGTTTATCCTGTCTTAAAGCTGCATAGTATTCCATCGTATGTATATACCACAGTTTGTTTAGCCATTCTGATATCTACCTTTTAAAATAGGATCTTAGGTTATCCTCACTCTTACTCACTTGTTTTTGTATGTTTTCTTGAGGAGAAGGAATGCAGCTGCAAGTAGAATTCTGGGAGTTGTGCAAATGTTAGTATGTCCATGACACAGGGGAATATCATCCATCTTCAGGTCATGGCAGAAAAAAGGCTGAGAAACTTCTGTCTCCTCACCTGCAGGGAGGATTCCGTGAACCCACTACGTTCATAGGAACATTGATCTTTGCAAAATCCTCCAGAAAGGAATGTCAAACCCAATCTGGTGTCACCACTTTAGGAGTCAGGAAATTCTTCCTTGTGTTTAACCTTAATAAACCTGTTCTTTTTTGTGTTTTCAGCAGCAGAGGAAAAACCCTCATCCTGCTCCATTCAATGGTTCTTCCAAAGTTTATTTCCAATGTTAATCCTTCTTAAATTGCTCCTGAAGCGTCTCTTCTCCAGGTTAAATAATCCCAGGTTCTTTACTCCTTCTTCACTGGTCATTGAATGACTATTTTGCTTTTGCTCTGAACTCTCCACATTCTCTAAATACTCGTTGAACTATGGAAACCAGGCTGGTCCAGCTCTCTGTTACAGCCCTGGTGAGTGAAGAGAGCGGTATAGCAATTACCTCATGATACAGACATGCTTTTTCCATTTGCCACAGTTCTCTGCTTGCATTTTTTTCAATCAACAGAACTGCAGGGTTGTGACAATTCCTCCCGGTCAACTGGCTATCTACTAAAGCTATACTTTCAATTTTCCAGCCAACTGCCTTTGAGTTGTTGGCATCTTGCCATTGAACACGTTAACTTTTCAACTCTAACATAACACTGGCTTTTTCCAACTGAGCTACATCCGGTCTCTGTCCTATTATTCCAGTTGACCAGAACTGTCTTCTGTGACTACTCACATCGAGATAGAATAATATGTGAAAAGTTCTCATTCTGCATGTTCTCTGCCCTCAGGAACTCTGAAATCTTGTGTTGAGATGGGGTGGTGGGGGAGAGATATGTACCTATTATCAACGGAGCCACTCTCGGTCAGTGTAGAAATGTAGCGTGAATAAGAAAGAAAAAAAACTGTTTCAAGGCACTGTGATTTGGGGGTCATTTCTTTACAGTAGCATCATTTAGCTTAAATGGATTGATGCAGTAGTGAATAGGAGATATACACAGGAAGCAGACAGCTAATACAAATCCTGAGGTGTTACCAAAGAGAAAGATTTCTGTAGGCTAGAGTAGTCACAGAAGACAGTTCTGGTCAACTGGAATAATAGGACAGAGACCGGATGTAGCTCAGTTAACCTTACTGCCAGAGTGATCTAACACACATATCTGCTAAAAAAAACTTTGATGATTTCCCCTGTTGCCACCAGTTAAAAATTTCCTCGCATGGTATTCCAAGTGCTTCATGATATGGTCCCGGCATTTCGAGGTCATCTGCTGCGGCTTCTCTGTTCACAATACACTCTGTAAAGACACTGCCACCAGTAGCTCCTCAGCCTCTCTGTTTTTCATGTGTTGTTCCTTCTAATGGAAGTGTTATTCCTATGCCTGTTTTCCAAATATTACTTCTCCCTCCCTGCTCTGGAAAGGCTTCACTATTTCCCCCAGACAGTCTAACAAACTGCTTCTCTTATGCTTCCATTGTATTCCATTCACACTTCCATTATAGAATCTATCTGACGGTTGTAACTGCACCTTTGCATACCTACCTCCCCACTCCTAGAATGGAAGCTACCTGAGGACTTAGAGCAATACCTGGCCAGAAGCACAAATGTGTGAAGAATATATGTGTGTAATAATTAATCTGGCTGGCCTCCAAACCCTTGGAATTTTGAGAGACTGGAATGTGTTTGTCATTCATGGTGGCCACGCTGGATAGTTTATGTTTACAAGCTGACTCTTGGAGGACCCTTAGAAATACAAGCCATGTCATCAGAGGGTTTTAGCTTTGAGTCAGGGAGGTGTGGGAGGCTGGAGATTTGAGTTTAACCATTCAAACAAGTGGTTAACTCTTCAATCAATCATGCTTACTCAATGAGACCTCCATAAAAATTCTGGTCACCAAAGCTCACATGAGCTTCCCTGGTTAGTAATACTCTAGGTATTGTCACACATTGATGGGCCAGGAGATGGATTCCTCCTGACGCTAAAGGGAATGGATAAGGGAAGCTTCATTTTTGGACCCCCTCAGAGCTTACCCTGCACATCTCTTCTTCTTGGCTTGTTCTGATTTGTATTTTTAGCTATAATAAGACTGTAATTGTAAATGCAGTGCTTTCCTGAGTTCTGTGAATTATTCTAGTAAATTACTGAACCTGAGGGGGTTGTGGGAACCTCAAGTTTATAATCAGTTGGTCAGAAGTAAGGATGGCTCTGGATATCCCCTAACTTGCAGCTGGTGTCTGAAGTGAGGGCAGTCTTGTGGAGGACAGTACCCTTAACCTAGCTCCAGTTTAGGTCATACTCAGGGTAATTATCGTCAAAAATCATTGCAACATGAATAAACAAAATGAATGAATGACTCTGTCACCTCTAAATATCCTATAATTCTATGACTCTTCAGTGCATAATACGAAATATGTGGTATTAAATTCCATGATTGAACTAACACTTCAGCAAAGATTTGCAGCAAGGAGGGAATGGACTGAGGTCTGAGCAGGAATGGAAGAAACAGAGAGTGGACAGTCAGGATGGAGAAAGCAAGACGGATAGAAATTGTGGCCTTGTAAGTGCAAACTAATTTCCTGACCTCAACTCTGCACAGTGCAATCCTTTAGGTGATGGAACTAGAAGTTAAATGGCTAGAAAATTAAGACCCATTAGATTGCAAGTCACTGAACAGTATGATTTCACAGTAACATAGTTTCAGTTCTTAAAGTAAGTTTAAGAAAGTAAGTAAAGCACTTTCACTTTCAGTGCTTTTCACTACCCTCTCCTCAAGCATTTACATGGGCTAAGCCAAGAAAGTTGGTCCTATCCTTAGAAAAACTAAAAGATGTAGAACTTCCAAAGTGAAGAACTCTTCCCAAGGGCTCCTCCCTGAGGAGAATTTTACTGACAGACTCAATGCTCCCTGAAATGACTGTGATCACACATGAGTGAACTGTGTGGCCAATGCCATCATCACCATGAAAAATCAGTCTCTCTTTTAATACATTTCTTGTTTAAATAAACCTCAGAGCAATGCTTGGTGCCAGAGTCTTAGGACCGGCGGTACAATGAATTTTTTTGCTTGAATGTTTATGCTGCCCCAGACTGTAGAATTTAACTTAACAAAGAAGGTTTAGTGTAAGGTAGCAATGTGGATGAATAGTTTTATTGTGTGCTTTCTAAAAACTGGGGCTCCTAAGAACAAATCAAAAACCCATTAGGAATAATTCGATTTTACCCAATGATGGACAGAAATCACGCAGGAAATAGGAAGGAAATTATAAAAGACCTTATTCTAGACAGGCAACAGAGTCAAATGTCAAAGAAAGGCTCAAGGAAAACCAGATCAGCCGACAATTCAGCTACACGAATAATCCACCACAAACCGCTCTCTGTGTCTCTCCTTCTGTGTATCCATCTCTCTGTTTCTGTCATACAAACCATGCACTACCACGTTTCACAAACAAAATTCACCCAATCAGAACTGCTTCAGGGAAAAAGTCCTCTGTCTTCATTTGCAAGGCTGCTATGACAAATAGCACACAATGGGTTGGCTGAAACAACAGGAATTTATCATCTCACAATTTGGAAGCTAGAAGTCCTACATCAGTGTATCTGCAGGCCATAATTTCTATAACACTTAGGTGCTGGCTTGCCAGAAATCCTTGGGGTTCCTTGGTTTACAGATGCATCTGTAGGCTTGTAGCTCCTACTAGCTGACTGTGTCCAAACTTCCTCTCCTTATAAGGATTTCAGTCATACTGGATTAAGGCCCACCTTCATTCAAGTTTGGCCTCACATTAAGTAATAACCATTTTTTTCTTCCAAACAAAAATAAAATACTTTAATATATATGTACTGTCTGACAACAAATGAAAGGTTTGTAGGTTCTCACCTAGACTGCATAAATAAGCCATGTAAAAGCTATGTTCCTAATTACCTTAATAAGAGGCAAAATTAGATCTTGTTCCATTCAGGGTGCTTGTCATGGGCCCCCATTATATATATATATGTATATATATAATGTTATTGTGAAAAATAACATATATACAAAAGCAATAAATTTTAAAGCACACCACAACAATTAGTTATAGAACAGATTTTGGAGTTTGGTATGGTTTACAGTTTCACAATTTTAGGTTCTTCCTTCTAGCTGCTCCAAGATATTGGAGATTGTGGTAGTTAGATTCAGTTGTCAACTTGGCCAGGTGAACATACCTAGTTCTGTTGCTGTGGACATGAGCCAATTGTACGTGAACCTCATCTGTTGCTGATTACATCTGCAGTCGGCTAGGAGGCGTGCCTGCTGCAATGAGTGACGTTCGATTTAATTGGCTGGTGCTTAAATGAGAGAGCTCAACGTAGCACAGCCCAAGCAGCTTGGCATACCTCATCTCAGCACTCGCAGCTCAGCCCACGCCTTTGGACATGCAGAAAGGAATCACCCCAGGGAAAGTTGTTGGAACCCAGAGGCTTGGAAAGAAGGCCAGCAGAGACCATCCTGTGCCTTCCCACGTAAGAAAGAACCTCAGTGGAAAGTTAGCTGCCTTTCCTCTGAAGAACTAACAAAACAAATCCCCTTGTATTAAAAGCCAATCCATCTCTGGTGTGTTGCATTCTGGCAGCTAGCAAACTAGAACAGAGACTAAAAGAAATATCAATATAATGATTCATCAGTCATACTCGTTTGTTAAATCTGTTATAAGCCCTCCTCCTCCTTTGATCTTTTTTCCCAATCTTTAGGGGTATTTGGGCTATGCCCATTCTAACTTTTTCATGTTGGAAAGGGCTGTCAATAATATGGGATATGGGGATGGAACCAGTTGATGTTCTGGAGAAGCTAGCCCTCGGCATTTCAGGACTTATTTGGCCTAGGAACCCATCTGGAGGTTGTAGGTTTTTGGAAACTAATCATAGTGCATGGAATCTTTTCAGAATCTCAGATAAAGCCCTAGGTGTTCTTTAGGGTTGGCAGGAATGGTTTTGGCTAGGGGTTGGGAAACCATGATAGCAAATCTAACATCAGCAAATCTAACTGAAGCTTGCATAAGAGTAACCTCAGAATAGCCTCTCAATTCTATTTGAACTCTCTCAGCCACTGATATCTTATTTGTTACAATTCTTTTCTTCCTCTTGGTCAGGAAGACATTTTTATCCCACAGTGCCAGGGCCAGGCTCATCCCTGGGAGTCATATCCCACGTTTCCAGGGAGAGTTTCATTCCTGGATGTTATGTCCCACATAGGGGGAGGTTAATGATTTTATTTGCAAAGTTGGGCTTAGAAAGAGAAAGGCCACAACTTGAGCAACAAAAGAGGTCCTCTGGAAGTAACTCTTAGGCATAACTATAGGTAGGCTTAGCTTCTCTGCTAACTAAATAAGAGCAAGCCTCAAGATCAAGGGCTTACTAATAACCTCTTCAAATATTCTATTTACAAATGGGTTCACACCCACAGGACCAGGGATCAGGACTTCTACATGTGTTTGTGAAGGACATGATTCAATCTACTGTACCCTTTCTTGGATTGATACTCAGTGTCCGTTAGCTACAATAGTCTAAAAGGAAACAAAGATGAAGCTTTCCAATAGTTACTGGTATGAAATGCTTGGCCAACAAAGAACAATCCATGCTAATATTCCCTGCCACATAATAGTTATACAAAATTATGTTTAAGTCTCATTTTAAACAGCAGTAGGGTACTCACTTTGGCAATGTATATACTACAGTTGGAATGAAACAGAGAAGAGTAGCATAGCACTATATGGGGATGACACACAAATTCATGAAGCATTCCATATTTTGACCATGAGAACTGGATCCATGGGTATGTTCTTAAAGAAATATAAATTATGCTCATAGGATCATAATATAGTCCTCTAGCTGTTTAACACATGCGTTTGTATATTATATATGTCGTTTTGCACAGCCTTCTAAAAAGATTGAACTACTGACCATTTGGGCACCAAGAAACCTCTCATACACAAGAAGTAACTTCCTCTTTGGTTCATGATGTTGGGATGACCTGATTTTCAGCACAAATCCTCTTCAAATCAGTTTCTATTATAGTGGGAAGTATGATAATGCAGCCAGTGAGCTTTTAGAGGATGAGCTACTGAACAACTTACTTAAAAATGGGTGTACAATGGAACCTTGAATAGGGCATGAGATTTTTTTTTTAATAGTTTTGAATAACTTTAATTAATAACTGGAAATAAGATTTCTTCATGGGCAGTCATTTGTAGGGCATGAGATTTTGTAGGTTTGTTCAGAGTGATGCCCTGATAAATCTCAGAGTGATTTGAACAGTGAATAAAAAAGTATTTGCAAAGTCCCCTTGGGGGACTGGCAAGAAAGGGGGAAAATCCAACTTCCTCATGTGAAGAATTCCTGATATTCTCACAAGCAGTGGGGACAACCAAAGCAATAGGCTGAGCCCTCAATCTTGGGGTTTGTTCATATGAAACTCAACCCCACAAAGGATAGGCGAAGCTTACTTAAAATTAGGCCTAAGAGTCATCTTCCAGAGAACTTCTTTTGTTGCTCAGATGTGGCCTCTCTCTCTCAGCCTACATGACAAGCAAACTCACTGCCCTCCCCCTCTCTACGTGGAACATGACTCCCAAGCGTATAAACCTTCCTGGCAACGTGGAACAGAAATCCTAGAATGAGTTGGGACTTGGCATCAAGGGGTTGAGAAACCCTTCTCGACCAAAAGGGGGAAGAGAGAAATGAGACAAAGTGTCAGTGGCTGAGAGATTTCAAACAGAGTCGAGAGGTTATCCTGGGGGTTATTCTTACACATTAAATAGATATCACCTTTTTAGTTAAGGTATAATGGAGAGGCTGGAGGGAAGTACCTGAAATATAGAGCTGTGTTCCTGTAGTCAACTTTCTTGACGATATAGTTTTCACAATGTGACTGTGTGATTGTGAAAACCTTGTGTCTGATGCTCCTTTTATCTACCCTATGGACAGATGAGTAAAACATATGGCTTAAAAATAAATTGATACTAGGGGGAACAAATGTTAAAATAAATATAGTAGATTGAAATGCTAACGATCAATGAACGGGAGGGGTAAAGAGTATGGTATGTATGAATTTTTTTCTGTTTTCATTTCTTTTTCTGAATTGATGCAAATGTTCTAAGAAATGATCATAATGATGAATATACAACTATGTGATGCTATTGTGAGTTATTGATTATATACTGTGTTAGTTAGATTCAGTTGTCAACTCGGCCAGGTGAGCATACCTAGTCTTGTTGCTGTGGACATAAGCCAATGGTGCGTGAACCTCATCTGTTGCCAATTACATCTGCAGTCAGCTAGGAGGCATGTCTGCTGCAATGAGTGACGTTTGACTTAATTGACTGGTGCTTAAATGAGAGATCCCATTGTAGCACAGCCTAAACAGCTCAGCCCAGACCTTTGGAGATGCAAAAAGAAGTCACCCTGGGGAAAGTTGTTGGAACCCAGGGGCCTGGAGAGAAGACCAGCAGAGACCATCTTGTGCCTTCCACGTAAGAAAGAACCTCAGTGGAAAGTTAGCTGCTTTTCCTCTGAAGAACCAAAAAAATAAATCCCCTTTTATTAAAAGCCAATCTGTCTCTGGTGTGTTGCATTCTGGCAGCTAGCAAACTAGAACCTATACCAAGAACGGAATGATCATATGGTAAGAATATTCGTGTTTGTATGTTATATCTACTTTTTTTTTTTTTTTTTTACATGGGCAGGCACTGGGAATCAAACCCGGGTCCTCTGGCATGGCAGAGGTCCTCCTGCTAAGCCACTGTGGCCTGCCCTGTTGTTGTTTAAAAAAAATTTTAATTAAAAAAAAAATGGGCGTACATATTGACATTGCAAAGAAAAAACAGATTAGAGTTTGTAAAGGAATGGTTACTAATGAACAGGACCTGAAGCTATTCCTCCTGTCCAAAGGAGCTAGCAAAGAAGTGATTGCTAGTATCACATTAAGATATCCATGAGTCATAACATGCATGCCTGAAAATCTTTCAGTGATGGAATCTGTGGAGAAAGATTATGACATCAGGTCTTGACACTGTAAATATTTTGGAATGTTCTCCAGAATCTTTTTTTTTTTTATCCAATAACAATCTAATCTCAGAAAATAATATAAAATTCCCCTATTCAGTCAGATTGACCCATAAATGCCTTTGTCGATTCTTGACCAATGCCCCCCAACCTTCTCCAATAGTCTTGATCTGAATAAACAGATAGTTAAACTTTTGCAAAAAGTCTGTTTTGTCCTTGGGTCACAATGATCCCACAAATTTTGTCAAGAAGATAATTTTAAAAAAGCCCTTTCATCTTCATTCAGAGCACCAAATGGGTGAAAGCTAACATCAATTTTTGACAGTCAACTTTCAACTTGAACAATGAGGAGCTGCTTGCTCTGATATGCGGTTCAGGAGCTGAAATCCTATACCTTCCAATGACTATCCAAAAGAAACTCCACAAATATCAAACAGAAGCTGTTTTCTCTTGGTAGTACTGAAGAAGATGTCCAGAATTTTGTCTAAAGCTATCCAGATGTGATCTTCTTAGCATAGAAAAAGTTTAATGATAAAATAGACTGCCTCATACAAGAAAGAATTAACATTTCACAAATAATTGAAAATCCTTGGGTTCTGGATTTGAGCATAAGTACTTTAAGAAGCCAACTAAAAGAACTGGTAGATGTCAGCTGTAATTTGAGTACATTCAAATTTGCTCTTCTGTCTTGGAGTCAAATGAGCTATAAAGCTAAATTGAAAAAGTTAAATGAATAGAATGTTCTGGGAAAATTTTTAAATGTCATAATTTAGTGATATCATTTCATGTTGAATTTGGGCCTTTCAAAAGGATAGGTTCTATTTCTTAACTAAGAAATATGTATAATCCTATATATAATCCTTTGGACATATTATTTTATAGATTTATAACAACTTATGGTCAATATACCTGAATAGAGTCCTCGCAGCTACCTTTACTCTGGCTTGAGTTAATGCAACCTCCCATTCTATAATGCATGCTGTAGATTTTGTAGGAATGGTAGTTCCTGACTGACAGACAAGACAGCATAGTGTGTAGAAAGATAGAGAGCTTCTGTGGTTTTTGTTCAGATTAAAATAATTGACAGATTTCCTCTTATGCTTTTGAATGGTAACCTACTCTTTTTTATTTTTTTTTTGCTTGGGCAGCCCCTGGGAATCGAACCTGGGTCTCTGGCATGGCAGGCAAGAACTCTGCCACTGAGCATCATCGCACTACCTGCAACCTATTCTTTTTATTCCCATGTTTCTAATTATGATTCATCTTTAGAATAGGATGCCAGTAAAAATCTAAAAGGAGGGATTTTTCATCTCAAATTCCATGTTCCATTTAAACCATGACTGTCTTTTCCTGTTGTTGTTGAGCTTGATTTATTATGGGTATATTTGATTTCCTTCAGGACAGGGACAACTGTGGTAGGGAGAATGCTGTCCCCCTCCCCCGCCAAAGTAGTCAACACCTTAATTCCCAGAGCCTGTGCATGTGTTCTATTACATGGCAAAAGGACTTTGCAAATGTGATTAAGTTAAGGACCTTGAGATAGATTATTCTGGATTATCGAGTGGGCCCAAGGGAATCATTAGGGTCCTTAAAAATGGAAGAGGTCCTTAAAAAGGGGAAGTCAAAATGATGCAATAGGGGAAGGACCTAACCTGCATTGCTGGTTTTGAAGACGGAGTAGGTGGCCATGAGCCAAGGAATGCAGGCAGTCTCTAGAAGCTGGAAAAGGAAAGGAAATGGATTATCACTGAAACCTTCAGAAAGAAACATAGACTTGCTGATACCTTGATTTTACTCAGTGAGACATGGATCTGCATAATTGCAATAAAATAAATTTGTGTTCTTTAAGGCCACCAAGTTGGTAATAATTTGTTATATCAGAAAATAAATAACAAATGTAGCAACAAGATAGATGCTTAGTTGCATTGCAGGTAAAGAAGCTATAAAATGCAGTCCTTTTGATATTACATCTATATCTCTTCCTTTTATAAGAATAATTATATTTTTCATCTAATTAGCTTTCTAGAATAACTTAGTGTTTATTAAGTCCTCTAAAAGTGCAGGAAACTAAACTTAAATATAAACCACAAAATCTGAACAAAGGAATAGCTTTGCCTAACAAATGCACTTTAAATAAATGATCATAGAAGTTTATTTCTGTATATGTATATTTTGTTAGCATTTCATCCAATATAAATAAAGAATGAGCAATTTCTGGTCACATTAATTTTTTAAAAAGGCAGTAGGTAAGATTTTAACGTGCTATGTAATGGATTTAGGCAATCTTCCCTTTTGGACACAAAAATAAATTAATAAAGCCTCTCTCCCCTTTCTTCCTATACCTACCACAGAGCATATCAATAGCAATGGAGAAGAAAAACAAAATCCAAATGTCAAGACTGTAGATAGATATACTTTTGCAAATCAGTCTCTCCTCTACTGGGGAAGAGAAATGAGTTGGATCAGCAAGAGTAAAAGTCTCCTTTGACTTCAGTGTCTTTTCATGCACATTCCTCAAACATAAGTTGGCCTTTGGATGTGGACAGGGAGATTCTGTTCTGAGTATGACCTTAGATACAGCTCCATCATATAATAGGGACTTAAGAATTTGTGGGTTCACTGACTGAAGTTCCTGCTATGGTCTTACTTTACTACGAACTGGCAGTTGTTTCAAGATTACTTTTTATGCTAAAATATATTCTCTTTGGAAAAGGTACACAATCACTTTGTAAGCATCAGCCAGGCCAATGACAGCAGACTAGTATCTGCATTGTCTAAGTCACTATAAAGGAATGCCCACAAGCCTAGCCTTTTCCTTGGCAGAGCTGTCCTTTGTCATCCCCAACCCACTTTTGCTCCCCTCTTCTCCTCTTCCTCACATAGCCTCATACCAACTCTTGCTTTCTCACTCTCATTTAACCACGTACTTAGCTAGAGCTCTATTTTAGTTTCCTAGGCTCCTAAAAGTAAAATATCATGAAATGGTTCAGCTTATAGAATGGGAATTTATTTGCTTACAGTTTTAAGGCCAAGAAAATGTGCAAATCAAGGCATAATCAAGACAATGCTTTCTTCCCAAAGACTGTCAGCAATCATTTGCTCTACTGTTGTGTGGCAAGGCGCATGGTGGCATCTGCTGTCCTTTCCCCTTCTTTTCGGGGTTTCACTGATTTCAGCTTCTTGCTTCTTTAACTTGCTCTCTCTCTCTTTTACTCTCTTTCTGTGTTCTTTCCGTTTATAAAGGACTCCATTAAAAGGGACAAGTTCCATCCTGAATGCAGTGTGTCAAACCTTAACTGAAGAGGCCTCATCAAAAGATCCTACTTGTAATGGGTTTACACCCACAAGAATGGATTAGATTTAAGAACATGTTTTTCTGGGGTACATACAAACCACCACAGGCTCTCAAGATGAAGTGGAAGTAAAGTGAGTAGAGGTAGCACAAAAAGAACTAGGAAAAGTTAACTCAGCAAAGAAGGGCATTTAGAGATTGGAAGTGGGCTATCCAAAGTGCATGGTACCACCATCTATTTAGTTTTGTAAGCATAAAACCCAAGAATCATTTTTGGCCCTTCTGGTATCAGTTAGTTATTACTGAGTAGCAAACAACTCCAAAATACAATATTTTAAAAAAACATTTATTATTGTTTTATGTCTGCAGGTTAGCTGAGTTTGGCTCTTCTAGACTGGAATTAGTGGTCAGCTCTGCTTTAGGTTGCAGCAGCTGGGGTGGATCTGTTTCTTTCTGCAGGTCTGGGTGGTGGCTCTACCTCACGTGTCTCTCATCCCTCTTGGAAGAGGCCAGTCTGGGAATGTTCCTGTCATGGCAGCAGCTGAGGCACAAGAGCATAAGTGAAAACACACAAGTTCTCTTAAGGCCTAGTCTTACATGGCACATTGACATATATATTTATGATATTGGCTGAAACAGGTGCCATAGTTAAGCCCAAAGTTTACCCATGAGAAGGAGGCTTTGGCAATGGTATGAATGCAGACAGGGTTGAAGGATTCAATCTAGCACACTTGCATCTGCTTTTCTCCCCATAACTGACACATTGCATATGCCTATCAATTTTACCTCTAAAATCTCCTGAATATGACTATGCCTGAACATCTCCTCCATTACCACCCTACCCAAGAAATCTTGTCTCACTTAAACATTACAATAGCCTCCTAACTAGTCTCTGCTTATCCAATCTTGGACTTAACCCCAGAGATATCTTTTAAATTCACAAATATGCTCATGTCACTTCTTATGGATGGTCTTTTCTAAAAGACAAAAGTTTCTTATATGGCCTAGGACTCTGACATAATCTGACAGGCTAATTAGCCCTTCAGTGTCATTTTACAACCCACTTCCTCTAACTCTCTGTATTTCAGCCACAGTGGCTTTCTTTATTTGATGTTTGTAAATGCAGGGCACCTGTCATTTTAGAGCCTTTGCAAATGTTTCCTTGCCTAAAACCCTATGTTCTTTACCCAACCCCTTAATTCTGACTTATTTTTCAGAACTTAGCTTGAATATCTCTTTTTAAGAAAGTCTTCCTTGATGTCCAATACCAGATCAGAGGGTAGAGAAATCACTTTTTGATATCATTGTATCTCGGTGCCTAGCACGGCACTTGGCACATGTTAGGGACCCAATGCATTTTTGTTATGTGAATGAATGAACAGACCAATCCAAACAACAGAGAAAACAAAACTGCACTCTTTTTACTCTCTTTCTCAAGAACCCGATGACACCCACACACTTTTTTTCTATTACTGATTTTATTTTTTTTTAAATATAACAACAAACACATTCTTAACTTATGATCGTCCCGTTCTACATATATAACCAGTAATTCACAATATCATCACATAGTTGCATATTCATCATTATGATCATTTCTTAGAACATTTGCATCAATTCAGAAAAAGAAATAAAAAGACAGCAGAAAAAAATTTATACATACCATATCCCTTACCCCTCCCTTTCATTGATCACTAGCATTTCAATCTAAATTTATTTTAACATTTGTTCCCCCTATTATTTATTTTTATTCCATATGTTTTACTTTTCTTTTGATAAGGTAGATAAAAGGAGCATCAGACACAAGGTTTTCACAATCACACAGTCACAATGCAAAAGCTATATCATTATACAGTCATCTTCAGGAAACATGGCTACTGGAACACAGCTCTACATTTTCAGGCAGTTCCCTGCAGCCTCTCCATTACATCTTGATTAACAAGGTGATATCTATTTAATGCATAAGAATAAGCTCCAGGATAACCTCTCAACTCTGTAATCTCTCAGCCACTGACACTTTATTTTGTCTCATTTCACGCTTCCCCCTTTTGGTCAAGAAGGTTTTCTCAATTCCTTGATGCTGAGTCTCAGCTCATTCTAAGGTTTCTGTCCCATGTTGCCAGGAAGGTCCACACCCCTGGGAGTCATGTCCACATAGACAGGGGGATGGCAGTGAGTTTGCTTGTTGCCCACACACTTTTTTCAACATTTAACAGAAAGATTACATTTCAGAGAAAAATGCAATCCAGGCCAAATTAGTTTCATGGGAAAACGAAGAAATCTTTAGCCACCGACTCTTTCTGACCTAAACCAGGTTCAGTCTAGTAGAAGAAAATATTCCAAGATTTAAGGATCCTTTCTGTGTTTCACTTCATGCATGTGTCTACGACTGCTGAGTAGACTTATTGTAGACTTATTGTATTCTAAGAAGAAACAAATGACTAAATACTAAAGACAGTACAATTATTTTCTTGAAGATTATCCTTACTATTTTTAAATTCTAATCAAAATTTTTTAAAGCATCATTGGTACAATTAATGGTCTACCTGTATCCATGCTCTTTCCAATGTGATTTGCGTTCATCAAGAGATAGTGTCTATTTCTCCATGCCTTGAATCTGGGCTGGTCTTGTTATTTGCTTTGACAAATAGAATGTGGTGAAATTGACACCTAGCCAGTTATGAACCTATGCTTCAAGAAGTTTTGCATGCTTCCGCTCTCTCTCTTAAACCTCTGCCATGCCACAAGAACAAGCTCAGGTTAGCCTGCTAGGGAATGAGGAGCAATATGGAGCAATTACAAGTTGTTTCTGTGGAGACCATTTTAAACCGGCCAGCCCCTAGCCAACCTCCAAGCAAAGATTAGTCAAAATTGGCTCAGATAGGCAGAATCACAGTTAATCTACTGATTCCTGAGCAAAATAAACTTATTTAAATTTTGGGATGGTTTGTTACATGGCACTAACTAACTGAGAAAATGTTTAAATTAATGTACTAGGCTTCTAAAGGAAATTAATACATTCCCACTCCCATCGCCCTGCCCCCGAAGCATAGAACTTTTAAATAATCTAGTTTAAAAATCTCTCAAACATTTATTAACCTGGTGTCTCAGTTTCCTAGCTACTAAAACAACCATACAGTGGGCTGAATTAACAAGAGAAATTTATTAGTTCACCATTTCAGAGGCTAAAAGGCTTGCTTCCTCCTGAGGATGGTAGCATTCTGGCTGGCCAGAAATCCTTGGGTTCCTTGGCTTTCCTGTCACATGGTAATGTCCTCTCCTTTTTCTTTAGGTTTCTGCTGACTTATAGCTTCTGGGTGCTCCCATGGCTTCCTCTCCAATTTCCTTTGCTTATAAGGACTTCAGCCAAAAATCGGCCCACCCTCATTCAGTTTGGGCACCATTAACTAATCTTCAAAGGCTCTATTAACAAATGGGTTCCCACCCACAGAACTAGAGATTGGTACCAGAACATGCCGTTCATGGGGAACGTGATTCAATCCCCAATACCTAGTTAACACTGGACAAATTAATAATAGTTCTAAGACTCAGGTTTCTTATCCCTAAAATAATGTTAATAGTGTTAATATTGTGACCAAGATTTATTCCAGTTGTTAATATCTGTTACTCCTTTTCTGTGTTTTAGAACCCCAAGTTTTCAGCTTGGTACATGGACCCCCAACTAAATGGGTTTATGTGACTAAGTTCAGGCCAATGAGCTCTAAGGGAAGGATCATAGAGTAGAAACTTGTCCTTTCCTTTATCAGTTTTCTTCATCACTTTGCTCTCTGTTGCCTCTGATGGCCAATTGTAAAGGAGAAAGAGCCTGGGTCTCTGAGGTCATTGCAGAACAGCACTGAGACCAGCCCTAGACTGTCCACCTCTGGACTTTGTGCAAGAGAAATAAAATTCTCCCTTGTTCAAGCATTGCTATTTCAGATTTCTGTTACTCACAATTGAACCTAATCCTAACTAATATAAATATAGCTTCCTTGCTGGTTTGTTATGAGCTAGGTAATAATATAAGTCCAAGCACCATGCCTATTACACAGTAGGGGACAATAAATGGATGTAGCTATTTTTTAATTGATAATAATAATAGTAGAAATGATACCAACATACCTCCTTGGCTAATATTCAGATAAAACTGGAAATTTAGTTGAAGTTACCTAAAGTTATAGCTCTAGTCATAACAGTTACCTAGTAGTTTAGATCTATGACATATGTCTATGGATAATTTTACGTAAAAGAGAATTCTTCTTGACTCATCCCTAACTAAAACAAGAGTTTTATCTTAATAGAATTTAGTAAACGAGCATGCATTAACTATGTTAATACAGCACTCACTTTATCACAAGCTTAAATTACTCATGCAGTAAGTCCCTCAAAATATGGGAAAACGTGATAGGTTTTAAAATCTCTTCTATATAAATTATCATTTTCATAAACATTACAAGAGTATATCAAGAAAAAAGGGTGGGCCACAGTGGCTCAGCAGGTAAGAGTGCTTACCTGCCATGCCCGAGGACCCGGGTTCGATTCCCGGTGCCTGCCCATGTAAAAAAAAAAAAAAAGGTATATCAAGAAAATGTAATCTTCTTGAAATCAGTATTATGCATTTAAAACACTATATTTATTAAGGCAATACAGTTTCTTAATGGAAGATTATACATCGGCTTTAAAACATTAAAAACCTTATTTTAGAAATTGGAAGAAAAAACAGTTTTTAGGAAACTATTACCATTGTAACTTTGCCACTAGACTCTTTGGTATTCCCTACTGTGAAGATCATTCTTTTGAAATTGGAGAGTCAGCAAAAAGGCATGCAGAACTTTACCCAGTACTGAATCAATTTTTTAAAGACTAATTTTCCTCAGAAATATGGTGAAACACAGAGAAGTCATTCATAATGAGCTCCTCAAGCAAAAATTCTTTTTAATTATTCTGTCATTGGAAAAAACTCACAGAGAAATACTGTTCACAGTGGACTTCGTACAGTGTTTGGTAGTTATGCACCATTACCAAAATAACTAACAGGTCCCAATCTAACTGGAATAGGGGTTTTTTCCATTAAATTGCTTTTTAAAAATTAATGACAGAAGCCTATTAAGATGGTTTTTCAGTAAGTTCTATGCTGTGGAGACAGACATTTTTCATTGGTTGTTAGAGGAATTTGATCAGAATACGATAAGAAAATCTAAACTAATTCAGAAAGAGAGTAGAAAAAGTTTCAAAAAGTACACTTGAGGTATCTTAACCTTCTAGTTAATGAGCTATATGAAGCCATGTGAAGCAAATATAAAGGTATGATAGCCTTTGTACAAGTTGCCTGTCAACAGTGGCTAGCGGGATATTGGTTGGTAATAGTAGGACATAAGACTGGGCATTCAGATGGTAACACTGCAGAGGGTACAGGACAGGAGATAGTATTTCACTGGGTGAATTCTACCAAACATTTAAAATTCTTTATAAATGCCACCAAACATTTAAAAGAAAAATATCAATTCTTCACAAATTCTTCCAAAAATAGAAACTGAGGGAATATCTCTCAACTCATTCTATGAGGTATCAGTATTGCCTTGACACCAAAACCAGACAGAGGCATCATGAGAAAACAATATACCAATATCCCTTATGAATATTGATATACAAATCTTCAACCTAGTATTAGCAAACCAAATATAGCAACACATAAAAAGGATTACATACCATGACCAAGTAGGATTTATCCCAGTAATGCAAGGTTGGCTTAACATTTCAGAGTCAATTAACGTCTCCCTCTTAACAATAAAAAACAATAATCACATGATCATCTCAGACTCAGGAAAGGCATTTGATAAAAACCAACTCCCTTTCATGATAAAAACATTCCAACAAATTAGGAAAAGAATGAGACTTTATCAATCTGATAAATGCCATCTGGAGAAACCCATAGGTTACATCATATTAATGGTGAAAGACTGTATGCTTTCCCTCAAAATCAGGAACAAGAAAAGAAAGGTCTGCTCTTGCCACTTCTATTCAACATTGCATTAGAGGTTCTAGCCTTGGTTAGAAAATAAAATAAAAGGCATTAAAACTGAAAAGGAAGAAGGAAAACTAAATCTATTTATGAATAACATGGTCTTGTAAACTGAAAATCCCAAGGAATCCACAAAAGAAAATTAATAGAACTAAAAAACAAGTACAGCAAGGTTACAGGATATCAGATTAATATACAAAAGTTTACCCTATTTTTACACACTTGTGATGAGCAATTCAAAAATGAAATTCCTAAGAAAGCAATTCCACTTACAATAGAATAAAAAAGAATCAAACACTTAGGTATAAATTTAACAAAACAAGTGCAAAACTTACGCTCTGAAAACTAAAACCATTGCTGAAAAAAGTTAAAGGAGATCTAAATAAATAGACTTCCCATGTTCATGAATCAGAAAACTGATTCATGATAATTGAATTATCCAGGATAATTGGGAGGCAATAGTTAAGGGATACAGAGTCATTTTGGGGATGCCAAAAATTTTCTAAAATTGATTGTGGTGATGATTCCATAACTCTGCAAATATACTAAAAACACACACTGACTTTTTTTTTTTAAAGGTCATTGCTAGTGCTTTAAGGAACATATACTCTGACTGTGGTAGAAAGAAAAAGAAGGCACAAAGACCAATAGGAGGCTACTACTTTTCTGTTATAGGTTGAATTGTGTCCCTTCAAAAGATATGTTGAAGTTTTAATCTCTAATACCTGTGAATGTGACCTTATTTGGAAATCAGATCTTTGTAGACGTAATTAAGTCAAGATGAGGTCATACTGCATTAGGGTGGTCCCTGATGCAATATGACAGGTGTCCTTATAAGAAGAGATAAGACGCAGACACAGAGGGAAAAGGACCATATGAAGATGGAGGCAGATTGGAGTTAAACAGCCATAAACCAGGAAAACCCAAGGACTGCCAGTAGCCACCAGAAGCTAGGAAAAGGTAAGTAAGATCCTCTCCTCGAGCCTTCCAAGAGAGCATAGGCCTGCTGACATGTTGATTTTAGACTTCTAGCCTTCAAAACTATGAGAAAATCCTCAGCAGTCTTCTTAACTGTCCATGCCCATCCCCATTGTGCTGGTTTAAAACTATCATGTACCCTCAGAAAAGCATGCTCCTTAATCCTCATTCAGTATTGCTAAGTGGAATCTTTTTTATTGTTTCCATGGAGATGTGATCTACCCAATTGTGGGTGGTAATTCTTGATTAGATGGTTTCCACGGAGATGTATCTCTACCCATTCCAAGGTGGGGTTGCTTACTAGAGCCCTTTAGGAGGGAACCATTTTGGAAAAAACTTAGTGCTGACAGAGCCCACACAACCAGAGAATTTTGGAAATGCAGAAGGAAAACGACCCCAGGGAAGCCTTATGAAATGAGGAGAGAAAGCTAGCAGATGCCATGTGTCCTCCAAGCTGAGAGAGAAACCCCAAACTTCATCAGCCCTTTCTTTAGAGTTAAGGTATCTTTCTCTAAACATCTTAATTTGGACATTTCCATGGCCTTAGAACTGTAAACCTTGCAACTTAATAAATTCCCCTTTTTAAAAGACATTTCATTTCTGGTATATTGCATTCTGCCAGCTTTAACTAAAACACCAATCGAATATAATTACAACACAGTTATCAAATCTTTACTTGATAAATTGATAAATGTGCTCCAGGGTGGGATTCAGAAAGAGGAGATCATAAAAGACAGGCCCAATGCTCTACTGATCATTTTTATTATTTTAATAAGCAAGGGCAAAAGGTCCATTTCTCAATTGCTTACCTAACAGTCAAGAATTTAAACTTAGGCCCTGGGCAAGAGGCTTTTGGCTGATGCAGAGCTTCAGACTAAATCCTGAATATGTTTGTGTGTTTTTAAATTTACTTCTATTATGGAATATTTCTTTACAAAAATGCTAAAATATATAATGAATCTTAGTATATTCGGCATTTGCTATATTTAGCAAACATTTTTCTTAAATATTTTTACTGAGAATTCTTCATACACAAACAGTCCATACATGGTGTAAAATCAGTGACACAATATCATCACATAGTTGTATATTCATCAACATGATCATTTTTAGAACATCTGCATCACTCCAGAAAAAGAAAGAAAAAAGAAAAAACACATGCATAACGTGCCAGTTCGAAAGGATATATGTACCCTAGAAAAGCCATGTTTAATCCCAATCAATCTTGTGGGAGCAATGGTTTCTTCTAATCCTTATTCAGTACTATAGGTTGGAAACTTGATTAGGTTATTTCCACGGAGATGTGACTCAGTCAATTGTGGGTATTAAACTTGATTAGATGGAGGGCCACGGTGGCTCAGCAGGCAAGAATGCTTGCCTGCCATGCCAGAGGACCCAGGTTCGATTCCCGGTGCCTGCCCATGTAAAACAAACAAACAAAAAAAACTTGATTAGATGGAGACAGGTCTCCACCCATTCTACATGGGTCTTGATTCATTTACCGGAATCCTATAAAAGAGGAGACATTTCGGAGCGAGTCCCTTTTGAGAGTGAGGAGAGAGCAGCAGAACCATGACAGAATGACGAGGGAACCACAGAGTCCAGGAGCCAGCGGCCTTTGGAGATGAAGAAGGAGAACATCCCCAGGGAGCTTCATGAAGCAAGAGGCCTGGAGGGGAAGTTAGCAGACGTCACCATGTTTTCCACATGCCTTTCTAGTGGAGAGAGAAACCCTGAACTTCATCGGCCTTCTTGAACCAAGGTATCTTTCCCTGGATGCCTTAATTTGGACATTTCTATGAACTTGCTTTAATTGGGACATTTTCTCAGCCTTAGAACTGTAAGCTAGCAACTTATTAAATTCCCCTTTTTAAAAGCTATTTCGTTTCTGGTACATTGCATTCCAGCAGCCAGCAAAGTAGAACACATCCTATACCCCTTATCCCTCCCTCTCACTGACCACCAGTATTTCTATCCATTTTTTTACCCTTTATCCCCCCCATTATTTATTTATTTTTTTATCCTTATTTTTTAATTCATCTGTCCATACCTTGGATAATAGAAGCATCAGACATGAGGTTTGTAAAAGCTACATAAGTTATACAATCATCTTCAAGAATTCGAGGCTACTGGAATACAGCTCAACAGTTTCAGGCACTTTCCTCCAGCTACTCCAATACACCATAAACTAAAAAGGAATATCTATATAATACATAAGAATAACTTCCAGGATAACCTCTCAACTCTGTTTGAAATCTCTCAGCTATTGAAACTTTGTCTCATTTCTCTCATCTCTCTTTTGGTCAAGAAGGCTTTCTCATTCCCATGATGCCAGGTCCCAGCTCATCCTAGGAGTTCTAGCCCATGTTACCAGAGAGATTTACACCCCTGGGGGTCAAGTCCCATTAGTGGGGAGGGCAGTGAGTTCATCTGCCAAGGTGGCTTAGAGAGAGAAACCACATCTGAGCAACAAAAGAGGATCTCTGGGGTGACTCTTAAGCATAATTATCAGTAGGCTTAGCTTCTCCTTTATAGGAATATGTTTCATAGGGGCAAACTCCGAGATTGAGGGCTCAACCTGTTGATTTGGTTGTCACCACTGCTTGTGAGAATATCAGGAATTCCCCAGATGGGAAAGTTGAATATTTCCTCCTTTCTCCCCAAGCAGACTTTGCAAGTATTTTTTCTATTCACTGAATAAATTACACTTGGATATATTGGGGCATCACATTAATCTGTACAAAGCAATAAAATCTCATGCCCAGTAAAAGATTCCATGCACTTATGGTGTTCAAGTAAACTGACCATACAAGTTAAATTATATTTAGTAAATCAACATTTTGCCACAAATTCCCTTCAGATTTTTTTTATTAGAGAAGTTGGAAGTTCACAAAACCATCATTCATAAACTATAGGATTCTTGTACACCACTTCACTGCCAACACTCTGCGCTGGTATGAACATTTGTTGCTATTAATGACAGCATTTTTTAATAAAACACACTTTTTTAAACAGTAGGTAGCTGTGTTACAATTGATGAAAGATTATTAAAATAGTTCTATCTATAGTCCATTATTTACATTGTATTTTTCCCCTCATATACCACCCAGTTATTACCAGCTGGTATTAGTATCCCTACACTGTTATAACACATGAAAGAACATTTTTATAATTGTACAATTAACTATAGTCCATCATCTACATTAGGGTTCACTGTGTTGATCAGTCCTATGTTTTATCTTTTACTTTTTATTCTAGTAATGTATATATCCTATGGTTTTTGTTTTGTGTCTGACACATAGTAGGTTTTCAATAATTTTTTTAAGTGAGTGAAATTTAAGAATAAAAATATACTTTATGTTAAGTGCTATTTAAATATGGCCAAAAAAGGCATTGTAAGGAAAGCAACACATATCTTTAAACTAGTGATAGATAAAAAATTAAGAACTAAGAGAAAGGAATATTCATCATTAAGAAGACAAAAAGGGGGTGCAAGGGTAGTTCAGTGGTAAAATTCTTGCCTGCCACGCAGAAGACCTGAGTTTAATTCCCAGTCCATGCACTTCCCAAAAAACAAACAAACAAGCAAAACCAAACAAACAGACAAAAATTCAACAAACAGTGCTGCAATAATGGGATATTCACATGGAAAAATAATGAAATGTGACCCCACCAGACAGCATACAAAAAAAAAAGAAAGAAGATAACAAGCCTTCAGGTAAATTACTGCATAGTGATGATGCGCTAAGATGCATAAGGAGTTTTTCCAACTCCCTCAGGGAAAAAAATCAGAACAGAAAAAATATATAAATTACATTATTTAAAAGAGTAAGAATATTGCCCTTTAAGAAAAAAAGGGAAATTGTACAAATCAGAAACCAAAGCCATTTAAGGATACAGAGGGAAAAATAATGATATACATAATAAATAGTAAAAATAATTTTCTCATTTAAAAATCTGCTCATGTAAGGTAAGAAGTGTAATAAAAGAAAATAATAAGGAAGTAAAAGAAAATGAAAATAAGGGGCTGTCTTTAGTTTCTGAAGTTGAAAGTAATGAACAGGCAGACAACAGAAACATCACCCTGGGACTGTGATGTTCTCACCAACCAGTTCTAGCCAGAGAGATCTGGTTTCCTCTAACTAGAGTTCCTTTTCTTTGTCCTCGGAAATAATTAGGAAGTTGAGAAGAAATAAATCCAAGATCCAGAGATTAATAACTCTCATCTCATAAAAATGATGATTAAAATATAGTGATTATAGGAATCAAGGATGTTTAGTCCCTTTGAGTGCTTTTACAAAGTGATTAGTAGGGATTACTGTGAGATTAACAATGTCTGCAAGGAAGATGAGTTGATTCACTCCAGGCATTAAGAGGCAGAGGTGGCAGATGGTTCAGTTATACAAAGAGAAACTGTAAAACACACAGAGTAAAAGACAGTGGATTTTTATCCTATTTCATTTGAAAGAAGAAAAAAAGCTGCTGATGGACGAGGACATGTTTAAAGTTGTATTGACGTATGTCATACCTTTTCAATTTGTTAAGAATGTGAAAATGGTGTGATTAATTTCTGTCTGGGAGGAATAGAGAGTCAGATAGTGAAAACACTAAAACTACATATCCATTTTGTATTTTATATATTAATTGCATGCCCTTTGATGAGAATTTATGATATAAACTAACCTGCTTGGTGTACTATTGAGACAGGTGTGAAAGAGAATAGTGTAGTTTAGATGTTTAAGCTTTAGAAGTATGTGCAGAAGACACATTAATGGTTGTATCAAGTGATGGTCTGTAAAAACCATCTCAAATTTTTGAAGCATATGTTTAAAGCAGCTGGTTCTAAATTAAGTTTAAGAGCAGCTCTTTGCTTGATAGGACTGACAAATAGGAACAGGTGATCATCCTGGAAGAGGACATTGTCTAAAAATGAACCAATTGAGAGTTTAAGAGGGTTTTTGGAAAGCAAAAGAGTGAAAAATCAAACAGAAAATTGATGTAGCAGATAAGCTAGTGACTCTCTAGCAGATTTGGACATTATTTTATTATAGTAAATGTACTGCTAATCAAAGGAGGTTCTCATTTCCTTGAGTCATATGGAAGTGATTTAACCATGTTTTTCTTGCCGTCCATTTGCAAAGTTATGTTTGAGGGAGCTGGCAAAGTGCCTTTTAAAAAAACACTATCTTTACAAAGGTACTTTAATGAGCTGATTGAAGACAAGATTCTTTGCACGGCAGTCATGAGTGAAGCAGTTGTCTTGACTTGTAAGAGGAATCTATATAAGAAAACACTTGGAAAAAGTTCTTTCTCCAGTAATTCTGTTATTCTGAGACATACTTAGGAAGAAAGAATACTAAATACACTGACTTCTTAAAATTTTCTACAGAAGCACCTTTCCAGTCAGTATTTCCAGTCAGATATTAAGCATTATATGTAATCTTTTGGAGATCTTTAGTATGATGAAGAGCTTAACTGATATAGAACTGTTTAAAGGCTACAGAATCCTCTCTTAAGGTAAAATGGTGTAAGGGAAATAGCGAGGGGGTGAGAGTCAAGAGATTTAGTTTCCAGGACCGAATCTACCACCATTTGTCACTGTTTCTCTGTTTCATTTTCTTATTTGAAAATAATAATAATAACAATGGCAGCTAATGTTTATAAAATGATTACAAGTTGTCAGGCACTAATTAAATACTTTCTATAACTTAATTCATCCCCCAACAACCCTCTCTAGTAGATACTATTACCATTCCTATTTTACAGATGAAGAAACTGAATGGAAATAATGAATATGTTGGACCTCCCACAAAAAAACAAATTTTAAAAATAAACTGTTTTTTCCATATAATAATAGAAATACATACGCTCAATGGCAGAATAGTTTACGTATAGTCCAAACTAAGGATGGAGGACATAGATGAAAGGGTTCCTTCAACTTCCATTCATGATAAAGATTCTTAGTAAACTAGGAATAGAAGGATGTGTCTTTAACTTGATAAAGTATATCTGCAAAACCCTTGCAACATTACCATACTTAATGGTGAAACACTAAAAGCCTTCCCCCATGGGATCAAGAAGAAGGCAAAGATGCTTATGAGCCCCATTTTTACTCAACATTGAATTGGAGGTTTTGCTGGTTTGGAATTGTTATGTAACCCAGAAAAGCCATGTTTCTTTCTTAATCCAATCTCCTAGGAGCAGACCTATTGTTTAAGGTGGAAACTTTGTTTGTATTGTTTCTACAGAGACACACTCAATTGAGGGTGTGACCTTTTAATTAGAAGGAGATGTGACTAAACCTTTTAAGATGGGTCTTGATTAGTTTACTGGAGTCCTTTAAAAGGGAAACATTTTGGAGGAAGTTCAGATGCTTGGAGAACAGCTGCTTCAGAGGTGAAAGAGACACAGACATTTGGAGATGCCTGGAATGCCGACAGAAAGAGCAGATGCCTAGACACAGACTTTGGAGATGCAGAGCCCAGCAGACATCACCGTGCCTTTCTATGAGATGCTAATCAAGCCAGAACCCAGCGTTGTGTCCCAGAGGAGCCAGTGAGGGCCTACAGATGCTTAGAGAGGAAACCACTGGCATCAGAAGCTGGAAGCAATGGAACTGCAAACAAGGACCAGGAGAAGCCAGCCACATGCCTTCCCATGTGACAAACATTTGCCTTTCTTGAATCAAGTTATCTTTTCCTGGATGCCTAAGTTTGGACATTTTTATGGCCTTAGAACTATAAACTTGTAACTTAATAAATTCCCTTTATAAAAGCCAACCCATTTCTGGTGTATTGCATTTCTGGCAGCATTAACAAACTAAAACAGAGGTTCCAGCCAATAAAATAAGGCAAGAAAAAGAAATAAAAGTTATAAGAATAGCAAAGGAGGAAATAAAATTGCTGTTATTCATGGATAACCTTATGTATTCAGAAAATACAAAATAATCTGCAGTAAATCTAGTAAGATCACAGTATACACAGTTACTTTTAGAAAAATGGCATTTCAATAAACAAACAACAATTAAAAATAAAAATTTAAAAGTAATACAATTTAACATAAAAAAAACACATACCTAGGACTAAATCTAATGAAAGATGATAAAATTTATACAAAACAATATTGAAAGAAAAAGAATAAAACCTAAATATATGGAGAGACCTGCTATATTCATTAATTGGAAGATTCAGTATTGTAATGTTAATTTTTCCCAAATTGTTCAAGAGATTTAATGTAAACCCAATATAAAGCACAGCACAATTTTTCAAAAATGAAAATTAATAAGGTGATTCTAAAATTTCTTTGAAAATTCAAAGGGCCCAGACAATTGTGAAAAAGAACAAAGTTGAAGGACTTATAAAGCCACAGTAATTAAGACGTCTGCTCTTTTGTGTAAATTAACAAGCTGATTCTAAAATTTATAAGGAAATAAAAGATACCTAGAATAGCTCAAATAATTTTAAAGGACACTGTTGGAGGATTTCAAGGCTTACTCTAAAGCTCCGTAACTAAACACTGTGGTATTGAAGTACAGATGGACAAATAGATAACGGAACAAAAAAAGAGGATCACGTTTACAGTCACTCGGTAATAAACAAAGGAGCCAGTGAAAATTAATAGGTCTAGGAAGACATTTTCAATAAATGTAGGTGGAGCAACTGAATATGCATGTGGGGAGAAAAAAGAGGGGCTTTGAACACCTATCTTCCATTACACGCAATAATTAAATTGAGATGGATCACACATCAAAAGTTGAAATCTAAAACTAGAACTTTTCTAGAGGAAAATAGGAGACTATCTATATGTTGAGGTCTGGAATACTATGCGGCCTGGAAAACCATGCTTCTAAATTTAATCCATTCCTTGAAGGACCACAGAATCCGCTTCTTGAAAGACTCCATTGAAAGGATGACCTTGTCTAGGCTCATTACAAGCACTGGAAGGGGAAACTAAAGCAAAAAACTTAGGCTTTGAATTTTTTAATTAACAACTTAAGATCAGAATTTTATTTTACTACTATGACAAAGAATAGTGTTCATTGTTGATATAACCAAGAAAGTATATCAGCCATTACTACTCTTTCTAGTTCAGAAAATTATGAGTAATTCACCCTCTTTACATTTATTCCTAGCTAATGGTGCCTATCTTTGAAATTCTAATGTTCCCAAATCCCATGTATTCATTGAAATTTATATGCTTTTGTTTTAGTTTCCTAGACTGCTTAGGCAAATATCACACTGTACATTCTCAGGAAATCAGGTTGCTAAAAGCATCAAACTAAATTTCAAGCAGAGTCAAGAGGTTATCCTGGAGGTTATTCTTACGCATTATATAGATATCCCCTTTTTAGTTTATGGTGTATTAGAGTGGCTGGAGGGAAATACCTGAAACTGTAGAGCTGTGTTCCAGTAGCCTTGTTTCTTGAAGATGACTGTATAATGATACAGTTTTTGCAATGTGACTGTGATTGTGAAAATGTTGTGTCCGATGCTCCTTTTATCTACGATATGGACAGATGAGTAAAAACTATGGATAAGAAATAAATAATAGGGGGAACAAAGTTAAAATAAATTGAATAGACTGAAATACTAGTGGTCAATGAGAGGGAGGGGTAAGGGGTATGCAATGTATGAGTTTTTCCTTTTTTCTTTCTTGTGCTGGAGAGATGCAAATATTTTTAAAAAATGATCATGGTGATGAATACACAACTATGTGATGATATTGTGAGCCATTGATTGTAACCATGTCAAGAATGTTTGTATATCAAGAACGTTGGTATTTCTCTTCGTTATTTATAATAAAAATATTTTAAAAACCCAATGTTTGTGTGTTTGTTTGTGGTTTACAATTAAAAAAAAGCATCAAATTACAGCTAAGTTATCTTTTTCCTTTGCCACTTAAGTAGAGATGCTCAGGGTAGCATCCAAATACATATTATCCATGAAACTTAAATAACTACTACGGTGGCAAGGGGAAATTGATTAATAAGCTGCTAAATCAAAGACTGTATTTCTTTCAATAACCAGGGCGAAAAAGAACAGCAATGATAAATTGCAGATTTCCCTGGAACCCTGGTTTTACATTCTCCTACGTTAGAACTTCCTGAATTCTTAGAACACTAATTCTAGAACAAGACTATTTCTGTACCATAGAAAGCACATGTACAAAAAAAAAAAATGTGGTCAGTACGTTTGTCTTAAAAAGTTCTGTAAAATATTTCTGCGTGTCAAAGGGGCGAATTGCTGTTGGACAATTTCAGATTCGGTTAGTAAACGACCCAGATCCTCCTTATAAGCACAGATAGTAGAAGCAAAATTCCTTGAGCTATGGGTTGGAATCTCTTCAGGGAGAAATAAAAAGTTTTTGCCTTTCCAAAATTACCAGGGTCTTAAGGCAAAAAAAAAAAAGTTTAGAGCCTGTTTTCATAGATACTGGAACCTGTAGCCCTGGCCTATTGAGAGGCCTATGTTAACAAGAAGAGTACAAAGTTCAGCATAGTTCAACACCACAGCTTGCAAGTTTCATGTTTAGTTGCAGTTGTGAGTCTACTGTAGTTCCATCTCTGCAATACTTCATTCATATTTTTATGGAATGCAAATAGTTTGTGAGAGGCTTAGTTTACTGTGCGTAAACTAAGGTTTTATTATTTTATTCCTGTCCATCAGTTCAACTGCAGTGATTATCGTTGGAGTTTAGGATGTATGTAATATGTGACTATCTTGATTAAAAGTGTGCTTTGTCAAACAAGTGTCAACATAGCACTAAAAGAGGAATCTTAGGGCTGTAGTAGCAAATTCTTTACTTACTGGTGGAGGTCTCCAAAGAACTAAAACCATAAATTCAATACTTGTAAGAAAAAAAGGAACTTTAATAATCAGGACATTCCTGAAAGTTTATCTTATTTCTGGTAACTCTTCTCCCCTTTTATACATCTACTGATCAAATGACCTATCAAGAAACCATTGCTACAATATGTTAAAACAACCTATGTTTTTTGAGTTTTCCCTCTGGCTGAGAAGAATATATGAAAGGATATCTACAACCACCCTCTGGCACAGCATTTTGAAGACCAGAGTGGCATTATGAATATTTTTCAAATTGGACTCACCCAACATCCAAAAATCAATGCAATCAAGAGTAAGAATTTCATTGCTTTCTGAGAGACCATAACTTGTGCAAAGTTAATGTATTGATCTATAGTTAATGTGATGTACAAACTCTTATGAAATTTAGATTATTTACTAAATTTGAAGTCAAACACTCAGAGAAGAGAGGATTTCACATGGATAAGCCATGAAAGCAAGGGAAGGAAACAGCTTTCAATCTGAATCTGTTCTGGGATAGGAGTCATCACTCCCGTATGAGGGATTTTTTTGCATATAATATGTCATTCCCACTCCCAGTTTTGAAATAAAAAGTGTCATATGAGCTCTCTGTTCCAACCACCACATTTCACTGATTTTAGGATGCATTTTTTTTTCATTTTTATGTCTCTAAAACTGGAATATATTTTATATTTTATGGCATCTTACAATTATAATTGTCAGCATTTTAACTTTTTTAGTGCAACGTAAAATAATTATGCCTCTTACAATTAATTAGGGCCTAGGTATAAATGAAAATGTTCCCTCAAATGCCAGATAATTCTTTCAGGAGCAATTATTTAAATTTTTCCCTTGAAAGAAATGTTATAGATTGAAAAAGATTTAAAGATATACCAAGCAAATTTAATGTGTGGATCTTGTTTGAATCCTGACTTGAACAAACCAACTGTAAATGGACATTTATAAGGCAATCAGAAAAGTTTGAACACTAATTGGATACTAGATGATATTAAGAAATTATTGTTAACTTTTTAAAGTATGATAATGGTGTTATGATTTAAGAAATAAGTCTCCTTATCTTTCAGAGATACATACTGAAATATTTATGGATGAAATTATATAATATTTGGGATTTTCTTTAAATAATTCAATGCAGGTGAGGTGGGGAGTAAGAGGGGAGATGAAAGAAGATTGGCCATATGTCAATAATTGTTGAACTGGGGCGATGGGTTCAATATATTCTTCTCTCTACTTCCATGTATGTTTGAAATTTTTTACAGTGAAAAGTTTAAAATATTGCCCTAAGTTTGTAACTAGATTTGTTTTATCATGTGAATCTTTTCCATAAAGACAATCCATATATCCATTAAATTATGTTAAAATAGAGTTTGATCCTCCAAGCCTATATGTAAATAAATTCCTCATCAAAATGTATTCACTACTTACATAACCTTTATTTATTGACTTCAGTCAGAAAATGTTTCTATATTCTACATAGACTTGGAAATGTTTACAATTTTAAAACCATAGCATATACAGTTTTCTCTCTATAAAACATACATTTATGGAAAAGTGATTCTGGTGAAGCAAGGGTATCGCTGCATTGTGGGAGAGTCTGGTATGCAAAACCAGGGAACCTGGGGGTTCTAGTTTTTGCTCCACCCCTAAGAAGTTACGAGACTCAGAGCAAGTCAGTTAAGACTTTTGGCCTTCAGTATTATCTTTTATTATATTAGGATAATATTAACTGCTTTATCTACTGTACAATATAGGGTAATTGAGAATTCAAATAAATAGTAAATAGAAAGCTCATTAAATATTAAAAAAAAGCGTTCTACAAATACAGTACTTCGATAAAATGTACCATTAAATTAGAATCTGACTGAGGCAGTTTCAACACAGCAGTTGGGAGAGAATCAATCATCTGACTGATTGTTTTCCTTTGTGACACCAAACAGCCAGTTTGGCTGAATTTCTCACTAACTCATCCAAACAGAGCAGATCTTTCAGTCCTATTGTTGCAGCTCCTGAAAGTCAGCCTTTGCCACCTATGAAGTCAGGTACTGGTCTGGTCACTAAGCATCCTGTTGTTTTGTTCTGCAAGGCTTCAGCTGACTCTGCTAATGAGGTTAAAGGGAGGCAACAGTTGGTAGCTGGGTTCAGCACAAAGCCAATCAGATACAGAATACCATGTGTGAGACCTTGCAAGGCAGACAACATGAGCTTGCACAAAAAGCAAGGGAAGCCCCTACCTTCCTTGGGCCCTATGTTGTAATAGTTGTGGATAGTTTTCAAAGTTGGTGACTCTCTGAAATATATATCCTCAAAGCCTCTTCCCTTTGTTCTGTGGTTCTTTCATCCTTTTTGTAATGCTTTTAGCCTGTTCTTGGCAGGAAGGTCTCTCTTGGTGTATTGTGAAGAACTGTCCAGGGAGCTAAAACTCTGACACAGTTCACTTCTACATATACAGAAGAGGGTGAGGCCACTGTAACTGAAAGATGAGAGAAACTTTAACCCAAAAGTGTTTTTAATCCCTAAATGACAATATCTTTAATTTGTTAAAGTGTTTATATCATTTCTTTGTGAAGAACTTTCACCATTTCAGAAACCTAGTCACTCTTCTCACTCATAAAATTAAGATGGTATTCCATTGGAAATGAGAAAAGACTCTTTCCATAATTTCCTCTTTGAAACTCAACAACTAGTTTGAATTAACCAACCCCTGCCTCTATTAAGTAGTGTGACCTTGCACAAGTCACTTAACCTTTCTGAGCAACTGCCTTCCTAATCTGTAAAATGAGTCAGTTTGATCAGTAGTTCCTTTCAACTCTAAAATTCTCTGAAGTTCTGATTCTTTGATTTTACCAAATTGCTTAGAAAAGAGGTATTTTGATTGATAATATTTTCTTACCAACCAATGTTTAACCAGCAAATAATTTCTTACAACTGTTTTTACTCAAAAATCTTTCTAGCATACCCTGTATTCATTTCAATAAATTCAAATGCCAAGTCATTAATATAGTAGTAGCAAATTAAACCTGATAGTATATTAAAATAATCACCTGTAATATCTAAGTAAAATTTATTCCAGGTATGCAAGGTAGTTTGATAGTGGTAAGCATAGTAATATAATTTAGCACCAGTAAGACTTAAGAGAATTTATATATAATTAATTGATTGATAATAAAAGGCATTTGATGAGATCCCTATCTTCTCTCTTATTTCTAAACTAGCACTATAAGGACTTTTTGTCTTAAACTAATAGCCAATCTCATTCTTAATCATGGAATTCACAAAAATCATGCATGAGGTACCTGGTCCTTGAAGGACCTAAACCTGTAAGAAAAATATTGTAGGATGTGCAGTTTAGAAGAGTTAACGGATATTAAAATCTCAAAGGGATAGAGCAGAGCATTAAAAAAAATTCACTAGAGGCATAACCATTAATAATGGGATTATTATTAAAAAGATGCCTGATATTACCACTATTATTTAATAATATTCTGGAATTTCTGACTAATGCCATAAGATAAGAAACAGAACCAAGAGGCACAGAACTAACAGGCATAACTATTAGAAATGAAGAGATTAAATTATCATTATTTGAGGATAGCATGATTATATTAAGTTCTTTCAGATTGCAAGGCTTAGACGCACGCTCAAGTTGTAATTAGTTAATGGCAGTTATTACAAAGATACACAGGTAGTCACAAGGAGGAGTCAGTCACGCTGAGTGGACAAAAGAGCATGTCTAATCATCTGATAATATCTGTCCCTTGTTCTTTACTCCTGTGCCCCACCATGAAGGACATTGAACCCCTGCTTGTGCTATAATCAACCAGTAAGAAGAATCTATATGTCTCTTCTTCGTGAACAAACTTGCTCTTTACAAGTCTTGTTTATCTGGCCAAACCAAAGAGTCTGTAAATCCAAACTCCAGGCCAATCCACCTTTCGTTATGGGAAGAATGTGACAAAGAAAGCTCCATCCTCAATATTGATCAGGGTTATTCACAATGAAGAAAAGTGAACAAAGCATGAATACTTGTGGGACACCATCAAGTATATATTAGTCCCAGAGGAGAAGAAAAAGTGAAAGGGGCAAGGAGAACATTTGAAGAAAAATTGACTAAAAACTTACCAAATTTTACAAAATACATGAATATATTCACTGGGGGCAAGTTGACCTGCAAGGGATGGCAGGGCAGAGGTATGTGATTTCCATGACATTTAGAGAAATTAAGTACCTTCCCATGGTGATACAGGTAGAAAGTGGCTGATCTGGAATCTATTCATCTTGGGAATGCTCTAATGCAGACCCTGGCAGATCACAACCTCATCATGACCAATGTGGGAGCCCAATAGCAAGCCAAGAGTTCTCTCGAATGGAGAAAAGGGAGTTGAAGGGGGTGTGGATTTGTTCCAAAACCCCAGGGGATCCCGCAGAATTCTTCCAATAGTCCCCAGACTTCCTACAGGTTCCATGTAGTACCCTGATCTGTAAAAACCCACTCCAAACTCATGAAACCAATGAGAAGTGCTCCAGTCAGTTCTCTTTGGGGAAATCTCAGAGGAAGATTCGTAACGTACACTGGTGGTTTCATAGCATCCTTTCTTAAGGTGTTCTTTCTTACTTTCTTTTTTTTTTCTGAGTGCTTTGACTCTTTTAATTAATTTAATTCTGGGATTTGCTTGAGGGTCTAGTACACCTTGCTCTGTTAACCTTGACTGGTACAGGATCCTGTTTGTCAAGTTTGAAGTTTTCTTCTGATACAATCAAACAATCCTTTGTGTTGCCTGACAGTTTTGTTCCTCTAGTCTCCGTAATCGATAAGCCAGATTTGGGGTATTAAGCCTCTTGCATGCCCACCTGACTACCAATGCCTAACAGCTGCAACTACCTCATAACACACCACTTGGCTCCAAGCTCATAACAGTCAGTTCTTAGACCTTCTTTGGCACAGCTCCTCTCATCTCCACTGTAATCAGGAAACTGAGTTTTGTTTCAAGCTCTTAAGGTGAGACATAAAATGATAAATGAGGATAAACTGGGTGTTAAGAGTTGAGGTAATATTCAGAGATTGAATGATAATAAAAAGCCAGCTGAATAGTCAATAGTTTGGGGATTCCCAAAATAGTGTGAATGTCAAAATTTTCCGACTATAAAAAATGTTGTATTCTAATACCAGATGCCTTTACAACTATACCTGAAAGATTGGTAATAAAAATCATATACATTTTGAAAGACAGATATTGATAAAGAAATAAAAATAAAATTAATAAACAAAAGAAGATATTAGAGCATATTATGAAGACTTTGGTAGATATGCAAAGAGTTAAATGGAACAGAATTGAGATTTCAGAAATAGACCAAAATATGGATATTTAGTGTAAGATAATGTTGATATTTCCAACCTGGAGGAGAAATAAATGGTGTTGGGAAATTTAGCTAGCTGTATAAAAAAAATAATAAAGTTTGGATTCCTACCTTCCTCCTTATTAAAAAATAAAATCAGATATCTCAAAGGTTTGAATATAAAAAGTGAAACTGTAAAAGTACCAGAAAAAGATATGGAACAACGTTTGTCTTTATAATTTCAAAAAGACTTTCTAAGTATGGGACAGAAGCCATACAGAAAAAAAATAAATACATTTGACTACATAAATTAAGCATTTCTAGATGAAAAGTTGCCATAAGCAAAGTTGAAAAACAAAGTCAAACTCAGGAAAAAACCTTTCACAGTACATATGATAGAAAAAGGGCTAATTTCTAAGAGTCCAAAGAAAGAGAGAAAAAGAAGGAAGAAAGGAGAGAAAGGGGAAGGGAGGGAAGAAGTGAAAGAAGGAAGAAACAGGCTTAATGAGACATGAAAAGATTGTTCACAGGGAGATATACACATTTGTTTAAATATAGGAAAATGAACTCATCTTCACTCATAATTAAAGAAATACCGATTAAAAAACCTATATTTTCAACCCATAAGAAAATTTATATTACATTAGCAGAGATATGGAGAAATAAGCAATCTCATACAGTGTCAGAAAAGAAATTTTCCTCTATCAGAGACAATTTGTTAATGTTTAAAAAAGAAAGTTTAAATGTAAATACACTTTGAGCCAGTATCCTGTTTTAATTTTGTTAGAATGCACTCTCACATATTCAGACACAATAAATATAAGGATATTGATTATAACTTTGTTTATAGTAACAACATACTGGAAACAGCCTATATGTTTATCAATAAGGAGCAAATGAAATAATCATGGTATATTCATGCAGTGAAATACTACGTAACTGTTTAAAAGACTGAAGTTCATCATTATGAATTGATAAAGAATTGTCTCCACAATATACTGCTAAGTAAAAAAACTGCAGTCTGTAGAACAAATGTGTAGAGTATGCTCTGGGTTTATAAGCTTTGATCCTTTGTGTAGTGGCAGCAGAATCAATCTGATAATGATTAAGGATGTTCTTGCCTTACTAGCCCTTGCCAAGTTCTTGTATTGAAAGTTTCATTTTTAAAAACAAATTTCAAATACAAACATGCCTCCTATGTTTTTTTTTACTCTTGAAATTAAATTGATACAACTCTCATTTCAGAGGCAGAAGCAAGGCAGAGAAGGGAATGACCTGAGACTGTCCCTACCACCATGAGCCACTTTGACAAAACCCTATAGGAGCTGCAGAAGTGGGAGGAAGAGGAGAGGAGTTTAACACATCTTCTCTCCATGCTCACTTGGTAGGTCCGGAACAACACCCAAGAGCTCATCAGCTGTCGTGATGAGGACCTTCTCAGCTACATGAAGGCCTTCTGTCGGCACGGCAACATGATGCTGGGGAACGTGAAGGAGATGGGGACCAAGGTCACCAAGAATGGCAAGGGCAAGAAGTCCAGGTCAGTCAACAAGGACCCTGCATCTCTAAGATGTTGGTGTTCAGGGCCTCTGTCATCGTGGTCCTGCAGACCCTTGGCAAGCCTCCTCCTCACTATCAGAACTTCTTGTCCCTTCCTGCTAAGTCCAGCCCTCATATTAGAAATAATAAAGTCCCAGTGATTTTTTTTTGCTGAAAAGAAAAAAAAATCAAAATGATGAAAGTGTTTCTCTTTTTGGTAACCTAATAAGTTCTAGTTAAACAAGGTCTACTACAGAAGTTGCTTGAGCATGTAGAAGTATTATGAGAGGCAGGATGGAATTATCCCGGCAGGTAAACAGAAAGTTCCCCAGCAGTCTGTGGGATGCCTCCACATTGTGCAGTTTTCCATCAAGGGCAGAGGAAGATGATAGAAGACAGGGTCACCACCCCAGGATCTCCTGTCACTCAGCCAGTGAGAGGCAACCAAGAAGCTGGTCAGCAGTGTGGAGTCTGGAAGTCTTGGTGGTCTGGACAATCTAAAGAACCCAAATCTACAGTTTCAGTAAAGCAGGTTTGATTTAATAAAAGTGTTTAGAAACTAGGATAAGCTTTCACTTCCCTTAGTGGTGCCCATGTCAAACTTGAGCCCTTTTCCTGGATTATGTCTCAGACCCTTTAATGACTAGAAAGTGGAAAATGAGAGTAAGCCAGTCTCCGGACATATTAATTTGATAGTTTTCGTCACGATACATTAAGTTGGTTCTCTATCAATCTTAAATTTTCCATTTTCAGCTTAATAGCTAAGTAAACATCGTAAGTACTTAATAAAATGATCCTTAGTCTAAGGACCCTTAGGAGCAGTTCTTCAAGGGGGCAGTTTTGTCCTATAAGGAACATGTGGCGATGTCTGGAGATATTTTTGGTTATCATAACTGGGAAGAGGTGCTGCTGGCATCTATTGGGTACGAGCCAGCGATTCTGATAAATATCCTACAATGTATAGCCCAGCCTCCAGTAACACAGAATTATGCAATCCAAAATGTCTGAAGGTGCTGAGGATGAAAGACTGGTTTCTTTTGTTCTTAGTTTAAGTGAAGTACTTTAACTCAAGCTCATAAGAACATTCAACCTTCCTTTGATTTAAAGTCATTAATTTGTTATTTATGAACTTAATGCAGTTCTAAAAACTATCACCCAGTTTAAGTACATCCTCAGTGTTTCCTAACTCTCCTCTCTCCCACATTTCTAAGCTGGGTTATATATTCTTCTGAGATGTTTCCCAAACACTTTACATGCATTGCCCCTTTTACGATCCTCGGTCACCTTCTAGAAGGGATGTTATTTTACTAACTTTCTGCATTTGGCTTGGACTTTAGAATGGACTTCCATCTTTCTCTTTATCCCATGACCATGAAGTAGCTCTCTGGCACAGGGTAAAGATATATGGGTATATAAGGAAATAACGCGAGGCTCATCTTTTCTTACTTGCAGAGCAGGTTGACGTAAAGTTGTGTGGTGTTTTTTTTTTCCCCTGTGGTTTGATCCTTTTAATGATAATGGCATATTTAGCTATTCATTCACATTGCAAGAAATGCAAGTACATCGGAATGGTTCCATCTAAAAAAATCTCCACTTCCTCAATTTTCATTGATCATTTCTTTCCCTAGAGGTAAAAACTTCTAAATATTTTATTTAGGGGTAGGTAATTCATATAATGCAAATGTCAAAAGCTATGACAAGGCGAAGTCTCCTTCCCATTTCCCATTATTCCACAGCAGGTCATCATTGCTATTAGTTTTATTTGTCTTTCCAGAATGAACACAGAATATTTAGAAAAGAACACTTTCCCTCAGAGTTCACATGCCACGGTAAATATTTATGACATAAAATTCAGTAGAAAATATATTAACATTTGTTGGCCATTTTTTCCTTTCTGGAATATTTTTAGAAAAAGAGAATGGAAAGACACACAGGGGAATAACAGTCTCATTAAAAGTCTGAATTAACAAAATTAATTTGTTCTTTACAGAAAGTAGTTTAATGCTTTGAACTGTTGTCTAATTGGCAAGGTAGAAGAAGAGTCCCACAAAACTTGGAGAACTTTTTCCTAACCTACAAATAGGAAAATGCCTAATGTCTTATATCTGGCACATAGTTATACTAAACAAAAGTAATACTTTGTTTTCAGATCCTATGTTGTGTATAAATCTGAACCACAAATGTCTGTGTGATGCAACTGTCCCAGGCAAAGGCCAATAGTTTTCCAGGAAATGTTTTCAGTGTTGTATGCATTCAGGAAGTTTGTTCTCAGCCCTTTCCCTAGATGCAATTGCACTCTTTCCCCACATGAGAAATGCGCTTGAAGTACTTTTGACTCCCCTATTATATAGCACTGATCCAAGTCTATCAGAGGAGAGTTTAAACAGCTTCAGTTATAATACGGGCCTGAGGTTTAACATGACAGGCAATACTGTTGTTTTCAAATCTGCCTGTTTTTCTTATTTTTCTTTGCCTCCATTTTCTTCTATATTTGTGTAGAAAGGAAAAAGAAATCAATGAATAAATACAGCACTCAAAAAAAAAAAAAAACCCACAATATGTACACAATGTGAGCTGTACAGATTTTTCTCATTACAATGCTTTTTTATTTAATCAGGATCTGCTTCTGAAAATCTCGGGGTACTTAAAAACTTCAAAAACACTCTCTTCCTATTTTAATCTCATTAACTAGCTATTTTATCCTCACAGTGCCCATATAATGAAAGTGGAGTGAACAGGGTATTATTACCTGTCTATGCATGAGAAAGCAGAGGCCACGGAAATAGCCTAAGTGCTCAGGGACACACAAATCAGAGATAAAATCTAAGAAAGAATTTATTAGCTCTGCTGAGAGTACCAGGCTTATGCCATTCTCTCCTTTGCCTTTAAGTAGGCAGTTTCCCTGCCTACAGCATCATGTCTTCATTTTGCCAATGGAAAACCAGTGTACAGGGAAGATGAGTGATTCCCCTAGACCAAACACAGGGGCTAAAAATAGCCCTGGCAATTGCTAGGTCCTGATCCTCCACTGGGCCCCTTTAACCTCACATTTGGGGTAGCAACAGTAGGAGTTTAGCCAAGCTGGATGAGGACTCCCCACGTCTCCTCACGTAACGGCTTCCCTCCTGCTTCGGCACAGGATAAGCCTCTTGCTACCACTGTCCAAGTTTTGGGGGTCTCAGCTTTGCTGTTAACAAAGAATGAGGAAAGAGCAATCCCCAGCCACATATTTCAGAAATATATAAAATGCCAAGTGTGGAATTATCAGGATATTGTAAGGCAAGTTGGTGTGTGTCTGAAAAGTCCACATATATCAGGGAAAAGTAGATGGAGGCCATGGAAAATTGTCTCCATTTCCAATTGACTTTGCTTCTGTGGCAACAGCCTTTGAAATGTCCAGTCTAACAGCATCATTGCATATCTGACATGCCCAGGTAAGGAGGCGTTTCTGAATTAAATCCCTTAGAAATCTACCCCTCAGACATTTTAAAGCTAAAAGTCATTAAAATCAAACTGATTGAAAGAAAATCCTAGTATTCTCAGGAACATTTCCATCAGAGACAGATCCCTTAAGCGTGAATTTTTCATTTTATCTTTTTTTACTTTAAGGCACATTTGGGCCCCAGAGACCTCGATACGTTACTCACCAGTGGTTTCCTTACTACATGAAACTTCTTTAATTTAGAAGAGGCAGAGAAGGAAAAAAAGCTTGAAAGAAAGAGCAGGATTATAAAAAATAATTAGAAGTTATGCGAGAAGAGAGGGTTTAACAAATGAGTACAATTGCTGAGTCATTAAATTGGTATTTCTTTTAGTCTCTAGTATCTTAGAGCAGATAGAAGTAAAAACCTAAAATTGTGGAATTGTAACCCATATCAAACTCTGAAATCTGTTCTACAACTGATTGTTGTATGTCTTGAAATTATTTTTCATAAAAAAAGAAAAAACGTTGATTGTAATAATAAATGTATGGAAAATTAAATTAAATTGAATTTAAAAATATATAGCATATAGTATCAAGTTTGGAAATAGAATATTTATGTATAATTGTTCCATCTAACCCACAATTTCTTAACTCACTTATAGACTTTACTGAGGTTTCCCTAGTTGTTTTTCTAAAAATATTTTTATTAATAAAACAACATACAAAAATTCAATACGTGGTATATAATAAATGACTCACAATATTATCACATAGTTGCGCATTCATGGCCATGATCATTTTTTTAATCCATGTTTTTCACTCATCTGTCCGTAGTTAAAAGGAGCATCGGACACAAGGTTTTCACAATCACACCGTCACATTGTAAAAGCTATATCATTATACAATCGTCTTCAAGAAACGCGGCTACTGGAACACAGCTCTACAGTTCAGGTGCTTCCCTCCCTCCAGCCACTCCAATACACCATACACTAAAAAGGGAATATCTATATAATGCGTAAAAATAACCTCCAGGTTAACCTTTTGACTCTGTTTGAAATCTCTCAGCCACTGACACTTTATTTTGTCTCATTTCACTCTTCCCCCTTTTGGTCAAGAAGGTTTTCTCAATCCCTTGATGCCAGGTCCCGTCTCATCCCTGGATTTCTGTCCCATGTTGCCAGGGAGGTTTACACCCCTGGGAGTCATGTCCCACGTAGCAGGGAGGGCAGTGAGTTCACCTGCTGAGCTGGCTTGAAGAGACAACTCTGAGCAACAAAAGAGGTCCTCTGGAGGTGACTCTTGGGCCTCATTTTATCTCTTTTTTGTTGTTGTTGTTTTGTTTTTACCATACGATCATTCCATTCTTGGTATATAATCGATAACTCACAATATCATCACATAGTTGTATATTCATCACCATGATCATTTCTTAGAATATTTGCATCAATTCAAAAAAAGAAAGAAAAAAAAAAAAACGTATACATATCATACCCCTTACCTCTCCCTCTCATTGACTGCTAGTATTTCCATCTACTCAATATATTTTAGCCTGTTTCCCCTATTTTTTTCTATACCTCTTATCACTCCATTTCATTGATCACTAGCATTTCAATCTACTAAATTTATTTGAACACTTGTTCCCCGTATTATTTATTTATTTTTAATCTACATGTTTTACTCATCTGTTCATACTGTAGATAAAAAGAGCATCAGACACAAGGTTTTCACAATCACACAGTCACGTTGCGAAAGCCATATCATTATACAATCATCTTCAAGAAACATGTTAGCCTGTCTCCCGCAGGAATAAGTTCTGTAGGGGCGACCCCCAAGATTGAGGGCTCAGCCTATTGATTTGGTTGTCCCCACTGCTTGCTAGAATATTAGAAATTCTCCAAATGGGGAAGTTGGATATTTCCCACTTTCTCCTAAATCCCCCAAGGACTTTGCAAATACTTCTTTATCCACATCACACTAACCTGGACAAATCAACAAAATTTCATGCCCTATTCAATATACCCATAATTTTAATTTTTAAGTATCTATTCACATTCATTGATACTTGTGGTGATTTTGTGTTTATTTCCCTTAATAAAGCAATTATTCTTAAAAAGTAATAATAATGATTAGAAAAAAATGGATAACATTTTCTAGGCAAATCACTCAATTATCGCGTAAATTAAGCACCAAAAATTTTGTAGGAAATATTTAAATATTTTTATTATAGAAGTAATAGTTTTTCCAATTATAGAAAAATTAGAAATTGCATATGAACAAAAAAGAAAATCACCCATAACCACATCACCAAAGAGATAACCACTGTAAAATTTATTGAATTTCTAAATATTTTCTTTTTTCTTTTTCTTTTTTTTGCATGGGCAGGCACTGGGAATCAAACCTGGGTCTCTGGCATTGCAGGCGAGATTTTGCCTGCTGAGCCACTGTGGCCCACCCAGCTTTTTTTCCTTATATAAATGCATGCATTATACATATATACATGTAAAACACAGATCATACTATACACATCATTTGATAAACTAATTTTATTACTTAACCATATAGCATAAACATCTTTTATGGGAATAGAAATTTATCCACATCAAAACCAAAAGCAAAAAAAATAAACAATAAAAAAATTTATCCACATCATTCATTTTAATGGCTGCATAATACTTAATTGTAAGGATATACCTAAATATATTTAATCAACATTATGACTGGACATTTAGGTTGCATACAAATCTTTCAATATAGTAAACAGTTCTAGAATAAATAGTCTTATGCAAATGTTTCACATGCTTGCTTAATTATTTCCTTAAGCTAAATTCCCAAAGCAAAATTTCTGGGTCAAAGAAATGCATATTGTACAGACTATTGATTCATTATGACCATTTAAAAATAGTAGGCAAAAAAGACAGGATTATTTTTCCTAAAATAACCTGAGAATATTAATGAAAAACTGTATCAGAAAATATAAAGTGTTTTTAAAATAACTATAGCCATTAAACTTTTTTATTGTGGGATCTTATATCACAAAATTTCCCATTTTGACCATTTTAAGTATACATTTCAGTGGTATTATAGTCACGATTTTGTGCTACCATCACCACCATCCTCTATGAGGACTTTTACATGTTGCTGAACAGAAATTCTGTACCTAATAAGCACAACTCTCCATCCCTTTTCCTCCAACTTCTGGTAACCTCTAATCTACTTTCTGTCTCTATGGGTTTGCTTATTCTAAATATTTCATATAAGTGGAACCATGCAATATTTGTCCTTTTGTGTCAGGCTTTATTTCAATCAACACAATATCTTCAAGTTTCATCCATATTGTAGCATGTATCCAAACTTCATTACTTTTTGTACTTTTCTTTTTTAAATGGGCAGTCACCAGGATCTGAACCCAGGTCTCTGGCATGGCAGGCAAGAACTCTGCCACTGCACCACCATTGCCCGCCCAAAACTTCATTAATTTTTATGGCTAGGCAATATTCTAGTGTATCTATACACCACATTTTGTTTATCCATTCATCTGTTGATGGATATTTGGGTTGTTTCTACTCTGAGGCTATTTTGAATATCGCTGCTAAGAGCATTGATCTACAACTATCTGTTTGAGTTCTTGCTTTCAATTCTTTGGGGTAAATATCTAGGAGTGGGTTTGCTAGGTCATAGGGTAATTCTATGTTTAACTTTTTGAGGAACTTCCAAACTATTTTTCACAGTGTTTACCATTTTACATTCCCAGTAGGAATGTTCAAGCGTTCCAATTTCCATGCATCCTTGTCAGCACTTGTTACTTTCTATTTTTGTTGTTATTGTTGTTGATTTTTACATAACAGCCTTCCTAGTCAATATGAAGTGGTATCTCATTGTAGTTTTGATTTGCATTTCTCTAATGATATTAAGCATTTTGTCATGTGCTTATTAGTCTAGCCATTAAATTTTTAAACTGTCATTTAAGACCCAAATCTTGGCAGTTTAAGAGTAACAGTGAGAAAGGAAATGTGAAAGAGATTAAGGGTTAACAACAAAAATCTATGTGAACAAAATAAGGAGAAGAGAAAGAAACACAGAAGGAGGAACCTACATCACTCACTTTGGTCCCTAACTTCGCATGCTGTCGACCTCTACCTTGGCTTTCTGGGTACACTGAATTCCCTGGCATCTCTATCTCAAGTCAATCCTGAGCGTTTAGGTCCAGTCCTAACCCCCCCACACAGCCTGTCATACATGATGTCCAGTTATCTCACAGTGTGACTCACTGAGGTAAGGGCCTTCCTTTTCCTTAGCCTCAAACTTTTTGGTACAATTCTATTGGTTGACCTTCCAAATTCACTTTCAAAAAAAAAAAGTTCACTTTCAAAGAAGTAGGAGGAAAAATAAAATATTTCTTAAAATCAATTAGAGTTGTGAAGTGTAAAGTGTGTGGTAAATTATGCTTAATTTTAAAAGGAATTTTGATTAGAATCCTAAGAAATTGAGGTGTTCAGTAACCGCTGGTAAATGAGACCCAAATGCCTTTTGAATGCTCCAGGATAATCATTATCTTGCATGCTCATCTTTCTTCGGTTTTGTTGACTTTTAGGTAATCAAATCTCTATTACTTTCTCCTTCATGTTTTTTGTTTTTGTTTTTTTGCTTTGGATAGGAAAATTGAATACAGGGTCAGATCAGATTAGTTGCTTTCCACCTTTTGTGCAATACTAGTAGGACCTTGAAATCTACTGGACAATTATGTACTGAGAAATTTTTTAGTCATTTGTTATTATGAAATATAGCATACATACAGAAAAAAGAAAGAAAAAGCAATAATTTTCAAAGTGCATTTTAACAAGTAGTCACAGAACAAATTTCAGAGGTTGATATAGGTTACCATTCCACTATATCAGGCTTGTCCTTCTAACTGCTCCAAAACACTGGAGGCTAAAAGAAATATCAATACAGTGATTCAGCAGTCATACTCATTTGTTAAATCCCATTTTCTCTGTTATAACTCCTCCTTCTTCTTTGATCCATTTCCCAATCTATAGGGATCTTTGAGGAATGCCCCTTCTAACTTTTTCAGTTGAGAAGCATTGTTGACAATAAAAGATAGGAAGATATAATTAATTGATGGTCTTGGAGAGACTGGTACCTCTGGGTTTCAGGACTCATCTGGTCTAGGAATCCCTGGAGGGTATAGGTTTCAATAAAGTAAACTTAGTGCATAAAACTTTTATAGAGTCTCAATTAGAGCCTTAGGTGTTCTTTTTTATTTATTAATTAATTTATTTTTGGTGCATGGTTCCAGGAAACCTAGGTTTTCTTAATAGTTAACAAGAATGATGTTGGTGGGGCTTGACAAATCAAGGCAATTAGCAATGTCTAGCAAAGTTTGCATAATAGTAGCCTCCAGAGTAGCCTCTCTACTCTATTTGAACTCTTTTAGCCACTGATACCTTATTTTATTACACTTCTTTCCCCCCATTTGGTCAAGAAGGCATTGTCCATGCCCACTGCCAGGGCCAGACTCATCCCTGGGAGTCATGTCCTATGTGCCAGGGAGATTCACACCACTAGACATCTTGTCCCACATGGAGGGAGGATACTGATTTTCCTTGCAGGATTGGGATTAGAGGGAGAGAGAGAGAGAGGCCACATCTGAGCAACAAAAGAGGTTTCCTAGAAGCAACTCAGGCCTCGTTATAGGTAGTATTATCTTCTCCACTACAGATACAAATTTCATAAGGGCAGGACTTAAAATCAAGGGCTTGGCTATTTTCTGACAAGTCCCCAAGTATTTAGAACTTTTAATGTATACTCTTAACAAATGCTATAAAGAAAAAATAAACTGGATCATGAAAGAGACTTTTGATGAAGGGGAAAGGTGCAGCACTAAAGACAGCTGAGAAAAAAGGCAGGCAAGCAAAGGAAGAGAATTCCAGGAAAGGACATAGTTGAGACAACTCTTGTCAACAATATCAAGTTAGATGTGGCTCATATATGAACACAGGCTCTGTCTAAAAAAAGAGAGATGTATTCAAAGTGGAGCCTTATTAAGGGTCTTTATAATTTTATACAAGTAAGTATACACAAACCTGTGACCAAGTAAAAACTAATTTGATTAGGTTTTCTCCCTTTCTAACCCATACATTCAATTATCAATCAATCAATCAATAAATATTATTTTGCTGCATGGTATGGTAAGCATATCGATTCTGTCCTGAACAAGCTTAAGTCTAGTTAAAAGGAGAAAATGAATACTGGAAAAATTAAAATGCATTGAAATGTTAGACCCTGGATATTAACTGAAAGTTCAATGCATATTAATAGGTCATTTCAGAGAATGACAATTAGTCTAAAGTGGGACACAGGACTTCACCCATTTCATGAGAAAACACTGCTGAATGTTTATACTTGGCTTGATAATGCAAAATGCACAGGATAACCAAAATGTACTTTTGTCTTTGAAGGGCTCCTTGCCTAACGGAGAGAGCCTGAAAATTAAATAGATAACTACAATTCAATGCTTTAATACAAATATGCATAAATTTCTATGGGAACAGAGGGTATTATGGGAGACAAAAGAAGACTAAATCCACATGGGGTGATCAGAGGAAATCAGAAGAAATTATGTTTGTGCCGAATCTTAAAGAATGAGTCGAATCTTATTTAGGATTTGGTTCTAAATGTTAGCCTATAGAGTGAACCCTTAAATCACCCATAAGGTACTAGATAAGTAGTATCTGGTAAGCCCACCACAGTCAGGTTTTCCTCCAGCTTTGGAACAGATTGTTGTTTCTTCTTGGAGCACCAGATGAAGAAGTTGGCTTGCATCTATTGGCTCTGTTATATGAAAAACACTTATCTTTAAACACTGAGATTACACCCTCTGTGGCAACATGCTCACACTACTAACATATGAGAAGAACAGGGGATCGGATGCAGACCAAGGGAACAGTCAATTCAAACCTCCCATTGCATGTTCATTCAGAAACATAAACTCATTAACTAGAATGGGCAGGCAGAATTGTCCTCTTTCTCTCTCTCTCTCATTGCTGGAATGTATAGTAGGATTATCAAAAATTAAACGATGTAGTTGCTCATCCTGTGAAGAAAAAGAAGGATAGTGTAGACAGAGGGGAAAGATGAAGGAAAACATGAAAGAGAGAAAGGATCCTGGCATATTCAGGGAAAACTAAGTTTCAGGTTGGCTTAATTATTGTATAAGGTTCAAAGAGGTTGGTAGAATGGGTTCAACAGTTTGTCCTACTATAGACATCTTTGAATTGAACTGTGCAGTGAATGAAGAGCCATCTGACATTTTTAAGTCAGGAAGTAGCAGGAGAGAGGTTCTGAAAAGACCATTTTTGTACCATTGTAAGAATGAGATTAGCAAATTTTTTTCTGTAAAGGGCCAGATCATAAGTATTTTAGGCTTTGTGGGCCATACGGTGTTTGTCACAGCTACTCATATCTCCATAGGAACACAAACACCATCATAGACAGTGTGCATGTCTATGGGCATGATTGTGTTCCAATAAAATTTTATTTACAAAAACAGGCTGTAGGCTAGATTCGGTCTGTATTAGCTTGTTAAGCTGCCAGAATGCAATATACCAGAAATGGAACAGCTTTTAAAAATGGAATTTATTAAGTTGCACATTTTTGGTTCTAAGACTGTGAAAATGTCCTAATTAAGGCACCAACAAGAGGTTACCTTCACTTAAGAAAGGTTGACGCCATCCAGAACACCTGTGTCAGTTGGGAAGACACATGGCTGGCATTTGCTGGGGTCTTTGGCTTCTGGACGCCTCTGTCAGTAGGAAGGCACATGGAGACGTCTGCTAACTTTCTCTCTAGGCTTCTCATTTCATAAGGCTTCCCTTGGGGCGTTGTCCTTCTGCATCTCCAAAGTCTGGCTGTGTGGGTTCTGTCAGCTTTGAAGCAGCTGTTCTCCAAGCATCTGCATCTATAAGCATCTCTGTCAGCTCTGAGGTTTCTCCAAAATGTTTCCCCTTTTAAAGACTCTAGTAGACTAATCAAGACCCATCTGGAATGGGTGGAGTCACATCTTCTTCTAATCAAAAGGTCACATCTACAGTTGGGTGTGTCACGTCTCCATGGAGATAATATAATCAAAAGTCTCCACCCTAAATACTGAATCAGGATTAAAGGAATTAGCTGCCCCCACAAGATTGGATCAGGATTAAAACATGGTTTTTCTGGGGTTACTAATAGATTCAAACCAGCACATGGCCCTAGGGGCCATAGTTTAGTTGACTCCTGGATTACAAAGTGTTCTAGTTTGCTAGCTGCCAAAATGCAATATACCAGAAACGCAATGGCTTTTAACAAGGGGAATTTAATAAGTTGCTAGTTTACAGTTCTGAGGTTGAGAAAATGTCTCAATTAAAACAAGTCTATAGGAATGTCCAATCCAAGGCATCCGGGGAAAGATACCTTGGTTCAAGAAGGCCAACGATGTTCAATGTTTCTCTCTCAGCTGGAAGGGCACATGGCGAGTGTGGCGGCATCTGCTGGCTTTCTCGTGGCTCTAACAAAAAGAAAGGGACTCTCTCCAAAATGTTTCCTCTTTTAAAGGATTCCAGCAAGCAACTCCACCTTCAGTGGGTGGAGACACACCTCCATGGAAATCATCTAATCAAAAGTTACCACCCACAATTGGGTGGGTCACATCTTCATGGAAACAATCAAAATGCTCCCACCCAGCAATATTGAATGAGGATCAAAGGGCATGGCTTTTCTGGGGTCCACCACAGATTCAGACCAGCACGCAAGGTGATGCGCTTACTGGTGGAGAGAGCAATGAGTAAACTAGGGCAATATTCTAGGTCAGTGGTTTTCAAACCATGGTCTCTAAACCAGCAACATTAGCATCAACTGGGAACTTGTTAGAAATGCAAATTCTTGGACCACAGCCCAGCATTACTGAATCAGAAGCTCAGGGAATGGGGCCCAGTAATCTGAGTTTTAACAGGCTGTCCAGGTAATTCTTATACTTCATAAAATTTGAGAACCTCTAGTCTAGGATATATGAAAGAGAATTTGAGCATGACAGTGAGAAAGAATAGACTAGGGCAGATTTAAGATGTTCTAATAAGTTGGGATCTCAAATTTCATCATACTAATGTACAATCAACAGGACTTTGATAATTGTTTGAATGGGAAATTGAGACAGATGGAAGAGTATTTACATCCATTATGTTCACTCCCATATCCCAGTTCCTAGAACACTGCTTGGTATAAAAAATTCAAAATATTTTTTGAATGAATCCATGAATTATTTTTTTCAAAGTTTATAGCTTAGGTGACTGGACAGATGACTGGCATTAACCAAGATAGAGTACACATCTTATTGTTTTTAAGAAGTTGAAGGGAGAAGGCTAGAGGGACAATTTATTGGAGTATCTGTTATGCCTACCATCAGGCAGTATTTTACGTATATTATCTCATTTAATCCTCAAAACAACTGAGACAGGGCAACTCAAGCAGAGGGTGGTAACTAAATCCAAGCTCATCGACTTCGCAAAACAGAGTTTGTTGGGTTTTTTGGTAAAGAAAGTTTTTTCTGCAGAAAAATCCTGCAGAAAATACAGAGTTCCTATACCACCCTGCCCTCACCCCACACCCCCCAAACATACTGGAGTTCTGTTTTAAATTTTGGTCAGATTTTGAAAAATGGAAAAGCTTTAACTATAAAATATTATATATTAGTATAGAACTTTACCACTTACAAAGCAGTTTCATAAATTATTTTTATTTAAGGGAAATAAATTGGTGTAACAGAAAAAGCATCGAAATTGGAAAGCATCAACTAGAGGTAGCCACACGCTTATTTGTAAAATGGAAGTAATAATGACTGGGATTGTTTTGCAAATTAAATGAGATATGTAAAGCAAGTGGCACAAAATAGGAGCTCAATCAATAGTGGACGTTATTATTTTGTGATCCTTCATACAGCTCATTGTGGAAGGATGATCGTGCCCATGCCCCATCCCCACCCCAGGAAATCATCTGAGAGAGGTTTCCTCAGTTTAAGTCTCACAAGTACCTCTTAATTTGTTTCACTGTTTTGCTTAAGGGACTTATATCCTTGTTCAAAGTGTGTTGACACTGAAACAGGTTTTGAATTTGGGTGAAGTCCATTCCATGTAAAGGCTGGCTTTAGCCCACATCATTGCTTCAGGCTGGATATGAGTAGCTGTCCACTCCCAAGTTTCAAGCTCCGTTCATGTCGGTTTTCCTTCATTTAACAATCTTTTTTCTTCTTCTTCTTTTTAAAAAGTCTGCAATTTCAACACAATTTTCCCACTTTTGTTCCCTTACATATCAAGTCAAATAATAGGTGAGGTTTGGGAGAGGAGAAAACAGGAGTCAAAGGAGATAGGAGTTCTCAAAAGAAATGCCTCCTGTTGCAAGGGAATTTCTTCACTGTTATGAACAGGGGAACAAAAGAACAGTCCAAAGAAAGCTGTATTTGCTAAAGAAGCAAAACTAATCACCTGTCCCTTCTTTACTCCCTTTTTCATTGTCCTTAGAAGGGCCTAAGAGGGCTATAGCTCTTGTTTACTTTCAGAATTGAAGTCAATTTTTTACCCCCTAACGGACACAGGCCAAACAACAACAGCACCTTTATCCTTGAGAGATTGGTTCATGACATTGTATTTACAGGCTTTTAGACAAGAAACTTTTTGGTTTTTAATATGCTTTAGGTGATTTTGGAGAGCAAGACTACTGTTTGCAACATGCTAGGTAAACAGCAGTTTTCATTTCAAGGAGAAATCATACTTGACCATCTTGCTTCCTTGGCTCCAGTAGACTAGAAAACAAGCAGAGATAAACACAGCTTTGATGGAGTTGTGTTGCACAGCAAGGAAAGGTATAAGTGGGCCTTTCAAGAGAACACATTCTGCAAAACATAAATGAAGCTCAAGGAGATGTATATTGAACATGGATATTTGCAAGTGCTAGCTGAATAATTTTGATGCATGTCTTTTCCCCACAATGCAAAATAAAATCACCCTTCTGCCCCCCTCCATTTAAGTAAGCTTTTAGTCCTGTGATAAAAACCATGTTGTCAAAAATGACAGAGCTAGTCTGTGAATCTCTTCCAAATCAATTTTTAGGTAATATGAGAGTAAATGAGTTGTTTCCTTTTTTACCCCCCAACATGAATTAGAACAAATTGTACTGTTCACTGTGTTCTGTCACGCAAGCTGGTTTGACATAAAAGTCAGGGTTTTACCAAAAGATTTGGAGAATAATTATTAGAGATAGATCATTTTCCCTCACCATTTATTGGATTCTTAGAGGAGAATTGATGACTTCTTATTGTAGAATAGTAGTTTAAAATTGTGACATTTGGGATTAAAGTCAACTCCAGAAATCTCAGGACTTTTCAGGGTCTGCCCATTTTTGCCTTGAATTTACTAACTGGAATTATAAGAGCCAAAGCTTCCCAGCCAATCACTGATAAAGTGGAGGGGGAGAAAATGATGCAGACAGACCTTACAGTGATTTGCACTAGAAGCAATTCACACTTAACAGCCCTCTGCCAATTACACCAGTGTAGTAACTTAAGCAGGCAGTTTCTCACGTGAACATATGCTGTTCTCCCCTTTTGAGGAAATGAATCCCAACCTCAAACATACTAGCAGGCCATGATTAGGTCTAATCCCTAGGTTTTATGACAGGAAAATTTACTACAAGTAAAAGAGAGAACAGCAAATAATCACCCCCCGAGTTGGTTTTTCTTTTCCAAAACAGCATCAAGTAACCGCCCCAAATTTATCTTCACTATGCTTGGGAAAATGTCCTCAAGGAAATCATCCTGAAATCCATGAAACTAATAAAGGTTCAAGTTGTATTGCTGCAATATAATAGTTGGCAGGAAAATGCAGTCAAAGAGATTCATCATATTAAATAGATTTTATGTTTATCGACTCCCTGTAATATTACTTAATTGATTTATATATACTTTAGAAAGCTTTATGCTATGAAACATAAAATATGTCATTTATAGTTTATTAAGTCCTGCATAAAAAAATAAAATCTGACATAAGGCTGTAGGTCAGGAATTTTACCCTTCTGCTATAGTACTTGTGTTAGTTTGCAAAATGTGGGAATATGATCTACCAGAACTGGAACACCTTTTAAAAAGGGAAATTTAATAACTTACACATTTACAGTTCTAAGCCTATAAAAATGTCCAAATTGGGTGCACAGGTGTTTCAGTGGTAGAATGCTCTCTCACCTTCCATGTGGGAGACCTGGATTTGATTCCTGGACCGTGCTCCCCACCCCACCCCAAAAAAGTGTCCAAACTGAGGCATCCAGGGAAAGATACCTTAATTCAAGGAAGGACAATGAGTCAGGAATACCTCTGTCAACTGGGTAGTCACATGGCTGGCATCTGCTGGTCCCTTGCTCCTGGGCTCTGTTACTTTCAGTCTCTGTTCCTGTGGGGGTTCCTCACTTTGCTTCTCCAGAGCTGGCTTTCATCTCGTGGCTTCCCTTGGCTCTCTCCAGGTTCCGGCTTGCTGAACACCTCATGGTGATGTCTGCTGGTCTCCAAGCATCTCCAAACATCTGTGTCTCTGTTCTCCAAGTCTCGGCATCTGTGTCAGTTCTGCTCTGAAGTTCTGTCAGCTCTCCCACGTCTGATATTTCTGGCTCTTTCCAAAATGTTTCCTCTTTTAAAGGATTCCAGTGAACTAATCAAGACCCACCTGAATGGGTAGAGATATATCTCCATTTAATCAAAGGTCACACCCAAAATTGGGTGTGTCACATCTCTGTGGAGATAATCTAATCAAAAACTTCCAGCCTACACTATTGAATTAAGATTAAAAAACACATCTAGGGCGGGCAACAGTGGCTTAGTGGCTGAATCAAAACAGCATAGTACTGATGCAGACAAATAGACCAATGGACTTGAATTTAGAGTTCAGAAATAAATACTCACATCTATGGCTAATTGATTTTTTTTAACTTTTTTAATTGAATAGTATAACATATATACAAAGCAAGAAATAAAAAAGCAATAGTTTTCAAAGCACTCTTCAACACATGGTTACAGGACAGATCCTAGAGTTTGTCATGGGTTACCATATGAGCCTCTCATATTTTTCCTTCTAGCTGCTCCAGAATATAGGAGGCTAAAGGGCTTAAATACTTTTTATCATCACAATCGACTTTTTTCCCTCCTTTTTTGGTCATAAATAACATATATACAAAAAAGCTATAAATTTTGAGCACAGCTACCACAATTAGTTGTAGAACATATTTCAGATTTTGACATGGGTTACAATTTCACAATTTTAGGTTTTTACTTCTAGCTGCTCTAAAATACTGGCGACTAAAAGAGCGTTTTAATGATTCAGCATTCATATTCATCTGTTAAGTCCTATCTTCTATGTGTAATTCCACCTTCACGTTTGATCTTTCCATACCTCTCATTGGGGTTGCTTGGGCTATGGCAATTCTAAATTTTTCATATTGGAAGGATCTGTCACTAATATGGGGTAGGGAGGTGGAGCTATCTGATGTTCTGAAGAGGCTGGGCTGGGTTTCAGGACTTATCTGGACCAGGGACCCATCTGGAGGTTGTAAGTTTCTGGAATATTACTGTAGTGCCTGGAACACTTGTGGAATCTTATTTATTGCCCTAGGTGTTCTTTAGGATTGGCTGGAATGGTCCTGGGGGTTGGCACGTTATGATAGGTAGCAAGGTTGAAGCTTGCATAAGAGCCACCTCCAGAGTAGCCTCTCGACTCTATTTGAACTCTGTCTGACACTGATGCTTTATTAATTACACTTCTTTTCCCCCTTTTGGTCAGGATGGAATTGTTAATCCTGTGGTGCCAAGTCTGGATTCATCCCTGGGAGTCATCTCCCACATCATCAGGGAGACTTTCACCCCTGGATGTCATGTCCCATGTCCGGGGGAAGGCAATGATTTCACTTGCAGAGTTGGGCTTAGAGAGACTGAGGCCACATCTAAGCAACAACAGAGGTCTACCAGTAGTAACTCTTAGGCATGCCTATAAGTAGTCTAAATTTCTATGCTACCTAAATAAGCTTCACAAGAGAAAGCCTCATGATCGAGGGCATGATCTATTGATTTGGGTGTCCCTAAAGTTTGACACAGTATCAGGGGATTCTCTGATGGTAAGGTTTAGTAGTTCCATAGTCTTTCTCCCTTCCTCAGGGGACTTTGCCAATACTTTTTGATTATCTGGTTAATATACTCGAGGATGTTTCCAGGCATTATAATAATCTATCCAGAATTAAAGACCTCTTTCTCATTCTGTGCTCCCTGTGTTTCATTGTTCAAATGAGCTATACAGATAGGTTGAATTAGATTCTGCACTACAGAAAATTTCAGTTCCAGATCAAATAAACCTTTCTTCCATTGGTTTCAAAGTGTATGTGTGGTTCTAAAATATAGACACTGTCTTCTTTACCCTTTTGTTCTGGATTACTTTAACCCCAACTTGTTCGGTCTCATTCTTATCTCTAAATATCAGGTTATATATATAAACAGCCTCTCATAATCCAGAATTAATAATCACTACTCCGAACTTAATGTGTCTGTTCTAAAAGCTTACAGTCTAGGCCCCTGTTTTCTTATAAGCATTTTTTAAAGGTGACCATACCATTGTTGTTTTTTTTGTTTCTGGCTTATTTTATCTCATCAAATGTCCCACATGTTCATTCACATCGTTGCAAGCCTCATGACATTGTTCCTTTTTTGTAGCAGCACAACCTTTGTTCATAAGTATACGCCAATCTACTTTGTTCATAAGTACTTTGGCATTTGCCAAAGTACTTCTCCGTCAGTGCATCCTTCAGCCATCTGCATTCATTGGGCATCATGTAGAGGGCCCAAGGTCCACAGTCCTCAACCCAATTTTACATAATTTCATTGTTCCCAAGAGACAGAAAACCAATAAACACACCCTCACCAAACAGGAAATCTAAACCTCCTCTTAAATCTTGTCCCTCACCCCATTATTTACCTCTGCTGTTGCTGTGGTAGTGCCGATGGTTTTCTTCTGAACACAGCTCATAGCATGCAATAGCAGTTTTCCCCCTGTACCCTGGACTTAAACACCTTTATACAAGAGTCGTATATCTTTGAAGTAATTCTTATAAGAACTCATTCATATTTCTAGTGTGAGTCAGTGGGATATGTAGGTCTATACAACCCCTTTCAATCTTGTTCATCTCCAATATGGTAATATTACTTCTAGACCTACTAGAGAATCACCTTCACCTTTATCCATTCCCTTACATTGGAGTTAAACCTCATTGGCTAACAGTTCACCCATCTCTAGAGTCTATGTATCTCTAAGTCCTGTATATTTTGTATTATAAACCTCTGATTATATCTTTATGCTGCTCATAAAAGTGGACTCATACAATATCTATCCTTTTGTGCCTGGCTAACTTCACTTAGCATTTTGTCCTCAAGGCTCATCAATCTTGTCATGTGCTTCAAGACGTTGTTTTGTCTTGCTGCTGCATAATATTCCATCGTATGTATATGCCACATTTTGTTGATCCACTCGTCTGTTGATGGACATTTGGCTTGTTTCCATCTTTTGGCGATTGTGAATAATGCTGCTATGAACATCGGTGTGCAAATGTTTGTTTGTGTCATTCCTTTCAGCTCTTCTGGGTATATACCAAGTAGTGCTATTGCTGGGCCATAGGACAACTCGATATTTAGTTTCCTAAGGAACTGCCAAACAGTCTTCCATAGTGGCTGCACCATTATACATTCCCACCAGCAGTGCATAAGTGTCCCAGTTTCTCCACATCCTCTCCAACATTTATAGTTTCCTGTTTGTTTAATAACAGCCATTCTAATAGGTGTGAGGTGGTATCTCATTGTAATCTTGATCTGCATTTCCCTTATAGCCAATGAAATGATCATCTCTTCATGTGCTTTTGAGCCATCTGTATTTGCTCTTCAGAAAAATGCCTATTCATATCTTTAGCCCATTTTATAATTGGGTTGTCTGTTTGTTTGTTGTTGAATTGTATGATTTCTTTGTATATACAGGAGATTAAACCTTTGTCCAGTATGTGATTTCCAAATATTTTCTCCCATTGAGTTGGCTGCCTCTTTTTTGACAAAGTCTTTTGAGGTGCAGAAGCATTTGATTTTGAGGCATTCCCATTTATCTATTTTTTCTTTTGTTGCTTGTGCTTTGGGTGTAAAGTTTAGGAAGCTACCTCTTATTACTAGGTCTTGAAGATGATTCCCTACATTTTCTTCTAGAAGCTTTATGGTGCTAGTTCTTATATTTAGATGTTTGATCCACTTTGAGTTAATTTTTGTGTAGGGTGTAAGATGGGGGTCCTCTTTCATTCTCTTGGCTATTGATATCCAGTTCTTCCATGCCCAATTATTGAAAAGACTATTTTGTTCCAGTTCAGAGGATTTGGGGGCCTGTCAAAAATCAGTTGACCATAGATTTGGTGATCTATTTCTGCATTCTCGATTCGACTCCTTTGGTCAATACTTCTGTCTTTGTACCAATACTATGCTGTTTTGACCACTGTGCCTTTATAATAGGTTTTTAAGTCAGGGAGTGTTCATCCTCCCACTTTGTTCTTTTTTAGGATGCTTTTAGCAAGAGTCTCTTTCCCTTCCAGATGAATTTGGTAATTAGCTTTTCCAAATCTTCAAAGTAGATTGTTGGAATTTTTATTGGTACTATGTTGAATCTGTAGATCAATTTGGGGATAATTAACATCTTAATTATATTTAGCCTTCCTATCTATGAGCAGGGAATATCTTTCCACCTATTTGGATCTCCTTTGATTTCTTTTAGCAATGTTATATAGTTTTCTGTGTACAAGTCCTTTACATCCCTAATTAAGTTCATTCCTAAGTATTTGATTCTTTTAGTTGCTATTTTGAATGGAATTTTTTTCTTTAACTGACTCCTCAGCTAGGTCATTGCTTGTGTATAAAATGTTATTGATTTTAGCACATTAATTTTATATCCCACCATGTTGCTGAATTTGTTTATTTAGCTCAAGTAACTTTGTGGTAGATTTCACAGGCTCTTCCAAATAAAGTAGCATATCATCTGCAAATAATGAGAATTTTACTTCTTCCTTTCCAATTTGGATGCCTTTTATTTCTTTGTCCTGCATGATTGCTTTAGCTAGAACTTCTAGCACAATGTTGAATAATAGTGGTGACAGTGGGCATCCTTGTCTTATATCTCATCTTAGGGGGAAGGCTTTTGAGTACAACGCTGGCTATCAGTTTTTCATATATTCCCTTTATCGTATTGAGGTAGTTATCTTTGATTCCTATCTTTTGGAGTGTTTTTATCAGAAAAGTATGGTGAATTTTGTTGAATGCTTTTTCAGCATCAGTTGAGATGATCACGTGATTTTTCCCTTTCGATTTGTTAATGTGCTATATTACATTAATTGGGTTTCTTGTGTTAAACCATCCTTGCATTCCTGATATAAATCCCACTTGGTCATGGTGTATAATTCTTTTAATGTGCTGTTGGATTTGATTTGCTAATATTTTATTGAGAATTTTTGCATATATGTTCATTAGGGAGATTGGCCTGTAATTTTCCTTTCTTATAGCATCTTTACCCAGTTTTGGTATTAAAATGATATTCACTTCATAAAATGAGTTAGGTAGAGTTCCTTTTTCTTCAATTTTTTGGAAAAGTTAGAGGAGGATTGGTATTAGTTCTTTCTGGAATATTTGATAAAATTCCCCTGTGAAGCCATCTGGCCCTGGGCTTTTCTTTGTAGGAAGATTTTAGATGACTGATTGAATCTCTTTACTTGTGATTGGTTTGTTGAGATCTTCTGTTTCTTCCTGAGTCGGTGTAGCTTGTTTGTGTGTCTACAGGAATTTGTCCATTTCATCTAAATTGTCTAATTTTTGGCATATAGCTGTTCATAGCATCCTCTTATGATTTCTTTAATTTCTTCAGGGTCTATGGTAACACACCACTCTTCATTTCTGATTTTGTTTATTTGCATCCTCTATCTTTTTTTCTTTGTCAGTCTTGCCAGTAGCCCATCAATTTTATTGATTTTCTCAAATAACCAACTTTTAGTTTTATTGATTCTTTCTATTGTTCCTTTGTCCTCCCATTCCTTTATCTCTGCTTTAATCTTTGTTATTTCTCATCTCCTGTTTGCTTTAGGGTTAGTTTGCTGTTCTTTCTCAAGTTCCTCCAGGTTTGCTGTTAAGTCCTCAATTTTTGCTCTTTCTTGTTTTTTAATATAGGCATTTAGGGCAATAAATTTCCCTCTCAGCACAGCCTTTGCCACATCTTATAAGTTCTGATGAGTTGTATTCTCATTTTCATTCATCTCCAGATAGCTAGTGATTTCTCTAGCAATTTCTTCTTTGACCCACTGGTTGCTTAAGAGTTTTTTATTTAATATCCATATATTTGTGAATGTTCTTGTTCTTTGGTGGTTATTGAGATCCAGCTCCATCCCATTGTGATCAGAGAAAGTGCTTTGAATAATTTTACAGTTTTTGAATTTATAAAGATCTGTCTTGTGCCCCAGCATATGATCTATTCTGGAGAGTGTTCCATGAGCACTAGAGAAGAATGTATATCCTGGTGTTTTGAAGTGTAATTATGTATATATGTGTGTTAAGTCTAATCCATATATCAAGTTGTTTAAGTTCTCTATTTCCTTGTTGATCTTCTTTCTGGTTGTTCTGTCTATAGAGGAGAGTGGTGTATTGAAGACTCCTACTATTATTGTTGAAACATCTATCACCCCCTTCAGTTTTGCCAATGTCTGTCTCATATACTTTGGAGCTCTGTGATTGGCAGCATAAACATGTATGATTGTGATTTCTTCTAGGTGAATTGTCCCTTTAATTAGTATATAGTGTCCTTCTTTGTCTCTTTTGATGTCTTTACATTTAAAGTCTATTTTGTCCAATCTTAGTATAGCTACTCCTGCTTTCTTTTGGTTACAACTTGCTTGGAAAATCTTTTCCCATCCTTTGACTTTCAAACTATTTGTATCCTCATGTCTAAGATGATCTCTTGTAAGCAGCATATAGCTGGGTTATGTTTCTTAATCCATTCTGCAAATCTGTATCTTTTAATTTGTAAGTTTAGTCCATTAACATTCAAAATTATTATTGAAAAGTTGTTCCTTGATTCCACCATTTTTTCTTTTTTATTTGTCAGATCTATATATTCTCTTCCCTCTTTCTCTTTATATTATTTAAATTACCCTTAGTGTTACTCTTCAATTCTGTGCCCTCTTCCAGACCTCCCTCTTCTGTCTCTTTTTTTCAGCTGACAGGACTCCTTTTAGTATTTCTTGTAGGGTCAGTCTCTTGTTAACAAATTCTTTTAGGATTTCTTTGTCTGTGAAAATTTAATCTGTCCTTCAATTTTGAAGGACAATTTGACTGGGTACAGAATTCTTGATTGTAAGTCTTTCTCTTTCAGGATCTTGAATATAATATACCACTGCTTCTTGCCTCCAGTGTGCTAATTGAGTAGTCTAAATTCAGTTTTATTTGATTTCCCTCGTATGTAGTAGATTGTTTTTCTCCTGCCACTTTCAGGATTGTCTGCTTGTCTTCAACATTTGACAGATTGATTAGTATGTGCCTTGGGGAAGGCCTATTTGGATTTATTCTGTTTGGAGTTCTTTGAGCTTCTTTGACTTGTATATTTACATCTTTTATAAGGGTTGGGAAAATTTCCCCCATTATATCCTCAACTACTCTTCCTAGCCCTTTATTCCTCTCTTTCTCCTTCTGAGACACCAATGATTCTTATATATTGTGCAGTTTGTTTTGTCTATCATTTCCCTGAGTTCCCATCCAATTTTTTCCAACTTTTTTGCCATTTGCTGTTTTGAGTCTTCAAAGTCAATTATCCTGTCCTCTATATCACTTATTCTTTCTTCTGTCTCTTCAAATTTGGTGTTGTGTGCCTCTAGTATGTTTTTGATTTAGTCAACAGTCTTTAATCTCTGTGATTTCCTCTATTTTTCTATTTATTCTTTCAAATTCCTCTTTGTGCTCGTCTACTGTCTTCTTGATCTCCTTTATGTCATTTGCTCTCCCACTTATTTTATTAAGTTGAGCTATATGAACATCTGTAATCAGTTGTTCCAACATCTGTGTCTCCTCTGTGTTTTAATTTTGTCATTAGGTAAAGCTATATCTGTCTGCATTGTGCTATGTTTAATGATCTTCTGTTGTCTTCATGGCATGTAAATATCTTGATTGATTTACTTCGGGAGTTGATTTCTTTCAGTAGTCTAAGGCTTTGTGTTTGTGGGATGGTTGTACAGCAAGGAGCAGGGCAGGGTGTAGGGCACTCAGTGTGGTGATTTGTTTCAGGGCAGGTATGGGTACAGGTTGGGGATGTCATGCTGATGTTTGTGAACATGGGTGCCCAGAGGCCAGGGAGGATATAGCTGTGTGGGTGCACCAGTCTGGGGGGTGGGGGTAACTCTGGTAGGCACTGGTCTAAGGAGTGGGGCCTTTTGTGCACATGCGTAGAGCTGTGGCAGCAAATTGGCTTTATGCCTTCGTGGATTGGCAGCAGCTGTGACCCAGCTGTGCAGGTCAGCACTTTCTCACAGCTGGGAAGTGAGGCTGAGGGTTGAGGGCATGCACAGTTCTAGGACTGCTGTACAGTGAAGTTTCCAGAGCTGAATGATGTGATTGGGGGCCTGTGCACATGTATGAGCTTGGGCATGCCATGGATGTGCTGAGCTCAGGGCGGGAGGTAAGGCTGTGTGACACTATGGGCGAGGGAGAGCGGGGGTAGCCTAGGTATGTAGATTAGTGTCCGCAACCTTTATGCACTGGCAACAGTCTGCAGGGAACAGGAAGGGGGAGATAGTGCTCAGGCGGTGTGCAGGAGAGGTGGGTTGGGCTGCACCTGGAGTGAGGGTGTGGGGCAGGTATGTGCACTGGGGGCTGGTAGCGTGTGGGTGCCTGGAGCACAGGGAATGGGAGAGGGTGATGGGGTTCAGGTGCGTGGGTTGTGGGGTGAGTTGCCAGTCATGGGTCTGTGGTGGCGAGGGTAGTGTGCCCAAGGAACATGGCCTGGCTTACTTCCTAGTCCTGCATTCCCATCCATGCACTCCCGTGGGCTCTGCACCTCCACACCTCCGCGCAAGGCTCCAGCTTTCTCCCTCTCAGTTCCTTGGTCTCTGTAACCAGGGCTGCCACATGCAGTGCAGAAGGATCTCCCTAGGTCAGCCTCACTCACAAATTGCCACCTCAGTCGCTCTCCTGTCCCTTCTCTAACTTTTCCGTGGAGCAGGGCTAATCTCGAGCTACTCTAGTCAGCCATCTTCCTGGAAGTCCTGGCCAATTGATTTTTTTTTAATTTATTTATTTTTTATTTATGATACATAATCCATACAAACACAAACTCTTATCATATGATCATTCTGTTCTTGTTATGTAATCAACTCACACTATCATCACATATTTGTATATTCATCATCATGATCATTTCTTAGAACATCTGCATCAATTCAGAAAAAGCAACAAAAAGAAACAGAAAAAAATTCATACATACCATAGCCCTTACCCCTCCCCTTCACCGTTTCAATCTACTAAATTTATTTTAATCTACTAAATTTATTTTAACATTTGTTCCCCCATTACTTATTTATTTTTAATCCATATGTTTTACTTGTCCATCAATAAGGTAGACAAAAGGAGCATCAGACACAAGGCTCTCACAACCACACAGTCACACTGCAGCAGCCATATCAAGATAAAATTAACTTCAAGAAACGTGGCCAGCCTACTCCCTCTATCATTCTCACATTCAGCTTCATTCAGTGTTCTAACATTATTGCATTACAGCTAGGTAGTATTCTGCTATCCATTTCTGAATTTTTACAATCAGTCCTGTTGCACAATCTGTATCCCTTCAGCTCCAATTACCCAATATCTACCCTATTTCTGTCTCCTGATGGTCTCTGTTACCAACTGAAATTCTCCAAGCTCATTCGCTAATGTCAGTTCATATCAGTGAGACCATACAGTATTTGTGCTTTTATTTCTGGCTAATCTCACTTAGCATAATGTCCTTAAAGTCTTTCCATGTTGTTACATACTTCATGACTTTATTCTGTCTTACAGCTGCATAATATTCCATCATATGTATGTACCACAGCCTGCTTAACCACTTGTCTGTTGATGGATATTTTGGCTGTCCATCTCTTGGCAATCATAAATGATGCTTCTATAAACATTGGTGTGCAAATGTCCGTTTGTGTTCTTGCCCTCATGTCCTCTGAGTAGATACCTAACAATGGTATTGCCAGGTCATATGGCAATTATATATTTAGCTTCCTGAGGAACTCCCATACTGCCTTCCACAGTGGTTTTACCATTTGACATTCCCACCAACAGTGGATAAGTGGGCCTCTTTCTTCACATCCTCTCCAGCACTTGTCATTTTCTGTTTTATTGATAATGGCCATTCTGGTGGGTGTGAGATGATATCTCATTGTGGTTGTTTTTTGTTTTTTTTTATTAATTAAAGAAAAAAAAGAAATTAACACAACATTTAGAAATCATTCCATTCTACATATGCAATCAGTAATTCTCTCATTGTGGTTTTGATTTGCATTTCCCTAATAGCCAGCGAAGTTGAGCATTTTTTCATGTGCCTTCTGGTCATTTGTATTTCCGCTTCTGAGAAATGTCTGTTCATGTGTTTTGCCCATTTTGTAATTGGATTGTCTGTCTTTTTGTTGTTGAGTTGAACAATCTCTTTATATATTCTGGATACTAGACCTTTATCTGATATATCGTTTCCAAATATTGTCTCCCATTTTGTAGGCTGTCTTTTTATTTTCTTGATAAAGATCTTTGATGTATGAAAGTATTTAATTTTGAGGAGTTCCCATTTATTTCTTTCTTTCTTCAATACTTGTGCTCTGGGTATAAAGTCTAGGAAACTGCCTCCTATTGTAAGATTGATAAGATATTATGCTGCATTTTCTTCTAAAAGTTCTTTGGTCTTAGATCTAATGTTTAGGTCTTTGATACATTTTGAGTTAATTTTTGTATAGGGTGTGAGATATGGATGCTCTTTCATTCTTTTCCATGTGGATATCCAGTTCTCTAGTCACAATTTATTGAAGAGACTATTCTGTCCCAGGTGAGTTGGCTTGACTGCCTTATCAAAGATCAATTGTCCATAGATGAGAGGGTCTATATCTGAACACTCTATTCAATTCCACTGGTCATTATATCTATCTTTATGCCAGTACCATGCTATTTTGACCACTGTAGCTTTGTAATACACCTTAAAGTCAGGTAGCATGAGACCTCCTACTTCATTTTTCTTTCTCAAGATACTTTTAGCTATTTGGGGCACCCTGCCCCTCCAGATAAATTTGGTTATTGGTTTTTATATTTCTGAAAAGTAAGTTTTTGGGATTTTAATTGGTATTGCATTGAATCTGTAAATCAATTTAGGTAGAATTGACATCTTAACTATATGTAGTCTTCCAATCCATGGACATGATATGCCCTTCCATTTATTTAGGTCTTCTGTGATTTCTTTTGACAATTTCTTGTAGTTTTCTTTGTATAGGTCTTTTGTCTCTTTAGTTAAATTTATTCCTCAATATTTTATTCTTTTGATTGCAATTGTAAACGAAATTTTTTTTCTTGATATCTCCCTCAGATTGTTCATTACTAGTGGTAGAAATTTTTTGAGCGTTGATCTTGTACAGATTTTTGAGTGTTGATCTTGTAACCTGGCACTTTGCTGTACTCATTTATTAGTTCTAGTAGTTTTGCTGTGATTTTTGACATGGTTCCCAAGTTCACTCAATGGGGAATGCGTAGTCTATTCAACCAATAGTGCTGGGAAAACTGGATATCCATATGCAAAAGAGTGAAGATGGACCCTCCATCACATCATATACAAAATTTAACTCAAAATAGATCAAGGACCTAAATGTTAGAACTAAAACTATAAAACTACTAGAAGAAAACATAGGAGAACACATCAGGTAATGGATTCTTAGACTTTACATAAAAAACACAAGCAAAAAAAGAAAAATCTCAATAAATAATACTTCATCAAAATTAAAAATTTTTTGTACATCAAAGGATATTATCAAGAAAGTGAAAATATAACCTATAATATGGGAGAAAATACAGTGCAACCATATATTTAATAAGAATTTAATATAATATAATAATATAATATTTAATATAAATATTTTAAATAAAATATAAAGAATTCCTACAATTCATTAACAAGAAGATAAACGACCCAATTTAAAAATGGGCCAATGATTTAAATAGACATTTCTCCAAAGAAAATATACAAATGGAAAATAAGCACAAGAAAAGATGCGCAACATCATTAGCCATTAGGGAAATGCAAATCAAAATCATGATGAGATACCACTTCACACCCTCTGGAATGGCTATTAATAAAAAAACAAAATAACAAGTATTGGTGAGGGTATGGAGAAAGAGGAACTTTTGCACATTGTTGGTGGGAGTGTAAAATATTATAGCCATGGTGGAAAACAGTTTCGCTGTTCCTCAGAAAGTTAAGTATATAATTACCTATAACATGGCAATTCCACTTCTGGAAATATACCTGTGCTGGTTTGAAGCTAATATATACCCCAGAAAAGCTATGTCCTTTAATCCTTACTCAATATTGCTGGGTGGAATTTTTTTTAGTGTTTCCATGGAGATGACCCACCCAATTGTGTGTAGGTTTTAATTAGATGTCTCCATGGAGATGCGTCTCCACCCATTCAAGGTGGTGTTGCTTATGGAATCCTTTAAGAGGGAACCATTTGGAAAAAGTTTGAGAGCCACAAAAGCCACCAAAACCAACAGAGCCAGCAGAATGGACAGAACCCCTGAGAAGCCAATGAAGAGGAAGCTAGCAGTTCCTGCCATGTGCCTTTCCATCTGAGAGAGTCACCCTGAATGCCATCGGCCTTCTTGAACCAAGGTATCTTTCCCTAAATGCCTTAAATTGGATAGTTTTATAGCCTTGCTTTAATTTGGACATTTTCACAGCTTTAGAACTGTAAACTTGCAACTTAATAAATTCCCCTTTTTAAAAGCCATTCCGTTTCTGGTATATTGCATTCCAGCAACTTGCAAACTAGAACAATACCCAAAAGAATTGAATGCAGGGTATTATTCACAATAACCAAATGTGGAAGCAACCCAAGTATCCATCAACAGATGAATGGATAAACAAAATATGATCTATACACACACAATGGAATATTATCCAGTTATTAAAAGGAACAAAGTTCTGATGCATGTGACAAAATGGATGAATTTTGAAGAATTCAAGTTGAGGGAAATAAGTCAGACATGAAAGGACAAAATTGTATGACCTCAATTATATGAAATAAGTAGAATATGCAAATTCATAGTGACAGAAATTAGAATACAGGTTACTAGGGGAAGGGGTGAGAGTGAGGAATGGGCAATAAATACTTAATTCGTACAGAGTTTCTGTTTGAGGCAATGGAAAAGTTTTGGTAATGGACGGTGGTCAAGGTAGCACTGCATTATGAATGTAATTGATGTTACTGAATTGTATACTTGAAAGTGTGGTAAAATGGGAAATTTTAGATTGTATATATGTTACCACAATAAAACATTTTCAACTCACCCCGCCCCCCAATAATATGAAAATAACTCAAAAGAGTTCGGAAGCTGTCTTGTCTCTTTAATCTACTGACTTCTAGGCTCCAACCCTCTGCCTAACCAGGGCTGGCTGGCAGACTGCTAATATTTCTGAATGACATAACACAGGAGCCTGAGCCTCCCACATCTTTCCTTACTTAGGGAATTTTGTTTTGTGTTTAAGATTGACTCAAACTGCTTCCTTTCCTAATGCATAAGTTCCATTTAAAAATCAGTGTAAACATAATAAACTGAAAAGTCAAAGTAAGTAATTATTGAGAACAATCCAACTGCCATTAAAACTAAAAGCAAAGTATGCTGCAGATGATCCATCATGAACTGATAGTATTGGAATCTATTTGTACCCCTTGCAGATTATTATGCATGAGTATATTGTTCTCCTTGTGAACTTTCACAGACTGGCTTCATCATTCTACCTGCCCTACTTTCTCATCTATTTCCTTTATGGCAGGTCAAAGTGGTGTCATGGAGCTGGACTGAACAGATTTCAAATCTTAGTTGTGAGTGCCACTTATAACCTATGGGAATTTGTTCACTTATCCTTCCTTTTGCCATTTTAAATGGGATTCATCATTCCTCCTGTGGATCATGAATTCTGTAGGTAAAGAACATATTCTAATACATTTCCTTTTATCAATTTTGCATCAATGCACAGAACCATAAATATTCTCCTTATTTCCTTTGGCACTAAAATTTTATCGTTATAATATCAAGTAGTACTTCTTTTTTTTTTAATTTGGGAAGTAGAGAAAAGCATTTTAACTAAGTAACAGTAGTCATTTAAATTGGGTATAGTTATTTCCTCCATTTTGAGTGTGATTCATCCTTCTTGCTCAGTTGTGGGTGGGTTTGAACGCCTTTCTTGAGTAGCTTCTTTATATAGATTATCTTAGTAACACTGCTCATTGTAAACCTAAAGGAGATACATTTACCTCTAGGAAGTTATTTAGATATACAAAATGCTTTGATTATATGGACCAAATCGATGCTGAGTTGAGTGAATTTACTGTAGTACATCTCTCAGCCTCGAATATTTAATCCTATGTCACCTCCTTTATGATGCTTTCCTTGATAACTCAACCAGAAGCTCTCTCTTTTTCCTCTGGAGTCTGGTTCCATTTTGTTTATACATCTTCAATATTATGACCATATTAAGGTTTGTTTTAATGTTACTTTCATAAGTTTCCTCCTAGATTATAAACTCTTTGGATTCATAATTCACAATTCATAAGTGTAAGCAAAGATCCAGTGGAGAAATCATCTAAAATTTTGGATGACTCCTCACCATCTCTCTGGAGCCTTCTCTAAAAGTAGTCTCAAGTCCTATAATTTTTCTATAATATTTATTTAATAATAATATTTAACCCAACAAAGCAATTTAGTCCTTAATTATGTATTTTTGTGTTAGACTAATTATTTTTGTGTTTGCTTCTTAGGCACAAATAGGTTATAAACTTCTTGAGCACAGAGACTGAATGAAATAAATTAGATAATACATATGAATACTCTACAAGAGTGCAATACAAATGTAAAAAACATTTTTTTTCCTTTTTCTTAGTGACTACCACGTTATTTGACACACTGAGTTATCTGAATAACTCAACTTATACTAGTTACAGGACTAAACAGAAGTAAACATAGAGGAGAAGCTTTTGCTCAAGAGTCTAGGCATTTCTGATCAACTTTTGTCTCTTTATTTCTCAATAATATGGGAAGAGAATACTAATAAGCATAAAGGAAATTGCCACTACATCAGTATATTCATTGACTTGTGAATGAATGAAGATGAGAAAGAAAACTGATCCTAATAATACATATAGCAGTGTGCAGGTCCTGTTTCATGAATGGCATGTGAGGCTGGTGCTGCAGCTGTGTGCTGCAGAAACCCTTCATGCCACTGCCAAATCCTGACACCGCCCAGTCAATCTCTGAGCTAACAGGACCCATGTCTGGATTGCTGCACAGACATTGTCACCATAGCTGAAAAAACAATGAAGTATTTGAGCAACTGGTGTGATCTAATTCCATTGTCTCCTAATGTTATCTAGACTTCTTTAGCAATTTGTTCAGCAGATATTATTTGCTGCTGATTGAGACCTCCAAGTTTCTATGACAACTTTGCAACCCAGAACACTACTATGGAATGATACAAAACTAGAGAGCCAAGGTTCTGGATGAGTCAACCCTGAGTCATTCCTTCAGTTGATGAAAGATATTTATTGAGAACATACTATTTGTCACACTAATTTAGGTGTGGGAATGTATCTGATGTGAATTGAATTTTGTACCCCAATTTAGACATGTTTTTGGTCTTGGTCTGCATTTTGGTGGGTGTAGGTACACTATAAATAGTAACCTGTTAAGTTAAGTTGTGACCCAATGTAATCAGATTGGGCTTTAACCTAGATTATTGGAATTCTTTATAAGCAGAGTGAAAGAGAGAAAACCACAAGAAGCAAGATGCTGGAAGTCAAGTCACCTAGAAGAGAAAGAAGACACACCAGGATGTGCATTGCCATGTGATAGAAAAGCCAAGGACCCTAGGATCACTGGCAGCCAGCCTCAAAATGCCATAGTCTTCTGAGAGAAAGCTATGCCTTGCTGACACCTCAATTTTGGACTTCTACTAGCCTCAAAACTGTAAGCCAATAAATTCCTGTTGTTTAAGCCAATTCATTGTATGGCATTTGTTTTAGCAGCCAGAAAACTAAAACAATACCAGTGCACAAAGATGAACTAAATTCCTTCTCTCAAGAAGCTAATACACTGGTGGAAGAGGGAGATAACAAGCTAGTCAACAGATGTACATGTAATATAAATTCAGATAGTGAAAATTCTACAAAAAAAATAAAATAGATCAAGGATATTGAGAAGGATATGGGACAGGGGACCTAGTTTAGAATAAAGTGTAAGGGAAGGTCTCTCTGAGAACCTTTAAGTGACATTGAATAGAGATCTGAGACATGAGTCTCAAAAAGGCAAGAAGCTTCCAGGCCAAGGAGGTAGCATGTGCAATAGCCCTGTTCTAGTTTGTATTCAGATTATGTTTTTAAGATAGCGCTGGCATTGAATGAGGGATGTGAGAGAAAGAGAAGATAGTCACTAAAATTCAGCTGTGTAACAATATGTACATCCAGGATATGCCTACACCAATACTAAAGTGTTGAGATGCAGTTGAATTCTGTGAAATCACTATTTAACCTTAAAGCAACCAGTTAGTGACTGAATTCAACTGTCAGTTGCCAAATAAATGCTTGAATTGGCTCTGTTATTTCTTTCAATGATTTTTGCATGTATGAGCATGTGTCTATCTTTTGCCTATCTATAAATACACCCTATAAGGCCAAATAGTAGAAATCTATATCTGAAGAACACTGGGTTGGAAGTCCAAGCTACCAGTTTTTAGAGCCCAGCATTGTAAGTAATTTGGATGAAAATGAAAAGAATGCAACTATCTAGAGATTCTCAAGCATCTAGCTAAGTAGCTCTACTTTTCCATTTTTATCCAGAGATTTCTGTCATATAAACATAGCAATTGTATGAGGATAATGTCATCTCAGAATAGCAAAGGGAAATCACCCTCTTAATGACTGCCTTACTTAGACCAGGACACACCACAGTAAATCATCCAGAATATAAAATTATAAGTAAAATACAATCAGGTGAGAACATCCAGTATAATGTAACACTCAGTAAATTTGAAAAAAAATTCCTAACAGCAACATAAATAGGAGCAGATGCTAAAACTGAAAATGGTGAGATTACAGCACCCTGTAAAGTGCAAGAAACAAAGTAGTCAGTCCTCAGGTCCGCAGTGGCTTGTATGAAAACAAAACTAACATACCAAAAACTTAGATCGACCTGGTTTTCCAATGCAATTCCTTTCATATAACTCAGGTAAATCAGCATTTAACATTTATGATATAAAAGAACCTTTGCAAATGAATCCACAAAACATACCTGTGTGGGAGGGAATGTCTATATTTTTTATGGACGAAGGATAAAGAAGCTGAGGTTAAACCCAAGTTAATGTCCTGCCTGAGGCAATGGAGTGAGTTCGAGACAGAGCCTGGAGGAGAACATAGAGGACAAGCCAAACCATCCTGTGTGGGTGAGAGGCAAGACGTGAATTCAGTCCAGTATTACTAATTAACTAATGCATGTAATCAGTCAGCTACCTTGCTCCCTTTGGCAAATTTGGAATAAGTTTTTTCTTTTTCCTAATTCAACAACAGAAGCAAAAAATATTTTGACACCAATAAAAATAGACATAATCAAAGCAACACTGACAAAAAGAAAAACAGATAGGGTGAAAAATGAAAGACAACTAAATTTTGGAGTATCTAGAAGTAGCAAAGCATATTAAAGACTGTAAATTCAAAAAATAATTATAAAAATATATCCAAGTATATAAAATTTGGTTGGTTCAATGGTGGGTAACACTGAGCTTCGTTGTACTTTTATAAATTAGGTTTTTAAGGAATCTAAAATGGATATCAAAGCAAAAATATATACACACTGACTAAGAGCTGGAAGGAGGCCCAAGACCAAAGAACGAGATAATTAGAAAATCATAAAAATATATTTTTAAAAACCTTAATGCAAACAACAACAGAAAAAAAAACCTTAATGCATTTTAAGCAGGACTGTTGTCAGGGAATTGGCATATTAATACGACTTTTAAAATATTCAGAGCAATCTGTTAATAAAATTGGCAGCCAGAAAGAACTTTCTTAATCCTAGCAGAAAGGCAAAACACAACTCCCACTATGACACAAATTCTCAAGATCAAGGCTTAAATGAAATGGCAACTTTATGCCAAGGTCTTGGGTCAACAGACACTTCAAAAGGCTGAAACGTGACCAGAAACACAATATAGATAATAGATTTTCGTTACAATGGATTAAGGTTACTAAATATTTATATATATTGTGCTAGTGATGCTCTGTGAAACAGTAAAAAAGTTGCCCATGCACACAGCTAAACTTTAAAACACTTTTGACCCAAAACATGTAATAAATTCTCTGTCTATATTGCCAAAATGTCTAGTCAGTTCAGAGAAAATTTACCTACATAAAGTCAGACACCTATATGAAAGTGGAAAATTTTGGTGAAGGATTTTAATGTTTTGTCAGCATGGTGCTGTACATCTGGGTGTTTGAAAATAGCTAGATAATTGATGGACTTTTACTTCTCACCTAGATGTTTGCATCAGAATTCAATGCCAACTTACAAAGTAAGTGCATTTGTGATGTGAAAGTGCTCACAATATACCACTAACGTGAAAAAAGAGACTTAAAGCTGTATTTACAATGTGACCCCAGTTTTGAAAACAAAAATTGTACATATATTCATAGAAAATAATCTGGAAACGAAGCATACTGAAATATGTGTTTCATCCGGGGTGAAAGTCTCCCTGACAACTTGCGGTATGACTTCCCAGAATGAGTCTGGCCCTGGTACTGTGGGATCAACAAAGCCTTCTGGACCAAAGGGAGAAAAAGAAGTGTAATAAAATAAAGCATCAGTGGCCAAGAGACATCAAATAGAGTCAAGAGGCTATTCTGGAGGCTACTCTATGCAAGTTTGAGTTAGTGCTAATTGCCATAGTTTGCTAAACCCCAATCAACATCACTCAGGTTGACTCTTACAAACACCTAGAGCTTAAACTGAGACTCTATAAAGGTTTCGTGCACTAGGTTTGCCTTCCTGGAGCATATAATTCCCAGAGGATTCCTAGGTCAGATAAATCCTGAAACTCAGAAGGACCAGCCTCTCCAAGATTATCAATTAATTTCATTCCCCTATCCTTTGGTGTTGACACCTCTTCTCAACATGATAAAGTTAGAACAGGCATTGCTCAAAGATCCCTGTAGATTGGGAGAAGGAATCAAAGGAAAAGGAGGAAGTATAACAGAGAAAATAGGATTTAAAAAATGAGCATGACTGCCAGTTCACTATATTAATATTCCTTCTAGCCTCCAGCATTTTGGAGCAGCTAAAAGGAAAAATCTGAGATGATGGAATGGTAGCCCATGACAAACTCTGGCATCTGTTCTGTAACTACTTTTTGAAGTGTGCTTTGAAAATGATTGCTTCTTTCTTTGCTTTGTATTTATGTTATATTTTATGATTAAAAAGAAAGAAAAGAAAAAGTAAGTTAACAAACACATAAAAGCTCTGTGAATCCAATGAAAACTACGCATGCGTAGCCAGAAACATTGGGCCTGACTGTTTTTTCCTCAATTGACTGGAACTTTCTGTGTTGCACAAGTCCCCATATACATCCATTTGCATGAACATGCAAGCTCAGAACACCAAGTGCTGTTTTCAACAATGTCCAATGAGTGGCAGGTACATTTGAGAACCCTGATCCTCAACTATATCTTCCCTCAAGTTCCCTGCCTTCCACCTCCTTTGTGGCTCCAAGTCTCCTTTCTTCAATGAGGTTGACAAATTAAATTTACATGTTATTTTTCTGGCTATAAAAAGTTCTTCCCAAGGTTTGACATGTAGAATATTAGTGTTACCTACTCCAAATATTTTAGTGATGGGGGTGGGGGGTGGGGGTGTATTGAGGCCCAGGGAGAGTTAAACACAGGGCCCAAGATGGCACATTCAAGATTAGAATAAAGGGTCTGTCTGTGTCCAGCTCAGGCATTTTGCATTACACAAGGCTACAATGGCTATTCTAGTCCCTAAATTTGTTCATCTATAAAATTAGAACATTTGTGTGCAAATTACTTTGGGATTTTTGAGATAGAAGCTAAATATAAAAACCAAGGGTGCACAGGTAGTCCAGTGATTAGAATGCCTGCCTTTCATGCGGGAGACCTGGGTTCAATTGCCAGACCATGCATCAAAAAAAAAGGAACAATCAAGTACTATTTTGGAAATTTTTTTTTTACTACCTTATAAACTCTGCCCTCACTAATGTTTGTAAAACTAAGATAGATATAATACAGATAGAATCTCAATTAGATTCCTAGTAAAAATGTAAGCTCCTGAAGTGTTAGAATCTTAATTGTTCTTTTATTTTTTTAAGAAAGCAAGTGGTCTTCAGGTGATCTAAACAATTCCAAATTAAATAAAAACAAATGGTAAATTTATATGAAAATTTTTGAAATGGTAAGAATGAGATGCCTTTTAAAAAGTAAAAAAAGAACGAAGAATTCCGTCGGGTGATTTTTTCTTTTCAGCCTTTGCAGAGAGGAAAGCAATCATAATTCACTGATGATTCCCATACACTCTGCAGTCATTAATCTATAAAAAGCTGTTCAATAAACAACACTTAGGGTAAAAAGCAAACATGTCTCTTACTTTGCTTAAGTTCTTCCCATAGTTCAAGAAAAAAATGAGTAATCTGGAAAAACACCAGGTAAACAGAACTGAAAAAAAAATGGCTCCCTCTTTTTGAACAAGTTTAAAGCTTTGCAACTTAGGAAATGCTAGTTGGTAATGTTTTCTAACCTTTCTATTTCTTTTCCAATAGGAGGGAAGAAAGAACAAAATCATTTCTAGGCAGTGAGCCCTATATGTTACATGGGACTTACTTAACTCAATCCTTCAGAGCCAAATAAGAAATACTTTCACATTTAAAGAGTATCCCAAAACACATGGTTCTGGAAACAACCTTAACTCTTAACACTTCCAGGTTAAAAATGTATACATATACACATATATATTATTTATTTATTTGCTCAAGTCATGTAAATTGTGAAAAAAAGCAAGAAGTTAAGCTTCAAAGACTGATTCCTCTACAGATTTCATGTTCTTTTCAAAAAAACTTTTTTATGAACCAGGTCTTGGGGCCATAAACTAACTAGTATGCAAGCTCATTATCGCTCGTACTTATGTAGTACTTTATGTTTTCAAAGCATTTCACCATCATTAACTCCGTGTCAGCTGAGCAGAATATTGGTCTTGATGGAAAAAATGATCTAATCCAGTATGGAAAATTCTGTTCCTAAAAACCACACCTGAAACAGGAAAACTTCTCATTTTTTTGGTGCCAGAACGTTCTCAGTAGGGAGGGCTCACAAAGTGTGCCCCTAAAATCCCTGCAAAATGAGGTCTGCTGAGGAATTTTGTCTCGTGGACTAGTTTTTGTTGTTATTGTTGTTTGGGGGATTTTTATTTGTTTTTGATGGTGATGGTAGAGTTTGGTAAATTTTGTTTTGTTTTGAAATGGTTTGGTTTTTCAGGAAGGAAAAAGGCATGTATAAATGAAGCTATTGCCAAACTAAAAACAAGAGCCTGCCAACCTTCTGAGATAATTTAGCTGATGGTCGAGTATTACCTTTCAGATAGAAGCAAAGGTTTTTAGAAGTGAAGGGTAGGAGGTCAGAGACTAAGGATAATTCATCCAGAGAAAGGTTAAATAGTCAAGCAATCCATTATAAGGGAAGTTCACAATCAAGTTTTGATGGAGGGAGCAGTTCAGTTCTTTACACAATTGCTAGTTTTGCATCCTGTCACTTTCTTCTCAAAAACAGTTCAGAGCTGCTGAGCTGTCATGAGCATGACTTGATTCCTATGAATCGACTGTGTTCCAAAGCCTCATTATTGGAAAACTTTTCCATTTGATACTAAATATAGAGTATTACATAAACACAATGTATTATAGGTCAAATCCTGTTACCACAAATGCTAAGATGCTATCCAATTTGGAGGTAGGAAGGGGGATTGTATTAGCATTTTACAGTACAAATCAAATCTGATTACAGTTAAATAAAACAAACTATTTTCAGGCCCTAATCAATGGGTAATGTATTTCAGTTGTTGTTGGAAAATCCTTAGGAGTTTCTCAAAATAGAGTTACCTTAAATGGAACATGAACTATTCTCAGTCTTTTTCATTTCACAGTGATTTCACCCTCCAAATCCCGTGGTAGTTATTCCTGTACCACTCATTTAGAATTTAATCATATATTGCTTTGTGACACACTCTTATGTTGTTTAAGGCATAAAATTATCTAGCACTTTCTATATATTTCTGCTTGTCTCTTCAAGTTGATTGTAAGGTCTTTGAGGGCCAAAATTCCGTGTTTACTTCTGTAGGTGCTTCATAGTGCTACGTTTAGAGAAGTACCTAATTTAAAAAGGGAGGGAGAAAGAGGGAGAAGGAAAGAGCAAGAATATGGTGGTATAAATTGAGGCAGAACTGATGCCTTTCTGGGAGGGCTTACTGAGATTCTAGAGGATTTTATTTAATAAGGAAACCTCGTAACTCAATACCTGATTAAAAATAAAGGGAGCAAAGAAAAATGAAAGCAAAAAAATAAAATAAAATAAAGGGAGCAGATTCATTATAGCTGTTTATGTACAACAGGCTAGGCTTATAAATTTGTAGCTCCCAAATGCATTTCCTCTAAACAGATGTGTAAGTTCATCTTTTAAGCTTTAGAACCAAGTTCTATGACATATTCCCTCAGTCATCTTTGTGCACAATAAACTGATTTCGTCTGATGTGAAGAAGGAAGCAGGTCCTCTCCTTGATAATTTCAGTGACTAGGGAACGATGGAGAAGCTGCAGGATTTCCCTTGCTATGTAATTGTTGCTGACGCTGACATTGGGCCCTTTGGAATACACCATAAATCTTGGGAGTCAGTGAGGTTTTGCCACAAGGTTTCATCATCAGCACTTTGGCCATTCTTTGCATTTAAGTCCTCAAGCTTCTAGCTCTCTATTACTTTAGGCTAATAGGCCTCTAATTTTGCTCCTTTTTCTGAAAGTTGTAAGTTAAAAGTTTGTTAAGTAGAGGAACTTCAGTACTAGGAAGATTAATTTTTACTCTTTAAGAAAATCTTTGGAATGCAAGTGTGGCCTTGATCCTGGATAACATCAAATTGAAAATGCAAAACCAAACCTTTGAAACTGTAATGTTAACTACTTATCTCTTAGAGAACTAGGTCTTGAAAAAAGATCTTTATTCTAGTCATAACTCCTTGCAAACTTAGTACCCCTTACTTCCTTCCATGTACTCCCCCCAAATTTCTCTATTGATATGATGATCATATAATTAATTGTCTTAACCAAGACATGTTGATTTTGTTTTGTTTTGTTTGCTATTTTTTATTGGGATTTAGATAACATAAAACTCATCATTGAAAGTGTGCAGTTCAGTGGCATTTAGCATATTCAAGGTGTGCAACCACCACCACTAATTCCAGAATGTTTCTGTCACACCAAAAATGAGCCTGTTACCAGTCACTCTCAGTTCCCGTCCTCCACCCTCATCCATCCATATCCCTATGGATTTGTCCATTTTGCATATTTGAAATAAATGGAATCATACAATATTTGTCTTCTTGTATCTAGTTTATTTGATTCAACATGATGTCTTCAAAATTCATCCATACTGTAGCATGTATCAGAACTTCATTCTTTTTTACAACTGAATAATATTCAATTATATGCATACCACATTTTGTTTATCTGTTCTTCTATTGATGGGCATTTGCATTGTTTCCATCTTTTAGCTGTCATGTATACAGCTGCTATGTGTGTTTGTGTATAAGCTTTTGTTTGAACACTTGTTTTCAATTCTTTGAGATATATACCTAGGAGTGGAATTGCTGGGTCATGTGGTAATTCTATTTTTAACTTTTTGAGAAACTTCCTGTCTTCCACAGTGGCCGCATCATTTTACAATCCCACCAGCAATGTATGTGACTTCTGAATTCCCCACATCCTTGTCAAATCCTGTTATTGTCCATCTGTTTTATTTTAGCCATCCTAGTGGGTGAGAAGTGGTATATCATAGTGGTTTTGATTTGTGTTTCTCTAATGACTAATGATGTTGAATTTTTTCATGTGCTTATTGGTCATTAATATGTATCTTCTTTGGAGAACTGTCTATTCAAATCCTTTGCCCAGTTCTTAATTGAGTTACTAGTATTTTTTGTTGAGTTGTAAGAATTCTTTATGCATTCTAGAAACTATATTCTTCTCAGACATAAGAATTGCAAATATTTTCTTTTATTTTTCTACATTTTTAGGTCAGGGGAGGGAACTATTAATACTTATTCAGAGAAAAAAGCCATAAGCAGGAGGTAGTTCCAGACAAACTAGGATATAAGGTCAATGTACCTATGGAGGATCTTGGCATGTTGAAGAATAAATGTGATAATAATTTTAAACGGATCAATTAATCTATTCAAGTAATCACTTATAGTTAATCAGAGTAATTACCCTCTAAATGCTATCAACAGTGCAAGATACTGTGGAAAGACATTTAAATAATGTTTTTTTTAAATTCATAAGCCCTTAAGGAATCTAGGTCAAAGGTAAAAGGACTGAAGAAACACACACACAATCAACTAATTAATAGAGTAAAGATTGATATACTGTGATAGCTTGGAAGAAGATATCAGTGTTGGGAAGTACCATAGAAGTTTTAACCTTAATGGGTAGGTAGCACTGAGACCTAGAGAAAATTTTGTTTAAAGAAAAAAAGGAGTTCCCAAGGGCTGTATTTTATATATAAGACGTGTACTAAGGAGTCAAGAAGAATCGACCAACTACCTAAGTTCCTATGGTAAGAGAAAAGATCAAAAATAAGAAGCATGTTTTACAAACTGGTTCTGTTCTCCCCTTTCCTTATGTTATCACCCCATTAGTAGGAAACGGGAGCTAAAAATGTATATGACATTTATTATTCTACATATTGGACTTCATTCTGCCCCAACTGGAAATTGACCCTTGGTTTAGACTTTCCTAATAGCACTTAATGTTCGTATTGTTATATGTGAACACATCTACTTTCTTATAAGAAAGTGAACTCTCTGAGGACAAGAACGTTCATATTTACTCTTCTGAACCCGTGTTAGGTGTCTTCCATCTGTTCTTCCAGATCTTTCCACGCTGCTTCACTCTCTTCACACCCCTTGGTGGCTGGCTGGTATTGATCATGTCAACAGACTCTGAGCCCTCCAAATGCCCACTGAGTTTAGTCAGTGGAGAGCCATGGCTGGATATTGGGGGACGAAGAAGAGTGAGGTCAGGGTATTTGTTTCCCTAGCTCCTTCCCTGTTTCCCTGCCTCTCTCAATTCTATTTTCATCTGTGTTCCTTTGCCCTCTTCCTCTCCTTGTCCCTTCAGAAGCCATGGTAACAGTTTGGCTGATGCTAGTCCTGGGTTCCTGCACAAACCCTCCTTCCCTACACCTTTGCAATTGTCCCTTTGTAAATAAACTCCCCTTAGAGTATCTTAACGTGAATGTGCCATCTGTTTCATCTAGTTTCCTCTTAGGACCCTAACTGATACAATACCTCATACTACCCAATATTTTTTTGTGGGTGCTTTGCAAATATTTATTCAGTAATTAATAAATGAACAAATGGGGGGCAGATGTTTCTATTTTGTCTGATTTCCCATAACAATTACTTGGGCAGAGGTGAGATAGTTGATAAAGGCCATGAAACTAGTAAATTATAAGTTTGCACATAATGTCTAAGTTGACTTCATTTGGGAAGTCTAGCCTTAATTTAAAAAGATAAATAACATGTCATATTATATGATAAATCTGCTTTATTGTGGCATCACAGTAATTAAGTATATTGTTTTCTGTATACCAAGCAGAAGCATGTAAAAGGGAAAGCAAGGAAGTTTTTTGTATTTCTTTCTAAGTTATACAATGCAAGTAGTGTGTATGTATATGTGACATTGTGTGTGATTAATATCAAAGGGACTATGAAACTTATTCCTGCAAAGGAGAAGCTAAGCCTACTGATAATTATGCCTAAGAGTCATACCCAGAAAACCTCTTTTGTTGCTTAGATGTGGCCTCTCTCTCTAAGCCAGCTCAGGGCGGGTGAACTCACTGCCCTCCTCTCCTACGTGGGATATGACTCCCAGGGGTGTAAATCTCCCTGGCAATGTGGGACAGGACACCCAGAATGAGCTGGGAATCTGCATCATAGGATTGAGAAACTCTTCTTGACCAAAAGGGGGGAAGAGAGAAATGAGACAATGTGTCAATGGCTGAGAAGTTTCAAACAGAGCCTAGAGATTTTCCTGGAGGTTATTCTTAGGAATTATATAGATATCCCTCTTTAGTTTATGGTATATTGGAATGGCTAGAGGGAAGGACCTGAAACTGTTTAACTATATTCCAGTAGCTTTGATTCTTGAAGATGATTGTATAACTATATATATTTTACAATGTGACCACGTGATTGTGAAAATCTTGTGTCTGATACTCCTTTTATCCAGGGTATGGGCAGATGAGTAAAAAAAACCAAAAAAAAAACTGAGTATAATAAATAAATAAAAGAGGGGGAATGGGGTGTTCTAGTTTGCTAGCTGCTGGAATGCAATATACCAGAAACGGAACGGCTTTTAACAAGGGGAATTTAATGAGTTGGTAGTTTACATTCCAAGGCTGAGAAAATGTCCCAAGTACAACAAGTCTATAGAAATGTCCAATCAAAGGCATCTGGAGAAAGACACCTTGGTTCAAGAAGGCCAACGACATTCAACGCTTCTCTCTCAGCTGGAATGGCACATGGCGAACATGGTGGCGTCTGCTGGCTTTCTCATGGCTCCACCTAAAGGGGGACTCTCTCCAAAATGTTTCCTCTTTTAAAGGATTCCAGCAAGCAACTCCACCTTCAGTGGGTGGAGACACACCTCCATGGAAATCAAGTTACCATCCACAATTGGGTGGGTCACATCTTCATGGAAACAATCAAAACGCTCCCACCCAGCAATATTGAATGAGGATCAAAGGGCATGGATTTTCTGGGGTCCACCACAGATTCAGACCAGCACATGGGGGTAAAATAAATTGGTTAGATTGAAATACTAGTAGTCAATGAGAGGGAGTGGTAAGGGATATAGGATATATGAGTTCTTTCTTTTTTCTTTATTTCTTTTTCTGGAGTGTTGTAAATGTTCTAAAAATGATCATGGTGATGAATACATAGCTATGTGATGATATTGGGAGCCATTGATTGTATACTGTGGATGGGCTGTATGTGTGTGAAGATGTCTCAATAAAAAAATATCAAATGGAAAAGAGAAAACAATTTTTTTCCCATTTCAAAATCTCTTATACTTTTTCTTGCAATTCCTTTCTTAATCATTATCCCAATTTCTTTTCTTGCCAGTTGTCACAGTGAATGCTTCTGATCATAGCACAATAGTTCAGAAAAAGCCCTGGGGTATAAAACACTAACTTTTCACTTTAGTCTTACCTCCTTCTATTTTACCTTCTCCTTGTTCACTCTGATTTTTTGTTTTGCTTTGATTGCAGATGGGTGAGTGTCTGTTTATTTTCATTGTGGCCATGCTAAAGAAAGAGGAGTTTCTTACCTCCAGGCATACTTATCCGAAGACATTTCTTTCAACTATCAGCCTTCTCACTGAAGTTAGATAGCCACAGCCACCTGCCCTAAAAGGACTACAAAACCTTCTTTATGCTTTCATCAGCACTTCCCTCGGTCCTCTCATTTTCTTACGGATAAGAAGAAAGAAAAAAAATTATCATTAGCTTTCATTTTATGCCCTTGTGCCCTAACATCTATAAACTCACAGGGAAAAAAAAAGTCTCTTATAAGTAATAGGTATGCCTGTACAAATTCTTTTCACAGAGAAATTTGGTTAGTTGAGACTATCAAAGATTCTCAAAGATTAGTAATATTGGATAGAAGAGCAAAGACCAAACAAGGGGTGACCAATTCAGCAAATGCTGAAAAGAAAAATGAAAGTGGGAATAGAGACTCATTCTCCACCAGGGATTAGTAGATAAAAACAAAAACAAAAACAAATACAAACTTTGGACTCAAGGAAGAAGTTAGCCTAACGTCTCTTTGGTGTACTCTGAGTCACACCGCAAATCTCTTGATATCTGACTAGGCCGATGGGCGTGCCTACATTATTTGACTGGATATGACCCCCATTGCATTCTAATTTGGGAGCTTGGTACTTGATCTTTCTGGAAAAGTTTCTTTCAAATTATTGCCTGGACTTGTCCTAACTTGTTCCAAAGTAATCAAATAACTGTTTCAATGTGTTTTTTTTTTTTTTTTTTAACCCCATTCCAGCTGTTCTGGGTGGTGAGCAGATTGAGGGCTATGCTTCTAGTCTGATCTAAACCATGAGGAGAAATGACAGGGAGAAAGTCTGGACTGCTTCCATGACAATTTATTACATTGTTCTCTTTAAATAAATATGACATTCTTAATTACATTTTTCTCAAAAAAAAGAAAAAGGTCTCAACAATAGCCGAAGAGAAATTCAATCACAATTATCTTCGTATTAATTTTCTTGTGCATTCTGTAAAACAGAGATGAACTATCATCTCTCTAATGTGTTTAAGTTTCTTATATTGCCTTGGTTTCAAAACAATTAAACTTAATTTTTTATTTGGTCAGTTGAGTGAAAAAATTTCAGGAAGCCTAGCATTGCTCAGCCACCTCAGATTTATGTTCAGATGACAGGACAATAATGAGTGCCTGGCTGCATTTTATGCATAGTTTAGGGTATACATCAAACCCTGAAGTTCCCAAAGGGGAAAAAGTTTGTGCAAAATGGCATATCATCTTATTCTTTTATTTCTTTTGACCCTTTCTCATGTAACTTGCCAAAATTTTTTTTTTCTTCCAGAAAAATCAATTTAAATGGACCCTTCCTTCAGGATAGAACAATTAAGTGAAATAGAAAAATAGCTAGGTTAATTAAAATACTTCCTGGGGACTCTCTGGAGAAGGGCAGGGAGAAAAAGTAAGACTAAAGCTAGATCTAGGGAAGGAAAAGAAAAAAAAAAAACAAACCTCATCCCAAACCATATGTACAAGAATCTGGGAATAAAAGCAACGAGAAATAAAACTAGGCCAAAACTATAGAGTAAAAGCTATAACCGTTGAAAAAGGAACTAAGGAAAAGAAAGGAAATAACCACTGCAAAGGATGTATTTCTGTACCAACAGTCTGTGAAATTTTCTAGTCAGCATGTGCCCGTTTTCTCTGGACAGCACCTTTGTGGTTGATATGACCATGGAGTTGTCTGTAAAGCAGGTTAAATTTTAGCCACCTGGCCCTGTATCTGATAAGGGGGCTGTTGGCAGTTTGGCTTTGGTGCCTAGCTAGCTTTCCCCAGTCCTACCAAGTGTCCTACCCTCAAATTGAAGTGTAGCTTTAGGAATAGGAGCAGAAATAGCAATATGGAGGGGTGGAGACGGCTTGCTCTGAAGAGCTTTTTGTCTGGTGATCCTGTGACTAAAGATAATATTTGTTTATGTTGTATGCTTAACTTGTGTCTTGTAATCCAAAGAGCTGGGAAAAAAAATATGTGGAATTACAAGTAAGTTAGTGAACAAACCCATACTATAGGGTATAATTTCTAGGCATGGGAAGGGCAGGAAGGACAAAATCAGCAGTTATGATAGAATGTATTTGTTCTGTGCTCTCTCCGGCCCTTCCAGTAGGATAATTTTACAATTAAAGTGCGGATTGCACAGCAGCGTTTGATACAAAATTATGTTACATTACTCTGGAAGCAGTTTTGCTTGAAATACTTTCTTCCTTAGAACTCTAAAATCTTGCATAGTTAAATGAGGAAACAAACAAACAAAAGTCTTCCAGAGGCATTCAAGAGATGGAAAGCCCAAGGCTGCAGAAAACCTAGAAGAATTAAAATTTTAACATCATCTAATCACCTAAACATGGTTAAAGAAGCTCTGTGAATATTCCAGATATTATAATAGAAAGTCAGGTAGCCAGAGGAGTGGCGGGTCCTAGGGTAGGACATTTAGAGTCTTTAAGGATAAAAAGCCCAGCAAAATTCCACTGAGGACAAACTGTATGCTCTATCACAGCCCTGAAGTTCACAGCGAGATCAGCTCCTTCTCTTTCTCTAGTTACAGGCTCGGCTCAATATTATTGAAGTAAAGCCAACAGCAAGTTAGCAAACCAGCAGGGGAGCAAATTGATTATACAGTTAACTGTGGAAAAACTGAAATTTTTTATTAAGGGGAAATGAAATGCAGTTAATTTATGCTTCAACTGAGCCTTTCCCCACGTGGCGTTTACTCTGCTGGCGCTTTGACTTTGCTATGAAGCTGTAACTTGGCCAAAAAATGACAGAAGCTTTACTGATTTAAAAATAAGGCAGTTTTTGAGCTTTTTTTTTTTTCCTCGCATGATGATTTTTCCAGCTACAATTACTGTAACTCACTCATTATAGAGGATAACATGGCAGGCAAACAGGCAAGGAAAAAAAGTGTGGTAACAGTTGGCAGGAGGTAAATTGAAAGTCTTTGCCATTTACTTTTAAACAGTATTTATAGAGTGCACCCATAATACAGCATTCAACGTCTCACACAAAATCTCTTAAGTACTAGAAACATTTAGTTGTTAACAAAACTAGTGGATATTAGTAAGTGAAAGAAATTAATAAAACCCTGAACTTTTCCACACTTTAAAGGTAGAATCAAGGTTAGGTATATTAATTTGATGTAATTTTGAATTACAAAATCTAATGTTGAAATTCCTCTTCAAAGTGAAAAATAATGTTAATGAGTTACACATATAAAGAAAGCTTTTCAAAGAACTGCATTATGTATTTTTTCTTATTAATTCTTAGAACGGTTCTAGGTCAGAGAATCGGTGGGGTTTCTTTGTTTTGTTTATTTAACTTCTTATTTTGAGATAATTATAGATTTGCATGTAGTTGTAAGAAAAGAGAGATCCTATGTACCCTTCACCCAATTTCTCCTAGTGATGACATCTTACCTAATTATAGTACAATATCACAACTAAGAAATTAACATTGCTATAATTACTGACATTACTCAGATGTCACCAGTTTTATTTGCACTCATGTGTGTGTGTGTCTGTGTGTGGGGGGAGTTGTGTTTACTTAGTCCTATGAAATCTTATCACGTGTGTGGATTCATGTGACCCCCTCCCACCATCATCAAGATGCAGAACAGTTCCATGAAAGGATGCCTTGAGCTCTCCTTTATAGCCACAGTTACCTCTGTCTGACCTCCTTTCCCAATCCCAGGCAACCGCTAATACGTTCACTCCATAATTTTGTCATTTCAAGAATGTTATATAAATGGAATCATACACATATGTAGCCTTTAGAGGTTGGCTTTTTCACTCAGCATAGTTTTCTTAAGATCCATTCAAGTTGCTGTGTGTATCAATAGTTTGTTCTTTTTATTGTTGAATAGTATTTCACGGTATAGATGTACCACAATATGCTTAACCATTCACCCATTGAAGGACATACGGGTCGTTTCCAGTTTCAGGCTATTAAGAATAAGACCATTATAAACATTATGTATAGGTTTTTCTGTGAACATAAATTTTCATTTCTCTGGTATAAAGGCTCAAGTGAATTGCTGTATGTAAGTGTGTATATTTAGTTCTATGCAATTTTGTCTTGTGTCAATTTGTCTGACAAAGTTGAGATATATATTACTCTTTTAATCATAAAAATATAGTATTATCCATCTCAGGAAGTGACTTGGTTAAGCATTTACTCAATAATTCAAATATTTATTGAGCATCCATTATGGTATTGACAGTGTTCCACGCACTATACCAGGTAGAAAGAAGAAAAGAGGAGCACCACCTCCAGTATGGCAAGCAGGGACAATCGCTCAGTACCCTGTGGGCTCATGCAGAGGTGTGTCTGCTTGCCAGCTGATGCTAAAAGCACAGTACAAAGACTCCTGGGAGGGTTGGCTGCTTGACACAAAGATCCCTTTCCCAGTCTCAGGTGATAGGTTGCACTTTTGTAACATTTTCAATTTAAGCCTCTTCAAAGAAGGACACATTTGAAACCTGAACGCCTTTAGAGCAGTTCCTTCAATACTTCATTTGAAAACATTTATTAAGTACCTACTGTGTACCAGGCACTGATTGTACTAAGCATTGGAAATTCATAGAAATTCATAGATTCCCTGTCTTCAAGGGGCTCAATATCTAGGGGAAAGAATATGATTGCCTCTGCCATCAAGGAATTTACAGCTTAGTTATATACTGGGCACTAAATGATGTAAATGGCAGCACAAGGTCTTGTACAGTAACAGTCACATGTGGGACAGACAGTAAAAGAGACCAGGGCTTGAGTCGAATCTTTCAGTGATGAGGATTTGCATACCAGAGGGTTGGAGGGGACGTGTCTTTGGCAAAGGGGAAAATCTACATTTTAAATTTAGGAGGCACTAAAAAGATTTTACCAACTGGAGCAGGAGTTTGCATGGGGAATTAGTGAGCAGTGACACTGTAAGATGGCTTCGATCAGATGGTGTGGGCTTCAATGCCAGGCCTACATTTAGCCTTTGGAATTTTGGTAATTAGTGAAGCCTTTTGAATATGAAGCTAATATGATGAAAATATATGTGCAGTTTATATTAAAGATAAGAAGATGACTCCCAAATTCACAAATGCAATTTTTAAAAATCTTGTCTTGTACATGGGGGGAAATACATTGAGTGGGGAGTAAAGACTTCCAGGACCCTTAAAGTAGATTTGGAAATGGCTCACCTTGCTATCTCATCATCCTTCTAGTAATACTGGGGGTTAAGTGTGAGAGGGGATTCAAGGAGATAAATCGTCTAGTTTATGCCCTGAAGAAGTAGCAGCTTAAGCAGGGAGATTGGATATATGCATAAATAGATAAAGAGTGAAGCATAATAACATAGACTGAGGGCTAAATCACTGGAAAGGTTTGGAAATCCAGAAAAGGGATGAATTGCCAAGAACTCAGTTCATTGAGTAATGATTTCTTGGAGGTGTTCAGACTTGTACTGAACCTTGAAAGAAGAGCAGAATGTACACCAAGGGGAGGACTGGGGTGAGGCCCTCCATGCAGGAGGAGCTAAACGCCAAAGGTACAGATGTGGGCATGCACATGACAGATTCAGGGAGCTATGAACAGACCCGTTTGCCTGAGGCAGAGTGTTCGTGGCCTTTAATAAGTTACAAAAACCTATACAATTATGCAGAAATCCAGGGCTGTCTAAAGATAGCAATTCCTATAAGTTGCAGAATAAATAGAATATATTGTGCCTATTATCATGGTGACTTTTTATGTTTTTGAAGAAAACCTTAAAAAAAATCTTACATTTACTATGTTTTTGCTAGTATAAAGATTTTTCAAACTTTTTATAGAATGAGCCAACGTACGGGTATTCACCCTTAAATATCTGGTCTTGAGTCAGTACCACTGCTTATTTACTTTGGGTACTCTAGGATAAAATTGGGACATTGGAATCCCTTTGATGTCTTGGTAACACTGTGCTCTGAATAAAT